>NC_067138.1:63201517-64448183 GCF_903995435.1 Acomys russatus | reverse complement strand
GGGCCAAGAAGCAGCTGTAAGAAAGGATCTTGCAAGCATTATGGTAGCACTTAATGGATGGAATGAGAAGCAAATTCATAATTTCCGCATGTTTAAGATTTTGGTAGTTTAATTTTGTTGCTATGGATACAGAAAGAAAAAAGGGAAGTAGGATCATCCCTTCCTTAAGACCCACAAACACTGAGGGATCAAGGAACAAAGGCATTTCCTAACAGCTTTCCATCTTCAGTTTCAAATGAAAAAAATAGATAACTATAGTCTGACAGTCAAGGATTGGTTTTCGTGGAATGAAAGATGAGGGTCAGATAAAAATCAGAGTGGAAACTAACGGTCTTAGAAAATGAAAGAGACAGAATCTCAAGAAAACCAAGAAGTCACAAAGGGAAGCAAGAAAGTCCAGCACAGAGCAAGACATGACAGACCAGCTCTGGGGTTTACTTAATTCAGCAGTACTTCCTGAGCCTGGAAAATTCTGACTCATCTCAAAGGCATTCCCCGTCCAGAGGTGAAAGCAACAATTCGGTGTTGGGGGAGCACTGAACATCTTGCAATGATGATATTTGCAGTTTCCACCTTTCTTCCTACCAAAGGCCTAGCTTTGGTTAATGCTTTTCAGACTTAGCAGGGCTGTGGAATGCAGCCTCATCTTTCATTCTCCTTGAAGCTCTGTCCCTATGACATAGATGGAAAAGTATGAGAAGATTCTAAAGAGTGTGTCTATCCATCCATCCATCCATCCATCATTGGGACAAGCACCTGTTGGTTAGTGAAATATCTGATATCTGGTAGTTGGCTAAGTCCTGGTGAAATAAAGATAAATTAGTGAAGCTAAACCAATCTAGCAGGAGGAGAAACAAATAATTAATTACACAACAAGATACCACAAAGTGATTGGTCTCAAACTGAGAAGCTAGAGATACTAGCTTTCAATGGTACATTAATTATTGATTTTTCTGTAATACAAAAAAATCTTACATAATAAAATGATAAAAAGGGGTAATGGTAGCACAGTGTAAGAAGTATTTACTAGTGCTTAATTCCAAATTGGGCTTTTTCAATCAATGAGGGTGTCATCATTTTCCCCATGATCATTAGTGGTTGCAACACAAAATGAGTCTTTAGGTAGTTACAGTGGATGGATATATTTAAATGAAAAACAGCAAATGTACTGCTTCATTAATTGGTGTCACTGAGATGTTCTTTGCAATCTGATTCTTTGAGATTGGATAATATGTAGAGCTTCCCAGACTTATTTAGCCATAGGACTTTTCCCAGCATTAGTGTTCTAAGACATAGATAGTGAAAAATAATGGATGAAAGACGAGTTTTGTGGCCAGGTTATCACACAGAGGATAACATAACATTTTATGTGGTGAGTCCCTACCTAGGTCATAATCTAAGCAGAAATTTATGTTTCTCACACACATAGTTTAAAACATGTGTTCCAGCAATTTAGTCATCAGCAGAGGATCTGGGCAATGGGTTATGAAGGCCACCATAACACCTTGAAGACTGGAAGCATAGAAATGCACCGATTTCTTTTACATCCAAGCACATTGACTTACTTCAATCACATGCAGACACTAAATCTAAGAGCTCTAAAAGCACTTAGTAAAAGGCTCTGAAATATGAAGATTTTATATTAGAACCTCAAGGCTATACAGGAGGGGAGCAGACGTGGAACCATGCAAACACTTTTCTTACCTCATCAGATTTTCTTGTGAGAGAACTAGTGCTAGATACTGGAGCCCTACAAATAGGCATCCAAAGATGTGCCTGAGCACACATTAGAGCAAATATGCATCATTCTCATCTCAACAAGTCTTTTCTAAATTTGCACTTACTATACAAGGTACACATATGTCTATTGGAAGGGACTACCAGATGTAATTTGACTTTTGCTTCCCAACGTGGGTAGCAGATGACCACTAGTCACTCCAGATGTCCTTAAAGATGTACTCATAAACATGGTTTCCCTGAGAGTATAACATCCTACATGATAATAGATATTTCCAATATTGCCTTTTAATTGTTTATATTTTCACATAATGCTAAGAACATTTTTCATATTGCATTATATCACTGGTGTGTGCACTGACCTCCCTAATCAAACCATGAGCTCATTGAAGCTAAAACTGCATATTTTTCATTTTTCTATCCCATGTGCAAATTCAGAAGGTCCTGGTATGCCATTCTAAAGAGCTTGGACCTAATCCCAAGAGCAATTGGAAGCACTAGAGGCTTTTAAATAGGGTCAGTCTTTAATAGGACTAGATTTGCATTTAGAAAGCCCTTTGGCTGGATTGTGGAAAGTAGATTAGAGGCAGAAAGCCAGGTGGCAGAGAGGCTAGTAAGAAGGCAGTGACAGTAGTGGAGGTGAGAGATTCAGAGTACTGCACTAGGCCAGTAGATTAGAGAAGGGGACAGTCAGAGGTTGTCAGGACGTGGCTTGAATCTGATAACTCATGGAATGCCAAACAGAGAAGGTGGAAGTTTATATGGCTGGCATTTCTAGCTATCATTACTATGGCCTTGGAAGGATAATTCTGGGAAAGAAGAGGATTAAGATGTTCCTTACAAGTAGACCTTTCTCTGAAAGCTAATTCCTATTGAACCTGCAGACAGAGAGACAATCCCTAACTTAACATCAAACTGACCTCCAACTCTTTGTTTATGAGTTAATCATTCAGACATTGGAATGCATTTGTGAAAAGAAAAATCCCACTTGAGATCATGATTGAACCCAGAGCCTAGAGACTATTTACTTCTCAGTGGTCAAAAATTATGGTTGTCTTGTTGTGGGAATGGGAACAAAGTTGAAAAAAGGCCCTGGACACATGGGGGGAGGGGGGAGGAGTGAGACCCAGACCAAGAATTTTTATGTCCTGTTATTTTCTTTTGGATCCCCATTTCTCTGTAAAATGAGAGTTAAATTGATGCTCCACTTACCTAGGAGAACTCTTGCAAAGCTCAAAGCTCAAAAGAGTTCATCTATGGAAAAACAACTTGCATGTTGCAACCTATGAATCTAAACTTGAAAGTATACCTTGAGTTAGCAGGGTCTCCTGAAGGGAACACAGTCTGGAGAGCTGCAGTTGAAAGGCAGTTGGGTTTATTTATTTATGGCCGATGAGTACCTTACATCAATATAGTAGAAGTACTTTTGTTTCTCATTCATACTCCAACTGTGAAGCCTGCTTTGAAATCTCATTGCCACTGAAGGCTCATTTCCTTTGGGTGAAGTCCTTAGAAACAACTTAGACTCTGGCTATTAGGCAGCTCTAGCTAGTCTGTCTTCAGGTCAATGCATATTTCAATCACTACTCACTACCCCCACTCCTAGTCCACTGGCCAAGGCATCATCATTTGACCTATAGGTGGTGACAAGAGTCTCCCATGTCCTTCCTATCTATTCTTCCGCCACAATACAATAACCATTATGGCCACATTCATGATTCCAATGATGTCACTGCTTTGCTCAAATCTCTGTAATGGTTTGAATAAAATCAGAAATCCCTTTTTATTTAAATATACTATTTTTGAAAATTGTATACATGGGTACTGCATTTGTATCATTTCTATACCCATCTCCCTTCTCCAACTTTCTCTCAAATTTATGACCTCTTCATCTTTACTTATTATTGTTTATACATATACATATGTATGTATACATTTGTAAATACAACTTAGTAATACCATTTAGGTGTGTGTGTGTGTGTGTGTGTGTGTGTGTGTGTGTGTGTGTGTGTGTGTGTGTATGTCTGTGTCTGGGTCTGTGTCTGTGTGTCTGTGTGGGTGTAGGGTTGACTACTTGGGATCAGATAACGTGTCAGGAACTTGCCTCTGAAAAGGGCCAATTCTCCATCACTCAGCAGTTATTAGGTATCCATGCATCTTCATCTAGGGGTAGGACCTTGAGAGATCTCCATCAATGTTGGCAGTGTCCTCTTGGAACTCACAATCCATTGGAAGGCAAATCACATAAAAACAAATAGTAGCAAAAAGAGAATGTCCCCAAAACAGACAAGTGCACATCATTCACAGTCTTGAAGGTTCTGTGTTTGCACACCTGAGAATAATTATCAACATATAATTGTGTGATCACAGAAATATGTGACAGTGGGGCCCCGGTAATCCCAAAGAGCCTTCATGGAAGCTCCTGTCTGCCTTTCGATCTTTCCCTTCTAGTTCAAGCCAGTGTTTTTGTCTTCCTGCCTTTGCATTGCCATATTATTCTATAACATCCCATGCATTGCAGACCAGAGTGGCAGTCAAAACATGGTAGACGGCCATGACACTTTTTGCTAATGACTGTACTGAGGCAGCACCTTTTCAGCCTCTGCTTCTATGGATACTGCTTTCATGTTTGTTCCAAAGAGATGAGTTTTATGTCTGTCGTGATGGCCCAGCAGAGGGTGAGGACCCAGCAGAGGGAGAGGACCTAGCAGAGGGTGAGGACCCAGCAGAGGGTGAGGACCCAGCAGAGGGTGAGGACCCAGCAGAGGGAAAGAATTCCTGCCAAATGGAAGAAGGAAGCAGGAAGAGAAAGGATCACCCCTCATATCCAAAAGCCTCAAAACATGTGGCAATACCAAACTGTAGTCAGGAGATCTTTGTTTACTCCATGCTCTTTGGAGGAGAGTTAGAAAATAAAGGAAAGAAAAATCCTACAATTCTCCAACAGTACTTCACGAAATAGCATAAAATGCCAGCTCTTAATTTTAAAAATGTGTCACTTGACTCTGTCTTTTAGGAGCCTAGGAGTCCCTGGAACTCATGATTGTCCCCATCCTCTAAACAGTGACCACACATCTGCTGTCTTCTTTTAATAACCAAGAATTCTAGTAATTATTTAGCTCCATCTACTTCCCAGAGAGTATCAGCTGAAATGATTAGCAAAAACACAACACTGTAGAGCTATGGCAAGTCATAGCTGCCGAGAAGCAAGAGTCGGTTATCTTTATGGGTGGGATGCTTCATATGTGGAACATGCTCTCCAGAGAATGGCCCCAAGTCCGAGAGTGTATGACCAACACAAATTGAATTCAAAGTATAAGAAAAGAAAAAGGGGGTGGAGGAGCAGGGCAGACACTAGGCTGAGTGGGTAGGAAAAGGGTTGATGCTGAGAGGAGTTGAGAGTTAATGTAATTAAAATATATTGATTGCAATTCTCAAATAATTAAAGTACACACTGGAAAAACGGGAAACATGCAGCAAGAATTCACTAAACAAGGCATGCCATATAAACTCTTGATTTTTTTAAATCCTTATAGTAAAGCAGGCAAATGGAGAGATTTCATCCATTTTACATATAAGGAAGAGAGCTCTGGAGAGGGCAGGTGGAAAGGCCAGGCTTTAAACCATGCCTGGCCCCAGGGGTATGGATTTAAGTGGAGCCCAAAGGAGAAATATCAGGGGAGTATAACAAGAAGGAAAGGAAATGCCACAGCTGTACTGAAATTGCTTATAAATGCTTCTTGTTGCAAAATGTCTGGTAGCCAAGGAATAAAGAAAAGGAAAAAAATAAGGAAGGGAAAATGATATTAAAATGAATAAGCAAGAAAAGACAAAAGCTGTTAGGCTGCCAGGTAAGATGGTCCCCTAGAAGCTGCCTACTACTAAGGATCATGTATCTTTTGTGGGGTGTCTAGATCAAATGACCTGTCCTTGGGCCCTGTTCTACATTCTCTCTGTTTGGTCTATGAGGCGTTGTTACATGATTGTCTACACCTTCACGTGACCACTTTTCTCTTTCTTATGAGAATGTTAGAATACAGTTTGTATGGTGGAACATTTCTTCATATGATCTACCTTTTCTTTTCCAAGCTTCTACCTGGTTTGCTTGGTTGTTTTTGTCTTTAATAGCATCTTTTGTCTCTCACGATGCCGGGGTTAATGGTTCAGTTGGCTTGGTTTTGGTATGGATGGTTTCTGTAGCCTTTGACTTATCTTTTCTGGCCCCATATTCAACACTCTTCTAGTTCTTTGTGTGCTTTTTTCTAGATCTTGCCCGAACTCCATATTTTTAAGTCATAATTTCAGAGCTGAATATGTTTGATGCTTCCCAATGGCCAAATTTTTGCATCACAACTTGATTGAATAGACTCCATCTTCTATTGGACAGCTGAGAAGTGCTCTATAGGCTCAACAGTCCCTGAGGATAATTGTGTCTGAATTATTTTTCTATGGGCTTGACTTGAAAGTACAAGTCAGCCAACGAGAAGCCTTTCACAGAGCCCTCTTAGAGATACTGCATCAGCTGCTAGGTGTCTGATGGCATCCTGTAGTTACTTGTATTTGTGGTAGGTTGTTTTTTTGTTTGTTTGTTTTGTTGTTGTTTGTTTTTTGTTTTTGTTTTGTTTGGTTTTTGGTCTCCCTTTCAAAGTAGGCTGGCTCTTCATTTGTCTAAAGTCAACATGGTATTTTTAAATTTACTCTTGAAGTTTATGACTCAAATTCAAAGCGTATAGCCGGGCCTTTTGATGAACAAAATGAGGTCTGATTTCCAGATGGTTTTCTTGGATGGCATTCTGGATACAGGTTCTGCTCCAGTTTTCCCCTTCAGTTCTTTAGGGATTCTAACTGTAAGTGCTCTGCTCCTTTCTCACTTGTTTTCTAAGTTCTGCCTTCCTTTATTTGGTTACCATTTCTCACACTGTTTTTCTTTCTCACCCCAGTTCCTTTGATTATATTTGTAGTTGACTCTATTAGAATTCAGCACATTTCATTTTATCTTCATTTCCAAAACAACTTTATTTTTTTCTTCAATGTATTTCCTGAGTTTTGCCAACCCTAATTTCCTGTCTTGATTCTGAGCTTTTGGATTTCTTACTTGGGAATGTTTTCATATTGACTTGTATTCAATTTAGGTTGAAATAATGTATCATAGTTCCTTTCTGTCTCATGATTTGTTTTAAGGAAAGAACTATCCTTTTATTTCATATTCCAGTAATTTTTTCAATTCATTTTTCAATGACTCATACATTTCTAAACAGTTAAATCAGTTATATAGAAAATGATGGATTTGGATGTATTAATAGATTCCCCTTTACAAAAATATTATTTATTTTGATATAATGACTTCAGAAACATTTACTTTAACCACTAGCTAATTTGCCAGACATCTCTTTGCTTAAACTGATGGAGATGAGAATTTGGTATGTTTTGTATTTAATGATAATAAGTTGTTTCTGTAACTTGCTTTATTTACAAACACCGCTCTCTTCATTTAGCTCCAAGCCTGCACATATCTGTTCCCAGTGAATCAGTCCTCCCTTCCCCAGAAGCTGCCCTCCATCCCATGAACTTTATTTAAATTCTCTGTGGTGCAATTCTCAAGTAATGAGCACATCAATGCCGTGCCTCAGATCTTTCTCAGCATCGCTACACTAAGGACAGTTCTTCTTTATGAGAGTGATATAATTTGTTCTCCTCCAATCCTTCCTTCTTAACTCTTCCTGCAGACTTCAGAGCCTACCCAAGTGCTGATGCCTCTTTTTCACTCTGCATTAATTCTTATTCTGCTTCCACGAATTACCTGAAAGTTAGTGGCTATATTCAACACAGTTCCAAAAGTCAGATGTCTAAAGTGGTTTTCAACTGAGCTTGAAAGCAACATATTGGCAAACTGGATTTTTTTTGTTGTTGTTCTTGTTTTTCAAGACAGGGTTTCTCTGTGTAACCTTGACTGTCCTGGACTCACTTTGTAGAAGAGGCTGGCCTCAAACTCACAGCAATCCACCTGCCTTTGCCTTCTAAGTGCTGGGATTAAAGACATGTGCCACCTCGCCTGGCTTTCTTGAGAGGCTTAGGGTAGAATATGTTTCCTCCTTCCAGATTCTAGAAGCCACAACATTCCTTGACTTGTAGCTATATCTTCCATCTCCAATACTAAAGGATATGGCCTAATCATTTTCATGTGGTCATTGGTATGACACCTTCTCTACTCTTCATTCTCCTGTTTGTATCCTGTAGCAGAGTTGTTTCATTGGGTCCATTTCATTGTATAATATAAAGAAATCCCCCTATATCAAGATGTGACCTTTCAAATATTCTACAACTTAAATTCTTTTTTTGGCATTGTAATAACTAACATATTCATAGAATATAGGATTGGTTTGTAGATACCTTCCAGGAAGACATTATTCTGCCTACTGTAACCTATTCAAACAGAAACTGCAGTTTGTAGGACTCTGATTCGGTGTGCTTTCAACATAGCTTATAGGTAGTTCATTTGCTTTTCTTCTATATTTTTAGAATGGATTTTTATTAATTTATTCAGATTGCATCTCAATTCTTATCCCATCTCTTGTATCCTCCTATTCCTCCCTCTCTCCTGCTTTCACCCTATTCCTTTCCCCTAGGTCTATGACTGAGAGGGACCTCCACCTCCACTATATTGTCATAGGCTATCAAGTCTCATCTTGGTCCCCACAAAGGGGAAGTGGTCAAATATGGAGCACCAGAGTTCATGTCAGAGTCAGTCCCCGGTGTCCACATAGTTGTGGAGAATGTCCTGTGCATTGGTTAAATCAGAGTAGGGATTTGATGTTTAATTCTTGTATTGTCCTTGGTTGGTGCAGTAGTTTGAGCAAATACCCCTGGGCCCAGATCCACCCATCACAATGTTCTTCTTATAGGGTTCTAGACCCTCTGGATCCTTCTATTTCCCCATCTCCTATATTTCTCTTACTTAGATTCCCAATAGCATGTCCTCACATCTATCCCAATCTCTTGGTAAGTGAAGACTTTCATGGGACATGCCTTTTGGGCTAGTGGCCACCAATTATAAGTGAGTATATACCATGTGAGACTTTCTTCTTCTGTGTTAATTCACTCAGTATGATCATTTCTAGTTCTATCCATTTGTCCACAAATTTTGGGATTTCTTTGTTTTTAATAGCTGAGTAGTATTCCAAAGAGAAAATGTACCACAGTTTCTTTATCCATTCTTCAAATGAGGGACATTTAGGCTGTTTCCAGATTCTGACTATTATGAATAAGACTGCTATGAACATGGTTGAGCATATTTCCTTGTTGTGTGGTGGAGCATCCTCTAGGTATATTCTAAGGAGTGAAATAGCTGGGTCTTGAGGAAGCCCTATAACAATTTTCTGAGAAAGCTCCAAATAGATTTCCAAAGTGGTTGTACAAGTTTGCATTCCCACTAGCAATGAAGGAGTGCTCCTTTTTCTCCACATCCTCACCAGCATGTGGTGGCACTTGAGGTTTTGATATTAGCCATTCTGATGGGTGTAAGATGGAATCTCAGAGTCATTTTGATTTGCATTTTCCTGATGACTAAAGATGTTGAGCATTTCTTTAAGTGTTTCTCAGCCATTCGACATTCCTCTGTTGAGAATTCTCTGTTTAGTTCTGAGCCCCATTTCCTAATTGGGTTATTTGGTTTGGTGGGGTTTAATTTCTTGAATTCTTTGTATATTTTGGATATTAGATCTATGTCAGATATAGGGTTGGTGAAGATCTTCTCCCAGTCTGTAGGCTGTCACCTTGTTTTGTTGACCATGTCTCCTGCCTTAAAGAAGTTTCTCGGCCTCATGAGGTCCCATTTATTAATTGTTGACCTCAAGGCCTGCACTGTTGGTGCTCTGTTTAGGAAGTTGTCTCCTGTGCCAATGTGTTCCAGGCTCTTCCCAACTTTTTTCCTAACCGATTTGGTGTCTCTGATTTTGTTGAGGTCTTTAATCCACTTGGACTTTTGTTTTGTGCATAATGATAAATATGGGTCTAATTACATTTTTCTACTTTTAGACATGCAGTTAGATCAGCACCATTTGTTGAAAATGCTATCGTTTTTCCATTGAATAGATTTGGCTTCTTTGTCAAAAATCAAGTCACTATATGTATGTGGATTCATATCTGGGTCTTTAATTCGATTCCATTGATCAACCAGCCTATTGCTGCCAGTGCCATGCTGTTTTAATTATTGTTGTTCTATAGTACAGCTTAATATCAGGTATGAATATTATTCCACAAGGATCTTTTATTGTATAGATTTGTTTTAGCTATTCTGGGTTTTTGTTTTTTCCATATGAAGTTGCATATTGGTCTTTCATGTTTTTTAAAATTTGTGTAGGTATTTTGATAGGGATTGCATTGAATCTGTAAATTGCTTTTGGTAAGATGGCCATTTTTACTATGTTAATTCTCCTGATTCATGAACAAGGGAGATCCTTCCATCTTCTGATGTCATCTTCAGTCTCTTTCTTAGGAGATTTGAAATTTTTTTCAAACACGTCTTTCACTTGCTTGGTTAGAGTTACTCCTTGATATTTTTATTTCTTGTGGCTATAATGAAGGATGTAATTTTCCTAATTTCTTCCTCTACTTGATTGTCATTTGTATATAGGAAGGCTAATGACATTTTTCAGTTAATTTTGTATCCAGCCAATTTGCTGAAGGTGTTTATCAGCTGTAGGAGTTCTCTGGTGGAATTTTGGGGATCATTTATGTACACTATCATATCATCTGCAAATAGGGATAATTTGACTTCCTCCTCTCCCATTTGGATCCTCTTGATCACCTTTTCTTGTCTTATTGCTCTAGCTATAACTTCAAGAACTATATTGAAGAGATATGGAGAAAGTGGGCTGCCTTGCCTGGTCCATAATTTTAGAGGCATTCCTTTGAGCATCTCTCCATTTAATTTGATGTTGGCTATTGGCTTGCTGTATATAGCCTGTATTGTGTTTAGGTATGTGCCTTGTATCCCTGATCTCTCAAAAATTCTAAAGATGATTGGGTGTTGGATTTTATCAAATACTTTCTCTACAGCTAAGAAAATGATCATGTGGTTTTTTTTTTTTTCAGTTTGTTTATATGGTGGATTACATTGATGGATTTTCATACATTAAACTATCCCTGCATGCCTGGAATGAAGCCTACCTGGTCATGGTGAATGATATCTTTGATATGTTCGTGTATTAGGTTTGTGAGTATTTTATTGAGTATTTTTGCATCAATGTTCATAAGAGAAATTTGTCTGAAATTCTCTTTTTTTGTTGGGCCTTTATGGGGTTTAGGTATCAACATGACTGTGGCCTCATAGAATGAATTTGGTAATGTTTCATTAATTTCTATCGTTTGGAGTAGCTTGAAGAGCATCGGTATTATCTCCTCTTTGAAGATCTGGTAGAATTCTGCACTGAAACCATCTGGCCCTGGGCTTTTTTTTTTTTTTTTTTTTTTTTTTTTTTTTTTTTTTTTTTTTGGTTGGGAGACTATCAATGATTGCTTCTATTTCCATAGGAGAAATAGGACTATTTAATTTGTTTATCTGTTCTTGATTCAATTTTGGCAAGTGGAATCGGTCAAGAAAATTGTCCATTTTCCTTAGATTTTCTAATTTTGTGGCATATATGCCTTTAAAGTGGGATCTTATGATTCCTCAATGTCCGTTGTTATATCTCCCTTTTCATTTCTGATTTTGCTGATTTGGATAGTGTCTCTCTGCCTTTTAGTTAATTTGGCTAATGCTCTGTCTATCTTGTTGATTTTCTCAAAGAATAAGCTCCTGGTTTTGTTGATTCTTTGAATTATTATCTTTGTCTATTTTATTGATGTCAGCCTTGAGTTTGGTGATTATAGGTGTGTACTTCTCTTGGGTGTTTCTGCTTCTTTTTTTCCTAGGGCAGCCAGATGTGTCATTAAATTGTTTATATGGGATGTTTCCAATTTCTTTATTAAGGCACTTAATGCTATGAATTTTCCTCTTAGCACTGCTTTCAACGTGTTCCACGAATTTGCGTATGTTGTTCCTTCATTTTCATTGAATTTCAGGCAGGCTTTAATTTCTTTCGTTATTTCTTCCCTGACCCAGGTGTCATAAAGTAGAGAGTTGTTTAGTTTCCATGTGGTTGTAGGCTTTTTGTTATTTCTGTTGTTGTTGAAGTCCAGCCTTAAACCATGGTGATCTAATAGGATACAAGGTATTATTTCAATCTTCTTGTGTCTGTTGAGTCTTGCTTTGTGACCTACTATGTGATCAATTTCGGAGAAGGTTCCATGGGGTGCCGAAAAGAAGGTATAGTCCTTTGTGTTTGAGTGAGAAGTTCTGTAGATATCTGTTATATCCATTTGATTCATGAAGTTGGTTAGTGTCATTATTTCTCGGATTAGTTTCTGTTTCAATGACCTATCCTTCAGTGAAAGTGGGGTTTTGAAGTCTCCCACTATTAATGTGTGGGGATCGATGTGTCATTTAACCTTTGTTAATAGTACTTTTACAAATGTGAGTGCCCTTGTATTGGGAGCATAGGTGTCTAGAATTGTGATGTCAGCTTGGTTGACTTTACTTTTGATGAGTATGAAGTGTCCTTCCTCATCTCTTTTGATTAATTTTGGTTGAAAGTCTATTTTATTAGTTATTACAATGGCTACCCCAGCTTGTTTCCTGTGTCCATTTGCTTGGAATCTCTTTTTCCAGCCCTATACCATGAGGTAATGTCTATCATTTTGGTTGAGATGTGTTTCTTGGATGCAGAAGAATGTTGGGGCTTGTTTATGCATCCATTCAACTAGTCTGTGTCTTTTTATTGGAGAATTGAGACCACTGATGTTGAGAGATATTAATGACCAGTGACTGTTAAGTCTCTCGATTTGGATGTTGGTTGCAGTAGAGAGTTTGTGTGGTTGTGTTTTTGTGACAGAGTAGTTATCTATTTCCTGTGTAATTTTGATTGGAGCTTGTCACTTTGAGGTAGAGTTTTCCTTCTAATAACTTCTGTAAGGTCGGATTTGTGGATAGGTACTGTTTGAATTTGTGTTTGTCATGGAATATCTTGTTTTCTCCATCAATTGTTATTGATTGTTTCACTGGGTATAGTAGTCTGGCCAGGCAACTGTGGTCTCCTAGGGTTTGGAGGATCTCTATCCAGGCCCTTTTTACTTTTATGGTCTCTGCTGAGAAGTCGCGTGTAATTCTAATAGGTTTGCAATTATAGTTACTTGGCCCTTTTCTCTTGCTGCTTTTAATATTTTTTCTTTGTTCTGTATATTTTGTGTTTTGATTATTAAGTGACAGGAAATTTTTCTTTTCTGGTCTATTCTATTTTGTGTTCTGTAGGCCTCTTGTATGTTTATAAACATCTCCTTCTTTAAATTAGGGAAATTTTCTTCTATGATTTTGTTAAAAGTATTTTCTGGGCCTTAGATTCGGGCATCTTCTCTTTCCTCAATGCCTACTATTTTCAAGTTTCATTTTTTCATGGTGTCCTTGGTTTCTTGGATGTTTTCTGTCAGGAAATTTTCAGATATAGCATTTTCTGTGATGATTGCTTCAAGATCTATGATTGTATCTTCTAGTCCTGAGATTCATTCCTCCATCTCTTGGATTCTGCTAGAGAAGCTTGCCTTTGTGTTGTTTTCTTTCTTCTCTCAGCTTTCTCTTTCCTGCTTTTATTCTTTCTGTGTCTTTATCTTTGTTTCCATTTTCATAGTCAGATATTGAACTGTTTTATGGATTTCCTTCATCTGTTTGTTTGTATTTTCCTGAATTTCTTCCAGTGCCTCTCTTTAGGCCTCATTTATGTCTTGCACCTGTTTGGCTGCATGTTTCCTATATTTGTTTACAGATTTTATTCATTTCCTTCATTATCATCTTCATTACTAAGGATTTGAGGTCATTTTCTTTTATTTCAATTGTACTTGAGTTCTCCAAGTTGGGTTCTTTGGGATATTTGGGCACAGTTTGCCTAAGTCTGGGTAGGAGAGTGGAATACCCAGAAAGGATACAATTTAGAGGGGGGGAGTATTTCAGTAGAGGAGGATGTGCAAAGCACATGTGGCACTGGTTTGCATCATTGTGGGTGGTGGCCATATGCTCACCATGTTGAGACTTAGGAGTTTGCCGGAGCTCCACTAAACAGCACCCAGCAGCAGTGTTTACAGCACATCAAGCCAAGGGAACTTGCTTTTCTTCTTGCTGTGCATAGTCTTTGAGAGGATATGGTCAACTTATGCTCTAGAAAGCTAACAATATTGTACTACAAACTCAACTCACCCCATCTTCTCATTATTTCAAAGGCCATAGTATTTCTTCATATCTGCTACCTCCAGTTTCTTGTTTTATTAGTTTTTTAAATATTTACATACAAAGTAATGGTTTTAAAGATGGGATTTGCATAGCTACTTTGGCTTCAGTGATCAATCCTTTTTCCTCATACCTACTCTTCAATCCCTTATGCCCTCCTGCTGGTCCTTTCTCTTCATTAGACTCACTTCTGAAATCATATCACATACATACTATTGCCCTCTTTTATCCTTCCTCTACTTGCTAACCATCTCTTAAGGCCTTTCCCCCCACATTTTCACAATCTACACACACACACACACAGAGAGAGAGAGAGAGAGAGACAGACAGACAGACAGACAGACAGAGGAGAGAGACAGAAACAGAGACACAGAGAGAAAGAGACAGAGACAGAGAAAGGACAAATATATGAGACAAACATATACCGTTTGTCTTTATGAGTCTGAGATATTTGGCCGCATGATATCAAGTTCCAACAATTTTCTTCAACAATCATGATTTTCTTTTGCTTTGCAGCTGAATAAGATTCCATTGTGCATATATAGCCTGTTTTCTTTATGCATTTTTTGTTGATGGACATGTGGGCTGGTTGCATTTCCTCCATATTGTGAGCAACACATTAATAAACATGGACTTGCAAGAGTCTCTTCAGGAGACTTAGAGCCCTTCAGTTATACACAGGAGTAGTGTAATGGGGTAAACTGGAAGTTCTGTTTTAAGATTTTTGAGAAATCTTCATACTGATTTCCATATTGGCTGCACCAGTTTGTATTCCTACCCACAGTGAACAAAGGTTCATATTTGCTCACATACTCACCAGCATTTCTTATCATCTATTTTCTTGGTGATAGCATGCTGAATGAATCCCTTAGTTTCTGATGTATATTCTCAGGGAAATGTTTCTTGTTTGAGAAAACCCAAGTCAGGTGTCATTTATCCCTGCTACCACCTGAGCAGGGTCAGTCCTCTTTTTTCATTTTTTACTAAGGTTTCTTTAAGATGCCACATGTGCTCTGGCAGCACACAGCTGGGTTATGTTAGAATAACTGTTCTATATGTCTTACTAGATTCAGAAGTTTTCAGTAGGAAATAGTTATTTTCTATGCATTGTTTGTATGTATGGTCTAAAATATTGTGACAGGGGATATGCTATCATTTCTACTGATGGCAATATCAGTCTACTATCTATGCTGAGCATTGTGTACATTGTCATGAATGATCATTGGAACTCTGGAGTACAAGTCCTTATGCCCCTCATGTTACACTGAGACAAATAATTTGAACAAGGTCATAAAACTAATAAATACTAATACTTTAGGCTTTGACCTTACCCATATCTGCATGACAACCAAACAGTTTCCACTTTGTCAAGATACATTTTTACAGAAGTAGATTGATACATTCTTAGGATATCCGACAAAAGAGTATCTCATAAAAAGAGTTCCTAAATATATTGTTTTTGTTCAATGACACCACATAAGTTGCCCTAGACACCAGGAATTTTACCAGATGTACAAACCGGAAGCACCTGGATGACAGCATAATCTACATAGCATGAGTGTAGCACGTAACATGTCAATTAGTAAACAAAGAGCAAAGGCTTTTCTTGTTTCCCTAACAAGTCAGTCTGAAGAATGGAGAGAGTCTGAAGATCCCCAGAGGCTCAGTGATGGACTCTAGAGAAAGTAATCCTCTTCCTACTAATAGTCATAATGTTTTGAACAACCTCAAGGCCTTCTCAGGACTACAGAGGATACATGATTCCCGTTTTCTTAAAACAAACAAACAAACAAAACTGAAAAAAAATATGTTTGGGCTCAAGAAGACCAAAATTAAAGCACAAAGACTACAGCTCAATGAAAATTTATTTTTTAAGTATAATCCACCCCAAATTCAAAGGATCTATTGAGGAAAGGTATATACATACATACATACATACATACATACATACATACATACACATGTATATCTGTGTACTATATGATAAATGCATGTATATTTACATATATGCATATATAATAAAATAACCTGACTCAATATTGGCTTATGCTGACCAATTAGATGCTGATTTGATAAACCTGGGGTTGTATTTACTATCTTGTAATGACATCAGGCTTTCTTAGAAAAGCCAGAGCAAAATAAAAAGCATGGCTCTTGAAGTGAAAACCTCTCTAGGTCTAATTCCTACTTTTTCATTTTTTAGGAATGGGTTGTTCTTATTCAAAGGAAGCTATGGAGGCTACAGTGATGGCTCAGGCATTATGAGCATGTACAAGTCTTTTAAGTCTTTTAAAGGACTCAAGTTGAGTTCCTGGTTCCCACATTGAGAGGCTCATAACCACCTTTATTTCAGGCCTCAAAGAATCTGATGCCTAATTCTGGCCTTGAAGACAACCACACTCCTGTACACATACACTATCACACATATAATAAAGAAAAAATAAAGTCTTTTAAAAAATAAATAAAAAGAACCTGTAAATCTGCAGTCCTGGAAAACAATCTGTTGTGCTTAGCATAACTGTTGAGATTTCCAACAGCAATAACTTTATGGTGACCACTAATCTCAAAGATTTATAATTAACTCTTAAGTAGAAAGCTGTGCAGAGTTAAGTAATGTAATATAAACCATAAAAGAATTAGAATGCAGAACACATCTGTGCTACAAAACAATAAGGGACTGCATAGTGCTAAAGACTGTCACTCAAAATAAAGGCTCTTCTGCTGGTGCCAAAGAGGATGCGATGAATCAGCATGCCCCCGCCCCCTCTACAATACAGCCATGCCTCACTGCAAGGGCCGTTTCATCATGGTACAGGTATCATATATTATTTCCCACCTCAACACCATAGGTAAAAACAAGTGAAAACAAGAGATTAAAAACAAATTTTGCTGGCCACACAGCTCCTTCCACATACTGCTTAATTATTCGAAGAGACATTAACTGATCTGTCTTTATTTCTACCTTCTGTTCTATGAAGAAAATCTCATCACACTTTCATGTCCACCATTCCATTCCAACCATTATCATAAACATCCCAATTCTAGGCGATGACAAGAGATAACTTTAGACTCAAGCATACTTGTCTCAAAAGAGTTTGTCAGAGTCAATTTTCCTTCTCTTGAAACGTTCATATCTTTTGCCTTCTACGAACAGCACACTTGCTGTTTTGCATCATTTTGAGTGCTTTGTTTTACTCATCAGTGTAACAGGCTTTTCTATTTTGCTGGCCTTTCCTTTTCAGGCTTCTTTGCTAACTGTTCCTCATTTTGGTATCTAAATGTTGGCATGCACAAGAGCTCAACCTCATCATTCATTTATCCTATTTCATAAACATAACAAAATTACGATCAACCAACATAGAGTTAATATCTATCCTATCATAATGACTAACTGTGACTCCTCAGCCTCAACATCACCCTTAGTTCCATCTTGTAACAGTAACTTTCCTGTTCTGTGATAAAATATCATGATCAAAAGCAATTTATAGATGAAAGAACTAATTTTTGCCTTGTGGTTCCAGAAAGATAAGAGTCCATTGTGATGGGAGGCATAGCAGCCGGTGGTCAGAACAGGAAACTGGGAGGTCATATCTCAACCACAAGCAGGAAGTAGAAAAAGAAAACTGAAAGTAAGGTGAGACTATGCACTCTCAAAACCTTCCCCAAATGATGTATATCCTCCAGCAGAGCTCTACATCCTAAATGTTCTGTAATCTTCCCAAAGAGCTCAGCAATCAGAAACCAAGTATTCAAATCCATGAACTTAAGGTGATCATTTCTCATAAGAACCACCACACATCTGTTGAGCAAAAATCATGCAAAAATAATCTCAACACAACACTTAGATGTTTAGTCGAACCTTCAAAATCAATATACCCAGTAGAGAATTACTGACTCTTATTTACACCTTCATTCACCCCTTGCACTCTGGCCCTTTTGTCTATTTTTAGTTCTATATAACTCAGTAAATAAAAATACTGCTCAGACCAGAGTCTAGATGCTATTGAATTCATGGCCCCAACAGCATTTACTCATCCTTAAAAATATCAAAACACTGGCCATTTCTTACAGTCTCTACACCTGCCACCCCAAGGCAAGTGTCCATCTCTCATGTGAACTAATGAGAACCAATAATCTCTCTGATATGCCAATCACAGCCAGATTGACTTTGGTTATGTTTTCTATTTACTTCCCCCATAATATGTAGAGCATATTATGGTGTGATACTTACTTGTTACTGCAACATAACTTAGTCTTTTGCCTCACACACACACACTTACCAGTACTTTAAAACATAATGTACTCCTATTTTAGTCCATATTTCCCACTGGAATGCAAGCTCATGAGGATAAGGACTTTGTCACATTCTCTATACTAATTCTTTAGAATAGCACATGTAGGCACCTAATAAATATTCACACTACTTATCAATAAAACTGCTTTTAGAAAGCTAATGCTCATAGTTCTAACCTGTGAATGCAGGAGCTCTGGAGCAGTTATCATTCTTGAGGGAGAAAGTACAAGGAGAACGCTAACCCAACCACCTGCCTCAACATCAAAACCCATGTGTCCTGTGATGATGAAGTGGGTCACTGCATAAATTCATTCCCAAAAAGCAGTGGCTGGTCAATGATATCTCATCCCATTCTGTGCCACACAAACAATATAAGATACAGTTACAGACCCAGGAGAGCCCTTTTATATAACTGACTCCTCCAAATTGAAATGTTGCTTCCTGCAGAGTCATGGAAGACTCATAAATGTCTAGAGGCTAGCAAACATATAAGGCCTGGGAAGTTTACAAATTTTACAGGAATAATAAAGATCCAACCCAAGACTCCCTATGCAATAGACACCCACTCCAGAAGAAGACACTCGTCCATAGAGTTGTATGCAAATGGAGTAGGAAGAGATGTCTGAGATACAGCTTTCATGAATCATCAGCCATGTGGGAGTGGACATCTGGATGTCACCCATGATCTACTACATAATCTTTTACCCATATTAATATAAATAACCCCAAGAAATTCATAGTTACCAAACTGAATTTGAGTAAACTTATGTCTTTTGTCTATTTCCAGTTCCCTATCTGTAGTAACAGACATTTGCTCATATATTCCCCAAGAAAACTCATGGCAATAGTCCCCCTACGCAAGAACTTCATTGAACTCAATCAGTTCCTGACTTATATTTTAAGGAGAAAGAGGGGGAGGAGGTGTTATGATTTGAATGTAAAATGTCCCCCACAGGCTCACATTTTGAATGCAGATACCCAGTTTGTAGTGCTATTTTGAGAGATGTAGAGCCTTGTGAGGTGGGGCCTGGCAGTGAGAACAGATTATCAGGTGCAGAGCTTTGACGGTGTAGCCAGCTCTAATTTTGATGTAGTTCTCTGCTTTTTGATCTCCGTTGTGTAAGCAGCTGCAGCCACAAGGTCCCTTGGCCATAAATTTGGTCATTTCTGCCATCATGCCCTCCCTGCCATGAGGGACCAGAATGTCTCTGAAATGGAACCAAAACAATCCCTTCTCCCCTTACATTGTCTCTCTGGGAATTTCTGCCACAGTGATGCAAAACTAGATATCATAAGATGGAAGGAAGAGAAAGAGGCAAGTGAGGAACAACAAGGAAAGGAGAAAAGAAGGAAAAGGAAAAGCAGTGTGGTGGTTTAAATAGGAATTCCCCGATAGATTTATATGTTTGAATGCTTAGCAATAAGGAGTGACACTATTAGGTGGTGTGGGGCAGGCTTTTAGGTCTTTTATACCCACACCCAGAACGGCAGACAGTCTCCTTCTGTTCCCTGTGGACAAAGATTAGAATTCTCACCATGTCTGCCTGCATACTGCTGTGCTTCCCACCATGATAATAATCAACTAAACCTGTGAAACTGTAAGTCGTCCCCAAATAAATGCTTCCCTTTGTAAGAGTTGCTATGGATGTGGTATCTCTACACAGCAATAAAACTCTAACCAGTACAAACACAAAGAAGGAAGAGGAGTAAGAAAGATGAAAGAAAGGGAAAAAATTAACTGTTTCAAATTCCAAACTCTGGACAAAAGGAAAAATTGTTTGTTATTTAATACAATTATGAACACTAAACTCTTAAAATGTTTTATTAAAAAAAAAAAGAAAAGAAAAGAAAAGAGAAAAAGAAGAAAGAAAGAAAAAAACTAGTTTCTTCTATATGCTTATTCTCATAAGCCTGCAACTATTCTTTAAAATTATTCTTCACTTGCCCAGTTGCACTGGCCATTGACAAAATCTAATACTTTTTCATGCTAAAAGTCTTAGAGATATCAGGGATACAAGGTGCATACCTAAACACAGTAAAAACAACATACAGCAAGCCAATAGCCAACATCAAATTAAATGGAGAGAAACAAGGCAATTCCACTGAAATCAGAGACAAGACAAGGCTTCCCACTCTCTCTGTAGCTGTTCAATATAGTACTTGAAGTTCTAGCTAGAACAATAAGACAACACAAGGAAATCAAGGGGATACAAATTGGAAGTGAAGAAGTCAAACTATCATTATTCTCGGTGATATAATAGTATACATAATGTATAATAGTATACAAAATTCTACCAGAGAACTACATGTGATAAAAAAAACCTTCAGCAAAGTGGCTGGATAGAAAATTAACTAAAAAACAAACAAAAATTCCAAACACACACACACACACACACACACACACACACACACACTATCCCTTCTATACACCACTGATAAATGGATCGAGAAAGAAAATTAAGGAAACAACACCCTTCAAAATAGCCACAAATAATATAAAATATCTTGGTGTAACTCTAACAAAGCAAGTGAAAGATGTCTATGATAAGAACTTCAAATTTTTGAAAAAAGAAATTGAAGAAAACATCAATTCATAGGAGCTTTATTTGTAATAGCCAGAATCTGGAAACAAACTAGATGTCCCTCAACCAAAGAATGGATGAAGAAACTGTGGTACATTTACACAATGGAAAAGTATTCAGCTACTATAAACAAGAAAACATTGAAATTTTCAGGCAAATGGATGAAACTAGAAATGATGATCCTAAGTGAGGTAACCCAGACTCAGAAAGACACACATGGTATGTATTCACTTATAAGTGGATGTTAGCCATAAGTTAAAAGATAAATACGCTGTAATCCACAGACCCAAAGAAGCTAAACAACAAGGAAGGCACAAGGGAGGATGCTTGAATCTCACTCAGAAGGGGAAATAAAATTGACATCTGAAGTAGATGAGGGGAGGTAATTGGGTTGGAGAGGGGGTGGGAAGGGCTACAAGGTGTGGGGAAAAGGTTATGAGCGAGCAGGTGGAGAAGACAGAGAAAATAAATAGTTGGGGGGGCATCTCTGGGACAGGGGAAGCCCCCTAGGGTCTATGGGGGTGACTCTAGCTGAGACTGCTAGAGTGGGCATATGAAGCCTGAAGTTGCCACCTCCTGTAACCAGGTAAGAGTTCCAGTGAAAGAAAGGGGACACCAACCTACTCATAAACTTTTGACTCAAAATTGTCTTGTGTACAAGAAATGTAGGGGTAAAGATGGAGCAGAGATTGAGGGAATGGCAAACCAATGACCAGTCCTACTTGAGGCCTACCCTGTGAGAGGGAGTCCACCCCTTAGTGATACTCTGCTACGATTTCAGACACGAACCTAGCATAAGCATCTTCTGAGAGGCTTCACCCAGCAGCTGATGAAAACAGATACAGAGACCCACAGCCAAATAATAGGCTGAGCTCAGGGAGGTTTGTGGAAAAGTGGGAGGAAGGATTAACACAGCTGAAGAGGTCAAGGACAACACAAGAAGACCTACAGAATCAACTAACCTGGGACCATGGGGGCTTACAGAGACTGAACCACCAATCAAATAGCATGCATGGGCTGGACTTGTGCCTCCTACACATATGTAACAGATGTACAACTTGGTCATCATGTGGGTTCCCTAACAGTTGAAGAAGGAACTGTCTCGGACTTTGTTGTCTGCATTTGAATACCTTTCCCCAGCTTAGCTGCCTTGTGGCCTCAGTGGGAGAGAATTAGCTAGTTCTGCTGTAACTTGATGTGCCAGAGTGCACTGGTACCCATGGGGACCTCCCCTTCTCTGAGAAGACAGGTATGAAGGAAGGGGTGGAGGGAGGCATGAGGATGCAACTTGCAAGTAAAGAGAGAGATGTCAGCAACAAGGCTGTAAAATGAGGAAAGAGGGGCAGGGAGAAAGATCCTTAACCAATCCTCCTGGGAAATGTCCTTCTTCATTCCTCACTCCTAGGACATGGAGCTCATTTTGCCACCAAATGTGGGCAATGGTCACTATCAGAAATACTTCTCTAAATTCCCCTGAAACTTTGGCTCCACCTCTTTATATGTTATCTCAGCCATATCTGGCCAAGACAGCAGGCTAATGACTCTCTAGAGGATACTTCTTGGCCTATTTTAAGTATAAATGACTTAATAGACATTTGAGGAGCATCGTGGCTATAGTGTGGAGACTAGATTAGATGAGGATAAGATGTAAGGAAGAATTAGGAGGAGCTTTTAGCAGGCTTTTGAAGTAATTGGAATTGAAGAAAGAAGTGGCCTCTACATGGGAAACAGCAGTGAGAGAGGGAGAGGTAGAAGTAGGGCTACCTAGGAGGCAGAATGAGCAGAACTTACTGAATAATAACTTAGAATTCTCTATGAGATAGTTCAAGAGTTTTAAACAGAAATTCTTGCCCTCCAGAATATAGCTCAAAGGACAGAGTATATAAGTAACATCGACAAGGACTTGGAGTCAATCTCAAACACTGAAAAAAGATGAGGGAGTAGGAAAGGATGAAGGAGAAACAGAAACAGTAGAAAGAAGGGAGAGGGACAGAGAGAGGGGGAGAAAGGGAGACAAAGACAGAGACAGAGACAGAGACAGAGAGCTGTATCCTGGGGTACATTTGTTGAGTCAAAAGCCTGGAATAACTTTGCAAAATGATTGTGCCTGGCCTATATCATTACCTATCCTGGAATTCCATCCCGCCCCCCACCCCCGCCTATTATTTGCTCCACAATTTTTTCCTCAGTAGGAAAGAAAAGCCCTTAGTCAGAAAGTCCCACAGCACATCCTGCTGCCCTAGGGTAATGTATCCCCATCCATAGATCCACATATCTGGCTGAGAGCCAAAATAGACTCCATGTAGGAGTATAAAGTCTGTCAAAAAAAGATAGAATGCGAAAGTGTTTAATTTGTTTTTCTTTTCAAACAATACTTCAGCTTACAGATAGAAGATTCCCAGATGTTATGTAAATTGAGCAGTACTCAAATTCCCTTCATCACAGTTTTAAGAAGCAGAAAAGTGACATGGTTAAGAAAAACCTGGAATGGAATCCCAGCAAGTGTTTCTCACAGCACTGTGACTTTGTGCAAGTAGTCTAACATTCCTTGCTGTTCATTTTCCCAAGTGTAATAATTGGGAGCTCATTATAATCCATCGAGGCTGGCTGAGGGTGTAGCTCAGCTACTAGTGTGTTTGTGTAGCATGTACAAAGGTCAAGTTGCAACCTCCAAGATTCCCAGCACCACATAAACTGGATATGGTGGTACCTGCCTAGAGTCACTGCAGTTGGAAGGTGAAGCTAGGAGAATCACAAGTTCAAGGTCATTGTTTTCCTACAAAGCAAAGGACATATGTTGTCTATAATAGAGACCTTTTTACAATACTAATACTACTGCTGCTGCTGCTACTAAGACTAACAACAACACAATAATAATGGTGATAGAGATGGAAAATGGAAGTCAGTTGTTGGTTTAGTTCTTCCTACAAGCTTAGTTCTCAGTAAGCAGTGGAAATAGTGGGTTTGTTAGTCAGAATGGCTAGGTTAAGTCTTCTTCATACCTTATTCTGTTTACTTTTCAGAGTACAATAATCTGCCAAGGTATATTAATCTGGCATCAACTATTGGCGGTTTGAGACCTTATTTTCTTCCCCATCTGAAAGTAGGTCATCTCCTTTATGGATGCATTTAAGTTATCATAGGCCTTGTCCTCTAAGGTATGACCTACAAGCCATCATAGCAAATTAGTAATAAATGTGTAAATATCACTATTACAAGAACTCAAGCTTATTGGGACCTCATTACTTCTGAGTGATAAACAGGAGAAGAATTGCTATCCTTGCTTAGAAACCAAGTCAAAACAGTTTCACCATTTGCCAATATTCTTATGCCCATCAAATGGTAGACCAGGACAAGGTTAAAGTCTTATAACTCTTGGTCATGAGTCTTAACCATATTCAGCTCTAACTATTTGGCCCATAACTTTGGAGTCTGCTGGCCTCATAGGAAGTACAGAGGCTGGAGCTGGAGAGATGGCTCAGTGCTGAAGGCACTGAATCCTCTCTCTAAGGACTCAGGTTCAGTTTTCAGCACTCACATGGCACCTGACAATTACCTACAATACTGGTCCTAGGGTATCTAGTGTTCTCTTGGCCACTTCAGGCACTGTATGCATGTGATACACTGACATACATGCACAGAACATATACACATACACTCAGACATACACATAAAAACATACCTTTAAAAGGAAGAAGAAGGAGGAGGAAAAAGAAGAACAAGAACAAGTAGAAGGAGAAGAAAAAGAAGAAGAAGAAGAAAGAAGAAGAAGAAAGAAGAGAAGAAAGAGAAGAAGAAGAAAGAAGAAAGAAGAAGAAGAAGAAGAAGAGAGAAGAAGAAGAAGAAAGAAGGAAGAAGACGAAGAAGAAGAAGAAGAGAGAAGAGAAGAAAGAGAAGAAGAACAAGAACAAGTAGAAGGAGAAGAAAAAGAAGAAGAAGAAGAAAGAAGAAGAAGAAGAAGAAGAAGAAGAAAGAAGAAGAAGAAGAAGAAGAAGAAGAAGAAGAAGAAGAAGAAAAACATGTACAGAAGCTAAAGCCTGGTACTGCTTGGACATTCTGAAAAACCCGAGTATAAAGGGGAGGTAGTGCTGGAAGAATAAAAGTCTCCAAAGCTCTAAGGACATCATGTGCTGGCCCCTCATTCCCTAGATAAGCAATCCATGCCTCTACCAAAGACATGGTAAGTCCTTATAAGAGCAGAGGTAAAGGCTCAAAGGAGAAAATGAATTTAGAAGTTGACTTGAGAAAAAATTCCATGCAATTATCATTTCATGACTTGTTTTCATTATTTCAATTAACATTTATTAAACAACTGCCATATGTTGCATTCTATATTAAATTCAGAGATTAAAAAAGGAAAAAAGTTACAGTCATTTTAAAGACAAAGTCACATACATACACAAACATCCATATTTATGTGAAATGCTGGGCAACTGATGTCAGCCAGCAGTGTGGTATCTATAGTCACTTTACAATGTGATTAACCATATAAAGGCAGGCACACTATTATATTATTATTTTATAGAGGAGGAGACAGAGGCTTAGTGTGATCAAGGCATTTTCCTAAGGTCCAAGTAACATAGCTGGGATTTGAAGCCAGACAGTCAAATTCTGATATTCATATACTAGTCTACTCTGCTGGAAGAGTAGTCATGTATAAATCAAGTGCTGTTGGCGTAATTCTAACACAGATCAGCTCTGCCTGAGAACCAAACAAGCCAAAACCCACAGCACCTGACGTAAGTGGTCTCCTGAGTTACAGGTATGTAAGAAATTCATAAAGCACTAATGCAATCCAACGTCCACTGTCCAGCGGCATCATAACTTTTTGAATTCTCCCCAGTACCTCTTATTGAGAATCTGCTGCAGGTCCATCTGAGTGATTACAGACAGGATACTAAAACCAGAAAACCAGGAGTGGCACAATGAGGAAGGGTCAAGGGGAGGCAGCATGGAGAGTCCCATCAGGTGCTGTGGCATGGAATCTACTTTGTCTTTCAAAGTTGGGCCTAGCAATCCAATCTGTGCTGTCTCCAGCCCCACCTTCAATAGGCTGCATTTAAAAAGAAAGCAGCTAATATAGGATTTATTGATCTGCATTGACAGTGAACTTCGAAATTTCATATAAAACAGTTTTCTCATTAGAGAAGCATTTCTAGAACCTGTAAGTCCAGAGCATTCATTACAAGGTTCACCTACAGTTTTAAAGTTAAAAAGGAAGAAACTGTTGAAAACGTAGCCCAGACTTCATTTTCCCCCTTTGGATAATTGCCTTTTTCAACATATCATTGAGCCATGTTCTCTTCTGTCTGATAGACAAATCTGTGAGATGCCCTTTGAATTTCTTCCTCCAAGAAGCAATGGAGATTTCTCCAGGAGTTTCAGCCAGTATAAACCCTAGTGCACTATTAGAACTGATCAACAGCTAAATCTAGG
Source organism: Acomys russatus (assembly GCF_903995435.1). NCBI lineage: Eukaryota > Metazoa > Chordata > Mammalia > Rodentia > Muridae > Acomys > Acomys russatus. Next base: position 64,421,821 of record NC_067138.1, on the reverse strand, counting down.
GAAACGACCCCTCTATCTCTGAGTCCTCTGTGATCTGTCTGTCTCTGAAAGATGATTTGAAGTCATCATCATCAAAAGAGGAAGTGCTGGAGGGCTTCTTAGACTAGATGGAAGGCCACACCCATCACCTTCTCCCTTAGCTTCTTAAATATAAAACTCTCTCCTCAGCCACATACATGAGCCTCATCACCTAAAACCTGACCTCTGCCAGAGCCCTTGGACAGCTGGGAAGACTTTCAAACATCCTACCTCTTCTTCTTATCATTGCACCACAGGATCAAAATTACCACCTGAAGACGCAGTCATCAGTTAAGCCACAGATTTTTCCTGATAAAGCTTTAATGACACTATCATAAGGCTTATGAAGGTTCACATCCAGGAAGACCGTCCATTTGGCTTCTTGCTACACTTATGAGAGGAAGGACCTGATTTCCTCACTGTAATTACCAGCCCTGCCACTCATGGATTGTTATGTTGCCAATGTGCTACTTAACCTCTTAGGTTTCAGATGTAAGTATTGGTAAGGCACAAAGACAAGATCACACAAGGCTGATTATTAAATGATGTGTGTATCAGCATCTTTTGCATGTGTGTTTACATGTACTTATTTACTGTATGTTTGTGTGCTGGCATGGATGTGCAAGCCAGAAGACAACTTGGAAGAACGGCTTTTCTCCTTTCATCACAAGGATTCCAGGGACTGAGTTCAGGTTGTCAGGCTTGGTAGTAAGCACTCTTACCCACTAAGTCATCACTTCTCCCTGAATATGCAAGTGTGCAGCACCTCCTGGCTCACCAAATGAAAGCTCTTGGACTTAATTGTGGTTACAAGAACTACAGTGTAGCATATGAATTAGAATGCAATAATTGAACCCATTACTTTGTATGAGAGCAGAAAAGTTAATCTAAAAGTAACTTCTTGCGTAGGGCATTAGCTATTAGTCATTTGATGACTACATTTTTGTTAAGAAATGAATCTAAAGAAAACACTCTCTACTGTGAATAGTTGCTTGCTTGTCTTAGAAAGCTGTATAATCTAGCCCGATTCCCAGATTATGTAAGCAGAAAGGAATCTAAGATGTAAATATCATGACAGCTTGATTGTGATTGATGATGGCTAACAGGTTTGCCTCATTTCCTGCCAGAGTTTTGCTATCTCATTGCACACTACATCAAACTCTTTTTGGGAAGAGTCATTGACTTACCATTTCCCACAACCTGTCATTCTGATCTATATTTCCATAATAAGCATTGGGCATAAAAGTATTTCTAAATATTTATTGATTTATTTAAATTTTTGAGACAATTTAAAGGAACAAAAAACATATAGCCTAGAATATTGTTATTGGCCATTTGCAGTGTAGTAGCAGACATTTGTGCTGACTGGTATATGATATACCTTCGGTTTGTTTATCACAGTTAAAAACATTTATCTCATTTATCCATTTAATCTGGTATGATAAACTAGCAGTTGGACCTCGTGGTATTATCTTTCTTTGGCTATATTTAGCATGGTAAAGCATTTTTGCAGTACAGATAATGAGGAAACACATAAATGAAAAATTATTATAGAAATGCTTCCAAAAGTCCCCGGAATGAAATAAAACCTATGCTTCACATTGACCACATCACAGTTGCAATGGCTTGCTAACTACAGTCAGGAAAAATGGAGGAAATTCCTGATTAACCCAAGAAAAGGACTGAAGAAGGTCAGAGAGACAGGTGCAGAGAGCTTCTCCAACCACATTTATGTAGTCAATAACTGTTTTTTAGCCACTAATATGCCAATCCAGAATTAAGAGGGAATGAAAATGTCACTTATAAACTCACTTTCCAGTGGGGGAAGAGAAACTCTGCCTCTCTCTCTGCCTTTCTCTCTGTCTCTGTCTCTGTCTCTCTCTCTGTCTCTCTCTCTCTCTGTCTCTGTCTCTCTCTCTCTCTGTCTCTCTCTCTCTGTCTCTCTCTCTCTCTCTCTCTCTCTCTCTCTCTCTCTCTCTCTCACACACACACACACACACACACACACACACAATATGTGAGATAAGCTTAGATAAATAGTATAGAGAAAATGAAACCTGATAACACTGGCAAAAAATGGCAGGGCATGCAAAAGTGGAAGGTGTTAGATATGCGTCTCAAAAGATCTCACTCTGGTCTTCACTTAAAGCATTTCTTTACATAATCTTGATATTCTTGTAAAGTTATGATGACATCTTTCTGTATTCATTATCCAAAGCTCCTGACTAGAGTGTGGAATATCTTATATCTTGGTCTCAAGTATAAAACACTTAATGTCTGTTGCATATTAGTCCCTCAATCATTTTTTTTCTTGCTGAATTATTTAAAGGAATTGTTTTCTTTAACTGCAGAAGTACATAAGGAGGAAACACACATACAGGCTGTCTGTGTGTGTGTGTGTGTGTGTGTGTGTGTGTGTGTGTGTGTGTGTGTTTGAAATAAGGGGGAAGACAATTAGAAGATGGGTGACTGTGGTAAGGTCATAAAATACAACCAGTGTCATGCCAAGATGTTTGGGCGTTTTGTCTTAGAAAGTTTCGGAGCCTATAACAGAGGGGCTATCCATCCCATTAAGTTCTAGACTATGTGAAAAACACTTGAGCATGGTAGGGGCTGATGGATGGAAAGAGCATGGGGAGAGACATGAGGAAGAAAATCAGATCAAAAGCAGCTATGCTAGGTTGATTGAGGAGAGGAGAGTCCAATTGGGCCACTGCAGAGACGCAATGGAGATTTGAAATTAAAGAAATAGAATTAGTAGGACTAGGAAAACAACTGTATCTCAACCAATCACATAGGAAGGATGGCTCCTCAGGCGCTAACTTGGAGGGCTTCATCTTATACAGGCTCTGTGAGAGCTTGGGATGTCTTAAACAGACAGCTCGTGAGGAAAGCAATTCTGCCAACAAATATGGAATCATTTTTCTCTTGACCTATGAGAGTCTGAACCAAGAGGCATCTAAAACCCATTTAGGGTTAGCAGCCATCATGGGCTTTGACTCTCGGTTAGTCAACTGATATGAAGACTTTCCATCTAGACTGCAGCTATTGAATGAAGCAGGCTAATTCGTCTCTTCACAAGGAGAGCTTGTCTGCACAGCAGTGCCTTGCAAGGGAATATTTTGCATAAAAATTCATGAGATGCGGTATCCATTTCAGCTATGTTATATAGTAGTAAAAGTGAGAGATGGGGAGGAAAAGAAAAAGTTCAGCCCTGCACTCAGATAGGGTTCATTTTGAGTGATGATTGCAAGCCATCCTTGGAAATTACAGATGCTACTTGGTTCACTATTATTTTGCAGCATCTCCAGTAATCTTCCGTGATCATTTATAACAGCATGTCTGATGACTTTCAAAACGTAACGGGAAAGGGTACTTCTGTGAAGCATGTCTACTCAAAGGAAAAATCAATCTTGGCTGCCGAGGGAGTGAACTCTGTATCACCACGATTAGACAGTTAGAGATTTCAACATATAAAAATAGGAATGGCAGGGGTCCAGTCTGCCACCCTATATGTGTGTCTAATGCATGCTGCAGTTGCTTTAATGATTTAGGGTTTCTCCTTTCATGCAAAGAAAGCACAACATGTGTCGAGAATGCAAATTGGCACACTCTAGTAGAAATAATCCTGAACTCTGTAGTAACTACTAATGTTTACATATTGCCTTTACAGTTTTCTAAGTACTTGTCACACACCTAAGCTGCTAACCATCACAAACACCTCACACTTTCCAACCTTCTCTTCTTCTCCAACAGTCACTTCTATTACCTGGAACGTTCTCTCTCAACATCTGTATCCCCCATTCTTCAAGGACAAATTCAAAACCTCTCTCTGTGTGAAAGGCTAGTTATTTTAACCCTTGCAAGTAAGTGAGATGTTACTCTAGTTCAGGCGCTTGGAAAGGCAGCTTAGTGTGGTAGGCAAGAAGGCATGGATTCAGGTACTGGTGTAGGGAATGATGTGATCAAGGCCCGTCTTTGCAACTCAAAAGAAGAGTAATGTATTATCTACTTTACATGGGTTTATTTAGATCTAAAGAGATGCCCTGACCTCTTGCATAATGCTAGTGAATCAAACTTCATGCAAGTGTTTTAACATATTTATCTAAGAGGACTGTCATAAGAACTAACTAATTTATATAAAACACTTAACCTAGTATCTTGTATACAGTAAGTGCTCAGTTAGTGAAATTATTACAGTTTTTTAAATTGTCAATTCAGCGGTTATGAATCAAACACAAATGAGACACTATATGGTCTTCTGGATAATTTGTTATAGTTATAAAGGCATTTTTGTCACAGCATAGTTACTGGGAATACCAGCTCAGTGATCAGGCTATCTAGAGTTTAAGACTGTTTTTATTCCTTGCAACCCTGTGAACAAGTAGTGTATCCGTGCTCCAGTGTTTTTTTTTTTTAATTTAATGTGAGGTGTTTGTGATGGTTAGCAGCTCAGCTGTGTGACAAGTACTACATCTCGATTATTATCCCCTCCCTTGTATCTTCCCATTCCTACACTCCCTCCCTCTTTTGTCCTACTCCCCTCCCCTAGACCTCTGACCAAAGGGGACCTCCTCCTCCACCATATGACCACAGCCTATCAGGTCTCATCTGGATAGCCTGCTTCCTCTTCCTCTGTACCTTCCAGTCCCTTCTCCAAGGGAAAGGAATAAAAATGGGGGGAGGGGCAAAGCACCAGAGTTCGTGTCAGAGGCAGTCCCCACTCCCCCCACAACTGTGGAGAATGTGCTGTCCATTGGCTATATCTGAACAGGGGGTCTAGGTTCACTGCATGTGTTGTCCTTGATTAGCACAACAGTTTGTACAGTCCACCCTGGGCCCAGATCCATCTCCTTGTGGGGCTCCTGACTCCTGTGGATCCTTCCATCCCCCTTTTTTTCCATATCACTCTCAGCACTCAGCCCAGAGTCCAGCAGCGAATCCCAGGATCTGTCATGATTCCCCGCTGAGTGTAGTCTCTCGGAGGACACCTATGTTGGCCTAATATCCACATATAAATGAGTATATACTATGTATGGATTTCAGGGTCTGGGTTACCTCACTAAAGCTTATCATTTTTAATTCCATCCATTTGCCTGCAAATTTCAAGATTTCCTTTTTAATAGCTGAGTAGTATTCAGTGTTTTTAACTCTACAAAAAAGATAGACCCTTAGCTGTAGGGTTATCATTTAAAAAGTGAGTACATTGATCAATGGAAAAAAGGCTAAACTTGTATTTGACATACAGAAATAGCTCAGTGTATGTTACATATTATAATAACCTACTAGATTTACTTCATAAATTTTTTTCTTACAAATCAAGAAAAAAAATATTGTACTAAAGAATGAATTTAACTCACATTCTTTGAAATTATCTACTGCTTTGTATGTGCCTCTTTGCTTCCATTCTTGTCCTCTCCCAGTGCACTCCATACTCGGCCTATAGCCCTCCTCCCACGGCATCTGGCTGACCACAACGGAACTTGCTAAGCTTCCCTAACATGTTTTATGAGCCTTCTACTTCTGACTTCACCTGCTTCTGCTCTGCCTCTTCCACAACTCATCTCCTCTATTTTCTAGTCCATCATGGTGGTGTTGTCATGGAGATGGCTCGGGTGAGATTAGCCCACCTTCTCCAGTTACACCCAGGAACTATCCATTCCTGTTTCTTAATAAGGACAATGGATAGTTTATGGTCTTACATCAAGCAGTTAGTGCCTTCAGCTTCAACGAGACTTCTGCAGTTCTTTCTGTCCAACAGTAATGCTGGCTCCTCTGCACAGAAACTCTGAAGTCATGATGCTTAATTGCCTCCCTAGTCATAACAATCTTCAGACCTCCCTATCATTTATTCTAGAGACTTCCTTTCCCTGGAGTTCCACCCCCAACTACGGCTGCTACCGCCACCAAAGCCACCAATGCCCAAATGTCATTTCTACATTAAACTCAGCTTTCTTCTCCTCCAAGAAAGCTCTTCAGGCAAATTCATTCAAGTTACTAAACAGTGCTTTTGTAAATACTTGGCAAATGTTAGTCTCTGTTAAATGTTAGATTAGTCATAGGGAATCACAGCCTACTAAGATCATGAAAATCAAAAGGTGTCTATGGCATCAGCAACTGTGGTTTACTTATCAGGACGAATTCCTTGGGGGTTAGATTATTTCAAAACAGCAATGCAGTTGTTTTAGTAAATATCAGTAACATCATATTTGTGTACAATATTTATCTTCTGCATGATAGGTGCCACATATAAAAGAGATTTAAAATACATAGACATTATTCTGAACAACATCAAAACTGTCTTTTTTTTTTTTTTTTTTTTTTTTTTTTTTGTCTAAAGGATAGAATTCGATGAACTGAGTTGTCTCAGGACTGGATATAATTAGTGCATGAATTATCTTATCTTAAACTTACAACATTCATAAGTGTTCAATATTTCATCTCTATTTTATAGGTTAAAAAAAAAAAAACCAAAAAGCCAAACAAAAAAACAACAACAATGAAAGCTAAGCCTTGGAGAAGTTGGTAGCTTGCCTGAGCTGTAGTGTGGAAAATGAAGGATTTTAACCACTGATATTTCCAGGTACTGCTATTATGCTATCCATTCCAGAAATATTTCTGCAGGGCTGAAATGCAGTTGCTAGTCCTAAGAAATTCCCACTCTAGACATAAATGTACGTATTCCAAGATGGGAGGGAATTAGTATACATGCAAAGGAGACAGCTTTAAAGCATGTGAAGTTAGCACTCACTGGTAAGGGCTGGAGAGATGGCTCAGGCGAAGAACTCATGCTGCTCCTGGAGAGGATGCAGGTCCAGTGTCTAGGACCCATATCAGGTGTCTAACAACCCCTTGTTACTCCAGGGGCTCCAACGTGCCCTTCTGGCCTCCAGCTGTGTGCACATAGGGTACAAGCAGACAAGCAGGCACATCCACAAATACATAAATAAAAATAAATGCTTTTTCAAAGAGAAATTTTGTGAGCACAGAAACGTATGTGTAGCATGGTTTTAGACTCTAAATCTTGCAACACTGTAAAGATAAAGTTAAAGGCTTAAAGAAAATATTGTCTTAGTAGCAAAAAAAGAAAACCTACTCCATAATTGGTAATAAAAGTAGGAGAACTGTTTAGAAATTTAACAGAAGGAATTGAAATGAAGCATAAATTCCAGATAATACAGGGGACAACAAAAACAAAGGTTGACTAACTTAAAGCCTTCGATATATATTGTGAATTTCATAGCTCTTTCTTGGGTGATGGGAGACAAGACAGCTCATTGGTCTGTCTACACATAATGACGTTGTGACTTAGGAAGTGGAAAAATGGGTAAGCAGAGGGTACCAGTTGAGAAAGCAAGAATGGTTGAGATCTCTAGAGTAGTAAGGATGGGGGAGGATTGATTTGAAAGACAGAACCCTGAAATGCCCCACTTTGACATGCTGTACACTATTTGGTACCCTTGACATCTGCACCAAGCTCAATTCCACTCCATCTGAAGTTCCCCCAAGAGAAAAGCCTGAAAAGGAGGAGACAGAGAGAAGAGGAGGAGATCGGGAGGCTATTAACTAGGAATTCAATACGAAGTCACAGGAAAGAATTGGTGGTCAACCACATTGACTGACAGTCTAACCTTCTTGCCACGAAGTCATTTTTTAGAAAATATGTTTAAGACGTAATATGCCAAAATATCACCACTGGAGACCATATTTGGGATATTTAGCCTGTCCATCACAAGGCTTAAAGTAATGAAAACAGTAGGCCCATGAAGTATTTCTAGGATGGATGATCAGAGGGAACATCAGGCATTGTTTGGGGGATTAAAAAATGGCCTAAATTTGGGCTAGGACCTTAGTCAGAAGAAGAAAGAGGAAAACAAAGGTCCGAGGAAACACAAAATGTGGCTTATCTCAAGAAGCTTTTTAAGAGCAATGTGTGTATTCCAACAGGAATTTAATCCATATGTTACAGATTCCTTTACGTTCCACAAGACGCCTGCACATGGGAATTCTTTGATGTCCAAGGATCTTTCCCAGTCTCTTTATGAGACGTGTTGAGCCAGATCACTTCTAAATTGAAAACTGTGTTTTACCCAGAGTAAACAAGCTCACACACCAGCCATCCAGACTGTAGGTCACAGAAGGAAAGCCACGACTCCCAGTAAACATGTTGAACATAAAAATCATTTCCTTCCTTGACTCATGTGGTCCACATGTGAGGGGATAGGAATCAGTTAAGCATACAACTGGACTACAGAGCAAGCACCTAGTTTGTGCGCCTATAGATATGGATTAAAATTGAATGTAGATGAAGGCACACTTGGTAGAAGAATTCATGAAGTACTCACAGAGTAAATAAGTTTTTAAATGTTTATCTTTATTATTGGGAATGACTTTTAACAAATGTAATTTCTTTAAAATGTTAGGCAGTTCTCATCTCAGAAACTGATTTGTTCCTGAAAAACCCAGGGAAATGATAGGGCCCTTTCCACCATGACACTGGAAGAAAGAGGACGCATTCTATAAAATATATTTTACAAAGCAAGTTTTCCTGAAAGTATATTCAGCCTCTAGCATTTTCATGGATTTTTGAAATAGCCAACAGGAACAGAAACCATTTGAGGACTAGAAATAGCAAGAAGAAATCTTTACTTTATAGATTGAACTTAAGCAATTTCATTCAGAAGGATTAAAAACTGTGAAATCTTTGTTGAGAATCTGCCTAGCGACTTCAGTTTCTCCACCACAACTCAGCCAGAACTGATGCAGTGGTAAAATTTGCTCCCACCCATATGTTGTGAGTGGCAAGATGCTTTTCTGAACTAAAATGTTGTCCTTTATTTTAATTAGCGTTTTTATTTTCTCTTTCATGGATCTCTTCTGCGGTTTTACATTTATAAGGAATATATGGTTAACGATGTTCTTAAACATTATTGTATGAGTATTTTGCCTATATTTGCATCACATGTCTGCATTGCCCAAATAAAGCCAGAAGAGGGTGGACTGGAGTTATGAGCTGTTACTGGTGGTGAGAATTGAACCCCATCTTCTACAAGCGCAATTAGTGCTCTTAACCACTGAGCCATTTCTCCAGACCCAATGTTGACATTCTTAGTGTTCAGCTACCATCCAAGAATGGTGGGCTCAGACAAACAGGGAACCCATTTCTTACAAAAGTCATACCTCTTACAATAGCTCAACAAGTCCAACTTGCTTAAGATAAGGGATGAGAATGTGAGGGTTAGAGCAGAGCTGGGAAAAAAGAAAGGGTCGGAAAGACTAGGGAAGGAATTGGATGAAAGAAACTTCGTTGATAACACAGAAAGCCTGAAGTCAAGTTCACAACATGGTTTGGGTCACCAGATGTGTGTAATCCAGTGTGGCCCTGAGATTCTACATGAGTGAGCAATGAACCAAGCATCACAAAAGTAATGGCGTGTGAGCCGACAAAGGGGCAGATGTTTGTGGAGTTTGCTATACAGGGGTGAAGGTGTAGCTAAGTGGTACATCACTTGCTTAGCATCCTCACAGCCCTGGCTCTAGTCCTCAGCCCTGCAGGAAGGTCTACAGATGCAAGAGAACAAGCTGGCAAGTCAGAAAAGAAGTCCATTGCCTTGCTTCTCACTTAAGTCTGGCATCAGCATCACCAAGAACCTCATCAGAAACAGAGAACCTCAGGCTCCACCTCAGATTCCTGCATCAAGTTTGCACTTTAGTGAAATTCCCCACTGGTTGGCAGACCTACCACAAATCTGAGAAACCTTTATCTTAACAGCTAGGAAAAGCAGCACAGGAACATCCCATGTCCAAGAGGCTCCTCACCATCATAGTGAGGGAAGGCTGGTCACTATCCCCAGATCGCATGTGATGACAACTATAGAACTTGTCATCACTTCGAAATGCAAGCTCTGCATCCTGCAAGCCTCCCTTTGCCTTCATAAATTCCCAAATAAAGAAAACTTGCTTGGATATGGTTATAATATAGATGATGCAGATATGTATAGCAACAGACTTGCACATAAGGCTATAGATGCAAATGTTGTGAAGACGTGGACTGCTGATGGCTCAGGTATAATGGATGTGCAGCCCTCTCTAGTCTCTGGCATATATTCTCTTCCTAACAGCACATAATGCCAGTCTGTTCTCGTCTCATTTCTGTTGTTGTGATAAAACACCCAGAGGGAAAGCATCAGAGAGGAGAAAGGCTTATTCTCCTTACAATCTCCTGTTACAGTCCATCGTTTCAGAGCAGTCAAGGCAGAGACTAGAAGTAGCTAGTCACATGCATAATCAAGAGTAGAAAGGAAAAACAATTTTTTGTAATGCATGCCTAGTACTCAGCTAGCTTTCTTCAGGGTCTGAAATCAGGAATGGCACTGTCTTATTTAGGGTTTCTATTACTGCTAAGGGGCACCATGACCATGGCAACTCTTAATTAAAAAAAAAAACATTTAATTGGGGCTTATTGATAGATGTAAATTAAACTCTAGTGGGCTTGAGACAGAGACCTCTTGGATTTCTAAAAGCTTTAAGGTACAGTAACTGGGCAGGTATCAACCCTCTAAGCTATTTCCCAGCTATACACCCAAAGTTACTTGCCACAATAGTTCCTACCTGGGTTGCTTCTGTTCCATAAATCTGTCCTCAGGGCAAGCTTCTCATGGTCATGTGCTCATAGCCCTTACTGCCTCATGATGACCTCTTCCTCTCCAGCTTCCTCTCCTCCTGCTGTATCTTCTGCTTCCTCAGTCCTCCGCCAGGCCTTACAATCCCTCTGGGACCCCAAGCCTGGGAACCTAAGCACCACCTACTTCTCTTCTGCCCAATAACCAGCTTCAACAACTTTATTAACCATTCAACTTTAAATTGGGTAGGGCACAGTTTACAAAGCAAAAATAGGACCCTCTGTATCCTTTTATTTTGCTGTTCTCCCATGCGTCTCTCATTTAGAGTCCCAATAGGATGCCTTCCCCTCTGTCCCAGTTTCCTGGTAAGTGAAGGCTTTTGTGGGACATGCCCCTTGGGCTAGTATGCAGATATAAGTGAGTATATACCATTTGATTCTTTCTGCTTCTGGGTTAACTCACTCATTATGATCATTTCTAGCTCAATCCATTTATCCACAAATTTCGGGAATTCCTTGTTTTTAATAGCTGAGTAGTATTCCATAGTGTATATGTACCACAGTTTCTTTATCCACTCTTCTACTGAGGGACACTTAGGCTGTTTCCTCCCGCTCAAACTAAGGCACCAGCCAAGGACAATACAGGAGGTAAACTTTAAACCCCTTCCCAGATCTAGCCAATGGTCAGAATATTCTCCACAGTTGAGTGGAGAGTGTGATACGACTTTCTCATGTACTCTGGTGCCTCACATTTGACCATGTCCCCTGGAGGGGGAGACCTGGAGGCACTCAGAGGAAGGACAGCAAGTAGCCAAGAAGAGACTTGATACCCTATGAGAATATATAGGGGGACGTAATCCCCCTCAAGAACAGTCATAGGGGAGGGGAATAATGGGAAAATGGGGGGGGGGAGGGATGGGAGGATACAAGGGATGGGATAAACATTGAGATGTAACAAGAATAAATTAATAAAAAAAATAATGTAAAAAAAAAAAAAAAAAAAGCAAAAATAAGGGTATGTGAGGATGTACTTGTCTGGGCAGAAACCAGATCTCGGGGGCCAGTTATGATCATTAGAATTCATACCATCAGACCAACCACCAACAGGAGCTAGCTTACAGCTTCAGAGGTTTAGTCCATTATTTTCATGGCAAGAAGGATGGTAGTGCACAGGCAGACGGGGTGCTGGAGAAGGAGCTGAGAGTTCTATATCTGAATGGGAAGGCAACAAAAAGAGGCGGTGACACTGAGCCTGGTTTGAGCATCTAAAACTTCAAGGCCTACCCCTAGTGACACACTTCCTCCAACAAAGCCACACCTACCCCAACAAGACCATACCTCCTAATAACGCCATTCCATATGGGCCAATGGAGGCCGTTGTCATTCAAACCACCAAAGACAACAACCACTTTTAGAATGTGTCTTTCTATGTCAGTTTAGACAATTGAAACTCTCTATCCAGGTGATTGAAGATTATGTCAACTTGACAATTAAAGTAACCATCAAATATTATATGGTTATTTTTATGCCATAGTTACAAAAAATCACATAGCAAATAAGTCATAAGCAATAGTTTTTTTATTCAGAGTCAGACATCCCTATCCCCGATATCTAGCCTTAATACTATACTTTCTGGGTAGTCTCACAGAACTTGAAAGGGACACATTTTCTCCTGGTTTGTGGTACTGAGGTAGAGTTCTATTGCTAATGAATAGGTCACACTAAAGCAACAGCCCAATGTCAGACTTGTTAGAACTTGAAGTTTTTTCCCATAGCAGTGTACAGAGAGATGGAACTAGAATACACAACTAAGGAATGTTTTACCTAAAATAGCAGAACCAGAGGTATCTATTCCTCCTAGGTATGGCTGTATTTTGCATCATCCACAGAGAAGTAGCCTTACCCACTGCCTCTGGGCACCCTTCACTTAACTTGGGTTGCCAGGTCTCAGCTCTCCCACTGGCATTTGTGTTCAGTTCTCCTTCTGTCTACAACCAGAGATCATCATTCATAAAAATACATCTTTCAGCATTTACTTTGCCTCCAGGATTATTGCTTATATTACAGAAGTACAGAAGAACAAAAGGATCTGCTCCTAGAGGGTCAGAAGGCGGAAACCTTGCAAGGGGCTACATCAGATACCAGAAGTAGGCAGTGTCCTACTTCTGCTGAGGTGCCCCAACTATCATATTTCCCAAAGTATATTTTACCTTAGTTGAGAACAATATTAGGTGCATTAATCAGAGCTAAAGCTAGTAAGTACTAAATGTGGAAATAATTTTTATCCAACCAGCATAGTTTTATATTCTTTGTGTTAGAAGCACTGATCCCTCAAGGTACCCACACCACTCTCTAAGAGTCATGCAAGATATATCTGAGAATTCTGAAAGATGATATGAAGTCCTCTTCTTGTACACTCATTAGTTTCTGTAAAAAGTTTTATTAAAGGAGGAAGAAAGCAAAGATGAATGTGCACTGGCTTTCCACAACTGTATAATAACAAAAATGTCACAAACTGTGAAGCTTAGGACTGTGTAAATTGATGAGCTCAGAGCTCTGGAGGCTAGATGGGTAAAAATCAAGGCATCCACAAGATAGGCCAAACACCCTTTGAACTCCTTCCTTGCCTCCTCCCTGTTCAAGGTGAATGTCTGGCCACCTCTGAAATCCTTCTGCTTACAGTTACAGAACACCAATGTCTGCCTTCTCCATTCAGGGTGTCTCTCTCATCTCTGGTTTTCTGGGGTTGTCTTCTAAGGAATATAGTCATATGTGATTGGAGGTTATCAGGCTCCATTATGGCCGTATACCAACTAGACTGCATCTGGCAATGACCTCATTTCCAAATAATGATGCATCCTACAGCACTGTGAGCTAGTGCGTTGTATTATTATTTTGTGGGGGCAGGAGGTAAAATTTAGCTGGTGAAAAAGAACTGAATAATCATACGATTCCAAACTTCCTACCGTCTTCAAAAGAGCATTGCCTCACACCAGTTAGAGTCCTTATGTGAGTTTCAGTTCACATGAACCCAGTAGTTACCCTGCATCTCAATGATGGAAGGAAGGCAGGGCGATGCGAGCTGCAGGAAAAGTGGGGGTGGGAGTCAGAAGAACCCAGATTGTGATGACAAGTGCAACATTTTATATATGCGGCATGTGCAGCATTTCAGCTCACTTCCACCGACTTCTAGTTCCCGGTCCTTCAAATGCAGATAATTAATAAGGACTCCTGCTCTTTTGAGTGCTCTAACTGATACATTTTTGCCAAAGAATTTATCTGCAAGCATTCACAAGTACAAGAAAATTAACATGTGCCAGAGTATTTCTTTCAACCACTGCGCACTGGGATTTGGTTTGTAACATATTCTCCTCTGCTATGTCTTGATCACAGTGACTCAGGGGTACTTATGCCATCACGGCTCCCAGGCCTGCCCAACAAGGCTAGTCCCCTGTTACCCCAAGGTTCATGTCATTGCCAACATGCTCTTGTTATTTGCTTCCCAGGACCACTCATTACTCTTTCATTAATGTCATGGGATCATCTCCCCCAAGACATTTCACAGCATAAGAATCCTCTCATGGACTTCCTCAGAAAACAAACAAACTAGTGCAATAGAATACCCACTAGAGTTATGGTAGTGATGAGAAGTAATGTAGATTGGGAATGAGGCATACAGTAGCTACCCTGTGGATTGTTTTTACTAAAATAAACAAAAATGGTTCCACTTAAGAGAAAGCATAACACTCATGAAGGACAAGGATAGAAGAAATTGCTGCCTGTAATAGAAGCATACTGCTTCTTGGTTCACTTGGGGGAGTGGATAAAACCCTTTTCTAATGGGGATGAAATTGAACTTTTTTTTCTCAGAGGAAAACAAAGCAAGAAAAGAAGGAAGAAGGAAAGAAGAGAACAAGAGGTAATGGGAGGAGAGAATTTAGGGAGGGAGGTGAGTAAGTTTCTTTCCTTTTCCTTATTCACATTCTGAGTCTCTCTCTATACCAACAGTTTAACATAGATCAAGCTTCTGAAGTTAATATTAGCTACATGAGAGACTGTAAGTGGTGGGGCTATGAATTCTTGGGAAAGACATACATCCCTATGTCTTAATGTCTTCCTCTGACTCATTCAGAGTCACACAGGCTTTTGTGATGGGCCCAGCAGTTGAACCCAGGCATCTAAAGCCTACATATTTAACCACTACAATATACTGCTTGCCTGTCTGAAACACATTTAATCACCCAGCTGGGACCTGCATTTAAATCATTCAAACATGAAATTTTTAAGGAATAAGATGCCTTTGCATTGAAGTTAATGTACTTTTTGAGGTTTCTATAGCAACAAAAATCTAAAATCACTTCTGGTGGTATTACTTACAAAAGAAGAGACATGTTCCTGCTGACCCTTTATCAAAGAATTCTTTTCATGGGGACAGGTCTACTCACATAGACAGAAATGATGCCAAGCATTCTTGAAGATGTGACTGCTCCACTTGACCATGGGAGGTCTACATTAATACAATCAGCAACATCTTGAATGCTTATTATATGCTGGACCAAAGGCATTCAAATTTTTGTCAGTTTCCACAAGGAAAGCCAATGTCCAGCAGAAATGTCAATGTATTTACTACAAATGCCAAGACGCTCCATGATGTGGCTGATGCTAAATGAGAACCCAACATGAAGCACAACCAGAGTGAAAGAAGGAGAAAACGCAGTGGGCTGGAGCATCAAAGACAACTTCCTGAAGAGGTAACAGGCAAGCAGGTATTCTCTAGCCTGAAGGCGAGCCAGTCATTAACGAGCACCATGTTGAGTTTTCCTCCTTCGCTATTTCACATTCTGCAAGCCCTCATTAGAGCTAAAATTTTCTCCTAAACAAACCAGTCTGATCCCAAAGACACACAGAAAGGGACAACATCAATCAGGGCAAATCATTAGTTCCGTGGAAACAACATCAACTCAGGGTGATGGCCTTTTAAACAAGTATACTTATATTAGATGATTTAAAGAAAAAAATCACTGGCAGAGTGTGAACTATATAGTAATCGTCCTAGTCATTTTTCCTGGTCTTCTTCTCTTTTTCCATGGCCCAAGTTTGACTTAGTTTTGAGACCATAGTGGCCAAAGAGAATTATTTTCAAGAGCAAACTCCAAAGGTCTGGCTCCTCTATTTCTCTGCGTCCCTCCTAAGATTACATGGGATTCACCATTTGTGTCATACACTGAGTTCCACAGCCCTGTGGTCCCTCTGCTACCATCTCAGTGTGTGATGATGGGTAGGTAGAAAGTCATCTGCAATGGACTACTAGCACGGTTCACAGTGCTATGTGTCTTCCAACAGGACTCTGAGTGGACATTTTTCCCAAAATGCCATTAGAAAGGTTTGACTTTCTAGGAGTGAGTGGGCTACTCTTCCATTTGGGCTATAAGCTATAAACTCTCACCACCCGAGTGGATTCTTCTCCTGCTACAGCAAGTTCAACATCAAAGATGAAGTCACTAATAGAAGTTCTCTGACTTTCACAGTGATTAGGTCTGTGTTTCTTCTGTCACCAAGCCTCCGTGTTCTATTATTTCTCTCTCTCTCTCTCTCTCTCTCTCTCTCTCTCTCTCTCTCTCTCTCTCTCTCTCTCTCTCTCTCTCTCTCTTCTCATCCCTTATTTCTATTTTATAATGCTTTATGACAAGTAACCTTATAATTAAGTGCTTGAACCCTTTTGTAGAAATCTAGTTAAGCATTTTTGGAGTGTTTAAATGCCAAAGCTATGCTCAGCAAGAGAGGACAGCCTGTGAGACAGGCGTCGTCTCCGGCAGCACAGAATTCAGCTTCAGAAGGAATGAGGAAGAGCAGAAATCAATACATCTATTAGGTGGTAAATTCTATGTAGAACAAAACGTGCCTACCAAAGGGACACATTTTCTTCTAATGTAGAACAATGAAAAGACTTATTTATTCATTTTTGTCTTGTTATTTAGAGAGTAGTTGGAGCATGTTCAATGCTCAATTCTAGCAATTCAATCCAGGATCTTAGTACAATTATGTCTTCATTTTTTCCAAATTATTTCTAATTTTCCTCTTTTTTAAAAGTTGGATGCTATTTTGCGTGATTTAACTTCACATCCCATTATATACTACTTTCTTGTCTTAATAAATGGGTGTTTGGCCTAAAATCCTGAAATCCCATTTGCTATGTTGTATGGTATTTTGCTTAGAAAATAAATCAATTTGTTTTGGTAATAAGATCTGGTAACCAGGAAGCTGGGTCACCAAGGCCTTAACACTGACTTGCGGGGGTGGAGAGGAGAGACATGATGGAAAACAGTATTAACTAGAAGCACTCTTTCATTTGTCATCCCTTTTAGATAAAGTGCTTAATTTAAGTCTGGAACCTACATCTGAGTAAGAGTTGCTGTCATGCTGGGGAGGAGCAAAACTGTCTTTGGAGGAACTAATAGAACTACCAAGGAAATTCAACTTGAATAGAAGAATCAAGAGGAGAAATCTAAGGTGAAGCAACAGATAAGAACACACGGGGCCTCAGTGGACCAAAGGTGGAACTGAGACTAGAAGCTCCATCTAGGGATAAGGAAGGACTTTTTAACCAGTGAGTGACACAGAACCACATATTCCCCAGGAACTATTGCTCCTCAGAATTTGCAGTGGCTCCTAGCCTGGCTTTTTAATGCTTGCAACACATCACAGCTAAACAGTCTGTTCATTTCCTCTCTACGGCTGCTTTCAAAGGTAACGGGTCTCTCATCAATGACCAGAAAAAAAGTCAGGCAAGCACTGGATAGTTATGCAGCTGATAAAGTTGGAGTCTTTCCTGACTGTCTCTCAGATTTTAGTATGTGAAAATCTGAGTGTCAAGAGGAGAGACTCAAGTCCCTCCCAGTGTCCTCTATCTTTGGTGAGGGTAAAACACCTTGCCTCTCTTCCCACTCTGCAGAGACTTTCCTAATTTTTGTATGTGCATTCCTCTCACCAGCCTCCCACCCCCATTCCAATGCATTTCTCACAAGAGGTGGAACAGATGCTGGGGTAATGTTGGCTAAAAATAAAAGCAAGAGGGGAGAGGAAAAAAACACTTTACAATAAATATCTCAGCAAAAATTTTATATCCTGAATGGATCTAGCAGCAAAAGAGCAGCTGCTGTCTCTTTGGCAGTTCCTCCTTCTCTCACTTTTATAATCTGATTAATATGCCAATCAGAAATTTTTTGTAATCAGGAGCACAGGACATTTAATCTCATAAAGCATGTAGAATATATCTTTGCAAATATAGAAGGAGGTATTTGGTGAATTGGTCTCTTTGCTCTTTCCTCCTCCCCCAATTACATTGAGAATGCTGCCTGTTGAAGGGAACCAGAGTGCTTCTCATCTACCAGTCCTTTGAGCACTGAAGTACCGCATTGGGATCCTCACCCACTCTGTGAGGCTGGACACTGGTGTTCTCAGATAACAAATAAGGACAAAATACTGTTCGAGTATAAAACCATTCCTGAAAAAAAAAAATAAAGAAATCAACAAGACAGCTGATTTCCAGAAGCTTCTAATCTAGAAGAAAGGGGCAGGATGCAGGCAGCCATGCAAAAGGCACAAGGAAAAGTGACAAAGGATATGAAGCACTCCAGATAAAATGAGTAGCATCTCAGAGCTTAGAAATCACACACACACACACACACACACACACACACACCCGAGTTGTAAGTAAGGAGAGGCACGCATTTAATATAGAGAGGGTGTATTTTGGAAGAAAATACTATCAGGTCAGGTCTTAGGAAATGAATATGATTTGAGTAGGTGATGATTGGAGGAGGACAGTGGGGGAAGGAAGAACCAAGGTGAGGACAAAAGAAGGCAAATTAAACAGCCAAAGTAATGGTGTGGAAACACACAGCATGGCCTGTCACAGTGAGTCAGATAAACTAAAGTGACTGAAGTCTAAGGCAGGAGAGAAAGAAGGGAGGGAAGGAGGGTAGAGTCAAAGTAAGGCATAGACTCCAAGCATTCACTTTTCATGATTCCATAAATTAATGGTAAACCCTAGTGATTACTTTACCATGTCACTGTATCCTAATCAAAGATGTTCATTCCTGAATGTCTCCTCAATCCTTCCCAAAGCATATAAAAGCCAGTATTCTCTGGAGCACTATAATGTGTAGATGTTGATACATTCAGCTTCATTCAAATATCTGCTACAGGGAGTGTATAGTATAGAGATAAAAATCAACATACTTCAACATACTTCAGCAAACAAATAAAGTATTATATATACATGATGATATATGTGTGCATCAAGTACGTTTGGGCAAATGTTGGAAATAGTTGAATTTGGGCGATGGACATATGTGGGTTCATTTTGCTAGTTTTCTCACTCACTGTAATTATGTCAATGGTTTTGAGAGCTGGCGAGATAGTTCAGCAGGTAAAGGTGCTTCCAGTGCAAACCAGGAATCCTAAATTTGCTCCTCAGAACCCATGTCAAGATGGAGAGAACAGATTTTGTGAAGTTGTCCTCTGACCTCCCACCATGCATATAATATTGCATGTGCACATGCATGCACACACACACACACACACACACACACACACACACATTGCACATGTATTTATACATGCACACACTCAATTTTTTTTTTTTTTAGTTTTAAAGGGTAAAAAATAAGAATATATGTAAATTCTGAGCTATAGGCCCAAGAACCACTTGATGACCTCATTATAAGTAGTACCTAGCTATATTCTCCTAAGTCTTAACTGTGTGTGTAAACCAACTTTTCTCCACACTGTGTGCAGACTAGGGATTGCTGCATCCCTAGTCACATCCTGTGATGGCCAATGATGCAATCTCAAAGCTAATAGACAACAATATAATTGTGTGGGAGAAGAAAAAAAACAAAATGTTTTTTATCTGTTCATTTTCACAAGTTTTAGGTGTTCTCAATGACAAAAAAAGATCCATGGGGTTAAGATTCAGCTTCTTTGGTAAACTGCAATGAGCATAAACTGCCTTTCCATTAGCTCCTGAAAAAATGGGGCATAAATATAGATATCGATATTTTCTATGGGAAGACAGAGTCCAAAGGTTTTATTTTTGAATCTCCAAGAGAGAAATAGATGCCATTGTAAGGGGCATCCCAGGCAGGAAAGATGGCCTTGGCTCTAAATCCACTGTGAGCTGTGCTGTTTCAGTCTGCTGGCACAAAAATACAAAGCCCAGCCATATGCCCTTCGTGGTCCTTAATGGAACTCTACTAGAGATGCAGAAAGCAGAAAAAGAAATGAAACCTGAAAGCCAGGGAGCTCAGCTTTGATGCCCACTCTTCTTCTCAATAGCCACATGACTAGTTCAACACAGTCTAGCTTGTCTGTTTTAGTTTCCCAGTCTGTGAAATGGAAGAGATAAAAATCAATCTTTAGAAGTGTTTGGTGACATTTTGCATAAAGGAATTATTATCTGTGTATCAGCTTTTGTTGTTATTTCATCTTATAAGAATTAAAAGAGGCATGGGGGTGGGGGTACAAGATAGCAGTGCCAATCTTGCATGGCATCTAAACAGCAGGACAGCAGTGACTACAGGGCAACTGACAGGCTGCACTGTGGACCCCAAGACTTCAGTGTTGGTGTTTCCTAGGTGAAAGGAAAGCAAACAGTGGTGGAAACAGGCAGGTTCAACCTTAGGTCACCCGGCTAATACTAAAGTGAGGTCTCAGCCTCTGGCTACTCACCCGTGCTCACAATTCCATGGATACCTTTCTTTCCAAGTACTAGTGGCATGCAGCTTCAGTCTTAGGGCTCTTGATGCCTGAGATCAACAGGAACATCACCAACCACTGCTCCAAAGCTCAGCCCATCTCCCTAACAAGACTGGCCAGACCTCTCAGCTCACAGGTTCTCCAAAATGGCTGCACCAGTGAGCACAGTGTGTGAGCATAGTGTCTGGACAGCTGAAGCTCATTAACTTTGTAGCAAGAAACTGACTCCTGGGTGTCCCTTGTCAAGAAAAGAGCCCCAGACTCCTGAGGAGTCCATTGGTTCTCAGGATAATACA
Source organism: Acomys russatus (assembly GCF_903995435.1). Lineage (NCBI taxonomy): Eukaryota > Metazoa > Chordata > Mammalia > Rodentia > Muridae > Acomys > Acomys russatus. Next base: position 64,401,127 of record NC_067138.1, on the reverse strand, counting down.
TCTGAGGAGAGATAGAAGCTATTCACTGAGAACAAACCACTAGACTGAGGTCATACTCAACAAGGACAGCTCATACAAGAATATCCATCTTCCTGCCCCGGGCTCTTCCCACACCTTGGAGAACTCCAGAAGGCACCAAGAACTACCAATCAATTCCAGAGATAACCAGATGGCTAAAAGCCAGCATAAAAACACAATCAACAAAAGCCAGAGCAATATGACATCTCCAGAAACCAGTTATCACATGGCAAGGGGCCCTGGATATTCTACAACAACTGAAAAACAAGAAAGGGGGCTTAAATGCTTGCTTATGAAGGTGATTATGGCCTTTAAAGAGGATACAAATAACACTCGTACAGAAATAGAGGCAGATACAAGCAAACAGATGAGGCCTTAAGAGAGGAAATGAATAAATCTCTCAAAGAAATATAGGAAAATACAAACATTGAAGGAATTGAACAAATCATTTAAAGAAATGCAGGAAAATACAAATAAATGGGTGAAGTAAATCAATAAAGAGGTTCAAGATCTGAAGATGGTAACAGAAACAATAAGAAAGCACAAACTGAGGAAATCCTGGAGATGGAGAACTTAGGAAAGAAAATAGGAGCTAAAGATGGACCATCTCCAACAGCATACAAGAAATGGAGGAAAGAATCTCAGATGTAGAAGATACAATTGAAGAAATGGATGCATCTATCAAAGAAAATGTTAAATCTAAAATATCCCTGACCCAAAACATCCAGGAAATCAAGGACACCATGAAAAGATGAAATCTAAGAATAATAGAAATAGAAGAAAGAGAAGATTCCTGGCTCCATGGCCCAGAAAATATTTTTAGCAAAATCATAGAAAAAAACTTTCCCAATCTACAGAAAGAGATGACAATGAGCATACAAGTTGCCCACAGAACACCAGATAGAGTAGATGAGAAAATAAAATGATTCCACCACATAATAAACAAAACATTAAATGTACAGAATAAAGAAAAATATTGAAAGCAAAAAGGGGAAAAGGCCAAGAAACATAATGGAAAATCTAACAGAATCACGCCTGATTTCTCAACAGAGACATTAAAACCAGAAGAGCCTGGGCCAACATCTTTCAAACCCTAAGAGACCACAGATGTCAGTCCAGACTACTATACCCAGCAAAATTTTCAATCACCATAGATGGAAAATAATAACATATTCCATGACAGAACCAAATTTAAGCAATATCTTTGCACCAACCCAGACATATAGAAGATACTAGAAGGAAAACTCCCACTTGAGGAGGTTAACTACACCCCCCTCAAAAAAACACAGGTAATAAATAACTTCACTACAAGAAAACTAAAAGAAGACAAGCAGACAAAAACACTCCCACAACCAACATCAAAATAAAAGGAACTAATAGTCACTGGTCATTAATATCTCTTAACAACAATAGACTCAACTCTGCAATAAAAAGATACAGACAAACAATGGATGTGAAAACAGGACGCATCAGTCTGTTGCATACAGGAAACACACCTCTGCAACAAAGATAAACATTATATGAAATTAAAGGGCTGAAAAAGGTTTTCCAAGCAAACTGTCCCAAGAACAGTTGTATGGAGTAGCCATTCTAATATCTAAAAAAAACAGACTTAGAACCAAAATTAATCAAAAGAGATGGTGAAGAACACTTCATACTCATCAAAGAAAAATTCTACCAAAATAACATCTCAATTATGAAATTTATGTCCCAAATATAAGGGTATACACATCTGTAAAAGAAACATATAAGCCTTAAACCACACATTAATCCCCACACATTAACAGTGGGATACTTGAAAAGCCCATTCTCACAAAGGATAGGTCAATGAAACAGAAACTAAACAGAGAAATAATGACACTAGTAGATGTCATGAATCAAATGGACCTAACAAATTCTACAGAACTTTTCACCCAAGAACAAAAGAGTATACCTTCTCCTCAGCACTTCATGGAACCTTTTCCAAAATTGAGGATATAGTCAGTCACAAAGCAAGCCTCAACAGAGACAAGAAGATTGAAATAATCCCTATGTCTTATCAGACAACCACGTACTAAAGGTAGGCCACCACAACAATATAAATAATAAAAACCCTACAAACTCATGGAAACTGAGCAACTGCCTACTCAATGACAATTGGTTTAAGAAAAATAAAAAGAAAGTAAAAACTTCTTAAAATTCAATAAAAAATGAAGGTACAACATACCCAAACTTATGGGACACAATAAAAGCAGTGCTAAGAGGAATGTTCATAGCACTAGTGCCTTCATAAAGAAAAGGGAGTGATCCCATACTAACAACTTAACAGCTCTCTTGAAAGTTTTAGAAGAAACAAAGAAGAAGCAGACAAACCCAAGAGTAGTAGATGCCTAGAAATAATAAAACTCAGGCCTGAAATCAATAAATTAGAAACAAAGAGAACAATTCAAAAAATCAACAAAACTAAGAGCTAGTTATTTGACAAAATCTACACAATAGACGAGCCTTTAGCCAAACTAACCAAAAGGCATAGACACTTTCCAAATCAACAAAATCAGAAATGAAAAGGGGGGGCATAGACATTGAGGAAATTCAAATAATCATTAGGTAGTATTTGAAAAGCCTATATGCAACAAAATTTGAAAATCTAAATGATAAGAACAATTTTCTTGATGGATTCCACTTACCAAAGTTGAATCAAGAACACATAAACATATAAAATAGTACTATATTACCTAAGAAAATAGAAGCAGTCATAAAAACTGTCACAACAACAACACCCAGGTCCATATGGCTTCATCACAGAGTCTTACCAGACTTTTAAAGAAGAGCTAGTACTAATATTCTTCAAATTATTCCTCAAAATAGAAACTGAAGGACCATTACCAAATTCATTCTATGAAACCAGTCACCTTAATACATAAACCAAACAAAGACCCATTAAAGAAAGAGAATTTCAGAACAATTTCCTTTATGAACATTGATGCAAAAATACCCACAAAGAGAATCTAAGAACACATCAAAAATATCATCACGATGACCAAGTAGGTGTCATCCCAGGCATGCAGGGGTGGCTCAGTATATGGAAATCCATCAATGTAACCCACAATATAAACAAACTGAAAGAGAAAAACTACAAGATCATTTCCTTAGATAATTAAAAAGCATTTGACAAAACTCAACACCTGTTCATGTTAAAGGTCTTGCTGAGATCAGGGATACAGAGCATATAACTAAACATAGTAAAAGTAATATATGGTAAGCCTATAGCCTACATCAAACTAAATGGAGAAAAACTTAAATCCATTCTACTGAAATAAAAAAAAAGACAAGGATGTCCACTCTCTCCATATCTCTTCAATATAGTACTTGAAGTCTTAGCTAGAGACAGCTAAAGGAGACCAAGGGGATACAAGTCGGAAAGGAAGAAGTCAAACTGTCACAATTTGCAAATGACATGAGAGTACATTAAGTGACCCTAAACATTCTACCAAGGAATTCCTGCAGCTGATAAACACCTTCAGCAAAATGGTTGGATACAAAATTAACTGAAAAGCGTCATTAGCCCTCCTGTATGCAAAAGATAGAAAGCTGAGAAAAAAATTAGGGAAAAACACCTTTCACAATAACCACAAAACCCATAAAGTATCTTGGTGTAACTCTAACCAAGCAAGTGAAAGACTTGTATGAAAAAAAAACCTTCAAGGTTCCAAAGAAAGAAAGTGAAGAAGAAAGATAACAGAAGATGAAAAATTTCCCATGCCCATGGATTGATTGGATTAACATAGTAAAAATGGACATCTTACCAAAAGTAATCTACAGATTCAATGCAATTCCCATCAAAATACCAACACAATTCTTTACAGACCTAGAAAGAGCACAGGAGACTTCCTGAGCAGAACACCAATAGCTCAGGCTCTAAGAACAATTAATAAGTGGAAGCTCATAAAATTTAAAAGTTTCTTTAAAGCAAAGGACACTGTCAATAGAACAAAAATACAGTCTACAGACTGGGAAAAGATCTTCACCAACCCTATATCCAACAGAGCTTTAATATGCAAAATATATACATAATTCGGGAAATTAAACACCAACAAACAAAATAATCCAATTAAAAATGGGGTACAGAGCTAAACAGAGAATTCTCAATAGAACATTGAATGGCTGAGAAGCACTTAAAGAAATGTCCTTAATCATTAGGGAAATGCTAATCAAATTGACTCTGAGATTACATATTACACCTATCAGAATGGTTAAGAGCAAAAATTCAAGTGACAGCCCATTTTGGTGAGGATTATTTGGCTATTAAAACAAGGGCATCATTAAATTTACAAGCAAGTGAATGGATGTGGAAAAGCTCACTCTGAGTGAAGTATCCCAGACCTAGAAGAACACATATGATATATTCTCACGTATAAGTGGACATTAGCCATATGATATTGGATACCCATACTACAATCTACAGACCTAAAGAAGCTAAGTAATAAGGATGACTCTAGAGATAGATGATGCTTAATTTTTATTCCTAAGGCCAAATAGAATAGACACTGGAAGCAGCTGAGCAAAAGGAACTGGACAGGAGCTTGACATAGATGCTCTCTGAAAGATTCCAACCGCTAGGGCATTGGAGCAGATACTGGTACTCACAGCCAAACTTTGGGAAGAGCACAGGGAGTCTTATGAAAGAGTGTGGGGTTAGGGACGGGAGGAGGTGGAGATGAAAAGAGCTCCACAAGAAGCTCCACCAAAGCCAACAACGCTGGGCCCAGGGAAACCTGTGAAAACTAATGCACCAAACTAGGACCATTCATGGAGAGGACATAGGCTCCCAACTCAGAGGTAGCTGATAGGCAGCTGAGTCTCCATGTCACTCCCCTAGTTAGGGGAGCAGGGGCCATCTCTGCCATAAACTCTATTGTCTACTGTTCGATCACTTCTTCCTTGGTGGGGCATCCTTGCCAGGCCAAAAAGGAAGAGGAGGCAGGCAATCCTGAGGAGACTTGATAGGCTGTAGTCAGTTGGTAGGGGAGGAGGGCTCCCAATTTCTGAGGACGAGAAGAAGGAAATGGCGGGGGGCAAAGGCAGGGAGGGTGGATCTGGGAGAAGATGAGGGAGGGGACTACAGTGGGGATGTAAAGCGGATAAAATTTTTAAAATAAATTTAATAATTTTTAAAAAGGAAAAATAATTATAAGAGGGATTTATTTAATCTACAGATGGCTTTCCATATCCAGAGGCATCATGTAACTTGAGTTCAAACAACCTCAGATTGAATATATTCAGGGGGAAAATGTTATCTATAATAAATATAGACTTATAAAAACTTTTTCTTGTTATTCTTTAAACTATAACCTGCATCAACCATTTACATATCACATACATTCCATTTCATGTTTTATATAATCTGGAGATGACTTAAGATGTATAGGAAGCTATGTGTAGATTAGGGGTAAATTATTTTTGTTATTTCATAAAAGTATTTGAGGGTATCTTGCAGGTGTGTGAGTCCCTGGTAAGGAAAGGGCCTTGAAACTAATCCTCAGTGACTATGGAAAGAACGTTGTACTATCAACTGACCTGCAGACCTTATTTGGATTTCACATTGCCCCCATTTTTGTTCATTTTTATGACCAAGGATCCAATTCAGGATCCCATATTGCATTAAGTTTTCATAGGTCCTCAGGCTCCTCCAATCTGGGCTATTTCTTCATTCTTTGTCTTCCATAACCTTGACATTTTTAAAGAGGACTGACAGAATATCCCTCAATTTCATTTTGTTCAGTATTTGTGATGAATACATCAGGGTTATATATTTTGGGCGAGAATTTTACAGAAATGCTACTGTGCCCTTTTCTGGGCATCAACCAGCAGTTACACAGAATCAATGTGTCTCATTACTGGTAATGCTAATTTTTATTACTGGGTTATGATGGTGTTAGCCAATTTTCTCTATTTTGAAAGCTTCTGTGATTTTCCCTCTCAGTAATTAAGAAGTATCTTATAGTGAAATTCTTTGAGATTATGCAAATGCTCTGTTTTTAATCACACTTTTGATAGCTGCTTTTAACATCTATCAGCAATTCTTCAACAATTAGTATGTGGTGTTTGCCTAATCTATTTCCAGCATACAAATTTATTGACAGTTGACCGTCTGTGATTATTTATTCAATTATCATTGTGCACAGGACTAGTGGGAATGTGTCTTTATGCTGTGGATTGTTCTTTAGTTCTGTTACTCTTACAGGTGTTTTTCAGACCACCCATACTTTGGTCACTGGATTTAGTTCACGTTGCTTTCTTTCTGTGTCCTCTGTGAGGACTGGATTATGGTTAGACCAAATGCTAGCATTAAGGGAATTTACAGCCATTCTCTTTTGCTGTCTTTCTATAAAATAAATGAAATGTTTTCTAGAGGCTAAAAAGTAGCAGAGAGGAATGTGAAGAGAGCTCCCAGAATACAGGAAGTGGTGTCTCCTGTATCTTGGCACAGGCCGTGTAGATTGCTCCATGGTGGAAAGCCATCAGGCTCCAACCCTGGGATTTGCACACGCTGTGTGTATGTTCTGCTGCTGCAGGAAATGTCTTTCAAGGGAAGAAAAAGTCACTGCAGATATTGTCTGGGGAGAATTTAGCTTTGAAATATAGAGAACAGGAAACAACAGGCAGGCATTTCTGTAGAATAAGCTGCCAAATCTAAACCATCATCATGGGGGAACTGCTCATCCAGGAGGAGCTTAAAACAGCCATGCTACCTGCGTGTCCTCAGAGCCATGCTTCGCTGGGTCCTATGTCACCTTCTGAATCACTTGCATTACCTAAAACACAGATATATGGATTCCATGCAGTTTGGATCGAAACTGAAATATTAGCAATCAAGTCTCAGAATCCCTGTTGCCACTCCCTGGTACTCCATCCCTGTGCTAACTATGCAGACACTCTCCACCATGTGCTGTCATCTTCTGAATGAGCACAACCGCTACCCTAGATACTGATAATACCTATCAATGACTAATCCCCATTTTCCTCCATTCTGTCACAGCTCTTTGCACATGATCTATTAAACACGCGTTATATTGTTCCTAAGGATCATGAATCCCCCAAAGTAAACCAATTGGTCTTTCATATCCATGTCTCTAGTATCATACCAGGCCCTTTCTTAATGGAAATGATTTTGATCATGGGGAGGAACTGATAGATGGTCTTTTGTCATCTAAGACTGAAAGTGATATGTTTCTCTTGTTGTCATACTCAACTGATTTAAAGCAAGTTGCCAAGAGTGTCCAATATTTTAAAGAGGTGAGGGCACCAAGGCATGCTACTAGGAAGAAAGGGTCCTTAGGGCAATGTCTGAGAATGCTTGTAATAATGATGTCTGAATTGATAACATATAGATATCTTTAATAATCTTGTTAGAAGTTGAAGAGATGGATCAGAGGGTAAAGTCCCTTCATTACAAGTATGAGAACATAAGTTTAGTCCCTGCTACCCACATAAAAACACAGGCATGACTGTGCACTCCTGCTATCCTACCACTGGGAAGGAGAGACAAGATTATCCAGGGGGTAATCACTGGCTAACTAGCCTGACTAATTTGTGAGTCCAGATTCAGTCAGAGACCCTGCCTCAAAAAATAAGGTGGAAAGCTATTGAGGAAGATACCCTGCATCAACTAAGGCCTCCACACAGACACACAGGCAAGCATGTCTCCACGTTCACATGCACATACACACACACACACACACACACACACACACACACACACACACTTTTGTAGACACTATCATTGCATGTTTTTATTGCCTCTTCTGTGCACTGTGGATTGTGCTACAGAACTAGACGTGCTTTGATGAATCAATATGCTAATGCTATATATTTCTCAAAAAAGTTACGTGAATCCCATTTTTGTTATATGACATCATCACTGAGAAGAAACTGCTTCACCTACTGATTATTAAGAATAGCACCTACAAAAATAATAGCATAATATGCTATAACTAAACCTCAGAATGTATTTCCTCCCCCACACTCCTGATACACACTCATAGGGTGTATTGTATTGTATTGTATTGTATTGTGTGTGTGTGTCTACATGAGTAGTGTGCCTATGATTCTGGTGACCTCAGAGACCAGAAAGGCCATCACATCTCCTAGTGCTTGTTGTAAACCAATGAAGGTACAAAAATCAGAAGTTGGATCCTCTGCAAGAGTAAAATGAGCTCTTAACCACTGGGCCATGTCTCCAGATGCCACAAAGGTAGGTTTTGGTCTGTTATTTAATAAAATGTATGTCTTATCTAAATATTAAGAAGTAAATTTTATATGAATGGATTTATACTTCCAAAAATGTACTTGACTGAGGACAGAAAAGAAGATGAAAAAAAAACCCAGAAGAAATTGAAGCTGCAGAAGAAAGAGTGTGCAGAATGAAGTCTCAGGGAACAGAAGGACCTGAAGGCTGGAGGACCAAGTGAGACACCGTGTGGAATGTTCATTATCTAAGATAGCTGTGAGCTCACTAACCTATACACTGAAACAGCAGTGGAATTATGAGTTATTACATTAGCACCAACAGCAATAGTACTAGTTCACAGAAAATATATTCATACCCTTACCTTTATTTTCTGGTTTATTTCTTGCTCATGCACATGTTGGGCCAGCACTCTCATCCATGATTTGAATATCCCATCTGAAACACATGGCACCTGAGGGGCAGTACCAAGGGAAAGGGGACATTGCTTCCTACATTTTGACCCAAGGAAAGTGGCATCAGTTCTGCTCACATTCCAGAACTAGTCACAGGATGGGAAGCTGACTATGAGGTAGCTGTTGATTGTGCAGACGGGATCACACTAATGCTAGATGAATACAGCACATGCTTCTATATGATCCTCAGAGTGCACTGGGGCTCAGGTAGCATAAACATGTCAAAAGTCTTATATTAAGGAATTATTTTATGCTGATTATTTTCCTGTGTTCTGTATTTATCTTACATGCTCTTTGATATAGCTACCTTCTTTCTGTTAAACCTATCTCTGCCCTTTAATGAATCAAAGTGCCTATCAGTTCTGCTCTATAGTTTCTGTTATTTTTACCTAACCTCACATGGCCATTGTATTATAAACCACTCTTGGAAATCCAAGGAAGGCTTATTATGCATATAAATCTCAATTAATGTATTTGTGAATATAAAACTGAACTCATAGCTCAAAGCTCCCATTCTGTGAAAAACAAAATGATGCAAGGTTTCAAAGAAATGGAAATTTTTTTCATGAAAAAAAACTTTTTTGACTATCAATTACAATGACAGAGGCTTCAATTATTCAAAAAGAAGTTTTATTTCTGGAATCAAAGAATGAAATCTTTCTTCATGAAGTAAAAGTCTTAAGCCATCTACTGTGTTCAGTGCTGGACATGAATTTCATCTGGTTTTATTAGAATTTAACAGATCCTCAGACAGATTGCTACCTATGCTTCAGAATATGAAGGCTCATGAAATCTATTTTCAAGTAAGGCCACCCAAAACCACGGATCATGTTACACCAGTCCCTGCTCAAGAAAAACTTCATTTTTATTTTTAAATAGATACTTTTAGTCAAGGATTCAATCATTATCTTTCCCTTTCTTTTTCATCAGTCATTTAATTTTCTTTTTCAAACTCAGGACAGATAGAGTATGTCAAGTAAAAACATATTTTCTAAAATGTATATGTATGAGTCAAGATGTCCTGTGTCTGTTTGTTCAGACACCTACACTTCCAGCTTCAAATATGAAGCAACAAATTAAGCATATTCATATATACATATATAAAGGAGATTTATTAGAATGACTTACAGGAGTGGTTCTCAATCTGTGAGTTGTGACCCTTTCGGGGTCTAATCTTTCACAGAGTTTTCATATCAGATATTCTGTATATCACATATATACATTATGATTCATAATAGTAACAAAATTGCAGTTATGAAGTAACAACAAAAATAATTTTATGGATGGGGTTCACCATAACATGAGGAACTGTTTTAAGAGGTGACAGCCTTCGGAAGGTTGAGAACCACTGACTTACATACACGTTGTGGTCCAGCTGATCCAACAATAGCTAACTATGAGTGGAAGGTCCAAGAAGCCAGTAGTTGCTCATTCCATGAGGCTAGATGCCTCATCTGGTTTTCAGTATATGACAAAATCCTAAAGAAGTAGCTTCTAATGCCAGTGAAGGAATGGATTTGCTAGAAAGGAAAAGGCAAGCAGGCTAAGAGAGCAACTCCCTTCTTTCATATATAGGCTTCCAGAAGGTGTGGCCAAGACTAGAGGTGGATCTTCCAATCTCAAAGATCTGTATTAGTAGTGAATCTCCCCACTTCAGTTGATTGGGCAAAAAGTCCCCCACAGGGGTGCCCAGAAAATTTGGAATTTTAGTTAGTTCTAGATGTAGTCAAGTTGACAACCAAGAACAGCCATCACAAAAATCCCAGAAAACCTCCAGACAAATTCTGGCACAAGTGAAAGAAGAAAACGTTCTAAAATAACTGCCTTACATGTTACTGTGTAGGAGAACCTTTTTAAATTTTCCACTGATATATGATAACCTGGAAGGAAAGGTTGATAGCTGATTGGGAAAATGTTTCTCTCTCTCCTGGGCACCCAGCTCCTCTTGGGTTAGTTTGCATTTTCCTTTGCAAGTAAATGTAACTGAATTCTATTCTACAGATCATGGGAGAAATGCTGTAAAGAGTTTGCAAGGATAGCATGAGAACAGTCTTCCATGGGTGATACTCCACACCCTTACTCTCCTAGCTTAATGAAAACTGATGCATTATTTGTAAAAATATTTGTTGACATTGATAGAGATGAAGATCAAAACCACTTGGAGAAACATTTACTTATCAGAAACTTGTGCAAATTTTAAAGGAGGGAGATGGAAGCTTTAGTTTCGTTATACTACTTAGAATTGAAGGAGCTGTCTGTTATCAGAGCAGTTGATATGATTTTAGCTATACAGAGACAAGTCCAGAGCCTAAAAATGGAAAGTTGGCATAACAAAGATGCAAGGGAGAGTATGAGATGGGCTTGAGTCTTTGAAGACATCGCTGTGACGCAGTATCAAACCATAAAGGATTATCTCTGCTTTGCTTCTTGTTCTATGAGACAACTTCATACCTTTATTGCTAAACTATTATCAGCTGAAAAGCTTGTAATTGAATCCTAAAGTATTTCTAATTGATAAACAAGTACCTGAGGAAAAGACATTAACCAAGTTCTTCATCTATCTTATCCTCACATCAACTACTCTCTGTTTTGTGAATCCATGTACTTGTAGGGCTTATATTTAGAAAAAGGGGGTTGACATTGAATAAATCATCAAATGATTACATGAACTGAAATCCAGTCTCCAGTCTTCCATGGACCATCACTCTTCCTGGACATTGTGTATGTTCACCCTTCTACTTGGAGTGTTCACCATGCTCTCTCCATTGAAGTCTTTTATAAAGAGAAAAAGAGATCAAATAGTTTCCTAAATGAACTTGCTTCTTCAGGTGTGTTTCCTGGAACCTTGGGAGAACCTCTACCTTTTGATTACATGCTGTCTCAGCAGCCTGCCCCACTGGACTACAAGCATCCCACAGGAAGAGACTATACTTCTTCTGCTTGCCCAGAACCTCCTGCTATCTCTACTACCTGGAAGATATTTGATGCATACTTACCAAATTGGAAAACTTCATCAAATGATGAGTTGTGGTTTTCTTTTCAGAACTGATAGACTCTTTTAAGATTAACCTGTCCACCCCCTTCATTTCACAGATGAAGAAGAATGATACTATAAGATCTCCACGAATTTAGTGCCCAAATGAATGTAGGACATATAAACCTTCTGAATTCAGACCACTAAGATATATTTTTTTCAATTTCTCAGTTTCTAGGCTGAAGCTATTTTTTAGTTTGACCACTTTATTCAACTCTGGTGACATGACCTTCCCCCAGCCATGGCTTTAACAGTCATAGAAATAATTTTCCATAAATCCTAGTGTGAGTACCAGGAGGAACAGAAAAATGTCAGAAAGTGAAAAGAATCTGTCCTTGCTTGGAAATCAATCAGCCATAGAATTCCACTAATCCATCAAACTTTGTCTTCCCAATGATCTTCTGATTGGCAACACAGAACCTCTCACAAGGGTACAGATACTACCTTTGACCTTCAGCCAGGGGTGGGGCCTGATATGCTATGATTCTGACCACTCAAACTTCTGTCTTCAAGCAGTTAATAAAGTGTATTCTTGGGCTATTAACAATCGTCCTAAACCAGACTAAAAATAACAGTGCTTGAGCTAGCCACATTATGCCCAGAGAGTCTTGCCATTCCATTCATCTCAGCACATCCCTGAGGCACTAAGCTCAGCCTGGCTATTCTTTTACCTCTTTGACTGTTCTGACCTTTAGCTACAGACAACTAAGGTCATCTGAGATGAGGCAAAAATATGACATCATGGTCTTCTGCAAAGACTTTGCATCTCCAACAGAAATGTATTGGCCCACTATTATGGTCATGGCATCAAGGATGTAGTGGTAAGCAACACAGATAAATGCATGTATTTGTAGAGCTTATATTTAGAAACAGGGAGTTGACGTTGAATAAGTCATAAAATGATTACATGATATAATTTAGGATATATCAAGTGTCCACAAATAAAAATAAAAGGTGGAGAAATTAAGGGATTAGAGACTAATGTAAGTATATTTTAATAGAGTGAAAACTAAAGGCCTTTCCAAGAAGATAGCGTTTGGCATAAGACCCAAAATGATTAAGAGAGCCCAGCATGCTGTGACAATATCTCAGGATGCCCATTTGTGGCCAGTTGCCTATCATTTACAGACCCATTCGCTAATAACAATTTACAACATACTTAAAATTATCACAGTTTAGAAATTAAATTATGAGTTCAGAAATAAGTTATATGCATTTTTCCCTAAAACTCTAATGGAATTGGGTTTAATGCAGAGGAAGCAGAGGATGGAATGGTCCTGGAATGGTTATAGGTTGGAGTGTGTAGAAATAATAGGAAAACTGGCAATGAAGTATGGTTTAAAAAAGACAGAGGGAGCAAGAGATGCTAAAAAGGAGTGATTACGCCATGCAATATTTTCCAGGCTGTGGCAAGGAATTTTAATATTTGTCTAAATATAAGATATATATCTTAGTTGTTGTTATATTGCTAGGATGAAACACAGAGACCTAGGGAACTCATAAAAGGAAGCAATTAATTAGGCGCTTCCTAACAGTTTCATGGAGTTAGTCCATTATAGTGAAGAGTATGATGGCAGGTAGCAGGCATAAGTGTTTGAAACCTCAGTGCCTAACCAAGTGACATACTTTTTCCAACAAGGCCACGCCTCATGCTTCCCAAACAGTTCCATTAACTGGGGTCAAGCATTCAAACAGAAGAGCCTACAGAGGCCATTACCATTCAAACCAGCACTACAGTGTATTTGTTACTTTTCTCATCACTGTAACCAAATATATATGACAAAAAAGTAACTAAAGAAGAGAACACATTCTAGCCCACAATATAAAAATTAATAAGGCTCATCAATGCATATTGACAAGGGTGTAGAGCAGCTTGTCACATTTATCTGCACTCACGAAACAAGCAAAGATGAATACTATGGGTCAGTTAGGCTTCTTTTCTTTTTTCTTTTTTTTCTTTTTTCTTTTTTCTTATTAATTTTAGGACCCTAGTCCATAGAATGGTGCTGTTCACATACAGGACAAATCCCTCATCCTTGGCTAAACCTCTCTGGAAATATCCTGTCAGATACACCTAGAAGTATGTCTCCATCGTGATTCCAAATCCAGTCAAACACAGGAGTCATCAGAAACTTTGGGATTGGAAAATAACTAAGAATAATAGATATTTCAAACATTCTCTTTGAATGTCATATAAAAATTAGACTCTATAGAACCAGGATAACTAGTAACCTAGATCTGAAGAATAAGTTTTCTCTCTACACTTACACAGTCACTTAACACAAGACTCCAACTAATTCAGTTACCTCGTCAATACTGACTGAGTGTCCTACAATTGAACTCAATCTGACACTGTCTACTTACAGACAATATCAGACCAGAATTTGGTCTTGTAAGACTGCCCCACTGTTGATGACAATATCAAACCCTTGATTATGACATGTGCCTCAGCTATAAATCCTTTGCTTGACTCCCTCCTATGTTGAGTTAACTTAGTAGAACTCAGCAAAACCCCTTTTCTATACATCCCCATTTGTTATAAAGGATATGACAAACAACACAGATAAGCAGCCAGAAGGATAAGATGTACAGGGTAGGTATGTGTTGTGTCCTTTCGGCCTGGAAGTTCTTCCATTATCCTTTTGATGTGTTTCTGGTTTTGTATTGCTTTTGTTTCCTTTTCTATCCATGGTGCTGGAGACTGAGCACAGGGCCTGCCTCACATGGGAAGACAGGAGCTCTAAGATTGGGTTATATCTGCAGCACTGTCCCTCCCCTGCAACAAGAGTTTTATAGAGACTGTATTTATAGACATAATTGATTAAGTCATTGGCCATTGATGATAACCTCAACAATCAACCTCTCTTGTTTCCTCAGACTTGGGGAATAGAGATAAAAGTTCCAAACTTCAACAACATACTTGGTTCTCCTAGCAATAAGCCTCCATTTGAGGCTGCTGAGGGGTCCACTGGGAGTTACCTCCTTAGAACAAAAGATACCTCCATTGTCCAGGATATTCCAAGGGATTTAAGAGCTCTGTGTGAGACTTTGTTATAACCCTAGAATTATGCCTTGAAGGCCCAAGCCAGGAACCAGAAGACAGAGATCAAATATTCAAAACAGGATCATAGAACAAATATGAATGTTTTACCACAATATTAAAGCTATTAAAGTAATCAACTGAAAAATTTGTGCATGTTTGCTGGTTACGTATGATCAGATGTGAGGTACAAACTGAAGATAAGTCCCACAAGTAGACTGTGTAAGGAGTGAGGTAGATGCAAGAATCCAAGAAGAGTCTTCAAAGCTTTATGATATGGTGTAACTGAGCAATGATATGATGATGATACCTACTGAGCTAGGTAAGACTGAGAAAGGAGCAAGCTGGGGTGTAAAAGGAAGGTATCACACAAGTTTTGTATTACTGTGTTATTCTGGGATGGTTCAATGGACTCCCCATTGGAGATGCTGAACAGTCATAAAAGTACCAGCCTGCATCTCATAGAACAGAGAGCTGAGTTTTGGACTGAACAGCATGTAAAGATGTACCCAAATGTACTCCCCAAAGACTTTTGATGGACTCACTCATGCAGATCTTCCTTCTCCTTGTCTTGTTATATGATTGCTCCCAATGATGTTCATTTTTCTCCATCTTTTAGTTTTCTTCTATAACATCACTCATTGGTATGTTGAGCCTTTTGAATCCTTCCCCTAGTCATTGATGTTTTCCTGTTCTCATCTTTCTCAAGGAGTGTTTACAATAGATATGGCAATATGGCTGCTTCATGTATCCTTGACCAGATGACAACTATAGCTACAATGGACATTTGTAAATGGACAATGCCATTTACAGTCAGACTTATCTTGAAATGTTAGCTGCTTACACAGCAGAAAACTGAATAAATTCATCAGCCTCCTTGCCTTCAGCAGCTCAGCCTTAGGAAACATGCTAGAGTCCACACCCTCTCCAGAAGTCCCTGCTGCCCACAGCAGTGACTCCCATCAGTCCTACCTATATCGTGTATCATCTGCTTCTGCGTCCCTCTCCACATTCACTCTCTTACTTTCTGGAATCTTCTCTAAAACACACCACCCACACTTGCCTTTGTCTCAACTTCTGGTTTGTCAGAGTTTGATTGGGGGTGGAGTTAAATAAAGAGACTATTTCAGGGTATTCTTCTATTTATTTCCCCCAGACCATTGCAAGCAATAATTTCAACCCTCCATCTTGAGCATTCTCTCCATTCAAATGGTGATAACTTCGGCCAAAAAAAACCTAAGTTATCACACTCTAAGATTTGTTGAATTTTGTGCCCATTTTTATCCCCTCTCTCCCTCCTCCTCTCTTTATTATTCAGAAACTTACATATTCCCTCCAAGTCTTTCACCATGTTTATGCCCTAATTATTCAACCTGACCTAGTTCTCTATTTTTAGGACCCATCAAATTTAAAGGCTAAGACATCCTGATCCTGAGGACAGGACCAGTCCCAGCATCAGGATAGCAGCCCTTTCTGGAGCATTTGGGAAACCTCTCTGCTCTCCCTTCTACCTGAAGTCTTCTAACTAGCTGAAAAGGACTGTGTCTACACTTCCCATTTCTTCTTTATCTTTTGTGCGTTAGGCATATAAATATTCCCAAGGGCTAATATTATATTTAATTTTGGGTCCAAAATTCCTTCAAACTAGTCCCTTTCCTCCTATCCTCAATTATTTTCTCACTGCTTCAGGCTCAGCACTGAGAAGCTGCATCTGTTCTATTCTACAGAACTTAGCAGGACCTAACGTCTTCTATAAGAGCCATTGAACATTCTCAACCCCCACTTGACCTAGAAAAAAAGCACATGTTTGCTTTATTGTGTTTTTGAGATAGAGTCCCACCATTTAACTCTAGGTAGTGTAGAGCTTGTTATGTGGATCAGGTTGACTTTGAACCCACTGAGGTCTACCTGCCTCTGCTTCCTGAGTGCTGGGATTAAAGACATAGGCCACCTCTTACAACAACAACAACAACAATGCAGCATTTATTTAGAATCAGGATGGAGAGAGAACAAAGCACATATTATCCTGAGCCCAGCATCCCTGTCTCCTATTTACTGGTGGTAAATGTCTAGTTAGACTGGGGAAGTTATAAACACCCACAAACATGGGGAGAGGGATAGAGCAAGAAGGAAAGGAGAGAAGAGAGACTCTAAACATTGGAGAACAGGAAGAGGAGAACTAATTAGTGATGTCATTTAATTCTTAAATCAAAGTATTTTCATAAGACATATTTTATTGACACAAATGGAAGTGATACCGAGAGTTGTATGTGCAGACAAGTCCTTGTAGGATCTACTTGATACAGGAAGTAACTCTTCAACCATAGACTGCACAAGGGAGAAGGGAAGAGAAGTAACACTGCACTTGCTGATGAAACTACTCCAGCAACTTTCCCTTGGCAGAAAGAGTGAGATGCGAGCAAAACAGCATAGATATCCAAGATAAGTGTGAGCTGGCTGAGCCACTGGGGAATAGACACTTTGTCCATGCAAAAGAGAAGATATGGGTCTCAAAGGAACTCAGTCATTTGCAAGAATCTATGAACAGAAAAAGTCGCAGAAGAGATGGGAGATTAAAGTTATGGAAAATTTTACCGCCAAGCTTCCCATGACGATAATGAAGGACCAAGTATTTGGTTACAGAGCAAAGGAGTAAGTTTGCATAAAATTTTGTAAGGCAAAAGTCTGACATTTAGAATTAACATTACATACATAGATATTATTTCATGTTTATTAAACTTCTTCAGTGGCTCAAAAAATGCTTTCTCTATGAATCTGATAATTCCTGTAGAGCAGGGAATGGCTAATATACTCTCCCAAAACATTTTGTTAAAAAAAAATAGTCTCATTGAAAGCTTGTAATGAGGGTGGAAAATGGTCTGGCTCTGTGGTATGAGCTAAGCAGGGTAATGGCTGCCCCAACGCAGGTTGGGTGGGCATCAGGCCAACAGCTGTCTGCTTCCCCAGCATTCACTTGTTCAAGGGATCATGAAATCTAAGTTGGGCTCAATCATGAGGACTTTAGGTCAATTCCTACAGTCCATATGTGGTAGCATGAACTTATAATTCCCACATTGGAAAGATGGAGGCATGTGGATCCTTGGACTTCACTGACCAATGAGCCCATCCTAATCAGTGAGTGTCCAGCTAGTGAGAGACTCTAGATCAAAGGAGTTGGGCAGAATCTCTGAGGATGACCCCCAAGAATGTCCTCTGATCTCAACATATATTTTACATGCATGCATAGCCACCCCTGCGCCAATGCTTGTATACTTGCACACAAAATACAGAGAGAGGGGATGGATAGGAACAGCAATGACTGGAAATGGAGCTCAAGGGCAGAATGCTTGCACAGTATTCCCCAGCGCTGGGGGGAAAAAAGACAGATGGGTGGTTAGAGGGAATGACCAGGCACACTAGATAAGAATTTTTAAAATCTTATTAAACTTAACAGTTTAGAATCACCATCACAGCTGGAGAGAGGGTTCATGGGTAAAGGCACTTACAGTACAAGCCTGGAAGCCTGAGCTCAATCCCCACAATTTGTATGCAGGTGGAAGGAGAGAGAGCCATTGGCAATGAACTGTCCTTTGACCTCCACACATGTGTGCTGGCACACATGTGTGATGACACACATGGCCGTTAAAAACATCATGTGCACACACATGCATACCAGAAATAATAGCACACAAATGAAATTTTAAGATCATATCATTTACATGATCCAACATGATCTTTAAAGCACACCTGTATGAAAGCTAGTGCAAAAACCATTAATACATTAATATATTAATTTACAAACAGGGAAATTAAGGCTCAGAAAAGTTGGATGACTCATTCAAGGCTGCCTACTAAGTGGAAGAACTGAGAGTAAAACCCAGGGCTCTCAGCTGCTTCTGCAAGGAAGGAAGGGTAATGATTTTAACTGAAATGTCTACCAGGAGTGCGATGAGCTAGGCTGGGTAATGGCTGCCCCGACTCGGGTTGGGCCGGCATCAGGCCAAGAGCAGCCTATTTCCCAAGCATTCCTTCACTTGTTCAAGAGATCATGAAAATTAAATTGGGCTATAACCAGACCTTAATTCCCCACCCTTGATGTGAGGAGCCATATTTGTCTCATTAGCCAAGGTCATAAACTCCAGCAGGAGGGAGCAAGGAGGCAGAGGATTAAAGGGAGAAAGGAAAGGGAGATGGAGAAGCTGAAAGCAGGTGCCACACTATAAGAGGCACCAGCAGGACACATCACCTTGTCTGCTCAGGTCTGGGCCCCATGGCATCACAGAGATAAGTCTTAGCTCACATCATTCTCTGTATATTTTCCTAACAAGTGTGCATGCTCCCTCAGTTAGTCCTGGGAAGCTGGCAGTTCAGTGGAGTGCAGTGCAAAATCATCTGCCATATTATACAAGGCAAAGCAATGAGGCTCTGAGAAATCAGGAGGCTTATACAGTTGCCAGATCCACAGCCAATAAAAACCTGTGGTTTTGAACTCCTACTCCACAAATAGCAAACCATTGTCAAAATCACCCTGAGCACTCAGAGGCAGAAGGAGAGTGGAGTGGAGCTCCAATATGCTTTTGGACATAAGGGGTGGTGTTCCCTGTGCTTTTTGATGCAATATATACATTAATGAGAAGTTTTATTTGTATATAGCAACAGGAGTTTGAGTATGATATTCCTATCATCAAATCAAGACATACATACAAGGAACATTACAGAGATGAGCAGGTTATAGTTAGAAATATATATGTAGACAGGATCCAAGATGGTGGTGAGCAGTGTGGACTGCGTTTGGAGGCTCCAGTGAACAATTCAGGGAATTCCACAGATTTCTGAGCCAGGAACACCGAGGTCCGAACATCACGGCAGCTGGAGTGCTCCACGGTTCGGAGGGACCAGGGTGCGGAGGACCTGCGTGCCCCTGCAAACGGGAGGAGTGTGGATTTTCTCTGATTGGAGCGGCAGCGGCAGAGGCAGCAACACCAGCGGCACCAGCAGCGGTGGCTGAGGTTTGTAGCTCATAGCCTTCCGGTGGAGGTGATTGGTGTGGTGGTTGGTGGGAGTTGCTGCAGGAGAGGGGACTCGGGGCAGGATTTGGGTCGTGTGGAGCCTTTGGACCCAGACTGGACTCGGCGGACAGTTTGGCCCCAGAGTCCCGGGTACTGGCCCAGCCCAGCAAGCAATTCTGCCCGAGGAACTAACTCAGCTTCGGCCACAGCTCCCCTGCTGTGGCGCAGGCTTAGTTGAGTGCACAGCTCCATGCTAGGCAGCACCTCAGCTCAGCGGCAGCTCCCCTGCAGTGACACAGTCTGGGCGGAGCACTTGGTTCCACCACTGGCGCTAACTCAGAGCAGCCGCAGTTCTCCTGCTGTGGCGCAGGCTGGACATAGCTCTCGGTTCCACCAGCTCTAAGACTCTGGTTGGACACAGTGTGCAGTTTGAATCCAGAGTTCCTGGCTGAGATTGGTGGTCAGTTCGGGCCCTGAGTCAATAACTGACCACAGCTTGGTGCGTAGTCCCAGTCCAAAAATTCTGGCTGGACCCTGTGTGTATTTTGGGCCCAGAATCCCTAGCTGAGCTCCGCAGACAGTTCAGGCCCTGAGAATCTAGCTGAGTTCAGCCCGTGGCTCGGGCCCAGTGTTCCTGGCTGGACTTGGCAGGGAACACAGAAGGCTGTGGATACCTTGGCCTGACCCAACGCTCATTCAGAGACCCAGAAAAATTGCAGGATCAACAGAACAGGGGGGCTGAAGATCACTGGCTGTGAGAGACCAGAACAACAGGGCTAACCTCCTAACATCCACACCAGTGAAGCTTTGAGCTCCCAGCCTAGGGAAATCGTGAGAAAACAAGTGAATCTATTGTCAGACACCCTCCATCCAACTCTGGAAGCCACCCAACAAAAACAAAGATGGCAAGATGTCTAAAGGACAGCGAAAAAGCATACACAAAAAAACCCCAAAACAACATGGCGTCTCCAGTTTCCAGCTATCCCAAAGAAAACAACCCAGAGAACTAAAATACAACGGAAATACAAGAAAATGACCTCAAATCCTTAGTAATGAGATGATAATGGAGGAAACAAATAAAATTCATAATCAAATACAGGAAGACACAGACAAACAGGTGAGAGACATAAAAGAAGCACATAGAGTGGAACTGGAAAAATTGCAGGAAAATGCAAACAACCAGATGAAAGAAATAAATAAAACGGTTCAAGCTCTGAAGACCTATAAAGAGGCAATGGAAGAAACTCAGGAATATACAAAAAATCAGATGAAAGAAATCAAAAAATCAGTTCAAGATCTGAAAATTAAAATGGATTCAATGATAAACACACAGACAGAAGAAAAACGAGAACGTGAGACCTCAGAGAAGAGGGCGAGCAACACAGAGGTGAGCTTTTCTAACAGAATCCAAGAGATGGAAGAATGAATCTCAGGGCTAGAAGATACAATCACAGATATTGAATCAACCATTAAAGAAAATGCCAAATCTGGAAAACTCCTGACACAAAACATCCAAGAAATTAAGGACACCATGAAAAGAAGAAATCTGAGGATAATAGGCATTGAAGAAAGAGAAGACATCAGACTCCAGGGCCCAGAAACTATTCTCAACAAAATCATAGAAGAAAATTTCCCCAATCTAAAGAAAGAAATGCCTATAAACATAAGAGGCCTACAGAACACCAAATAGAATTGACCAGAAAAGAAAAACTGCCCGCCACATAATAATCAAAACACAAAACATGCAGAACAAAAAAAAAAACATTAAAAGCTGCAAGGGAAAAGGGCCAAATAACATTTAATGGTAAACCTATCAGAATTACACCCGACTTCTCAGCAGAGACCATAAAAGCCAGAAGGGCCTAGACAGAGATCCTGCAAAGCCTAAGAGACCACAGATGCCAGGCCAGACTACTTTACCCAGCAAATCTATCAATAACCATTGATGGAGAAAACCAAATATTCCATGACAAAAACAAATTCAAACAGTACCTATCCACAAATCCAGCTTACAGAAGGTACTAGAAGGAAAACTCCATCCCAAAGGGTCAAGCTACAACCAAAGCTACTCAGGAAATAGATACTATACCATGGCAAAAACACAACTACACAAACACTTGATTGGAAACAACATTAAAATTAAGACTCTTATCAGTCACTGGTCATTAATATCTTTCAACGTCAATGGTCTCAATTCTCCAATAAAAAGATAGAGACTAACTGAATGGGTGCACAAAATCCAACATTCTTCTGCATTCAAGAAACACATCTCACCCATAACAATAGGCATTACCTCAGGGTAGAAGGTTGGAAAAAAAATATTCCAAGAAAATGGTCACAAGAAGCAAGCAGGCATAGCCATTTTAATATCGGACAAAATAGACTTTCAACCAAAATTAATCAAAAGGGATGAGGAAGGACACTTCATACTCAAAAAGGTACAGTCAACCAAGATGACACCACAATTCTGAATATCTATGCTCCCAATACAAGGGAACCCACATTTGTAAAAGATCTGCTAAAAAACCTTAAACCACACATCGATCCCCAAACAATAATAGTGGGAGACTTCAACACCCCACTCTCACTGAGGGATAAGTCATTGAAACAGAAACTAAGCCAAGAAATAATATCATTAACCAATGCCATGGGTCAAATGGATTTAACAGATATCTATAGAACCTTTCACCCAAACAAGAAAGAATATACCTTCTTCTCTGCACCCCATGGAACCTTCTCCAAAATTGATCAGATCCTAGGTCACAAAGCAAGCCTCAACAGATACAAGAGGACTGAAATAATACCTTGTATCCTATCAGATCACCATGCTCTTAGGCTGCAATTCAACAACAACAGAAATAACAAAAAGCCTACACGTACATGGAAACTAAACAACTCTCTGCTAAATGACACCTGGGTCAGGGAAGAAATAAAGAAAGAAATCAAGGAGTTTCTAGAATTCAATGAAAATGAAGGAACAACATACCCCAATTTGTGGGATACATTAAAGGAATGCTAAGAGGAAAATTCATAGCACTAAGTGCCTTTAAAAAGAAATTGGAAACATCACACATAAGCATCTTAACAACACAACTGGAAGCCCTAGAAAAAAGAGAAGCACAAACACCCAAAAGGAGTAGATGTCTGGAAATAATCAAATTCAGGGCTGAAATTAACAAATTAGAAACTAAGAAAACAGTCCAAACAATCAACAAACACAAGAGCTGATTCTTTGAGAAAATCAACAAGATAGACAGACCAAACTAACTAAAAGGCAGAGAGACAGTATTGAAATCAACAAAATCAGAAATGAAAAGGGAGACATAATAACAGACACTGAAAAAATACAAAGAATCATAAGATCCTACTTTGAAGGCATATATGCCACAAAATTTGAAAATCTAAGGGAAATGGACAATTTTCTTGATCAATTTCACTTGCCAAAGTTGAGTGAAGAACAGATAAACAAGCTAAATAGTCCCATTTCCCCTAGAGAAATAGAAACAATCGTTGATAGTCTCCCAACCAAAAAAAGCCCAGGGCCAGATGGTTTCAGTGCAGAATTCTACCAGACCTTCAAGGGCAAGCTAAGACCGATACTCTTCAAGCTACTCCTAAAGATAGAAATGGATGGAACATTACCAAATTCACTCTATGAGGCCATAGTCTCATTGATACCTAAACCTCACAAAGACTCAACAAAGAAAGAGAATTTCAGAACAATTTCTCTTATGAACATCGATGCAAAAATACTAAATAAAATACTTGCAAAACGAATACAGGAACACATCAGAGATATTATTCATCATGACCAAGTAGGCTTCATTCCAGGCAAGCAGGGATGGTTTAATATACGGAAATCCATCAATGTAATCCACCATATAAATAAACTGAAGAGAAAAAAACCACATGATCATCTCTTTAGATGCAAAAAAAGCATTTGATAAAATCCAACACTCATTCATGTTTAAAGCTTCAGAGAGAACGGGACACAAGGCACTTTCCTCAACATAATAAAGGCTATATACAGCAAGCCAATAGCCAAAATCAAAGTAAATGGTGAGATACTCAAGGAAATTCCCCTAAAATCGGGAACAAGGCAAGGCTGCCCACTCTCTCCATATCTCTTCAATATAGTACACGAAGTTCTAGCCAGAGCAATAAGACAACAAAAGGAGATCAAGGGTATCCAAATGGGAAAGGAGGAAGTCAAATTATCCCTATTTGCAGATGATATGAGAGTGTACATAAGTGACCCTCAAAATTCCACCAGAGAACTCCTACATCTGATAAACACCTTCAGCAAATTAGCTGGATACAAAATTAACTCAAAAAAGTCTGTAGCCTTCCTATATACAAATGACAAGCATGCAGAGGAAGAAATTAGGAATCCCACACCCTTCACATTAGCCATAAGCAATATAAAATACTTAGGAGTTACTCTAACTAAGCAAGTGAAGGACTTGTTTGAAAAAAAATTCAAAACTCTGAAGAAAGAGATTGAAGATGACATGAGAAGATGGAATGATCTTCCTTGCTCACGAATCAGGAGAATTAACCTAGTAAAAATGGCCATCCTACCAAAAGCAATCTACAGATTCAATGCAATCCCTATCAAAATACTTACACAATTTTTGAAAGACATTGAAAGTTCAATTCTGAACTTCATAGGGTAGAACAAAAAACCCAGAATAGCTAAAACAATCTTGTACAATAAAAGGTGCTCCAGAGGAATCTCCATACCTGATCTCAAACTGTACTATAAAGCAATAGTAATTAAAACAGCATGGTATTGGCACAGCAACAGGCTGGTTGATCAGTGGAATGAATCAAAGACCCAGATATGAATCCACACGCATATGGTCACTTGATTTTTGACAAAGAAGCCAAATCCATTCAATGGAAAAAGGATAGCATCTTCAACAAATGGTGCTGGTCTAACTGGAGGTCTATGTGTAAAAAAATGCAACTGTACCCATATTTGTCACCTTGCACAAAACTCAAATCCAAGTGGATTAAAGACCTCAACATAAAACCAGCGACACTAAGTCACTTAGAAGAAAAAGTGGGGAAGAGCCTGGAACATATTGGCACAGGAGACAACTTCCTGAACAGAACATCAACATCCCAGGCCTTAATGGCAACAATTAATAAATGGGACCTCATGAGGCTGAGAAGCTTCTGTAAGGCAGGAGACACTGTCAAGAGAACAAAGCGATAGCCTACAGACTGGGAAAAGATCTTCACCAACCCTACATCTGACAAAGGTCTAATATCCAAAATATATAAAGAACTCAAGAAATTAAACACCACCAAACTGAATAACCCAATTGAGAAATGGGGCTCAAAACTAAACAGAGAATTCTCAACAGAGGAATATCAAATGGCTGAGAAACACTTAAAGAAATGCTCAACCTCCTTAGTCATCAGGGAAATGCAAATCCAAACCACTCTGAGATTCCATCTTACACCCATCATAATGGCTGAGATAAAAAATTCAATCGACACCACATGCTGGCAAGGATGTAGGGAGAGAGGAACACTCCTTCATTGCTGGTGGGAATGCAAACTAGTACAGCCACTTTGGAAAACCATCTGGTGCTATCTCAGAAAACTGGGAATAGGGCTCCCTCAAGACCCAGCTATTCCACTCCTTGGAATATACCCAGAAGATGCTCCAGCACACAACAAGAAAATTTGCTCAACCATGTTCATAGCAGCCTTATTCATAATAGCCAGAACATGGAAACAGCCTAAGTGTCCCTCAGTAGAAGAATGGATAAAGAAACTGTGGTACATATACACTATGGAATACTACTCAGCTATTAAAAACAAGGAATTCCCGAAATTTGTGGACAAATGGATTGAGCTAGAAATGATCATAATGAGTGAGTTAACCCAGAAGCAGAAAGACTCAAACGGTATATACTCACTTATATCTGCATACTAGACCAAGGGGCATGTCCCATGAAAGTCTTCACTTACCAAGAAACTGGGACAGAGGGGAGGACATCCTATTGGGACTCTAGATGAGAGAAGCATGGGAGAATAGCAAAGTAGAAGGTTCCAGAGGGTCCTAGAAACTGACAAGTAGAACATCATGAAAGGCAGATTTGGGCCCAGGGGTCCCATTCAAACTAAGGTACCAGCCAAGGACAATACAGGCGGTAAACTTTAAACCCCTACCCAGATCTAGCCAATGGTCAGAACATTCTCCACAGTTGAATGGAGAGTGGGGTATGACTTTCACATAAACTCTGGTGCCTCATATTTGACCATGTCCCCTGGAAGGGAAGACCTGGTGGCACTCAGAGGAAGGACAGCAGGTAGCCAAGAAGAGACTTGATACCCTATGAGCATATACAGGGGGAGGAAATCCCCCTCAGGAACAGTCATAGTGGAGGGGAATAAGGGGAAAATGGGAGGGAGGGAATAATGGGAGGATACAAGGGAGGGGATAACCATTGAGATGTAACAAGAATAAATTAATAAAAAAAAATTTTAAATAAATTTGGAATTAAAATAAAATTCATGACTAAATTGTCGTTTTATCTGCTGAACAAAGTTACACTATATCTCAAAACTTTAAATACTTGGAGCTTTACAGTGGGGAGGAATGTAGACAGATAACTGAATTACAATCAATAAGTGGTAGCTATAATTATTCAGAATGCTTTTTTCACAATATCTTTTGTTTTAAGCAGCAAATATGAGCATTTTACTTTCTCAGCTTCATTAACTAAGGTGTCCCCCTTATCTTACAGTCTCATTACTGCAAAGAGACACCACGACCACAATAACTCTCAAAAAGGAAGACACTTAATTGCGGCTGGCTGACAGTTCAGAAGTCTAGTCCATTATCATCATGGTAAGAGGTACGCAGGCAGACATGGTGCTGGAGGAGCTGAGAGTTTTACATCTTGATCTGCAAGCAACAGAAGGAGACTATGTGCCACACTGGGCATAACCAGAGCATAGGAGACTTCAGAGCCCACCCCTACAGTGACGTACTTCCTCCAACAAGACCACATCTCCTAGTAGTGCCACTCTCAATGGGTCAAGCCTTCAGAATAGGTATGAGGGCCATACCTATTCAAACCACCACCACCACCCCCAGTAAAAATATGGTATCCCTTTTTTATTCCCTTGATTTGGTTTTATTCATGCTAATTTGACAAGTACTTACAAATTACCTACACTAAATAGTAAGTGAATACTAACATTTTAATTCAATGTACACAATACCATAAAATTCTTGTTTCACCATATTGGAACATACCTAGACTTCATTGAAATAGGCTTCAAGAATTCACAAGAAAGATAAAATACCTGACAACTCTGTCTCTGTCTCTCTCTGTCTCTTTCTCTGTCTCTCTGTCTCTCTCTGTCTCTCTCTGTCTCTCTCTGTCTCTCTCTCTCTCTCTCTCTCTCTCTCTCTCTCTCTCTCCCCTAACTTTCTCCTTTGATCCCCTTAATCCCCACATCCTCTACCTAGTTAGTGATCAAATTACTTTGCATTCATGCCTACAAAAAAACTGTTCCCCCCATAAAGCATTAAATCCGTATTTGACTCCCTGCTCTAAAATGACGAGCTGTGTGACCTGCCAAGTATTACTCGGGTTTATGGAACTGCCTTTACCTGGTGTATAAAACAGTGACAAGTACCCTTTCTTGATGGACTGTTGTGATACCTGACAAGAATGTGCTAAGCTAAATAATTATGTGTGTCTAGATGTAGGTGTTCACAGGAGTACCCACACCTCAGAATATAAACCATGTATAAAAATAGCTGTGTTCATTACATCATTTCATCTTTGCTGATTTGGGGATAAGTTACCACCATAAAATGACCTTATTTCCTAGTTCTAAGGACACTTCACTGTGCTGAATTTTAAAGGAAAAAGAATTCTCTGTCTAGGGAACTGTGAAGGAATTACTATTCTTCAAATCCCATGGAATTTGGTAAAACATCCTGTTTATTTTTCTTTCTAAAAATGTTCTTCTTCCTTGAGCCTGCTCTGCTTCCAGTAGATGGTACTTTCTCCTTCGTCAAGCCTGCAGTGTCAGTGAGCCTGTGTGCCACAGCGTCATCTGCAGCAGGGCCACACTTTTACCCCAGGTCTGCATCATCAGTGAGCTTGCCTGCCCACAGCATCATCTACAGCCCAGCCACGCTTTTACCTCAGGTCTGCAGCATCAGTGAGCCTGCTTGCCCACAGCGTCACCTACAGCAGGGCCATGCTTTTACCTCAGGTCTGCAGTGTCAGTGGGATTGCCTGCCACAGAGTCATCTACAGCACAGCCATGCTTTTACCTCAGGTCTACAGCATTAGTGAGCCTGCCTGCCCACAGCGTCATCCACAACAGAGGCAAGCTTTTACCTCAGGTCTTTCGTTGTTGGTAGGAAATCTTTAGGTGAAATATCTTGAACAGCATTTCCCCTGGTGTCTCTGAATGGTCACTTTCGCTTTCCAAATGTACATACAAGCTGTCCAATGAAGAAACACAGTCACCGTAACTATTCTAATTCCTTCTATGTTACTTACAAGTTTGCTTGCCTTTTTAATAGTTGCCAAGTTCCAAAGCCAACCTTGTTGAGGAATGCGAATGCCAATTTTCTCATTTAGGCAGAGGATGGCTAGACTGGAGTCTGCAAAAATTAGTGGAAAACAGAAACACACAAACACGTGCGTGTGCGCATACACATGCACGCACAGAGAGAGAGAGAGAGAGAGAGAGAGAGGGAGGGAGGGAGGGAGGGAGGAAAATATAGAACTCCTTGTCTAGAGGATAGAAAAGCAGATCATAGTAAAGATTAAAAGGACGATTCCACAAAAAAGATACAAAATATTCCCATTTTATCTAGCATACCGAAAGGCGATGGTACAAGCAGGGTGATGCTGACCTGCTCATGAGCAGTGATGATAAGGAATACGGACTCCAAAAGAGAAGCATACCTGCAGTAAAATACAAGGCTGAGGGCTCAGGCCTACATCAGACGAAGGGCTTGTTGATTTAAGCGGTACGGGGAAATGGAGAAGGTATTGCTTAAAGCAGTAACCAGTGTTGTTTATTTGGGATACAAGCTAGAGAATATTATTATGGCAGAGAAAAGAAGCTATCTCTTGTGAATTGTCTTGAATTATGGGGGGAGAGAGAGAAGCTCACAGCATATGACATTTAGAATTGCAATTTCTAAGCAGAGCTCCACATCTGATATATCATTTACTGCCTCTGCCTCCATCCTTCCAGCGCCGCGTTAAGGACAGATGCGAACCTCACATCCTCGGGTCTCCATTTTCACGTTGATTTGGAAGACATTTATTTTCCCTTCCAAACAGAATCATATTTCTCACCCCTCTCTGAAGGTTGAGTTTATCACTAAATATTCAAGTCCAGGAAGCGATTTTCTTTTCTCTCTCTGCACATGATTTGTCTCTCTCTGGAGCCAAGCCCTTCAGGTCGAAAGCAAGAATCTATAGAACAGAGGGGGCATGGTAAAGAGACTGGGGTGGGGGTGGGGTGGGGTGAGGAGCAGGGCTGGCTTCCAGGCTTGTGAGGGACATTTGCACTTCAGTCTCCCCATCCCAGTTGATTTTACAAGGAAAGAACAATGCTCCTCTGACACTGTCCTCCCTGCACAGAACATTCAAGAGGTATATACAGTCGCTGTGCTGTGTGCTCCTGCATTCTTGCTGTAAAGCATTTTGCATGTGTGCAGTGTCACAGCTTTTAAAATGGAGTTTCCACACCACAGACACTTCCTTGCCAGGAGAAAATGAGTTACCCTGTATAGCAATGTAATGCATTCAACAACTTTCACTGCTGGAAGAGATCAACATACCCACTGATTTGGTAGCTTGAAAAGCTGAGGTCTCAGAAGTCAGTGGACTCAGTCGAGGAAATATATCTCCACCCATGTGTGCCCATGATGTCTTCCATATTTTCTTCAGTGGGTTTGAATGTTTCTGTCTTCTGCAAAGACGTGGGAATCTCCTATGTAGCCTCGAGTTTCTGTCAAGGCTGGGCAGCAAAGAATTTGCCCTGTGCTGTCTTTCACCCTCTGGGAACGCTGTGCCAAGGCAGCAGGCTAGTATAGCTGGCCCCAAGATTTAACCTGCAGCCTCCTTCAGCCTTGGGGATGTGGTTCTCCTCTGTTCCTGCTGTCCTGTGTCCCAGACATTTGCCACAACTCTTTGTCCTTCTGATACCAACACAGCAAGCTGGGCTTTTTAAAAAAGAAAAACAGTACTGTCTGTCATCTTCAGATAACTTCCAGTTTTAGCCCCCTGACTGAAGAAAAGAGAGTCCAAACACAAAGATCAGGACCCAAGCACAGGATCCTGTCACCCTCACCTACTGTATCCTCTTTCTGGAAGACTCGGTGACACTGAGTCTTCTGCCAACAATGTTTTCCCCTTTCCCGGAGCCATCGCAGTTCACCAGCCTTGAGTCCCATCACCCAGGACACCCTCCTTACCCTTCTCATGAGATTCCCCAGGGCTTCTCAGTTTCTGTAGCTGGCTTGAGTCACCTATCTCAAGCCCAGGTGACTTTTTCCACCTCCACTCAGACCATTTGTTCCCCAGTGAGAGCACTGTGTCTTTGTCTCTGTGGTGTTGCTTGAATTATGGAACCAAGTCCCAGTCACTTAAGTGAGGTTTGCGTATAAAGCTTGAGAAATTAGTTCAGTTTGCTTCTTTAAGACATATACTAAGATATGGCAAGTTGTGTTTTGGGTTTGTGTTTTTTTTTTTTTTTTTTTTTTTGTATCATGTTATTGTTTTTCTTCTGGGTGTATGGATGATACAGTCTCATAAAAAATTCAAGAACTATGTGATGTTATAAAAAGACAGTAAAGGTCACATGAAATTCTGCCTTCTTTATGTAAGCAGCATTGACATTTGTCTGACCACCTTTTATATACCTCCTTATGACTATGTATCTGAATATAACTCTATTTATATACACATACCCTATTTAATACATATGTATTATATACACATAACCCCAATGCATATATATTAGAGATATATAGCCTTATTTTATATGTATTATATACTCATAATCCTATTTAACACATATAATATACACATAACCCTATTTAATACATTTATTTAACATAAATGTATTATGCATTCACAGCCCTATGTCTATAGAATGGCATTACACTTTGTATAAACAGAACAACTCCACACGTACCATTCATGAAGGTGGAGACTATTAAAGATCATATATAAACATTTTAACCACTATTAAAAAGTCGTGGTTGACCCTGAGCCTCAGTAGATGCTCCTGAGTGACGTCCCTTGACTACCCTCTCGTCTACAGGCAGGACTCCACCGACAATACTCCACTTCAATTAGCCCAGGGCCCCAGGTACATGGCACAAAGAACAAATGAGCATCCTAATTGGAAATTCAATACCTTTCACTAAGATTAAATTTCTGCAGCCTAGCACTGCTTTCAGATGGCTATGTGTTCTCACTTTGCCAAGTGGCAGCATCAAAAAGGATAGTCGGAGCTGAGCACCCTGGAGTAGGACGAGAATGAAACTAAAACAAGCTACACCTGATCAACGTGTCTCTTCCGTAGAGATCCTGTGAAGGAGACCCAGCTTCTAGAAGCCAGGGAGTTTTCCCATCTAACCCACCCTGTTCTTGCAAAAGTGCATTCTCCCTAGTTCCCTAGCTCCCTAGTAGTAGAGAGAGAATGGTAAGTTCTCTCTTTCCCTGTGCTCCCTACAATCCCGGCCACACACAGGCCTTTCTGCAGGCCTAATATTTTTTATTTCCCTTCCTCCCCAGGCCCTTTAATCACTTTCTGTGGCTCTGCTCCGAATACTCCCTCCCCTGAATCCCTCTTAAGGGTATGTACACTCTCCAGACTCCCTCTTTCTTCAACTGAACTGAAACAAACACTTTACAACCCAGCTCACCTTTTCAACAGCAGACAAAGCCATACAGCATTTATCCAAAGTGAAATTAAAACCTGCATTAGGAAACACACTCATTGCCTTTTAATAGTGCTCATTTTAAAATCAAATCAGATCCATGAGAAATTCTGCTTGCACAGTAAATAAATGTGATCACAGGCTGTTTCCTGTTCAGTGAGAACACGCACTATGTGGTGGAGGGAAGGTTCTCAGGGCTTCTCTTCATCCTGTGCAGATGTCAATTACAAGGTTGCATGATCACCCATTTACCCCATCAGGAATATGACCACAAGATTACAAATGTGTCTTCTGAAGAAATGAGTTGGATTACAGGATGCATGCTATTGGATACAACGATCTTCCTATCCTGGTCTCAGATATGCAGATGTGACCACTCTTAGCAGCTTCGTATTTGCTATAATGATACCAAACAGACTTGGGGCCACAGCTGGTACTAAGTTGGCCTGCCTTTGCAGAAGGACACAGGCAGCCAAGGGCAGGGCCTTGATTTTTATGCTGCCCTCAGCCTTAATAGCATTTATTACTATTTGAAAGAAAAAAAATATTTATCTTGTTTGTGTCTGCATCTCTCACTGCATAGTAAAGGAAGGCCTTAGTTTGACTTGTCATTAAAATTAACTCCTTCATCTCCCTCAATCTCTGTGAATATCTTACTTTCAAATGAGAAACACACCAAACTGCAAAGCATCATAGAAATACCAACCCTGTCCTTCCTGATCCCAATTCCTTTGCTCTGTTTTCTTTTTTCTTTCTTTCTTCTGGTTCTTTTTCCTCAAGGCTTCTACCACTCCTTACATGTTTATAAAACTAAACATATAAGATGAATGACATTTTCCCATTTCCTTCCATAAGAACAAAAAGCCCATAAAAGCAGAAGATGTTCTATTAGTTAAAAATGTTGCCTAAAAGCCTTGGAGAATGACTGATACATTAATGTCCAAGATGTATTCAGCAAATAAGTAAAGAATAATTTTAACCTTACCTCCAATAACAGTGCCTGGTGCATAATAGTTGCTAAAGAAATATCTGCTGACTCTATAACTCTGACAGTAGGAACAGGATTTCCTAAAGCTTGTTTGGGGTTTGACTGTGAAGTATCTCCCAAAAGGCTTGCATGTTGAAGACTTGCTCCCCAACTGGTAGGACTAGTCACTGAGAGGTGATGGTAGGACTAGTCACTGAGAGGTGATGGTAGAAGAGCGCTCTGACTTAATCTGTGGATTAATTCGCTGGTGATTTAATAACTTGATAACATCATTGGAAGGCAATAGAAGCTTGTGAACGGGGGACAAAAATACAAGAAGGTCAACCATGGTTTGGTTGCCAGCTGGCTTTTGAGCATTTAAATCTGGGAGGCTCTGGCCTTTCAACAGATTAATCCATGGATGGATCAGTATGGTGATGTAATTGGGAGGTTGTGTAAAACAGATGGTAGAGCTTAGTTGGAACATGTGGACCACTTGCAGCATGACCTGGAAAGATATACTGTGTCTCCAGAACCTTCTTTGCTTTCTGCTTCCTTGTGACCATGATGAGCAACTCTGTCCCACTGTGTCCTTCTGTCCTGATGTCCCACCTCATTACAGGCTGAGAAGCAAGAAGGCCAGTGGCCATGGTGTGAAACCGTAGCCATAGTAAATCTTGCCTCCTTGAAGCAGTTTCTCCCAGATCTTTCACGGCATTGATAAATGATCATAGGAGATAGTCACTGTTATACCCATTATGTAAGCAGAATAACATAGGCTTGGAGTAGTAATTTATCCAAAGTCAAGCCTACAATGATCTGGAATGGTAGCAGGTATCTTATCTAGATAGCTTTAACCCAGTGAAAATGCTTTTTTTCATTTATTAATTAACTTTTTTACTTTACATCTCAATCACAGAATACTCTCCCTTCCGTTCCACCACCACCACACACACACATACACACACACACACACACACACACACACACACACACACACACACATACACACCCCTCCCTTTTCTCCTTAGAGAAGGGGATGCATATCAATCTGTCTTGGCATAATCAAGTTGTAGTAGGACTAAGCGCATCTTCTCCTATTTATTTTTAGAATAGACACGACATGGCAGCCCAGTTAGGGGGAAAGGATCCAAAGGCAAGCAACAGTGTTAGAGACAGCACCTTCTCTAGCTTTTATGCATTCTACATTACAACCAGGATGCACATCTGTAACATATGTGTAGGGCCTCTCTCCCACCCATCTTTGGTTGGTGATTCAGTGTCTAGGAGCCCTTACGGGCCTGATTTAGTTGATGTTTTGATGGGAATTGCATTGCATCTATAGATAGCTTTTGATAAGATGGCTGTTTTTACTGTAATAATTCTACTTATCCATGAGCATGGGCAATCTTTCCGTCTTCTGCTATCTTCTCCAATTTCTTCCTTTCAGAGACTTGATGTTCTTGTCATACAGGTCTTTCACTTGCTTGGTTAGAGTTACACCAAGGTATTTTATATTGTTTATGGCTGTTGCTGCAATGGATGTAAACATGTTTTTGTTTTGATGCCACGTGTGGTATGTGAAACAGACTTATGTAAGTGTGTGTGGAGTTTTTCCTGCAGAAAACAACTTGTGAGAGAACAGGTTAAGTTTGTCCACTGGAAGAGGAACCGCCTCTTGCAAGGGAATAGTCTTTGCCTACTGAAAAACATCCTAGTACGGACTCTAAGAAGAGTCCAAAACAAGAAACAGGGCTTTTTGGTCTTGGTTGTTCATCACTCCACTTCAAGACACTCCTAAAGAGAACCCCTCCAGCAAACACTTTGAGGCTGGCTCCAGGTTCCAGCTGCTGCTCCAGACTCTGGCTGCTGCTCCGGGTTCCAGTGGCTGCAATTACAGTCACCTTCACTAAATTGCTGGTTTTCTGTTTAACTGGTCTATTGGAATCCTGCCAACTTTGCAGTAGAATTACTCCAAGGAACTGAGACTAAAAAAAGGTCTATTTCTTCTGTTCCTATGAACCTCTTTTCTCTCCTATCTAGGGTAGGTGGGTTGGAAAGGAGGTATAAGCATTAAAGAAGCCCAAATAGAGTAGGTTTGAAAAAGTTCAAAACCTACATATTGTGAAGGGTGTCGTTTCCCTAATTTCTCTCTCAGCCCATTTGTCATTTGTATACATGAAGGCTACCGGGTTGGGCGTTTGTTCTGTTTTGTTTTGTTTTGTTAGTTAATTTTTTATCCAACCAGTTTGCTGAAGATGTTTATCACCTGTAGGAGTTGTCTGGTAGAATTTTTGGAATTACTTATGTATACTATCATATCATCTGCAAATAGCAATGCTTTGGCTTCTTCCTTTTCAATTTGTATCCCGTTGATCTCCTTTAGCTGTCTTACTGCTCTAGTTAGAACTTGCAGTGCTAGATTAAATAAAAACTAAGAATGCAGACAACCATGTCTTGTTTCTGATTTCAGTGGAATTGCTTTAAGTTTCTCCTCATTTAATTTAATTTGATGTTGGCTATGGCTTGTTGCATATTGCCTTTACTGTGTTTAGGTATGTGCCTTGTATCCCTGATCTGACCAGTACTTACCATGAAAGGATGTTGCATTTTGTCAAATGCTTTTTCTGCATCTAATGAAATGATCATCTGGGTTTTTTTTTTTTTTTAGCTTGTTTATATAATGAATTACATTGGTGGGTTTTTTTGTTTTTGTTTTTGTTTTGTATATTGAACCATGCCTAGGATGAAGCCTAATTAATCATGGTGGATGATATCTTTGATGTGCTCTTGGATTCAGTTTGCAAGTATTTATTTTATTGAGTATTTTTGCATCAATGTTCATGAGTGAATTTGGTCTAAAATTCTCTCTTTTTGTTGTTGAGTCTTTGTAAGGCTATCAGGGTAACTGTGGCCTCATAGAATGAGTTTGGTATTGTTCCTTCTGTTTCCATATTATAGAATAGCTTGAGGAGTAT
This sequence comes from Acomys russatus, assembly GCF_903995435.1. Classification (NCBI taxonomy): domain Eukaryota; kingdom Metazoa; phylum Chordata; class Mammalia; order Rodentia; family Muridae; genus Acomys; species Acomys russatus. The sequence goes on along the minus strand of NC_067138.1, from coordinate 64,365,446 downwards.
TGGTATTAACTATTTTTTGGATGTCTGGTATAATTCTGTGCTAAAACTATCTGGCCTTAGGCTTTTGGGGGTGGTTGGGAGACTTTTGATGACTTCTATTTCCTTGGGTTTATAGGACTGTTGATACTGTTTACCTGATCTTAATTTAACTTTGGTAAATTAAATATATCAAGAAAATCATTCATTTCTTTTAGATTTTCTAATTTTGTGGAATATAGGCTTCTGAAGTAAGATCTAATAATTTTTTTCTTCGATGTCTGTTGTTATGTCCCCCATTTCATTTCTGATTTTATTAATTTGGATATTCTTCCTCTACCTTTTAGTTAGTTTGGCTAAGGATTTGTCTATCTTGATTTTCTCAAAGAACCAGCTCTTGTTTTTGCTGATTTTTTGTTTTGTTCTCTTTGTTTCTAATTTATTAATTTTAGCTCTGAGTTTGATTATTTTCTTCAATTTCCTCCTTTTGGATCTGTTTGTTTCTTTATGTTGTAGAGTTTACAAGTGTGTTGGTAAGTTGTTAGTATGGGATCTCTCCCATTTCCTCATGAAGGCACTTAGTGCTATGAACTTTCCTCTTAACACTGCTTTCATTGTGTCTCATAAGTTTGGGTATGTTGTGCCTTCATTTTCACTGAATTCTAGAAAGTCTTTAATTCCTTTCTTTATTTCTTCCTTGATCCAGTGGTTTTTGAGTACAGAGTTGTTCAGTTTTCATGAGTTTGTAGGCTTTCTGTTTCTTTTGTTGTTGAAGTCCAGCTTTAACACATGGTGGTATGATAATATATAAAGGATTATTTCAATCATTTTGTATCCATTGTGGCTTGCTTTATGTCTGAATATATGATCATTTTTGGAGAAGGTTCTATGTGATGCTGAGAAGAAGATATATTCTTTTGTGTTTGGATGAAATGCTCTGTATATATCTATTAAATTTATTTGATTCATATGTCTGTTTTATTATTTCTCTGTTTATTTTCTGTCTGGATGACCTGTCCATTGATGCAAATGGGGTGTTGAAGTCACCCATTATTAATGTGTGGGATTCAACATGTAAGTTAAGCTTTAGTAATGTTTCTTTTATGAAACATTGCACTTCAGGCATAGATATTGAGAATTGAAAAGCCATCTTGGTAGATTTTTTAAATGAGTATGCAGTGTCCTTCCCCATATCTTTGATTAATTTTGGTTGAAAGTCTATTTTATTGGGTATTATAATGGCTACTCCAGCATCGTTCCTTGGCTCTGTTTTCTTGGAAAACATTTTTTCAAGTCCTTTACTCTGAGGTCCTATATATTTTTGTTTCTAGAGTGTGTTTCTTGTATGCAGCAGAATGATGGATCCTGTTTTGGCATCCTTTCTGTTAGCTTGTGTCTTTTTATTGGGAAATTGAGTCCATTGATGTTGAGAGATATTAATTACCAATAATTTCTGTTACTTTGATGTTGATGGTAGTGAGGGGGAGGGAGAGAGAGAGAGAGAGAGAGAGAGAGAGAGAGAGAGAGAGAGAGAGAGTCACATGGATATTCCTTGGGCTGGACAGCATCCTCAGGAAGGCAGGCAGAGCAGTGGCCAAGAAAATGGAGCTTAGGGGACAGAGTACAGCTCACTTATACTGGTTGTTTTCCCCAGTGATCATAACTGTAATCCCAAACTATGAAAATAATATCATGATTTTTTATTTTTGCATAAAAATGTAAAGTTAGGTATATTTGAGGAGTAAAACTATTTTTTAACATATGAATTATTTGTCTTTTGCCCCCCCCCAATTCCAGCCTGATATTTAGCTAAGTATAAGTATTGAATATATTTTCCTAAAAGAATAAATGGTAGCAAGCAATATGAAGAGATAAAATGACAAGAGGGAAACCGGTTCAAACTGAGGAAGGAAAGAATGATCCAGAACAGCTGAAGTATTTATAGCAGATCCAAAGGAATACACAGGATGGTGAAAGGGGACAGGGATTCTTAGCTCAGGGTGTGTTGGCTATCTATGACTCCATAAAACAAACTTCCTGATTTTGTAAGTTAAAATTAAATTCTGTCACAATCCTGACAGTTTCTGTACACATGGACCTCTTGCTGGGCAATTTTAACTCTATATTTCTCATGGAGTTTCTGTTATGAAGTTATCAAGGCTACAGTCATTTAAAGGCCTGACCGGCAAGAAGCTGGTCCTCCAGGGTGACACATCCAGATGACGGAAAACGTGGACTAGTAATAGTCTTCCCCACACAAGCCTTTGGGAAGGTTGCCTGAGAGTCCTCCCTGCATAAACCATCAAAAAGAGAAGAGAGAACACCAGGCAGAGCTATCATCTCAACAACTTAACCTTGGAAGCCATGAGCACTGCTTTGATTTATTAGAGGCAAGTAAGTCTCAAGTCTGATTCACAGTCAAGGAATGGGAATTGGGCTCCACCTTTGGAAAAGAGTAGTGTCAAGAATTTTCAAAAATATTTTAAGCCCACTGTCAAGGCAGCCTGTGAGAGAGCACAGGACACATTCAGGAAGGATGTATTATCCAATGTTTCTGTTAACCATTGCCTCTCATTTAGGTATTTTCATTATTTTTATGTCATTATATCAGTTTCTTACATTGTGATCCTTTGGTCTTTGCCTTTTTGAAGACAAAATCTTTCCATATTTCTGATCTACTTTATCCATTTCTCTGTTTTCTAAATATAGTTTGAAACTAGGACCTTAATGGTGAAAATACAAAAAAAATTTAAAGAAATAGCTCTTATCCTCAAGAAGTTTATATCCTAACTTAATAAATCACATTTGTAGTCCACATAATAATCACATATATTGTGCCAAGAGCCATGTTACATACAGAGTGCTTTGGGGTAGTGGTAGTGATTTAGCTCAGTGGCAGAACACTTGACTAGCAATCACAAGGTTACATTTTACTAATAAATAACACAAAAAAAAATCACAAAAAGACCCCTCAAAAGTGGGAACTAACACAAAATGCTGCTGGAAGGTAAAAGATGCTCATTTTCTTCATGGACGGGACCTTGTTTTCTGCGCTGAGGACTTTGGACTTCATAGTTTATGCAGTAAAGGTTTTATGGGGGGTGTATCAACATTCCTGTCTTTAGTCTGGAAAAGTGGCTCATTGATTAAAAGCATTTTCTGCTCTTTCAGAGGACCAGAATTTTGGTCCTAGAACCCACAACAAGTGGCTCACAACCTCCTGGAACTCCAGCTCCAGGTGATCCAGTGCCTTCACTATAGACACACACACACACATGCAATAGACACACAGACACATACATATTCATATACAATACTACTGATAATAATAATAATAATAATAATAATAATAATAATAATAATAATAATAATAAATATTTTATAATAATTAAATGTTGGTCTACTGAATTACATTTTTTTAAAGATTACTGTTTTCTTTTTAGAAAGACAGCTGTGATGGCACCAGAGAAGATGGAATTGGTAGAGACCATGCTATCAATGTAGATTGGAATGAAGAGGGTGGATTTCATGGGACAAACATTTATTAAGTAGGCTTGACAGGCAGAAAAGAGGTTACAGTTAACTTCTATGTTTCTGGAAAGTTTATGATGGTCTCATTAACCAAGATAAAACATATAGGCAGAGGATACAGATAGTCCATGGAGGAAATAAAATAAGCTCAGCTTTGAACATACTATTTTGGATTTGCCTTTAGTCCGTACTTGGATACTGTTATAAAAATGATTGAAAATATGCAACTCAAGTTCCAAGGGAAGTCTCAACTAAAAATACACACTTGGGAAATACTGGCATGTGTGTCCTAGTCAGACTTGAGAATTGAAGGTTATTACTAAGAGAGCTCATGACATGGAAAAGACAGCCAAGTTTGGGACCTTGGAGAAAACCAATGCATAGTGGGTGGAAACAAACAGGAAGGCAGGACAAAGGACCTTGAGACACTGAAACTTCTGCTTCTCATTTATCAGTCAAGACAGTGTTAGTCATCTGAGCAGTTTCAATGAGTCCACCTCGGATGGAATGCAGCTGCAGCAAATTGAGGGGTAAGAGAGAGGTGAGTGAGTGAACACAGAGACCATGGTCACCCACTGCTTAAGGTAAAGAGCGGCAGAGAGATTGAATGTGATTTTTCTAAGGAGGGTAAGTGAAGTGGGGTCTGGATCATTCCATTTCAACAGAGTTATGTTTGGGGGATTGTACGCTCAGCCTAATCTAAAACCAAAAGAATTGTCATACTCCCTCTGGGTCTGGTAGACACTTCTATCAAAACTTGTCAAAAACAGGGAAGTATTTTAAAATGGCAGGGAGAAGATTTAAAAAACAAACACACCATGCCATGTCAATCTCAAGACCGGATGCTACTAATCCAAGAGAATCCAAATTTAGTGCACCTCAGTTACTACATCCAATGCACAAAACCCTTAATTCCCAATGGGGCGGCTTCTCAAAAATGTATCAGATTTCTCAAAGTAAGTAGAATTGAACTAATTATTAATGAAGACAACCCAAAGAGAGAAATATATATTTATATGATTTATGGGCACTTTCCCTTTAACACAAGCTGAACCTGTGAGTGCAAAAATCTTAGATTTATGCTGTTTTTCATCCCAGAAACATTTTCATCATTTATCAAGGCATAGCTATGGAGAATAAAAATCTAGACATAAATTTTCACATTGGTAAACTAAAGGACAGTTCTAAGGAGCTCAAAAGGCAGAGGAGTGCCATGGAATGGGTCTGTAATTAGCTCTCTGGTGGGTAAATCTGGGCATTTTAGCAGAGCTGCACCAATCAATCTCAGTTACAAGGATGAACACAGCAGCAGAAGCAGACTCCAAAGAATAGATGAGCCACAGAAAATGGTCTTACCAAGAGTTGATTCTGTTGCCCTCTGAGTAAAATATTATGAAGAGTGTATTGAAAGATGAAAGATATAGAAGGATGCTGTCCTTGATTCTAATAGCCTAGCATGAGAGTTGGCATATAGAGGGTCTTTTTAATGACAGTAAAAACACCACCACACATTGATTGCATTGCTTCACCTCACAAACATTCACCAGGCATTGACCCATCTACCATGAGTTTTTTTTTTTTTTTTTTTTTTTTTTAGATCTGGCAAATGAACCCTTCCCTGACCTTGTCAGCTTCACATTTAAAGGGAAGAGGGCCATAGAATAGTTTAGTACCTAATTATATGACTATAGTTGGGATTATTCCCATGAAAAAGAACAGAGTTTGTTCTAATTTCTTTACTGAAGCACACAATAGTATTTCCTTCTTTTGCTAAAAGTCTCATAATCTAAATGGTCCCAAGTTCCCTGTCTTCCAAATCATGGCTTCCCTTATCCAGGAATAAAAGTCAAGCTTCCATAATTTCTTTAATTAAATTACAAGACCTTTCTCTGCATGAAACATTCTGGGGCACTTACAGGTCATGTTTCATCTCATTTGACCAAGTTTTATTTGAATCGCAATGACCTCCTTTAGTCCTTCCCACTCAGATCCAGTTGTCTTGCATTATACCCCATAATCATAAGAGAGACTTTCCATTCCCCAAAGACACCTCTAGATATGATTTCCTCAGCCTCACACAGTCTTTGTCAGCAGGAACTGCTGACTGGGATTGTTCTCGTGGGACTCTAGACTCCTGCCATCTTTCTCAAAACCAGCTACTTTCCCCCATTTCCTTTTTTTCTTTCTAGTACCAAATTCCTTCCACGCTACCATTTAAAGATGCACTCTGAAGAAGCTAAACACAGCTATAGAGGAAAGTATCTTCTAACATTCACACTTCCAGGTAGAAAAGCTCAACTTCTTTAAATAACCCTTCCCATCACATCATCTCATGTCATCTTGACTTTCATAGCAGAGATTAATTTGCTTTCCAAAAGGATTGATACTCTTCCTGTTAATAATTTTCCACCACTCCTATGAGACAGAAGTGGACTCTCCTGGCTGCTTTATTGTTGTTTAACAGGAAAGTTTCCTTTCATCTACAATAGCTCATCAGAGGAAATGGGTTCCTTAAAATCTAAGAAGTGATATGATCATGTCCAGCATTTGAAAAGTCAATCTGATTTAAATCTTGAACAAATACAGAGGCACACACATCTCCACCTCAAATTCACATTTTTTTTGTGGAAAAGAGGAAGCAATCTAATCATCCACAACTAAAAAAAAAGAAAGAAAGAAAGAAAGAAAAAGTGGTCAAATTGTTGTTAAAACCATTGATAGAGTATTATAAAAGCACTAAAGTAGTTTCATTTGAACTGTTAGCGACAAGAGAAAATGAAAAACTATTCATTGCAAAATTGAGATAAACAGTGAATTATTTTGAGTTTCAGTATGCAGTGAATCAACTATTCACAAGAACATTGTGCTTAAAAGCGAGTGGAGACTAACAAGAGCAAATGGCCCTCTCCTATCCCCAAAATGTTACTGCTCTAGAAATTCCATTTTAACAAGCTTGTGTCTGAAGAACTGGATATTGTGAGGGACGCCCAAGGATCTTTATGGCCATAGAAACCTAAGAAGAAATAGAAGGAAAGATATTGTATTATGGTAGATACTCCAGGTTTAACAGAGAGTACGTTGGAAGCTACCCTTTATGCTATGCTCCTGTCTTCTCTCAATATTGTCTTAAGAGGATCATTGCCCACCCATTACCTTTTTGAAATAAAAAAAATCATCACATCAATGAGACACTATGAAGGAAGACCCACCCAGAGTCTTATTCTGCAAAGCATCATGGCATAGCTCTGAAACCGCTGCATTCAGGAAGGAGCCTGCGGCAAGATTGCTGCAAGTTTGAGGCCAGCCTGTGTAACAAAATGAAACTGTGTCTCAAAAAAAAAAAAATACTACTGAGATAAAGTACCACAAGATAAAGAGGTAGACAAGAATTGAAATTCAAATTAGTTTCTTGACCCTGTGACAAAATAACTGAGAAATAATTCATAGGAAACATTTGTTTGTGCTCCCAGTTCCAGAGGTTTCAGCTCATGGTTAGCTAGCTATGAGAACATAGCAGAAAGCACATACTAAGACAGAGCTGCTCAGCTTCTGACAGCCAGGGAGCAGAAAGACAAAGAATGGAAGAAGCTATGAACAAGATAAATCAATTAAAGCCATATTCAGTTCTTCACTTTCCCCAACCCAGCCCCAACCACCACAGTGCACATGCCTCCCTGCAGTCCACTGAATTGAGCTTCTGTGATCCAACCACCTCTCAGTGATTGATCTGACATCCAGTTACCAAGCCTTTAGCTCATGAGCCTTTGAGAGACATTTATATCCAAACTGCTACACAGTCAGATAGTGGACTAAACACAAGGCTGTGGTTTCAGAAAGGTTTAATTTTTACTCACAATAAGGAGTCCATTTCTTCCCCGTAGATGCCTTTTTGGTGTGTATGTTTCCAATGCTGAAGCAAATGGTTTACTAAAAAATAACTGAATTTTCAAAATATGGTACACTGATAATTACAGTGAAAGATGTAAGAGATTTCAATGGATTGCCTTCAAAAACTGGCAGATGAAAAAGTAGTTAGACATCCAGTAAATTTAAATAAAAAATGAAAAGCAAGAAATGCAAGGAATATACTTCTTCTAAGTACAAAACCTTTCTGTATGTATATCTATGAAGCCATTGTTGTGACTATACGGTTTATCATCCCACCAAAGATGCTCCTAGCTGAGAAGACAGCACTGAGATAGGACTTTAGAACATTTCCAAGAAGGTGGAAACCTTCTCAATGTGATCACAGAAAGCCTCTGTGAAATGATCTCCTGCTTCCTTGAAGACTTACCATGAATTTGGAAGAATTTCCTTAGTTTTTAAATAATTTCATTTCAGCAAGAATGGACTTGAGAAATTCTCAGGCTAGACTAACAGTATTTATTATAATGGAAGTTGTGTCAAATCATAGTCATGTCAATTACTAGTCTATTTTTATCACAAGACTATACATCTTAGGTTTAACAGATAGATATGATTCTATAGATAGATAAGGTAAAATAGTTGGATAAGGTCTTCAAAAACCTCAGAGACTTACAGAATATAGCATTTAAAGATTTTTTTATTGGCTTAAGGATTCTTTGACAATAAGACAGGTTAACTCCTGGTAACGCCCAGCCTATCTCAAAGAAGGTGATGACCATCAATGAAGCTCCTTATGGAAATGGCTTCAAATGTGGCAAACCAGCCACTGGGCAAAATGTCCTCGTTTTGGATACAGACAGAATTCTGCCTAAAAATAGGCAAGCTTGGATGCAGGTAGAGTCGAAGGCCAAACTTTGCCAAGACAGAGTGAGTAAGTCCTCAATAGTTCCTGCCTCACAAATATATCAGTCAGATATATTGAGCTAGAAGGCTGAGATGATGCTCCAATGTTATAGAGAGTTTTGGGTGACTATTCAGGTAGAAAACTGTCTCTGACTCTTTTTTTTTTTCCCCACTTTGGAAGCTGCTAACCTGCACTTCCTATTTACTCAAGTAATTAATTTTATTCCATCTCAAGTCTCTGATGGGGTTGAAGACCAAATAGTTTCATTTTACAACTAAGCTTCGGTGTTTAGGGGTGAAGATATTTTTATGTCTAGATAGATGTCTTAAGTTGATAGAGATGAGATATGGTAGATATTGATCTACATTCAGAAATTTAGACTCACCAAGATAGAAAAGACGTTTTCTTCAAGGTTGCCAAATACAAATAGCCAAAACACTATGAATGTAACACTTATATAATTCCTGATTGTTTCATAGTTCTTCTTGCTGTATGTAGTTTATTTACTTATGTGTAATAATATAAATGTATATGTAAAAAATAAAAATATTAAAAAATAAAGGAAGTTGCAGGTGTATTTAAATTATATGATGTGATTTCTCTGAAACCCATCTTCAGACTTTTAAGAAATCCTGTAAGAACAAGACAATATTTGTGAGGAAAATAGGCAGAAAGAAGCATTTCATTTGGATCAATTACTCAAGCCAAGATTTGGCAGAAGGATGAGAGGGCTAAGGTTTTGTCTCCTCTCCCAAAGAGGCTATCAATACATGACTAAGAAGACTCACTACCTGTGGCCTCGATATGTTGCCATGATGTTGAGGAAAAGGGGAAGAATTGCCTTACTTAGTTACCTCTAAGGGTACCAGGCATGAGATCCCTGCCAAAGCAATTCCATAGGCTGGAGGTATCCCTGAGGGCATACATAGGAGAGCATCACCACTCTCCAGGAGAGCTAACACCTAAGCTTCTTTCTCTGGACCCAGGCAGCAATGCTCTAGTTTCTGACTGCCTCTCCCTACACCTTTTAGTGTAAAGGTTCCCACCAAGTTCAGAACTTTGTAGTTCTTTTCCCATAAGCACTCCTGCATCAAAAGGTGTGCCGAAGACAGAAGCACTTTCACAGTAGAAGCCCTGACCCTACCATACAAGATCAGCAAAACCTTCTACCTCAAGGAGTTACTGCCACCTAAGTAGTAAGGGCGTTGTCACCACTGGAGCCAAATAATAATGTTCTTCCTGCTTATCAAAATGTGCTTCCAAGCATGACTTGGAAATACGCAAGAGTGCGAGTACAGATGGGCAATGCTGGTTCAGATTTGAGGTTTTCCCCTCTAGAGTGTGTGCAGTTGTGATAGACACCATTTCCCTCTTCAAGGAGTATGTTTTCCAGAAGGAGGACTCTTGTGTTATCTGTTATACTAAAAGGAAAAAAAAAGGTTCACTAATCCATTTGTGAAGTATTAGCTCATGGCCTAAAAACTACATCAGTGTCTTACAGATTTAAATGCCAAAACCCCATGAGGATCCTTAATAAACATTGTCTTGATAATATTAAGAGATAAAATATCTAAAACCTGGAAATTCACTATTACCAAAATCAGTCTTTCAGATATTTTTCCATGTTCTTGATAATAGTAACATCTTTCTTCTCCTTTATGTCTCTTTGAGTTGGGTTTCTTGAAATTGTTCATATTTAGTGTCTATAAAATATATAGCAAATGTTCCAAGTATGGAAAGTGTCTTGATTATAAAATAAAACCTTTACTTATACAGCTTATTGGCTGGGCAGTGGTGGCGCATGCCTTTAATCCCAGCACTTGGGAGGCAGAGGTAGGCAGATGGCTGTGAGTTTGAGGCTAGCCTGGTCTACAAAAGCAAGTCCAGGACAGTCAAGGCTACACAGAGAAACCTCGTCTCTAAAAAAAAATCTCATCTATCTGAACTACCTGAAAAGGAAAAGGAAACAGCATGATACTAAACACTCTTTAAACTCAAATGATTAAAAGAGAAATTAAGAAGTATTTAGAAGCAGTGGATAATAAAAATTTACCACATCAATATTTACTTACAGAGCTAAAGCACTAATTAAAGGTAACTTCTGAGATGCATTTATCAATAGCAAAAACATGTATCCAAAAGGCAAAGCTTTTAGCTTCAGAAGCTTAAAAAAAAGCAACAAGATAATGTGTTCTGGGAGACAAATAGTAAATACAAATACAAATAAATAATACACATAAGAAAGCAAAGATATTAATTCAAATATTTTGATAGGATAGACTTTAACTATATAAAATCTGTGGAAATTTTTCAAAAATATTCCAATTTCCTTATATGCCAATAAATTTCTTTCATAAAATGTTTGGGTTTTTTGGTTTTGTATTTGTTTTATTTTTTTAAGAAAGGGGCAATTTTAGCAATACTAATCAAAATGAATATAAATAACTAAATATAAAATTAAAAGAATGAATATCTACAGTCAAACTATCTTTGAAAAAGCTATAAAATGTTATCATTAACTACCCCAGAAGCAATTTTAAATACAGATATAAAGAATATATTTCTGCAAAATTAATCATGAAATTACAAAATTGATGCAAGTAGTAGTAAACTTGAAGTCAAACTTTCACTGCTAACTTGATACAGCTTAGAGTCACTTGAAACAAAGAGTCTCAACTGAGAAATTATCTTTATTGGGCTGGTCAGTAGACATGTCTGTGAAGGATTGTTTTGATGATTTATTGATGTAGGTGGGCCCGGACCACTGTGGGAAGTACCATTACCTGGGTAGGACATCCCAGGATGTCTAAGGAAGCTTACAGAGCATGAGCCTGAGTGAGCAGAGATGCAGGCAGAAAGAGTGCTCCTCAGTGGACTCTGCTCTGCTTGTTCTGTTGAGGTCATTCCCTGACATCCTTGAATGGTGGACTGCTGCTTGTAAGCTGAAATAAACCCTTTTCTGCCCTTAGTTGCTTTGGGTGATGGTGTTTGCTCTAGTAACAGAAAAGAAACACTTGACTCTGCTAATAAGTATAAAGAAGATAAAATTACAAGTTCAAAAGAATTTCTTCAAAAGGGAAAATCCAGACTCATGAAATGTAACTGATACTTCCTGCCAAATTTTAAAGGATACATATTTCTTTGTACACTGTTTCCACAAAGAAGATTAAGTCAGAAAAGCTAGACCATTCTCTAAACCTAGTATAGAGTAATGAAGGTTCCAAGCAAAGTAAACATGTTACCACAATCATAAATAGACTTGAATAAAACTTACTGTATACCAAGTACTATTATAAATTATCTCAAGGATAGTATGCAGCTTGAATATCATTCAGATCAGTTGAATGTTATAGGTAAGAAAAATAAAGTCAGAAAACTGTTACCTCAGATCACACAACAAATAAGTGGCCAAGCTACAATTTAAATCCAGTGGATCTACATCAAACTGTCTGTGCTCATAAGCTCTGTTCCATCCTTCCAACAACACAATAAAGGACGAACTTATTCCTTGGATGTAAAGATAACAGATAATCATCTGATACCATATTAAAAACATACAGCATATCACGATCAGGCAAGTCTTATTCCACAGATGCGAAGCTGGCTCCAGAGAGAGAGAGAGAGAGAGAGAGAGAGAGAGAGAGAGAGAGAGAGAGAGAGAGAGAGATTCAAGGACCTAGAGACATGCATGGTTTAGCACTTAAGAGCACTTGCTCCTCTTGCAGAGGACCCAGAATCAATTCCCAGCAGCCACATGGTGGCTCACAAGCATTTGTGACTCCAATTATAAGGTATCTGATCCTTCTTCTGGCCTCTGCACAAATGGTGCACAGCATATATGCAAGCAAAATGTCTGTATACATAAAATAACATAGTTCAAGGCAGTACAAAACTAAGTAAGAAAAAACTTTCCATGCAAAAAAGACAAGATAATTATGACTATAACACAAAAACTAAAGAGAATTTTGTTAATACGGAAAATGCTTTACCTAAAAACCTACTATATATGTCCTTAATAGAGAAAAAAAATCAGAGTAGAAACAAGACAAAACGGTTTCTACTCTTTATCATAATGTTATGGGCTATGGCCAATGAATAAGAAAAGACATATCAGTGTAAGTATTGGCGAGAAAGAAAGTCCAAAGGTCAAGCAGGTGAATTCACCTTTAAGTACAACCCCATGACACCAGATCATGCACAGCCAAGCTTCTGACAGACAGGCATGTCTTATCACATGGCCCTAGTATTATCTGCTACTCCTACTACCAGCTCTGGGTGTTCACGTAAATATACAGAAATCTCACACATTTTATGATTTATGCACCTGAGATGGTAGCAACAGTAGTAACTGCAGCAGTAGCTACAATAGTCCTTGGTCATTAATTTTGTGTAGATAATGATAAAAACCTAAACACAGGAGCAAGTGAGTGTGATATTACCTTAAGGTAAGCAAAGGTGCTAATATGGGACCCAAAAGTAAAATGAAGCAAACAACATTCAAAGATTCTGGATTCCTGGAGCCAATTCTGAAACAAAAGAGCTGAGTCACCAACAAATTAGCTGCTGACAGGTAAGAAGAGCTATCCAATACCCGGTGTCTCCGCGTTGAGGACATACGCTAACTGCATATCTTCACCTATTCCTCCTTGCCTCCAGAGATTAAAACTGTACATCACAACAGAAAGCTTACACACGCAGGAAAACTGAACAACTTACTACCGAATTTTTTGCAAAAGGTCAAGCCAGGAATTAAAAGAAAAACGTCCTAGAATTGAATAAAAGTAAATACACAATATACCCAAACATGAGACACAATGAAGGAAGTTCTAAGAGCAATGTACATAACTCTAAGTGCCACATAAAGAATTTGGAGTGACCTCAACAGTGCACCTAGAAGCTCTAGAAGAAAAAGAGGAAATCATATCCAAAAGGAGAGGCTGAGAAGAAATAATTAAGCTGAAGGCTGAAATCAATAGAATATAAACAAACAAAAAATAATATAAAGAATAAATGAAGCAAATAATTGATTCCTTGAGACAGTTATATTGACAAACTCTTTTCCAAATTAATTAAAAGGAAGAGAAACAGATTAACAAAATTATAAATAAAAGGGGTTCATACTAACATATACCAAGAAAAATCAGGGAATCATAAGGACATACTTTAAAAACTTGTACTCCACCAAGTTGGAAATTTTTTAAAAGAAAAATGTATAATTTTCTCCATACATACTACTTATCAAAATTAAATCAAGATCATACAAGCAATTTAAAAAGATCTATAACCTTCTAGTGAAGTAGAAACAATAATTAAAAATCTCTCAACTAAAAATTAAAATAAATAAATTTTTTAAATCCCAGGGCCACACAGTTTTAACACAAAATTATGCCAGTCTTTTCAAAAGAGTGTTAATGTCAATACTCCTCAAATTATTCTACAAAATAAAAACAGAAGGAACATTCTCCAGTGTGTCTCTCAAGGCCACACTTACACTGATACCCCAACCACAAAAAAACCAAACAAAGAAAGAGAATTACACACCATTTTCTCTTATGAACATAGACAAAATTATTCAATAAAATATTTGAAAATTTAATCTAAGAACATTTCAAAAGGATTGTCCACCATAAACAAGTAGGCTTCATCCCAGAAATACAGGAATGATTTAGTATATGAAAATCAATAAGTGTAACCAATCATATAAACAAACTAAAAGAAAAAGTATATGATCATCTCATTAAATGGAGAAAAGGTTTTTTGACAAAATCCAACACTCCTTCATGATGAAAGTTCTGCAGAGATTGGACATACAAAGGACATACATCAACATAATCAAGACAGTTTGTAGCAAGCCCATAGCAAACATCAGCTTAAATGGAGAGAAACTCAAAACAATTCCACTAAAATTAGAAACAAGACAGGGTTGCCCACTCTGTCCATAGCTGTTCAATATAGTACTTAAAGTCTTTGCTAGCACAATAAGATAACTGAAGATGATCACGGGAATACAAATTAGAAAGGAAGAAGTCAAAGTATCTTTATTTTCAGATAAAATGATAGTTTACATAAATGGCCCTAAAAATTCCACCGAGAAACTCCTACAGCTGTTCAACACTTTCAGCAAAGTAGCTGGATACAAAATTAATTCACAAAAATCAATAGCACTATCAAAAATCAATTGTCCTTGATACAAAGGACAAATAGACTGAGGAAAATAATCAGGGAAACAGCACTCTTCATCATATCCTCAAAAGATATAAGTATCTTGTGGGTAATCACAGACTTTCATGACTTTAAGACATGCATTAATGAACAAATTGAAGAAAATATCAGAGGATGGAAAGATCTCGAATGATCATGAATTGGTAAGGTTAATATAGTTAAAAATAATGTCCACCATATCAAAAGCAATCTATAAATTCAATGCAATTCCCATCACAATTTCAACACAATACTTCACACATCTTAAAAGCACAATTTCAAGCTTCACATGGAAACATAAAATATCCAGGATGTCTAAAACCATCCTGAATAATAAAAGAACTGTGAAAGATATCACCATCCCAGATTTCAAGTTGTACTATAGAGATATCGTAATTTAAAAAGTAATAATAATGACCCTAAAAGGACATATTAATCAGTGGAATAGAATTGAAGACATAGACATAAAGCCACATGCCTATAGACATTTGAATTTTGATAAAGAAGCCAGAAACACACAGTACGAAAAAAAAATGACAGCATCTTCAAAAGATGGTGCTGGTCAAGTTGGGAGACTTTATAAAGAATAATCTAAATAGATCTCTACTTATCATCCTACACAAAGCTCCACTCGAAATGAATCAAAGACGTCAACATAAAACTAGATGCACTGAAACTGACAGAAGAGAAAATGAGGAAGAGCTTTGAATTCATTTGCACAGGAAAGACTTTATGAACAGAACACTGATAGCACAGGCAGTAAGATCAACAATTAATAAATGTGACCTCATGAAACCAAAAAGCTTAGGCACAGCCAAAGACACTGTGGTTCAGACAAACCAGCAGCCTACAGAATAGGAAAAGGTTGGGGGTTTTTGTTTTGCTTTGTTTTGTTTTGTTTTGTTTTGTTTTGTTTTGTTTTGTTTTGTTTACCAACTACATATTTGATATAGCTAATATCTAAAATACATATTAAAAAAAAAGAAACTGGATATTAAGGAAACAAATAAGCGCACTTTAAAATGGGAAACAGACCTAAGCAGAGAATTCTCAAAAGAAGAAATTCAACTAGCTGAGAACCACTTAAAGAAATATTCAACATCCTTAGTCATCAGGAAAATGCAAATCAAAACTATTTTGAGATTTCATTTTATACCCATAAGAATGGCTAAGATCAATAAAATAAACGGCAGCTCATGCTGGGGAGGATGCAGAGTAAGGAAACACTCATCCTTTGTTGATAATAGTGCAGACTTGTACAGCCACTACAGAAATCAGGGTAGCAGTTACCCAGTAAGATGGGACTCAATCTACTCAAGACCCAGCAATACCACTCAGGAATATATCCAAATGATGGTTCATCCTACCAAAGACACACTTGCTCAACCATATTCATTGTTGCTCTATTCATAATTGCCAGAAATTGAAAACAACTTATGTTCCACCAACAGACAAATGGATTTTTAAAACGTGGTACATTTACACAATGAAATATTATTCAGTGCTTGAAAAAATTAAATCATGGAATTTGCAGGTAAAAGACCAGAAATAGAAAAAAATCATACTGAGGTAAGTAATCGTGGTCTAAAAAGACATAATTTAGTATGCATTTGCTTAGAGATGCATATTAACTATAATGTCAATGACAACCAAACTACAATCTATAGACACAAAGAGGTTAAGCATAGAGTAAGGACCTGTATTGGGGAAATGACAGATAGCTCTTCCTAGGAAACGGATATAGACTAGATAGTTATGGATATACTGAGGGAGACTGGAATGAGAGGATTAAGGAGAGAGTGAGCGGTAAGAGGCGACTGAAGCAGGTATGTGGGGAGAGACAGCCATTAAAGGAGTAGTATGGAAACTCAATGCAGTGATATTCTCTAAAACCTATACCTACGGGAAGGTGATCTAAATGAAATCACCAAATAAAGGGGAGGAGCCCCACTGGGCATCTCTCATCACCAAATGAAGTCTCCAATATGAGGATACATGTAAATGAGTCCCATAGGAACTACCAAACAACCCAGGCTGTTGCTAAGGTTCTTCACAGGCTGGTGACTGGGCCCTGTTGCTGAAGATGACACCTACACAACTCACTGGACAGGGAGAAGTTGAGAAGGTACCTGTACAGAACCTTCACCCTCACAGGCTAGCCTCTTTGGTTCAGAAAGGTACTCAGCATGCACACTATCAAAGAAGAAAGGTAAACACCAACCCAAAAGCAAAACCTTGCATCTACAATTGCGTCCTTTCTGCAAGAGTTGCTAGTGTAATGGTGGCACAATGTGGGAATGGCCGACCAATATCTAACTTGACTTAAGGTCCATGCTATGATATGGAACCCATAGCTGATTGCTTGGACTACTTGTCCAAGAACCAAACACTAGATAGCCCAGGGACATAGGGTGGAAACAAACGCTACTAATACTGCTATTCTAAAATATTATTTTCAGGTAGCAATCTGCTATACTCATGGAACAATGCTTTGTTTATCCATCATCTGAGAATCTTTCTGCTGCCCCACATGGGAACAAGTACAGAGTCCTACAGCCAGACAGTATGCAGAGAGTGAGAGACCTAGGAACACTTAATTCTAAATAGGATGTTGCCATCAAATCCTTCTTCTCATGGCTCAGGGAAACACAAAAAGGCAGAAATAATATAAGAGCCAGAGGGATGGAGGAAACCAAGAAAACAAGGACCTTGAAATCAGTATGATCCACACACATGTGAACTTACAGGGTATGGCAGTATTCACAGGCCTTGTACAGATCTGCACCAGAAGGTGTCTTGGAGCTTTAAGAAATGGACACATGACGCCTAGCTCTACCCCAGAAGCAATTCCCAATTGATAACCACTTGCAAATGAAAATGTAGTTTCTTCCAAGGGGGTCTCACTGGGAAAACAAATTACTCTTAAGGTAGGCTGCATGCCCAGCTGTAGATGCCAACACAAAGCAAACTCAACAGAACATTTGGAGGTTCTTTGTCTCATAACGTCATGTCAGGGATCCTCCTTATATTTTTTTTTTATTTTATCATATTTTTATTACAGTTTAATTTTTATTTATTTATTTCTTTTCTCATTTTGCTCTATAGTTGCTTCTTGTGTACGTTTTGGCTTCCAGTTTAGTGTTTTTGTGAGATTCATGAGTATGTGAATGAAGGGTTCTCTATTCTTGCGCCTTCTCTCTGGTTATTTTCCTTCTGTTTGTTTTGTCCAATACCAATGTGTTAGTTTTGGTTTTATCATATAATTATATTATAGTATAGTATATCAATCCTTAGAAGTCTCATTATTTTTGTTTTTTAGTATTGGAGTTTTTTAGTTTTGTGTTTTCCTTGTTTGTTGTTTTTTCTCTTCTAAGAGGGCTGAGGGCTCAACCAAGGGCTTTGTGCTTGCTAGGCAAGCACTCTACCACTGAGCTAAATTCCCAACTGTGTGTTTGCTTTTTTAATGAGATAAATAAAGGGGATGGATCCAGATGAGCAAGAACTGGGGGGCGTTCAAGGAGGAAAATAATAATTAGGATATATTAAGCATGGGAAAATACCTATTTTCAATAGAAAGGGGGAAAGGCCATGTTATTCTACATAGAAATATTATCACAACCATCCATTGCAGTAATTATATCAACTCTCAAACTGATAATAAGTTCTTTAGATTATATTTTCTTATGATATGAGTGTATGTGTCACTCCAAAATACTATACTGACACTTAAAACTCAAAGGATGTAGTAACATTTGGGACTTTGGGACCTGTTTAAGTCATGAAAGTAAAGCCATCACAAAGGGAGTAGTTCTTTTATAAAGACAGCTGGATGGGAGTACCCTATGTGCCCTGGGTGATCTACACTTCTCCCCTGTGTCTTCTGACCTTTGAGGAAGAACACAAGCTTTATGACATCTGGAGAACACAGCACTCAAAGCTCCATCTTGGAAATCGAGATCTGGTCCCCAGGAGACATCAAACCTCCTGACAGAACTCCCAAATTATTATAAGAGTTAATAATAAACTAGTGCTGCTTGTGAGTTGCTTCGTACGTAATGTTTTGTTGTATCATCAAGAATAGACTAATACGGGACAAGGAATAACTATCATAATATATAAAGAAAAATTTAAATTGGGTTTCTACTGGATACAACATAAAATATTAGCTACACATGGATGAGATGTGAAAAGGAACGTCAGAAATTAGTACATAGGAATATACAACACCAAAGGTGGGGGGAAGCATTTTAATTGATTTAGTTCATAAAGCAAAAAAAGAAATATTTTATTACATACAATTTATAGATATCCTTGACAATGTTACCAGACAGATCACAGCTGGGAGAAAATATTTTGTTGTCTAAAACCAATGAGAAACCGTTATTAAAATTTGTACACGAGATACTTAAGATATCCAAGATCAATAGTAAAAAAAAAATGGACGATCTAAGAAAATGAGACAAAATAGGAGTTAGCACTAACATAAGAAGTGCAACAGGCCCAAAGTTTATAAAAATTTGCCCAAATGAAGTTATAGTTATAAACATGGAACTTAAACTATCAAGGGAGTAGGACTGCATACTAATCAGATTAAGAAACACTAGAAAGCAGGCCTGAACCGAGTAGAGAGACAGACATGGTGATCCAAGACACCTCCAGTCAATCTGGAACCATGTTCCAGCCCAGCCACTGTGGTGTGCAATCCAGCAGTCCTTCGATTGGGTGGGTATGTATATTCCTCAGCTGGCAGTTTCACTCCCGGCTTTATATCTCAAAAGTCAGTAATGAAACAAACTCAAGAGTAGTTCATTGAACTGTTTGCAATAGCAACTGTTGGAAGAAATCTAGCTGTCCACCACTGCAAGATCAGAGAAGCAAAATGCATAGAGGGCACATTATCATACGCTATGCTTTACTTGGAAGCAATGAAACTATAGAGGCAAACAAAACATAGAGCTTTTAAAAGAAAAAAACTGTAGTGAATTAAGAGAGAGGATCACCTAAGGGTTGATGTTGTCCTGTGAAGTAAGGAATATGATTAGGGAACTCAATCATTTACACCAGAAAGTTTAAACAGACAATTTATCCCTGAAAACACATGGCTTTTATATTTTTATGTTTTAATGTGTGCACAGTTAAATACATGAGATGTATACATATACTGGAACAAAATGGTATAGTCATTTTCCTACATGTCTCCTTCCTTCCTAGTTAAGGCCGTGGGTCACTGACACTCGTCTTTATAGCTTCAAAACAAATCCGATGCATGACAAGAAATGAAGAACAGTAAGGTCTGCAAAGACAAAGAGAGGGAGTAACTAAGAATATGGTGGGTGAGATGCAACTGTTATTCATTTCTTTGCAATTTTCTATAATTTTTACATTTTCAAAATTGTCTTAGTTACAAAATGACTGGCGAGTTCGGGGGGGGGGGGGGAGCAGGGGGGGTGGTCAGAGTGTGGGACAGGCTAATAGTACAGATACAAAATTACAAGAAGCCTGTCACGTGTTGCCAAGGGACCAAAGCGCCTGCCTGGATGTTTTCTCTAACATTGCTAACTGACAGCCCTCCTGCTTCGATGAACAATGCATCTTAGCTCAGAGTGGCCACAGGGAGCCGGTCAGGTGCTGTGAGAACAGAGGTCCAAATAAGGTAAGCTTAAGATGCTCTGAGGACCTTTTAAAAGTAAGGAAAAAGCAGGCTCACCCAGAACCCAACACCCATGCAAGCTAACTCCTGACTCTCATCTTTTTCTCAAGCAGCCCTCAGAAAGCCTCCGGAACACACAACATGCATTTGACCTCCTTCTCCTCCAAGTCTCTTTCTTTCCAGTTCTTGACCCTCTGTCCCACCTTCACTTTCCAGCTGTTCTCCAAGGCTTCACCTTTCTAAGTATCTTTTATGTGTTAAATATTGGACTCTGTTGCTGGGTTCTGGGGAACGTTGCTTAAAACACAAAAGGTTAAGCAGAGAGCAACTTTATTGATTAAACATCCATTTTCTTCCCTTTTGTTTTTGTAAGAGCCCTTGATGTTGCCTCTGATTGACAGCCCCACCTGCACACCTCTGGCCCTGGGTTCCCCTTGGTAATGTCACTGAGAGCTGCCAAACTCCGCATCCACTCCACACCAGCCCTACACCCTTCATGTTCAGCTTTCAAAGGAAAGGCAAAGAAAAGAAGAAGAAATGTAGCTTTTCTCCCTTTATCCTTCTTTCTCCATCCCTTAGATAATATTTCTGGAAGTCCCTGTTGAGTAAAGAAAGTGAAAAAAAAATGGAAAAGAGAAAAAGGCCTTAGCAAAAGCCCCTCCCTTTTATTTGCAGTCCTTCAGCTCACAGCAAGCCTTTGACTATGCTTTCAGGAAGGTGACAACCTTGTTCAATTAGCTTTTCCTCCTCACCTCTCACAGTGTGAATGACCTAAAGATTCCTTACTGCAAGACTAACAAAATGACACCCATTAACAAGCTCGGCATGAGAGGCTTGGCACAATGGTGGCTCTGCCCTGTTGTCGGTTCATGATAATGACTACATCAGCAAGCTTGACTCTTCCCTGCTCTCCCTTAAAACTGTAACACTGAAAATAACAGGGCACTACAACATTGCCATTAGAGATGAGGATAAACCTCCTAAGTACACAAGCCAAATGTCCAGTTACTGACAGATAGTCAGTAATAAACAAGGTTGCGCAAATCAACATAATGCTTCTCTTTCTCCCCGTAGGTCTACCCACAACACTCAGTCCAAGGACCAGGCCATCAGGGTAACCACTTGAACTGGTAGGGCCAGTATGTCCTACACGCCTGAGCTCCGCTTTGACAGTTTCACCTCTTTGTGGCTGCTTCCCTGGGTTTCATCCTCACCTTCCCCTCTGACAATTCAGTCAAGACCTTTGCAGGAAGAACCCAATATGGGCTGGGTTCTGCAATAGCATCACCAGGGCATCAACTTGATGGAAGCTGTGGAACCAAAAACTGAGGCACAAAACCAGAACATCTACCACTCCCAGATGTACTCAGGAGACCCAGACCCTGATAAAGACGATTCAAGGAGGCAGGAATGTACTGGACTCACTTTTATTACCTCTCAAGATTGTTAATACAGTTTCAAGAAATTTGCAAGTCAATAGTTAATCATAGGTATTATTAAAAATTCAGTTCCACATATATCTTACTAAAAAGAGTTGCTTTAAGCACAAAAGTAGCAAACTGTTAGAAGACGACACCTTTTCATTATTTTGTTACATTTCACTATTTTCTGTGCTCCTCTGGTGATTATTCCACGTGGCAGATAGTACAGAAAAGTGGGTTATCATGGCTCTTTTCTGATGCTACATTAAATAATATTGTGCTGGTAGCTTGAAGTCAATCATGGTGCCAGTATTGACATAACAGAAATTAGTAAATCTCCAAGCTAAGACTTGATGTATTCTTCTGTTGATTGCCAAGGCTAGGGCTTATCAACCTATGCCTCGGGGGACAAGGGCCTTCTACAATGGTCTGGACAGTAAATACTTTTGTCTTTGTAGAATTTATGTCACAACTATATAATTCTGCCACTGCTATACAAAAGTGGCTATTGAGTGTAACTATACCCCAGTACAATTTTATTTATAGGTAGTATGTCAAATTTGACATTCAGGTCAGAATTGGTCAATTCTGGATCTAGAGCTAAGAAACATTCTGAGGGTGCTGGAGGGATGGCTCGGTGGTTAAGACACTTGCTATTTACAGAAGACCCAGGTTTCATTCCTAGCCCACAGCCAGTGTTTCACACCTGTCTTAGGACCAAAGGATCTAACCAACTCTTAGGGCCTTATCTTGCACTAGGCTTGCACCATACATACATACATACATACATACATACATATATACATACATACATACAGGTACGTATGTATGTACGTACATATAATTTTTTGCATTATAATTTTTTAATCCATTCATATTACATCTCAATTGTTATCCCATCCCTTGTATCCTCCCACTCCTCCCTCCCTTCCGCTTTCACCCTATTCCCCTTCCCTATGACTATGACTGAGGGGGATCTCTTTCCCCTGTATATGCTCATGGGGTATCACATCTCTTCTTGGTAGTCTGCTATTCTTCCTCTGAGTGCCACCGGGTCTCCCTACAAGGGGACATGGTCAAATATGGGGCACCAGCGTTCATGTGAAGGTCAGTCCCCACTCTCCACTCAACTGTGGAGAATGTCCTGTCCATTGGCTAGATCTGTGTAGGGGTTTGATGCTCACTGCATGTATTGTCCTTGGTCGGTGCCATAGTTTGAGCAGAACCCCTAGGCCCAGATCTGCCCGTCATAGTGTTCTTCTAAGACCCTCTGGATCCTTCTATTTCCCCATTCTTCCATACTTCTCTCACCTAGAGTCCAATGTGCATATAATTTTAAAGAGAAGCATTCTAAGAGAATCAGTTGGCTGTATGAAATAGACAATTTGAAACTTGACATTATATATTTTATCACAATTTGAAAATGTGTGCTCTAAGCCCTTTAAATGATTAAAATCTTAATTAAAAATATTGAACATTGGCATTTTTATTGGGGATCAGTGGTCTGGTTGTTACCAGCATACCTCAACGTTCACTTTCTTTACTAAGTCTACATTTCACCATACCCACTTTCTCCTCAGGAAGACATTGATGGACACTGACCACATATTAGACAGAGAAATGAGAGAGAATGATGAGGTCGGTGTTGTATTGGCATACGCAGTCCTGTGTGAGAGACAACAGATACCATGTGTATGGTGTTTTGAGATAGAAACACAGAAGATTCAAGTACTGTGAGACAGAAACTGGATTTAAAAATGTTTATTATTCTAGATGATTCCATAGAAAGGAGGAGGAGAAGCCACACAGCAACATCCTTGCAGTGGGTACCAGCTCCATGAGCATGTACGGTAAAACTGATTCACAGAGGTTTAGTAAACATGCCTAAGATAAATCAGATCAGGGCAGAGCTAAGAATCAAAGTCTAGGTCGTTGTGACACTAAAATCCTTGTCTTTTCACCCTACTTCTAATTAATCCCTTGCTTATAGAAATAATGAGGTTCATATCTTGAGGCATTATAAAGCACATCTCAGATCTTGAGATCTTCTGTCTCTCTACTGCCATTGTATGTAAGTCCTCCTTCCCCCACAAAAAGTCAAAAGAATAATATAAAGTTAATATTTTTGTCTCTAGGAATAGAGCCCTGAAGTAGTGCTGATGGTCAAATTAAAACTTCAGGTATTGCATTGTTTGTATGTTCGAAACTCTCAAAGAATTAATAAAATAGTGGGGCTTCTTAAGCTCTAACGGTAACAGAGGCAGTTTTTTGTTCTCTGTGGCAACAGCTCTTTAGGAGAAAGATTCAACCACTCCTCCTTGGTGAAATTTATGTGGAGTCTACCCAGCCTAAGTTCAAGCACATTGGAGCTCCCGTCACCCACCATAAGGCAGATATTTTATTTTGAAAGACAGGGAAGCCTCAGAATCTCTCTGTGGTGCTTTGAAGGAGAATGGCCCCCATAGACTCATATATTTGAATTCCTGGTCTCCAGTCAGTGGAACTATTTGGGAATAATCCAGAATAAGGCCTGTTGGAGGATATATGTCACTGGGGGTGGGCTCTGAGGTTTCAAAAGTCCATACTATGCCCAGTTGGTTCTCTCTCTACTTTGTGGTTGTTGTCTTAAGTTGTAATTTCTCAGCAGTATTCCAGAGCCATGCCTTGTCTGCCTGTGGCCATACTCCCGCCATCGTGGTCATGGACTCACCCAAAACTTTACGTCCAAATAAGCTCTTCCTTCTATCAGTTACTTAGGTCATAGTGCATTGTCATAGCAACTAATAAGACACTTTCCATCCCAGCTCCAGTGGAACCTGTTTGACACACACTTTGTACGTTTACCTGTTAATAGAAATATTTTTTTAAAAGTTAGCATTTTCTTAAATATGCAAACACAGGAATTTCATGACCTCCTTGGGAAGTTCCTTCCAGTGCATATGGGTTCTTACACTTTCCTGTGAATCTGAGTCACCTAAGGAGCTTGTTAACAGCA
Source organism: Acomys russatus (assembly GCF_903995435.1). Lineage (NCBI taxonomy): Eukaryota > Metazoa > Chordata > Mammalia > Rodentia > Muridae > Acomys > Acomys russatus. The sequence continues at coordinate 64,340,901 of NC_067138.1, read as the reverse complement.
CCTTTTCCTGGTCTATAAGAACCCATGCACTCTGATTTAGTAGGTCTCCAACCATAACTAAAACCCTAGGTTAAGAATCTTCTAGAATTTCTCAATTCCTGTGATGAATAATGTCTTCCATCGTGCCTAACAAATCGATATGCTACAGGTCCATTGTCTTTCATCTGTAATTCTAAAATCCCAACCCTCTGAAATCTAAGCCTCTTTATATCCAAAACATCTGGCAGCCAAACCTGTTGTGAACCTCACTGATCTGAGGGTAAAGTCTGATCTTAACTCCATAGAAACTTTCTTATGTCTCTAACTATCTAATTAATATCCAACATTTTGCTTTGGAAATATTAATGTGATTTTAAGGTACTCCCACAGGTACCCCCACTGCATGTATTCCCATATAAAATACATGCTCTGTTTTTCCTTCCCCAGATCATGAATACTTCACTTGTGAAAGCATGTGGCCCTACACAAAGCTTTGGCTAAACCTTGGAAAATGGGAGCTTTTCCCTTGAGCACATATCATTTGTGCCGCAACAGTGTCTTAGAAACTTGATCTTCAGAAGGCAAGAATGAGTGAATGCATCCTTGGACATCTGTCTTTGGAAGTTCTGTCATCGTAAAGTGTTCTTGTTCAAGAGAAAGAGTGAGCGCTCTTTTTGATGCTCTGTATATTCTCTGCATGAAAGCAGTCTAGACCACCTTGTTGGTCTATGGGTGATTTTAAGGTTTTCATTCATAGGTCTTCATCATCCAGCTGTTTTTCAACAGGCCTGGGCCAGGCCTATTCAAAAACACCAGGAAACTAAATGGATAGTGGAGACGGAGTCCAGGGATTGAAGTATAATCAATCAAGTGACATTCTCAAAGAAAAAGAAAAACCAGAAAGAACATGAAGGTCAAACCAGGAGAAAATGCTAGGTACCAGCTGCTAAATAATTGCCAGCTAATTAACATGACCTTCAAAGTCCTGTCTCAGCTTCTCTTTGCATCCCACGTCTATGTTCGGCTCCTCCATGTCTCTCCTTTCACATCTTAACTCCACTGTGCTTTAACTTTCTTCTTTCCAACATAAAAAATTTTCTTCATCTATCCCCACTTGTGTCTAATGTTCTGGAACATTTGTCAAACTTCTGCCTTCTCTTCATTCATCTCAAGCTTTCTAAGTACTGACTCTGACCACTACCCCCAATGTTGATCACTTTCCAGTGATCAGTACTGTCTCTCTCAGAGCCCACAAGCACTACCTTCTAACTTCCTGGCAAGTAATCTTTATATCCCACCAGCATATAGCAACAATGAAGCTTGGGACCGAACCTTTCATCCACTTTGTGATCTTTCTGCCTGAGTCAGGTCTGAAAGTGATTCGGTGCTGAACAAACATGTGCCGAGTGAATGAGCGCATAAAAAAGTAGAATGGAGGCAAGGAGGAAAAAAGGAAGTCAGGGCTTTGCCCAAACAGGTTTCCAGGAACATAGCTAGCACATGAAAACCTGTCCTTGCTGAGTGGACTTCGAGCACTGAACACACTAATGGTAAAAGGACAAAACAGAAGAACCAGGATCTTTCCTGTCCCTCTCCTGTCTCTGATTTTTCCTCAAAAAACATTTAATATATATTTCTATATGCTTGTGATCTGTTTCTCCACAGAGTGTAGGATCAGAGGTAGCAGGGATCATATATGTGGCCTCTTCCCCTCTTTATACCAGCTCCTAGAGTCATGCCTGTAGCAGTTTGGCACAGTATATATTTGTGAAGTAATGATGGATTAGTCAATGGATGTGTGTGATGCTATCCTCTTGAGTCCCAGAGAATCTGCATTCTGAGATCTCCTAGGCTCCTCCAAAGAACTTGTGTCCCAAGACCTCTCTTGAATAAAAAGAAATTAGAAGTTAATATTTTGAGGTGAGACTTTACTAATCTGTCCCAAAGGAATCTTATCCACCTATCCATCTCAAACAAAGAATGCTTCTGAAAAGTTACTGATCTTTACCAGACCCTAAAACACTCCACCCTTAGCAGCCTATTGTACACTCGTTGATGTTCTGGAAAGGGAATACTAATCCTATTCTTCTCTGCCCCTCCCATCCTTTATTCATTTCATTTTTCATTCCACAAAGTCCCAAGAGAGATTTCTCCAGAAGAAAATAGCAATGCCAATGTTTTCAGAAACTTCTCTGTAATCATGAAAAACTTCTTGGCAAAGAGTAAAAACAATTAAATGATCATCTCTGAACCCAACTTAGACCTGGAAAGTCAGACGGTGTCAAGGGGATGTCGTTCCCTTGCCAGGATCAGTCTTATAGAATAAGTAATTGGTAGACAGAGCATCAAAGTTTATGTTGTGATTACTGCTGGTCTTAATAGAGATAAAAAGTTGAAAAATATTCCCCATTCATCATAAAAGTCACACGATTTATTTTGTATTCTTAAATACTCTATTTTTTTGCTCTTACATCATTTATAAATTCTCCTTATTCTCACTAGCTAAAAATAAATGTGTGAATATCCAAATGAAGGTCATTCTTAAAATTAGTGTATTAGCTACCTATCTTGCTGGTACAACAACAGACACTGAAAAAACAAACTTGAAAAAAGGAAGAATTTGGGGAAGGTGTTTGTTTTGTGTTTGTTCTGGCTCACCATTCCAGGGCACAAGCTATCATTCCAGGAATTCATGGTGGCAGGAGCTAGAGGCAGGCAATCGTGTCACATTCATCATGACGAAAGCAGAGGAAGATGAACATTAGTACTGATCTCACTTCCTTCTCAACTATGGGTGGCCCACGAAGGTACTAGTGCATGGTGTGGTGCCACCCACCATGGTGTATCGTCCCACTTTAATTAGCCCAATCTAAATAATACCTCATGGGCATGCCTAGAAGTTTGTTGTGTAAATTAATTCAAGATTCCATTGCATTTTCGACCTCTATGAAGCATCATGGGGCATCAACTTTAAAGGAGTGAATGCTCCAGAACTCAAGCGTACCAGTCCAGGAACACGATGTGATCAAAATAAGGCTTTTGAAGATGTTTTAGTAGAAATGGGCTCCAAGGAGGACCTTACACTTCTGATGGATGAGAGCAAGATTTGTCGGTTTATTTTAGTTTTGATAGTGTTTTGCTATGTAATTTTGTCTGACCTAGTACTCACAATGTAATTCAGGGTGGCCTTGAACAATCCTACCTTAGTCTCCAAGGTGTTGAAATTATACGAGTGTGCCGCCATGCCCTTTCAAGTACCCCAATTTTTGGCTACCTCTTCCATATATAGCCTATGCTATACCAAATTTTCTTTATCTACAAAGTGAGGATTCTCCAGTCCATATTCCCTTCACATGACTTTCTATAAAAACTTGAAAGACCATGAATTAACAGTAAGTATAAACACCAAAAGGACTATATTAAAATATGCATGTTATATGCCCCTTGCAGTTCATATATTTTATTCAAATGAATCCCCTAGAAAACTGACAAATAAGCATGGGTACTGATCCCTAGACTCATCAGTACAAAGTAGGACTGAATGCCGAGTCTATGCATGTCAGTGCCCTCCCAATGATTTCCTCCATCCCTCCAGCCCTCCTCCACCATGAATGAACCATTTTGTCTCTGTTTGTGGTTGAAGTGATCTGAGTTAAAGCATCCTTCCTGACTTAAGTCTTGAGCCTGACCAGCAAGCATACATTACCTTGAGATGTTCCAAATTTGTCAGCAGAAAGCAAAGATACAGAAAGAACAATGGAAAGGAGAAGGGGGAAATGGCAAGCAAACTGAGATCTAGAAAATGCCCTTGAGTCTCTGCGTTTTGTGAACACGCAAAGGAGGCGAGACATTTACTGCATTCAGGATTACAGTAGCAGACTACTATTTTTCTAGAGTAGATTCTTTAGGGGTTATAGGAATAAGGGGATTTACACACAGAACATAACACTGATTATACAGAATGATAAACGTCCACAATGTATGCGCACATTTATTAACAAATATGTGCCCACAATAACATACTGGAGAAAATCCATTAACAAGGATCTATTTTAAAGGTGTTAAATAGTTTTTTAAGTCTAACTATAGGAGCAAGCATCATTCCAGTTGAGTACGCCATCATATTCATAATATTCAAGTGATTAATTGACCAAGTGAAGGTGTGCCCGCCACTGGAGGGCTCAACACTAAGTCCTAGTTCCTCCCCCCATTACCTCTGTGACTTTTGGCACCATGCCCACTCTCTCTGGTGCTGAGTTTCTACACTTATAAACTAGGGGTGGCGATAGCACTTACCTCATACTGCTAGTGAGGGAGCAAAGGAGGCAAGAGAATACAGCCAAAATGGCAGCAAAATAGGGAATGAGAGTAGTATTTGCCTTCATGATAAATTTGGTGCAATTAAGGGCTGGTCTTTTATTTGTTTATCATGTTTTCCCTACCCCCCTTTTGGTGTTAAAATCTTCTTGCCATTACTAAGGAACTGCCATAAATCCAGCTCTTTCTCTCTCCCCGTGTTCTTAGTCAATGGCTATTGTTTTCATTTTGTGTTGTCTTGTTATAATAAACAGCTGGTAATTCAGTGCTAGTTCCATAAATTGTTTCTGAACAACAGCTGATCTCTGAAATCAAAGTCATAGGATAGTGGTCATAATGTGTCATAATAAGAATGGCAAAGGTGCCTGTGTGGATCTAAGCTAGAGTCACCCAAAGATCTGGCGGGTGTATTTGAAATCAAAAAGGGACCACCAGCAAGTAGCATATTTGCCTGAGTAACTAAAGAGACCACTGAAAGAGACGAAGTTGCACCTATCAATCATCTCTGGTTGGAGTCAGGTATTAATCCTGAGGTCGGCATGTTACCTGCTGCACAGATCTACCTCTTCCATAAGACTGCCTTGACTCTTCAAGTGACTCATAGTAATCTGAGGATACTGAAGGCAGCACTACTGCTCTGAGGCCTGAGAGGGAGTTGAGGCCAATCTGCAAGAGGGGTTCTCTACATTGGTGGTCTCGCCACAGAGCTACATGAGCATGCCCACTGTGACCTAGGCGATGATGGTAGTGAGCAGGAGCACCAGTGATTGACAGCAGAAGGAGACTATCTTCAATAAGAGCTCCTGCAAGGGCATGCATCAGTAGCCATGGCAACAGGAAGAACCTTCACAACAGTTCTATTCATGGGACAGACTATCAACAAAAATAAACTAAACTTGGGGAGAGAAAAAGTGGATTTGACACCAAGCAGCAGTTCAGAAGGTATGTTTATGAGAACCCAAGACCTGAAATACTAGAGACCATGAGAAGCAAGTGAGGAGTCAAAGTGTAGAGAGAGGAAGGAGCAGCACCAGAAATTAGCTGGTTTTTGGCATTAGCTGGCCAGGGTGGGGCCCAGCTTAACCCAGGAAGTCCAGCTGTGTGGCCTTGGTCAAGTCCTGTAATTCAGAGCTTCAAATTTCTTGAAAAATGGAACGACAAGCAGTACTAAAAACTACTTCACTATTTTAAGAAGAAAACCAGGGATATTCATTTGGAAGAATTTCTTACATGTTAAAGCACTGTTCACAGATAGCAAGATGGCTCAGTGGGGAAGAGGCTCTTGCTTCTGAGCCCAACACACCAAGTTTGATCCCTGGAACCCACATAGTAGAAAAAGAGAGCTGATACTTAAAAGCTGACCTCTAACCTCCACATGTACAAACACACACACACACACACACACACACACACACACACACACCACAGGGTAAGTAAATATATGTAATTTTAAAATATTAAGTTTTGTATAAGTATTATGATTGCATTTTAACACATAGCATCTGTATATGTTTTGTTGTATAAACATCACAGACTGTACTTACACATATATGTAATATATGTGTATATATGTATTATATTGTTGATGATATAACCTCCTATATACCTAGGCTATACAGCACACAGCCATCACCACGCGTGTGGATCAGTGTGGACGGAAACATCATTCCACACTTCATGACTACACTATCTGCAATATCTCATAGTAGACCATTACACAACTTTCAATGCTCTGATGCCCTCAGGATTTAACCTTAATACAACCAGTTCACATCTCACCACTGAAAATATGGCTTCAGGGAGAAAGAATGAAGAGAGAATGAGCTAACTTGATTAAAAAGTAGGAGGGGAAGGAAAACCCACCCAGTTACACCCAGAGGACCCATAAGCCATCAAAGTAGGGTGGAACTGTGAAAGAAAGAAAAGAAATATGCTATGTATGCATTGGATCTTTACGAAACTCTGTTAAAGGGATATTATGACTCTTGCTTTTCAGGTACACCACGTGAGACTCAGAAAGGTTGAATGGCATCACCAGGGTCACACAATAGGGGGACAAGGTTGACGTTTGTCATCCAAGTATTTCTAGGTCAAAAGTTAAATTCCCTTCCTCCCCATTCCATTCTCTTCTTCATTTTCCCTTCTCCCTCCCTCACTCCATCTCTTCCACCCTCCTTTTTTCTTCCCTCCCTCCCTCCCTTTCTTCTTCTTTCCTCACTGCTGCTTTCCTACCATAACACCAACATCTCTGCTCATAGTCATCCCACAAGCAGAACAATCATTTCCCAAATTAAGATGACAAAGGAGTCCTGAGGCACACTGCACCAGTGCCTCATGCCTCCTAATACCAACTTCTCTGGACATCTTGGGGCTGGCTTTAGGCACCCCATGCAACACTCTTCAGCTATGCTTGCTCTTAAATACTTTCTAAGCCTGTTCCCTGGGGTGATAGAATGTTTTGTTTGTTTGCATGGATGTATCCTGAAAGCTCAAAAACCAGCCTGCTCAGATGGAAAACAAAATTCCTTCTCCATGTAAGCACAACACACACAGCCTGCTCAGAAAAGGACTTAAACTCCAGGCAGAAGCTGAGTGAGAAATGAACAAGCGGGGGAGGGGGGGGAGGAAAACTCAGTACAAGGAAAGCCACAGGCCTCTGGCTTCCTTCCCCAGAATGCCACAACTCCAACAGGACAGTGTGGGGCCGCACAGCCTGTGGAAAGATATTCTACCATCGTTCAGCTCTGTGAAGTGGGGCATGTATGCAAGTGTGTGTGGTAGTGAGAGGAAAGATCTGGTTCCCCTTGGCTGCTTTCCAAGCAAGCAAATATGGGTAATTTGGGGCCTATTCTTTTTTTTTTTTTTTTTTTTTTTTTACTTTGAGAAGTTCTCGCAGGACTGGGATGATTTGAAAATGAAGACATATCCTGGACTCTGCCAACAGAGAAAAACTTGGCTGAATTCAATGTTCTGGTTTTTTTTTAAGTTGTGTGTACTTTTGCTAGAGATAAATCTGCTTCCTTCCAATCACTCCTCCCTTTTCAGAGAACACACATAGATCCTACCTTGAAAGAATTGCGATACTCCCTTCCTAAAACAAACAACTTCCAATCTTACCCCAGTAAAATCCCAGTGTTCATTTTTCAGGTGACAAACCAAATGTCAGACAACCCCATATCTAAAAATTGTAATGCCCTGATTTTCTGGGGTTACTTTCTCCTAATGAGTGAAACCCTTATACAATTTTGGTGGTAGTGATAGTAATGTTGTTGTTGGTTTTGGTGCTGCTGCTGCTGCTGCTGTGTGTGTGTGTGTGTGTGTGTGTGTGTGTGTGTGTGTGTGTGTGTGTGTTTCCAGTTTCCTTAAACCAGGTCTGACTCCTTTGGCCCCTGGGTTCACACTCACAGATGAATAATAGACAAAATGAAGAACCTACAAGAACTTGTTTTTGCCAAAACCAAAAATCTCCAGGGAGGAAGGAAAGCTTCTACCATGACTTAAATGAAGCCAAGCCCACACAAGAGGGGCTTTGGGAGCACAAAGGGAAGAGATACAAGAGGAGAAAAGAGACTTAGGTTTGGGTGACCATGTGATCTCAGGCATGCCGCCAGTCACTAACTCACTGGGCCACATCTATAAAAATGGGATTAAAGATATCTCCACTCTGAGGTTAACATAAATGAATAAACATTGTGAACATTCATGACTCAATTCCAAGCACAGTGTAATGATCAGTTATTACTAGGCTCGCTCCTTCCTTCTTCTATCTACAGGATTGATGTGATGATCCAATGAGATCATTGGGGATGGATTGGAATGTCATTTATATGTGAGACTGTCGCAAGAAAAAAGGGAGAGACAATATATAAAAGAAAAGTAAAGAACAAGGGCTCTGATCTTCAGTGTATCGCCATGTTCATGGCATCATTATTCACACCAGCCAAGACAGAAACAACCCAGATGCTCATAAAAGGATGGATTTTAAAATGTGATATACATGCATGAAATATTGTTCTGTCTCAAAAAGGAATAGAAACCCTGCTGTCTGAGACAATATGGATTAATCTGGACAGTATTATGAAAAGTGAAATAAGTTAGAAAAAGAACAAATGCTATCTCATATAAAGTGTACAATGAGTCTACAATGAACTAATGAGTTGATGAAAGCTAGGAAGAGAGGGAAAGCAAAAAGTATTAATCAGAATGCACAGTATATCAATTATAAAGAGAAACAAACCCTAAACATCTATTACAGGTACTTCCTATAGGAAACAATAAGATGTTATGTACTTGAAATGTTGGTAAGACAATAGAGCCTTTGTTAAGAGTTCTTGCTACAGGATGATAATAACAATACTAATAGTAATGGCAGGAAGAAACCTTTAGACATGATGAGTAAGTCTGCAGCATAAATTTGGTGCTAGTAATCATCATCACCAAACTCATCAAACTACATGCACTGTATGTGTACAACGTCTTGCATTTCAATTCATCCCAATAATATAGATTTTTCAGGAGAATGAAAACCAGATTAAGATACACAATTTTTCTGTATTGTCTTGAAACTTTCCCATAAGTAGAAAATTATTCCAAAAAAAATTTAAAGGTTTAGTACAAAAGGTCCACCTCAGAGAGCCTGCCAAGAGTCAAATCTGAATATTACCTCCAGATCTTTGTGGCAAACTCAAGTGGCCATAAGACTCTTCAACGAAAGAAAGATGCCAAATGGCACATGTCTAGACCCTAGTTTCTATCAGAGAGTTCAGGGGAAGGCAACGAAAGAATGCCAGTTTTCGAGGCCATGGCACTCTCTTATTCAACAAACATTTATTTATTTACTATGTGCTAGGCATTGTTCTAGACACTGAATAAATCAGTAAGCAGACAATTCAGTCCCTGCCCAAGTTGAATTTAAAGTTTAGTGGACAAACATCAAAGTCTAAAATGATCATAGTAAACACTATAGCAGATGATAGAGAAAACCAAAACAGAAAAATAATGAAGTATTGTTGGGTTGAACAAGCACTGCTTACACACTTTTTAAATAGAGTGATTAAAGAAACTCATACGTATCCAAAAGGACCTGAGCCCAAAGACTAACCCTGGAAATGAGCTCTGGGAAGAATTTCCAAGAGTGCGAAGACAAGCGACTTGCCTGATAAATGCAAGAAAGGGCAAGGCACTCAACAACTATAGGATAGAGTGATTTAAGGAGAGGCAAAATGGAGGTGAAACTCAACCAAGGTGAGCTTGAGGGGTGCTGCATGAAACTTCAAAGCTTTGCTCTGTAAAGTGTAGGAAGCCATAGAAGCTGAGCAAGGAGTGTGACCAACTGACGTTCACTTCAACAGAATCACTTTGGTTTATAAATTTGGGGTAACAAAGGCAGAAGCAAGATAAGTTATAGGAGAGAGAGAAAGCAATGTTATTAAGTGCTGTAACCACTGCTTACTTGTCTATGCTCCAGTAAATAGCATCCAACCCATGCTCATGCAAACTACCTTAATCAAATTCAGTGAATGACAAAATTCACAAAATAAATAGATAATGAGTCATTCAGACAAATCATTTTAAACGAAAAGTACAAAATCTCTCCATGGAAACAGAGTCAAACTATGTGTGTGCAAAGCCAAAGAAGTACCTGACCAGTGAAAATTGCTGGAGGCATAGCTCAGCGCTCAAGAGCACTGGCTGTCTTTGCAGAGGACTCAGGTTCACTCCTTAATACCCACATGATGTCTCACAACCATCTGTAATTTTAGTTGCAAAGCCCTTTTCTGTCCTCTGTGGGCATGAGGCATGTACCTATTACATGTACACATATGCAGGCAAATACTTACACGCATAAAATTGTTTTTGCACTAAGGAAAAAGAAGTGGGAGGCCACAGGCAGTTGCAAATGACAGAAAACCTGTAAGTTTCATGAAGGACTGACTTATTTATTCAAAATAGCAGAAGTGTCTGTAGAGGAAAAAAATAGACATATAGTGTAATACTTTAAATTGATTTCACCAACTGAAATTCTTTCATCATTCACAAACTTGTGGGGAGAAGGACACAGGTCTTCACAAATGTCCATCATTAATTTCTAGGTTAGTGTTTGCCCCTGGGATACCACATATTTGTTATGTATAAATCAGTAATCCAGTTAATCTCTCAGGTCTTTTGAAATGGATACACCTTTGTAATGGTGGAAATTTGCCCTCAAGATTTTGCTGTCAAGCAGTGTCTAATGTTTTTCAAACATCAAAGATTTGTAACTCAAAGGAGAAGAAGAAACAAAACCACTTCAATGGTGTGGCAATCTGACCTGTTTTTCAATTGACTAAGTTCTCAAATGTGCAAACGGAATGGAGGATCTAAAGCCATCACTGGAAAAAATGAATGGTGGGCAGGCTGAGTAGCCAACTCTTCCCCTTGGCAGGAGAGACCCACAGTGAAATGAATCTTTTCTTTTCTTTTCTTTTTTTACAGAAATTATATATGGGAGATAGAAGGAAAGACCTCAGGGGACAATCACAATCAAGATATATTAATGAACAAGATGTGTAAGTTGGAATGTGAGAGTGGTGGGTGGATATTCATGGAAAGCGGATCATGTAGGAAGCACTCAGGAAAAAGAAAGATTCCATAATGAGGATTTCTCTGTATGGGAGGCAGAGGGCTTCATCACTGAGTGTCTTTGAGAGAGTCTGTTATGAACCTAAGAACAGGGTGGGGAAATGTGCAGGAGAAGTAGATGGTGTCTCTTCAGGAGTCTGGGAGCAATTTTTTGAGGCTCGTGAAGTAAAGGCTGGTGACGCTAAGGGCTCAAGTTAAAACCGTGGTGTTTTCCCTCTCCCCATTTACCCTGAATTCTTCCATCTTGCCACAGAACTCTCTTATAAAAACCAGAGTGACTGGCCAGTCAGGCACAATAGTATGTTCTCTGCGGAGGGAAGATATGAGTGAAGGAAGCAAGCTTCATGTCTAGGAGACCAGAGCACTTTGGGCAAAACCATCAATGAAATCTGGGATGGCAGTGAAGGAAATCATGGGAAATTAGCTAGTAGCAGATGTGGTTTAAAAAAAATGCAAAGAACAAAACAAAAGAGGGTTTGTTTTTGTTTTGTTTTTTAACACAGACAGTTTAGACTCTAGATAAAATCTTTACTGGCCACTGGTTCGTTTCTGTTTAACTTCAGATCTATCTCTAAATGTCTTTGACTCAGTAGTCAGTGGCAGTAACATCTGGAGACAACAGCTTACAACTACCAAGTATACGGAAGCCCTGGTGGGTATGAGACTTGAACACCATGTAGCCAAAGCCTAAATCACAAAATTACAAATAACTACACAGTTCAGATAACCACTCTAGCTGACTTTATTAACAATTTCACTTTGAGCCCCTTATTAACTTATCTTTAAATAAACTACACTTTCCCACCATTATTCCACTAATTCATTTAATTGTTGTTGAATTTTCATTGTAGTCATGCATCAAAAGAGACTCTGCGGAAGACAGAAAAGGGAATGTTGTCATTTCTGTCTCTTACAAAACTACGTCCTATATGCACATAAACAAAATAAATACTACATTGTATCAATCATTATCATGGAAGAATTGACTATGAGAGTCCAGCAGGAGGAATGAATAATTCTACTCAAGGAAAACTCCTAGATACTTTTATTAAGCATTTAATATACACAAACAATATTCAAAATACTTTACATATGCCCACTCTAAACATCACAACACTACTATGAAAAGGCTGTTATGGTTATCTCCATTTTGTGTAACAGTAAGCAGAAAAATGAGGAGACTGGATCCCTTAACTGAGGTCACACAGCTAACAAGAGACACTGTTGGAGACTTGAGACAACCATGGCAGTCATTTACTCAAAACTGTGGCCACTTGCAGTGGCCCATACCAGACAGGCACTGTCAACAATCAGTCAGAAGAGGAGAAGGGCTTCTGGGCCCTACTCATTGTTGGTAAACTATTGATTATTGATTAGTACTGAGAGAGAATTATTGTGTTTACTTGTAGTATACCTATTGCTGAGCTCACTCATTTCCAGTGACCAGGTCCAAACCCATGATCATACAGACAGCCTTCATTAATCTCAATGAGTAACAAAAGAAAAGAAAAAGATATGAGTGTGAGGGGACTGTGTAAGGGGGAGTAGGTGCAAACAGGTGGAAGGGAGATGGGAAAAAGTAGGGGTGAGAGCGGTCCGTATGCATTGTGTACATGTGAGAAATTGTGTAAAAACAAATTTCAACAGTGAGAAGGGGGGCGAGACAGAGAGAGAGAGAGAGAGAGAGAGAGAGAGAGAGAGAGAGAGAGAGAGAGAGAGAGAGAGAGAGAGAGACTGCGTGGAATTGAATCCAGGCATTTGAATTCTAGAACCCAATTCTAGTTCCCTGCAGATGCAGATGTTTCAGGATGTTCTAGACAGAAAACAGTGGAAGCAGAACTTAGATGTGGTGCTCAAGACAGAAGGGAGAGTAAGTACAAAGGGACGCACGGTCAGAGCATACAAGTTCAGCTCTGAAGATAACTTAGCAACGGATGTAAACAAATTAGAGGAATAAACCTAAAGTTGCTCAGTTTCTGACCCAGATTTACTATTAGAGTTGAGTTCTTTAAATGACCCTTCCTGTGACTTTGAAGCCAGTTTTCTTCTCTCACCAGTGGTCTCCTTTAATGCAATAGCTGGCTTTGCTATCTCATCAGACAATGATCCTATGAGAGACAATCACTGAGCTGCCCCTTTAATAAACCAGCTGTCTTAAAATACCAACTGTTTCATGTTTAAATGGTCACTCAATACTGGGTATTTAAAAATGATTCTGGGTATTTGACTACACGGTTAAATAGAAGTTTCTATTTTTTTTTTCTGTATCACAAAAGGCTACATTGTAACTCATTATCTCAGTGGAAACCACTAGCAAATTTTCCATGAATTCAATAATAAGATCCTTGTCAATGAATTTCATAAATCCTACATCCGAAGATGTTCTGAAAAAGGTAGTTTCAAGGCAGCAATCATTAGGCTCTCAATGTGGTTCTATCAGGCAAGATTTGCCTTTTGGTAAATCTCTTCCAACAAAGGGATCTAGAAAGGCAGCGGCAATGTGGTGCGAGACTCATAACTGTTGTAAATCACATGCCTGGATAGCATCCAGGAAGACCCACCATCACTCACCTCTCCTGAGACATCAAGGTGAGAACATTTATCCTAGCAGCAGTCATGAGAGGTGTAGCTCATTTACTAAAATGACTTGCTTTTAAAAGATGATGGCGTCTGTGGGAGCAACTAAAGAGATAACCTACAGGACGAGAAGAACCGTTTTTCAGAGTGGATAAAATTTGGGTTTGTTGGTTCAGCTCAGGAGGCTAATAGAGGAAGAAAAGCAGAAAAATGCATGAGAAAACAAGGATCAAGACTGTAGCTTGGAGATACTAGATAGATATGTAATGAGTGTAAGAGGAGGGAAAGGAGCGGGGGAGAGGGAGGGGAGGGAGGGAAAGAGACAGAGGGAGGTGGAAGAGAGAGGTAATTCAAAATATTAAGGAGGTGTATTGGCTGCTATCTGGCCTTTTCTGTCCAGTGAAAATAAGGTTGAAATCCACTATTTGAATTAGAAGCAGAAACACACCCATGTTTCTGTCTTTTCCATCATCCCTTGGGTTCACCCATCAGCTGGCTCTGTTGATGCCACAGAAGAGTCATATGTCTCCATACCCAGAGTCACAACACAAACCCAGCCACAGTTATCCCCAGACTAGACCCTTGCTGCAGCTTCCCAGCCGCACTCCTCACTGCCTTACTAACCCTCAATCCTCATGCCAGGGAGAGACTTGTAAAATGAGAACTAACTCTGGCTCCCCATGGCTATTTGAACACAATAAAATCCCTTAATTTGCTAAATCTGTCTTAAGTCTGCCCTAGCCTCCTGGGCTGTTCTCTCCCATTCTGTGGTGCAAAAGTGTTGACTGTCTTTTCATTTTTCTCATACACTGAGGCCTTTCTCCAGGCTGCTGGATTTCCCTGAAATGTCTTTCCTGACTCGTTCTTTTAGTTTTGTATGTGTGAAATGCTTCTTCTTTGTCTGGAAGCCTCAGGCTAAATGCCTTCTTTTCAGAGAGTCCCCCAGTGACCTTGTCTATGAAAATAATGTGGCAGTTACATTAACACAGAGATCTGCAGGCTAAGAGGATGGACAGGAAGACCTGGCCATCTAATTCGAAATCCACAAGCCCATCATTTGTTCAGCTCCCAAGCAGGTACGCATGATTGCTCAGTACCTCAGTTTCTTGTGCATGTTGGGAACAGTGAAACAATTGTTCACAGGCTGGTTAGGAGGCCTAAGTAGGGGGATCTGCTCAAACTATTGCACTAACCAAGGACAATGTAAGCAGCAAACATGGAACCCCTACTTTGATCAAGCCAGTGAACAAGACATTCTCCACAGTTATGTAGAGAGCAGGGACTGACTCTGACATGAACTCTGGTGCCCTATATTTGACCACTTCCCCTTGGTGGGGGAGGCCTGGTGGCACTCAGAGAAAGGATAAGCAGGCTACGAAGATGAGAGTTGATAGCCTATGACCGTATAGTGGGGGAAGAGGTCCTCTTCGGTCATAGACCTAGGGGAGGGGAATAGGGTGAAAGCGGGAAAGAGGGAGGAATAGGAGGATACAAATGATGAGATAACAATTGAGATGTAATCTGAATAAATTAATAAAATATTTTTTTAAAGTAGACCAATCAGCACATGGAGCTCATAGCACTATCTGGTCCCTATAAGTATTGTTTCTGGGCATCACTCCACTCACTTTGCCTCTCTCTCTGTTACTGTGTTTATTATTTTCATGTTTCTTTTTATTTTCTGCTTGATTTACTGTTTCATAACTCCAGTAGAGAAAAGAACTTGCTCATATCTCTATAAGATGCCAACTCTTACATCAATATTTGGCAAGTGAATGAGTTGACAGTAATTCCTAATGCAGTGTGTAGCTCTGGAAAGAACCCAGGTTGTGCTGAGAAGGCCAAACTCACTGACCACAGTGACTTTAAGAAGAGTTCCTGACAGGTGGAGAGCAAACGGGAATGTTCTCAAAGCATGAAGTCCTCATAGAAGTCAGCTCATGGAGGCTATGAAAAACGATAAGATATGTTAGAATAAAAGAAAGTATTTCCATTTGGTGAGAAAAATTAAAATAAAATGCAGTGATGTTTACCCTAGTGATCATGGGTAGAGGACAGACAGGTGATACAAATTGAGGAGACTAAGGGGAAGAGGTAATCAACGCAGTTTTTTTAAGTTGTTGATGGGACATTGAATTTGAGTGAGCAAGGGGAGACGATGCAGGGAAGCCAAATGCCAAGCCAGATGTTAAGCTCCCAGGGGAGAGAAGTGGATCCTAAAGGCAGCCAACGGAAACCAGCGAGGGTAGAAGAAGTGACCTGGTAGCATCTTGAGTTCCTCAGGGTGAAAACCGTTGAGTGTTGGGCAGAAAGTTTTCCAGAACCTCAGTGCCAAATTGAAAAGAACAAAAGAACAAAAATGACCATGCTTGCCTGAAAGAAGAGCATCCTGAAGTAGAGAGGAGGTGTGGAGCACTCCCCAGAGGAATGTATTAGCAAAAGGAAGGTAGAATGGGTCTCGGACAGACCTCATAGATGCCAGACTTAAAGACATACTGTGATGCTGAGGCAAGTGCACCTATCTTAGTCTCACCACGTGCTTTAAGGCCTGGGCCAGCATAGGAAGACTATGATGTGGTCATCTTAAGGTCATTCAGCATTCCTCCCTCCAGTTCAAGTCTCCTCTTCTTATTTCTCCAACACAGGTAGAACATAGACGCTGCACTACTAACTGCTTTAAGCATCTTTTTTTTTTTTTTTTTTTTTTTTTTGGTCCTTCCTAGGAGACACCAGAGACAAATGACCTTAAAGGAAGTCTGTATTTAGGAGGAAGAAAACAGCCCGGGCTATTGACAGCATCTCTCAACTCCCTAGGGAACTGTCAGGCTAGAATTTCTCTGAGCAGATACAGGAAACTGACATTTCCTTCCCACACTTCCTCACCTGCATGTCCCAGAAAAGGCTCTTCAGATTCAAAGTAAACCTAAGCCAGAATGCCCTGATCCTCGAGAATACTTGGGAGGAATTCAGCCCTCCCTCATGTTGAGCAGTAGGTCAGGTGAATTACTTCAAATACATGCAAGGCCCTTGGTTTCCATAGTAACTGTTCTAAGAACCGTAACAATGTCAATCAAAAAGATGGTGAAATCATAACTTGAACCCATCTTGCTGACAAAGATATCTTGGGAAGTAGCCACTGCTCGGTGTCAGACTTCTTGCCTCTCATTCTGAGGAGAATGTTTTGTTTCTATCCAGTCAGTTATGGGAATAAAGCAAAAGGGAGGTTAGCCACTTGTCCCTCTGCCTCACCGGGTCTCGCTCTGTATGTATTTTGCTGATCTGCTTGTAACTCATTTTCCCTGCTTGAAATTACAGATGGAACAATTCATTTTTCCACATCTTTTTCCTGTATAGGTGTGACCACTTGAAGACAAAATATTGACTTTTTCCCATATACTATAAAAAAAAAGAACAAATAAGGACAGATTTGCTCATTTTCATTACCTTGCGCTTGTTGTTTTAATTTTATTGTGCCTGGTTTAGCAAAGAAACCTCACAATATCTACAGATGACGTTCTAATCCAAGGGCGGAAATAAAATCAAGAATCTTTTGTCCACAGTGAGTGATGAAACAAATACCTCAGTGGATAGACTCTTGAAAGAACAGAGAAACTAAAGACTGTTCGTGCACAGTCTAGCCTCTATGCTGCACTGTGACGTGATGGCATACAGAGGTACATAGTAAGGTAACACACTTGTGATATCTAGACCCTACTGCCAAATCTTGTCAAAAATTTAAAATGGAGGTTATTGGAGCATGTCATCTCTTTATATCTGTTGGCTGTTATACTTGCTTAGTTTTTATTTCACATGTAAATTCTAGGGCACTCTTGTCCTGCATGGTGTTTTTAACTCTCCTCTATTCCCCAAAGAATCTCTGAGAAGAGGAACCGTTTGGTGGCTTCCTTATTAGAGCCTGCAGCTGGGATGCTGAATTGTTGCAAAACCAATATTTTTTACATTTTTCTTCTTAATAACATTCTTTGACCCAGCGAGAACTAAAAAAAATAAGCTATTTTATGTCTAAAATTGCCAAGATATACTGACATTGTGTTCTGAAGGTGTCTTTTCAAGAGAAAAATGGAATTTTTAAAAAATGTAATCAAGTTATACAGAGCCTCTCACCCTTAGGTCATCAGTTCAGATTTGTCTGAGGTTGAGAAGTTCCACAAAGTTGTGGTGGCAGCTGGGCTCTCAAGCGCCCTCTGAGACATGAGTCGGAGGGTCCAGGGAGGTCACTGTGTTCTTGCCACTGCCCATAATTGACACCCATGAGTTCTCCAGGGAACCATAATTCCGAGAGACGGCCACACATTGGCCTAAGAGCTCTCTCTAAGTGGGTCCTAAGTACCCTTATGTCTGCAAACTTATGTTCTTAAGCGTAAAGTCTATGGAGAATGAAAGATGTTAATGTGTATTTACTGTAGAACGTCTCTCAACAGTGTCCTAACTTAGTTCCTGCAGCTGAGAGGATCAAAATCTAAAGACAAAGACAAGTAGTGGGGGAAGAAACGTAAAAGAATACAAAGTAAATAAGTGAAAACAGAAAGAAAGAAAGAAAGAAAGAAAGATGATGAGTCTCAGAGAAAGTACAGGGGAAATGAGAAATAAGAAAAGAAAGAAGAGACGGGAAAAGAGAGAGGAAATAAGGAAAAGATGTGTGTGTGTGTGTGTGTGTGTGTGTGTGTGTGTGTGTGTGTGTGTGTGTGTGAGACTGTTCCCACAACAAGGGTCTTTCTTTTACAGAAACCTCATGCTTCACAGTTGCCAAATATGGCCAGAATTCCAGAATTCCCAATTCTTCTCCACAGAGGAAAGTTAGTGGGAAAAGATAAAATATTTCACATTCCAGGAAAAGGCATTCCAGAGAGGTCTTATTCACTTATTAATAAATAATTAATAGCTTCAAGAAAGAAATCCCACAACAATGCAGAGAGAAGAAGAAAGCTTGGCATGCAATCCCTCCAACCCTAAACAACCTAGCTTGACCACACTCCCAGTTTAAAAAAAAAAAAAAAAGGCAATTTAAAGAGTACTTAATGTGCATAAAATCCATATGTTTGTGAATGTATGTGAAAAAATTACTTGAAGACAGGACTTTTATCTACTTTAAGAGCTTAAGGACAAGCAGATATACTTAAGGTAGATGTATAAATTAAGTGTAGAAAAATGAAAAGTTGACAAAGTTTTGCATAAACACTAATGCCCTGAAGGTGATGGAGTACAGTGTGCTGAGTAACTCACCCGTCATTTCACCAATCCCGGCTTTATAATCTCGTAACGCTGCCTATTTAAGTTCTGTGGTGCACCAGTCGACCAATCTCTTCCTCAGATGCATACAAGGCGCAGGGATCCAGGTTCCCCTGCAGAGTCACAGTGCAGATGTTGGATGACTTTGGGCAACAGCGCTACATTGCCAACCTAGGGCACGGGCTTTACCCTGACATGGACCCAGAACGTGTAGGAGCCTTTGTGGATGCTGTACACAAACATTCACGTCTGCTTCAACAGAATTAAGTGTATGCTTTTCTACTCTAGTTTCCAGGAGAATAAAACTTGCAGAGTTTAAAAAAAAAAAGTTGTGTGGAATGAGACAGACTTGCCAGACAGACCTAAAATTAACTCTTCCTCTTGCTCGTTTAACTAGTGTACTCATGATAGTAGACTGGATTGTCTTGGTGACAGTCTAGTGCCTATGGGCACATTCCTAAGAGGACCTAGAATGGATGTGCCTAAAAGGCCACCATTATTTGACATCTCTTCCCTCCTGTTTTCTCTTAGATCTGTCTTTATGTAGGCATACTCTACAACTTTAGTCTCCAGAGAAGACAGGGAGCCTAGATAAGACCTTGACTTGGCTTAGAAGAGCCCAGAAGGCCCCCAGCCTCGTAAGTAGACTGAAGGTTTCCACTCTGGACACTTTCTGCTCTTCTCCATTCTTGCTGGAATCTAGGAAACCCTCGCCCATCCTCCAGCCTAGCTATTGTCAGAGAACCTGGCATTTGAGAAGCACAGAGGACATTTACTTGACATTTTCCTGGCATCACTAATAAAAATGATATTTGGATTCCTTTTCTGTTTTGTGTTTCCTTCCTAGAAGACAGGAAGTAGCCAGAACCATCCTAGCCCAGCCATAAGCTAATGAAAGTTGCCATTTACTGGGTAATTTTTACTGTCCAGTTTAACACCACATGCTTTATTTCAAGTTTTCCATTCAAATAACTCTCCAAGATTCTCGTAATCTTTCCCTTTGTATCTTTGAAGACACCGGAGGCTAAGTAGCATGGCTAAGATCACATAGCTATCAAAAAGCTAAATTGGAATCCAAAATTCAAGTTTATGGCTCTAACATGTTTCAGAGAATAACATGGTCTCTTAAGAATTCCCATTTCTCTAAAAAAAAAAACTTACTAGAGGACATCTAATCAGAACTGTCCATGTGACTGTGTTATCACTTCTCACACACATGTCCCAGGGATACAATGGTACAAAAAGAATATAAGAGCTGAAGCCATTAGAATGGAGGACTGTGACAACAGTAAGCTCGGGAAAGCTGAGAGCAACTGGAAAGGCTGTGAATGACGTACCAGATGCGTGAAGCTGGACTTACCAAGGGGGCTGTAAATAGCCCAGAATTTAGCCTATGAACAAGATTAAGGCAAACACAGATGATGCTGCCTTGGGAGACTCCACTGGAAGACTGGGTGAGAAACTGTAGTTGGTACCGGTCCTCCTTTCCCCTCTCATGCTGCAACCTACAGTTTTGAAATGACCTGCACCTTTTAGGGACTGCCTATGTGCCCACTGCCTGGATGAAAAGCTGCCTGTCTGTGTAGGCTATCACCCAAATCTCAGAGTGGATGGATGAACGACAGAAATTTACCTCCTTGAAGTTTTTCAAGTTCTTTTCTTTTAAGATATATTTTATTAATTTATTCATATTACATCTCAATTGTTATCCCATCCTTTGTATCCTCCCATTCCTCCCTCCCTCCCATTTTCCCCTTACTCCCCTCCCCTATGACTGTGACTGAGGGGGACCTTTGCCCCCTGTATATGCTCATAAGGTATCGTCTCTTCTTGGTAGCCTGCTAGCCTTCCTCTGAGTGCCACCAGGCCTCCCCATCCAGGGGACATGGTCAAATATGGGACACCAGAATTTGTGTGAAAGTCAGACCCCATTCTCTACTCAACTGTGGAGAATGTCCTGTCCATTGGCTAGATCTGGGTAGGGGTTCGAAGTTTACTGCACTTATTGTCCTTGGTTGGTGCCATAGTTTGAGCAGAACCCTTGGGCCCAGATCTGCCCATCATAATGTTCTTCTTGTAGGTTTCTAGGATCCTCTGGATCCTTCTATTTCCCCATTCATTACCTAGAGTCCCAATAGGATGTCCTCCCCTCTGTCCCAGTTTCCTGGTAAGTGAAGACTTTCATGGGACATGCCCCTTGGGCTAGTGTCCAGATATAAGTGAGTATATACCATTTGACTCTTTCTGCTTCTGGGTTAACTCACTCATTATGACTTTTTCTAGTTCAATCCATTAGACAGTTTTTGAAGTTCTTAAAGCACAACAGGATAAACAGATGCTGGGGTGCTCCGTTTGCCTTACAGATGCCCTGCTTCTGAGAGATGAACTAATAATAGTGGAAAGAAAGTTAACCAAGCCAAATCTCATTATTAATTGCATAGGAGAGAAGCAGAGGCAGGGGAGGGGGAGGGGAGCAACCTTTAACTCCTTCAGCTTCACATAAGGAAAATGAGGTCGCAACAGATTAAATGGAGAGAGTACATATTCTCCTTAGTTGTGTTAACTCTGATTGCATTTCCAGAGCTCAGAGGTCAGTGGTTTGGAGTTGAGATCATCGCACTCCCTAATCCCTGGATTAGCAGCACTGGCCAGGAGCACAGCCCCTCTCACTTATGTCTCTGTTCTCCTTCACTTTCTCACCTCTATGAGCATGCTGCCTGCTGCATTTAAAGTGTACAGTTTCATTTATATGAGGTTTTTTTCCAAATGAATTTCCAACTTGCACACATATTATTTCGCTCTATATCTTGGGTTTTTTTTTTTCTTTCACCTTACCACTATTCTTTTTTTTTTTTTAAGATCTACTCAGAATGTGCTCTGGTCTGTTCTGTGCTTCTGTAACAGGACACAACAGACCTGTTTAAAATAAACAGAAAGTGTTACTATGGCTCTGGAAGGTGAGAAGACTGAGATTGAGAGCCAAGTATCTATCAAGGGGTTTTTCACTCCTTCATCCTATGATCGAGAGTAGAGGGTAAAAAGAGAGGAGGAAAATGAGAAGGAAACAAAGAGCTACCAACTTGTCCTTCCCTATGGTGTCCAGCCCTATAACAATGGCGTTCATCATGTCATGAGGGCAGGAGTTCACAATCCGAGCACCACCCATGAATTCTTGCTTCCCAACAGCTACACATTGGGGTCAAGTTTCTGGCTTGAAATTTTGGAAATGCAACCAAACCACAGTGGAGAGCACACACCTAAGTGATTGCTTCAAATTCACAACTCTATCCTAATCTGTATTTACTCTCTATGTTTATTTGGGCCTGTAGTGACAACAGCCAGATTGGTTCCAACTTGCAGCTGCAATAAGCAAAGTACAGAATTTCTGTAGGGTGTGCATCTTAGAATGCAATGGAGTTGACAAAGAGGGGTGAGGGTGCTCTCTCCAGAACTGATGCCCTGGCCAGTACTTCTATCATTGAGAAGCAGTTCTTTAGTTGCCAAGTCTATACCAGCCACCAGCCAGCTTTTCATCTCTGGCTAATCTGAGAAGAGTAAGGTAATATTTAGATGTTTTCATTTTCACCAGTGTTTAAGCATCTTTTACTTTGCTTATAATCATGCAATCCCACTCCTAGGTGCTGGGATTACAAATTTGTACCAACATGCTGCACCTTTCCGTGGGTTCTGGAGATGGACTCCAGGTCCTCACGTTTGCATGGCAGGCACTTTACCCTCTGAGCTACCCTTGTCATAAACAGAGTGGATGACATCAGAGGAACAACACCCTGAAGGTGACCTCTGGCCTCCATTCTAACAATACTCACACACACAAACACACACACACCAAACAAGGACAACAACAAAAATTAACCAAAGGAAAAAAGCCCTTTAAACTGTTACACTGAATCTCATAACCTCTTTAATGATAAAGCAGAAGGGCAGGGCAGATGGCTCAGTGGTTAAAGCACTTGTCGTGTGATCATCAGGACCACACTTCTGATCCCCAGAATTCATGTAAGTCCCAAATGGCCATGGCAGACCACCTGCAATCCAGCACTACCCCTGAAGCACTCTTGCTGGCCAGACCAGGTGAATCTGTTAGGTCTGGGTCCATTTGACAGATCCTGCCTCAATAAACAACAGAGAGCAGCGGCAGAAGAGTCTCAGTGTCATCTTCAAGCCTCCATGTGCAAATGCACGGGTGCCCCCACACATGTGCGCATGCACACATGGGGGGAGGGAGATAGCAGTATATGTGTGCATTTTTAAGATGGAGAAAATGTAAGAGATTGCCCTGAAGATCAGGGACAGGAATACAAGAATGAATCGAAAGCAAGAGACGGCCAGAAACTTAAAAGAGATTGCTTTTTCCATTATACAGCTTGTAAAATGACTTCTTAGACTATATGTTCTTGCAATGTTTTAAAAATACATCTTTAAAGCTGTCTTCCCAGATTTAAAGGCTCTCCAGCATCTTAAATTCTCTATACTTTTACTGCTTTCACGGCATCAAAGAAGACATTTTTGTTCTTGTAAAAACTGTTGGTGTACAGAGCCGACACACATTGTTGCATGTTTTCCTTGTACATTACTAAACACACCTTGGACTTGTGCCTAAATTCCAATTTTTAATGATAGATAAAAGCATTTGCACTGCAGGGTTTGGATGGTGAACTCTCAAGCCGTATGGAAACAGCTCAAGGTTCATAGAAACACGCCTAAGTCCAAAGGCCCTTGCTTATGGATTTTCTTGGCCCAAGGAAAGTGAGAGTCTCATTTTCTTCATCTTCACAACTGGATGATGAGACAGTACTTCATAGGAACTCTGTGTTTTAGTGAGAAAGCCCTCCCACCATGCCAGCTCCTGGCAAGCACTTGGTGACAAACATAAGCCTGGGATAGTCACCTTATGAAACCTCTTCCATTTTCTGCCAGCTGCATCTTCAGCCACCAGTTTAAGATGCTCCCTTCTGTTCCTGTATCCTCTAAGCTGGATTCAGACCATTTGTTGCTTTTACTTGTTTGTGGGGTTAGACAATGTCTCACTATATTGTCCTGGCTAGTCTAGAATTCACAGTATAAACCACATTAACCTCAAACTTGAGGTTTGATCCTCTTGCCTCTGCCTGGAAGTTTTTGACTCCTTATATAATTAGGTTGAAGAACAAAGCCTTGGCCTGCAAGTCCTAGATCGTAACTGACTAATCCCCTTGTGAGCACTGAGCAACTCACTTGTATCTCCTAAGCTTCTGCCTCTTCTTCATAAAGCAAGTTAAATAATATCTATTGTGATGATAAAATGAGACCAAAGAACGTGAAAATGTCCAGGGTGATGCTGGGTAGAGTATAGATGTTCAAAAGCTGACGGGTGGTTTCAGTTCCTAGTACATAAAATTAAGTAATGTCAAATAAACAAAATACCTCATGTTCTTTCACTATCCCACGGGAACATTTTGTGAATATTTGAGTTTCCTCTGCCCTCCAAAAAGCTACCTGAGTGATGTAAATGTTCTAAATATAAAGGATTACACAGAAATATTCAACCCTTTAGCTTCATACTGTGTCAAATAATTGGATTTACACTGTGATTTCGGGCATCAAACTGTCCAGGTTGCTTTAATTGAATTAATTTCCAATGAACTTTGCAATACTTGGCAACATCTTAGACATTTGTCTAATATGATCAAACCAGCATTTAAGAAATCACTAGTGAAGCTCATAATATTTTTATTAGTATTTCCCATCTTTCAAAAACAATGCAAAGCCTAAAACATCAAATACACTACGTACCTAAACCCAACACCTCCCAAAAGATCCTGAATGCCAGTGGACTCTTCTGGATAGTAATCATCCCAAGTGGCTTTTAAATGGCTGGTTTACACAAATCTTCCAAGCACACAGCAATTGTCCAAATCAAGAAGACTCGATTAGAAGATCCCGGCCCCCCAGCTGCCTGCTTGATACTCATTTTCAAAGTGAACAGGAGATCAGTTTAAATCAGCACGCTCCTTCCTCACTGACCCCTTTTCCTTTCATCCTCCCCACTGCTCTGGTGTCCTGTCGGGGAGAAGATGTAGGGCTTTCTAAATAGTGGAGTTCAGCAATCTTCTAAAATGCTGATGCAGCTCCCATGGCTAAGGGAATGCAATATTTCTGTGACAACCTTCCATAATCCCAGGGGCGGCTCTCTGAGGTCAGCGGAGGTGAGTGCAGTTCCCTGTCAACTGGAAGAGATTACTCCCAGTTGCATTTGTAGCTAGAAAGAGTCCAACCCCCAGCCCCTGCCCTCACACGTGCTTTTCTTTTTTACTTGAATAAATGCACAACTAGCACCAAATACATGGAGATATCTTTGCATCTGTCTTCTCTTTCATTCTGTCTGGTGCTGTCCCCAACATGTGTGGCTGCAAATACAGTGTGGTCAGCCACTCAAACATGCACAAAATTGTTTTGATGCTACGGTCCATGGAACTGAATTCAATCTTAGGTAGTTATTATTAAACCACAAAAGATATAGACAGACCTTTTCTATTTGTACACTCCCTGAACATACATATTGTATGTTCTTTCCAGAAATTATATAGAAAATGCCACCCTCGTGATACAAACAGGAAACAGCGCTATTCCTTAGAGGCTGCATCTAGACATGAGTCAACACTTTAAAGAGTTCTGAATAGCACACTAGAAATAGGTCATCTACCCTCAGTCAAAGTGCCCTTAGGTCCTAGTCACACCTGTGTCAACTACTGAAGCCAAGTCTCCATCTCTCCCAGACAATACAAGAATACACATCCACTTAGAGGGAGGAAGAAACAACAAAACAGAATTCTGAAAGCTCAAGCTGTGTAGGGCCTGTACATCGATTACATGAAAAAAGCACACTTACTGTGTACCAGCCACTCTTCTTGACGTCCGTGCATCACATCACTTAGGACTCAACACCAACCAGCCAATGCACTCACTGCTACATTAGCTCCCATTTATCAAATGAGGTCACGGGTGGTTAAGTCACTGACGCTGGTGGTGTCGCAGCCTGAACGCCAATGCCTCTGCTCTCCATTTCTGTCTCTGTCCAATCAGGTTCATTTTTCTTAACCACCAAAAACAAAATAGCCAGGAACAGCACTTGGTAATTCACACACCATATTCAAGTAAATGTATCAGGCTTAGGCTTGGAAGTCAGGACATTTTCAATTTTCAGATGAAACTGAAAGCAACCATTATAGTTGCTAGGTATAAAGAGAATTTACTTTAGCAATTTTGATTGCTATTTCACTTTATAATTGTGGTTTCCCGTAGCAAAGAATATACCTACAGTCTAGAACAATCCTGAGTAAAGGTTCTTAGACACCCACAGGAGTCAATATTTGCCCATATTAGTTTGTTCAGCACCTTGAAGAAACTGTGGTATGCTGGAGAAGAACCTGCCACTGGGGAGGCAGCTCAGAGATGTATCAGGCAGAAGACAATGCAACTGCTATCCACCACTGTTACACCATGGTAGTGATGGGACGCTACTGCTGGCCAGAAGCAAGTCACCAGGTCCTGACAAAGAATGGTAGCACTGTGACATGGTAAAAGTGGCTGTCCTGAGCTGGGCTTTACAGGTTGTGTAGGAGTTGACCATAGATCCAAGGAGAGCAGAATGGTCCTGGGTGGAGGCTGGCCTTGGAATGGCAGGAACATAGTGAGCACTGGATGGCCTTGGAATGGTAGGAACATAGTGAGCACTGGATGGCCTTGGAATGGCAGGAACATAGTGAGCACTGGATGGCCTTGGAATGGCAGGAACATAGCCAACACCTAGTAAGAGGAAGTGCGCATGCTGTGAAACAAGAGCACAGAGCCCTCAATTCATTATAATAAAAGGGGATTTATAGCATCCCTGTAAGGGAGTCTAGCTGGGATCTCACAATTGTCCACTCTTTACAGAAAGAAAGGCCTCCAAACCCCTCCGCTTTCCAATGCTTTGAAAATTGAGCCTGCCATAGGGAGGTTGGAAGGCTTAAGAAAGGATTTGAGAGGCAAGTTCCCTGAAGTGTTTCAATTTCTTTCTAGGACCTTTGCGTTGGGTGCTCTGCAAACAAGAGCAGCCACAAGCTCTGGGTGGCTCCTCCGAGCCACTCCTTGGTTCTCCACAAGGTACCTTTCCTGAGGCGTACATGCAAACAAAGGCTGAAGTCTGGGTTCAGAATGTCTTCCCACTGCTCATTGGCCCTTTTAATGTGCTCAGCCTCAAGGTGCTCTGGCAAGGTTTGATCATATCTGTTCTCAGTTATTGACTGAAGTCTTCCTTAGTGCACAGAGATTTTTGAAGCCATTCACATAACAGACTGAAATGATAGAATACTCATTTTTTAAATCAAGACAGCTTTTTTTTTCTTTTTCATTAAAACCACAGACAAGCCAAGGGACAAACAGGATAAGGCCTAACAAGTGGTAGGCTCTCAGCCTAAGCTCTGTTTGAGCTGTAAATTTTGCCATAAGCTTCCTGCCAGCCAAAGCAAGATCAGGAAGCTCATCACAACCAGTGATAGTTCTTTCTACCCACGAGAAGTCCCAGGAGGTTCTGGGAAGATGCAGCTATTTCCTAGGACACTTAACATTTTTCTTATGAAGTGCCTTACATGGAACTCTGGGAAATGCAGGGATTAATATCAACAGTGAGGTCCATGTGTATGCTTCATGTCCAGTGGAGAGCAGCAGCCAGCAGCCTTCACTTTCACCAAGCTACACTGGGACGTGTATGTCTAGCATGTTCTGAACCATCTGCTTCTTATTCCCATAGGCTCCCATGCTCAGGGCACAGGCAACTGCTCGCCCTGTCCCCACCCTTGTCCCTGTCCCCATCCCTGTCCCTGTCTCTGTCCCTGTCTCTGTCTCTGTTCCCATCCCTGCCCCTGTCCCTGTCCCTGTCCCTGTTCCTGTCTCTGTCCCTGTCCCTGTCTCTGTCCCTACCCTTTTCTCCCTCCCTTCTCCCCCCATCTCTCTTTGCCTCTCTCCATCTCTCCCTCTAACTATCTTTCCTCCTCTTCCTCTCCTTCCCTCCCCCTGACCTTCCTTCCCCCTTCCTTCCTCCCTCTTTCCTTCCTTCTCTTGTGCTCCCCAACTCTTTCCCTGTATCCCTGTGTCTGTCTGTCTTCCTCTCCTGAAGCTCTTCTGTGCCCCGCAGGGTATTTCACAATAGATGCCTCCTTTTCTCCCATTTGTCGGCAACATATTTTTCAAATTAGCACTTGGTAGCTTTGGGGAAAACCCAGACATTGTTGGAAATAGAGTGAGAGGCCAACTGAAAAAAGGGGGAAAAAAAGAGGTCTGCTCTTTTTTCAGCTTGTTATAAATTTACAACACAAGCAAAGAAAAATAAACACCCAGATTCTGCAAGTGATATAAAAGTCCTTTAGTTGGACAAGGCACCAAAGCGTAGTCTTCCCCCAGCTCCTGTGCTATTAACAAGCAGGGAGCCTTTACTCATTCAGAGTAGCATGGCACAGCAGCTTTCTCCGCACCCCCCCCCTCCTCCTCTTCTCTCTTCTCTATTTTCTTTCTTCTCCTTCCCTCCTTATTTCTCCCTCCTCCTCTTCCTCCTCTTCTCATCTTCCTCCTCGCTGTCTTCACTACCATATTTGCCTGAGGAAGAATGAGGGGCAGAGAGAGGACAGATGGGTTGCATGGTCAGCCCAGAACACCTGAGAATCCCATCCTCCTCAGGGAGCCACACCAGCCTCCAACCTCAGCAAGCCTGCTTCTGGATCTGCACTGTAGCTCCTTGACATGTTTCCCTGTCCACCCCCCCACCCCACCCCCACCGCACCCCCCCCACCCCACCCCACCCCCCACCCCCCACCCCCTACCCCCGCGAAGGCCAGGACCTCAAGAAACCCAGCTGATTCTCATTAGCAAATGAGAAGCTTATATGCTTTTGCTAGGGCCTCCATTGTAACTTCGTCCTTCCCTTGCAAAAGCTGTCCCCAACTTGACTAAATACTAAAGGACGCTGATTTGAAATTTGGCCCTGGCAATTAACAACAGTGTCCTTGGGAAAGTCCTCTTAACCTCCCAAATCCTTGCTTTCTCCATTAGAAACCATGGATAATATCCTTGCAGTTATAAAAACTAGGGGTTAAAATTGGGGCTGTCCTGTCCCACTGAGGGCTATGCAAACCTCAGTCATTGTGGACTAAGGAAATGTCCACCTCCTAAACACCGCAGTTGACAATGAATGGTACGCATCCCGAGCACAGCCACAGCATCTCACACTAGCATTTACTCACTAGCTGGATTTGTCACAGCTTTTATCTGAGCCTCAGTTTCCTCAAGTGACTATGTTGACAAAGGAAGTCACCTCGGAGAACAGGGCTGTTGGAATCAAATAAGACTAAACATCAGAAAGGACTCTGACATCTGTAAAATGCTAGGCAAACGTAAGCTGTTAATATTCTTAAGGAAGATCCAAAAGGCCTAGGCTGTGGCCCCAGCTTCGCGTCCTCCCCCTTAGCCGGCTCTCAGCTGAATTCATCACATTCTCCCACAAGCTGTCTTCTCCCGCTGACAGTTATCTAATCCTTTTCTCAGTAACCAAATTCCCTGAGTGGAGCCTGGCAATCCACAGGGAAAATTAATCCACTCTTGTCTTTGGGGGAACTTCTACTAGTCAAGGCAAAACATAAATAACTAACATGGCTGAAGGAGGGCAAAGCAGAGGGAAACAATGTTGATCTTGAAGTGGGAAGATCCATCTCAGATGTCCGAGCTCGCTGAGTGAGCGTGGGTCTCCAGGCTCCTCTGACCTTTGGCTTCTCTTCCTGTAAAATGAGTGCATTGATAATAACATTTTCACCCAGACACTTGAAGGAAGATTAAAGAAGATAAAGTCTACTTGCAATCTCTCTCTCTCTCTCTCTCTCTCTCTCTCTCTCTCTCTCTCTCTCTCTCTCTCTCTCTCTCTCTCACACACACACACACACACACACACACACGATGTTATTCTCGCTATTTCCTGGCACACACCTTCATGAGACAGCTAGGTACTTTACTAAATATGACCATGGGCCGGGCACAATCTATGATATTATGTGTCAGTGCGTCTAGTTCTCATAGGAGGAGACCAAATTGTTCCAGTCTTTTTGGTAATTTGCCACCTCCATCACATTTTTCTTTTACAGACAACAGCATCAAAGCTGAGAAGGCTAGGGAGGTCGGAAGAAAGCTGGTCTCAGGATTGCCAGATTCTTTACTTCAAAGTTTATAGTCTTTCCACTACTGTCTAATATGGATTGGTGTAACTTCTCAAGACTCAACTACAGTAGGTCGAGGAGCCCAAAGGTACTTTCTTTGTACAACAGACTCTTGGTATATGTTTTCTTCTACTGCTTCCCCCAGAGGCAACTCCCAAGATGAAGGCTTGATTATAACTAGTTTGGTAGACACTCCAGGAAATCAGCGAAGGGACAGGAGACAGTCAATGAAGTTTTCTTGCAAGCAAGAAGTTTGTTGGGGATAGGCTTCAGAATTATCATGTTCTTTTGAGTAAAAGAGCTAGTATTTGCACACAACTCCTCTTGGACAGTAGTTTTTAGATTTCTTGCCCTGTCAGGGAGCAGAGTAACATTCAAAAACATGTACCCTTCCAGATACTCCACTCTTCCAGATACTCCACCCTTCCAGATACTCCACCAGGTGGGAAAAGTCTTCCAAGCAAGAGACACAGGTTCTGGAAACTACAGCAGCACAGTACATAAGTGAACAAAGAGCACATGAATAAGCAAGCATATGTATGATGAGGGAAGGGAAGAAGAAAGAGAGTAAAGAAAAAGAAGATTTCTTAAGTACTGCCTTAAGGGATTTGATAGGCTCAAGTTCTCCTTGTGGTATGATACCATACCCATAAGCTATTAAGGCAGACTAGCTTATTGTGCCAGCCTGTCATTCTCTGTGCACTAACAGGATTATAAGCCCACACCTTCTACCATGTAACTTTCCAATGAGTTCACAGTCTGAATGTGGTGTGTTTCCTTGTTCTTTGCCTGTGGGCTTGACCATGTGACCCGCTTTGCTTAAGTGGATAGCAGTAGCTATATATAAGCATTGGCTCCAAAAGATTTGCTTATTAGGACTTGAACTGCTGCACCTTATGCAAGAGTTATGTTGATGACTTCAGAAGGCAGAGGAACTACTCCTGCAAGCCCAGCCTATACAAGCTAATCCCAGGCAGTCCCAAACACATGGGTGAACCCAGCTCACTGAGCCAGCTGAACTCAGGCTAGGACAGTTTGACTGAACCGCATAGAGATGAGGGGAAATACTTCTGCGATATGGCACTGAGATTTTGGTTGGTTTGATGCTCTGCAGCTAACAAGGAACGATTTAAAAACTACTACTTTTTTCTCTGATCACCCCAAATATTCACCTTTAAAATAAATTTCAAACAACATATATGTTTTCTTTGGGTTTACTTGAAATTATTTGTTTACTTGCCATGTGTCATCCCATCACAGATCTGTGAGCTTCATGAAGTCAGGAACCTTAGCTCTGTTATTGGACCAAATACAGCAAGGGTTTAGTATAATATTTACTGTGTGGTAGGTGGTGAGTAAGTATTTGCTGATTGAATGGATCAACTTTGATTCTCCATACTGCAGACATTAAAAAATACTACTCCAATTTTTTTTCAACTTATTGAAGACAAGAGCCCATACACAACTGTAATTGAGTCCTGAGCAGTTAAGTCTAAGTAAAAAAGTTAAAGGAAAAAATTGTTTCAAATAATGTCTTTGGAGTGACTGATCATTTATTTTTTAATATGGTTTCTTTTTATTAAATATGTTTTATTTTTTACAAATACATTTATATTATTATACATATGTACAATAAACTACTTACAGCAAGAAGAAACAATCAGGAGCTATATAAATGTTACATTCTTAGTGTTTTAGCTATCTGCATTTGGCAGCTTTAAAGAGAACATTTTTCCTATCTTAGTGCATCTAAAATTCTGAATGTAAAGCAATATCTATCTTATCTCATCATTACCAACTTAAAACGTCTATCTAAACCTAAAAGCATCTTAACTCCTAAAAACTCCTAAACAACTAAATTGTAAAACTAAACTATCTGGTCTTCAACCCCATCAGAGACTTGAGAAGGAATAAAATTGATTACCTGAGTATTCAGGGGGTGCAAGTTAGCAGCTTCCCAAATGAGAAGATGACAGAGACAGTTTACTGCCTGAATAGTCACCCAAAACTCTCTATAATGGTGGAGCATCATCTTCAGCCTTCTGGCTCAATATATCTGACAGACATATTTGTGAGGCAGGAACTATCGAGGACTTGCTTACCCTGTCTTGGCAGACATTGGCCATCGACTCTGCCTGCATCCAAGCTTGCCTTTTTTAAGGCAGAATTCTGTCTGTGGTAGAAACAAGGACATCTTGCCCAGTGTTTGGTTTGAAGCCTTCTCCGTAAGGAGATGATTTACAATGAAAAGAGGCTTAGCTGATGGAGGAGAGAAGAGGCAGCATTTCCACCCAAAGGGGCACATGTGTTAAACAAGAGTACTCGCTGACTTAAGTAAAACAGAAGTATATAGGAAAACAATGGGTGCATTCACCTGAAAATAGCTGTAAGTGGTAGGCTAGAAGACTCTTCTAACACAGTTCAGATGGAGGAAGCTTAAAGGTGGATGAGGCCATCTTCATTTTCAAGGTTCTGTGGAGAAATGCAGAGAAGCATAAACTTACGAAGCCCTAGACATCTGTTTTCTTATCTTAAAAAATCTCTACAGGGTTAGATAAGGAGACTGTCGGACATCAGAGAAGCAAGATCCAGAAACCACAAATGCAAAGACCTAGTTAGCGTTATATTGGTAAGAAATATCAGTTTCATATATAGTTAGTACCATGCTCTCGAATTCTCATTAACCCTTCCTTCAATACAATTATAAACTGAGCGAGAGAGTTGGCTCTGTGCAAAACCAAACCACACAGGTAGAATAAAAAGAACATTCTTAACAACTCAAAAGGGAGCTGGAAAGGTAGCTCAGTAATTAAGAGCACTGGTTGCTCTTGCAGTAGCCCAGGTTCTATCCTCAGCACCTGTAGGGCTGCTCACAACACTCTGTAACGCCAGTTCCAAGGTAACTGATGCCCTCACCAGAAATTAATGTATTACACATACATACAGACAGACAAACACACACAAACATAAAAATAAAAATAAAAAAACTTATGAGCTCAAAGGAGAACTTCAAAGTTTTTAAGTAAGCAATTAAAAAGTGAACATTTTTCTGTAATGTAAGAATAATAGATGATTCCAGAAATCATTTTTTTTTTTTTTGTATTGCTCCTGTTGTTAACAGTTTTACTTGGCTTGCTTTGGTTTCGTTTGGTTTGGGGATGGAGTGTTGTTCCTGGGATCAAATCATGGCTGTTTTGTAAGCCAGGCAAGTTCTCTGCCACTGCGTCACATCTTTGGGATTCCAAAATGAGAAAAGAAAAATTGAGTAAAGAAGAATAATTAGAGACATTATTGAAGAAACTTACAAAAGCTAAAGAGATTGCTTTCCCTTTTCATAATATTTCTTAGTTTATTTATTTATGGTCTATACAGTGGTCTATGCCAGAAGAGGGCATCAGATCACATTATAGATAGTTGTGAGCCACCATGTGGTTGCTAGAAATTAAACTCAGGACCTCGGGAGGAGCAGTCAGTGCTCTTAATCTCTGGGCCATCTCTCCAACTCCCTTTTCAAAATATTTGATCTAAGAAAAATGTTTAAATCCAACACAGATATCTAAAATCTTTGCAAGTTTAAAATATTAGAGGAAAATAATTCCAAAAATATCCAAGAGGTAAAAGTAATTTGAAAGACACAAAATTTAGACTGGCCTCAGATTTTCTCTGTTAGAGCAAATATCCAAAGAATTTAAGGCAATAGCTATAAAAGTTTGATAAGAAAATATTGTGAAATAAAATTTTGAGTCTAAACTGGGTATGATAGCACACACCTTTAGACTCTGAGAGACAGAGGCAGACAGATCTCTGTGAGTTCAAAGCCAGCTTGCACTACACAACAATTTCTAGGACAGTCAGGGCTATGTAGAAAGATTCTGTCTCAAAAATAAAAATAGCCTGGAGTCTAAGAAAATAATTTTTTCACTTGTGAGTCTCACCCTATGTTAGACTTAAGTATTTTTAAAAAATGGCTCCTAATTGATTACCATCTGTGTACCTCTAAATCGATCTAACATATTTGTGTTCTAATCCTAACCCCTTGATGGTAAGCCTTCAGAGCTGTATGACTTTTCCAGTTATGGGTAAAATGTCAACAATGATGACCTCTACATGATATATACAGCTGTTTACTATAAAAAAAAAATCTTCCCGTTTGGCTGAATGGTTCAAATCTTTATATAACCCTTTTTATAGTAGGTCTTTTATATCATTGTCATTTTCTACTGGAAAATAATTTTACTGGCATGCAAATATCTTCAGTCTAGTCCTAACCCCCCTCTTCCTATGGCATTACTATTTTTATCCCATTTCTCTGTCAAGTCCTGTGAGTTCCTTGCTGTTCCTAACGTGTACCCTCTTCTCTCCCAGCTCTGTTCCCCATAACCTTCTCTGCAGTGAGGTCACCCTCCTCACCTCCATGCTTGGCTGCTACTCACCCTCGATGACCAGAATTACATTTCTATCTTTTTTTTAAAAAGTCAATTGTTTCTGTTCTGCTTCACCCTTTTCTTAGAGCTCATGTCACCTTCTGCTTTTTCCCTATCGCACTCTACCACATGACAAGGGGACCTGGACATACAACTCTCTCTTGTTTTAGGTCAGAATTCGACACAGAATAAGCATCCATAAAGTTCTGAGGTTTCTGTGAGGAGAGAAGAGGAGAAGAGTGGGACGTTCCTGGAGAGCTCACAATGAAATAGTGCAAAGCTGAATTCAAACTGAAGCAGCCGAGTCTGAGGACAGACGAATCATCTGTGATCTCATACATGTTAACAGTCTACTGTAGCTAACAGGATATCCTGCCTGACTTATAGGATCCAGTGCAAATGAAAATTCAGGATCTCTTGTCGAAATATTAAGGATCTCAAGATGGTAACAAAATCTGAAAATCAAAGTATCTTAAATATGTGTGGGTTCCTACAGACCTCTGTAGCGTGATTATGGTTTCTGTCCTCCATGTTTAGACCACAGGGAAACGGTTCTGAGAAGTAATGTGGAACCAGAGAAGGTAGAACTAACACACTCTCTCTCTCTCCCTCCCTCCCCCATCTCTCTTTCTCTCTCTGCCTCTCTCTCTCTCTCTTCTCTCTCTCTCCCTCTCTCTCTCTCTCTTGCTCTCTCTCTCCCTCCCTCTCACCCTCCTTCCCTCTCTCCCTCTCTCCCTCCCTCTCTCTCTCTCTCTCTCTCTCTCTCTCTCTCTCTCTCTCTCTCTCTCTCTCTCTCTCTCTCTCTCTCTCTCTCTCTCTCTCTCTCTCTGTCTTCCACTACTAGCTGAAAATGTTCCTACCCATGTTCCTGTTATGATTTGTAACCACCCACCACAAATACAGCAAGAGACGAAACAGCTAGTCTTAGCCTCTGAAAGCTCCAACCTGTAAGCTAAGTGAACATTTTCTCTTTATAAAATTAGCTCTTTATAAAATTTGTAGTAATACAAAGCTCGCCATTACACTACGAAATTATCACACCCATGAAACCAGCAATGGTTCCTAAACTGGATGAGGAATCCCAGGTCTCTCTCAATTTCCTTTTATGGCAGCAGTGGTGGTTCTGTCTATCTATCCTTGGTAACACAGTGACAGGGAGCTAGAGTCACCAGATGGAAGCTTACCAAATATATGGCATTACCAATTCACTCTGTTCCTTAGTAAAGCGCAGTTACCTGTGTTGCCATCAGAGTTACAACGTAACACATTGGTTACATAAAGATGCATGTATTGCAACAAAGTAATGACTGTCCATCGAACTCCCAAGCCCCCTGTAGCTGCCGCACAGACGCAGGTCCATGCTCTCACCTGAGAACGAAGGTTCTTAGCATTGTGCTATGTCATTTTAAAGAGTTTTTTCATGCTTAAAGTTATTATTTTAACATGTACTAATTTTATTTTGGGTGGTTGCATATCTGTGTGAACATTTGTGCATCAGGTGCCTATGGCATCCAGGAGAGGGTATATTTCTTGAAGCCAGAGTTACAGGGCTTTGCAAGCCGCCTGTCATGGGTGCTGGGATTCAAACTCTAGACCTAGTTAGTGAGCAGCACTGACTGATAATCCATCTCTCCAGGCCTATTTTATTAGTATATTTAGTTGCTCTTCCTCTCATATCATATCTCAATGTTTTATTATAGAAAACCTGTTAGTGTTTTTATCTTATATGTGAATGTTTTACTGAACTCATCAGTTCTCAGTGATTTACAGTTTGTATTCTTGAGCTTTCTTTTTAAATACTGCTTTTATTACTTATTTGAGAATTTCTAACCATGTATTTTGATCATATTTTCACCCTTAAACCTCTTCCTAACTCCTCTCAAATACACCTTCTACTTGTTCCCCTCTCCAAACTGCTTGTCCTCAATTTTTAAGTTAATCATATGCAAATATCCATGGCTTTGCTTCTCCTTCATAACAATCACATGTCTCATTTCTGTTTGATGACATATTATGTGGCCCAGAATTTTTAGAAAAAAAAAATCATGTAAAATCCCTTTTCCTGAGTCTGTTAATAATAAGTCTAGCTTTCCATGTTATCACCATGTTTGGTTTTTTAATAGATAATTTTTAACATGCTGGAACAAGTCCTACTCAGTTTCTTAGGAGTTATTCTATAAAATCTAGAATAGTCCATTACCAAGAGCATTGTACTACCTACCGGTACTGACAAGCAGCTCTTGTTGTATTACCTAGAATTGTTATGTTCTATATTAATCAGCTTCCTTTCATTTTAATATAAAGGAACCACCTTCAGGTTCTCAGAACAAATCATCCTCGGTAATAATGGGTGATCCCTTTGATGTGCTACAATATTGTTCGCTCCGACTTCGCTTTTGTCAAATCTATACTAAGAATAGTCTATACCTTTCTTTTGTGTCGTATCAGCATTGTGCTACTCCAAATATTTCTAAGACCACACTGGAGAATTAAGAAGAATATTATAGAAGTCTCCTCCCCACATATTGACTTTTTTCATAGAAGTGCTAATAACTGAAATTTCTCCAGAGGTAAGAATACTGCTTTGAATTTCTAGCTGTCACAGAAAGCAAACATTCATGAGCTAGTATTTGGTCTTTTCTACCATGCTGTCTCTGCCAAGAGTAACAGAACCCAAATGAGAATTCTTCTAGTTTCCGAGGTTATGTTTTAAACAAAATCTATGGGTTAAGAGTGAGATGAGTGAGCTCTTAACTGAGGCCAGCCTGAAGCAGAACTCTTAATCACCTGAGACCAGTAAGTATCCACTCTGACTAGTTGGGCACGATAGTATCTTAAGCACCTCACATTCTCACACACACTGCTCTGAATCTTGACAAGAGCAATTAGTAAAACCCTACAAGTCTATTGGATTTAAAGTCTTCTTTGGAATTAAGTCCCTTAGATAGTCTGGGTTTGGATTTTTGTTTAGAATTAAAGAAGATGGGAAATAGTAAATAAAGAGAGGGAAAGCTACCTCACCTTACAATCTCAGTTCCCTCAGGTGAACAAGGGCTGATAGTACAGCATCATAAAGCAAGACGTAATTATTATGAGAATGCAGGGTGGGGCAGGGGGCTGCTTGATTGACAAGGAGCAGAAGAGTGGGATCTCTGTGCCACACCTACTATTCCCAAACAGTGCCTCATCTGTCCTTCACACCATGAACCCCTTAGGCATGTGCATTCAGTAGGCATTGCACATTAGCAAACAGAATTCCATTTGAACTAGCAAGAGTCAAAAGCATTAAATTTTCCTGGGTTCTTGTTTAATCACCGAACCAAAACATTTGAATGTTTTTGTTTGCTTGTTTGTTCGTCTCTGGAATATTAATAGACATACAATACTCCTACTTCTCTGACCATTCTTGCCTTCCTTATTCCCTCCATTCCTGGATATGTGTGGAGAAGGCCACTTGCTGTCCTAAAACCTCCACAGGGCACTTCATTTGAGGCTGCCAGTTCACAAATGCGCTCCCAGCACTGACCTTTCCCTGACTGCTATCTGGATTCCCGTCACCTTTAATCCCAGGTAG
Organism: Acomys russatus; assembly: GCF_903995435.1. Classification (NCBI taxonomy): domain Eukaryota; kingdom Metazoa; phylum Chordata; class Mammalia; order Rodentia; family Muridae; genus Acomys; species Acomys russatus. The sequence goes on along the minus strand of NC_067138.1, from coordinate 64,302,919 downwards.
GACAAATAAATGATCCCCAATTGCAAAGGCCCATGCACATGTGCACAGACACACAAGCTTAGGCATTCACACACCCTGGCTTGGCCGGCGGGGGAGCAGTCACTTGAAGTCCTCTCCTGTGATAATTCTGTGCCAGTCAGAGTCTTCCACTGAAAATGAAGAAACAGTTTCAGGTTAGAGAAGCTAGAAAAGGACAGGAATCCATCTCTGCAGTATAAGAAGGACACTTGAGGGATCTGTTGGGAGATTTGAGTGCATGTGAGAAATGTTGTCAAATAGACCTGCAGTACCAAACTAGCTCAGGAAGGCATAATAAAAAAAAAAAATGATTTATTAGAAATATCCTGGGTAGTCCTAGGAAGACTGAGCCTATAAACTGCCACTGCAGAATATTCCAGAATAGTCATTATAAATTGCTTCTGCTTCTTTGTCCCACTCACTCATGTAAACAAAACTCTTACAAGTGGGACGTTGTCCTCATACACTCGTCATCTCAGAAGGTAGGCAGTGAGGCGGGGGATTCTGGGTTTGAGGCTAGCTTGGACTATATAGTAGCCGTCAAGCAAGCTGGGCTACATAATGGGAGCCAGACTAAAAATAATTAAGAAATTATACTTGTAGATCCTTAATAAGCTGACCATAGATTCTTCCTCCATGAAAAACCAAAAGAGAGGAAAAGAGTTTGGAAGAATGGAAAAAATGCTTCCTACATAAAGAATTCCTTTCTTCGTATGTGTTACAAAGTTTTTTTTTTGTATCTAAGTTTTATCTTAGGATTTTTTAATTGTGTCCACGTGAGAGGGACCTATGTACATATTAGCACAGTTGCCTTCAGAGGCTAGAAGAAAGCATTGGGTCTGGGATCACCTGAAGCTGATGATACAAGGGCTTGTAAGTTGCCCGACATGGGTCCTAAGAACCAAATTTATGTCTTCTGCATGTACTAAACTGCTGATCCATCTCTCATCTAAGCTTTGAATTTATTAAATAAGTCATCATTGAAAATGGCTCCAGGCCATTTTCTTAATAATCATATATTAACAATTACCTATTTTTCTATAAGTATTGCCATGTTTTAAATGTTTATGATGATCTGTTTGAGAATGGATAAAAGATGGCCACTGCCCTCAAGGAACTTACAGCTAAATCAATCATGCTTGTGTTTGTCCTTAAACCCAAGCAAAATGTCTGGCACAAAACAGGCTCTGGAAAAAGCTTCCAGAAAGAAAAGTTTCCAACAGCAAATCTTTACTAAAAGGTTCATCTTAAAAGTTCTGTGCTTGTTGAGAGAGACAGGGCCCTCCCAACTTGGCGAGTGCATTGTTAAGATATGCTAAGGCACACAAACTCACCACAGTGCTGGGCTAACATGAAGAATGTTTAGCTCAAAGAGAACCAAGGCCAGTAAATATGGACTATATACGTATTTGAGTAGCCAAGAAGATAGCCTCTTCAAACATAGAAAAATTGTATATCACAATGAGTCAAAAATAGTGAAAAGTTAGTTTGTATATACTCAAAACTACAACAGAGGTTGTTTTTACATTTTTAAGCACTGTTAATGGGAATCCCAGGAGGAATATAGAAAACTGTTGTAACCAAAATTGAGCTGAACCATCTAGTTTTATAAGCATAAGGAGTGACTGCTAAAGGCAAGTCCATCCACCGTTTGTTAGAAATATGTCAAGATTTGGAACCATCAAAAACTAAGCCTTCCAATTCAGCCAATCCTCACGATGAAAATTATAAAATTTCTGGTAATCATAAGAATCCTTTTAAAGTGAGCATATGTTTGTACAAGATATCATTATGGCCCTGTTTGCGTAACCAAAGATTCCAGGCATCTGAATAAGGATAGGAGGCCAGAATTAGACAGGAAGTGACCACTTCAAAAACCTCTGGATAGGACCTAAGGGAGTTTTCTTAAGGCTTTCTTTTCCTGCTGCTTTTGAAACTTTTTTTTTTTTTTTTTTTTTTTTTTTTTTTTTTTTTTTTTTTTGCTAACTTGTCCAGAAGGAACATTATAAGGTGGAATAAAAAAGAGATGAAAACTCCCAGCAAAATGATGACATGTCAGTCCTTTAAAAAAAAAAACTGCTTGGAAGACTCTTCACAATGGCCTTGGTTGATTTTTAAGCATCCAAAATGTGCAAATCGTTGCATTATTTTTCATCACGCCAGAAAGTGTTTGCATTTTTATTTTTGTGGGGCAGGAGCAGATGAATTCCTAGAAAAGAACCTGACCACATGCCATCCCTCAGAAGCTAATGTGCTGAGGATCCAGAAAGTAACAAGGAAGTATATTTTGTTACCATTTGCAAATAAATGTTTGATATCTATCATTTCGAGAAAACCCTGGAATCAAAAATTGTGATCAGAATTTAACAATTAAGGTAATTCAGAAAGAATAAGTAATTTTCCAAATGTCAGTTTCATGTAACGCGATCTGACTTCAAACTGATTTGGTCCTTGTGATCATCTAGGCAGATGTCACCTGGCCCCGTCACTGTTCTCTTTTGAGGCTAAACTTTCCCAAGAGGAAGACTGCATTTACTTTAAAGGGAAGATGGCCACAACTCTCCCAAGAAAATTTCAAATCTGCTTTAGGGTCTCCCTTGAGTATGAACAGAAACTATCACTTCCGTCTAACCCACAGATTGTAGCATGCAGGACTGGGCATAACACCTAAGATTACTTTGCTTATAGCGGATTCTGTCCACTTTGTCAGCCAACCCAGACTAGGTCTCTTGGTGGAAGAAACACATTTCTATGCTGTGAACTGCCTAGGACAATGACACAAAGAAGCTTTGTAGGACCTCCAAAGGTCTCTAGGCAACAGACAGTGAGCTATCAAGACCCTAAGAGCCTGTAGGCCATGAGCAAATGACTTCTGCTTACAACTTTAAAAGGCATGCAAGTATAATCTCTTCTTCTCAAGCCTACAGATAAGATTGCAAACAAGGAACACCTCATCTGCAGTCTTCGGGACTCTGCAGAGACAGAGATGCCCAACTCAGTTGTGTCTGGAATTTTGACCCACAGCAATTATGAAATAAGAAATGTGTGCTGCCTTAAGGCATTATATTGCACTAACTAATACAAGCACATCTAAACTTACACCCAGATTATTCTATGGCAGACATTTAATACTTGCCTTGGGATTTATTGTGTTAGCCATCTAAATTTTGTTGCCATTGTACCCTCTTTTCTATTATTTTTAAATTACTGTCTAAAATAATGATTTTCACTATGACATTTTCATACATACTTATTATTGCAATTTGTTCATATTCACTCTATCTAATACCAACACACACACACACACACACACACACACACACACACAGCCCTTCCCCAAAGAGTTGCCCTTTTGTTTTCATGTCACACATTTTTAAAACTAGACTATGCAAATGAGCACAAATGCACAGTATTTGTCTTTCTGAATTTGGATTATTTAATTTAACATGATGATCCTAGTTAATCCACGTATTAGTTAAACTCGTGTATCTTCCCCCCAGCTGATATAATTGCATTCTTCTTTATGGCTGAATAAAACTTCATTGTGTATATATACCACATTTCCCCTCTTATCACTTAACCAGCACTTACGATCGTTCTATATCTAGGCTAGTATTATTAATACAACAATAAAATGGATGGGAGGCTTTCTCTGTGGTAATCTAATTTAGAATTCTTTGGATATATACTCAGAGTGGTAGAGCCAGGTCATATATATATGGTAGTTCTAGCTTAGCTTTTTAAAAGAATTTCCATGCCAATGTCCATAGTCACTGCACTAATTCATAATCCCACTGGCAACCTGCACACAATCACACACACACACACACACACACACACACACACACACACACACATTGTTCGACAAACCTTCATTTCATTAGTTGTCTAAATAAGAACTAGAGGGATGGCTCAGTGGTTAAGAACACTGCCTGCTCTTCAAAAGGATGTGGGTTCAATTCCCAGCACCCATATGGCAGCTCACAACTGTCTGTAACTCCAAGATATGACACCTTCACACCAATGCATACTAATTAAAATTAAATAAACATTTGTTAAAGAAGTTTTTAAAAAGAAGAACTGAGTTACGCAGATAGCTTGTCAAATGAAATCTAACAGAGAAGGGAGTCAACAGTCTCGGTGAGAAGACTGTCCCTTCACGGAGGCACTCCATTCAAGGGCCATCTCTGCATGAGCAAGAGAAATTGTACAAACAGAATCAGACTCCCTGAGTGCCTCACTCTGCCTAGAGCCATCCTGGCATTATGGAATAAGCTACAGAAACTGTATGTGCCTTTCATTTGCATGTTTGGGTTATGTGAACAGATTTCATGTCTTCCCTCTGCCTGTCTTTTTCTCTTCCTTAAACCACCCAGGACTTGTGTCAGACCACAGCTTAGCTAGAAGACTAAGGTCAAGACTCACAAGACCTTGTCTACAAAAAGTAGTAGATGACTAGAGGCTCAGTGACAGGATACTTGCTTAGAATGCACGAGGCCTTAGGTTCAATCCCTAGTACTATAAGAAGGAGAAGTGAAAGAGAGTAAAGGGAAGGAAAGGAGAGGGGAAGGGGGATAAAACAGGAAAGGAGAGCTGGCAAGATGGTTTAGTGGCTAAACACACTTGATGATCAAGCCTAATGACCTGAATTCAATCACTCAACACCTCTGTGGTAAAAGAGGAGGTCGATAATTAAATTACACACACACACACACACACACACACACACACACACACACCACCACCACCACCACCACCACCACCACCACCACCACCACCAGTCCTAGGCTAGCTAGCCTAGAGTACAAAGCTAGGCAGAAACAAGAGAAAGTCAGTGCCAACAAGGTAGAAGGCAGTAACTAACTCCCAAAGGTTTTTCTCTGATCTCTGTACATGTGCTGTGACGCACGGTGTGCATATACATCTGTGTGTATGCACACAAAATAGATAAATAAGATAGATAGATGATTGATAGATGATGAGAGGGGGGAATGATAGATAGATAGATAGATAGACAGATAGATAGATGGAACCTAAAATTTTGTGGAGAAATAGAACAATTGAGAGCCGATACTTAAACAAGGCAAAGTTGTGGCTAACACCACATCAGTACTGTTTTCCCCATTATTTCAATGGAAAACCAAAATGACTTGCCCAGCACTCCCAACTGTTATTTCATGAAACTGGGAGGGGAGGCCAGGACCTTGTGATTCCAACTTTAGAACTCCTGCTACTAGCTACACCTAATTTTTGAAAAGCATACAACTTTCAATTTAGTTCAATTTATGTTAATCTGAAAAATAAATGTATGTTATCCAGCTCTTTGAGAAAAAAGACTGTTGTGTAATGAAACCTAATATCTGACCTGCCTTAAATCCTTGGTGTAAAAAGTAAGAACACAAATTCATTTCCGAAGAATATTGGAATCCCCACCTTAAATAAGTCCCTAAAAGAACCATCACAATTAATCAGCCCCTTAACATCAAGTTTGGGGATTGGGGCAGAGGCAACAGAGTTTTCCTTCAATTTCTCCATCTCGGTTACAATACAGGATTAGTTAAATCACTACAGCCAAGCTGCTCCGGCAGGCCATGGGGAAGAACACTGCCAGGGGCAGACAGTGCATCTGTAAAGGAGTAGTAAGGCTTTCTTCACGGAACCACAGTTGCCAAGCACTCATCATAGTCCACGCCTTCTAATTTAGCCATAATGAAGCTCTGATGACACAGCCATGGGCGTATTCATCAAGATGAAACTTCCGCCAACTTCTGTACCACAATCCTCTTTCTCTGTCTCTCTCTCTGTCTCTCTCTCTCTCTCTCTCTCTCTCTCTCTCTCTCTCTCTCTATCTCTATCTCTATCTCTATCTCTATCTCTATCTCTATCTCTATCTCTCTTCCAGCCTGCCCAGTGCTCAAAGGCAACTGAGGGTTTCTGATAGTTCTGTGCTTCCTAAGGAATCCCTTGGACTACATCACTTTTCAGGTCCCCCGGAGCCTAAGGGTCCGTGTGATTCAAGGGTATGTTTCGCTAAGTCAGGATTCCAACCACAAGACTGGAGAAGGGATTGATAAGGACGTGCATAAGTTCTAATCAGGTGTTTGCTGGGTCCTAAGTCACACAGCTGGAAAAGTTTGCTAAAGGCACTGACACACAAGCACATAATCTCTCTGTATTTACTACCTTAAGAAAGAAAGGGAGAGCCATCAAGCAGTAGAGGTGACAGTCAAAAAAAAGGCTGATACGATTTTAAAGATTGAGAGTAAATTAGAAATAGGCAACCAAGCCATTAAATAATAAGTGTCAGGCGGAAAAGCAGCAAATGGTAGATTTTAAAATCATAACGTCAATTAATGATACCTCAATTCGCAATAAATTACATCATTAGGATATATTCCCAATACAGAAACGGTAAGAGAAATGATCGGTCTCCTGGGAAAGCTTGCACAGAAGTCGCAATGGCAAAGGCAGGAAAGAAAAGGAGAGAGAGGCAACAATTATGCTGCATCTGTTTCTTGCACATCGGCGGGGGGCACTTTCCCCTAAATCAGTTGAACAGTCAGTGATGTGAAAGATGAGGGCTCGTTAGGCAGCCTACAGACAGCACCTGAAACGGTTTGTCAAACAGTCGTGTCTCTGAAAATCAACAAGGAACCAGGAGGTATTGCTTCATTTATACTGGGAGAAGGCAGTGACAACCAAGACCCGAAGACAAGGCATCCAGGCTTTTCAAGGCCTTTTTACATTTAGCTCAGAAAAAAAATAAAAATAAAAAAGCCAAAGAAAGAGGATGACAGAACAGAAAACAAACTTAAGGCAGCAGCGCAGAAGTCAGGGGCGATACTTTTTCAGGCCTATGCAATGCCCGGGACTGTACACCATTGCTTTTCTCGTTCATAACAACTCAACAAGATAGTTTTATTCCACTTTCAGAGATAATAAAACTCACAAAGGAAATCTTTCTCAAAGTCACACCACACGAGATTCAGGGGCAAACATGTTCAGCTCCACATCCCAGCTTCACCGTCTCTTCTTTTCAAGGTTAACGAGAGCTCAGATTGTATTTGGCATTCCGGGCTTAGATAAGGAAATGGAGGGCGATGCGAAAGTGTAGCCATAGCCAACCTGGGGAAGAAGATGGAGAGAAATGCTGACCACAGCAGCTTCATTCTCAAACTCCAGCTCGCCAAACTCAGTAGAACACAACATTACAATTCTCCTGAAAAATCTACTTTTTAACTCACCCCCTCAACAACCAGCCCCGCCCAGCTAGAGCCACAAGGCCCTCGGTCTGCGCAGGCGCTATTAGAAGAGCAACTGTGCAGCTTCAGTTGAGTCCGTCTAGAAACAGCTTAGTCTCCCTCAATGACCGTGGACATTCTTGGAAGCGCCAATACTCGACCCACTTAAGATTATAGACTCTCTCGATTCTTCGTTATTGTAACTAGAAAATCTGGGGAGATTCCTATGGCCACCACATATTACCAGAGGAATTGCAGGTCACTCTTTGGGTTCTTAGTTTCAATAGTAAGTGAATTTAAGAATGTCAGAAGGAAGCCTAACAACAAGTGTATCTGGATTTAACAGAAAAAAAAAAAAAAAAAAAAAAATGGCAGGGCAGACAAGCTGAAAATCTGGGCGGCTACCTGGAGAACGGAGGTGGAGAAGAAAAACCGAGATGGCCACGCCTTTTGAGTGAGGCTAGCACGTTCAGCAAAGGGGGTGGGAGGGCTAAAGGAACAGCCACATGACGGGGAGAGGGGCGGTAGGAGGAAGAAAGAAGAGAGCGAGAAGAAGCTCAAAGTGTTGCGGAAAGCCTACCTGGGCTTTGGACAGCATCCAAAAGGAAGAGGGAGGAAAAAGGAAAGAGAAGCATTACGCTTTTTTGAGCTAAGACACAGACAAGTAAGACTTAACAGAGACACAAAGCTGCTCCCTTAAGTGACTGCACTACCAGCAGGGTTTGTAGGAGACAAACATGCATTATCTCGTTAAGGGCACAATCATCCCTCGTCTCTCTTTAGCATGGCCTTAAATGAATCAGTCAGGCCTTAAATGATCGACAGGCCCAGGTAAATTAACTCTGAAGAAAGAAAAGAATGATATTTCATGTCTCCACCCAGCCCAGAGGTGTATTCCATTCTGGAGGAACTAAGTAGCTTTCTCTTGATGGGCCTCAGCCAAATCCTGACATCTTCCAGGCCCTCCAAGGAGGTTACATTGTTTAGGAGATGCACAGGAATTGGAAAATAGATATGAGCTGTTTTAATGGGATCTAGTTTCAAAGCTAGTCATCAAGAGTTTGGGGTCTAGACTGGAATTTCAGAGCTCTCTTTCCATGTTCCTGGCCTCTAGCAAGGATATTCTTCAAACTGCAACTTTTGTGGTCGCTATCTACAAACTGCCTAACCAATTTCTATATTAATTTTGCTAATACATGCTAAGTGTCTAAAACAGAGCCCGGTCTATTGTAAAGAATTATGTTAAGTGTTTGTCCTTATTATTTCTATAATTTTCCTTCCCATTGTTAGAAATATTCTTGGTATCACACAAAGGACCATCTGAACAGAGTGAAAGCATCCAGCAAGACAAAACTTCTCCCCCTAAGAGTGTGCCTCTAAAGAGAAAGCCTGCCTGGGCAAGAAGTGCACCGGGCTTTTATTCAAATGCTCGTGGTGACTGTGTTTCCCTCATTGGGCAGGGTCTTGCCTTGCAGCCTTTTACAAATGGCTACACTAGTTTCAATCTCCACCAAGAAAAGGAGGAAAACTGGAAAGGGGTAGGCCAGGTAAGTAACTTAAATTCCAAGAAGAAACAGGGCCTTTGTATAAACAGGTTTTATGGGGTTGTAGGGGTTGAAATTTGCATAAAGTTTTGCAAGGTAGAGGAGATAAAAAGATTTAAATTCTTGTCACAGTGTTTGACAGAAAGGACAAAAATGTTATGTTTCCTGCTCCTTAAGCACCATTGCTTGTCACAAGCTATTTGAGAGGATGCTGGCTTGGTTTCTTTCCTTAGTCAGCTTCTTGTTCGTGGTCTTAGGTGTCTGACTAGGTCCTCCATGTGAAAAAGGTATCAGCTCCTTTTTCTGCTGAGGCACAGTATTTTCTCCTTATTCCCAGGCTTGGAGGGAGCTGTACAATACAACACACTTTGATTCTGCCGTCAGTGATCACACTCATTTGGACAAACTCAGCTTTTCAGCCCTTCAGTTTTGGCTACAGGGGCTGGTACAAACACAGGGAAACCTGGCATATCAAGGCAGCCATAAGTGGCATATCGGTGAAGACAACAGGCCCCAGGCTCTGATCAAGCTGAGAAAGCTATTTTTTTTTTCAAGGCCAGAGAAAGAGTTGGGTCACATCAGTGAGAAAAACAGAGAGCTTGCCACCATATGGCTATGCTGAACCATTAAACAAGCAAATAGCAGCCAAGACTTCAGAGACCAACAATATCAGAGACAGGTGGCATGATGTGAAATGGCCCTAAGCACACAGTTCAGGCCAAAGACATGAATAGTTTCTAAACGAAGAATTTTGTGGGTTTATATTTTTCAAAAGCTTACTTTATTTAGAGTTCTTAAATGTTCTACCTCCTTTCCAACCCACTAACCAGAGGTAGGCAAGAATGAAGGTTAACAGGGGTGGGGGAGGGGGGTACTTCTTTAAACATAGTTCCTTAGGGCAATTCTGCTCTACACTCTCAGGATATGAGCAGTCCAGTCAAATAGCAAACACCAAGCAGCAACATGAATCAGTAGCAGCAACACGATCCAGCAGAAACAGCAAAACTCCACCAAATAGGCGCAACAAAGATCTGAAAAGAGATGTGAATCATTCATTGCAAAGTGTAGTGATGCAAAAAGCATTCTCACTGTCTGTGGGCTTCTCTTTATATTTTCTTCTCAGAGTCCACCCATGGATGTCTTCAGCTGGTCAAAATCATAACCCTCTCACGAGACAGCTTGTAGCAAAATATCACATGACACAGATAAGTTTCTAAAGAAACCAGTAACTTCCACTTCAGATTTTCCTTCATATTGTTCCTGTATATAACTCCACACTGAGGGCCTCCGATATCTTAGAATGAATTAGTGTAGGGTCCTTCTCCTAACAAAGCCATCCAGAGAGTATCTCTGTAAGTTCTTTGTCATGTTAGTGCAGCCAAAATCTTGAGTGAAGCAACTTAAGGAACAAAGGGTTTATTTGGGCTCACAATTGAGGTTGGTGTTCATCTTGCCTTTTTTCTTTTAATGTAGTCTGGACCCAGGACCATGGGGTGCTGGTGCCAACATGTAAGTTGGATCTCTCCACCTCAATTAACTCAATTAATCCTCACAGATGAGTGAAGAGATTTGTTCCCACGGTGATCCTTATATCTCATGGAATTGATGGTCAAGATGAACCATCACAGCTAAGGACCACTGGGAACAACCTGGTCCCCTGTCCAACAGTCAGAGGGATGCTAAGATATGCTGCCCTGGAGATGCTCTCACAAAAGTATCTGAATAAAGTATAAGAGTAATACATTCGACTGGTTTAGGCCTTACTTTTTCCTGAAATTTCATCAAGTTCAGGACAATAAAATAAATTAGGAACCAAAGGGAAGCAAGCAAAAATTTGACCCTATGAAATGCAAATCAAAACAACTCTGAGATTCCATCAGAGTGGCTAAGATCAAAAATTCAATCGACACCACATGCTGGTGAGGATGTAGAAAGAGTGGAACACTCCTTCATTGCTGGTGGGAATGCAAACTAGTACAACCACTTTGGAAATCTATCTGGTGCTATCTCAGAAAAATGGGAATAGGGCTTCCTCAAGACCCAGCTATTCCACTCCTTGGAATATACCCAGAAGATGCTCTAGCACACAACAAGAAAATTTGCTCAACCATGTTCATAGCAGCCTTATTCATAATAGCCAGAACATGGAAACAGCCTAAGTATTCCTCAATAGAAGAATGGATAAAGAAACTGTGGTACATATACACTATGGAATACTACTCAGCTATTAAAAACAAGGAATTCCCAAAATTTGTGGACAAATGGATTGAACTAGAAATGATCATAATGAGTGAGTTAACCCAGAAGCAGAAAGACTCAAATGGTATATACTCACTTATATCTGCATACTAGCCCAAGGGGCATGTGCCACGAAAGCCTTCACTTACCAGGAAACTGGGACAGAGGAGAGAACATCCTATGGGGATGCTAGATGAGAGAATAGCAAAGTAGAAGGATCCAGAGGGTCCTTGAAACATACAAATAGAACATTATGATAGGCAGATTTGGGCCCAGGGGTCCCGCTCAAATTAAGGCACCAGCCAAGGACAATACAGGCGGTAAACTTTAAACCCCTACCCAGATCTAGCCAATGGTCAGAACATTTTCCACAGTTGAGTGGAGAGTGGGATATGACTTTCTCACGTACTCTGGTGCCTCACATTTGACCATGTCCCCTGGAGGGGGAGACCTGGTGGCACTCAGAGGAAGGACAGCAGGTAGCCAAGAAGAGACTTGATACCCTATGAGAATATACAGGGGGAGGAAATCCCCCTCAGGAACAGTCATAGGGAAGGGGAATAAGGGGAAAATGGGAGGGAGGGAAGAATGGGAGGATACAAGGGATGGGATAACCATTGAGATGTAACAAGAATAAATTAATAAAAATAAATAAATAAATAAAATGAAATTAAAAAAAAAAAATTTTGACCCTATATCTCCAGATGTAGAATCCTATGAATATGGTGTAGGATCCTATGAATATGCATGGGACCAGAATGAATAAGAATGTAAACTTTGATTTAAGGACTAAAGAGATAGGAGTTTTAGCTGATACTAAGCAAGGCTTGAATCTCCATGTCATCACGGTGAATGAGAATGCAGCTCTCAGATCAATGGTCATGGTGGTTTGAATAAGAATGGTCCCCACAGGCTTACATGATTGTGTGCTTAGTCATCAGGCAATGACACTAGTAGAGAAGGGTTAGAAGGATTTGATGTGCCACTGGAAGTGGGCATTGGGGTTTCAAAGGTCCACACCAGGCCTAGGGTCTTTCTCTGCCTAAGGATTAGGACATAGCTCTTAGCCGCTTCTCCAGCACTATGCCCACTTCCAAGCCACCATGCTCCAAGCCATGATAATAATGGCCTAATCCTCTGAAACTATATGGGGGCCCTCTTTTTAAAGAGTGGGCTTGGTCATGGTGTCTCTTCGCAGCACTAGACCAGTGACTAAGACAATGGTGGGTCTCCATCCAAGACAAACGTAACTGTGCCTATCTCTGTTCATGGGAAGCCCCAAGTGTTGACTAGTCTAAACTCTGGACCTCACACTTGGGACAAAAATTTAAAAAAAAAACTCATATGCACTGAGAGTACACACAAAGTAAAAAGACCTATGGCATAAAAAGGCATTTTAAAGAAATAGACCTGGCAATAGCTTGCAGAAGCATAGCCATTATAAACAATATCAGAGAGCTTTTTGACTAGGAACTGTAGAGAAAGGAACTTAAATGACTTGATTAAAAGCCACAACATGACTTGGTGGTTGATTTAAGAGTTATATTAGTCAAGATTCTTCAGAGACATAGAGTCAATATGATGGAGTTGAACTCATACCATTTTAAACCTAAGTCAAGCACAAAGTCATATGCAAATAGACACTGTTAGGATTCTGCCCTAGTCTGCCTACCTGTGATGTCACTGCCTACCTGCCACTGGGCATGGCCCTGCCTGGTATATAAAAGGACAGAGCCACCTCACCCCCTCTCTCTTACCTCTTACTCTCTTCTTATCTCTCTTCTCCCCCTTGCTCTCCCTCCTCCTCTCTCTTCCTCTCTTCCTCTCAATCTCTCTCCGTCTCTCTCTCTCTGTCTCTGTCTCTGTCTTGTCTCTCTGTCTCTATCTCTAGCTATCTGTCTGAGTCCACCTTCCCCCAATTTCCTTCTCTCCCCATACTCATATAATAACTTCTCCATATAATATCTGCTGCCTGGCATCTTATTTTTTAATCATTAAAAGACATACTTTGACATGTTGGGAAAACTCCACATAATCTCAAGTCTTCATTGCAAAGAAATGAAGAGCTTCCATTGCAGCCTGTGGTGTTTTGAAGATTCCTCAGCATCACATATTAATTAAGTAAGGGAACAGAAGGCTTAAATGCCCTTATCAAATGAACCACAAGCCTTAGAGAATTGATATCATCTATATGCAGAGATAATAACCTGTACTCCTCCTCTAGCCTAAACTGTGCAGTAGTGGAGACTGTGATGGTGATCCAGAGTCCATTCAGGTGATGGTTAGATCTCCAGATCCATTCCACAAATGAACTAGGATTACCTCATCAAGCCAAGCCTCATTCTAAGTGCTGAGTACATGGTGGCTAAGAAGATGACAGTCTGGTAAGTGATACATGCCTTCATCATGAAGCTTCATCCAAATTGCATGTGAGTGCAAATGCTTTAAAAGATTATAGTAAAATAAAACACCTGGATTTCATAAGAGAAACAGAGAAATGAGGTTTATTAAACAGTGCTTATACTTTCTAGATAGCAATGTAGTCCTCTCTGGTAAAGGCTATGTTTTAAAACAAGGCAATACAGGACTATTGGGGTGTCAGGAGTTACCAAATCCACCCTGAGCTAGTGTCTTTCAGGTGCTTGTCTCTCAAATTTGAAAATGAAGTACACAGATTATAAAGGTAAGCCTTAGAGGGTTTATTGTAGATTCACATGTGGGAACTTAAGCTGGAGAGAGAGCCTTGCTGTTTGAAATATGCATGGAGATCAGTCATGTAGCAGAGTAGCAGCTACATGGCAAAAGTGGGGGGAAGGGGTCAAAGAAGTGGTAAGGAAACCCAGTGTATCAGAAAAGGTCCACTTGGGCTCTGGTCCATACCTGAAAGGAAAAGACAGAAGAAAACATCACTTCCTTCGCACTGAGAAAGGTGGGCCAACCCAACAGAACCTCTTGATGGCTGGTAGAAAGGCAGCACAGAGGGGTGAGACGCCTAGAAAGGCAAAGTCCATGATTTCTTCCACATGGCTTAAGATAGATCTTTACAGGTAGCCCCATCTTTCTGATGGGTGACCCCTTAGACTGCCCAACTGGATTAAATCTTATGTTCCTGACAGGTAGAAAGGCAAGGCCTCCACCCAAGGAAGAAGTCACCTTCTCCAGAGGGGCCTGATCTTCTCTAGAGAGTCCTGATCAAGGCTACTATATGAAAGTTTTGCCCTAAATCAAGGTCCACAGAGAGGATGTTCAGCAGACATCAAATCAGGCTAACTCTTGCTTGGGGTTTTTCCAACCAACCATGCTACCCTGCCCCCCTATACCAACTGCTCCTGATGCGCAGAAGCGAAGAGCATGAGCCACTCTAAGGCCAGGTAAAAAGACTTCAGGACCACAGAGAAGCACCAACCAAACACTGTTGGTATTTTAGGACATGAGCAAGCACAGCCCATCTGTCTCCCCAGTGTCTGCCCATCTGTCAGTGCCACACTGTACCACAGGCACCCAGAGAAGTCTTTCAAATATACTTTCTGAGCATTGTGTTTAAGATCCAGTTTGAAAAGAAAACTGGCTATGAGAACTGAGCGGTTGAATTCCCTCAGCTCTTTCCCCCTAATTACGGTGCACACAGCCAGCCAGAAACAAAGACTCCCGGCCTCTGTTGATTCTCTGATGCCTTATCTGAAGTCTAGGTATTTATTTTAATTCAGAACTTCGTTTCTCTTAAAGAGAAAAATCAGAATCCCTGAAGAGATTCTCCAGCTAAGTTTTCAATCTCCATTTCCTCCAAAATGAATGTCAAAGGCAAAAAAAAAAAAAAAAAAAAAAAGAAAAGAAAAGAAAGAAAGAAAGAAAGAAAGAAAGAAACTAGGATCCTTGCAACAGTCCACTTTTGAGTTTCTAATTTTGACAAGGAAGCCATCATCTGCTGGTCTAAGCCTTGACCAAGACTGCAAGGAGGAATGAAAATCAAATAGCGGCATGGGATCGATCAAATCAAAAACAGGTCTGGGCAAAACAACATTGAGGGAAACACGGCCTCCTGAGGCTCTAAGCTAATAGAGGCAGCTGGTGAAGACCACCAAAGACAAGAGAATGAGAAAGGGCTTCCAGCGAGGGGAAACAGTGGCCTCTGTGCCACAAAGGAGCAGAAATTAGCATTGCAATGAAGCAACACAAAGGAACTCTACCCAAGCCTGTGAAGGAGCCCTTCTCTCCTGCCCCTTCTTAAGGTCCATTTGTGTCCCTCAGCAGCCTCCCCACAAAAAAATAAAGAAAAAAAAGAAAAAAAAAGAAAAGGTTGCCTTCCTTTGCATTATCGTCTCTACAACTTCTAATAGAAGTATTTTTTTATTCATTTAGCTAAAAATAAACCACTCCTCCACTTGGTATTTGGGCAGCATTTGGCCCCCTCATTTTCAACGCACTCTTGTCAGAACTTTGCTGCCTCCCTCTTCCTTTTGATAAAAGTTTGGACTCCTCTGAGTGTTCTTCCACTCTTAAGCTCCAAACATTTCAAACAGCACAAAAGATATGACAAGATGAAAGGAAGTGTCCACAAATAGACAGCTAGACAACCAGTCAGCAGCTTTCTGCTTTCTTTTCCCTTTTTCCTTCAGGAGGGAAAGGTTTTCATTTGAGAAGGAGAGTAAGTACAGTTCTATTTCTCTGTGTCTCTCTGTTTCTGTGTCTCTGTCTCTCTTTGTCTTTCTCTGTCTTTCTCTTTCTCTGTCTCACTCTCTGTCTGTCTCTTTCTCTGTCTCACTCTCTGTCTCTGTCTGTCTCTGTCTGTCTCTGTCTCTCTGTCTCTGTCTCTGTCTCTCTGTCTCTGTCTCTGTCTCTCTCTCTCTCTCTCTCTCTCTCTCTCTCTCTCTCTCTCTCTCTCTCTCTCTCTCTCTCTCTCTCTCTCACACGCACACACACACACAAACACACACACACACTGGCCACTTTCCAAGCCTGTTAGTGCTCGAAGGAGAAAAACACTCACCCTGTCATATGTAGCCTTGACCTTTACAACTCATTGTCCTTCCGGGGCAAGTGTGCAGAGCCACAATTCAAATGGAATTGCTCATTCTCCATTTTTTATAGTCCAGTGTTTGCAATTTAATGAGGTTTTGGTGTTCCATCTAGGAAGGGCATTTCTTTAACAAAAGGAACCTGAAACACAGGTTTTGATTAAAAACCTACCCAGGCTTTGGGGAGCTGGTTTAAATCTATTTCAGATCGGATCAACTGACGTTTGATTTGAAGTTACTCCTCTTGTCCCCTGGCAGGCTTGGCAAGGACATTATTTTTTCGTTCTTGATTTAATCGCAGCTGCACAGCAAGCTTCTCCCCCTTCTTCCTCAGCCATAGCTTGAGCAATCCTTAAGCTTGGACACAGATGACAACTCCTCCTGCATTGATCCAGATCCCTCTCGCTTCTCAGGTTGATATGAGTGGAGCCCAGGCAGGTATCAAGAACTTTCATAAAAAAGAATTCACTTTGGTCTGCAAGTGCTCAAGTCTATTCACACTGGACTCTGAGACATTAACTGGCTATTCACTCCTGCCATTAATTACACCACTGAGACACTGATAATCATGGCCAGCCAAATCCAACCCCACTCCTATAAGCTACTCCTCTCCCTGGGCTTCCACCTTCCCCTTGTGAGGGATGTGGGTGGAGCTAGGGGTGGGGATGGGAAGCCTAAGATTTTTCCCTTCATAAGCATCACCATATCCATTTCCATTTCTACTGATGTCAGTTCCCTCATCTAACAACTTAGCGATGGATCTCCTGAATTCGTAGACAAGTGTCCCTCTCTCCCAGCTCTGATGAAGTTTGGATCTAGAGGCCTTCTTCATCTACCAACATTTCCTCTAATTCACCTTCTGTGCAATAAGCAAAGATTTCTTAATTGCTATTGTTACCCCCTTTATTACCATCTTGTAAGCACATGTGTGTGCATAGACACACACACACACACACACACACACACACACACACACACACACACACACACACACCCTACCTCAGCATAAAGCCCAGACCTACACTCTCAGGCCCTCAGGATCTGACCTCTGGCCATCTCCACAATTCTTTTCTCCCTCCAATGCTCATCTTCCACGTTCCATACCAGTCATATCAACCTACATACTGATTCCCAAGCTGACCCTTATTCTGGTATAATCTTCATCCACATTGGCCTGATCAGCATCTCAGCTTACTCCATGAAAAAGTTCCTTGACCATAGTTTTGGTTTTCCCACACGACAAAAGCACGTCTGCTTTAACACGCAACCCACACACAAGCAGCAAGCTCTCTTTCTCCTCTCCCATTCCTCTTCATTCTTACCAGAGACCAAAGTAAACAGCTCTTTTCCATACTTCATATGCAGTCCAATCAATTAATTAAATACTTACCTAAGCAAGAGGTCAGAAGCTCCCACAGTCCTGTCTGCAACGGTAGGAATGGAGGCCGAGAGGTCCTCCTCAGGAAAGGTCAGAGATGACAGCTCATCTGTCTAAAACTCAATGTCATAGGATATGAGGTGGTGTATCAGGTGACATCCTGACCCTAGATGGACACCGTCATGGAAGAGCCTCCTCAGTGACAGATTAACCTTCTCTATTAGCCTTTCAAGGAGAGATGGCCTGAGGATAGCAGAATAAGATTTAGACTGAAGTCCAGAAGCCTGCAAGCTGAAGCCTGGATCCTCTCCTGTCCACCCACTTTGCATCTCTGGAAGTCACATCACATCACCCCACCTGTCTCCTAAGCCAGGTATGGGAAGTCTACCAAATGTAAAAGCTCTTTTCAGACTAAGGACGATACAAGCTTTCATCCTTATTTTACTTTTTAATGCCAGATTAACAAATATGCCTCACTTTTAAACAAGTCTACTTCCTGAAGAAATTGTCTTATTATATCTCTGAACATGCTTACGAGCAAGTAGGACAGAACATATACCTATGTGAGGTAAGGTAATCAGGGTCTTTTCCTTCATGTCTGCTGTCATGGAATTGCTGCACTGTTACTTTGAGCACATCCTCTCTGCCCTGGCACTAGCTATGAGTCTCCTACTACTTGGAGACAAAGGGGGACAGTAAAGAAGTAGAAAACCAAAAGGACATATTGTTAAACATCAAGTTCAAAGCCACTGGTCTAGGTGTAAAACAGGAAGGCTGAGTGCAGATTTTGTTGTGCCACTAAAACAGATAAAAAGATTCATTGGCTGAGAGAAGTGAAGATGAAGAAGCAGGTGCGAGGACAGAAGCAGAGATGGAGAGCTGATACAGCTGCACCAGCGGCTTCCATTCATCACCACCTTCGCAGCGAGTCTGGGCCCCTCACTGTTGTCTACTGAGGACTACCAAGCAATGAAAGAGAGCATGTCACCTGGGATGTTACCCAGGTATACATGTCACCCAGGAGGGATGCTCATATACCGATGCCCTAAGAGTTTTCCACTCCCTCATCTAATCCATAACCCATATGTGGTCCTAAACACACACACACACACACACACACACACACACACACACACACACACACAAAATGTAGAACATGAACCTTGGAGACATTAGGGACATAAAATGATGCCCATATTGTCCAAATTGAGACTGTGTAAGCATCACATGGTTACCTACCAAATTGGCATTGCAGTATACAGACAGGCAGTCCCCACCCCCACCCCCCACATACAAACACACAGGCACAGGCACACATACACACACACACACACATCACAGAGAGAGACAGAGAGAGAGAGAGGGAAACAGAGAGAGACAGAGAAAGAGAAAGAGACAGAGACAAAGAGATAAATACAACTCTATCTCCTCCAGTGAAACACATTTAAAGTACCACTTGAACTTTATATAGAGCATAAACCATAGAGAATAAATAGAAAAGAAATCAAAACAGAAGACTCAAAGACAGACTTTCAAAGTGAAACAACAAAAACAACAAAAAGCAAAAACACAAAACACCCTGATTTCTGAAAAAATACAATAGAATATTTACTCCAAGGGAGTAACTTTGGATGATATCAATATCTTTTCTGAAGCAGTCATTCTAATAAAATGTCTCTCTGAGTATATCATCTGTATTTACCAAAAGTGGTTGGTATAACCCACTTTAGTACCTGCCTCTGCCCGTGCCTTCCTAAGTGATGGGATTATGGACATGTGCCTCCACACCCAGCAAGGATCTGCTTTGTAGTCACACTCTGGTCTTCCCCATAAAAGGTAAGCAGGGTTCCACAGCCCTCACATAGTGTACATATTTTTACTAAGAATGGAAGCCAGAGGTCATGGACCAAAGCCTAGAGAATAAGAAGAGGAGAGGGATGAGGGCCAAAACATTGCAAATTAATGAATCCAATTCTCAGAGGATCAGGGGAAATGCAGGACCTATGCATGTGGGCAAGTGAGTACAGACATCTCTTCAAGATGTGTCAAAAGCTGTGCTTGGCGCAGAACTCATGAAAATAACAGAAACAAACAAACAAACAAATAATCCATAGACCTTCATGAAAGTACACAACAGCCTCACCACTTAAGCCTGATTTTACTGGCCAAACGTATAAGGACATTCTTTTGACCACCCATTTCTAAGTACCATTTATGCTCCATGGATGCTGGACCATGAAAAACAGGGGCCAACGTGGGAGCAAAGGTCCTGGCCCTGTGAAGGTTCTATGGACCTAAGGGCAGGATGGTTATAGACAGTTATATTATAATGGAATATATGCTATGGTGGGGAAAGAAGTGGTGCCTGAATTTCCCCTATCATGAAAATGGTCTTCTGAAAAACCTGACATAGCCAAGGGTAGCAGGAAATGAATGCTAATGCCGGGAGTAGCTCTTTAAATTATTTTAATTGGCAAACAATAATTGTATATATTCATTGGTATTTCAACATACTAGAGAATGAATCAGAGTAAACTGGATGTGCTGGGTGACTACCACAGGAAGAACAGTTCTCACACAATGGCCAACATGAAATGTACCCTACAGACAAGTTTCATCTTACTCAAAGAGTTATGTGCACCTGTTTTTGATGACTCATCAGCAGGAAGGCTTTCACATTGAAATCCAGACTTCTGATTTGTCTTCAAATTTCCTCTCAAAGCAATTGACACAGTGATTGTGTCTTTAATGGAGCCAGATTTGCCCAATTGTTCTGAGACTTTCCTATGCTCAGTATATATGAAGATGTCCCTCAGTATCTACATGCTGGGAGACGCTGTGGATGAGATAACACTGAGAGGTGATGCCCATAGGAGGGGAGAAGGGGAGAGTCCCAGTGAATGGAACCACTGTCCTTGGAAAAGAAGCCTTGGAGCAGCACAATGAAGACGTAGCAACAAGAACCCTCACCAGACACCAAGTGTGCTGGGATCTCCATCTTGCACTCCTTAGTCTGCAGAGCTGTGAGCAATAAAATCCTACCGTTTATAATTTACCTGGTTTCGTGAACTTTGTTATTGCAGCTGAAATAGACTAAGTCATTGACCCAGTTCTGAGACCTAAGTCAGTTGTCACTTATTATTAAATTTGGGCTAATGGTAAGGTTCAAGAAAAAGCAAAGGTTTTTCACGCTTAAGTTTCTATCAGACATGGAAAACATAGAGTAGAGGAAGAAAGGCATGTTTCACCATGTTGTGTGTCCGTGACACTGTGGCCAGTGAAGTCCCTGCACACCTGTAAGTGTTGAGACTATGATTTATATGTACTTCTATGAAGGTCAAAGGATCTGTTTATGTTTTATATTTATGAATTTGGCAGCAAACATCATTCTTCACACTTTGTAGAGAAGAAACCAACATGTTCTGAGAGAACAATTACAAAGTTTCTAAAAGCTAAAATGTTAGAGGAGGATAAACACTTTGGAAAATTAGAGCAAACACTGGCATGGATGTAAATAAAGGCCTAGCCAGGGGCAGAGGTAGGGAAGACGTCACATCTACAGGTTTGAATAGGAGTTTTGAATTGAGACTATCCTAGGTAGTGGGAGCTCTCAGAAATGCTCTCAGAGAGGGAAACTGACTGGACTTGTGATTAGAAAGAGCTTGCCCAGCAAGAGAACCGAGCAAGAACCAGGTAGAAGGAGAATTTTCGAGAAGCCAAAAGGCCACCAGAGGCCTATGTGGGTGGCACGACTGGGAAAGCATGAATACAGGGCTTTAGTGTGGCAAAGTGCCAGGATGGCACGACCATCAGAGAGCAGCGAAAGAAGCCAGCAGATCATAGGGAGTGAGATCTCCAACACTACAATTAATCAGGACCTCAGGCGATGAGGCCACCTTCCCTGGTGACCTCTTTGGTTTTGCAATTCCTTGTTTTCCTGGTGGTTCAGGTACAGTTTCAACTAGATGTTGCCAAATAAAATGCAGGATACCTGGTTCATTTGGATTTCAGATTTAACTTGTCTTTAAATGTATCATGACACATCAGCACATCCTGTGTCCTTATTTGCTAAGTATGCGACCCTGGCTTCAGCCCCAATTCAGCCAGAGTTGTCCTCTGTCACTTACACTTCTCAGGAGTGGGAACCTGGAGGAGACACTATCTTACTACAGGGGAGAAAATGCAAATTCTTTCCTAGAATGATCTTCAGTTGGTAATTCCATAGAGTCATCAGCTCACAATATTCTCATGATCCAACAAGTTTTGGTCTGAAGAAACCATGGCTGTGTTCCCAAGAGCCAACGAGCCAAAGTCAGAGACATAAAAACAGACAGAGGAGAATGAGAAACAGTGATGGTAAAAGGAGAAAAGAAGTGAAGAGGTGGACAAAGGAACCCACAGCTGATTCAGGTCAGGCAAAAGGTCTCAAAGTCCTCAAGAAGCCGAATGTGCTCACACGTGCAGGTGATGAACTGGCCAATAAAAGTCCACTCTTTGTTACACTTCCTATATTCCTGGAAGTATACTACAGTATTACAGATATGCTTTTATTTTCAGACTAGCAAACATTATTTTAAGAAGAAAAATCAGGCAGGCTATTTTTGTTTTGTTTTTTCTGTTTATTGACATTTTAATTTAATCGAAATGATTATCTTTTCCCTTTCTCTCTCCTCCTTTCAAGCCCTCTCATATACCCTTCCACTCTTTCCTTCAAATTCATGGTCTCTTTTTTCATTAGCTGTTATTGAATGCACATATGTATTTGTATATACATATATATATAGTTAAATATAACCTGTTAAGTCCATATACTGTTACTTATATGTATGTTGTTTACTTGTTGTTGTCTATATGAGTGAGTGTGTGTGTGTGTGTGTGTGTGTGTGTTGTGCAGATGTGTGTACCCATGCAGAATTGAGAACAGACACTTGAGTATCTTCCTCTACTATTTTCTGTCTCATTCCTTTAAGACAGTGTCTTTCATTGACCTGGAAAGTTGCCATTTTGGTTAGTCTACCTGGCCAGGGAGCTTTGAGAATCCATGTGCATCTGCCCCCTCAATGCTTAGATTATAGGTATATCAAACCCTGCCCAGTCTTCTGTGCAGATGCTGAAGATTTGAACTCATGACTTCATGCTTGTGGAGTAGCGCTTTTCCCGCTGAGCCATCTCCCCAGCCTGTTATACTTGTGGTAGAAGTTAGCTTATTTGTACTTACAAGACAAGCTCTCTAATAGCCAAATTGGTGGGAGAGGTCGCCTCATGCCTCCTCTGATGACAGCTCAAGCGTACAAACCTGAATGTGGGCGCCACACTCACTAGCAATGATGGCTGCTCAAACTGAAGTATCCAGGACCCAAAGGGAACCCTACAAAGATGCCACATCTTTGCAGTTAGAACCCTCACCGTCTGCTGCCACCAAAGCATCGACCCAGAAAAGGAAAAGGACAAAATGATCTGGTTTTTTTTTTTTTTTTTTTTTTTTTTTTTTTTTGTTCCAAAGCCAATTTGCTTTCTTCTCTCCTCTACGCATGAATTCCAGTAGGTGCAAGCTATTCTTTCTAGGGAGGTGGGGGAAAGAGGTAATCATGACAAATTATCCTTTTTCCAAGTTATCATCATCTTGCTCTGTCTCTGTCAAATTGTTCCTCAAACACAGCAGTCTGCGAGCCCTGCACAGCCTCCCCCCTCCAGTGCTATTTATACCTTTTTGGATCAAACTAGCACTTCTGCATATCTCAGCCATTCTGGGGGCTGCGATAATGAACTGCACTGTTTTCAGTCATTTCCATCAGAGTCGCTTGTGGTCACGTCCCTGACTATCTTTAAGGACAATGTGTCCCACAATCACTTCCATCTAAATCTGTCGATAATTATGATCGAAGGAGCTTGGGCTAATTTTCACCGGTGAAGGAGTGGTTCATTTTTCAAGCCTACATGTTGCTCCCGAACAATCTGGAAGCAGTCACACAACCTTGATCTGCAACTTCACAGGGAAGCAGGCATGGGCTTCTTTTTGTTAACTCCCTCAGGAAATGAACTGTTCTTTCCTCCTAAAAAAAAAAAAAAAAAAAAAAACAGACTTTTTTCTCTTCTAAAGCAGCATCCCATCTTTCTGTTGAGTCTTGGCTTCTTTTCTTCAGGTAGATATTCATGGAAAAGAGATTCAAATCAAAAGGAAGGGGGGAACGGCAAAGAGAAAATGGGAGCGTGGGAAAGAAGCAAAGGATACAAAGTGTGATGGTGAGGATATGCTTCATGTTGAGTAGTCAGCTATAGCAGGACTCTCCTCTCCCCACCCAGCTACTCCTCTGGGTGATGTAATACCTCAGGATCACTAGGCTCCCAGGATGCTTTTACCAGCTCCAGCTTCCCTTTCCAGTGTCTCAGTTCTTCCAACCAGCTTTTCCCCCTACCTTTCATAGGCACATCGTATTCTTGTGTGTGTGAGTTTCAGTGCCATGTTTGTCTGTGTACCATTTGCATGCAGTGCTGGAGGTTACCTGAAGAAGACAGTGAGTCCTCTGAGATTGGTGGCTTGTGAGAACCGTGTGGGTCCCAGAATTTGAACCAGGACCCTCTGGAAGGGCAGCAAGTGCTCTTAGCCACTACACTGCTGAGCCATCTCTACCGCCCTCTATAATTCTTATATCTAAAATATTACATGTGGTGATATTCAAAACAAATGACACTCTAAGAAAACTTCAACCAGTGTGAGGAATGAATGAAGGAAAGAAAACATCGCTAAGAACTCTCAAGCCACTTCTTTTAACCTACCAGGAGTCTTGTCTCTACACAGGGAAAACCCAGGAAAACTTAAGGAGGTTTACCAGAAACAAGTTAGATCCTATAGAGTAAGTGGGGTCATGCTTCATGCATCTTCCCACTTGGATACAGACAGGATCTCACATTGGCCAACATTTCCCTAAACTCTCAGGTAAAAAATGCCAAGAGAAGCCAACCTAAACTCTGCGGTAAAAAATGCCAAGAGAAGCCAACCTTTGCGGCCACCATTTCAAAGGACATTTTGGCTTTCCCATTTAATCCCTACCCAGTGAGGTAGAGATGGTCAGGAAAACACTGGTTATGGAATCAAAAGACCTGGATTAAATCCTGCCCATTTGTGGATATGGGTTAAGTCTGTTTTCTTACCTTGAAAAGTAATAATCACTAAAAAGCTATGAACACTAAATGGTGTAGGAATAAAGCAAGAAACTCTAAGTCTGGGTGCTCAAGGAGCCATCAGCCACTCCCTCCTCATCACCATTCAGCCGTGCCACCCACTTCTAAGAAATTAACCTTGAAGACTGCCGCTTCCCCTCCACTCAGGTTCTGGGAAAGGGCAACATGGAAGCTAACCGCCCCCATTCTCAAAATGTTCACATCTAAAGCAATGCCTCATGAATTCTGCATATTTCTTACCATGGGAACAAGGCAATTTATGAAAGAGAGAGAGAGAGAGAGAGAGAGAGAGAGAGAGAGAGAGAGAGAGAGAAGAAAGCAAGAGAGAAACACATTAATGGGCCCTAATAATAGTGTTAAGTATCAAACCTTCAGAAAACGCTCTTCATTGATCCCTAACTCTATCAAAGTGAAGTAAAGCTTAGTAGAATCCTATTGTACAGATAAGGAAACTGAGGCAGAAGGTATAACAGTTTTGTGTGTCTCAAGTCTCACAGCAAGAAAACTGTGTGGCAGGATTCTGGCTAATTTGAGCACCCCTTCTGGGATCAAAAGCGGTCAGTAGTGGAAACAAAATGGACAGGTGTCCTCCTTGGCTTCACTGGGATGCCCGAGCTCTGCCCACAGGCCTCTCCATGACCTGCCTCAGATCCGCTCTTCAGCCTCAGATATGAACTGGCCTCTGATGTGCCCTCCAGCCTCAGAACCTGTCCATATTCCAGCCACACATACTTCTGTGCAGTTTTTTGCTTTTGTTTTTGTTTGGTTTGTTTTTGGTTTTTTTGTTTTGTTTTGTTTTGTTTTTCTTGTTTTGTTTGTTTGTTTGCATGCCCTGCCTTGGTTGTGCATCATTTCCTAATCTGCACATGCTGCCCACCTCTGAGACAGATGGAGGTAACCTGACTCTACCTCGGGCAAAGGGCAGGAGTTAAATACTTAGCCTGTGGTTTATGTTGTGCGCACTTTACCCTCCCCAGCTTCCCTATCCAGTGTGTCATTTTTCATAACCTTGTTTGCAAACGCCTTACCTATTTTTTTCCCTATGAATGAAGAAACCACATAGGATGGTTCATTCACGCCTTTGAACTACAATAGACAGACTCCTTCCTTATGTCTGGCATCCCAGAGCAGGGAACTATCCACTAAGCAACCTTCCCTCCGGCAACAGGCCAGATTGTCATTAGAGAAGCCTGGCTGTTTCAGACACTTAGGACAGTCCGAGTACAGAATCATTGCAACTAAAGCCATGACTCCCGCTTCAGAAGGCTTTGCTGTTGCTATGGCTGCCCCAGACAATCTGCACAAGCCTGGAAAGCTACATCCTGGGACAACAAGCCTTCGTGAACTTCAGGCTACCTTGCAGCTAGTCTTGGTCAACACTGGAGAGAGAAAGCACCTCCTTCGGTACCTCAGCACGACTGGTGCGATGTAATTGATCTTTATGCAAGGGCTGTGGTTGGTCCCTATACAGGGCCTATACTTGGTACAACTGGAAGCTATGTGGTAGGTGCTTGGAGCAAATAAAGCCTTTTGCACACCACACCCATCCTCTACACCCTGGCTGTCGAACAGGCTGCTTAGCTCACTTTGCAGCTCATCCAGGAACACACCCTCCTTGGCTGCCTTTGGTGCTGCAGTATTGAGCCCAGCAGACTACTCCCCAATGTTCATTTATCTCGAATGTCCTTCTTATCACTTCTACAGTAAATCCAGTGGAATAAGATAGAACATGATGAAAAAACAATGGAGCAGCAGGAGAGGTAGCCACAGCTTCCACTTTGGCAGCAACAGCAACAGCAATGTCAGTGGTAGGAAAAGCAGTTAAAAGGCCTCCAAAGAGTTACTGAAGGTCATGGCCAGTGGGGGCAAGTGAAGATGGCATCGACCAATGGAAGTGTAGGAAAAGCAAATGGTGTTGGGTGAGACAGAGCAGCCCAAGTTTGTGGAAGAGTTCTTCAGAGTTAAACCAAGTACTCAGAAGGCTAAGATAGGAGGATTGCAAGTTCAAGGTCAGCCTTGGCTGCATACAAGACACTGTCTCCAAAACCAAACAAACAAACAAAAGCAAAAAGAGTGCCTGAAGGTGCCAGGCTTGAAGACCAAGGGTCTTAAAACCTGAGGCTTGCAAATGCTAGCTACTGCAATGGCTGAAGGTGCTGACACACCGGGAGGTCCACAGTTAAAATGCTGCCTGGCATTGGCTGTTGCCACCTACTGCGGAGCTATCCTCTAATCCTTAGAGCCATGAGCTTCACTGGCTTCTGAGCGGAAGATCATCAGCAATTAGAACCCAGAAAGCTTAACCCTCTCACTTGACCACCTAGAACGGTGTGTTCCTCACAGAAAGCCGGGACATATTAGAACCGTAAGTCTTTAGGCCTCAGGGTGGTAACTTTAAGCCTCCGAGTCTATCGTCCCAGTCTGCAACATTTTCCACTCAAAGGCCCAACTCTACCACCATTAGAAGAACCAATGGGTAATTCCATGAACACCTCAGTCTACCTGTTACATCTTACTTAAATAGGAAACTTCTCTTCAGGTATCACTTTCATTTCCAAAACCAAGTTTGGTCTACATGCCTGCCATCCAATTGTTTCCTCCACCTTACAGTAGGACTAACACCTCCCTGCTGATGATGTTAACACACTAGGCTAAGGTCTACCAATATCTCCCCAGCTGACCTTCAAATTCCTCAAGGCAACTAATATGTTCTTTTCTTCTGATATAGATTAACCCTAGCCCTAGCCCTAGCCCTAGCCCTAGCCCGAACCCTCAAGAGTGTAGTTGACAACAAAAGCTATTGATGTGAATACATGGCCAGGAACAGAACGGAGTGGGGGGGGGGGGGACAAAAAACAAAGAATCAAACAAACAAACAAACAAAAAACAGAATGGTAACATCCCGGAATAGTATG
This sequence comes from Acomys russatus, assembly GCF_903995435.1. Taxonomy (NCBI): domain Eukaryota; kingdom Metazoa; phylum Chordata; class Mammalia; order Rodentia; family Muridae; genus Acomys; species Acomys russatus. The sequence continues at coordinate 64,275,388 of NC_067138.1, read as the reverse complement.
CTTCTTAAAATCTTTTGGGCATTGTCATGGATTTTCTTATTAGGACCTCAAAATATTTTATCAAAGTCACATACTTTGCTATGAAATTTCATGTTTGTAAATAATCTTCCTGCTGACAACCAACGTTTCTACATAACTTTTTATGTTTGTGTGTATTAGCTCCCTCTTGTGCGCCCTGTCTCTGCTTTCTTTTTCATAGCATAGCGGACTTCACTCGAGTCATATGTTGACACATCCATGCTTTATCTGATGTCTCTCTTCACTTATGGCCATTTTGTTGCCATTTTCTGCTTTCTTACCTGTAAGCATCCAGAAACTCTCTTGGTGACAACTGATAGTGAAGGGACCTGACCCCAGGGACCCCAGGGACCCCAAACCGTCCAAAGACCCCAGTTGCTTGACTAGACCAACTCCATGATAGGCTTCAGGTTTTCATTCTGCCTAACTAGGCCAAGTTTCTAACAATTTCTGGGGAAAAACCACAAGTTATAGACAGCTCATGGACAGCTCATCAGATTATAGAACAAAATGACTAGATACCATGTTTTTATTACTTCATGGCCTTGGTAAAAAAAAAAAAAAAAAAAACAGCTGGCCCCATCCAATCAAATTAAAGGCCAACTCCTGAGTAAGAGCCAAAACTGCAGTGACTCAAAAAGTCCCAAATAACCAAATAAACAGCGAGTCCTTAATCCCCTCATACACTTTGACTCAATTCTGTCATCACAGATCCCTCCAACTGTCTATAAATTGAGCCCACATGCTCATTTCGGGGTCACCCTCCAGAGGAGAGAGGCAACCCTAGCATGCTAGAATAAAAACATTCTTTAACAGTAGCCACACTTGCTTTCTTCTTAACCTCATCATTTTCTTACTTAAAATGCTTTTGCTACTGGGTGTGAAAATATTAAGAACTTTCTTCTTTATATTCTCCCTGGATCTCTTTTACTCCTATTCTTCTTCTCTTTTCTGAACCATAGCAGAAATGAGGCCCCCTTGTCTTCTGGTCACTGCCTTTTCAATCTATACTCTGCAGTTCAGTTGGGATGCATGAGGATCCTACAGAATTCATGCAGGGGTAGTAGTGGGTTCCAATACTCACCCAAATGTCACCAAACAGAGATGTGTACAGCACTGAAAGAGCCCTAGATAAGGTAGCGGGCAAGCTTCAAAAAGACTAAAAGTCACTGCCCACACACTGAGGTTCGCTGTCATTGAGGGTGTTTGACTGTTTGTTTGTTTGTTTTTTGTTTGTAGGTTTGCTTTCACTATTTGGTTCAGTTTGGTTTGTTTTTGTTGTAGGTGTTGTTTTGGTTTGCTTTGCTTTAACCTGCTATGTGCCTGAGGATGACTTGGAGCTTCTGATCCTCTTGCTTCAAATTCCTGAGATCTGGGATTACAGGCCTGTGCCATGGTACCTCGTTTATCTGACGATGGTGATTAAGCCTGGGGCTTTGTGAATGCTGGGTAAGCACTCTACCAATTAAGCTACTATCCACCCGCCCATTCTTGGGCTTTGTTTCAAAGACTTCTTCTGTTATTTCTTTTTATAATATCATATTCATTTACTTTTTCTTCTGGGGGCTTTCAATCTTTTCCTAAGTGTTCTTATGAGCTCATCATTGATGCTGACTTTAGAGTGTGGAATTAGTGCCGACTCGACCCTGTCATTGAAGTTTATGCCCTCTCTTCAGCAAACAGGTATATCTATACTCCTCAGCTGTTCCTCTCCATCACTTTCTCCTCCTTCCTCTCTCTCCCTCAGTTCTAGCAGTCATGATACAGAGAGAATATACTTTCTAACATATACATATGATCCCAAAGTTAGTTACCCCCTTGTTCCCCGGATGTTCTTTCCTAAGTGTGCTGTCTCTTTCATTCCACAGCAACCTAAATGGAAGGCTGAAACCTCTTCATGATCCTTCCCAAGGATGTTCTCCAGAAAGAGGCAGGCAACTGATAAGCAAGGAAGGCCATAGCAAAATGTGAGAAGATAATAGCTAAAGAGACAGAGACTCCACCCTCCCCAGAAACCACGAGAGATTCCAAAAGAGGCACTCCTCTCTCCTCTACTGTCCCTTCTAAGCCAAGCCACCAATAAGGAACTCTGTCCCTAAACCTGCCCCTGAGAGGTACCTAACATCCCTACTCTCTCTTCTGAAGACCCTCATAGCAACTTCTCATTCTTCCTAAAGGTGTGGAATTCAAACCTTATAGATGAGAAGAAGCAGGAAAAGACATAAAATGAGATCAGGTAGATCTGCTCCAAATCCAAACTTCAAATTTCTTGTGTGGTGATAAGTTATTTTGTTTTCTTTTTTTTAAAAAACCCTTGTTGTTGCTGTTGTTGTTGTTGTTGTTGTGGTGGTGGTGGTGGTGGTGGTGGTGGTGGTGGTGGTTGTTTTAGATCTATAAAATGGAATGACAGTAATCCTTTCAACATCACTTACAGAAGAATTAAAAATAATACATGCAAGTTGTAGAATACATAGTAGACAATGAGTGACACTAAGAATCATTTTGTTGTCCTGGTCTCTCTTGCTATGACACCTCACCATGCTTGCTATAAGGAAGCAAGTCCCTCCCTTCTGTCACCATTGCGATCCCTGAGATGTGACTTTCATCTAACTGAGACCTACCAGTGAATGCTACCCATGATGGCTCCCAAGGATAAAACATATCCCTGAAGCTTAAGTGACCTCAAGAAGGAAGTATCAGCCGAGGGAAAAGCAACAACCATCACGAAGACAGAGGCCCACCCATCTCTCCATAGTGAAGATGAAGATGTGGAGGTGTCTGCACCCATCTAAAACATGGATGACTAGAGGGCATCCCTTTTGTGGAGGGATAGGACAATAGGAAGACTCAGCAGGCCCTTCTGGAAACCTCAAGCTAGCAATGTGTAACCTAAATCAAAGCAACATCCACAAGTCTTCCCTGTATTTCCTACTGGTACCCCCCCGCAAAAAAGTTCAGCCCAAATCTTTGCGACACAAGTCAGAGAGGCATTATTTGTCATCTGTTCCACATAAGAGAAGTATAAAGTAGTGTTTACAAGACAGCATCAGGTGGCAGTAGGACATTAGAAGCACCAGGAAGAAGGTGAGCTTGGGGGTAAAGACAAGCTATCTTTTTAAAAATTATTTATTTTTAATTTATATATTCATTTTATATCCTGATTGTGGCCCCCACCTCCACTCCTCCCAGTCCTTCTATGCCACACTCTTCTCACTATACTTCCTCTCCTGCCTCAGAAAAAGGGAGCCCCCTCCCACCAGCCCACCCCAGCACATGAAATCGCATCAAGACTGAGCTCCTTCTCATCCATTGAGGCCAGGCAAGGCAGTCCAGTTAGGGCAAAGTGATGTAAAGCAGGCAACCGAGTTCATGTCGTACACAGCACCTGTTCAGCTTATTAGGGAACCCACATGAAGATCAAACTGCCTGTCACTTATATATGTGCAAGGGGCCCAGATCCAGACCATTTATGGCCTTGGTTGGTGCTTCTGCAAGCCCCCATGGGTCTAGGCTAGTTGACTCTATTGGTCTTCTTGCAGAATTCTTGTTCCCTCCAAGTCCTTCTTTACTCTCCCCCCCCCCACCCCGCCCGATCCTCCTACTCTTCCACAGGACTCCCCGAGCTCTGCTTAATTTTGGGATATGAGTCTTAGCATCTGATTCAATCAGCTGCTGCATGGGGTCTCTCAGAGAACTATAAAGTTAGGCTCCTGTCTGTAAACATAGCAGAATATTGTTAATGGTATTGGCTCTCTCCCATGGTGTGGGTCTCAGGATAGGCCAGGCATTGGTTGGTCAGTCCCTCAATCTCTACTCTATCTTTACCTCTGCACAAACTGTAGATAGGGTAAGTTTTGGTTCAAAGGTTTTGTAGGTAGGTTGGTGCTCCCCTCCTACCACAATAGATCCTGCTTATCCTTCAGTTCCCTTTTTCTCTCCGGACCCTCAAACCTCCCATTCCCACTCTCCCCACATCTGGTACCCCACACACACTAATTTCCCTTCCCACATCCTCTTCTATACAGTTGCTGTTCAACATCCTCTTCCACTATCTATTCTGTTTCCCCTTCTGAATGAGATTCAAGGAGGGCCTCCTTTGGGCCTTCCTTGTAACTTAGCTTCATTGGGACTGTGGATTGTAGGATGGTTATCCTGTACTGTACGGCTAATATCCACTTATAAGTGAGTATATACCATGTGTGTCTTTCTTGGTCTGGGTTACCTCGCTCAGAATGATCCTTTCTAGTTCCATCCATTTAAGGCAAGCTATCTTGACTCATGTGCCCGTCCCATTCAAAGAATTTTCTTTACAGTGCCAACCCAGAGATTTGTGCATCATGGAATATGGCATTTCCTTTTAAGTACCAATCAGGTTCTGTGGCTTCTTGGATAATTTGGGGGAGTTTCTCGTTATCCTTTGTCATGATTTATGGAACTAAAAATAAAAATAAAAGCATTCAGAATAACTGAGATGAAGTAAGAGTGAAGGGCTTTGAACACAGCGTCAACAAAGCTCTGATACAAATGCACAAACTACAGGCATCTCGTCATCGCCAGACACCATTCGACCCTAGGCAACATCCAAGGGAACCCAGGAACCACCACAGCTCTGCTGGTTGGTGCAGGAAAGGGTGTTTTCTGTTCAATTGGAGGTGCTGGTCCTTGGGTGCCCCGTAACATACATCATTCTTACTTATCTCTAGCTGAGTTGCCTCTCCAACTCCTTCAATGGCTTCTTCAAATGTTACCCTTCACCCCTAAACCCCTGCGCTTTCCCTGCATTCTCTCACTCAGATTATCTCGGAGAAAATTATTTCAAAGAAACAACAGCACAAATAGCTATTATAATTCACAATTAGCATCATCACATATTCTACTCTGTCAAGAGCAGATTCTCTAATATTCACCTATAAAGCATAGCATATCAAAAATCTCTTTTAAATAGCCAGGGAGGTTCCTATACTCATGATGACTATAGGCTGAGAAAATTTTTCCAAAGGTCACAGTCACGTTTGAAGTATGCCCAAATTGTGTTGTTCATAATAATAGCAACAATAATAAGCTTCAAAATGCACTTTGGGGTGTACGAGCCACTTTCATTTTACCAACTATCCTACTGATCCTCCAAGAAGCCTGTAACGGGCCCAGTAAGATGAGATGTAGACCAAGTTTCCCAGTTGCCCATGGAAATAGTTAGAAAGTTCCCAACATGTATATGCAAATGCATAGGCCAAGTGATGCTTAACTGAAGTCTTCTGTGCTGCCAACTCCTGAAAATGCTTAGTAGGTGTTGATTAAAATTTCATCGTTTTAGAAGGAAAATCCAACCAAAAAAAAAAAAAATGCGAAAGAAATGTAGCCCCAATCACCACACAGGGTCTAAAACTTCCCCAAGCCCAACTTTGAAGTAGTAGATTTTTCTCTCAGGCAGATAGCAAATAAGGCTTTGTTTTCCACGGTGACAGTGGGCACAAGAGAAGAGGACACACAGAGAAAGCAAGAATACAGGCATCTCCTGTTGCCTTCAGGCCTAATTGTAAACACACACAGGCCGCACCGTCACTAATCAAAGAACATGGAATTTGCCTGAAGACAGTCCCTAGGATTCCATCTACCTTTTATTTCACCAGTATACCAGTTTGTAAAATCATAGGACTAATTCCACGCAAGTTCAAAAGCCCATGAGAGAGTAGAAACGGCAAAACCTTTGTTTTCCACAGAATGTCTAGGACGAAGGGTATCAGGTGATAAATTGGAGGCAAAATCTACGAGAAAATTTCAAAGAGAACCGCTTGCTGACCTCGCTCTTGATCAGCAGCGGATTTGAGGGGATTTGCCATGGCACTTTCACATCGTGTCTGTCGCTTTAATCAAGAGTCTCACTTCTTTATTTCCTACACCATTGCAGCAACATCCTAACTGGAATCTGAGTTCCTAATCTCAGAGTCTCTAATCCTTCTCCTCCAGGATAACCACTGTGATCTTTGTAAAATGGCAATCAGACCATGTCACCCCTTTAATAAAAAAAAAAAAAAAAAAAAAAAACCTTAAAACTCTCCAGTACATCACGGCTGTCTACAGATAGCGGCTCCATCCCTAAGCATCGAGTCTAGAGTTCCAGTCTTTATCTCACTCCCAATCCTACAATTCAGCCTCATCGAGTTACTTTCAGGACACCATTTGCTGGGTACCATATTCTGTCATGTAGCCTTCAAGGCAGGATTGAAAATCTACTTAAAATGCCCCTTTCCTTTGTCTATTAGACAAACTTCTATAGTGCTCAGACCTTCAGCTTAAATGGCACCCAGTCTAACCATCACCACCCAACCCCACCCCACACCCAAGAAAGCAAGTGCCACCTCTGCAGTGTGCTTTTCCTTGCATTGTCCTCAAAACACTATAGCTACTTCTATTCCTATATGTCACCCAACTAGGCTGTGATACAAGAATCCTGTCTTTTACACAGGAACATATCACCAGTTTGGAGGACGTTAGAGGACACAGAATAATTGTTCATGCAAATTTGTTGAAAAAAAAGCTCACAAAACACTCATGGAACTCCAAAGTGTACTGTAAACTGCATTGGGGACTGTATATATGATCTTTTGGCACCACTTTCTAACAGTGGTAAAGGAGACAGACAGCAAGCCTGGAAAAATTAATTCATCCATTTGCTCTCTAATGTTGCACATACATGGCACCCAATTTCAATAACATTTTATTAGATCATAATAAAATAGTAGTAAAGTAATATAGTAAAATTGTCTATGATTTTATCTCTCCCCACCCCCTATTTATGAGTGGGGGGAGTGTGTATGCGTGCGTGCGTGTATATGTGTGTGTGTGTGTGTGTGTGTGTGTGTGTGTGTGTGTGTGTGTGTGTGCAGGTCATGATAAATAAACAAATAAATCATTGCTTTAATAAGATAAATGGGTAGACAGTTTTGTTTTGATTTTGCTTATTTGTTTAGGCCTATACTTAAGCCACTAAAAATAAACAAGTCAATATTATTACAGTCAGGGTCTCAGCACGAAACAGGATTCGCCCTAGATAGTTCAAATAACTAGGCATTAAATGAAAGAATACTCACAGAGGAGGGAAGATTGGGAGCTGACTAGTATGGGTTCTCTCAGGGATCCACCTGTCTCAACCCCTGATGCTAAGCTATAGTAGCTATGCCTCATTTTTATGTGGATGGGGGAAATTTGATTTCAGGTCTTCATAGTGCTGAGCAAGTACCCCTAACCATTGAGCCATCTCCCAGCCCTTCATCCCTATACTCTCCTCGCTTGTGCAGTGGCACCAGTGATCACTGCCTTACAAACCACCTACGGCTGCTACAAAAGTTTAGTAAGACTCGGTAGCAGGCTGTCAGCATAGACTACTGTCACTACTGCTGCTGTGTCGCTGGCCATGTTTGAGCCCCTGCTGTGGCCTAGGTACAGACAGAACATTCCCCTGAGAATATGATACGTATTTAGAGCATTTTTCAACTTATTTTCCCCCCAAACTACAAAAAGCACTTGCCACAGACAGATCCTCTGACTTGTTCCATCGACAACCAATCAATAATCAATGTGCTCCACTGTCACTCTTTGTTTTATTGTTGCTTAGCCATGATCATCTGTAGACTTGATCCCGGAGAAGCTCAGAGCCATCTGCTTCTGAACACCTTTCCTTGTACCCGATCCATAATGAAACACGGCCATAAATTGTCATAAAAGGAGAATTTCCAGGGCAGGGGGGACTTTAGAGGCCATGGCTGGAAGTCAAAAGTCCTTGAATTTGACTACACATTATCCTGGACATGCGCAAACCACAAGCAGCAACTTAGCCACAGAAAGAAGGTGGGTATGGAGGGCATAGAGAGTGCAAAAAATAGGCAAAAGCTGCATAACAGGACCGAATCTCAATAAAGTAGGAAAATAATTTTTCCTTATAAGATTATTATATAAATGAAATAACATATATAATACTCCTGCTCTGGTACTAAATATAGCAGGCATTTACCAAATACACATGATGATAACTGTGAGGCGAGACTACAGTGTCCCACACCAGAAGGGGTGGCTGCAGGTGAAAACATCCCAAGTAGTTGAATGTTAGACTTGGTTTTCTCTTCAAACAAGAATCGCTATTAAGCAATGCTTCCCAGCAGGGGTAGATAGCAACAGTTTCTCTACCTAACATGCCTCCCTATTCCTGTGACTAATACTTGACTCTTTATATCCTTACTCATTTACTTTTTTCTTCATTAATTTATTTATGTAATCACTTTACACTCTGATTACAGGCCCCTCTCTTCTCTCCTTTTAGTCTCACCCTCACATCCCCTCCTCCCACTCCCCTTCCCCTTCTTTTCAGAGGAGGGTACCAACCCACCAACCCACCCTGGCACATCAAATCCCACGAAGACTAAGTGCTTCCTCTCCCACTACAGCCAGACAAGACAGCCCAGCTATGAGAATGGGATCCAAAGGCAGGCAATAGAGTCAGAGATACCCCCCCACACACACTCCAATTGTTAGTGAACCCATATGAAGACCAAGCTGCACATCTGCTGTACCTGAGTAGGGTAATTAGTGTTCAGCCTTTGGTTGGTGTTTCAATTTCTGTGAGCCCCCATGGGCTTAAGTTAGTTTCCTCTGTAGGTCTTGTAGGTCTTCTTGTGTGTCCGTGACCCCTCTGGCTCCCTCAATCCTTCCTCCCACTCTTCCCTAAGACTCCCGAGCTCAGCCTATTGTTTGGCTGTGGGTCACCCATCAGTGGCTGGGTGAAGCATCACAGAAGAGTTATGCTAGGCTCCTGTCTGCAAGCATAGCAAGGTATCATTAATAGTGTGAGGGGTTGGCTCTGGTCCATAGAGTGGGTCTCAAGTTGGACCAGTCATTTGTTGGCCATTCCCTCAATATCTGCTCCATCTTTGTCCCTACACATCTTGTAGGCAGGACAAATTTGGGGTTGAAGGTTTTGTGGTGGGTTGGTGTCCCCCTGAGTCCACTGGCTATGGGGGTGGACACTTAAGGCTCCATATCCTCTGCTGCTAAAAGTCTCAGCTGAGATCACCCCCATAGATTCCCAGGAGCCTCCTCTTTCCCAGAGATGCCCCCCACTGATTTCCATCCTCTCTCCTAGCCCTTTCTGCCACCCAGCTCTCCCTACATCTCATCTTCGCCCTTATTCCCTCACCACCCCTGATCCCATCCAGTTTCCTCTTTCCAGCTACTTCAGATGTCAATTTTATTTCTCCTTATGAGAGAGATTCAAGCATCCTCCCTTGGACCTTCCTTGTTACTTAGCTTCTTTGGATCTGTGGATTGTAACATGGTTATCCTGTACTTTATAGCTAATATCCACTTATAAGTAAGTACATACCATGTGTGTTTTTGAGTCTGGGTTACTTCATTCAGGATGATATTTTCTAATTCCATCCATTTACCTGCAGATTTCATGCTTTCTTTGTTTTTAATAGCTGAGCAACATTTCATTGTGTAAACGTACCACATTTTCTTTATCCAGTCTTCAGTTGAGGGACATCTAGGTTATTTCAAGTTTCCCACTATCACAAATAAAGCTGCTATGAACATAGTTGAGCAAGTGTCCTTGTGGTATGGTAGAGCATTTTGGCATGCATGCACAGGAGTGGTGTAGCTGGGTCTTGAGGTAAAGTTTTTCCCAATTTTCTGAGAAAGTGCCAGATTGATCTCCACAGTGGTTATTCACTCCCACTACAATGAAGAAGTTTTCTCCATTCTCTACATCCTTGCCAGCATGTGTTGTCACTTGTGTTTTTTATCTTAGCCATTATGACAGGTATGAGATGGAATCTCAGAGTTGTTTTGATTTGTATTACCCTGATGACTAAGGATGTTGAACATTTCTTTAAATGCTTCTTGGCCATTAGAGATTCCTCTGTTGAAACTTCTCTGTTTAGCCTTGTACCTCATTTTTAAATTGAGTTATTTGGTTTGTCAGTGTTTAATTTCTTGAGTTCTCTATATATTTTAGATACTAGCCTTCTGCTGGATGTAGGATTGGTGAAGATCTATTCCCAGTCTGTAGGCTGTCATTTTATCCTACTGTCAGTGTCCTTTGCCTTGCAGAAGCTTTTTCAGTTTCATGAGGTCTCAATTTGTTAATTGCTGATCATAGGGCCTCGGCTGTTGGTGTTCTGTCAGAAAGCTGTCTCCTGTACCAATGTGTTCAAGGATATTCCCCACTTTTTCTTCTATTAGACTTAGTGTATCTGGCTTTAGGTTGACATCTTTGATCAACTTGGACTTCAGTTTTGTGCACAGTGATAAATGTGGATCTCTTTGTATTCTTCTACATGCAGTCATCCAGCTAAACCAGCCACATTTGATGATTTTTGTTTTCTTTTTTCCATTGTATGGTTTTGGTTTCTTTGTCAAAAAGCAAGTGTCCGCAGGTGTGTGCATTTATTTCTGGATCTCTGATTCACTTCCATTGGCTACCTGTCTGTTTTTATGCCAATACTATGTGGTTTTTATTACTATTGCTCTGTAGAACAGCTTGAAATGAGGGATAGTGATACCTCTAAAAGTTCTTCTAATGTACAGGGTTGTTTTAGTTATTCTGGGTTTTTTTTCCTATGAAGTTGAGGATTGCTCTTTCAAGGTCTGTAAAGAATTGTGTTGGTATATTGATGGGGATTGCATTGAATTTGTAGATTTCTTTCGATATGATGGCCATTTTTACTGTTAATCTTACCAACCCATGAGAATGGGAGATCTTTCCATCTTCATATATAGTCTTTAATTTCTTTCTTTAGAGACTTGAAGTTCTTGTCATACAGGTCTGGGTGATACATATGTACAGAGGTCAAAGCACAGCATACAGGCGCTTATGTTTCCACATTCACCATGTGGGACATGGTGGTGGACAAACCCCTTTATCCACTGGGTCATTTCTCCAGGCTGGTACTTTATAATAATGTCTGTCATTCTAGCTCTTTCTGCCCTAGGGGAATTGACCAGTTATACTTTACATGCCTGGGAAGCCACATGGTTATCTCGACAATTCAGAGCTCTTCCTTATGATTTTCCAAACCAGAGCCAAGAGACAAAGGGCTTTTTTTCACCCAGCCATGGATGCTAAGAAGACATACCCTATGACCTATCCACACACAAAGCTTAAGTCTCATGATAGAAACAAATTTTAGTCAAAGAAATATTGGTGACAGAGTGGAAGCAAAAGGCAATACATGGTAGAAAGGAGTGCCTGGTTCTAGGCATATTTAACGTCAGCTATACCCACCACCTCCCCATTCTACACAATCATATGCTTTCTCTCTGCTTGGGCCTGGTGAATTGTTTTAGCTCTGCCCACCTGTGCTGAATAACACAGAGGCCACTCATCTAAATAAAGAAAAACCCAAATTAACATGCAGACTTCTCCCTCTTACTACAACACAGAGACATATCCCTGAGAAGAAACCTTGGTGGAGACAAAAATAAAAAGAAGCATTTTTTCTTTTATTCAGCCATGGCAATTGTTTCTTGTCCCATACATGCATCTAATCATTGTCCTTAGCTTCGCTGTCCAGAGCTCAATGGGTCAACTAAAAATCATGAAGTAGGGCTAGCAAGACTGTTTTCCTCCAGCTAAAAGCCTGATGACATAAGTTCAGTCTTGGTATAAGGAGAGAACTGATTCCTGAAGATTATCCTCATGGCATGTGCATGCACTTAAATAAACACAATTTATTAAATAGATATAATTTTAAATAAATTATAACACAAATAAATATAATTTAATTTTTCAATCATAAAATAATAATTACAGAGATCACAGAGGGCATATTACTTTTCTGTTGCCATGATAAAATTCCATCACCAAGGCAACTTGTAAGATGAAGGGTTTATATGAATTTATGGTTCCAGAGAGAGAGTGAGGGAGGCATGGCAGTTGGTGGCAAGGCCAGGAAGCTCAGCAACCACATCTTCAACCATAAACACAAACAAAGGAAACAAACTGGAAGCAGGCAAGGCTATACACTCGTACTGCTCAGTCCCAGTGACATGCTTCTTCCAGCAAGGCTACACCTCCTAAGCGATCCAAAGTCTCCCAAATACCACCACGACCTGGGCACCACGTCTTCAAAAACATAAGGTTGTGGGGAAATAGCTCGTTCTAGCCACTTCCAAGAGCATCGTTAAAGATGCCTGGTAAGCCAAGACTAGAGAGTTAAACTGTTTCCAAAACAATGCTTTCTCAAACTCTGTGGTATGGAAGACCAGTTTTGTATTTTTGCTTTGGTCTGTCATCCTGGGATGGGGGTCGAGCAGGGTAGCCCATCTGTCTGTCTGTGCCTGTGCCTTATTTCTAATCTTTCAGAAGCGATCCTGTGGTGTTGTTACATTTGAATTGACTAGCATGCAGTTTGTATCATCCACACCTCACTGTACACATTTAACAATCCCTCACCAGGGCTGTAACACACTCAAAGAAGTGAGTCCAAGCTCTTGGCTGCTTCAGAGATATCAAATTGATATGAAACTTCTAAATTCTTGCCACTCATGACTGAACTTGTCTAGTCACAAGTGAAATCCAACAGAGCAGGGCCCAACAGTGGCCTGACTTTACAAGGCAAAAGGGGACCAGGTATCTTGGATAATTTTACAGTGCTGGCAAGAGTAAAGTGAGAAGAAAAATGTAGTTCGCTCAGGGAGGTAAAGCCTAAAACAAATGTGTACTTCCAGGCAGCTCTGACTGGCTCCTAGGTGAGGGCAAGGCTTTGCTGCAATATGATATTACATTCCAGAGAATCAGAGGACAGCAGAGAAAACTAAGACAAATGAAGCACACTATCTCCACTATCTGCCCAGGCCTGGACCTTCTAGGTTGTTGTTTTATATACGTACTCTTCTCTTTGGAACCAGCACTTCCAGAGAGGTGAAGGTCTGACTTGGCATTTGACTGCAGTGTGTAGTTTGACTCAGCAGCTAGAACTACAGAGGTGGCTTCAGCCATGTTGTGAGCACCTGAATCTTCTCACTAAGCATTTCCCTCTGTTCCTTTTTTTTTTTCACACATTTTTTATTGAAAAATAAAATAATTCATATTACATCTCATTTGCTATCCCATCCCATGCATCCTCCCATTCCTCCCTCCCTCCCACTTTCACCCCATTCCCCTTCCCTATGACTGTGACTGAGGGGGACCTCCTCCCCTTGAATATGATGCTAGGGTATCAAGTCTCTTCTTGGTAGTCTGCTATCCCTCCTCCGAGTGTCATCAGGCCTCCCCATCAAGGGGACATGGCCAAATATCCTGCCTCCCACTTTCACCCCATTCCCCTTCCCTATGACTGTGACTGAGGGGGACCTCCTCCCCGTGAATATGATGCTAGGGTATTAAGTCTCTTCTTGGTAGTCTGCTATCCCTCCTCCGAGTGCCATCAGGCCTCCCCATCAAGGGGACATGGCCAAATATGGGGCACCAGAGTTTGTGTGAAAGTCAGTCCCCAGTCTCCACTTAACTGTGGAGAATGTTCTGTCCCTTGGCTAGATCTGGGTAGGGGTTTGATGATGACTGCACGTATTGTCCTTGGTTGGTGCCTTAGCGTAAGAATGCAAACAACAAAAACCTCCCTCTCCTCTTAACCTGACTCACCTTGTCCCTGAGTCGCCTATGAGCTAAGAAGATAATAGAATCCTCTGGTCAACCCAGTGGACATGAGTGAGTTGACACAAAAGCTGTTCCCCAAAAAGAGATGAAGAATGTGCAGTTCTGGGGTGTGGGAGTAGTTGTTCTTTATAACAACTCCTGAACTAAAACACATGAATTGAAACGTATGTTGCATACAAGTCTACAGGTCTGCTGGATTGGTTCTAGTTTTTGGGATCAGGTGTGGTTAATCTTGACTTGGCTTGCTCATGTGCACCACAGGGGTAGATCAGCGAAGGCTGTCTGCTTCATGAGGCCTTCATTCTCATGGCTACCAGTTGGCTGCGCAGCTGGCCATGGTGTCAAGGCTGACTCATTATTCAGTAAGCTGGTGTGCTCTGAATGCCAGCACAGCGGCAAGGAGTTGAGAAGTAGAGGCGTAGTTAGCATTGAATCCAAACTTTACCGCTGCCAGTTTGCTTGCTACGCCAAGGCAACTATAGGGCTACCCCAATTTGAGGAGTAAGGAAAAGGTTCCAGCCCTGGATAGATCAGTTACAGAGTCACACTGCTAAGGGCAAGGATTTGTAGGAACAGAAAATTGGCGACATTTTAAAAATGCGTCTGCCTTTCACTTCACTCAGCGGGTGTTTCCTCTCCACCGCTGCTTGCTGAGTGTCCAGCTCTTTCAAATCTTGGCACTATCGAAAATGTGCCAAGATACATTCCAGTCTCCACCTCTTACTAAACAGGCTTCAGATCGCATTTTGTGTTTTATTATAAATTCCAACCAATATTGAGTTGAACATCTTTTTTTTTTTTTTTTTTTTTTTTTTTTTTTGGGCGGGAGAGGGAAGAAATAGCCAAGGAGTCCTTGAGAACAAGTCCTCTTTTGTCATGCTAGAAAAACACATGCAATGATGTGAGAATGACGGGATTCAAAACCTAATTCATCCCATCAGTCATCCATTCAATAAATGTTGGCTTGCCACAGACTAATGCATGATCGGCAAAAGGTGTACATAAAGACAGAGTGTGGCCTGAGGAGTGTCCTCAGGGAACTACATTGACATGTTTGGTGCCCCCTGTAACCCAGAAAACTACAGCTGTCCATTTATTTGCTCCTATCTCTTTTTGAGGAGCCCATGGGATTCCTCAAAATTGTAGCTCTCATTTTATCTGCATTTAACACAAATGAAGTGCTCAGTGAGTGTTTGCTGGAATAAAATTAAATAAGCAACTGGAACAGAAGAAAATGATCAACATTTCATGTAAAGTTCGCCCTTCCTAGGTAGGATGGTTTGATTTACGGTTACCCTACATTGAACAGCATAAGCACACAGAGAGGGCATAATGAATCTCTAAGCCAAAACAAGGGCATTTTTATTTTTCTACTCTCCCTCGCTGGAGTATCTCCTCCGTGGCTGGAAGGGAAAAGAAGATAAACAGCCGACTTGAGCACTTGCGAAGCTGAGCTATCAACAAAGGACCTTCTAAATCAATTCACTACCAGAAACGATGCAAGCACTGCTTAGAAATGCTTCACAAAGACGCCCAGAAAAGGCTCTAAGGGCAGAACCAGAAGATGTTTCCATCCCATCCCGGAGATGGGAACTGAGTAAGGTCATGAGGCTCAGTAAGGTCAGGAGCCACTGAGAGGTCCACAATAGACGATTCAAAGAAGGTCGAACATGCCTTTCCCTGGGGACAGTTTCCATTCTAGGCATGGGAAGCCAACCCTCTCAGCTACTTGCCCAGGCTCTCAAGCTTGTCTATCAGCACCTGGCCTAATAGGCCAAGGCTGCTAGCAGAAGAAGAAGCTTTGAGGAAAAGCACCAGCTTGAGCATGTGCCAGCACTGCCTGCAAATACTCCACATTAAGGGACAGAGGCAGGCTCCCGCCCTTTGAATCAAAGATGGTGTGTGTCTGAAATGAGAGCCTAGCATCAGCCCCACCTCACTGGGCTTGCTACACCAGAAACCTCAGTATAGCCTGGAGCTGCTTAGGCCCACAAAGAAGACTTAACCCACACAGCTGGAGGTCTTAAGAACAAGTGTTCCCATGAATCTCTCTTCTTTCTTGTTTCTGTTTGTTGGTTGGGTTTTTGTTTTGTTTTGTTTTGAGACAGAGACTCTGTGTAGCTCTGGCTATCCTAGATCTTGCTATGTAGATCAGGATGGCCATGAACTCACAGAGATCCACTTGTCTCTGTCTTCCAAATCCTAAGAGTAAAGGTGTGTGTCACCATACCTGGCTGAAGCCCACTTTTTAATGTCTTTTTTTTTTTTTTTAAAGCAGTTTTAGGTTCAAAAGTAAAAGTAAGCAGAACTAAAATGGTCATTTTAAATTTTATAATTAGGATCAATATACACACTGAGTTTCTTTATGAGCCGTGTGCTGGATGAAAACTTGTAAATAAGAATGCACTGTCCACAAGCCGAAATGCTCCCAGTAGGTAAGGGGAAAATACACAGAATTACAAGGTAAGGCAATAACCAGGGACAAAAAGAGGAAGAACGGATCAATATAACCCAAAAAAGAAACTCGTGGAGCATGCATGGGGCTGGCAAAGTGATGTAGGATAGCCAGGGCTTGAACTGAACTGCCCAAACCCAAGGGCAAAGGAACCTTAGCAAAGGACCCCCCGCGGTTGCCTTCTCTAAATCCGGGATGGCTCTGTGCGCATCTTGGACTTTCTGCTCTGATTCTTCTCCTCCTTCCCTTGTCTCTGGTCTCATTATGAATACAACAGCACTTTGCGGCCTTTTCAAATAAGTGGTTCATCAGATGGCTTTCAAACGTTAGCTAATTATGGTTTCTCTCCCCAGACGTTGCACTGTCCCCTTGTCACACCTCTGCCCTACCCACCCTGGTAGGAGAATGCACAGATGGGTTTCTCTCATGATACTACCCCAAAACTCAGTGACCTTGACCCTCTTATCTGGAAAAGGAAGAGGAATGATTTCTGACAGTGGAGGCAAAGAAAAGTCCTCTGTACCAAGAGTGCTCACTCCACCAGTGCTCCAGTGTCCCTCAATCAAGTCTCTGAGACACATGGGGTCCAAGGCCAGAGAATTCTAAGTTCTCCAGATTGTAGGCAAAGGTTCTGTTATATATAGCATTGTCCCAAATGAGACTGTGACTGGAGAATAGATTTTCAACATATCTCAGGGCACATATTGACATTTATTTTTAGTTATTTTTTACTGCTGTGTTAAGACATGCCATGACCAAGGCAACTTATTTTTTTAAAGGAGTGTTTGAGGCTCACAATCCATGGCCACCATGGCAGAGAACATGGCAGCAGACAGGCAGGCAGGCAAGGCATCGGAGCAGTAGCTGAGAGCTTATTGGTCTTGATGCACAATCCGGAAGCAGAGAAAGCAAACCACTAATGGCATGGGCTTTTGAAACCTCAAAGCTTGCCTCTAGCGACACACCTTCTCCCACAAGGCCACACCTCCCAATCCTTCCCAAACAGATCCATCAACTGGGGATGAAGTATTTACACATATGAGCCCTATAAAGGTGCATTCTTATTCAAAGCACCACAGCATTCTTCATCAGTGTGAACATTTAATAGGCATTAAGTGGACAGACTTCAGGATAAGCCCCCCCAGACACATTCTTAGGAAAATGAACAGACTCGGCTGTTATACCCTGACACCTAGCAGTGCCCTCTCAGAAAGGAGTTTCCACAGTCTGCTTCAGTTGTCAAGTTAACACACCTAGAAATAGGGAACCACAACTGAGAAACTGTCTGTCAGATTGGCCTGTGGCCGTGTCTGTGAGGTATTTCTAAATTGCTAGTTGACCTAGCTGGGCCCAGTCCCCTATTGGCAGTAACATCCCTAGACAGGCAGCTGTGAGAATTACAAGAAAGTAAGCTGAACAAGCCAGAGGAAGGACAGATTGGCTCTGTGCCTCATGGTCTATGCCTCCCACCTCCAAGTTTCTTTCTTGGTCTCTCTCAGTGATGTATTTAGTCATGGTATTTATCACAGCAACAGGGAAGCAAACTAGGACACAGGTCTTCTCGAAAACATCAAGGACCTTACTTTTACCAGGCTCTGTATCTTGCTGGAAACCCTCCAACACAGTGAAAAGAATTATGTATCCCTTTAAAAATCTACATAAACCGCTCTCTATCCTTTCTCCTAAATTGCAGTGTTTTCTCAGAGATGGCTTTAACCTCACACTACGTTAAGCTCACTGACAAAAACTGAGTAGTTTCATGAATAAGAATCTTCTTTATCACTGGACTGTGAGCTCCAAGAAGGTCAGAGGCACATGTTTAGACATTGAAGAACCTATAGAGAGTCTCTCATTCCCTGTCTCATGTGTGCATCCATCCTTACATCCATCTACTCATCTATAGTCCAGAGGCTGTAAACTGTAGACACCTGTAGACACATAGGTCTACCTGTCTGGAGCACTGACTCCACCACTTACTAGCTCTAATTCTTTCTAGGAATTGGAAATGTAGTGGGAACTACCTCATGATCCCTGAGTAAAGTATCTGGCATAACAGACTACTTTATATTACGGTGAGTGCTGCTGCTGTTGCTGCTACTGATGATGACAATTGCTAAAATGGTAGTACCAGTGGTGGGGCTAGGAGTGGTAGGGGTAGAAATCTACACAGAGGTGGAAAGCTGAGATGTGTAAATCAAGTTGTTGCAGATGGAGTACATGCAGATACTACTGTCAGAGTCGGTTCTGAATAATTCAGTGCTTGTGGTGTTGGGCGTTCTCGGATATGCTGCATTTTCTAAGGGGAGAAGCTATGCATCTGCTTCCCGCGCACTTTTCAGTTTACACGGGTCAGCTACCCACCTGCAATTAAACCTTGAAGAGATTTCAGGAGACCTTCGTGTTCAACGGCTTTTGTCTTAGCCGTCCTTTCGCAGACTTGTCCTCTCTGTCACTTGTCAATGTGTCACTTCCCCTCTACCTTTCCTCTAACGTGTTTGCTAAAAGACAATCTCCAAGCTCTGCTTGTTACCAAGAGAGACCATGAAAAAGAGAAAAGAGCTGGGAGTGCTGTTTGAAGAGTCAAAGCTTCTAGCATTCCTCTTCTCAAGGCTCTGCCTTTGACTGACATTGAGATCCATTTATAATCCTTTCCCAGAATCTAAAACTGCAGTCCAGGATCGGACTGGGGTATAACAGTGGCTTGGTTTGGTTGCACGTTCATCGGTATGTTTAACAGCTGTCGCCTGAGGATTTACAGGGAGGGGGAATGGGTGACATGGGAGAGAGCACGTGAAAGAACAGGGACTTCTCAGTCCCTTAAAGCCACCACTGCTTTCCTCCTGGGATTGTTTGCTTTCTCACCACTTTCTGAGGCCACCAATTTGTCCTCTACCTACTTCCCAGGTCAGCATTGTTTTTGCTCATGCCAAGTGACATTCAGATTGACAAAACTAAGCGAGAGCATTGAGAATAAATATAGACTTAAAATCCCTGAGGAGTGAGTTTCAACAACTCTCTTTAAAACAACCAGAACATCAAGAGAGACACACAAGGAAAAAAAATGCAGAGAAACACATTATATTGGTTATGTAAATATGAAAACATATGGGATGACCCTTTGGGTTATATTGGAAGTCCTTGATGACACTAGATGCTGGAAGGGCAGGGTCACCCCAGCAGTCCCTCTGTTCCCTCTAGTAGGGTTATCAGATCTGGCCCGTTTCCACCCTGACAAGAAACTACATGAATCTTTCCATTTGATCACACCCAAAGGATGGTGCCTATAACACAAATATGCCCAGGGATATGGCAGCTAGTCAGCAAGCCTGGAGAGCAGAGGCCAGAGCCACCTGTACAGGCAACTTGTGATTAGACAGGGTTTTGACACATCAGAGCAGGGGGACCAGGACTCAAAAGTGCAGGACCACTTGCCCTGTCTGGCCCAAATCTGCCCTGTCAGCCCACAGCCTGGGTGAGGCTTCTTCTCCCAGCAGCCTCAGCAGAGCTCACAGAATTGTAGGCACCTTTACTACCGCTGAGAGTAATTGAGCAATAGCCTCTCAGCGGGCTGAGTCGCAATGTGTTTCTGGGGAAATTATATACTTTTAACCTTTAAAACAATATAATTTGAGGGTGAATGTATTTTTCCTCAAGAGTTGCAGGACCTCTTATTTCCTTTAAAGATCTGAGGTGGGAGGTTATTTTGCTGTCCCTGCATATATGTTTAAAGAGACACCAACAATGGACGTGCCTCCAAATGGAAGCTTCGGCAGAGAGGTAGTTGGACCGCCCGCAAAAGCAATGTTTCTACATGGGATTTCCTCTGCAATTAACCCAGTTGCAAAACCAAAATACATTGGCTCATCCTGCTTCTCCTAATGAAAACAAGATTCACCCAGGCAGGCCTGAAGAGTGGGACTATGTTCATCTGGATTCACGCCTCTCCTTTGCTCTTCATATCTTCTCAGTCCCTCCATCAGTGAGTTAGTAAAGCACCTGGCCTGGCTGGCTCTGCACCGAATTGGCCTGTGAGTCCATTGACTGATGTAGTGCCATCCCTACATTCAGCAAGGTTCTTCCACTCCGTGTGAAATGATGGTGTTGGTTGCAATGAAGCCTCCTGGGTTCCAGAAGCAGCCCCGCATTTTACATTCTTCCTTCCTCCACACACGGCCAGGATTCTCTTCTTTCAAAGTCAGATCACTTCTCTGATGAAAGATACCTTCAGTATGTTTTACCCTACTACAATACTCACAGCAACACTGTCTGCATCCCCTTGAAGCCCATCCCACAAGCTAGCTTGAGCTTGCCTAGTCCTTGACAATCCCCAGCTTTTCTCACTATTCCAGACAAATCACCATGCCTCTGGGGCCCACTGACACACCACACTCAGACCTTCATGATTGTGTTCACCCAATTACCATCGCTTGAAATTCTCCTTACTTCCTGACTCACTCCACTCAACCATCCTCCAATGTTCATACATGGTAGAAAGCCTTCCTTGGTCACATCTTATGTTTTCCCATGTGCACAAAATGTCTATGTAAAACAAATTTGTATTTCATCATAGTCTGTAACAAAGATTCTATTTTATGTTTTACACACATGCGCAGGCACACACATGCTCACACACACACACACGCTCGCGTGCACCTCTTAAATTGCAAGAAGCATGAGACGTTTGTATTATTTTGAGAGAAATTCTAAAACAAATTACCAAATAAGTAGCATCTGAAGATTGGGAAGGCAGGGTGTAGGGGTGCAGACAACAATGGAAAGATGCTATGATGTAAATCCGAACTCATAAGGTCACAACATCTTAATTACTTTGTACTGAGAGATTTTAGGAAGCCAGGCTTGAAACACAGAATGAATGCTATTCTCTGCCTTTCCCCAAGAATTTAACAAAGACACACCTGTCCATGAACTCAAGAGGAGTAACTTGCTTGACAAACTTTTTAGATAATCAAATAACCAGACCTGAAATTGCCATTCAGTTTTTACTCTGTGTGTGTATGTGTGTGTGTGTGTGTGTGTGTGTGTGTGTGTGTGTGTGTGTGTGTGTGCTCCATGAGTCTAGGCATATTTGTACTATAGTGCATGCTATGAAGAACAGAAGACACTCTCAGGTGTCATTCCTTACCTTCTACCTTCTTTGACACAGGGTTTCATGTTTGTCATTGTGTACAGCAAGCTAGCAGGCCTGTGAGCTTCCAGAAAATCTCCTGTCTCTGGTACCTATCTCATCATAGGAACACCTAGATTACAGACCCACAATCCTGCATTTTTTTGTGCGTATGTGTGTGGGGGGGTGGGGTGGGGTTCTAAGGATCTGAACTCCGGTCTTTGTGTTTACAAGGCAGGCACTTTTCTCACAGAGTCATTCCCCAAACCACCTTACACACATTTCAGTAAATGGGGAACTGCAGTAGTGTGCACAAAGATCCAACACAACAATATTTTTGAGTCAGGATGACTCAAGATGACATTCTGAGATAATAATAAACATACAGAAATGGTATTAATAACAGGGTAATAATACAAGAGTTCCTGAGATGGCAGAGAAGAGAGTAGCCATGCAGTACACCATTCAATAGAAACAAATTGAGAAAGTTTCACCTAGGCCCATTCATCCAACATGACCTGTCACTGAAGATTTTCTAATAAAAAGTTATCGTCTTATTCTTGCAATATGCAAAACATTCAGAATCTAGGATAGAGTCAAACTTCATGGTGTTGAAAGACCTTCATGACCTTGAGATTGGTCATTTTTGTAGTTCTATATAAGTTTATCTTGCATTCCAACAAAATTACAAACCCATTGGCAGGAATACTATGGCATATAGTAGTAGAAAGTACAAGGGATTGCAGTCTCAAGGACATGGATATTAATACTAGGTCTTCCATTTATTAATTTTATAGTTTCTTTTTCTCTGTGTACAAACTAGAAATTGTACAAGACGTGGGAGCTAACTTGGTTATTACTGTTCAGTGCTTATGGCCTAGTCCAGTGCCTGCAAAAGTGGGTGTTATTTAAACAACTTTTCTATATCCCATTCAGCTAGCAGTGTGTAGAAGAACATAACAAGGTTTCAGAAGAAGTCATTTAGCTCTTTGGTCTTGAGGGATAGCTGGAGGGGTTACTTGTTCAATGCAAAAGCTGTGGAGCTGGAATAAATGATGGTGTTCTGGGGAGAAGAATGTCAGAGGAAGGACATCAGGGCGACGATGAATTGGATATATCTCATGCCGAGGACTCTGATTCTCATGGAATGCAATGGGTACTAGAAACAAGGTTAAATGGATAGAACAGACCAGATGATAAGCAGATACGGAGGTACTACTCAGCCGTCTTGTAAGGAATGGTTGTCTTGTAATGCTAATGTGATCACCTATCTACCATTCTTATTTTTAAGCGTCAAGCAATGATTGGACTCATGACACTTTTCTCATTGTGTGAGAGTAATGGCATGACAAAGAGAAGTCATAAGAGAAGTAACAACCAAATTATTCCATTCTCTTTCTTCTGTTTGTCTTTCAAAAGTCACAACTTACCAATTTAAACCAGGTGCCCTATTGTACCAATAGCCACTCTAGCTGGCAGAGCCAGAAGGCCTGTTTCCCCAGCCTTACTCGTCTTCCTTTCTTAGCACTAACATGTTTGACAGGAATGTGAATCAGTGGAAAACATAATGTTTCCAACTGAAGCTCACCAGCAAGCCTCCAGTCGAGTCATTTTAGAGATTAAAGAAAGGATCATTTGGACACATGAATTTGCATATGATTTATAGATTACTTCCAGAGACATACAGTTGCTTATCTCTCAGGCAGCTGTGAGAATAGACAGTTAGAAGTTATGCAGGAGGTGGGCTGCCCTTAGAAAGAGAAAAAATACATTAAATCTTAAAGCAGCTGATACAGCAATTAATATTTCAACCTTCCTTGTGCAAGGAAAAAGAGAGTGAGATTACAAAGATGTTGGATTGCCATGAATATGTGATTTGGGCTTACTGACTGAAAATGCCTAATTATGTATTACAAGCCTAAGCCCCTCAGGCACTAATGGGCTATTTTAAAATGCCTTAAAAAACTTTGAGTCTAAAAATCTTGGGTTTTTATGAAGGTTTCAACAGCACAATTTCAAAGTTTGGGGAAAGAAGCCATGCCGAGTCAAGCCTCTTTATGAGAATGTTCTGTTTTGTTTTGTTTTGTTTTACCTTTTCAATGTATCAGCAAATGTGGAGCAATCATGTGCTGTGGGCCTACTAAACCAATCCCTTTAACCCTCTCCCTCCTTTCCTACATGCACAAACCCTTATATAAATACAAAAGAAAAAAGGCACACAGTTCATTTCTGAAGAGATTCTACCCTGTGTTTAAGAGACAGAAAACAGATAGGCAAAAGCTATGAATTATTGTATGCCCACACCTCTCCGGCTTTGGCGGGAGGGAGTCCTGCAGTTTCAGAAACTCAGACTTTATGGGAGATAGAAAAGAAGTTTGAGAGAGAATGGGCAAAGGCCTCTGAGCCTGTTGTTTGAAGTAAACAATAAAGGAGCATGGGCATTCAAAGAAATAGGGATGCTGTCTATTAGGATAAAAGAAAAGAGTCCATTCACGTGAAGTAAATTCTAAGCTCATCGTTTGTGTACCATTGGTATATGTACATCTTCAGGCATTTTATACTGTGCTTCTCATTGCTAGCTGATACACCCAGCATGTCCATCACTTCCCCGCCTACTGAGGCTATAGGGAGGCATTGATCCCAAAGGAGAAAATAAAAGGGGTTTCTGTGGAAACCAAGTATAAGGGAAGCTAGATGTCTCCAGAAATATGGCGGAATCCTATAATATAAAGCAACTAGAATGAGATTTATCAAGAGGAGTAGTGTAAACACAAGATTAGTCCATGATCAAACCACTCAGTACTCTAGCATTGACTAGGAAGGGGTTCATAAGTGACAACTCCTAACTGAGGAGTTAAGGATAGTTGGTCACTTCTGGGGCTTGGCAGTATTGTCCATTTTCTTTAAGGGTATGGCTAATGATAGGTTGACCAGACTCCAGAGGATAGCTCCACTCCGGAAGTATATGACAGCACAAAGTAGAGTTATCAGGTTATTGAGTTGAAAAAGGAAGAGGAGAATGAGGAGGTGGAAGGAGAAGGAGAAATGGAGACAAAGAAGAAATGGAGAAGAAAGAAAAAGAAGAGGAAGAGAAAGACGAGGAAGATAGGAAGTTGGGTGGATTATGGGGTGGACATGGTTCTGAGAGGAGTTAAGGAGAGGAGTTGGGAGATAAATTTGGCCAAAATATGTTGTATGAAATTTCAAAAAATTAATTAAAATATATCTTTTAAAAAGAGTAAGAGTAGAAAATGTCACAATTTAAAAATAAACTCTCAAAATAGTTCAGTACAAGGGTATAACAGCCTATACAGAGGATTCCTCAACAACAGCTTAGAAAACTATAAAATTTCAATATTATTAATATTCAGTATTAATCAGACCCTTGCTGTGTTCCCAGGATTACGGAGCCTAGCATGATCAGCAGAAACATTGTTTGCCCTCAGGATAAAGCATGGTGGTGTCTCTTGGAATACTGGAAATATGACTGGAAAGAGAATTAGTGTAGAAGATAGGACCCAAAAGAGTTTAATCCATCACTGTAGTAATGTCCATACTAGAACTTGCAAGGAGTAAGGAAGAAGAGTTAGTGCTATTTATGAGTAAAACTAATGTACTCTAATTCCAGAATGCAATTCTATTGCTTTGGAGACTTGGGAAGACCCCCCTTTCTCTGCTCATAGTCTCTATGGCAAAATTGGCCCATCTATTCATCTCCTGGGTGCCTTAATTAAGGTTTTCCAATCAAGAGAGAAGCCTAAAACATAGAGGTTATGTAAGCTACTTATATGGATCAAATAACTCCTTTATTTATATTTAGGATAACTAGACATTTGAAGAAATCAATTGTTATTTTAAAAAAATAGACTCAATATGACATCAGAAGAAAGAGAAATGATTTAAGAAAGTGAAAATAAAATTCTTAATGTTTTAAAATGTATTCATAAGGGTCAAGGAGATGCTCAATTGGTAAAATGTTTGTCCTAGAGCATAAAGACCTGTATTCCAAGTCCAGCACGCATGTAAAAGTTGGACACCCAGCATATGTCCATATCCCTGATAAGGTGGAGACAGGAAGATCCCTGACACTAGTAAGAGAAGCCAATCTGGCTAAATCAGAGAGCACCCATTCAATGAAAGACTTTGTCTCAAATACTAAGGTGGATGATAGTTGAGAAAGGTACTCACTGTGGACCTCTACACAAGTGTGCACACCTGTACACAGATACGTACACACACACACAAACCTATGCACAGAAAGATGTGGTTTTAAAGATATTTGAGCAAGTGTTGAAGGCACATCAAAATAAACAGGTGAAGGAAAAAGATCATCATCGCCTCTATGAAGTAAGGCACACCAAGCACAAGAAAAAAATTCTGAAAATTAAAAATATGACTATGATTTAACAGGTAATTAAATAATAACACTACATGGTTGGCATGGCTAAATAGAGAAAAGTTCTCACTAAAAAGACAGAAAATATGAGACTTTGGAAGATGAGATGAAGGGTCTCTTCATCTAATATAGGTCCTAAGAGTAAAAATACTATATTAATTCAGAGAAACAATGAGCATTGGGTCTCAGAAGTACAGAGATCATTGACTATGTTGAAAAGTTCTGACAGGTTAAAGGGAAGTGATTAAAA
Organism: Acomys russatus; assembly: GCF_903995435.1. Classification (NCBI taxonomy): domain Eukaryota; kingdom Metazoa; phylum Chordata; class Mammalia; order Rodentia; family Muridae; genus Acomys; species Acomys russatus. The sequence goes on along the minus strand of NC_067138.1, from coordinate 64,249,493 downwards.
TTATCAACTGGATTTTTCTTTTCAGTGCTGGGGATTGAGCCCAGGTCAAGTGCCCTCGCATGGAGCTACATCCCCAGTAGAAACTACACACAGCTAAATAAGTTTTGATGAAATGTCAAATGCTACAAGATATTAGAAAGGAAAGTTACCTAGAAAACAAAATGAGGGCTGGAGAGATGGCTCAGCCATTAAAGGTTAGACTCACACCCAAAACTATAAGAAAACAAAATGAAAAGCATAATTCTTACTAGCAATGAGTAAAAAGTCATTCAAAATCCTGAGCTAAAGATGATTGTGGTAGTTCATGCCTATAATACCAGCATTCAGGAAAGTGAGACAGGATGGGTGGGGAGATTGTCATTAATTCAAGGCCAATCTAGATTACATAATAAAACTGAGGTCGCCCCAAGCTATACAGTCAGACCCAATCTCAAGTCCTCTGATCCCAAAATGACTTTTGGGGGAAATGTTTATAATTTACAGCCTGTATCTAATCCAACTATTGATCAGAAGGGAAGTCAAAATAGATACTTTCAGATATACAGCAAATCTAGACAAATTGATTTTTACCTATTATACTCTATATTTAATAGTAATTTTTAAAAGCCCTGGAGAAAAGGATCTAACAAAAAATGAAAATGTAGTATCAGAAGAAAAATGAGAACAGTTAGGTGTATGAAGAAAAATACCTTCTGACCATGACTTCAGAGAGAAGACAAAGAAATCCAGAGAATAGCCTTTGGCCTCTGTGGTGTAGGAGACTTACAGTGACTTCTCTTTTTGCCCACCCATTTACTCGAATGAGTACTATAAATATTATTGTTCTGATAACTAATAATTAAAGCTAGAGCTAGGAAGATAGTTCAATAAGTAGAGTACCTGTCTTGCACGTGAAAGGACCTGACCGCATAGCATGCAATTGTAATCCCAGAACTGAGAAGGCAGAGACAGCTGGTCCCTCTCTGAGGACACTGGCCAGCCAACATAGCCTAATTAGAAAGCTCCAGGCTAGTGAGAAAATCAAAAAGATGAGAGACACCTGAAAAATGATACTTGAGGTTGTCCTCTGTATTCTACATATACTCAAACACCTGCACACACATGTAAACCCACAGAGATATGAGCATACATATACAAAAGTAAATTAAATTAAGTAGTTGGAATTAATACCTGGAGAAAGCACTAAAGAGAAGTGAAATGGAATTTCACAAATATACTGAAATTTGAGAACATAAACATAGATGCAATAAAAAGGCAGAAACAAGGGGAAGATGTAAAAACAAATGCAAGTATGTAATGTATTGGGAACTTCCTAACTTAAAAATGGAGAGTGGAGAGTTTATGAAAGCAAATAACTAATCATTAAAATTACTATAATAATAATGTGGTCAGAAAGGTCTCGGGGCACTGAGAAGGAATAGAGAACAGTACTGCAAACACCCAACCAATAATATCTCAAAGTTCCACAACAGAGTATAAAAATACATTTCCAAACACTGACGAACAAAATCCTAAAATTATGGTATTTAGGAGTTTATTTATAGTCACAAAAAAATCTAAACTAAAACTTGGATTGAAGAGAATGAAGCTGGAATACAGAGACACCAGGTAAGACACTACCATTCCCTTAGACACACTAGTTAGTAGCTGGAACGGGCTTTGCCTTAGTGTTCTTAATGAATATATAGAATTTTAAGGAAAGCAGCCTCATATTCTCCCAGTCATGTCAGCTAGTGGCACCCCCACTCACTTGATCAATTAGGGTATGAGGACTCTAGTGTGTGATTGAGTCTGAGAACTAAGGTACTTTGGAGCTGGGTTTTTAATTCTGAGATTCTAGACACTTGAGATGACACATCCATGTCAACCCAAAACTAAAAACTCGTGGTGCTTATTAATAAACACAGAAATATTGCATCATTACCTTGTATTTACTCACTCCTTTAGCTGCCCGTATGTACCCTCTCATTTCCCCATTCATATAACTCAGGCCTTCTGTCTTCAAGGAGTATGACTATCTGGGTAGAGATAGAACAGCCTCATTACAATGCCCTGAAAACTCAGACTTAGTCTGAGGACAGAGAGACAACCAACCAGGTGCCAACGTCTTATGAACGGAGTAACAGGTGCTGGGCTTTGTAGCAGGAGTAAGTTCTAAGTCAGGAAGAAGTATCTGCTCACCTCATTTCACATCCTCATACCTTGATTTTAAGATTCAATGCTCCTATGTGACTCATTAAGGAGAGAAATAGTGAGCTTTCTTCAAGCCGGAGCTGAAAATGGATGCATCCAAAACAGAATAGTCCTCTGAAGGAAATGAGATTTTGCTCAACTATGAAGAAAGTTCATGAGCTGCTGGGGTTCCGGTTAAGGCTGAACCTTGGACTTCCTCATGGAAGAACTGCTGAATAGGAGAACGAGCCATCCTAGTTACACTAAGTTTGCCCTGGTTTGGCAGCACAAGTCCAGTGCTTTCAAGGAATACCTCATACCTGGAAAAGCTGAAATGGATGTTTACCTCAGAGTTAGCCCTCAGTTTCCAAGACTTCACAGACTAGCTTTATTTGTTGACACAGGAAGCTTGCTGCTCTGGTGAAATTCTGTTTAACTAATCTGGTCTCCATATTTTCTACAACGCACTTCATGTGCCATGATAACCACACCCTATCCCTTTCTGTATAATAACGACATCAGTAATAGTAATGATGATGTGCCAATTCCATCACTGTAGGTTTTTATTGGAGGTGGTATTGGTTTTGTGTTTGGTTGCTTTGCTTTGCTTTTTGAGAAAAGGTCAGGTAGCTCAGGCTGGCCTCAAATGTAGTACAGAGTAACTTAATCACAGGTGTGAGGTTGAACCCAGAGCCTTGTGGATGCTAGGCGAGCACTCTGCCCACTGAGCTACAACCTGGCCTACCATACATTTTTTTTATCCAAAACCCAAAACCATAATCCCTCTTTAGATATGCTAATTTACACATCCAGTACAAACAGGGAATTTCTGAGCCTCCTTGAAACCTTAAAAGATGGTGATCCTCAGGCCCAGAGAAAACATACCCATATTCCTGAAAAACTTTATATATTTATACTTTGTTTTTAAATTTTTTAGAGATAAATTCTATAAAACAAACAGAGAGATCTAGGGCAAAGAAATAAGACAAGAAGAAAAGAATGACAGAAACAATAAAAGATAGATAAAGGAAAAAAGGAAATGGGCAGGAGAGAGAGAGAGAGAGAGAAGGAAGGAAGGAAAGAAAAAAGCTAGACCTGTGAGATAAGAAACTAGAGCAGATAAATGAAAAACGACAGGACAGAAAGTCATGGAGAGCTCAATTAATTAGCTATTGTCCATTTCCTTGAGAGACCTCTAACAAATCCGTCCTTGTCAGTGACAGGAAATCTTTTTGAATTCTTCGCAAAGGGATATTAATGGTCACGGCAAGCTTGAGCACCCCTCCTCTGCACTACTGTAATGCGAGGAGGAGCTAGGAGTTCCTGGAGGTCATTCCGGGAGCCAGGCTGGGTGGACCAGGAATGCCTCTCCCTTGCTCGGTGACAACGCTCCTCGAGAGTTCACAGACTGTCAACCATCTCTCCTTGACTGGTACATGGGAGGATGACATTTAATACCCTGAGGATACAGATGTTTGAATGCTGGTTATTGTAACAAAGGAAGCCATCCAAACTCTGCCAGACCAAACGGATCAGATAAAGCTGACACCAAGATAAATATGTTTTACATCCATCCCTGCACAGGTTTTGCTAACCTATGTAGTTACAGCTTTCCCACTGAAAGAAGGGGGAAAAAATAGCCTACCACATGTCAGCAAGTCCACATCGCATCCCTATTTTTAATCTCCAAGGTATAACATTTTAGGCAAAGACCATTTTTATGCTGACTTTGTCATGAACTCCATTAAGAGAGGATGAGACAGAGAATGGGGAAGGTGGGTGAAAGAGCGCAGGGAGGGGAGCAAAGAGAAAAGGGGGCAGATTTCTTCTTGAATGGCTTGTATAAATGCAGGGAATTTTTTTTAAATGAATGAATCCTGTTCCATCATTGACAGAGGATTGCTTCTCTTCCAGTCAGTCAGACACCTACTCTTCATTAGCCAGTATTTATGCTGCCAGATTGGACTTTCATATGGAAGCCTGAAGCAGCGATGGTACAGATGGCAGGAAATCTCTCATGAGATTGATAACGATGAAGAAAGATGCCACATTAAGTCAGAAGGTGCCACCGTTAACATTCCAGCTCAGCGGAGAATATTTCTAGCTAGCACTCTCCTCCAAGGGCTGTTTTTCTTCTGGTTTCAACTAGAATTGGCCTCCCTTCCCAAGAAGTTCATGGCCCCACCTCTTTTACATTTGCTTTCCTCTCTTTTTACTGTGTTGACTGATTTCCTGCCCCACCCCCAGGTGCTTAACCTTTGCATTCATAAGGTGGTTGACATCCTGGCTGCTGAGGGGACCTGAGGTGGGGGAAGAGAGATGTGGAAAGGGCCCTTTAGTCCACATTTTCTTTAACAAAGACGCCACTATGCAAAGGTCCCTTGGGAAACCTGAATGGTATTTATTGTTACGAAGTAAGCCCCTCTGTGCAGTTGCTATCTTTCAAGACAAACACTGTGTTCATAAAACCAGACCCATGATTCTGAGGCCCTGGAGAAAGGCTGGTCTCCAGGGTGCAGGAATGAGTGCTTGGGAAAGTCAACACTGCTAGAGACTCTGCAGAGGGGAGCTCTAGGCTGGAGGAGGAGAGCCTGCTAACTACCTACTCCAAAGAGGTACCCTGACTGATGGAATATTTCCTCCCTGTGAGTCCTTGGTGCTGGTAGAGTCATCCAGGTGGATGGGTCTGGCCATCTTCTGTGTCATCATTTTAATCTGCCTTACTTACAAATTCGGTTGAGTCAATCTATCAGGCATCCTCCCCTGTTGCCTCTTACAAGTTACTCACTTGCAACTTGAACCTTGGGTCTAAATCCCTACATGTTATTGTTGGAAGTGGAGTTGAGCCCCAGTCTCTCTACTCCTGTGTTAGGTTCTCTCCTTACTATTGTGCCCTTTGTTGAATAAAGTCTTCCTTAAGCGTCATGGCTGTCTTTTTCTTTCACATCCCAAGCAATATCAAGCATTCAAGCAGAGGGTGAGCTATTCAATTCCTATGAGCATCCCGGTCTCCCTGGGCAACAACCTGACACCAGATAAGGATTCTCAAACTCTTCAAGGTGCTATCATACAGGGGACATGCTCCCCCACTCCACCAACTCAGAAAGGGTCAGCCAGAGCAATAGACAAAAACCGAACAAAACAAAACAAAAACATGATGGGACTTGCAAACTTAGCAAGTTTGGAAATTTTGGCTGTTCTCACCCAACTTGAGTGATATATTATCTGAGTCTATCCTAGAAAATGCAAGCTGGGAAACAAGAGAAGGCCCTGTCGAGGGCCCCTGTGCAGCAATATCCGTGTATAAGCATTTAATTGGCTTCCCACATTTGCAGGAATTCTAGTCCACTTAAGACACTCTCAGCAGTTCCTCCTGGACCAGGCCAACCCTCTTGGAGCCTGGACATAGAACACCTACCACCTGGGATGGATATTTGGAGAGACATAATTGAAGGAAATTCCTATTTTTATGTCTAGATGATGTACCATCAGCATTTCCTCACCCACAAAAATACACAGAGGGGCAACTAGTTCAAATAACTGGTTTAAATCTGTAAATTACAGCACTGCTTCAAGTAACTTTTAAGGTCGTTCTGTGTCTATGGATAAGTTAGATGGCATCATAAAATTTTTAGAGCTAATGTAATCTTTATACCATTGGTTCATCTCTTCAGTTGAGATAGGTTTGAGGCATCCTTTTCTCTCTCTGCCTTCTGATTGTCCTTGAGACCTGGGGGAGAATGACTGCTCACTCGGCAGGCATGTCATGACCACATCTTCCCTCTCTAGGATGCAAGATCTTGGATCTTCAGTTTTCTTCTCTCTGCTGAGAGAAGGGAGTGCTAAATTTGGTTAATTTCCTGACTGGTTGTGTTTCTGTTGTGTACTCTAATCCTCTCCTTCATCTCTTTTGTGTATTTCTTCTAGAAGCTTTGGTCTTTAGTGACCTTCTCAAACCATTTCATTAAATGCCCTCTGCCTTGGTAAATTACAGTACTTTGAAGCCTTGGAGTTTAGCATATAAAAAAGCAAGCGCCTCTGTATACTGCCCTGGGATAAGGTGTGATGAAAATCCCATACAAGCTGAACGGTACTTCCTAATCAAATGGGTGTAACAGATGGCTGCTGGAGCAAACCATCACAATGGAAATGTCTGCAGTTCTCATGGTAACGGAATCTGCCAGGTCTGAGGGATTTGCTGTTTTTCAGGACATCTGAGCTGCAATCTCATTCGAGCTGTCTAGCAGTCTCTCTCTCTCTCTCTCTCTCTCTCTCTCTCTCTCTCTCTCTCTCTCTCTCTCTCTCTCTCTCTCTCTCTCTCTCTCTCCATCTCTCTCTCTCTCTCTCTCTCTCTCTCTCTCTCTCTCTCTCTCTCTCTCTCTCTCTCTCTCAGCATGATGGAGGTAGAGTTGAAAGATGGAGTCTGATTTTGCATTCCAGCTGTGATTAAAGACACAGGCACACATCCCAGGAGATAACATGCTGCATATTCATTATGCTATCTAGAACCTCTTTAGCCACTGGGACACAAGCTTCACACAATTAAAATATGCCTTCTTCAGGAGTAAGGGTGGGGGTGGGGCATTAGGATGAAGAAGATCAGAAAACTGCAGCCAGGGAGAATATAAGGAATTAAGATGCATGAGACCTACCTTGTAATAAAGATATGGAGCCATATTAAAAGTAGCAGTTGCTTCTACTCTGTGGCCACACATCAAGATGACTTAACAGAGCGGGATAAAACATCTGGCCTGGGGGGAAAATACATGATGTCAGATTTCCAAATCATAGTGTTAGACTATGTGGAAAGCAAACAACAGATAAGCAAGCGTGTACCTTCCTGATGAGTAAATACATGAGGAAGAATTTTTTTTAACACTCCATAGTCAGAAAGGACACCCATCTCGAGGAAGAAGTTCATACATAGACACCAAGCTTTCATTCTAAACCTAAGGTTTAGGTTTAAACCCGTAGGACTCTATCAGAAAGTGACTTAGCGAGGTTTTCCCCCCATCATCTTTTCTCCTTCCCGCTATTCCTAGTGTCCTGATTTTACAGCAGTGCACAGAAAGGGGAAAATAATCAGTCACAATTCTATTTTGTTAAAGTCTTTTCTCCAAATCCCTATCGATTTAAAGAAATAAGGAGAAGTATACTGCCTTCTTTGCTGCAGTACCTGCCAGGAAACACACACACACACACACACACACACACACACACACACACACACACACACACACACACACTGACACACAGGGTTGATTCACAGCTGCCTGGTCCCTTGGGTCTTTGAGTTTGAAGATCAGACAACATATAAGAATTCAGTCCGTAGCACGCTTCCCCACCCCATTGTCCTTGAGGGCATTACTGTTAAATACGTATGACAGCCAAAGAGATGAGGAGAATGGTTGCTAGAGAGCACTGACTGGACCTCTCTATTCATGCCTAGAATAGGCAGAACCATGTAAGCCGGTGAAGTAGCACTCAAGAAGGAATCCTGGGAGGCGCCATTGTCTCCCTCCCATTTGGTGCCTGAAGAACATATTATATTATATAACCTTTCTCTCAAGCCTGTCCTACTTTGGCTGAGACCCTCTTCCTTTAGAAGCCTGCGAATAACAACTTGTGGGCGACAATCTCCTTAACAAGGCCGATTAGTTAATTTAAAGTGAGGAGCTGAGGCCATTTGTGCAGATGCTAATCAAAGGAGAATGGACGACACGTATAAAAAGCCTCCTGCACATCCACCTCTTGTGAGGACAATGTGGATGGAGAAGAACATTTCCCCAGGCCATATCTGTGAGCTGACCTCAAAGGTTCACAAAGGCCTTTGGGGGCTGTAGGGTTAAAAAGAAGGGAAGAAGGTTTGCAGGAAGCTTGTGGCTCTACAAGGACAGCTGTCCCAGGACTGTCTGAAGCATTTTTTTCGTGGATGTTGTTCTTCATTTGTATCCTAGGAAGTCTTTTACTTTCCAGCTTCTAGCACAGAACCGGGTACACAGAGGGGCATATGTTCAATCATTGATGGAGGACAGGAATTTGCTTGGAGGGGTGGCTACAAAAGGAAAAAGTCCCAAAAAGGCCCAAGTGTCAAAAGCAAACAAATTTGACACATATGTAATGGTTGTAGTTTTCTTCTCCACAGTAAAAACAAAACAGAAAGTGCATTAAACACAGCAGGCAGCATTTCTGGAAAGATGCTCTGTGTCTGCTGAGGTCAATGGTTAGACTGGTTACTAATGTCCAACTATGAAGAGCACTCAAAAATACACACAGAAAGCTGCCCAGATGATGACTAAAGCTCAAAATACTGCAAAAAAAACTTAATCCCAATAAATCATCATCATCATCATCATCTGCCATTTCATCAGCTTCTCTAAAAGGTCCCTTCATTTATGCCTCAATAGGATGCTGACTCACATAGGAAGAAACCCTATTTCCTTTAAAATTTTCTGAGGACAATATAATACACATCCTATTCCATATTGAATCTGTGTGGATAATCAGCGTTGAGAGAGAAAAACAAGTTGCTAGAGAGACATTCCACTCACATGCGCCCCTCACAGATGAACATGCGCATGTGGTCAAGCACACACAGGCTCTACAGCCTTCTGAAAATTTTAACTGCCTTCATAGTATACACGTGTTTGTCTTAAAGATTCTCTAAGCCAAATGCTTTCTGGCATGTTAGCCTGCTGAGGATGGCCACTGGGATAATTTAGTTAGAAATATCCAACTGCCCTACATGTTGGGAAAAGGTAAGACTTCCAAGGAGTCCTTTAAAAGCAAAACACAAAGGCAGGCTCTCTGGGCAACTGTCATCCCTCACACAGGTTGCAAAAGATTTTCTTTCACACAGGAAGATTGGAGCCAACGTCAGAAACGTACACATATCAACTTCAAAACCATCCATCATTTACAGACAAATTAAGCTCTTTCTCCATATGCAGCTCATGTTACTTCTTGGCGATGGAGAATTCTGTTGTGTGGACTAGCAACAGTTCTTTCATTTTTCTCCATACCTGTCATCTAGGACTAAGGCGTGGGATTCGCTAAACAGGTGTTTGGATCAACTTTTTTGCTTCGTTTCGTTATTTGTTTGTTTTTAACTTCTTGTCTAGCTCCTCAGAGTATTCACAGCCAAAGTAGAATAATGACACTCAGTTGTTGTTGTTGATGTTGTTGTCCCCCACCCCCACCCGCCAAGATTTTCTTCACTACCAACCCTTTCCAGAAAAGACCTTCGAGAATTGATCTGGAATATTTTGTGACAACTGAGTTCAGCCAGCTTAAGTAGAAACATACTATATACAACACACTGTCAAAGTACTGAGGAAATGAAAAAAAAAAAAAAAGGGTGCTATCTTGCCCTCAATGAGTATCCAGTCAAGCTGTGAGCAAGAAGAGAAAAATGCAGCTGGGCGTGGTAGTAAATGCCTTTCATCCCAGCACTTGGGAGGCAGAGGCAGATGTATGAAGGAAGAGACTAACGCTGGAGATGTCTTACCCATGTACTCTGGAGTCAAAAGCAAGATCATTATTCTAATGTTCCATTAAACATATAAAACTTAGTGAGTTTGAAAGATTGTATGCAAAAGCTCAGCAAACACAAACAGGGACACTCCAAATAGAAGAATGATATTAATACTAAGACAGAAGTTAGTGCCAATATGAGCACTCTAAGAAGACTTGACCCTAAGAAGAGGAAAGTGAGGTAGAGTTAAGATCGGAGTAACATCAGAGGAGACTGCATTTAGTCCCACAAGCGTTTGGACCACTGCGCATCATCAAGCAAAGGAACCTCGTAATTAGAAGCTATGATTCCACGAACTTCACAAAACATTTTGACTTGTGAAGTGTCCAGGGATGCCTTGGATAAATAACATCCCAAGAGTATATTACCAAAGGATAGACCAGGGGGCAATCTGACTTCCACAAAACATCCTTTGCCTTCTGAAAATGTGACCCGTTAAGAGTCAAAACAACAAGCTGTAAAACCAGCCCTATCTTTCAAGGCTTTTGGAAATAAATAAACCTTTCTGTTTCAATATTTGGCATTGTGACAAGACCTAAGAGGAACTGGAGAGATAATTAATAAGGGCATGAGAGGAAAGTGCAATTAAAAATGGCAAAGACTACCCTGTAAATAAGTGTTTCACACTGAGAAAGCTTATTGCTGTGATCTCTAGCCTCAGACTGAAATCAAATCACTCTGAATAGGTCATTTAAGTATTATGGGGTTGAGGGAACCCATCATGGCTCCTAGCATCAAAATTACACGAGAAACAAGACTTCACTCCGACCTCACTTTCCAGTAGGTTTAAATCAACAAAAGAGTCACAGTTTAGTTCTAATTGGCATAACTCTCTCCCACCTCAAATTTTAATGCTGTCCCTCCATTTCCTACCCAGAAGCAGTTAGAGAGAAGACTCAAGAAAATTCCTTTCTAGGGAGTTTTAAAACAAAGCCAAACTAAGATTTCTCCTAGGAAACAACCACAACAACAAAGGTAAATTCTCTTTATCGAAGTAACAGCATGTGTTGGAAGACTTCGCTAGGGCAAATCTGAAGGCAGGAGTCCCACCTAGCTTGGTGATGCCTGAACTGGTAGGGTTCACAAGGCCTCCTTAACTTGCAGAGGTTTTTCATCTAAATGCACTCCATATGTGTGCCACCCATCAGAGAACTTTTGGCTTCTGAATCTTTTGAATTGCGTGAGTTCATAACTGAATCGTTTCCTGCAATTTAATGTCATAACTCAATGCAAAGTATAGGAAGATGAGGTCACAGGGACACACATCTCCAGAAAGGGAGCTCATGCCCTGGGCTACAGTAAGTGGAGACTTAATTGGACACAGTGGGTTTTGCTATTGTTGCAACATGGAAATCAGTTATTTTAAAAGTAGCTGGCGACAATTGCCAGCTCAGCAGGCACAGTGGTCAGGGAAGAGTTTAATTCCAGTTGTTGCTGGAGACAGAATTGCTTATATCAATTTTAAGTGTTTGTGAATAGCATCATCATTTTAATTACCACCACTGCCATCACCACCATCATCATCCTACACTATATTTTCCCAGAATTCTTAAAATGGGACAGTAGTCACAAAAGTCCATTACGCATTCCCTAAGTTCTCTTGCTTGGATTAAAGTGGTGTCACTAAAATAAAAATAAGATACATTAATTTTAAATACCATTCCCAATACTTTAGTCAAGGCTGGAAGATGACTCAGCAATTAAGAGCACTGGATGTTCTTCCAGAGAGCCCAAGTTCAATTCCCAGCATCCATATGGCAGCTCATAATCCTCTGTAGCTCCAGAGGATTATGACATCTCTTTCCATCCTCTGTGGATACCAGCTATGCATGAGGAACACTGACATATATGCAACCAAATATCCATACCCATATGAAAAAATATTTTTTTCAAAGTAAAAATATACTTGGTTCATCTCCCTTGAAATCTAGAGTGAACAAATGATGTTTTCATTGCAGTGCCACTATGCTCTTTCACTTGTATATAGTCTGCAGCTACACTTCCCTACAATGGTGGAAATCCACAGGCAATGAGAGAGAGAGCACATGGACCACAAACATAACACATTACTGGGTTGCCCTTTTTTTAAATCATCATCATGTTAGCAGCACCGTCCCTTCCATTTGCAAAAGGGCTTGGGGTGTCTGTGGGTTTGCCAAGGCCTTTCTGGTATACAAGTGAGATCACTGAAGGGCCAGAGATACCGCAGGCAAGACTTGCTTCTCCATGGGAGTTTCAGACTTGGCACTCTCTCCACCATGGAATCCTTGGAGTAAGGATAGGACTTTGTATGGAGAGGGAAGTGCGTGGGTGTTGGCAAGAATCAGAGAACTTGAGCTTGACTTAAAGAATGGACACCTCATTAAGAAATGACATTAGGGATTGTCAAACCTGAAGCTGCTTATTAAAATGCTTTGTGTAAAGCATTTATAACTGTGCACCTTCCCACCCATGTGGACTAGAAACATTTAAGTAGAGAGACATCAAAGTGGAAACGTAATGTAACTGGCCCTATCGACACTGTAATAACTAAAAACATGTTAGAAATAATTTAGAATCTAGGCTCATACCTGAGTTCAAGTCCTGTCTATCTTCAGGCAAATTTCTTAGGGTCCTTAAACCTTAATTGTTTGGTCTACAAGGGAGAGTGCTGATGGCTACATTTCTGTTGTGTGATTGTTGTAGGATGTAAACAGAGACATGGACAATGTGGCAGCTATTCCACAGAAGTTAAGAGTGTTTCGCCTACAGTGTGTTTGAACTCAAACAAAAAGGGAAGAAAAGTCTTTCCTAGGAAAAGCGAATTTAGATGTTCTTAGCAAACAGAGATAATGCCTCCTCAAAACTATTTAATATTATATTTAACTTGCTTTTAAATACTAACATTTGGATTTTTATATTACCCTAAAGCTTTCTAAAATTAACCCAGTATCTCTATATGGTTGTTAGTGCTGCCAACTTGGCATGATTTGGTATCACCCACGTATGTCTTAAGGAGGGATTTATGCTGATTGGGTTCATTGAGATGGGAAGATCCATGCTAAAAATGGCTGCCACCCTTTCTTGGACTCTTTTCCTAGACAGCATAAAAAGAACAAAGTGTCAAGGGTGATGGTAGATGTCTTTAGTCATCGCATCACTCCAGGGGCAGAAGCCCGTAGACCTGTGTGAGATCCAGCCTGGTCTACATAGGGAGCTGCAGGCCAGCCAGAACCATGCAATGAGACTCTGTCTAAAGAGAAGACAGGGAGACAGAACCGGTACCCACCAGCATATATCTTCCTCTGCTTCTCGAATGTGGATGCAGTGTGGCCATCTGCATCCTGCTCCTACTACTGTGACTTCCTCATCATAACCTTTAAAACTGTGAGCTCAGATGAGCCCCTTTCCCTTAAGTTGTGTTTGCCAGAGCATTTTATCGCAGCAACAGGAAAAATAACTGAGACAAAGGGCATGCGTGAAGTAAAGTGTAGAGGCTCGTTTTGCCCATTTTACAGGCAGAAAAGTGAGGTGATACCTAGAGTGTGATAATTACTGCACTACATGGAGACTGGCTGTAGAATAGGTGGGCTTAGTCCCTGTCTGCACTTACTACCTACCTACACAGCCCAGGAGAGTTGGCATGGATCCACACTCAATCTAGGGCACTCGGTATTCCCCTGGACTTCTTGTGAAGGTCTTTCAATAAGTCAGCCTTAGCACATCGGGAAGGCAAGGACCTCAGAAAGTTCCTGGGGAAGGAACAAAGCAAGAGCAGGAGACCCTGAGAAAGAAAGAAGAACGTAGCAGAAGGGCGCTTCAGCATTCTGACACATGCAGTGTGCCTTTAAAAGAGACCGTGTCTACACTTCTATATTGCTTACTATCGGAAGCTAAGCCAGAGGGATGTACATAGTGAGATCTTTGTCTCGGTTCAGGAAGGGTACAGGATAAAGATTCTGTGCCAGTAATCTTCCTTGGATTAATGGTTTCTCTTTTATCTGCAGTATTTCTGCTCAGATGTCTTTTCCCTGAATGAGTCAGAGGAATGCAAATGTGTATTGCAGTCCTCCTGAAATATTTAAATCCAGTTTTGCAATGTTTTGCAGGTTTGGAGATGGAAATCACACACACACACACACACACACACACACACACTGAAGTGGCAGATGAGAATTACAGACACAGCAGCCAGCGATACAAAAATGTGGCATTTCAATTTGACAACAGGCTCATTTTTCTTTTTCCACCTCTTTGTTTCTCCAGATCAACATTTCGATGCTACATGTGAGTGGAAGGAATCTGCAACATTCTTTCGTGAGACCCAGAATCTCATCAAGAATGTGTCTGGCTACATGGGAAGCCAAGTTTATTTTGTCTCCTGAATGACAAGCTTTCCTTCTGCCATGAGCACACCCCTCCAGAAAGCATTCTCCACACCCTCAGAGAGAGTCGGACAGTCGGACATGATTTGTGTTCTCTTCCTGATTCCTCTTTATTCTCTGCTTCATGCATGGGCTTGCAGGCAGTGTCTCACAAGGCAACCTGAATCACATTAATATTCAAATCCCCTGGCTTGGTCTGCAGTGGCCTGATGGAGCTCAGGCACAGAGTGCAGACACTGTGAGGGGGCAAATCTTCGGGAATGCGGCAGGGTAAATTGGGATTTAGCTCCCATCCTCATGTGCAGTACTTAACATGAAGGCCTTATAATGAAAGGTCCCCTTCCAAAGGCTTTTATTGCTGCAAGAAAGAGCTCCTACAATGTGAAGCCAAGGACAGAAGAAGGCTTTCTCGTTTGCCTTTCCACCTCGTGTGAAAGAATCAGCTCAAGCCCTTCAGGACAAAGGCTTCTTTAAACAACAAAGTGAAATGCTTTCAGCGTCCACGAACATCTCCCAACATCAATGGGATTGTTGTTCACAGATGAAAAGGGGGAGGGAAAACAATGCCGGGCATGAACAATTGGTCAATGCGGCATTACCCTCAAAACCATAAAGGCAGCGTTTTAAAACGTGAAACTTCTCTCCCGCCTATTAAATTAGGATTGATGACTTCTCAGGGATGTTCAGCATCCTTTGACTTTGCTTAAATAATTTATAGCCCTTCTCCATGTCATGGTTTCTAATATTTTCTTCCAAGCACATACCTGAATTAAATCTGGGAAAGTCTTAACACAGAGCACAAAATACATCTTTTTCTCAGAGGCTTTTCATAAATTGGTCTTCAAGAAGAGAGCGTTCAGTATTCACTGACACCTAGACTGTGGCAGGTACTATGCTCGAGGCACAGGGGTGGAAAAGACATCACCCTTGCTGTAAGAGAGCTAATGCCTGGCACAGAAAAAGAAATCAGCATCCAGAATGTAATGTGGTGAATGCCAGAGAAGACAAAGGGGCCAGCCAGGAGAACTGGTCAGTTTTTTTTTAATAGCTGCCTGAGTTGAGCCTTAAAGAGATTAACTATTGGAGGAATGGGTGCAAGAAATTGAAAAAAAAAAAAAAAAAAAAAAAAAAAACACCAAGAGGTGACAGCTGAGGTCATAGTTCTCTGCACAATGAAGTATATGTCTTGAGATACCATTGCCTCTAAGACCAAAAACATGTGCTGGCTTTACAAGACCATATTACTTTGGGTTTCTCTTACATATTCCTACTACTGATCAAGAATTGGTGTCAACGCAGGGCTTCTTTAGATATAAGAACAATCAGACTCCAGTCTTTTCATGTAACGTGTTAGTGGCCCTCTAAAGTGCACTGCAGCCATCTCCCTACCCTATTCCCCCTGCAGAAAATCACCCAGGGAATAAAACCTCTCCCAGCTTCTTGCAGCTGCAGACATGAATCCAGGAGTTCCTGGAGTCCTATTTAATGGATTGTCAATTACAAGCAAGGGAAGAGAGGCAAGAGGTCACAGAAAGGGATTGCCTATATCAAAGAGATTCAGTCAGGATCTCTCCTTTGTATGGGTCTCTCATCTGTCTGGTACAGGAATGCAAACCACACTGAGAGACAGCCAGCTGTCTAGACTCACTTGGAAGGGCCCCTATAGCTCCTGTGAATTGTAGACGTGAGGAATAATTGAGGTGCACAGTCGAATCCCACTGCGAGTGGCTACAATTTACACACTATGTGCTCTTAGAGAACCAAAACCTGCTACACCAATCTGCCTCAAATCCTCATCTATGCTGTGAACAGTTTTCATGTCTATGAATATATCCCACCCCACCTCTTACAGCTAGAGAACATGTGACAGCAAAGGGTTTTCAAGGTGTACATTTAAATGAGATGAAGACTCACTCACTCTCTAAAATGATTTTGAGGCTCTGCATCACACAGTGTGAAAAATGATGAAGTCCACTCATGCATCAGACAGGATAATTCTAACCAAGTTGATGCTGACAGTATTAAAAAACAATGATGAAGGAGCCTGGCCTTGCTGTTGTCATTTTAATTGTCACTATGAGTGACAAAGAAACACACTTTCTTCTCCCGCATACTTATCTTTTCAGCTTTGTAATATGTGAGATGGGAGCGAGTCTCTTGAGAATGTGAGGAAGAAAAGATGGGGAGGAACACTTCAGTATGTGAACATGTGAGAGAAAGAGAGAGAGAAAGGAGAGAGACATGGAGGGGAGAAAGACAG
Source organism: Acomys russatus (assembly GCF_903995435.1). Taxonomy (NCBI): domain Eukaryota; kingdom Metazoa; phylum Chordata; class Mammalia; order Rodentia; family Muridae; genus Acomys; species Acomys russatus. Next base: position 64,233,163 of record NC_067138.1, on the reverse strand, counting down.
AAAGCAACAGAACCAGAGGGAGATAATGGGACAGAGAGGAAAATGATAGACAAGTAAGGATTATCTCAGATGACTCTTAAGCATTAAACAAATAATATTTTAGTAGGCACCTGGAAAAGGCTTGTTTTAGATGAAATCAGGAAGCTCACTGTGTTTCCAAGGTCCACCCAGAGGTTTCAGGCAAGTCAGTCCACGAGTTCTTGCGAAAAGCTTAAGGGCTCAGTTTATGCGAAGTATTCAAAGAGGTGTCTCATGCAGACAGGTATTGGTTTTCAATTTAGGGAAGCAAAGAGATCCCAGAGCACAACTGATTAGTCCCAGTCACCAAGGAAAGCGCTCTCCCTTACTAGGGGCCAGAAGAAGGCTCGGGCATTTTTTTTATTTCCACCCTTCAAAGAAATGGCTTTCTTTTTTCTTTACTCTACCAAGTGGGTCCACAAGCCTCCTCCATAGCAGTGACTGCTTGGCTGAGTCAGTGCACAGAATTCACATGTGGTTTTGGGACACATGTTTGGGGAAAGGATCCAAGCTAATTTCAGCATGTGAAAGGCCAGCAGACTCCATTAGTGACTGTGACTTCACAGCAAGGTGAGAAGGCCGCTGGACGCAGGTTCTCAGAACTGAGTGTCCAAGAGGGAATCGGTGATGTAGAACTTCAGTTGTATCAACTCTTGGTGTCAATGTCTCTGTCTCTGTCTCTGTCTGTCTGTCTGTCTGTCTGTCTGTCTCTCTCTCTCTCATTCTCCTCCTTCTCTCTCCTCCTTCCTCCTCCTTCTCCTGCCTCCTCCTCCCTTCTTCTCCACCATCCTCCTCCTCTCTCCACCTCCTCCCTCTCTAGCAGAAATTTTAAAGAATGACGCAATTGTGTTTTGTTCTCATTTTTCCCTCATTTTTTTCTCTTGGAGACATGTATGTTGTGTCCAGGAGAAGGAAGGGCATTTGGAATCGCTGTGTTAGTTACTCCTCGTTGTGACAAAATGGCAACATAAGGACAGTGGGAGTATTTGGGTTCACCAGCTGAAGGTGGAGTGCATTATGGAAGAGAAAGCATGGCAGCAAGAACAAGAGGCAGCTGGTCACACTTTGTCCTCAAGCAGGAAGCAGAGAGAAATGAGTGCCGGTGCCCGGCTCACCCTCCTTCTCCCTCTTCAGCTCATGGCATGGTAACAGCACGGATCCTCCCAGCGCCCTCAGCCCCATCTCCAGAGTCCCTCCCTCCCTCACACTCCCAAATGCTTGTCTCTTGGGTGATTCTGGGTTCTGTCAAGGTGACAATTAGCACTAACCAGGACAAAAAAACATTTCTGTGTTTCACCCTGATGGACTAGGAAAAATAATAATAATATGCAAACTTTCATTGACAGCCCTGCTGAAGACCATGGAGAAATTTCAAAAAAAACTCAAACAGGACAAAAGCACTGCCCATTTCTCTGATTTTTCCTCATTATACCTCTTTCTGTTAGTTGAATTCTTAATAATTTTGGTGTCAAGCCTTTGGAAGTCACCTCCCACCTTTCTGGAAAGAAGTCCTAACTACCACTTTCAAGAAAACATGGAAGTTAATACCTAGAAGTTGTGGTTATATTCAAGATGCCTCAGTTCCAAGTATCTATAGACTACTATTTATCCAAAAACAACCAAAAATGATGTGTACTGCCAAACACAATCAGGGTAGCACGCACTGACTTTGTTTATTATAAAATAATATTTTGTGTTTCTATTTATGGGTAGTTTTCATCTAAAAACATATGATTTTTAGAAGGTAAAATTTATATTGCTCAGGATATGAAATGTTAATAACTAGACTCAATTTCTTTCTTTCCCTCTCTCTCTCTCTCTTTTAACAAAAGGCAAGGATACATGCCAAGGTAACACAGTTTGGTTACCATAATAATACCCTTCCTTGAACAATGTCAGGAAAAGTAAAACACAGCCACTGAGAGTGATGCCAAAGTCCTTTGTTTTCTTTGGCCAAGGGTTCCTCGGCAGCTATTGTCTGCTGAGTGTCAAAGCAGCAGTTGCCACGATCAATGGAAGAAACTATAAAGATAACTGAAGGACACAAAGAATAAAGTGAAATTTTATAGAGCATATTGTACACTGCTGATCTTCTTGTAAATATCTTGGGGGGGCAGGTAAACATCTGCATCCAAAGCCTATTTTAAAGATGAGAAAAATGAGACTCTAAGAATCACCATGATGCTATTAAAATATGGTAAAAACCATAATAAAAAATAAAATAACCGGATGCATATTAGTGTTTTGTACATCCCATGTTAACCTTTGAGAGGCCACTAGGATAATAACTTGTTTCTCATTTGTTGCCTAAAATACTGCTTTTATCAATTTTCATATATTACATTTTGCATAGGACTCACATAAGTTTCTACAAACCACTTTAGCCAAACCACTGCTCTGGGGTATACATTCCCCATGGTGAGGAGGGGCAAATGTACCTCTCAAAGGTTAAAATTTTCGGTTCTTGAAGGCCAGAAAGTTTAGGTATTACAGTGGTTAGTTCCCTTTTTCCCAGGGGCCAGGACCTTCACCATGTATCCAGTACTTCTGTGGTGTAAAAATTTTATGGTGTTGAAAAGGACTAGGAAAGAAATGTTTTAAATGGCTTTTTAAAAAAAAAAAAAAAAAAAAAGGAGGCATGGTGAAAGCAGCTTTCTAATGCTCTAAGGTATTAGAAACCAGAGAACTCGAGACAGAGAAAAAAAAGAAAGCTTCGTCCTCATGCAGCCAGAGAAGCCCACCTACTGAATTGTTAGTCTATGAAGCAGGCGCTTCAGACTCCGTGACCACTGAATACGCCCGGCTTGTTTATAACATCAGACATTTCTACCCATAAAGACATTTACAAGCTCTGACCCCTCTGTTTCTGAGCGGGGACAGCAAGCTGACCTTATACTTATTTTCATGTCACCGAAGGAAGGACTGAGGTCTTACGAAGTAGTAAACGCTTAGCCCAGGGCCATAGAAGCATTTGTGGCAATCAGAACTCACACCACCACAGCGCCCTGCACAGGGTCAGCACTCAAAAACTGCAGAGCAGACAAATAAGAGAAGAACGACAGAGATTTGATTGGGAAAAGCAGGTGGAAAAGATGTTTTAAGCAAATGGATGCTCATCACCTATTTCATACTACCAGCTGATAGGGCAAGAGAGAAGAAGGAGGGGAAAAAAACACCTAAACAAATCTCCCCAGGTTGGTTAGCAGCTTTTAGGTGTCCCCTCTCATCTGACAGCCCCAGTTGAAAGGTAACTGAGTCAGGAAACAAGTTCTTCCTCTAGCTGACCCAAGCGCACATAATTCCTTTGTTTGTTTGCTTTGCTTTCTTTAAACCCCTTACAGTACTCTGAGCGGAGTACCATCTGCTGAAGCAGGATGAACAGGTAGCTTTGAAATGATGATGGCTCTGGGAAATGATAATCACCAGGTCATAGAAAGCGGCACTGCAGTGTATAAATAAGATAAGTAAAAGTGCTGAGGACTGCATGTTTGCTTTAATAAAATGTGTTTTCCCTTTTTTTGTGGAGAATGCCTTTCTCAAATGCCTGGGGAGAGAAGCTGAACTTATACACACCAGAAACGAGCAGACGGTTCCAGAATCCGGCAATGAGGGTGGGATCGGAGGGGAGAGGGATGAAATATTACCTACTGAGACACAAAAGGGAAAAGGTTGGACCGGAGCCTTTGTGTTGAATTGCCAAAGCAACGGGATGAGATCTGAACTTCCAGGCCTTATTCTAAAGCTCCCCTCAGTGGAAGCCGATGGGCGGCACTGAGAAGAACGGCTTGGCTTTTGGCGCAGCTCTCGACTAGCTACATGACCTTAGCAAACCCAGTCTCTCTAAGCGGTTATCCTCTCGTATGCAAGCAGGGAATGAGAACTCATGGAAATAGGAATGATTTAATAAGAGAATGTCTGTGGTGCATCAGCTGCATTGCTTTATCCCTCTGGTGTTTGATGAGTGGTACTGATGAAGGCACTGATGTGAAGATGATGGTGCTGATGAGTGTGGTGGTGATGGTGATGATGGTGGTCCATATGCCCTCCCCAGAAAGCAGCTGCATGACTAAGTCATTAACATCTTCAGTAACTTGAAAGCCACCATGCCCTTTGAGATGGAAAGTGTAATTTATTGAGCAAGAATTTCCTATGCAAAGTATTCCAGTGACTAAGAACCAAGCCTAAAAATATGGGAAGCTTCGGAATTTTAGCAAATATAATATTTTTCCTGGATTTTCTGCCCATATAAAACCTTTTGCTACATTCTTCCATTTTATTCCCATACCTTCAGTGGGAGATGGCCTGGGAAGGCACTAGATTCCTCTTAGACAGATGAAGAAACCTAGACTTCCAGAGGCTTAAGAGAAGGGTGCTGTTGGACTGAAAGCAGGGATATCTGTCTCTGGTAGTCTAACACTGTGCTAACTGCCCAAATTTTTCCACCAGGAAATGAATGTCTGGTGTGGGTTCAGATGTACCCTCTCAGCATCCTAGTACACTGTCATCTCGCCTTCATCTGAGGCAGTATGACAGTTCCCTTAGTCATCTGTTTCCTTTGTGTGTTCCAGTCCTGACATAAAGTAGAAAATTCTAGATAAACTAAAAAAAACCCAACTTTTAATTTAGAAACTAATATAGTGAGATGCCGATCGGCCAATACAAAAATGGCATCTTTCAACCCTACACAATTGCCAAGAAAACAACTGAGAAAGTTCTGGAGTGCTTCGGTCTCTCTCATTAAACATAGAGGTGGCCATGATCTACAAGATGTCAGTCCTACAGGGAGATGCTCTCTTTTTCTACCCAGATGTACAACTGTGGAATATAGAGTTGCAGTTTTGTCTTCACAGTAATTCTACAAGAAAAATGAAGCGGAGTCACTTCTTCAACTGAGGAAACACCAAACCCAAGTCAGGAACAATCTGCAGGAACACAGAAGTACATCTTTGAAGGCCTCAAAGCAGACATTTCCGTGGTCTCTGCACTACACCAATGACTGCTGCTAATGAGGAAACAACAGAAAACACAATTTCAAATTTCCTTACATAACGAAAGCAAATTGGTCTTTTGATTTATGTAACTCAAGAGTTGTTTCAGCTTTCTCCCTGTGACAAAGTCAACAGAGAAATTATTTTTAAAACGGAAAGGTTGGCTTTGGATCCTTGTGTCTGAAGCGTCAGCTTCTGGTCACTCAGCCCTATCACTGTGGGCTTGAGGTGAGCCTGCGCACCATGGCGGGGAAGGCAGAGCACGGGTACTCACTTCACAGCGACCAGGAGGTAAGGAAACAAGGGAGTGGTCAAGCACAACCTTACCTCTTTACGCCACTTCCCAACAACGCCATCACATTGTGAGTCTATCAGGGCATGAGTCCACTGAATACTTCAGAGCGCTGATGGCACAAGCGTTTCTCAATTGCTACATGTGCCAGATGAGAGCAGGTCTTCAACAAAAATAACAGGCTTTTAAAAAAATTTTATTAATGTATGCATATTACATCTCAATTGTTATCCCATCCCTTGTATCCTTCCAGTCCTCCCTCCCTCCCATTTTCCCCTTATTCCCCTCCCCTATGACTGTGATTGAGGGGGACTTCCTCCCCCTGTATATATAGCAGGCCTTTTGAGGGACACTTTATATCCAAAATATAATAGTATCTTAGGAAATAAATCTATCTTCAGCCTCTGGGCTAAAGCCTGGATAACTCCATCGTTAAGCTCCACGTGGCAGCTGCCCGGGAAAACTCCTCATGGAGTTTCCTGCCTTGTAGCCTTCCATGACCAATGCCTGTGAAGAAGCATGTTTGCATTTTCATCGCAGGTAGTAAGCTCTGCTCTGGTGGAAGTAGATTTACTCACATTCCGGTCTCTTAGCCAGGTACAGTGGGTTAAGGGGAGACGTTTTTGATGAGCTATTCAGAGCCAAAACTAGAATCTAGGTAATGCCAACCCCACAAATTCCATATGGTTGGCCATGGGAGGGGTGCTTGCCCTATGGAAGTTCAAGATGCTAATAACCCATAAAAGGGGGTGTCCCCACTGGGAAAAAACATCACAGTGACACTTTTAAAAAGGAAAACCCAAGCAGTACTAGTATTAGGATGCCTGTCCAAAGGGCGGAGAACAAACAAACACTCCTATATTTGGTTGGGGCTGACTTATCAAATCAGTACCTGAAATTAGATAGATAGATAGATAGATAGATAGATAGATAACTAGATAGATATACATGTGTGTGTGTTGAAGACATATATTAGAGATTGAAAGGCCCAAACACAATATGACAGCAGCAGACCCTGTATCTGGTGAGAGCACACTTCCTCTTTCATACATACCATTGTGTTGTATACTTACATGGCTAAAAGAAGAAGAAGGTTTGCTTCCTTGTGTTTTTTAACAAGTGCATCGACGTCACTGATGAAAGCACTCTAGCATAGGATACATTTGCCTCCTAAATCCCCTAACTCCAGTTGCCAACAACTTAGGAGACAGAGTCTTAACAGACAGACTTTGGGACAACACAAGCGTTCAGTCCATAGTAGGTCCCTTCATGGCTGATGTTCCTTGAAGCCTCTTCTTCCTTTCATCCTATTTTATCTTCCATGTGAAACAAGCTGCTGAGAGACACAGTGTAAAGTGACTTCAAGTTCTTTTCCATCTTTAACATGCCTAGAGCCTTCTCTGACAGTGCAGGAGGAGCAATATGGGGTAACCACTAAAAGCGCAGACAATGGGATTCTAAAGCCGGAATCTAAATCATTAGTTTCAGTTTCACTCCAAACTGTGAAGCCTTGTAGTTATTTAATCTGTCTGTCCTCAAGATTATATGTGTGTATACATACATGTACATATGCACATACATATAAACGAAGGTATATACCCCATCAGAGCAGGGGGGCATAAAAGCTGCAGTAGTCCAGTCCAAGGTGGTCAGAGTGTGTGGTGTGGCTTGTTTAAATCATTCACCCTCAAGATAGCATTTTCACTACCCTCGTGCAAAGTTCACAATTTCTCAGTGCTGCTAATGGCTCCAATGATGATAAGCCTTTTTTTTTTTTTTAATAACAAACTTTGTCTGCCCTGTATACAACTTGAACTACATTTACACTTGATTCCTATGTAAACTGCCCATTTTTACATCTTCCTACTATACCTTTGATCACTGTAATTAGGACTAAATGCATGTAACAGCAGCAATACCCGTGATCGACAACGTTTTCCATCAACTAACTTAAGTCATATGTTGTTCGGTTCCACTCAAACTTTGAGGATTGAAGCAGAACATGGAATTCTCCAGCCCAATTTTTGATAGAGTTCTTATTCCCCTCTGAACCCTCGTGTGTACTGCCTTGCCTGCCTGTATTTTGACGTCATTATGGCCCGACACCTATGAGAATTGTTCCTCCAGCTCTGATCACAGCATTCTAGGGCGTCCCCAGACACAACCCTCAAGTTTTCCCATAGAGCACATACATACTGCTTAGTCAGCTTTATCACAGCCACAATCTCACTCTCATTAGTTAGTTAATTATCTTGTCACTGTGGCAAATTGAATAATAGAAATAGTGTAAATGAAAGGGTTTTTTTTATAAATATTGTCTGCTTGTTTTGGTTTTGGTTTTGGTTTTGGTGTAGCTTACAGTTTCAGGATGATATCTCAGCTCACCCTGGCAAGAACAGTATAGTGGCTGGAGCATGAGAAATAGAAATAACTTGTTTACTTTGTTGATTTTGTTCTTTTGAGGTTTTTTGTTTTGTTTTCTTTTGTTTTGTGAGACAGGATTTCTCTGTATAGCCCTAGTCGTTCTGTAACTTGTTTTGTAGACCAGGCTGGCCTCAAACTTACAGTGATCTGCCCTCTCCTCCCTGTGTGCTGAGATTAAAGGATATGCCCCATTTCCAGATTATTTATACATATTCTGAGGAATCAAGAAGAGGAAGGTATTATCTAGAACCAGATGCAGACATAACGTTCAAAGCCCATCCTCACTAACCTTCCTGTACAAGCAAGACGACACTTCCAGAAGATCATAACGTCCAAGAACAGTATCAGCAGCTGGCGATCAAATGTTCAAAAACACATGCCTGTGGAAGACTTCTCACATTCAGACTATGGCACTGTAATTGGGACATGGATGTAGTCACCAAAGGCTATTTTTTTAAAGATTTATTTATTTATGCATTTATGCACATGAGTGCTCAGTCTTCATGAATACCAGAAGAGGGCAGCCATCATGTGGTTGCTGGGAATTGAGCTCAGGACCTCTGGAAGAGCAGCTAGCGCTCTCAACTACTGAGCTATCTCTCCAGCCCACCAAAGGCTATTTTGAGGACTAAATTATCTGATACATAGGTTACTGGCTTTCTATAAAAGTCCAGGAAGTAAATCTTTTAAGCATTATGGCACATAGTCCCTGTGACAACTCTGTGATTATAGCAAGGGAATGTTCACAGATGCTATTTAAACAAATGGATGTGACTGTGTCCCGATAAAGCTTTATTTACGAAAGCAGATATCAGTCTGAGTTCACCTGGCATCAAATAAGAGCTCAATTTTGCAATTATTGTAATACTTGGACAGCAAAAGGCAGTTAATTGTATATTCTTTCACACAACATTGCTCACACTTGGTAGACCTCACTACCACACTTGTTGACTGTGCAGTTTATATGTCTGTTATTTCACATGATCTATGTCTCTCAGTTTATTGACTTAGCAACATAGTACAGTGAGAAAACTCTCTGCTTCTCTAATTGGATTACCCATCACACATTTAAATTGTCTTGTTCATATGACTTAAAGAGAAAAGAGTTGGCAAAAAGCTCAGCATGTTCTACAAAACCCAGTGCTGGAGTAATACACAGTGGGTAGAGTAATCACTATGATTTTCTGAAATAAGTGGCTGGCTTCATTGCTGAGCATTCACTTACAGGCGTTTGCTCCCATCAAAATGATTTCTTTATATTACAGGCAGCCTTGCAGTTTCCTTCTGCACATCCATGCAAGTGTGTGGTACTCAGTCATACTAAGACATTCTGAGAGGGCTGGGCACAAAGAACCTCGCCTCTAATCCCAGCACTGGGGAGGCAGTGGCAAGCAGATCTCTATGAATTCAGGTCTAGCCGGGTCTACACAAAGGACTACAAACCAGTCACAGTTACATAAGTGAGACCCCCATCTAAATAAAATTCAAAGATAAATAAATAATAATAATAAATATATATATCAAGGGATACAGAACAATACTGGAGTTCAATGTTAATTCTTTGCACTGAGTTAATAACTAAGCAAAACTAATGTAAGCCAAGGTAAGTCAGTGGATTTGGAGTAGAGATAGATAATAACACAGATAAATGAAAGAACTGTAGAGTGGGAGCATGGCTGTCAAGAACTCAGCTTTCTCAAGTGGAGTGCTGAACAGAAGAGAGGACAAGGAGGCCTTTCTAGGAGCCTGCATGTACTCAGCAAAGAGTCCCTGAACTCAGAATCAGGTCCGTGTCTGTGCGGGGGCTTTTTTACACATCAAAATTAATATGAAGGCTGTTTATGGGTGACATAGAAACATGTTGCTTACTAACTTATAAAATGTCTCCCTTTAGCATTCTGCTGATGGCCTTCCACTTCTTCTATACACAGATGCGTCCACATTTTAACTCAGCATCTTCCCTCAAATTTGCATATGGAAAGAGAAGCCACTCATTCATTCTGTGTATTGGCTGTAGCCCCGCCCAGGCAATATGCATATTACCCAGAATGCCAAGAAACAACCCTGGAAAAAGAAAAACAAATAAGAAAAAAGAGAAGCTGCCGGGGCTGTGGTGGCTCGCATCTCTAATCCCAGCACTTGGGAGGCAGAGGCAGGCAGATCTCTGAGTTCAAGGCCATTCTGGTCTACAGAATAAGTTCCAGAACAAGCAGGGCTACCCGGAGGAACCCTGTCTTTCAAAACAAAACAACAACAGAAAGAAAGATAAAAAAAAAGAAAAAAGAGAGAAGCTCACAATTTAATGGCAGAAAAACATACCCATCACCACACTACTTTTCAACGTGGTTGTGCCCATAAATGGCCCATGATTTTACTACTAGGAATTTTTTGTTTTTATAAAAGAACTTGCATTTTTTTAAAGTATTAAATATTTTAATGTCTGTGGACTTTTCCCAATGCTAGATGAGTATTATCTGAATTTTAATATGTGCTACATATGTCCTGTCAGGTCCTGTTCTCTTACAATAAAATAAATAAAATAAAGCAACAGCTTATTTTCCAAAGAAGTTGGGGAGTGGAATGTTGTATGCAGTGGGAATGTTGGGTGCAGTGGGAATGTTGTATGCAGTTGGGCAAGCCTGCTATCAATATTCCTATCCATTATAGCAGTGATAGTACAGATCTGGGCATGTAATCAATGCTACTTTGTATAGTCACTCTTAAATAAACAAGGCCAAGATTAAGGTCCAAAGGACAGAAATGCCACTGACTTGTTTGCCATGATACTGGCATCACCTACAGCTTTTTCATCCCAGGTATTATCCCTCGATCAATCAAGCATCACTTAGTCTTCCACCTCACTTGTCACAAGGAAAACCCCTTATCTCACCCAACTCTACACAACGTCTCCCATCTCCCTTTTTCAGGACTGGAGTTGAGAACTTTAGTAAAGAGAGCTAAGGATTCCCAAAAGTCTCTATAACAGAAAGTTGGGTTTGAGTTTCAACACTATTCCTGTAACACTGGGACCCTGACCAAGTTACTGCAGCTCCTTTCCCTTGCTGGTGAGTGCATCTTGTCTGTTATCAGTGCACTTGTGATGATAAGAAAACCCTACGGTCCAGGGGACACCAGGAAAAGAGAAAAGAAGAGAGAGGAAAGAGAAATATATGCTCTCGCCAGCAAGGACCAAAGGCAGGAAGGCACAGGGCTTGCTTCTCCTTCATGAATCTTCATATCTGTGCCTGCACTTTGAGGGAAAACTTTCCTCCCTTGGTCAATTCTTCCTGGAATCACCTTCATACACCCACATAAAGGCATGTCTCTCATTTGATTCCATGGATACAAAGTTCATAGTCAACATTAACTATCATACGACTTTCTCACATACTCTGGTGCCTCACGTTTGACCATGTCCCCTGGAGGGGGAGACCTGGTGGCACTCAGAGGAAGGACAGCAAGTAGCCAAGAAGAGACTTGATACCCTATGAGAATATATAGGGGGACGTAATCCCCCTCAGGAACAGTCATAGGGGAGGGGAATAATGGGAAAATGGGGGGGGAGGAATGGGAGGATACAAGGGATGGGATAAACATTGAGATGTAACAAGAATAAATTAATAAAAAAAAAAACAAATAAAAAAGACTTATAAGAACTTGAAAAAAAAAAAAAACATTAACTATCATAAGACCCGAAAAAACAAATGGGATCTACCCAGTGAAAAGGCGTCAGAGAGCTTTAATGGTGAGTTCTCCCTGTTTTTCAGAGGAGTGGGTCTTAATTGTGAGCAGCAGGAAGATAGTATGTGGGCTGGAGAATATTACCCTGACATGAAAACAGCAAAAAGGCAAATATGAATGAAATATACAAAGTGGTTTTACACCATGTTAGGAAAGTCCAAGACACAAGCTGAACACTGTGAGAATTACTCAAGGTGGAGTAGGGGTGGGGGTGGCAAGGGGTACCCTGTTGACTAAAGGAAGCTATTCCATTCTTACCCTTCCAGACCACTGTGCACTCTGAGGTCTTCCAAAACAAAAATGAACTCTCAGGCTATTACTAAGTCAAAATGTGACACTCAAGATTATTTTAGATTTATGAATTTATTTGATAATTAGAAAATAATTCAAGTTACATACTTAGGTGGTAGTGTTCAACAGCTTCAACGTGCTTTAAAAAATGGAAGCAAGCTATCCATCTAGCAGTTTAGATGCCAAACCACTCAAAGCCAATCATTCAATGTTCTGTAAGAAAAAGGTCTCATTTATGTAAAGTTAATAAGGTTGACAAATCCTTAGACAATCTGACAAAAACATGAACAACACTCAAATGAAAGAAATTAGAGGTGAAAGAGTGTCTTTGCCATAGACTCCAGTGAAATCCAGGCCATCATTACAGAATACTCGAAAATGTATGCTCAAAAAAAAAGCTGGAAAACAGACGAAATGGATAAGTTTCTAGGTACATAGTAGCTACCAACATTAAAGCAAGAAGACATAAGCAATAGATCAAGGTTGTAATCAAAAGCCTCCCCTCCAAGAAGAGCCAGGATGAGACAGATCCACTGCTGTGCATGAAGTCAGTCATGAGTCTATCTTCCTGTCTATTTCTCATCTTACTCTCTGGGGGAGCCATATTCTAAGAAGTCCCTCTAGAATAGTCTATGCAGGAAAAAACCTGAAGACCTGTATCTTGAAAACAGTGTGTTTAGAAAGAGAATTTACCATCCTAGTCAATTTTATAGCACTGTCACCCACTTGACAATAGGCTAGCAACCTTTTAAAAGAACTTAAGACAGAAAGCTCCATCTAAGGAGCTGCCAAATTTCTGCTCCTCCAAACCCACGTGACATAATAAATCTATCTAGTATTAAGTTATTATGTTTTTAAGTGATTTGTTATATGATATATAACACAGGTACTTGCTTAAGCTACAGAGTGTCTCAATGCTATACCTTTGCTATGGAACTATTCTGCCACAAAATTCTTCTGCCAGATCTGCAACAGTCCCGGACTCTGCAATGAATGCCTTCTGTTATGGTTTTACAAAAATCAGAAACATAAACTAGCTTTAATAAAATGAGGATTAATAAGAAAATAATATAAAAAACCTCAGATCTCCAAAGAGCTGAGAGGACAGCCAAAGTTGTACAGAGAACTATCTCATCCAGTTTCTTTTTTTTTTTAATCTACTTTTATTATAATTTATTCACATTACATCCTGATTATAATCCCCTTGCTCTTATATTCCGTTCCCACTCTCCCTCCCTTTTCAGCTGTATTCCCCTCCCCTAGACCTGTGACAAGTAGAGTCCTCCTCTCCCACCTTTAGACCACAGCCTATCAGGTCTCATCTGGATAGCCTGCATCCCCTTCCTCTGTGTTCCCATAGGGCCTTTCTGCCAAGGGGCAGTGATCAAATCCCCTGCACCTGAGTTCATGTCAGAGGCTGTCACCTGCTCTCCCCCTGCCCCTTTCCATGTGGAAAATGAACTGTCCATCAGCTACACATCTGAACAGGATGTCTAGATTCTCTGCTTTGCAATGTCCTCGGTTGGTGCATTAATTTGTGTAGGACCCCCAGGTCTAGATCTGCCAGCCTTGATAGTCTTCTTGTGGAGCTCTGGACAACCCCCTCCCACAGTCTTTTCATCACTCATCTCTTTCATACAACTCTTAGCCCAGACTCTGGCTGTGAGTCTCAGTATCTGTCCCAATCCCTCCATTGGGTGGAATCTCCCAGAGGACATCTATGTTGGGTTAATATACAATTATAAGTGAATATAAACCATGCGTGTCCTCTTGGGTCTGGGTTACCTCACTCAGGATGACCCTTTCTAGTACCATCCATTTGCCTGCAAATTTCAAGATGTCCTTGTTCTTCATAGCTAAATAGTATTCCATTGTGTAAATGTACCAAACTTTCTTTATCCATTCTTCTTCAGTTGAGGGACATCTAGGTTGTTTCCAGATTCTGGGTATTACCAATAAGGCTACTATGAACATAGCTGAGCACATGTTCTTATTGAACAGTGGAACATCTTCTGGGTTTATGCACAGGAGTCATATAGCTGGTATTTTTTTATTAATTTATTCAGATTACAGCTCAATTGTTATCCCATCCCTTGTAACCTCCCATTCCTCCCTCCCTCCCACTTTCACCCTATTACCCTCCCCTAGGTCTATGACCGAGGGGAACTTCCTTTCCTACTATATGGTCATAGGCTATCAAGTCTCATCTTGGTAGCCTGCTTATTCTTTCTTTGAGTGCCACCAGGCCTCCCCACCAAGGGGAGGTGGTCAAATATGGAGCACCAGAGTTCATGTCAAAGTCAGTCCCTGCTCTCCAGATAACTGTGGATCAAAGTAGGTAGATCAGAGTAGGGGTTCGATGTTTACTGCATGTATTGTCCTTGGTTAGTGCAAAAGTTTGAGCAGACCCCCCTGTTCCCCCATCCACCCATCCACAATGTTCTTCTTCTAGGTGTCCAGGACCCTCTGGGTCCTTCTATTTCCCCATTTCCTATATTTCTCTTACCTAGAGTCTCAGTAGGATGTCCTCACATCTATCCCAATCTCCTGGTAAGTGAAGACTTTTGTTGGACATGCATTTGGGGCTAGTGCCCAATTATAAGTGAGTATATACCATGTGAGTCTTTCTGCTTCTGGGTTAACTCACTCATTATGATTATTTCTAGCCCCATCCATTTGTCCACAAATTTTGGGATTTCCTTGTTTTTAATAGCTGAGTAGTATTCCATAGTGTAAATGTACCACAGTTTCTTTATCCATTCTTCAACTGAGGGGCCTTGAGGTAATACTATTCCCAATTTTCTGAGAAAGCTCTAGATTGATCTCCAAAGTGGTTGTACAAGTTTGCACTCCCACCAGCAATGGAGAAGTGTTCCCCTTTCTCCACCTTCTTGCCAGAATGTGCTGTCACTTAAGTTTTTTGTCTTAGGCATTCTGATAGTGTGAGATGGAATCTCAGAGTCATTTTGATTTGCATTTCCCTGACGATTCTTTGTTTCTCAGACATTTGATATTCTTCTGTTGAGAATTCTCTGTTTAGCTCTGTACTTGCTTTTTTAATTGGGTTATTTTGGTTTGGTAGTGTTTAATTTCTTGAGTTCTTTATATATTTTGGATTTAGCCCTTTTGTCTGATATAAGCTTAGTGAAGATCTTTTTCCAGTCTGTAGGCTGTTGTTTTTTCAGTTATCAGTTCCTTTGCCTTACAGAAGCTTCTCAGTTTCATGAGGTCCCATTAATTAATCATTGATCTTAGAGCTAGAGCTGTTGGTGTTGTGTTCAGGAAGTTGTATACTGTGCCAATGAGTTCAAGGTTCTTCACCACTTTTTCTCCTATTACCAGATTTAGTGTGTCTAGTTTTATGTTGAGGTATTTAATCCACTTAGACTTTAGTTTTGTGAAAGGTGATAAATATGGATCTATATGCATTTTTCTACATGTTAGACCAGCACCATTTTTTAAAAGATGCTATCCTTTTTCCACTGTAGGGATTTGACTTCTTTGTCAAAAATCAAGTGTCCATGGGTGTGGGTTTATTTCCGGGTCTTTGATTCGATTCCATTGATCCACTAGCCTATTTCACATCCAGTTTCTTAAGTGTGCCCTGAGGGCAACCGAAATTATAGCCAACATGGCATAGTAAAATATGACGGCAGTGCTTTGGAAACCAGACAACAAGAGAGTAAGGAGAAAGAAGAGCTAAGGATATGACCAAATTTTGTCATTAAATCAAATGCACTACTGACTGACTCATATGACTTACACGTGATCAGCTGAAATGGAAAACACCTAACAGATAAGGCTTACAGATATAAAGCAGTTCTAAATTTCTACCCACCAATGACTTTACACGTCAAGCTACACTCGTTGCCAGCTAAAATATAATACAAACTAATAAAGTAAAATTTATATACAGATAAATAAGTAAGCTCAAGTAAGAGAGATAAAAAGGAAAACATTGAAGAAAATAAGTAGACCCTTGGAGACTTATGAACCAGTGGTTTCAAAATGCTTTTCCTGGGAAAGAATAGGACAGAAAAATTTTATTTTAAAAAAATCCCAATCTGGGCATGATGGAACGTGCTTTCAATCCCAGTACTCAGGAAGCAGGAAGAGGTGGATAGCAGTGAGTTCAAGGCCAGCCTGCTCTACATAAAAAGACCCTTTCTTAAAATCAATGAATCAATCAATTAGTTAATTTTTTTAAAACCCATATTCATGAAAAGTATACAGTTACAGATTCAGAAAACAAAAGAAACTTCAATATGAGAAACTCTAAGTGTTGACACACAGAGCAAAGACAGAAGTTCAAAAGCAGCTGAGGGAGGCACCACACACAGCAAAGCAGTGCAGAGAATTACAAACTGCCCCAGAAACAATAGAAGCTAGAACATTATGGTATGTCTTTAAGATGTTTTTTAAATTAATAAATAACTGCCAGCACAGAATGTTCATTTCTCCAGCCCCTCACTCACTACTGAATTTTAAATATATTTTAACACTTCTTATTTCTTTCCTCCTTTATTCTCTGTTTATTTCACTATCTTAACTTTTATCTAGATAATTTATTGGTTTGAAAGTATACTCTTGTGCATTTCATTTTTCAAAAAAAGCTGGTTCTTTATATCCTCAACTTTTGAGAGTTCATGTGACATTACAAGAAAAAAAAGTAGAAGTGGGATCTGGAGAGATGACTCAGTAGTTAAGAACACTGACTGCTTTTGCAGAGAAGCCAGGATCAATTTTCTAACCCAATATGGCAGCTCATAACTGACTAAAATTTCAGTTTCCAGGTCTGATGCCCTTTTCTGGCCTCCTTACACACGGGCAAAACACTCATGCACATGAAATATGTTTTGATTAAACAATAGTAATAAGATGGTAGACTACAGAAGTAACTCAGTCAGACTCAAAGAACTGAAACTGATGTCCCAGAAAATTCATTAACCTGTTTTTAAATCCAGGTATGGAGGCATTTGCTTATAACCCTAGCACAGAAAGTAGAGAGCCTATTTGACAAGTTTCGGGCCAGCAAGAGACTCTACCTCCAAAAACAAGGTGAAGAGTACTTGAGAATAATACCCAGGTTATCCTTTACACACACAGCACACACACACACACACAGAGAGAGAGAGAGAGAGAGAGAGAGAGAGAGAGAGAGAGAGAGAGAGAGAGAGAGAGAGAGAGAGAGAGAGAAGGAAAAGGAGGGGAGGAGAGGGAGGAGAAAAAGAGGGAGGAGAGAACTTTATAATGCTTTAAGAAAGTTTGTGGTTTGGGGCTTCTCTTCATTCAGAAGTGTCACAGGACACTTGCAGCATGCAGGCTTTGAGTTGGACCTGCCAATGTGACACCTTACTGGAGCAAGGGGTCACTGTGGGACCCAACTTGAGTTTTATGATTGGATCCTGTTTCCTGCTCATCCTTGCTCCCTGATCCTGCCACCCAGCTGAGCAAACAGACTCACTCTTGGGCCACATAGAAAAGAAAGCCCCTCAGACTCAACTCTGCCTATCTTATGTATTCATAATCATGTTACTATAAAATACGCTCTCAAATCTTGCATCTATTTTCATATGTGTATACATATGTGTATACTATTCATCTATAGCTATGCTTCTGGAGACTTCTGGGGTATCACTTCCAACAGTGGTCACTGTTAGCAGAGCACATGGGGATAATGCTTTGAGAGAGGAGAACCTTTACTTTTATTATAGAGAATTATGATTTGTCTGAATATTTACTTTAACAACACAAATGTGTTACTTTTTAATTTATAGTACATACTGAATGCTGTGTATTTTGTTTTCTAGGGAGAACCATTTTAAGGGAAAAAGGAGTCCACTTTTAAAAAAAGAAACAAGCCCCTCCAGTCACCATGCCTTCCTTCAGTGGTGGACTGTACTCCCAAGCTGAGAGCTGAAATAAACCCTCCCTCACATTGCTTCTCTTCTGGTATTTGATCTCAGCAATGGACTGAAAACTAACCAACCCATCATGCCACTCAAGGCTGGTTGACATTTAAAACGAAATGACCTTGGAGGCTTAAGGTAGGATAATTACATCAACCCAGGAGTTCAAGTTCAGTGTGAACAACACAGTAAGACCCACATCTCAGCTCCTACAATTCATGACAGATTCATGTAGCAGCTTTTGGAATGGGAGGCCTTGTGCTCTCCATGGATGAAGGATCTCTAAGGATTCTAAGATTAAGTGCTTTAGACTTAAAGTGAATTATTAATTCATCAGCAAAATCACTTTTTAAATATTTTTCTAAACCTTGAGGTCAAAATCAAGAAAAATGAAATAAAAATGAAAATCACTCCAAAAAGGACAGAATATTCCAGGGACAAATTAGCAGATTGGGCTAAATAAATGGAGAGGAGACACACTGTGCTCTTAGATAGGAATGGCCAATATGATTAAGGTTTCTTTTCCTAAATGTACCTGCAGGTTCCACACATGGACAATAACAATTTAAGCACAGCCAGGTACAATGATGTAGAACCTCAACACTCAGGAAGCCGAGATAGGAGGATCAAGACTTCCAGGATCAAAACCCTATATTAAAACAAAACAAAACCAGTGAGCCTTTACAGAAAAGTCTAAGCTAACTATAAATTTATATAAAGATCAGAACTTAGAACTATATATACACACAAGTAGACACACACACACATACATTGGCAAAAAAATATTGTTGCATCCTTAGTCATCGAAGACATGCAAATCAAAACGACTCTGAGATTCCATCTGACACCCATCAGATTGGCTAAGATCAAAAACTCAAGTGACAGCCCGTGCTGGTGAGGAGGATGTGGAGAAAAGGGAACACTCCTTTGTTGCTGGTGGGAGTGCAAACTTGTACAATCACTTTGGAAATCAATCTGGTGCTTTCTCAGAAAACTGGGAATAGGGCTTCCTCAAGACCCAGCTATTCCACTCCTTGGAATATACCCAAAAGGTGCTCCACCACACAAGAAGGACATATGCTCAACCATGTTCATAGCAGCCTTATTCGTAATAGCCAGAACCTGGAAACAACTTAAATGTGCCTCAGTCAAAGAATGGATAAAGAAACTGTGGTACATTTACACTATGGAATACTACTCAGCTAATAAAAACAAGGAATTCCTGAAATTTGTGGACAAATGGATGGGGCTAGAAATAATCATAATGAGTGAGTTAACCCAGACCCAGAAAGACTCACATGGTATATACTCACTTATAATTGGATACTAGCCCAAAAGGAATGTCCCATGACAATCTTCACTTACCAAAAGATTGGAATAGATGTGAAGACTTCCTATTGCGACTCTAGGTGAGAGAAGTATGGGAGAATGGGGAAATAGAAGAATCCAGAGGGTCCAAGAAACCTACAAGAAGAACATCATGATGGACGGATCTGGAACCAGAGGGGTCTGCTCAAACTACTGCACCAACCAAGGACAATACACACAGTAAACATTGAATCTGTACTCTGATCTAGCCAATGGACAGAACATTCTCCACAGTTATGTGGAGAGCAGGGACTGACTCTGACATGAACTTCAGTGCCCCATATTTGACCACTTCCCCTTCGTGGGGAGGCCTGGAAGCACTCAGAGAAAGGATAAGCAGGCTACCAAGATGAGACTTGATAGGCTGTGATCATATGGTGGAGGAGGTGGTTGCCTTCTATCACAGCCTAGGGGATGGTAATAGGGTGAAAGAGGGATGGAGGGAGGAATGGGAGGATACAAGTGAGGGGATAACAATTGAGATGCAATCTGAATAAATCAATTAAATTAAAAAATATTGTTGCATACTTACCTCCCTGATGTCAAGGCTAAATTCTAAAATTTAATTCTACAAACAGCAATTGGAACAATGTAGCTACCTCAAAAAGATAGATATGTAGATCAGTACAGACAAGCAGAAAAAAATAGGGATTCAAGAACCTGGCTCACACATATATGCTTAGTTAATCATCAACAGAAGTGCTGAGACAATTTAATAACTACAGTAAAGTCTACTCTCCAAAATAAAGCTAGCTGAGTCCAGTGCAAAGAGAATTAATACATCCTTGCTTGCTTGTTCTCAGCTAACTATCTTTTCTTATTCTGTTCATGATCCTCCTACCTAGGGAATGGTGCTGCCCACAATTGGTTAGTTCTTCCTACATCATGTAACAAGACAATTCCCTATAGACATGCCCACAAAACAACTCCATCTAGACAATCCCCCAATCAAGGCTTTCTTCCCAGAAGATTCTAGATTATGACCAGTTGACAGTTTAAACTACGCATGCTCCTAATCAAAATTCAAAACTTTTGCTTATTTAAAAAGATCTTTAAAAAAAAAGAGAGAGATGATTGGGACATAGCCCACTTGGTAGTTGTGCTTGCCTAACATGCACAAAGCTGGAAGTTCACTGCCTAGCGCCACATTACTTCATGGTCAATGCCTGCTTCAGCACTTGGAAGGCAGAAACTCAAGGACAAAAAGTTCAAGGTCATCCTGGCGACACAGCAAGGCCAGCCTGAGCTACATGAGACTGTTTCAAAAAGAGGGGTGTGAGTATTGAGATTGATTAGTGGTATCATGGGGAAAATATTTGCTGACAAGGAGAAGCTTTTTAAAACATATAAAGAACCATTATAGCAGCAAAGGAAATGAAATGAGAGAATTGAATTATGGACAAAAGACTTGTACAGACAGTTTACAAAAGAATATAAGTGAATGGTCAAATCAAACACAGGTAAAAGGCTGTCCAATCCAAAAAAAAAAAAGGTTGTCCAATCACAAATCCAAGTTTAAACTATTTGTACTTGTCCCATTCCTATAACAAGGAGAATTTGTGCCTAAATTGTATACATCAGCCTAGCTACACTATATTGCAGAGCATCTATATCCCAGGCCTTTGCACAGTCTGTGGCTTTGTTACTACAACAGACCTCTAAGATGGAAACGGTTGTCTCTGTTTCATTTATGATGTTAACTTTAGTCTAAAGGTGTCTGAGATCAGACTGATAATACCTGATTAGATGTTGCTCTGTCTGATTTTTATGATTTGATGTTCATGCACAACATATTTTCTTTTTTAAAAAATCATTATTGTCAGCAGAGGTGTCTACATGTACTACTACCATGAATTAGGGGGAACTTCTTTTACCTGTGTTTCTAGGTCTGGGACAAACACTTTCTCCTGCCCTTGGATAACAGAGCTGCTTGTCCTAGGGAATTCAGAACCACACTGAGTTATATCAATAGTTTCCCTGTACACCACAAATGGAGGACCTCTAGGCATTCATAATTATATGAGCCAAATCTCGTAATAAATAAATATACATATAATGCCACAAAAATAATAAATGCATCTAGTGACTGAACATATGTATGTGTGTGTATATATATACATACATTATATATAATATATATAGATGATGATTAAAATAGTAGCTTAGTCAAAGAAACCAGGGAACATTCTGAAAATAAAAGGACTTATAAAGCTTATAAGTCATGTACACTCTTCAGAAACATACTTCAAGTTTGACTCCAACTGATCAAGGATTAACTTAAAACAAAGACTCAAAACTTGAATAGTATAGAAAAATGGACCTTACAAGATAATTATAATAAATGCCAGGAAACAAAATTTCCTACAAATAAATACCAATGTGAAAAGACATCTTACTGTTAATTGTAGGTCTGCAAATCATAGACTGTATTGAAAGGCAGACAAGTACAGCACAAGATAAGAGCCTCAGGAACACACTCATTGCCCTGAGTTAGGAAAATGTAAAAATAATGTTGCATTGCATTACTGTTGGGTTATGGAAGAATATAAATAAAAACAGAATTATTAGAAATATAAATAAATATATACCCATATAGCAAATAAGTATAAAGAACAGAGACATGAAAATAAATGATAGCTAAATCTAACAAAGACTTCCACATTGTAATAAAGCTTCTTTATCTCTTAATTTGTAATTATGTGGATATGAGTGTGTGTGTGCTTGTGAGTGTGAGTGCCCATGGAGACAACAGTTACTGAATCTCTTGGAGCTGAACACACAGGATCCAGCCAGTGTGGACACTGGAAACTGAACTCAGGTCCTCTACGAAAGCAGTATGCGCTCTCAACCACTGAACCTTCCCTCCAGCCTGATATGACAGTAAACAGCGCTCTTAGAAAGAATTCTAGTGAAAAGAATGGAAAGGGTTTTTTTTTCTTTTAATTTTGATCAAAATCAAGAGAAAAATATGAAAGAGAAGAATATGAATCATACCGTTAACGTTTTTAAAACTCTAGAATTTGAGAAAAAGTGTGCACTATGATGGCAAATGTTTATTTGTATTGAAACGTTTCACAATGTGCGTAGAAGATTAGTAATATAAAAATCAATATATCTAAAAAACAAAGGTAGGAGCCACAAGAACAGATTTATTATCCTGAGCTAGCAAGATGTAAAAATAATACTGCATTGCTTGACTGTTGGGTTATGGAGCAATATAAATAAAAGTAGAATTATTAGAAACATAAAGAAATTCATATCCACATAGCAATAAATAAATATTTACTTGCGTATTTAGTCAAACATGGAGATTTGATGTTGTAAGAATAATTAATTAAATATAAAAGACTCATTTTACTATAAAAAATTAGAGGACAGAGGCTAGAGAGGTGGCTCAGCAGTTAAGAGCACTTGCTGCTCTGGCGGAAGACTGCAGTGAGTTCTCAACACCTGCCTAGAACTCTGGCCTCTGTGGACACCTGCACACACACACACACACACACACACACACACACACACACACGCACACGCACACGCACACGCACATGTGCGCACACACTCTTAAAACTTTTACAAAGAAAGCTTAAGACTGGGGAAAGAATAAAGTAAAGGCGATAACTTTTGCATTCCATGCTGTAGAGTCAATTAGCATTACTTACAATGGATGGATCAAGAAATGCAACAGTCACCAGGAGTCATGGAGAGACCTCCAAAAATGTAAGAACACAAGAGACAGAAAGGCAGCAGACAGCAAGGCAAGAGACAGAATAGGACAAAGGCTGGAGGAAGGATTCTTCCTCCTAGTTTACAAAAAACTTCACTGTGCTATTAATTTTTTTTCAAGCTGTATAAATTTTCCTTTTTATATTTAAATTATTATGCAAATTTTCCGATGATGAAAACCCAAATGAGTCTCCAAATCACTAGTAGTTTGCCACAGTGTCTGACTACAGAAAAATAAAACTAAAAGTGAATGAAAAGTGTGTGCACGTGTGTGTGTGTGCTCATGTGTGCAAGTGTGTGTGTGTGCTTATGTGTGTAATGTATATTGTACATGTGTACAGGTGCCTGTGCCTGTGCCCATGTGTGAGGCCAGAGGTCAATGCTAGGTATCTTCCTCAATCAATCTTACCTGTTTTTTATAAAGTACCTCTTACTAGACCTGCAGTTCAGATATTGCATAGACTAGCTGGCCAGCAAATCCCTAGAGTCCCCATGGTTTTGTCGCCTTGCACAAGTATCACAGGTGCTCACTGTCATGACCGGCTTTTCCTATGGATGCTGCATATGTTCCCAGCAAGTATCTTACCCATGGAGCCATCCTCTCAGCCCCTAAAAATAAAGAAAAATAAGCATTTTTAAGTACTAAATTACTGTATTGTGGAAATTATTGGTAGAAAATCCAAACTCTAGTTAAAGCACTTAGAAATGTGGACAATGTGCTTACTGCATAAATAAAACTCATGTAATGCAGCCAAATCTATAATTACAGCCAAATTCACAGCCTTAAAAAATTTGTGTTAAACAAAATGACTGTAACTAAAACAAGAATACATTTAGCAAAAGAAGTTAGAAGCGAAACAGCAGAATAGATCTAATAGCAAAAGAAAAGACAGAAAAAGATTAGTTAACTTGAAAACAAATAAAAGCATTAAAAGTAACTATAATTTAGGGCAGGGGAGATGCCTCGGTGGGTAAAAGCACAGCTGCTCATGTGAAAAACCTGAGTTCAATACCCTAACACATTTCTTTCCTTTTTCCTTTTTTAAGGTTTACTTAGTTACTTAATGTATATGAGTGCTCTATCTGCATGTACACCTTCAGGCCAGAAGAGGGCATCAGATCATATTATAGATGGTTGTGAGCCACCGTATGGTTGCTGGGAGTTGAACTCAGGGCCTCTGGAAAAACAACCAGTACCCTTAACGGCTGAGCCATTTCTCTAGCCCTTAGGATTCATATTTTAAAAGCTCACCTCAGCATGGAGGCTGCAAAGATGCCCTCCCCAGCCCTTCCCCATCTGCATCAAGCAGGACAGCTGGCCCCACAGCACTGGAGAAAGCAGGACCTTGGAATCACAATAGAGCTGGCCCTGGCGAGGAAGGTGCCGGTGGCACTTGGGTGACCTGGCCAAAGTAGTGATGGAGAGCTGGCCCTGGGGGTGTGGGTGTAGGTGTGCGAGCGCTGTCAGTATGACCAAGCTCAACTACCACTAGGCCCAGATCCAGGCCTTTGAGTTGGCCCACCCCAACATCTACCCCATCTATGATCTGCTAGAGCACATGAAGGGGCCAGGCCTGCAGACCCAAAAGTGTAGGATCTCCAAGGCACAGAACAACAACAGGATATCTGAGAGGATGTCAGTGAGGATCCAGTACTGCTAGTGTAGCAGTAGCCAGAGGCCTTGAGCCAGACCAATGAGTCACTGAAATGAGCATCTGCAAGCAAAGTCATGTGGGCTAAAGGCTGTACTGTCTGACATACTGTGACACACTACAGCTTCAGAGAAACACTCCTTCATTGCTGGTGGGAATGCAAACTAGTACAGCCACTTTGGAAATCTATCTGGTGCTATCTCAGAAAAATGGGAATACGGCTTCCTCAAGACCCAGCTATTCCACTCCTTGGAATATACCCAGAAGATGCTCCAGCACACAACAAGAAAATTTGCTCAACCATGTTCATAGCAGCCTTATCCATAATAGCCAGAACATGGAAACAGCCTAAGTGTCCATCGGTAGAAGAATGGATAAAGAAACTGTGGTACATATACACTATGGAATACTACTCAGCTATTAAAAACAAAGAATTCCCAAAATTTGTGGATAAATCGATTGAGCTAGAAATGATCATAATGAGTGAGTTAACCCAGAAGCAGAAAGACTCAAATGGTATATACTCACTTATATCTGGACACTAGCCCAAGGGGCATGTCCCACAAAAGCCTTCACTTACCAGGAAACTGGGACAGAGGGGAGGACATCCTATTGGGACTCTAGATGAGAGAAGGATGGGAGAATAGCAAAGTAGAAGGATCCAGAGGGTCCTAGAAACCTACAAGTAGAACATTATGATAGGCAGATTTGGGCCCAGGGGTCCCGCTCAAACTAAGGCACTAGCCAAGGACAATACAGGCGGTAAACTTTAAACCCCTACCCAGATCTAGCCAATGGTCAGAACAGTCTTCACAGTTGAGTGGAGAGTGGGATATGACTTTCACACATACTCACATTTGACCATGTCCCCTGGAGGGGGAGACCTGGTGGCACTCAGAGGAAGGACAGCAGGTTACCAAGAAGAGACTTGATACCCTATGAGCATATACAGGGGGAGGTAATCCCCCTCAGGAACAGTCATAGGGGAGGGGAATAAGGGGAAAATGGAAGGGAGGGAAGAATGGGAGGATACAAAGGATGGGATAAGCATTGAGATGTGACAAGAATAAATTAATTAAAAGAAGAAGAAGAAGAAGAAGAAGAAGAAGAAGAAGAAGAAGAAGAAGAAGAAGAAGAAGAAGAAGAAGAAGAAGAGACAGCAAAGAATTCACATAATTCCTGGGATTTGATTCATAACATGAAGCAAGTAAAAAGGCAATGGAGTCATTCCTCATATAGCTCGTGTTATTAGCTCTCCTGGATGTATGCTTTGTTCCACTGTGTGAAAAACACAGTGCACATTTGTTAGTCTATCTGGCCCTATCTTCAGTCTTGACTAATAAAAATATATTACAAGAAAAAAAAAGAAGACATATGGCATTGGCCTCTGGCCTCAACATACATTTGCCCAAGGGCTCATATGCACCACACACATACATGTGCACACACATACACAGAGACGGTGGCACTTTTTCACACTACTTATTAAAAAGCAATTGAATAACTCTAAAGGCTTAGCATGGTTCCATTTGCCACATAAACAGCAATACATTTCATTCTCAAAGCAACCAATCTGTCTTGTCACCACTTTACCAACTGAACAAGCCAGGCACAGGCTTGTGAGATCAGTAACCCAAGACCAGCTACCAGTGGCAGAAGGCTTTACTACTGAACATTCTGGGTTCTATGTCTGTGCTTTCGACTACCGTACATTCGGTCCAATAGGATAATAATACTCCACGTGTACATTTGAGCTCCCCTCAGATGTCCCTGCTGCCCTTCTCCATGCCTGAGATCCTGTCCAGGGAACATGTCCCGCTACTTTCCTTCCCAGAGTTTTCTCCCTTAACCCAGTGTCATTTTTCTGTCCTCACATCCCTTCTGGGATGCTACATTGCACTTCATCACTCTGCCTCTTTGGACTCCTCCCAACTGACAGTTTCTCAGGCTTATGTTGGTTTTGTTGACTTTAACAGTTTTGGGGAGGAATGGTCAGGTGTATTACAAAGTGTCTCTCTGTCAGATTGTCTGTTACATGACTATACTGGGTTTTTGAGTTTGGAGAACAGACTAGTTTTTTTTTACCACTATGCTCCCGACTACAGTGAGTGCTGGTTTGAATTTGAAATATCTCCGTGGGCTCCTGTGCAGAAGGCTTATGTCACAGCTGGTAGGGCCCATCACTAAGAGGTGGTACAAGAGTGGGCATTCTGACCTAATCGGTGAAGGAGTCCACTGGTGGATTCATAATTTCATGGTCCTACTGCAAGGTGACAGAGAGTAGGTTGGAGTAAGTCAGTCACTTTTATGTGCATTAGAAGAGCAAACCTGTCCCTGACCCCCTTTATCTTGGTCCCTCTGCCTCCTGTGTGCTGTGAAATACAACACTTGACTCCACCTCTTACAACCTCCATAGTGTTCCACCTTTGCATGCTCAGGCCAAGACATAGTAGAGCTGAGCAGCTGTGGTCCGAAACCCTTGAAACAGTGAGCCAACAAACCACTTCCTCACTAAAGGTCAACTAGCTGTCAACAATTGGCATTAGAACTGTCCTCTCCTTATACTTACCTGGCTTATACGCTCACATCAGTAGCTGTCTTCTTCAGTTTTGTTTCTGTTTTTGTTTGTTCTAATCTTGATGTGTCTCTCTTCCTCCCTCATAGTCCAGGCAAGATCCTCATTCTGACAGGCCCCCGTTATTTGGTCAACCAGAGTTTCCACCATTTTCCTTAGAGTTGTTTGAGATTTTTTTTTAATGGCCAGCTCCAACGTTGTCCACCAAAAGGAACTCTTTTGATGTGTTGAATGAAAGTATAAACAGTACCTCTTTAATATAATAACGGTAATTTAGAGCCATCACCATGTACATAGTCCCTCCAGTCTTCCTCTGATCTAGGCTGATCCCGCAATCCTGATTATCCCTCTGCTGTGTTTCCTTTTCAGCCTCCTCCTTTCCACTCATGTCTTAGCCAGTCTGTCTGACTCTATGCCCCTGTATTCGTTCACTCCTACTGATCGGCTCTAGTGCCTGCGTCAGTTCAGAAATCTAGGCTTTTTTTTTCCCCAGACAGGTTTACATGTTCTCCCAGTGTCTGTTGTTAATGCCAGGCCTGCCTCAGCCTCAACCAGCACTGATTAAAACATTTCCAGAATCTGAGATAGATTTCCAGGATCTCCACATAAGAACAAGACATAGGATTGCTCTCTAGTATTGTTGCTGTCATTTAGGAGATCAGAGGCAAGTGGTCATGCTCTTTAAGCCTCCGATTATGAGATGATTAGTATTAATTATCAACTTAAGGGAATCTTAAGGGAATCTAGCATGATCTGGAAGGCAGGCCTCTGGGCATGCCTATGGGGGATTGTCTTCATTGCATTGATTGAGGTGGAAAAGCCTACCTGATGTGGGTGACATTTCTTTCCATCCGGGATCCAGGACAGTATAAATGCAAAAAGTGAATGTATGCACTCACTGCTCCCTTCGCCATGGCTGTGGACATAATGTGACCAGTTCCTGTTGCAATTATTTTATCAGAAGGGCCTAATAATGTTTATTATTAGGCCTATAATTATTATTGTGGCAGTATTTTCTAACCTGCTAGCAATCAATCAAGATACAGACACCTGTAATATTTTAAAAATAGCCTTAGTTAACCTGGGGCAGGGTAAATATTAATCCCCTAAACTACTTCCCACAGTGGGGCAGGTTTGGGATACCTGCCCCAATCATGTGCCATCTGTTTCTCATAACTTTTACCAAGCTACCTCCCATCCATAATCCCAAATACTTGCTAATTATCATCATCTTGGCCAAGTCTCTATCCATGCCGGCCATGTGCTTCTCCTCTACCTAACCATGGCACAGCCTTCTTCCTCCTCTCGTCTCTTCTCTTCCCAAGATTCTTCCTGTCTTTCCAAGCCCTGGAACTTTAGCTATGTCTTTTCCATTTGCCCTGTCTAGGTGTGATGGCCTTTTATTGTTCAAACAGGTTAGGTTCTTAAACAAGGTACAAGTGGGACACAGAGACCACAAGCAGTAATTAGCATCAAAATACATCAGACCAACCTCCAACAAGTTCCAGTTCCTACAGTCTGACCTCCCCTCCATGATAAGCTACACTTTGAACTGTGAACCAAAATAAACTCTCCCTTCTGCATTTTGTTTTTGTCAGGGTATTTTACCACAGCAATTAAAAAAAAAAAAAAAAAACGATGACAGTTAATCATCTGTTCAAAAGAGATAATAGCTTTAAAGGCTAAAAAAATCAAGAGAAATAATACATGTGAAAAGAAAGTAAGAGAAAAGCTGATCTTTACGTGATTATTATCCTTGTTAAGTCTTTTCTCCCTCAAAGAGTTCATACTTTCTTAAACCATATCATTTTTATGGCTTCTTTATTTTTATACATATTTAAACACTTTTTCTGAATGTATGTATGTGCATCATTGGTGCCCAAGGAGGCCAGAGGATGGCACCCAACCCCTTAGATCTTTAGTTACAGACATTGGGAGCCATCATCTGAGTTCTTGGAACTGAACCCAGGTCCTCTGCAAGAGTAGCAACTGCTCTTAACGCTGAGCCATCTCTTCAGCCCCAACTATGTCACTTTTATGTGTCTTCCAGATTCTTCCACTCAGTGGTTCCAACAGAGCACAATGATATGAAAGTCTACATGTGTTGGGGGACTTGTTTTCAGCAAACAAACTACAGCTGAAGTTAGAAGAAGCCAGTTTCAAAACTCAGGATCATTTGAACAGCTCCTCACTCTCACGGCACCTTGTTCAGCCGCTATGTGAATTGTTCCACAATGTGAAAGAGGTACACACTACTCTGTTGGGTAGCAAAAGCAATATGACAGAGGTGTCCAGCCAGTAGCCAACCAATGACCACCCATCTGAGTCCGTCCCTAGCTGGCAGATGACTCACAGATTGACGTTCACAGCACCTGTTCATTGCTTTAAGCCATCACATGTGAGAAAGGTTTATAAGTAGCAAACTCTTACTGATACTGTGACTGAGATCAATTATAAGCCTGTAAAATAATCATTCAACCAAAGAAACTAATCATTTGAGAGACATGAATATTAGATAGATATGAGACATAATCAGAATCTTTTTAGGAGAATCCTTTTGGAATGTACTACTTCGTTGTACGTAGAAGCAAAACACCTTATTTTCATTTTTTAAAAAAATTAGTTCATTTGAATGGATTAAAAGCAATCAGCAGCAGCCAGTATTCTTGCAATGCTAGCTGAGTGCAAAATCCTAAAACCACATCTGATTGAGTCCTATTCTGAGACCCTCATATGCACTGTGGAACTCTGGATGAGTCTTGTTCTCACTATTCAGAAAGCTTGGAGTTCAAAAACTATGCGCCTTGCAAAAACCTACTTCTAAATCATGGTCCACAGCTCCAAGCCTTCCTGAATTGAATGAGAGCCAGAGAAGAAATGCAAAAGGAGACAGAGTAGTGTTAAGAAAGCAAGCCTTAGGAACTGGTATGGATGGGATGGCACACACCTGTAACCCAGCACTAGGAAAGGAGAGGCCAGAGAATTAACTTGAAGCCATCCTCTACTACATAGAAAATTTGTGATCACACTGAGCTACATGAGACCTGGTCAAGAGAAGAGAAGAGAAGAGAAGAGAAGATGGAATGAGAGTTGAGGAAGGAAAAGGAAAGGAAACAGAGAGGGAGACAAGAAGAAGAGAGGAGAGAAAGGGGGTGAGAGAAGTGAGCCCTTGGATTCAGACAAGCTTGAATTCCAATTCTGTACTTTATTAAATTACTTGCTGGATTTGTATATTTGTTTATTTTCTATTGCTGTGGCAAAACACCATTATGAAGGCGGCTTTTAGGAGAAAGAGTTTATTAGGGGTTATAGTTCTAGAGAGATAATTGTCCATCATGGCAGGGAATCAGGGCAGCAGGCTGTAGTCATCAAGGCAGGAACAGCTGAGAGGTCATGTCTGTAAACCGTAAGGAGGAAGCAGAGCAACCAAACTATAGAATGACCAAAGTGTCTAAGATATCAAAGCCTGATCCCTTTGACACACCTCTTCCAACAAGGCCACACCCCCTAGTTCTCCCCAAACTTGGTGGTGGCTGAGACTATGGGAGACATCTCATCCAAACTGCCACAACTTGGGAGTGAGGAGCATAGACTCCTTTTGCTGGTTCCACTTACTGAACCCCACTTTATTCAATGGCAAAAAAACCCCCACAAAAGTTCATGTTTTACAGCCTTGAAAATCAACACTGAGACTACAGACTTCTTAAGGAGTGTTAATTTTTAGAGCTAGTTGTTTAATCTGGCTGACCTAAGGTTCCTCCCCTTTCAAATGGGTTTTGTAAAATACACCACAGAGGGTTGACCTATACACAGAGCACCAAGCACAGTGTTGACGTAGGAAAGACAATCCTTAAAGAGATCCAGGGAGAAATAGTGTTTGCTGTTCAGTCTCTATTTTTCTCCTTGAATTCTACTGACAGCTTCTTATAAAGAATTCTTACATTTTCTACCATTCTAATGAATCCTTTCATTGAGAGTACATACATGTCAGGAATCTTATCTTCTTCTCATTATATGTAAACAACAGAAGCTTTTCTTTTTAGCATAGAACATTTTTAAAAATAGAATGTACCTCAACAAGTCTCTAGTCTCAAAATTACTAATTTTCCTGATGGCAAAGAACAAAGATTGTTTTGAAAATGAATCCCTATGAACAAATAGAAACTTCAGAAGTGAGGTCAAGCTGCCTAAGTCCAAGTCCACAGCTCTCTCCCCAGCTTAGAACAGTGTCATCTCCACTCCAGGAATTTTAATAAATATTTGACCACGGTTATGGTGACACATACATATATTCTAGAGGAAATTTTCCAAGTCATCTCTCATCTAGCCTTTTGGCCAGAAATCGAGATGAGCTTTTGTCACTGCCATATCATCAGGCTGGCTTCACTGAGGACCCACTTATTGTCTGCAAATGTTGCTATAATTAAATCCAAGTGGCCGCTGTGAGTTCTCATCATGAGCCCTCTCCAGCCATTAGCCACATTTCCAGGGCCGCAGCTCTTTCAAAAGAGGCCACTCACTCTTTTCTCTCCCCTTGGCTATCCCAGCAGGCTTCTTCTTTCCATTTCTTGGGCAAAGAACTTTCTAGCCAAACTCATTTTCAGGCAGTCTGCCAGCCTTCTCATTTATCCCAATGACTTACAATGGTGAAACAGTGTCTTGACAGTATTTCTGCTGAGCTGTGAGGGAGTGGGGGAGTTCTGAGAACAGTGAAGATCTGGCCTGTTTCTACTTGAGAAAAGGCAGCTGTCCCCTCATCACCGCTAACATCAGACACTCTGTGAGTTTGATTACAAGTAATAATAAAATCTAAACTGTCTTTAACTCTTTTTAAAAGGCAAAGATAAACTTAGTTGATTAGTGGAGTTGTAATTTAAAAACCTAGACTTCACATTGAAACCATGATGTCCTAGAACTTACCATGTAGCCAAGGCTATCCTCAAACCCATGACAGTCCTGCTGCCTCAGCCTCCCAAGTTCTGGCACTAAGGCATGAACCACCACACCCAGGGAGTTTAGGCATTTTGATACCATCTTCACCTTCCTACTAGGTGATGGTGGTATATGCCTTTAATCCCAGCACCTAGGAGGCAAAGGATCTCTGATTTGAGGCCAAAAAAATAATCAATCATATCAATCTATTGTTTAAGTGAGTCTGGGTTATCATTTGTAACCAAATAAATCTTGCCTAAAGTCCTAACTATTTCTTGATTGTTTTCAACCATGAATGAAATTTTAAGGCTCCCTTGGTACAACTTAGCTTTCTACACAATCACTGACAACATGAGCACCCTGTGCCCTTAATAGATGTGTTCCCTGCCTTGTCTTTAGTACTGATCACATTAATAAATTATTACCAAGCACTGCTTTTTTTATACATTATCTTTGAATACATTGCAATCAAATTCTTTGAAATCCTCATCAGAAAAAAAAAGTATATATACAAATGAATCAAGTCTTTTAGAGACTGATCTCCCTAACATAAAACAGACAGATTGTCAGAATATCAGTGTCTGATCCATTGTCCAATTGTCCTGATCCTCACCCTCTTCCAAGTTGAGGAATCCAACTAATGATGAGCATTCAGGTGGGAACTCATTACAG
Organism: Acomys russatus; assembly: GCF_903995435.1. Lineage (NCBI taxonomy): Eukaryota > Metazoa > Chordata > Mammalia > Rodentia > Muridae > Acomys > Acomys russatus. Next base: position 64,200,578 of record NC_067138.1, on the reverse strand, counting down.
CAGCTGGCTAAAGAGTCACAAAGCATTTCCTATCAGTATAAGGGGCTACTCTGAAGACCATCATTGAAGCCACCACAGAGTGATACTAGCAAGCCACTGTACTAATCACATCTGCTTGGCCAGTTTCAAAAGGCTACCATCTACAGGACAGAAACGATAACAAATGCCTCAAGAGTCACCAAGTGTTTATTTGGTGCTGTAGTGTAGAAGGTGAAATTGAAACCAGACACAACAATAATTATAATAATTAGAATCGATGGCACTGGTACAGAATTATGTACTGAAAAGACAAAGAACGCAGTTCCAGCATCCCACTGTCTAATGAGTGTCTTCCTATGGGTTGTGATTTGTTGACACTGACAAAGCAGAAGCGTGGCTGTCAAAAGAACTCAAACAAGGAAACTATCTTTTCTACAGTATAAATATACTTGTTTGTATGTACAATGACATGTCAAATATTAAAGAGACCAAGAGTTAATTACTTTTTGAATTTTTAATTTGAGCGAAAATTATTGCTGATTATATAGACAATTGATAGATAGGTTAAAAATGATAGATAATAGGTAGACAGATATTATAGATATAAGAAAAAGATACAGCTAGATGATAGACACACAGGTTGCTTCTTAGTTTATTTCATGGTCACATGATGCTTTGCTTTTTCTATATCACCTTTCACAGAAAACTGAGTGAGATATACTAGAAATAAATATGTGCACATGTATACATATACATTAGCCCTAATATCATATCTACACCTATAAACATCTGCAGTTATAGTCATTGTGCTGGCTAGTTTTGTGTGAACAATATAGAGTCACTTTGGAAGAGGGAACCTCAAATGAGAAAATGCCCCTACCAGATTGGTCTGTGGGTAAGCCTTTTTCTTCATTAACGATTGGTATGGGAGTGCCCAGTCCACTAGGTGAGACCACTCCTTTGCTGATGATCCTGAGTTGTACAAGAAAGGAAGGGCGAGCAAGGCGTGGCGAACAAACCGGTAGCCAGCAGTCCTCCACAGCCTTTGCAGAGTCAGTTCTTGCCACCAGATTCCTGCCCTGTCTTCCCTCGGTGGTGTACTTTTACCTGGAAGTGTAAATGAAATAAGCTCTTTCCTCTCCAAGTTGATTTTGTGTTTAGTGTTTTATCGCAGAAATAGAACCCATAGCTAGGACATACATATAGATGCTGTGTATTAGAATGTCATATACAAATAAAGTAGAAAAGTTTATTATCAAAACATAAACACATTTGGGAGGAAAACCAAAGAGTGTGAGACAAGGACCCACACCTAGGTTTTAACTACCACTCTGTGTATTATATGACATGAAAGTTTCTTTCCTTAATTTGAATAAATATTTAGTTCCTTCTGTGTGCTAAGGCTGAGCTATCTATTTGAGTACATCAGTAAAATAAGTATGCTCCCTTTGTCCTCATGGCTCTATGGTCTAAAGAAGAAAGCAGACAATAGTAACAAACACTAAGGAAGGGTGTCCAGTTGTCAATTGCTTCATAACAAACTACTCTAAAGCATAACAGCTTAAAGCGGAACCATGCTGAAGATCAGAAAGTGAAGCCGAGTTCTGCTAGGTAGTTCTGTGCCACATGGCACAGTCAGAGGCTGCATAACATTTATTTAGCAGATAGAGTTCAGTCTAGAAGATACAAAGTGGTTTACCAGCATAGTAATATAGTTGGAAATATAGTGGAAATAACTGAATTATGGGGCTCATTGAGAGCAATTGACCAGAATGCCTTATAGGCACTTTCTGGTACCAAGAGCATCAGGGTCATCGGGCATTTTTTTCAGTGGCTCAAAGCTCCAAAAGTATTCCATGAGAAAAGGAGGAGGAAAGAGCTACCAGGCTATTAAGGAATGAGCTCAGAAATTCTCACATCATAACTTCTGCCATGTCTGCCCAAATAGAAGGGAGAGACACACAAGCCCCACATCTTCCTCACAGGAGCTGGATGTGCAGGCATACTCAGTCTACCACTGATAGAGAAAGCACTGTTATAATAAATGCCATAAAATATGAGAACAGAACACCAAGGGGAGGACGAAGGTGGCACATCTGATTTAAAGCACTTGGGTAGGTGGCTGTCTATCCCTGTAGGACAAACAGTCAGAATCTAAAACGCAGCCCACCTCCATCAGACCACAAACATATCCTGTCTTAAGCATCATCTTTGCCAAGAAAAGAAACCTGTCTTTATGAATATAAAAAAAAAAAAAATTCACAGCAAAGGTGTTTTGTGTTTTCCTAGCTCCCTAGAAAAGAGGCACATACTTCAGAGTTACTGAATTCCTTCTATTCTCTGAGGAGCAAAATAAATTATATCCCAGAGAATTTATTTAATGACACGGAACAGCAAATTCCACTCTAAGATCAAATACAATATCTATAATAGTACAACAAAATAATAAGCAATCAAGCAGAAAACTTTGTTACTAAATATGAATTATTTGGTAAGAACAATTTGCCATTATACTGTATGAAGTATTAGGTGCTTTAAAATTGCCATAATTTGCATTCACTTTCTGTTATGAAAGTAAATATTTTAACTAAAAATATCTATTTATCATAGAAATTATATAGCTGGTATGTGTGAATGTTGATCACCATATAAATGTCTACTCTGTGCCTGTGTTCTATCTATAATGCTGTGTTTTTATTCATACAGTGAACATCTATTTTGTGCCCTTTCACCACCCTAATAGAAGAGCTCAACAATAGAATTTCTTAAATGCTTGAGACTGCTCTTGGCCCTAGTTTGGAATTACTATCACCACAGTCAAGAGTGCGTTAGTCTCACACAGACTAGAAAAGCAACCCCCTTCTAGCCTATCCCCAAAGGTGACACACACGGCCTTCATAGTCTGGTTCTCACTAACTCCTCCAGGAGCTGGAGAGTGGCTCAGAGTTCACATTGCTCTCTCAGATGACCATATTTGGTGCCAGTATCCATGTTGGATGGCTCACAACTGCTTGTAATTCTCACTCCAGGATGTCTGATGTTCTCTTTTGGCCACCACAAGCACCTGAACGCCAGTGTACATAACACCACCACCCCCAACACACACACACACACACACACACACACACACGCTTTTTTAAATCAATTGTTCCAGCCTCATTCTCACTGCCTTCACTAACACACGTGTCCTGTGGCTCTTGCCCATACTGGTCTTTGTATCTTTCTCTCCTCCACCTTTTTCCCTGGCTTGTCCCTCAAGCCTCATCTCAAACCTCACTCATCTTCAGAATTGTCTGCCCTCCACTGTCATAGGCTCCTAGGCCACGGGTCTGTCTCAGCCTGAACCACAGAACATTCAACTGCACACTTATTACCTGTCCCCAGCCTCCACCTTAGCCTGCTATCCCAGGGCCCAGGGCTGTGTCATCGCCATCTGTTCATCCTAGCAGAAGCTAGTCCAGCATTGGCACCTCACAGACGGCAGTGAGTATCTCCTCCCTCTGGCCCCCACATACTTTCTAGAAGGCTGGTATGCTGAAGGCTGAAGAAATTTTTAGACTTACTGTGATGGCCAAAGGCCACGATGTCAGTGAGAATGTAATGAAGATTTTTTTTTTTTAATTTTAGGGTTCACTTCAATGTTTCTGTTTTCTGTATTAAGCAGAAGACTCTTTATACTCATTCCTTGACCTTTATCTTGACATCTGCTGCGATTTGCCTAGTTTCACTTTTTTAAACTACAAACCTTGGCTGTTGGGAATTTGCCAGATACAATCCCAGCACTCTCCACCCACCACACTGGCTTCTCAAACACGTGCTGCTGTGACTTTCTCCTACGGTCCTAGAACCTGAATACCGAGATGCAATGAAGAGGTTACAAAGTAAGCACTCTTAACACTGGTACTTCAAGTAGGCTACTAAATCTTCCTACAAACCTCTGTGTCCTGATTTGGGAAATGGGCATAGCACAGAATATGGGTATCAACATTCAGTGATATGATGCCTTCCTTAGAGCATCCAGCACCGCAAAGAACCTACATGTTACCCTTCCCATCCCAAGACTGTGCAATGGGGGAAAGGGTCGGCCAGGTAGAAAAGCAGGGCAGGTGGCATGTAGGGCCCTCCACACAGTTCAGATCCAGGTGCCACTGTGCAGTTTGCCTTCTCCACCTTCCCATGGCCTTTTTTCAGGCTAGGATTTGTGATGAGAAAACCCCTGTTATGAAGTAGGATAGGTGATAACGTAAGTGACACTATGTCACAGTAGGTACTAGTCTCTCCCCAAGGCTTGTTCAGCCTGGCTGAGGTGTCACAAATAGCAGACAAATCCCCCAACTATCACAGTGGTTAGTCACAATAAAAAAAAAAAAAAACCTATCCATCCTCCTGGGTATCGCTAAGACCTCCCTTCCACCCAAATAGTGGTACATGGCAAATCTTGAACATTGCTTTAGAGTCTCCAACAGAAAGGAAATGCTGGACACCCCTATGCAAATAGGCTGTTTGCATATGGAGAATTGTTGAAACCAAGATACTTCCTGGAAGGCTGCAGGAGATTGGGGGGGCAGGGGGGTGAGGACAGCTCTAGGAAAAGTGGAAAGCACCACATGTCAGGACTGGAATGGAACTGAGAGACTGGTGGCAACTGAGAACCAAGTGTCCAGCACTGATATAACAGCAAAGAATGGGATGGGCAGGGCTCCTGCTCTCCTGCTCTCTGGCAGCTTGCAGACCTCACAGGATAAGGAAGGGAAAACAGTAACAAGTGTGCAAATCAACACATCAAATAATGTCAGGCTGTGCCATGAAGTACTCAGGGCAGGGACTGGGATGGGGAGTGACAGACTGAGAGCCTTCTTCAAACAAGGTGACCAGAGGAGCATCATTGAGGAACTGTGATCTGACATGCAAGCATACTGCCATGTGAAGAGCCAGGGGAGGAATACACTAAGCTTAGAGGGAATGAGCAAGAAACAGAAGAAGTTGCTCTTTTCTAGAAATATTCAAATGCCAGCTAGAAGAGCTGGAACTCAGAGAGCAAGGCAGAAAGTGGACAAGAGAAGAAAACAGGACTGAGATAATCATGCTGAGCATTGCAGACTAAGTTTACAAAATGCAATTTCATTCCAGATGCAGTCAAAAAAACAGCAGAGAGGAATGGGGAGATTGCTTGGTTTGTAACATGCTTACCTTACAAGCATAAGGACCCATTTTGATCCCCAGAACCCATAAAGAAGCCAAACATAGTCCATACTAGTAATTCCAGCAGCAGGGAGGCAGAAAGAGGCCAATCTCTGTAGCACACTGGCCACCAGCCTACCAACTTAGTGAGCTCCAGGCCAAGAGACCTTTGGTGGCCAGCACCTGAGGACTATTATCCAGGTCGTTCTTTGGCCTCCATGCACATGCACACACATGAGCACATGCACCCATGTACACACACAATTATTATGGATAAACATAAACACACACACACACAATCAGCAGCGAGTTCCAGGGAGAAGAGAAAGACACGTCTTACCTTATTCCTTTAAAGGTCATCCTGGCTTCTCTGGGAGGGTGGTGGAAGTAGAATACATACTTACAACAAGATAGGGCCCAGACAAAAAAAAAAAAAACAGTAGTGTCTCAGGCTCCAGCAACGACCCTGAAAACAATAGGAGACAATGGTTAATTTTTTTAAACTCTGCGGATTTGTTAATCGATTAGACTTCACGGGATGGAGGGGTCTGATGTTTCTCCTAAGTTTATCATTTATAGAGTTGCTCACCTTGAAAGTCAGAGCAATTCTGGGCTGGGGATGTGACTTAGTTGGTACAAGGCTTGCTTAACATGCACAAAGCCTTGGGTTGATACCCAGTACCACACAGACTGAGTTTAATGAAACAGGTCTATAATATCAGCACCCAGGAGGTATAGGCAGGAGGATCAGAACGTCAACCTCAGCTACATGTAGTGTTCAAGGTCAGTCAGGGGTATATAAGATGCTATCTCCAGAGAAGAAAGAAGTAAATTAGAGAAATTCCAAAAACTGAAAGTGACTCTAAGTGGTAACTGATGAACTCCCATGTCCTCTAGGCAAATAGGAGCCTGAGGAAGCTGACAGACTCCTTGGGTTTTGTTTTTCTGATGTTGGAAATACCTACAGCAATCAAATGAAGCTACTGAGCACAATTCCTGCCTGAATCAGCCCATAGCAGTCACTCCTCCTGAAGTGCCAAATTTCATTGAAACCAGATACAACATTCTTTTTTTTAACCTAATCCACTGTAAAATATAAAGCTTTCAGTTGTATAACAGTTCTTCTAATACATTTCAATTCCTTGCATTATTGCTTTACATGAGAAAAATTGCACAAAGCCTTTCAGAAGAACAATTTTCTATACCCTTCCTATCTTCATTATTTCCTTCCTTTCCTCTTTCTTTGCCTCCCTTCACTTCTTCCTTGTTTTCTCCTTTCTTTCTCTCTTTTCTTCTCTCCTTTTCTTTGTTTCCTTCATTCTGTTAACAAGGTCTCATGTAGTCCAAGCTGGCTTCAAACTTATAATATGGCATAAGATAACCTTGAACTCTTGATCCCAATTGCTGCTGCTACTGAGGATGATGATGATGCTCTCTTTCCTCCTACTACTTTTCTTCCTCTCTGCGTTGTCTCCATCTCCTATAGTTACTCCAGTGGATTTTATTATTATGCTTTTTATCTACAGAAAGTCTTAAAACATTTCGAGGTATTACCTCATTACCTCATAGTATGCCAACTCGATGATGTGGGCTAAGGGGCAGGAGAGCGTCTCTAAGTACCTGCCGTGGCTACGTTCCTACTCTGGGTCTCCCAAACCTATTTGCAAAGCTAGTCCCTCAGAAGAAAAGAAATTCTTTCCCTGTTTGTGAAATCCCAGGCCAAAAGCACACAGGAGCTGTGGAACCCATAGCTCAGTGTTAGCAATTCACATCGACCAAATCTTTGGGAAACGGAGCATCTTCTGGTATCAAAGTCTGGAAGGGCCAAATCGGAGAGGCAGCAGCGGAGCCACTCTGACTCAGGGGAGGGTCCAGATTCTCACTCTGTGACAGATGGCTTCAACACTGGGACAATGAAAACAAACATTTAAGGTAGAAGCTTCTTTCCTGAGTTTAGACCAAGCACACACTTCTGTATAAAAATCTTCATTGGCTGCATCTCCTGGCTTGTCTACTGGAAGGCCCAAATCTTATATAATCTTGTAATTTCTGCTCTAGCACACTGATCACAGAATCACATTTAAAGCCTTAGGGGGAAAATTCATTTTTTTTCTGAAGGCTAGCAATGTCAGGGCTTGTTCACCTCTGCTTGAATATTAATTTCTTATTCAGTTTCCCTAAATAAAAGCAAAGACTATCTCTACAACTCCCAGGGATATAGGAAATGCAATATGGGTTGACACCCACCAACTTGCATGTACATGTTTGCTTTATTTCTGAGCATGCCTATGAAAAAGTTGAACAATATTCAACTGCTGATAGCCAAAGAGCCTGCTATTCTAAGAGGAGGTGGCAGTATAATACGTTTCCCAGGCTAAACATCTTTTCTCACAGTGACTGTCATTTAAATTCCTGCCTAGCAAAGGGATTTTTATGGAAGGTTAATGCCTCCTATAACATTTATCCTGGGTGGTGGAGCTTTTCGCATAATTTTCTGGGCTTTATTTCTGCAGTGTGATAGAATGGTGTCTTTCCTCTAATAGCTTGCCAGGGAAGAGCCAGCGCATAGGAAGGGGGTCGGCCATTACTCCTGAGTTCAAGCCCTGGTTTAATGAAATTTCCATCTCTAGGGAAAGGAAGCTGGGGCTAAGCCATGAAAGAAAGAGGCCAGACCCAAGACAAGCTTTGGTACCCCTGCCTGGGACTGGTTCCCCAGGACACAGGGCTCTACCTAGTGCAGGCCGCCTGAGGAATAAAGGCAGTGGCCAGAGCCAAAGGTGATGTCGTCAGCTTCTGTTGAAAGCTCATCTGAAGAAGCCTTTTCCAATTCTTCACCGTTTGCATTTGAGCTATTTGCCTCTCTAGCATTCTCCTAATTCTCTTTCACCATTTTGACATTTACTAGAGACCACGGCATTTGAACGTAGCATTTTCTTTCCCAGCCTAGTTACCTGGCCACCTTTCATCCAGTTGCTGGCAAACATGGTGATGGCTGTGACAGACTGCATTCTCCAAAAGTGGTTCCAGGCAGTCTTTCTAGTCCTACACACTCTTCTAGAGCCTGGCTGTTTCCCATCAAGACACTGAGTCTGGCCTGGGAAGGTGGCTCAGTCGGTAAAGTGTTTGCCACGGACAACCACGAAGACCTGAGTTTGGATGCCCAGAAAAACATGTGAAAGGCCAGGTCTTAGGGGCCATTCCTGTAACCCAGTGCTGGGGAGGTAACAGTGAGGAGACCCCTGGATCCTACAGGCCAACCAGTCTAGCTCAGTTGGGGAGCTCCAGGTTTGGCGAGAGACCCCAGCTCAGAAAATAAAGTAAGACTGGAGAGGCCTCTCAAAAGATAAGGGTGCATGTTGCCTTTCCAGGGTATCTGGGTTTGGTTCTAAGCACCATGTCAGGTAGTTCACAAACATTTGTAATTCCAACTCCCAGGGACCCAATGTGTGTATATGTGTACATGCGCACACACGCGCACGCACACACACACACACACACACACAGCACATACACAAAGACCAAGTCTATTTCACCTCCCCTTTGTGCTGCTACCTCAATAAATATGATGGTATACAGTGCAGGGTGACTTATTTCTGGGGCAAAAAAAAAAAAAAAACTTCATAAGCAACTGAGCTGAAGTCATTTCATATGGACAGACTATACACAGAGGCCATAGAGAGAAACCTGGAGTATCCAAACTGCAACCAACCCCAAACACCAGAGAAGGTACCATATGAAACATCAGACCAGGCTACTTCTTTGAATCTTCCAGCTGAGGACCTGGGTGACATAGAACAGAAATGAACAACCTTTTTCTCTTTGCTAAGTGTCACAAGGTGTCACTTTATGCCAATTTTAAAGTAGTCTATACTTCTAGAGCAACAGCACAGTGGTGTGCATTAACACCTGCCTGCTGAAATATCTGTTGCTCACTGGTAAAGTGTCATCAGATCTGCCCCTGCTGTTCCCTAGAGTCAGTGCCCAGCAGCTGCCGACCAGTCAGTTCAGCAGCAGCAACCACGTGATGGAAGGAAGGGGATGTCAAGTCTCCAGACCTACATACATTCTTTGGACCTTGGCTAACTTATGTAACCTTTCTGAGCTCCACTATTTCATCTATAAAACAAAGAAATAAGGCATGGGAAGTCCTTACACACGGTAGGATTTTTGATGGCCTCATCTGTCACTGTTGGGAACTCTTGCCATGGCATGAGTCCTCCAGGAAGTCTCCCCCAAGCCCAGAACTTCTCCCTCGCTGCACTCAGAGTCATCCCATTCCACTCCACCTAACATCACATTCAAGTACACAGTTATTACTTCTGTAACAGGACACTTTAGCTGGGCCATTGCCTAAGGTCCACACACTGCCGGCCATTGTTAAGAGCCATCTACTCCCCCATCTAGCCTGGTGCTCTTGGGTTACAGGTTCCCACACATCTCCCACAAGTTCATATCGAGCCTTGTTGGAGAAAAATACCTGAAACTCTGAGCCCCCATCTCCCATCTCCTACATATTGACGTTCAGAGATTTAGCATGCTCTCTTTTTTTTGTGTGAATCAGGCCCATTCCTATTAAAAGAGCAAACTCTGGAGTGCACTGAAACAAGCATGGGCTAAATAAACAGATTTGCGTTTAGGGAATCCTGACCCTTACAGACCCATCCATGCCAGAGACTGAGGACGGCTTTCAGGAAAAAGAGTTACATCAAGTATCCAGACCTATATTCCCCAGAGAGTTAAACCAGGGGCAGTCTGGAGAGTTTTGTTCTGGAGTCGTGGTAACCTATAAAGTAGTTGTGGCTACTGAGCACCTAAAATGTTGTGACTTCCCCTTGAGAAGTACTGGAGCTATAAAATACACAGCACACTTCAAAGACTTGTTTGAATAAGACCTGGGAACCCTGGACCCAGAAACTTTCATCAGACATTTTTCCAGAAAATTGCCAGAGTTTGGGACCAGCTCTCCTCAGCAGCCCCATCCTCCATCCACTGCCATATGGTGTTGGGTACAGCCAGGCTGCAGATGGGCTAACTAAAAGTCCTTTGCTAAAAGACATCTCGCCTCGAGGAAGCATCTTCATATAGACCCTCCTTCTCTGGAAGGAGGCAGAAGAAGAAGGTCACAGACAGCCCCTGACTCAGGAATCGGAGCTCTCTAAAGAATACCAGGAAAAGAATGCAAGCTTACAACAGTGCCACCTAGCACACTAGGTCCCCAAGCATGGGGGCAAAAGTCACATGCAGGGGATGAGGAGATGGCTCAGTGGTTGAGAGCATTTGTTGCACTTGCTTTTCTTCCAGAGAACCTGACTTTGGTTCCCTATGCTCACATTTCATAGCTCACAGTCACTTTGAAGCCCAGCTCCAGGGGATCCGATGCCTGCTTCGTGCCTCTGCAGTCACATGAGCACACATGGCATACACAGGCACATAGGCACACAAACATAAAGTTAAATGGTCACATATTAACTTTGGTTTTATTCTTAGATTGTTAGAGCCTCTTTATCTGGACCCTTACTTTTCCTTTGTACTTATTCATCTCAAATAATAATGATAATAATAAATAAATTACTATCTAGCAATTCTTAAAAATCTTTCATGTATATATTGAACCATCATGCCTCCCCAAAGGCTAATTATTATTTTTCCAAATGCATGTGGACTTTATTGATTTATAACAAACTACATACAGTAAGAACAGTTATGAAACAGTCAGAAAATCTACATGTAAAAGTTACATTCAAAATGTTTAGCTCAATCTTTGGACATACCTTTAATGTTGACTTTAGATTTCAAAAAGTAAAATGGCTTAGTTTTTCCCTAAAGAATTTTTAATAGATATGACAAAATATAGTTGGAATGTTCTCACTTTTTAACCTTTCCTTCAGTGTCTTGCTCAGTGGATTTCCTGGCAATTACACGTTTTAGCAAAACTTTTTCCAGGTAAAAAGCAACAGACTAGAATTATTTTCTCTGCTTTAATTATTATTTTTTTAACATTTCTTCTATGAATAAAAGTCAGTTGTATATTAATGTTGAAAAAAACCAAAATGTTTAGCAACCTTGAAATATTTGGCAAGCTTTAAAAAAAATACTATCTATCCTATATAGATGAGTCTAAGCTTTTGTACCTAAGTCATTCTCTATCATATACATTTTCTTAAATCCTAAATAACTTAAGTCTAAATGAGAAACTATAACCATCTAGTCTTCAACCCCATCAGGGACTTGAGAAGGACTAAAATTATTACAAGCTAGCCACTGGGCAAAAATGCCCCTGATCCCTCTACAAGAAGTATACTGTCCAAAATCGACAAGACTTGGACGCAGGCTGAGATGACAGCTGAGCTCTGCCATGACAGGGTAAGCAAGTTCTTTATATTTCCTGCTTCACACTTAAGTCTGTTAGATATACTGGGCCAAAAGGCTAAAGATGATGCTCCAATCTTATAGAAAGAGATTGGGCGACTGATCAAGCAGTAAACTGTCCCTGTCATCTCTTAGATTTGGAAACTGTTTGCCTGCACTTCTTCCTTAAGTAATAATTGTATTCCTTCTCAAGACTATGTATTATTATCCCAGACTCACAGATAGAAAAGTTGAGGCTAACAGATGTGGTCTTAACCAAATGCTAACAAATCTGACAGAATCAGATTCAGATCGCTCTCATTTCAAATCTCAGTCTTTAACTGCCAAAAGCTAAAGGATTCTGTGAGGAAATGGCTCATTTGGTAGAGTGCTTGTTTGCCAAGGATGAGGACCTGATTTTGGGTTCCCACCACAGGCAAATAGATGGCTGGTGCTCATTAGGTAGCCAACCTAGTTAAATCAGTGGGCTCTAGGTTCCAGGAGAGACCCTGTCTCAAAAACTAAGGTAGAGGATGGAGAGATGGCTCAGAGGTTCAGAGCACACACTGTTCTTGCAATGAACCTTAGTTTAATTCCTAGCACTCAATGTTGGGCAGCTCACAACCATTTGTAACACCAAATTCATAGAATCTTCTGCCCTCTGAGGTCACTGCATTCCTGTGTGCGCGCACGCGCGCGCACACACACACACACACACACACACACACACACACACACCACTTCTAAAAAATCTGTTTTTAAAAAGTAGAAAACAATTGAAGAAGACACCCAACATTGACCTCTGGCCTGCACATACTTATAAATACATGCACATATACACACAAGCCACCCAAAGAATTCTAATGAACAAATTAATATATATTAAAAAGTATTTGTGATTAAATCTGCACTTAAACCTTCATGTGTGTATGTATACAAAGATTTTAAGATGCAAACATAGATACAAAAGTTTCCCACTCTCCTTCTCAGTCAATTCTTCCATAATCACTACACCTACATTGAAGAACAATATAAAAATATCTGCTTTGTGTTCAGAGCAAAAGCAAGCTCCTCATGAGCTTCCACGACCTTTGGGTATATGGTTTTCTCAAGTTAAAACCTCTTCTTAGTTTTTCAAAAGTTACGTAGCAGAAGTAGTTTTGTCTTTCACAGTGTGGTCTTTACAGTGAAGGCAACAGAGATCACTTTTAAACTGGGCATAAGATAATCAGATTTGCATTCTAGAAGGATCCCTATGGGGTACTCTCACACACTCTGGTGGGAGTATAAATTGATACAATCCTCTTGGAAAGCAATTTGTCAAAATGTACTGAGTGCTAAAATGTTTGACACAGTAATATCACTTTTGTGACTACTCCAAGGAAATAATCCTAAAACTAGAAGAAAAAAAGCTTCACATGAAAAGCATCTATTGTAGTCTTATTCATGATAATAGAAAAATGGCAATGACCTCTCTATGCAACAAAATGGTTATGTAAGCTTCAGAACATCTACTGGCTGACATATAACCAGCCATCTAAATTATATTCATGACAAATCACCAATAACATATAAAATGATGATTTACTGATATGAAAGATTAGCAGCACACGTGTGGTAGGTTATAATCATGGCCACAAATTCATCTTCTGCCCGTAGGCGTACCTTTACAACATAATGTGCAATATTTTTTTCAGAGGTAGAGTTCATTTCTCCACCTCTTGAACTGAGGCTGGTCCTATGACTTACGTTAGTCAATGAGGAACAAGGGGGCACTTAAAAAGCATTTGTCCTCTGATCGTGCTGAAAGCTTTCCATTACCATGCGGGAAAGCCCAGAGATAGCCTGCTGAGTGATGAGAGATACAAGACCCACTCCATCTTGCCAACCAAGATGTACCCCAAGGAAAGCCACCTCCCCAAGTGACATCAAAGCCCAGTTGTATGAGATAAGCCAGGATTAACAAAAGAGCCACCTAGCTGAGTTCTGCTAAGATCACTGTTCTGGAGAATAATGAATCAACTCATAGCTATGTATTGGGGTTACTCCGTTTAGAGGCCAGCTGTTACACATCAAAAACTCACAGCTACAATTCTGGTATGTTTTTATGTTAGGTATTTTTGTATGGTGGGAATGGGAAAATCATAATATTGTCCCTGTTTTTGTGTATATCAAGCTTTGTGTAACAAAAATAGATGAATACACATATGCCTTTGGGCTACAGAAAAATAGATATTAAGCAAAATATTTAAATGTAAAAATAGGCATAAATACAGCTTGATCTCAGCTATAAATAAGATATTTTTCACAAGAATGTTATAAACATGTACCATAAGTTCCCTGTAGATGCTGACACCGTGGATCCTTTTGGTTTGTGTGGATTTCCCAAAGTACCTATAATATGCCATACTTACTTTATTCTGAAAATAAATATTTACAATTTAATTAATTTTCATCTCACAATATTTCCAACCCCAATAAAACTTTTTTCTCTAAAATATGTATAGAACTTATTTTGGAGATAAGGTAAGAAACTAAAGCCAAACAAATAAATTCAAAGGAAACTGCCATGCCCTGAGGAGAGAGTATGAAGGTTCAAAATCAAGGTAATAATAGTGGAGAAGGAAAAGAGAGGATAGAATAGGCAGATACAGATAACGAGCCCATAGCGTGCCATGTTATATGTTGTTCTGTGATGGAAAGACAAAACATGAGACCACATATGGACTTCAGGCAGGCCCAAAGATTCCAACCTAAGAATACACTCCAGTTAAAAATTCAGTCTGATCCTTCAATCCTGTTTAGATCTCACCACCCATAGGAAGAATGGACAGACATGATCTTTACCTCAGTCAAGAGCTTGAATACTTAATGGCCCAAATGTATGGTGGTTCAGGTGATACCAACTCTTCTGAACTGCAACTCAGAAACTGGTTCCTTTTAGGTTTTACCCTGGAGGAAGCAACACCTTTGCCAGTCATCATTTCAGGATGCCTGAGTCATGAGCATAACCAAGACACTGACCTCCAACAATGAAAGAAAATCAATTTACCTTATCCTGATATCTATTGTTACAACAAAATACTTGGAACTAGGTGATTTATAAGAATAAAAGTCCACTTAGCTTACAGTTCTGAAAGTTGAGAAATGCAAAAACGTAGCACTGGCATCCACTCAGCGTTGGGAAAAGTCCTTCTGGTGTGCCACAGCTTGTCAGAGAACATCAGAGCATGTCCAAGGACATCACAGCAGCCCACTATTCCCACAATAACCCATAATCCCTGAACCTTCATGACCCAAACACCTCCCAAAGGTCCCACTTCTTGGTATGCTACACTGGAGACCAGGTTTCCAACATGTTCCAACACTCATAATACAGTTTTTCTACATTTTAGGCTAGAAGACAGAGTCCATGACAACCTGCACCCTGACCACCTTCCCAGGTCTTCTTTCTCTTTCTTCATATTTTCTCTGACATACTGTAAGTTCCCAGAAACCTGTGCTTCTCCCAGAGCAAGAGACCAGCTGATGTCCTTCCCACTAGCTGGGATTCTAGTCCACTCTTTCTCCAACCAGTGAACTTACATTTCAGGTCTCAGCCTTTGTCTTAGTAACTTTTCAGTAGCTATGACAAAACAAATTGACGTAGGCAGTGTATAGAAGACAGAGTTTATTGGGGGCTTGTTTCCAGTTCCAGAGAGTTATCATCCGTGACTGTCATGGGGGTGGGGTGCGGGGAGCACAGCAGCAAGCTGGCAGGCATAGCACTGGAGCAGTACATTTTTATCCTCAGTGTAGGAGGCAGAGAGCTACCTGGGAATGGCATAGGCTATTGAAACCTCAAACCCCACCCTATCCATAGTGATATGCCCCCTACAACCAGGCCACACCTCCTCATCCTTCCCAAGCAATTCCACCCTCTGGGGACAGAGCATCCCAGTAAATGGGTCGTTCTTATTCAAACCACCACAGCCTCTGTTACTTCTGAGGCCAAGGAAATCCTCCTCATACAGGTTCTCAAGGCACTTGGCACATTGATGTGTTTTACTTTTTATGATTATTTGATTCACATCTGTCTAATCAGTATTATTTGAATGTTTATAAGGTGTCAGGCTCTATAGGTAAGGAAACCCTTGATATGGATATCATTAATTTTCTTTCACAATCCCTTAAGGAAATGAGGTTCAATGGGAAACTGATGAGTATCATTACTCTCAGCAGTAAGAGGTAATGCTATAAAACAACCCCAGGTAGCCTGACTCTGGCCTGAGCTGGCCTGAATCTCCATGACTCTGGTTTTGCTTTGTATGGCTCAATGCCCAGGATATGCACCTGTGCTTAACAGAGAGTCCAATGGGTTGGACCAAAGTGACTATTTGTGACCTTGAGCTGGATCAGAAATGTTTCCAAACCTCCCGATATTATGCAGAGGTGGTAGAATATTGAAGAGATGAGGCCTAGTGGAAGGTATTGGCCCATTGGAAATGAGACCCTCAATGGGGATTCAGCGAGGTCCATCTCTTCCCGGCCATGAGATGAGCTACCTTGAGCCACATATCCCCACCATGATGCACGACTACATCATAAGCCCCAAAGCTTATGGGACTCCATCTTGGACTGAATTTCTCGACCTGTGAGCTGCAGTAAACCTGTCTTCTCTTTAAGTTCATTTTTTAAGAGGCATTTGTTATAGCAATGGAGAGTTGGCTAGCACATATGGCATCTGGATTTGGAGACAATCTTACAAATGTGTTCACCAAACCCAACAGATAAAGACTGGGAGACCCAGAGAGGGAGTGGGTTTTTTTCAAGGTCATATAGAATCATCAACTAGAGCTAGATCTCCAACATGGCTTAGCCTCCTTTCTACCTCATTTCATAAAAACCCAAGTGACCATCCTGCTATGAATAAATAAATAAATAAATAAATAAATAAATAAATAACAGAATACCATCATGCCTTCGCATTTAAGAAATTTTTTTTTTTTAGTTTTCAAGACAGGGTTTCTCTGTGTAGCCTTGGCTGTCCTGGACTCGCTTTGTAGACCAGGCTGGCCTTGAACTCACATGGATCCACCTGCCTCTGCCTCCCGAGTGCTGGGATTAAAGGTGTGCGCCACCACACCCGGCTTTAAGAAATGCTTAAACCAATAAAAAAAAATATATAAATATAAAAAAAGGCAGATAGACAAGATGGCTAATACCATCAAGTTAGCAGAATTTAGAACCCCATGCCTGGGAGAGATGTGTAGATTAGGTTACATGAAGTGGGAAGACCTCTCCTAACTGGGAGTGGCCAGCGGTGCCATTCTATGACCTGGGGTTCTGGACTGAATGAAAAGGAGAAAGTGAACAGAGCACCAATATGCCTTGCTCTCTGCTCCCTGGCTGCAGACAAAAGCAACCAGCAAGACTTCCCTGCCGTGGCCTTCATAACCATGTCAAAAAACAAGACCTTCCTCCTGTAGGTCATTTTTGTCAGGGTATTTTATCTCAGAAGCTGAAAAGGTAACTAGTGCAGTGACTGAGAAAAGCTAACTGTATCTTTAATGATTTGTATTCAGAAAACACACACACACACGGATTGCTATTAATGTAATAAGATGTTTTGTGAAGAAATTGGAGAATGTAAATGAATCTACGCACTCTTATACGACTGACATAAATAAGTACATTTTTTAAAAAATCTGAGAGAACAGAAAAGAGGCAAGAAAGGTGCCTTAAATGTTTGAAAGACTGAAAAAAAAAAAAATACTTGAAAGCCTATCCTATAAGCCGGACAAAGTGAGTCCCAGGCGTTATTGTATTGAAGCTGCTTTTCCTACAGAGTTTTAAATAATCATTTGTGCCCACAAGGTGACTGACAGCAGGATGGAAGCCTGGTATCCCTCTGTGGAACTCTGATGGAGAACCCTGACGTCTGGCAGCTTCAGATAGCCATTTGCACTCAGTCTACGATGGTGGACTACCTTTTTTCACTGGGGTTCTGATTCCTTCTGATCTGGTAACCCCAGATCTTTTAAGGAGCATCACATAGCCTTCAGGGAAGAGCACAGACCGTACTCTTTCCTGATAAGAAAACAGATTTTAGCAAACCCCACCCTGTGCTAAGGAGATTCTAACTTCCAGCATATGACCTTTAGTCATACCTAGAAGTTCTTCTCCCAATGCATAGGATGATTAAGTACTGGGTTTTCCTTCTTGTGATAGGACCCCATGCTACTGCATGTAAATTAGGTACTGTACCAATGCATGCAGATTAAGTATCCTGGCACCCCTAGCCCCAGCAAATCAGACACATTCATCCTCAAACCCCTTCCCACTGTCCAAGGTTTATAAATAAAGCTAACTAGCATTCTCTCTCTCTCTCTCTCCCTCTCTCTCTCTCTCTCTCTCTCTCTCTCTCTCTCTCTCTCTCTCTCTCTCTCTCGCCATCCTCCACCATGACCATCAGAGATTCCATTTATTCTGGGGAAGAGTCATCGCTGGATGCCCAGGATTTGACTGCTAGTCAAGGCAGCAATGGCAGAGTTTGTATGTAGTAGACGGACCCCCTTAACAACCTCTTAAGAAAACCTCACAGAACCAGGCCTGAGACTAGGACCAATTAGACCACACCATGACAAGAACTTTTTAGCCATGAGCCCATTGTCCATGGCCCAAATTCCTTGTCTTCTATAACTTACAACTTACGTCAGCAACTTAAAGATAAACTTAGAGTCAAGTGGTTCCTTTATTTGTTCTTCCTCCCAAAGTGTTGACATCTCCTGTCTTTGCTTTTCACTATTGCAAGTCTCTTTAACTTGAGTGTTGGAATATGTGGCCAAGCCTAGCCTGTCAGGGCTTTTGCCTAAAATTCTAGTCATGATGACTCCAATTTTTAGAGAGTCAAGTCTACCAGTGATGGTGCAGGTTGGGCAAGAAAGCAGAGGGCTTATGAACACAGACATTGGAGACCCAGAGCTTTAAAGCCTTTCTTTACAACACCGTATAGCTTCTGCTTCCCCATGTGTAAAGCTGGAGGGTTGTTGTGCATGCTCAATAAGAGCGTGAGGTTAGAGGGCTTATTGCCATGTCTAGAGTGTGGCAGACCCTCTGTTGTCTTCTGTTGTCTTGGTAAGGAAGGGAGTTCCTTAGCCTCAGAAGTATTCAAGCATCAGTTGGTGTTCAGTGAGCTGGAAAGCTGTATTGGGAAACAGGTTGGGGCATTAGAATCTAGAGTGGATTAGGTGACCCTTGAGTTTCCTTGCACACATGGCTTTCAAAGCCTTTGTCTCCTTAAACCCCAGGTTACTGTGCAGTCCCTTATTGGACTGGGCTTCAGCTTGGGCCTTTGTTTTTCTACTTTTGTAGTTGCTGGGGAAGCTGGATCTGAGCAGTGTTCTTTTGCTTGGTGGTTGCATTCCTGGAATTCCCAAGATTCCAGCCCCTTTGCCTCCTCACATTGTGAGCATTAGGTTCTTGTGGAGAGGACAAAAAGGTCGCTTTCCAAACAGCCTTTGCTCCCAGACTCTCATCTGAATAATTCTACCTCAGCAAGCACACCAGGCTATGGGTCAACCTCAATCCGGATGACAGGACCACTGCCGATGAAGGCTAACAAGAGGTCATTGTGTGAGCTGGAGAATGGCACCCTCCCTTCTGGGTCAGGAGAGCCAGGTATGGGAGCTGAGAATGAATCCAATGTGATCATCCCACTGCAGCTGAGCCAGGGGTGGCCAAGCCCCCTCCAAATCTCCCTTCTTCCTAGGGCCCAGCTCTTGAGGAGGAGGAGAAGGAGAAGGAGGACACATTTATTGGGGTTGCTACAGACTCAGTTTTGCTGCCACTGCCTTTCTAAGCACAATATAAAGTAACTCCCACAACACAGGCAAGATAAGCTCTTTAAAGAAAATATAAAAGCATTAGCTTGGCAATTCACCCAAACCTCATCATGAACCATAGACATTTTTGAAGTTTAACAAAGAAAAGCGCATCATTAGAGAATACTGCTCCATCACCATTCTTATGCAAATCTTTCCAGATACTTGGGTGGAAAATTCCATCTAACACGCAGCAAGAAATAAATGTTTCAGGATGGAAATTTCAGCTATACCGAGTGCATTTGTCACTAGTATAATCCAAACGACTCTATGTGCACTGACTACAGAATTAGTATCGATCCATTCACCATGTAAACATCAAGTACTTTCTATTATTACTTGAAATAGCATGCTATCACAATTTCTATTTCCTCCTTCTATCTTAAATAGAAGTATTGCACATTAGCCCTTTCCTTCATGTACTTTCCTGCACAGCTATCTAACTACAGTGTTCAGTGTGGTGCTGAGTTTCCTGCAGACATCTGCAGTATTAGCATTAAAGCACTTTCCTTTCAAGTCATCTCTGATTGAAGACAATGCAACTTGCATTTACCCAGAAACCTGTTACCAGGGCTGCTCTTAGAAACCGGCACATTTTCCTCTCTCTCTCTCTCTCTCTCTCTCTCTCTCTCTCTCTCTCTCTCTCTCTCTCTCTCTCTCTCTCTCTCTCTCACACACACACACACACACACACACACACACACACACAGAGAGAGAGAGAGAGAGAGAGAGAGAGAGAGAGAGAGGACATCATCATCCTTTGTTTCTCATCATCCTCATCAAGATGTCTCAGGACCACAAAGTCTCTGGCACTCTGAGAGAGTTGGGGGTGGAGGATATTTGCCTAACCTGAGAATGGTATTTAACTTCAGGGCGGCTTGCTATAAGAGCTCAGGATCTGACTCTGGGTTGCCTTGCTCATATGTCTAGATGCACGAAGAAAAATTATCTTGCAAAATCACTTCTGCTGCTTCAAAGACAATAAAAAGCATGGCAAGAGGTGAGTTTTCTCTTCCCATTCCTGCATTCTATAGCATAACAGCATGGGGAAATTTGGGCTGGGTTCCAGTCCCTGGAGGGTCAATTTAGCACAAATAGCTGGAAGGTACATATGGCATAATTCATGTTCTCTGGTGCTGGTGGCATTCTCTGGACACCACAAACATCCCGCCCCAGAGTACAGAGCCACTAATAGCATGCACTGCAAGTGACAACTAGATTCCCATTGTCTTCAGAGCCCTGTGGTGGCTCTAGTCAGAATACGTTCAGTTGCATTTCTGTCACTGGGAATCTGTACCTTGCCACTTTAACCTGCCACACAGCCAGCTTTTGGATGTATATAATACCCCGTCAGCATATTTTGCCACCTTTGTTCTCTTCAGCCAAAAAAAAAAATTTCATCTGAGAAAACAAAAGCCATGGTTTCACTGAATAGAAGGAGAAAGATATGGAAGCCGCTAGACACTATTTAACCAGCCTTAGAGCCAAGTTCCTTTCAGCCCATATAAAAAAAAAAACTAATTAATTTACATGTGTGTTAATACATGGCAGCTTTGTTACCAAGCTAGATGGATGCAAAATTCAAACAGATGAAATTCTAAAATTGGACAGTGTGTGTTAAGTATTCAAAGAAGAGAGAGTAGGGTGTATATAAAAGAACTGTACACCTAGTTCTGTTTCTAATGTATCTCCAGCTTTCTTCCTTGACAACAACTATTCAGTCTCTCCAATGCAAAATTGTGTTGACAACAAGACTCTGTCCTTCCCACTGAGTAGTGCCCCTTCAACAAGTAGAACCAGATTTAGGACATGCTCATACACAACCCTTTAATGTACCAACACTTGAAAAGCACTATAAAAACCTCAAAATGCTCGATTGGATTGCTTCAACTATAATCACAAAATGTTTTGGGAGGGGGGGAGGGATGTAATTAATTTGTTAAAATAAAGGCAGTATCCTATCTGCCTACTACTTACTTGTCCATGCTCCACTTTCTTTCTGACAGATGCCTCCATGTTTTAGCCAGGCAACCACCACTCATCAGCAAGTGGCCTTCTCTAGCTCAAGGAAAAACCTTAGAAGGCAGTCATTGGCTAGACTGATCTCATTTCCTTGGAGTGACTAGCTTAGAAAAGAATATATATTTCAAGCCGGGCGTGGTGGTGCACACCTTTAATCCCAGCACTCGGGAGACAGAGGCAGGCAGATCACTGTGAGTTCCAGGCCAACCTGGTCTACAAAGTGAGTCTAGGACAGGCAGGGCTACACAGAGAAACCCTGTCTCGGAAAAAAAAAAAAAAAAACAAGAATTCATGTTTCAATTCTGACCAATGAAACCTAAGGAAATCAACTCAGGGAGCTCTGGGAGATTTCTACTGTTCAATGTTGCATGTGAACTTATCCGAGAAGCACCATTTTACACAAGAAGGTAAGCATCATGGTCCCAGGTGACCTGCCAGGGAAACTGACGCTGAAGCAGCCCTACCTTGGACTTGTTGAAAAGATGCCGATATTTCCCCCATGTTCAGGGTTCTTGAGTCCAACAAAAGTAGCATGACTATTGAGTAAGTTATTGGCTCTGATTGATGAATATGACTCATTCTCTTTCTCCCTCGCTCTATTTTTGCTTCAAATGAATTTCTTAGCTAAAAATGCAACCATTCGTATATTCAAGTGTGCATGGGCAAAGGCTGCTCAAAAAAAGAAGGAGCATTAATCAATCTTAGCCCTCAATATCTTCGTGGAAAAAAAAATGAAAGTGGCCTGATGGCACCTTAATAACAATCCACATCTGCCTGCTGAACACCCGTGAGCTTCCATGGGCTACTGTTACCACCGAATTTCACAGCAGACTCCATATCAAGAGAAGGGAGAGATAACAGCAGCTCCCAGTGTGGTCCAGCACAGAGACCATTGGTCTCCTCAGATGGAATCATGCAAAAGCCTAATGGCCACTCTTCAGACTAGAAAGGGGAGGGACCCTACAAGGACCCTGAGTCCCAGTCAATAAATCACTAGGATTCCCTGGAGCAGCTGTTGAGATGAGGACAGGAACTAAGACTGAGGAGCCAAGCAGCAGCGTTCTGCATCACACAAACACGTAAGTCCTAACAGCTTAAAGAACAAAGCAAGATGCTCTCCCTTGTAGGAAAACATGCAAATCAATAGTGAAACATGCTGTCAAGGTAGGGAAAATAACATCAAGGCCAGTGAGAGACTTGTTCTGTAGTAAAGAATTGTGGCTGAAAAAAAGCAGAAGACTACCCAAATATAGATTCCAACATCTACAGGAAGACAATAGAGGGATGCGTTCTAAATGGAAACTGATGTTCTACACAGTCTTCCCTCTCAAAGCAGGTACAACGGTGCCATAAATGGCGCTGAAAGAAGGATGATGTCATAGAAGGAAATATCAGAGATTCATATAACAGACAAACTACTCATACAAATTAGAATTCAGAAATCAATTTAAAATATTTAAAAGGGTAAGCATCTCAACATAAAAACTAAAAAGAGGGGAACTGGAGAGATGGTTCAGCATTTAAGAGCATTGCCTATTTGTGTAGAGGATCTGGGTTTGGTTTCCAGCACTGACGTGGCAGCTCATAACCATCTGTGACTCTAGCCCGAGGGGGTTCAGTACTCTCTTCTGGCTTCCTCACACACCAGGCATGCGTGTGGTGCACATATATGTGACAAAACACTAATTAAAAGTTTAAATTTTTTTCATACAATATATTTTTATCTTATTTTTTTGTTCCCAAACTCCTTCTGTATCTTTCACATATTCCTACTCACCCAACTTTATGACCTCTCTTTCTCTTAAAAAAAAATTAAAACAAGCAAAATAGCAATAAGTCTAAAAATGCCCACCCCCCCCAAAAATAAAACAACATAGAGTCTGGTTTTTCTGGCTAATTACTGGACACGAGGCCTGCAGTGGAGTGTGTTTGATATAACCAGTGACACTCTATTGGAAAACGTTGGTTTTACCTCGGCCAGCAAGCATCAATTGCAAATATTGGGCTCCTGTGTCCACTTTCCCTTCTTGGTGCTGGGACACTGGCTGGCTGGAACCTGTACAAGGCTCATGCGTGCTGTCTCAATCTCTGTGAGTTTATAGTATTGCATTTCTGTTGTACCTGGAAGACACTGTTTCCTTGGAGTCACCCATTAATCCTACCTCTTACAGTCTTTCTACCTCCTCTTCTACATAGATTCCTGAGCCTTGAAAAGGATGAATTTGATAAAGATGTCCCAAATTTTAGGATTGAGTGTTCCAAAGTTTCTCACCCCCTTCACATTGTCCAGTTGTGGGTTTCTGTGTTAATTCTCAATTACTACAATACAAAGCTTCTCTGCTGTGGGGTGAGTGACACACTGATTTACAGATGTAGCAATATATCATTAGGAGTCACTTTATTGCTATGATCCCTTAGCAGAGTAATAGTAGTAAGTTTTCCCCTAGGCTCATGACCTATCTAGTTTCAGGGTTTTGGCCACTTAAGCAGTGTCAGGTCTGGGTGCCATCTCATGGAGTGTGTGTTAAGTCTAATCAAAAACTAATTGTTACTCCCATAACATTTGTGCCACTATTTCATCAGTATAACTTGCAAGCAGGTCACTGCTGTAGGTCATGGGATTTGTAGGTGGCACATGTAATTACCTTTTTACTCCAGCACCATGTGAAGTGCCTTCCTAGCACCATGAACATTAGTTAGTATTGGTGAAGCTTCTAATTAGTTAGGCACCTGCTTGACTTTTCTGTGTTCAATGAGATTAGCAAGTATTGTTTTCAACAGTAGGGCCTTACTGTCAGGTTGAGGAAGGCAACCAGTAGCTTTGACAACAGCCTGTGATGTTGGGGGTGAGGCATCCATGTTTCTTCTTGCCCAATGATTCATCAAGATTTAATCCATTTCTGGCACTGGAAGTGGTGTTTGATGGCATAAGATGTCTAGTTGGGTCACTGTCTCCTTTATTATTCAGTGACTCCATTGAGACTCCTCTTGGCATGTGTGTGTGTGTGTGTGTGTGTGTGTGTGTGTGTGTGTGTGTGTGTGTGTGTGTGCATATGTGTGTGCGCACGCATATGTGTTGAAAGAAGTTTTTACTGTAGTACACTTTCATATGGATTTTCAAATGTCCTATAGTGTTAATTGTCCTGCCTGTATTCCTTCCTGTAACCTTGCTCATATGCCCCTCCCACTGAATTCTCCTATTGTTGACAACGTTTCCCCTTTCCCCTCTCTGTAGCACCATATTCTATTTACCCTTCCTTTAAAGATCCTCTTCTTCCCTCTGGCCCCTTACCAAGTACTAACCTCTGTGGTTATTTGGAGTCTAGCACACAAACAGAAAACTTAAATACTAATACCCACATGTAAGAGAAAAACTACAAATGCTCAATGAATACATAAAGCTATACCCAACATTATATAATAAGGAAAGTACAAATAAGGACAAAATAAAATAAAGAGGTTTTGTTTATAGCACATGCAAAATGGAAGAGAATAACTATTATCTGGAGTTTATAAGGATATATAGAGAGTCCTCCATCAAAGTAAATGAGAGTTCAAACTGATATAGTGATTTGAATGGAAATATGTAACATCTATTGAATTTTAAAATATATGAAGCCACTTCCAAGAATCCATGCACAGAAGTGCTTACACAATTTCCCAAAGGTATATATCTACAAGAATGCTCGCTACAGCCCTTTGAATTAGCAGCAACATGGAGATCATTTAATTCATCCATCAACAGAACCATAGGAAAGCCAGGTGTGTGGTAAATTTTCATTACTAAAAGATAAGATCTAGAATCACCTAAAGGACAAGATTCTGGGCATAACTACATGGGATTACTGAGAGTAGGATAGCCCCCTGGAATGTCTGTGACGGATAAGTTGATTGATGTGGGAAGACTTACCTTGAATGTAGGAGGCAGCATCCTCTGGGCTGGGGTCCACAAGTGCATAAAAAATAATATAGTAAGATGAGCATCAACATTCATCGCTCTCAGATTCCTGATTGTGGATGCAATGTGACCAGCCACCTCGACTGTGGCTTCTTCACAGTGATAGACTAGATCCTTGAACTTTGAGCAAAAGTAAACCCATTTCCTTAACCTTCTTTACCCAAGTTTTTAATCACAGCAAGAGGAATCACAGCGGATACAGTAACAGTCATATCTCTGACCTAATAGAGCTGAAATACAAGAGAGAAGAGGCAGGCCAGGAGGAAGAGGAGGTCTGCTAATGTACGCATTGTAAGGGACCAAAACGGGAATAAAATAAAGTTGGCAGTTGTGGAAGGAGGAAGCAGGAAGGAAGGGAGTCTTTTTGTGTGAAGTCATGGGGGAAGGCTTCCCTGAAGGGTAACAGTGGGCTAAGATTAGAATGATGTTCTTAGCCAGCCCAGCGAGCTCAAGGTCTCCATACACATAGGAAGGATGAGTAGAATGGGTGCAGTGTGGTTATCGGATATTGTATACGAGGGAAAAGGAACATGATGCAATCAGAAAGGAGATGGGGTCCCAATCATTTAGCCTTTGAATTTTAGACTTCGGATGAAAAGTTTGGGTTTTATTCCTGAAGGAAATGGGAAGCCACTGGATTATCAAGGAGGGAGACACATGACCACTCTACTATATTTGAAAGATTGCTCTGGAAGCTAGATGGAGAACAAACTATTAAAAAAAAAAAAAATAACACTGGGAGGACAAGGAGCGGGTCAAGGGTTCTGGCATGGCATACTGAGTCTTGATCTGGCTGAGGACAATGCAGGGCATGAGGAGTGCCCAGATACAGGTGTTGTCCTGAAAATGGAGTCTGCAAAACTTGCTAGGGCATTAAATTTGTGACCTGACAGGAAAGAAGGACTCAAGATAGCCCCCAGCTTTGGGCCTGGAAGATTCTGTCAGATGGTAGCGCCAATTTACTAAAATAAGAAGCCTGGGAAAGGAACATGTCTAGTAGGAAGAATCAATAAACCCATGTGGAGCTTGGTAAGTTTGAACATCCTAAAAGACAGGTGAAATCAGTAATTAAGAATATATTTGCAAATGTACAGAAAAATATCTGAGAGGTTACCTACCTACCAATGCATAAGCCTCTCCCAGGAGAGAAGAATATTTTGCCATGGATGGATAGATAGATGATAGATAGATAGATAGATAGATAGATAGATAGATAGATAGATAGATAGATAGATATGGAGGGGTGTGTGTGTGTTGGTGTGTGTGTGTATGGATTTAGTGTTTTTACAATGAATCTGTATTACTCTTAAATTTAAATAAATAAATATAACTAAAACAAGACTGACTGGGTGATAATTTTCTGATTTCCACCGACATTTGCCTAAACAAAGCCTTTCCCAGAAGGTTTGCTCTGGAAACACTCGTCTCACCTCACAGCTGTGTCCACCTCACAGGGTACAGTCTTGTCCTCCAACCGTAGAAGTTCCACCTCTTCTTCCTCCCTGAGTTCTCCTACTATGTTCTAACTCTGCTGCCCTCCTCTTGCTCCACATTCAGACTTAACTTGTCCATTTATATATTTACTTGTCTCCCTGCTGGAATGTAGGGAGAGACCTTGAATAGTCATTTCCATAGGGTGGTGTGATCTGGAACCATGGATTTAATAAATAAATCTTCCCAATTAAAAATGGACTCCAGGGGCAAGGGAAATGGCTCTACGATTGCTTGCTGGATAAGTATGAGGTTTAGAGGTTGGATCTCCAGAATCCATGTAAATGCCAAGTGGGCTTAATGACCCACCTATAATTCCAACCTAAAGAAGAGGACACAGGGGCTCCCCTGCGTAAGACTGGTAGACATATCGGTGAGCTCTTGGTTTGATTGAGCGACCCTGCCTCATTGAAGAAGATGAAAGAGAGATCAATGATGATCCCTGACATCAATCTTTGACCTTCACATACATATAGAGCTTTTTGCATAAACATGTATACACATGTGTGTCTACACACAGTCAAACAGGCATATACATACACACATACCACACACAGGCACAAATGATAAGTAGAAAAAAAAATGGACTCCAATTTACATTTAAAATAATAATAATAACAGGAAGAAGAAGGAGGAGGAGGGGGAGGAGGAGGAGGAGGAGGAGGAGGAGGAGGAGAAGAAGAAGAAGAAGAAGAAGAAGAAGAAGAAGAAGAAGAAGAAGAAGAAGAAGAAGAAGAAGGAGAAGGAGAAGGAGAAGGAGAAGGAGAAGGAGAAGAAATTTCTTCAGTCGATTAGAGCCCAGGTCCAGAATCTCATCCAACACCCTTCTTCTTTATTTTAGCTCATTGGCTTAGTGTAGGTCTTTTGGGGCAGGGTCTCAGGTACTTTCAAATATACCATGTAGCTGAGGACGGTCTTGAACTTTAGATCCTCCCCCTAGGATGGCAGTGTACCACCACACACTGCTTATGCAGTGCCAGAGATCACACCCAGGGCTCCAAGCATGCTAAGCAGTCACTCGACCAACTGAGTTCCACCCCCAGCCTGGCAGCAGCTTCTTCTCGTTCCCCTTTCCTATTGCCACTGGCTGCCCTGGGATACATATAAAGGCCCCAAGGTCTGGCAGGAAATTGATAGAAAAACTACAGGACTGCCCACTGACTCTGGTTTTTCCAGTGCAGTCTTCAAGGGTCTGATTCCCTCTATTCTTAGAATTCATGCTTCCTTTAGACTCCTTCCAATTCCAACCAGAATATATTTTGTCCAGAACCTGGCTGCATTCTCCATGCATCCCATTCACCTCCCCAATTTATCTAGGGATGCTCCTCTCAGGTGCTCATCAAGACATCATCAAGGGCCCATCCTAACTCCACCCTTCATGAGTATCAAAGATCATGCACAGTCTAATTTAAGATCCCCCTGCTCACAGCCACAGGAATAACCTAGGCAACAGACAATTCTAGCAGCATGGGCCAATCGAGCCTCTTAGAATCCTACAGGACCTCACAAGTGTGTGAGTCTAACTTACCTTCTCAAGCCTGACTGTTCAGAGACCAGATACCAGACTTTCAGAGATCTGATAGAGACTAGCTAGCTAAATTTGGTCACTTGGTTGCTGCTTTATGAGACATGAATGTAAGCTCTCCGCTTTGCAAGCAAGAGAGCTGCCATCTTCCTATCTTTCCCAGTCCTGTGATGCTATGTAATACAAGAGTTAACAGACATGCCTGCCACTTTCTTCAGTCCTTTCTGTGGTGCAGATTCTTAGCTCACACTCCTCCTTAGCTCAGCCCAGGTCTGGGCTTGCCTATGTGCCTACTGACCAGATTCATGCAGCTGAGAGCCTGGCACAGAACCAGGAAAGCTGCAGGAATTCAGCAGTCCCACCCACAGTCCAACCCTACCACTCTCGGGGACCGTTCTGCAGGTTAGAATTGTCTTCCATAGTCCCAGTATCCCTCAGAACCAAAGCCTTGAGAGAAGAGGTCAGACCAGTGGAAAGATTCTTGGAGTCCTGGGAAGGCGGCTAGCCAAGTAGGTCTTGTCCCTAGAGCCTAGCACGCAGTGCTCAGGGGCCACCTGCTGGCAGTCGGGGGCATATGTGACTCTGGGGGAGGAGCTGCTTAAGCCCAAGGCTCCTGTACACACATACACACACACACACACACACACACACACACACACACACACACACAGGCACTACAAGCATGTTATATATACACGCACAACACATATTCCACACATTCAAACATTAATGTTATTATACAGAACTATGTAAATTCCTATATAAACACACAAGAAGCTCTTAGCTTAAGAATGCAGTACATGGACTTAAGACAATGCCATATAGTGATATGTGTACATCTAATTACATGCATAATACACAGACATAGACATGCACAAATGTATATATATATATATATATATATATATATATATATATATATATATATATATATATATATATATATATATATACACCCTGGCCCCTGGTTGAGTCCCTCACTCCACATGGCCACTTTTGTAACATCCCCACTCCCAGATATACCCAGGGAAGAGAGAAGCTACAGCTCTCTGCCCCACCCACCCTGCCCTGAGGACTCAGGGCTGCTTAGTCCATGGCTCAGAGGCCAGGGACCCGTTCACAGGACCTCAGTACCACTTCAGCACTAGAGGCACCTACCTGTATGTGGTTTCTCCTCACATAGAGCCTATGTTTATTTATTTTTTAGATAGTTTCCTATCTGCTTCTTTTTTATTTTAATTAATTTATTCAGATTATAACTCAATAGTTATCCCATTACTTGTATCCTCCCATTCCTCTCTCCCTCTTGCTTTCACCCTATTCCCCTCCCCTAGGTCTAAGGCTGAGGGAGACCTCCTCCCCCACTATATGATCATAGGCTATCAAGTCTCATATTGGTAGCCTGCTTATTCTTTCTTTGAATGCCATCAGGCCTTCTCACTAAGGGGAGGTGGTCAAATATGGGGCACTGGAGTTCATGTCAGAGACAGTCCCCACTCTTCACATAACTGTGGAGAACGTCCTGTCCATTAGGTAGATCAGAGTAGGGGTTTGATGTTTACTACTTGTATTGGTTAGTGCAATAGTTTGAGCAGATCCCCCTGGGCCTCGATCCACCCATCAAGATGTTCTTTTTGTAGGTTTCTAGGACCCTCTGAGTTCTTTTATTTCCCCATCTCCTATATTTCTCTTACCTAGACTCTAAGTAGGATGTCCTCACATTTATCCCAATCTCCTGGTAAGTGAAGACTTTTGTGGGACATGCCTTTTGGGCTAGTGCCCAATTATAAGTGAGTATATACCATGAGAGTCTTTCTGCTTCTGGGATAACTCACTCAGTATGATCATTTCTAGTTCCATCCATTTGTATGCAAATTTCAAGATTTCTTTGGTTTTAATAACTGAGTAGTATTCCATAGTATAAATGTACCACAGTTTCTTTATCCATTCTTTGACTGAGGCACATTTAGGCTGTTTCCAGGTTCTGGCTATTATGAATAAGGCTGCTATGAACATGGTTGAGCATATGTCCTTGTTGTGTGGTGGAACACTTTCTGGGTATATTCCAAGGAGTGGAATAGCTCTGGGTCTTGAGGAAGCCCTAATCCCAGTTTTCTGAGAAAGTGCCAGAGAGATTTCCAAAGTCGTTGTACGTTTGCATTCCCACCAGCAATGAAGGAGTGCTCCCCTTTCTCCACATCCTTGAGAGCATGTGGTATCACTTGAATTTTTTATCTTAGCCATTCTGATGGGTGTTAGATGGAATCTCAGAGTCACTTTGACTTGAATTTCTCTGATGACTAAAGATGTTGAGCATTTCTTTAAGTGTTTCTCAGCCATTCGATATTTCTCTATTGAGAATTCTCTGTTTAGTTCTGAGCCCCATTTCTCAATTGATTTATTTGGTTTGGTGGTGTTTAATTTCTTGAGCTCTTTATATATTTTGAATATTAGATCTTTGTCAAATGCAGAGTTTGTGAACATCTTTTCCCAGTCTGTAGGCTGTCGCTTTGTTCTCTTTTTTTTTTTTTTTTTAATTTTTTATTAATTTATTCTTGTTACATCTCAATGGTTATCCCATCCCTTGTATCCTCCCATTCTTCCCTCCCTGCCATTTTCCCCTTATTCCCCTCCCCTATGACTGTTCCTGAGGGGGTTACCTCCCTCTGTATATGCTCAAAAAGTATCAAGTCTCTTCCTGGTAACCTGCTATCCTTCCTCTGAGTACCACCAGATCTCCCCCTCCAGGGGACATGGTCAAATATGAGGCACCAGAGTTCTCTTGACAGTGTCTCCTGCCTTACAGAAGCTTCTCAGCCTCATGAGGTCCCATTTATTAATTGTTGACCTTAAGGCCTGGGCTGTTGGTGTTCTGTTCAGGAAGCTGTCTCCTGAGCCAATGTGTTCCAGGCTCTTCCCCACTTTTTCTTCTAACTGATTTAGTGTCTCTGGTTTTATGTTGAGGTCTTTAATCCACTTGGACTTGAGTTTTGTGCATGGTGACAAATATGGGTCTAATTGCATTTTTCTACATGTAGACATCCAGTTAGACCAGCACCATTTGTTGAAGATGCTATCCTTTTTCCATTGAATTGATTTGGCTTCTTTGTCAAAAGTCAAGTGACCATATGTTGTGGATTTACTTCTGGGTCTTCAATTCAATTCCATTGATCAACCAGCATATTGCTGCCAGTACCACGCAATTTTAATTATTGTTGCTCTATACTACAGCTTGAGATCAGGTATGGAGATTCCTCCAGAGGATCTTTTATTGTATAGGATTGTTTTAGCAATTCTGGAGTTTTGTTTTTCCATATGAAGTTGAGAATTGGTCTTTTAATGTCTTTAAAAATTGTGTAGGTATTTTGATAGGGATTGCATGGAATCTGTAAATTGCTTTTGGTAAGATGGCCATTTTTACTATGTTAAATCTCCTGATCCACCGATAAGGGAGATCCTTCTACCTTCTGATGTCATCTTTAATCTCCTTCTTCAGAGATTTGAAGTTTTTTTCAAACAAGTCCTTCACTTCCTTAGTTAAAGTTACTCTTAAATATTTTATATTGCTTGTGGCTATCATGAAGGGTACAGTTTTTTAAATTTCTTCCTCTGCATGATTGTCATTTGTATATAGGAATGCTACTGACTTTTTAAAATTAATTTGGTATCCAGCCAATTTGCTGAAGGTGTTTATCAGCTTTAGGAGTTCTCTGGTAGAATTTTGAGAGTCACTTATGTACACTATCATATCATCGGCAAATAGGGATAATTTGACTTCCTCCTTTCCTATGTGGATCCCCTTGATCTCCTTTTATTGTCTTACTGCTCTGGCTAGAACTTCAAGAACTATATTGAAGAGATATGGAGAGAGTGGGCAGCCTTGCCTTGTTCCCAATTTGAGAGGAAGTTCCTTGAGTATCTCACCATTTACTTTGATTTTGGCTATTGGCTTGCTGTATATAGCCTTTATTATGTTGAGGAAAGTGCCTTGTATTCCTGATCTCTCCAGAACCTTAAGCATGAATGGGTGTTCGATTTTATCAAATGCTTTTTCTGCATCTAAGGAGATAGTCATATTTTTTTCTTTCAGTTTGTTTATATGGTGGATTACATTAATGGATTTCCTTACATTAAACCACCCCTGCATGCCTGGAATGGAGCCTACCTGGTCATGGTGGATAATATCTTTGATATGTTCTTGTATTTGTTTTGCAAGTATTTTATTGACTATTTTTGCATCAATGTTCATAAAAGAAATTGGTCTGAAATTCTCTTTTTTTCTTGGGTCTTTGTGGGGTTTAGGTATCAACGTGACTGTGGCCTCATAGAATGAATTTGGTAATGTTCCATCCATTTCTATCTTTTGGAGTAGTTTAAAGAGTATTGGTATTAGCTCTTCTTTGAAGGTCTGGTAAATTCCATACTGAAACCATCTGGCCCTTATTACTTCTATTTCTATAGGTGAAATAAGACTATTTAATTGTTTATTTGATCTTGATTCAATTTTGGCAAGTGTAATCAATCAAGAAAATTGTCCATTTTCCTTAGATTTTCAAATTTTGTGGCATATATGCTTTGAAAGTAGGATCTTATGATTCTTTGTATTTCTTCAGTGCCTGTTGTTATGTCTCCCTTTTTATTTCTGATTTTGTTGATTTGGATAGTGTCTCTCTGTCTTTTAGTTAGTTTGGCTAACCGTTTGTCTATCTTGTTGATTTTATCAAAGAACCAGGTTCTGCTTTTGTTGATTCTTTGAATTGTTCTCTTTGTTTCTAATTTATTGAGTGTGATTATTTCCAGACATCTTTCTCCTCTTGGGTGTTTCTGCTTCTTTTTTTTTTTTTTTTTTTTTTTTTTTTTTTTTTTTTTTTTTTTTTGGGTTTCCAGATGTGTTGTTAAGTTGCTTATGTGGGATGGTTCCAATTTCTTTATAAGGGCACTTAGTGCTATGAAGTTTCCTCTTAGCACCGCTTTCAATGTGTCCCACAAATTGGGGTATGTTGTTCCTTCATTTTCATTGAATTTCAGGAAGTCCTCAATTTCTTCCCTGATCCAGATGCCATAAAGTAGAGAGTTGTTTAGTTTCCATGTATGTGTAGGCTTTTTGTTATTTCTGTTGTCGTTGAAGTCCAGCCTTAGACCATGGTGATCTGATAGGATCCAGGGCATTATTTCAATCTTCTTTTATCTGTTGAGGCTTGCTTTGTGACCTACGATGTGATCAATTTTGGAGAAGGTTCCATGGGGTACGGAAAAAAAGTTATAATCCTTTGTTTGGGTGAAAAGTTCTGTAAATATCTGTTAGATCTATTTGATTCATGATGTTGGTTAATGATGTTATTTCTTGGATTAGTTTCTGTTTCAATGACCTATCCTTCAGTGAAAGTAGGATGTTGAAGTCTCCCACTATTAATGTGTGGGGATTGATGTGTGGTTTAAGCTTTGTTAATAGTTCTTTTACAAATGTGGGTGCCCTTGTATTTGGAACATAGATGTTCAGAATTGTGATATCATCTTGGTTGATTTTACCTTTGATGATTATGAAGTGACCTTCCTCATCCCTTTTGATTAATTTTGGTTGAAAGTATTTTATTAGATATTAAAATGGCTACTCCAACTTGCTTCTTGTGACCGTTTGCTTGGAATATTTTTCCGGCCTTTTACCCTGAGCTAATGTCTGTGCTTGTGGGTGAGATGTGTTTCCTTGAATGCAGAAGAATGTTGGACCTTGTTTGTGCATCCATTCAGTTAGTCTGTGTCTTTTTATTGGAGAATTGATACCATTGAAGTGGAGAGATATTAATGTCAAGTGACTGTTAAGTCCCTTAATTTTTGATGTTGGTTACAGTACAGAGTTTGTGTGGTTGTGTTTTTTGTGATGGTGTAGTTATCTATTTTCTGTGTAGTTTTGGTTGTGGCTTGTCTCTTTGGGATGGAGTTTTCCTTCTAGTACCTTCTGTAAAGCCAGTTTTGTGGAAAAAAACTGTTTGGATTTGGTTTTGTCATGGAATATTTTGTTTTCTCCATCAATGGTAATTGATAGTTTCACTGGGTATATTAATCTGGCCTGGCATCTGTGGTCTCTTAGGATTTGCCAAACTTCTGTTCAGACCCTTCTGGCTTTTATGGTCTCTGCTGAGAATTTGGGTGTAATTCTGATAGGTTTGCCATTGTATGTTATTTTGCCTGTTTTCTTGCCACTTTTAATTTTTTTTCTTTGTTCTGTATATTTTGTGTTTTGATTATTATGTGGCAGGAACATTTTCTTTTCTGGTCTATTCTATTTGGTGTTCTGTAGGCCTCTTGTATGTTTATATGAATCTCCTTCTTTAAATTGGGGAATTTTTTTCTATGATTTTATTGAAGCTATTTTCTGGGCCTTGGAGTTGTGTGACTTCTCTTTCGATGCCTATTATTCTCAGGTTTTGTCTTTTCATGGTGTCCTTGATTTCTTGGATATTTTGTGTCAGGAATTTTTCATAATTAGCATTTTCTTTGATGGTTGCTTTGAGTTGTATGATTGTATCTTCTAGTCCCAAGATTCGTTCCTCCATTTCTTGGATTCTGTTAGAGAAGGTCGCCTCTGTGTTGCTTGCTTTCTTCTCTAAGGCCTCTCATTCCCGTTTTTCTTCTTTCTGTGCTTTTAACACTGTTTCCATTTTCATCTTCAGATCTTGAACTGTTTTATGGATTTCCTTCATCAAGTTGTTTGTATTTTCCTGAAAACTTTCCAGTGCCTCTCTAAAGGCCTCTTTTATGTCTTCCACTGTTTGGGTGCCTCTTCCTGCATTTCATTACGGATTTATTCATTTCCTCCATTATCATCTTTATTACTAAGTATTTGAGGTCATTTTCTTGTATTTCGATTATGTTTGAGTTCTCAGGGTTGCTTTCTTTGGGATAGCTGGGATCTGGAGATACCAAGTTGTTTTGGTTTTTGTTGTTTGTGTTATTTCACTGTCCTTTAGTCATTTTGCCTTCTTTGATGTTGGGTGGTAGCTTCTGGTGTCCTTCAATGGTTGTTGAGAGTAGATAGCTAGTGACCCCCTTCCAAACCCCTCAGGCAGTCCAGCTTCTCCCACAAGTGCAGGAGTCCCTTCTGGGCCATGGGGACTATTGGGTCGGGTTCTATCAGCCCAATTTTGTAGGCTTGGCCCACTGAGGCCAGCTGCCTGGCTCCAGTGTGGATACATTCAAACCACAAGCAATGTTGCTGGGCACTGTGGGCTTCCCCGCAGCCTCTGGGGCTCTCTGCGTTCTGGTGTGGGGTGGATGGGTGTGTCAGAGGACAGATTCACCTGTTTCCCTGAGACTTCCCCAGGCTGGGAGCTCTGGTGTTCCACAGTCCCACACACTGCACCTGGTCTATAGAGGCCAGCCGCAGTCCGCAGGATGGTTCCATTCCAAAATCTGGAGAGTGGGTTCAGCACTTCTGTGGGCTGTTGGTTAACCCAGGGTCAGACCTGCCTGGGATCTGCATTATGCAGACCCCATTCACCTAGTGTTCTCCAGTTCCTGCAGTCTGTGACTCCCAGTCCAGTTCCTGGTCTCTGTGTGGTAGATCAGATACAGTGCATGATTGGCACCACCATCTTGAAACTCTCCCAAGCCTGTGTTTATTAACAATTATGTGACAGCATAGGTGTGGCTCAGCAGTATAAGGAAAAAGACTATGTGCCTCGATGGAACATCTCACTAGGTGTTACAGCAAGGTGGGTATCTCTGGCATGGAAACAAGGAAGGATGTGGGGGATAATCTTGAGCTTTCTGGGCATTCTAAGATGGAGCTCAGAAATGTCAGTCTATATTTCTAAGCATGTGTTCAAGGGAAGGCAGCCCTAGAGGCCCAGATTCGAGGACAAGAAAAAGGTTACTGTTTGCTGTCTGCTAGGTACAGGCATACTCCACTCTTCCTTGCTTCACAGTCCATCACCAGTCCCACTCTTCCCCTACTCTGTGTCCCTCAGATTTTTTCCACCAATGCACTACCAGTTTAAACTCCCACTAGGTTCAAACCAGGCAGTCAGCATAAACTTCCATCTGTACCACATCCCCTTTCTTGTCCCATCAATTCACTCCACCCCTCTAATTTAGAAGGACCCATGTTAACCACAGAAAATGTAAAAATACTTCGGTGACTTCTGATTCTAAGGACCAAAACAAAAATCCTAATTCTGTTTTGAATGTGACTCCAAATAGCATCTCTAACTCAACACACCAGTGTCCCAGAGACAGAGCATGAGGATGTCAACCCACGGCCAGGAATTAAAGGCTAGCACATGACCATACGTGTTATTCCCTGTCCTGAATTCAATCCAGCTCATCATTTGGCCAGTCCCAAGACCCAGCAGGCTGACTGGACAGTTGTCACTACCTTGGCAGACCTGTGTCATCATCTTTCTTGAACAAAAATTTAACTGTCTGATTGGCAAAGGCAGTGTTTACCTGAAGCCCCTGATTAGTAGATAAATGAAAAAAAATCAAATAACTAAAGAAAATACATAGGAATGATACATCATTTTATGCATGGAGGAAGAAACATTCTAATTATGTTGCCAAGGGCAAAAAGAATAAAAACTGTGAAAGTAGGAGTATTAAACTTCCTTACATCTGTTTAGGTATCCAATATATCTAAAGAATGAATAGCAAGCTGTCTTGACAGGAGCCACTGCCATGACTGGGGGTAGGGTCACTTATAAAAGAATGATTGAGACTTTCAAGACAATGGCAGTGGAACCTTAAGTCAAGAGCAGGGACTTTCCACTGCATGTGGACTTTTGACATTATACATGCACAGGAGCACAAAGCCAATCCTGCTTCTCCACCCTGGCAGGTGAGGTGGTCAAATCTGGGAAAGGCCTCAGTGCAGCTTAGAAAGTATTTCCTAAGAACCTCACCGGTAGTGCACACCTTTAATCCCAGCACTCGGGAGGTAGAGGTAGGAAGACCTCTGAGTTAGAGGCAGGTCTACAAAGCTAGTCCAGGGTAAGCAAAGTTACACACAGAGAAACCCTGTCTCAGGGGGTGGGGGGAGTATGACACCTCACCGGTGCCCAACACTGAGAGGCACGGAGCATAGCAGTAGAAGAGCAGTTGGTCCCTCATGAAACTAATAAGATGCATGTGCATTTGTACTGCCCTAGAGGCCAGATGGGCAGGCTGCTGTCCAAATGGCGGATCTCAGCATCCATCAGTGAGACATGGACACACACATGCAGCATGGAGAGCTCGTGGGTCCACAGACCGCTTTACCCATACCAGCCAGAAATCTGGGAACATTTGCCTAGCATTTAGGTGGAGGTGGTTAGAAAAAAAAAATCTGTCTAAAGAGAACTAACCTAGGTGCTACTGGACATAAGGATGCTGATAGAGCAAGTATCCCCTCAAGCCCTCTGCTGTCGGTAGAACGGAGAAGTTCACAGAAATAAGTTTCCAAAGAAGACAATGGTGCTTATATTCTAGGTGTCTTGCTGAAGTAGTTGTACCGAAATTGATCTCAGAAGATCTAAGCTGAGGAGCTAGCTCTGGTCCTCTTAGCTCAATTTTCTCATCTGTAAGATAGAAATAACAGCAAGTCACTGTGAGGACAAAATGAACTTCTGCAGGTCAAAGAGACCTAACCTGCGATCCTACACCTATAATCATTTCTAACAGTATTCGTGTAAGACCTGGCAGCCCCTGGTGGGTGATCCATGTTAAGGAACAGGAAAAGAAAAGTGAGGATGTAGCTCAGTGTCGACTGTAACATGGGCATTAATTATAATACCAACATTAATTATAATACTGCCATTTGATCAGGCCCAGGACTCAGCAGGCTGACTGGACATACTTTCCTACCTCTGCAGACCTGTATTATCTTTTTTTTTTTTTTTTTTTTTTTTTTTTTGGCTTTTGGCTTTTGGCTTTTGGAGACAGGATTTCTCTGTGTAGCCTTGTCTACCCTGGACTCACTTTGTAGACCAGGCAGGCCTCGAACTCACATCTGTCTCCCTGCCTTTGTCTCTCAAGTGCTGTGTTATCATCTTTCTTGAACAAACTTGTAACTGTCTGATTGGTAAAGGCAGTATCTATCTGTTTAGTGGATAAATGAAAGCAAGTCAAGGAACTAATGAAAAAGACCTGCAGATACACCATTTCATGCAGGGTGGGGGAAGGGTTCTAATCATGGCACCAAAGACAGAGAGAATGAGTGGTATCTACCAGAGTTGGGGAGAATTAGATAACACAAACAAAGCCTGTGGCAGGGGAGATAGCTCAATAAGGAAAGCCCCTGCTCCCAAACCTCACAAACTGAGTTCAGGTCTCCAGAGCACACATACTGCTGGCTCCAATAGCACAGTGTCTGTAATCCTGGTGTAGGTGGCCGACTTGCTGGAATTTCACAGTCAGCTAGCCTGGAGTACCCAACAGTGAACAGGAGAGACCAACGCTGATGTCCACATGTGCACACAGGCATCTATAGGCACACTCATAAACCCTGGGGCCAGGCCAGAGGAAGCATTCATTATAAGCTTTTTAGTTTTATTGCTTGATACCGTCATCTTCATTTTAGTTATGCAGAGAGAGCCAGTGGGACACAATGAGGGTATGAGACCAAAAGATAAGAAATCTAAACCCTGACTTATAAATGCACCTACATAATTGCCCTTGAGCGTGTCACTTGAGCAAGTCATCTAACTTCCTTTTCTTCTCTGCAGAATGAAGAGGACAATAAAAGCCATCTCTCTGGGTGTTAGTCAAGGTCACACAGGTGTTGAAAGGACATTATTATATATCAAGAAACGTGTGTTTAAGTGTGTGAGAGAGAGTAAGAGAGAGGCGATGTGTCTGTGAGTGGTGTGTGTGTGTCTGTGTCTGTGTGTGTGTGTGTGCGTGAGTGTGTGTTTTTGCATGTGTGAGTGTGTGGGTGTGTGTTTACTAAAATTGCTTACAACTAATAAAGACTGGGTAGTCCAACAATGGCACATATTAGAGAGGCTGAGAAGCCACACTGCTTAGTACACAAGGCCGGATGCACAAGCAGCTCTAACTGGGTCCCAACTATACCCTAGAAGATTCTTTGGCAGGTGGGGATCTTCAGTTCACATTGGAATCCAAAGAGGCTGGGGTCTGAAGTCAGCAGGTGACACAGCTGCGGCTGTGGCTGTGCACACCACCAGCAAACGTGAAAGCAGCAGGTTAGCAGCATCCTTCTCTCCTTGGTCCTCTCTACCCACCGTGGTCCTCACTCTGGGGAGAGGTCTGCTCCCCTCAATTAATCTTTCTGAGAAATACTCTCAGCAGACCCGCCCTGAGGTGTATTCTTTAGTTGGTTCCAGATCCACCCAGGTTGACAGTCAAGATGAGCCATCGTAGAAAGCAATCTACTCTCCTAGGAAAACGAAATTGAACCAACATGGAAAACCCAGGGGAGGCTAGCTTCTACTATGTGGGCTACTGAAACAAAGCGTGAGATTGTCTTGAGCAGATGCCAGTGGTAGGAAGGTCAGAGGCCAGGGTCAAGGTGCTGTCACAAAAGTCTGTCTCTGGTGACATCTTCTTGGCCAGAGGATGGCACCTGACTACTGTGTCCTTTCCTGGCTTTTGTGTGCACAGAGGGAGTTCTGTGGGTTTCTTCCTCATTTTAAAGAGCACACCTATGAGAGAGATATGGGCCCCATCTTGACCTCACTCAATCTTAATTCTCTCTGTAACACACTGGTCCTGTACATCCTTTTATCCACTGCAACAAATATGGATATGGCAGATGGTGGAGCAGTTCAGTTCATAATGGAGGCTGCGTATTACGCACCAAATCCAGAGTATGTGGGTACAGCCTCACCCTAGCAAGGAACGCTCTGGAAAGTAAGCCCACTTTCTTGAATGGGCCTCGAGGCCTCCCTTGGTAATAGTCATAGAGCAAGAGGCACTGAGAGAAAGACTTGGTGGGACACTTCCTAACCTTCTGTCCCTTTCTCAAGTTGACCTCACATTCAGCCAGTGCCTGGCCACCTTATTCTCCTTCATTTCATCACTAAAGTGGCTGGTTTCCCCAAGGGGAAGCAAGCAAGAATATTATTTTTGAAAAGTGAACTTTTAAATCCGAAAAACCTCTACAGTATATGAGTCCCTTCAAACCATGTGAAAAGGAGTGCTCTTAAATAAACATTTGAGTTGACTCAGATTTTAAACAGTAGAGATAGATGGAATCGTTCTATTGCAGAATTATTAAAATGCTGTTTATCCCCAACTGAACAGAAATACAGATCAAACCCAAATGACAGGAATATGAACAGGGTTTGGGATGATGAGAGTGTCTCGGGCAGCTGCTCTGGATGCCAAAGAGCTTCAGCGTGTTAAATTAAGTCCTCTGGCACCTTTTAAAATCTAAGAAAAACCAGTCACATGCTTCTTTAACTAGAAGCTAGAGTTTGGGTGAAAATCAACAAAACTTTTAAACTCAGCCTGGCTTTGAAACTAAACACCTGATCCCAAACTATTTCTGCAATACCCACTGCCCTTGAATGGTTACAATTTACTCATTCAATAAATATTTATTCAGTTCTTACTATGGGCCAAGACAGAACATCAGATGCTGGTGATGTCATCGGAGATGAGAACAAGCAGTGCCTAGCCAGAAGACAGGTCAATCATTGGCATTAAACCTAAGCAGCATGCCTGGAGCTGGGAACCCAGAAGGTAGCTTCATACCCAAGAAGGTACTGGGTTAGGAACTTAGAATGGGGAGCAGACATGGACCAGCCACATAAACTGAGATCCATCAAGGTTTGTCAAGACCCTGCAAATGTGAATTGCCTGACATGGACTTCCTGATAAGGGATGGGAAGGCAGAAAGTGGGAGTGGATCATAGGCCACCAGGGTGTACCTTCCACCCTTTCAGGGCTCCAGGGATCACACTCATGTTATCAGGCCTGCATGGTAAATATCTTTACCAGGTGAGATCGCACTGGTCCCACATCTCTGTCTAATACGACTTGGAGTCCACCCACCAGGGAGAAAAAGAGATGGTCTGCGGCAGGATTGTGCTTCCTGCCTCCACTGGGATGGGTGTGAAGCAACAATGACAGAGATGTTTATCCACGGAAGCTGACCTAGAGGAAAGTAGCCCAGAAAGTGGGAATGGGGTTGACTGAAACTCACCTGGTGACAGCAGGGTGGGCAGAGGCTCTTCTGTACATGAGCATTTTAAAACTCCTGAAAATATATAAATAAATAAATAAATAAATAAATAAATAAATAAATAAACAAAACTCCTGAACCAAACATTCACCACAAATCCCAGGAGCCAGCAGACTTGGAATGTTGCCTTCTGGATTTCAGAAACCCAGAATTGTCTCATACAAGAATCCCTCTGGCTTTTAATCGTAATGTTTGCTCTCTTGACTGTGGGAGAAAAACAAGGAGTACGAAAGAGAAAATCACAAAAGTATGTATGGATTATGTATGTATGTGTGTGTGTGTCTACGTGTATATGAGTGTGTGTGTGTATGTATGTATATATGTATGTACATATATGTATGTATGTGTATATGTACGTGTGTATGTATATGTGTTTGTGTGTGCACGCCTGAGTCTGTCTGTCTGCACGACATGTGTCTGGGAATCTGCAGAGGTCAGCAAAGGGCATCAGCTCCACTGCAATTGGAGTTACACACAGTTATGATCATCCCAATGCGGGTGCTGGGAACTGGACCTGTGTCCTTTGCAAGAGCAGCAAGTGATCCTAACTGTTGAACCATCTCCCTACCCCCTGGCAAAAAGTTCTTTGAGTGTTTATGCCTTCTAGAAACTACTGACAACTTAAATGATGTATGTTTTTAAGAAAAGGGAAAGAGGGGAGGAGGATGAAGACAAGGCTAGCCCAAAACAATAGATAGGCCTGTTTAACTGTACTAAGTCTACTTTTTTAAAACACTCAATATGAATAAATTAATAAAGTATATTTTAAAAACTCATCGAATTTTTATTGTAGAAAAGCTGTGGCCTCTGGAAACCTCAGTTATCAACTTTGAGGAATGGAAAGGAAAGAAGATGGTATCTGAACTTAAAAAACAAAACAAAACCTCGCGTAGGTTAAAGAACTTTATGTGTCTTGCGCTGTGTGTGTATCCTTGTGTGCGTGTATGCGCACGTGCGTGTACATGCATACACATTAATATTTTACTGATATGCCAAGTTCCAAGGTAGAAGACACTCAAAAGCTCTCCCCAGCAGTACCCTCCTTCCCTGCTGCCTGAATGTCTCCTGTAATAAGTAGACCTATGAGTTGTGGCCCCAGGCACCTCCAAGTCCCCAGCAGATGAGGAATCCACAAGAACATCAACGCTTGGCATTCGCTGAGCACACACTAAGCAGCTGGCACTGTGCTAAACCCTCCTTCTGCAAGGTCTGCTACCTAGCCATTTTATAGACGAAGGAACCATGGCCTGAAGAGAGATGGGAGCACATATAAAGTCACACAGCCATCTGGGAGCAGAACCAAGATCCCTAGCTCCAGGTGGAAGGCTATCAACCCTGCGGCCGGGCTGCCTTTGACACTAGCTGCTTTGGAGCCTGCTCTGCACTGGGTGGCGGCACTGACCCTCACCCCAGCTGGGGAGACTGCTGCTCCTATGCTGGGTAATGGGGCTCTTTAGCGAGTTGCCACATGTGTGCTGAGCCCTAAGTGGCCTCTGTGGAGTTCCTACTCGTTCACGCTGTGTCTCCCGCTGGAGCTGCACAAAATCGAAAAGCACTTGACTGGATAAAGCGCCTCGGGTGTCAGAACACAGCAGCAGATTCCTCCCCCGCTCCCTTTTTTTTTTTTTTTTTTTTTTTTTTTTTTTTTTTTTTTTTTTTTTTTTCTTTGCTCCAGATCCAAGTACTTGGACTACAGAGAAGCACATACATTACAGAGCTGGAGGTGGGTGATTCCCAGGGCCAATCTTCAGTGTTGGTTAACCCAGCAGTGCCAGAGCTGCCTGGGGGTTTGGGGAAATCCTACCTCCTTTGGCAGAACACAGATCTGTAGATGTAAGCCCGGGAGTCCATGTTTTTTTACAAGCTACCACGTGATTCCATTCAGAAATAAAAGAAACCCGTCAATTTAAAGTAAGAAAATCCTAGCACACAGAGAGCTATCTCAGAGTCACAGGGCTATATTCCAGCCAGCTTCATTTGGACACACTCCCTTCAGTGTTGATGGTTCTAAGGGAAAAAAATAAAAATAAAAATAAATTGTCTTGAGACAGTCAGTTATTAGGCAAAGGCAAGGACAAGAATACATAATCCATATGACAAGAGATGCTATTAATCAGTAATACACA
Source organism: Acomys russatus (assembly GCF_903995435.1). NCBI lineage: Eukaryota > Metazoa > Chordata > Mammalia > Rodentia > Muridae > Acomys > Acomys russatus. The sequence goes on along the minus strand of NC_067138.1, from coordinate 64,156,906 downwards.
CAGGGAAATGTTTAATCCCAATATCTATTAAAAATGCAATCAAAACAAGGCAGAGCATTTTATAGCCATCAAATTTAAGGCTAGCAATGCCCAACTTTAGGGAGCTTATAATGCAGTTGGTTCATTTGCACTCTGCTTGTAACAGTTAAAACTGATAGAATTTTGCAAGATAATTCAGCACCATAAATCAAGGGCACTGGACTGGGTCTTATAAAAGTGCCCACTCTATGCCAAGTGCCATGCATGTAATGGAGTTTCAACATACAAATAAGACTTGCTTGCTACTTTCAAAAGACATATGTATCTTGTTTAGTTGCGTGAGAGGGAAAGTCATGATTAAATGATAAGGGTAAGTGGTAACAATGGATACTGTTTATATTGTTGCGGAGAGCATCTTAGCCTTGCCTGAAAGTTCACAAAGGGTGCCCCCGGAATGTGGTCACAGTCCAAGCAAGGGAGACAGTGAAGCTCCCACAAGGTGGTGAAAATGGGGAGAGGAATAGAAGGTATAACCAGTTGGTTTCTAAGGACAGCAGATAGAGATCTGAGTGAAAGAAATTATGGATGTGTTTTGTTTTACCGTCACAGCATGGAAGTCCTTGGAAGCAAGGAGGGAAAGAAGCAGGAGTGAGTCAGGGGAGAAATTGCATTGCAACCGACCCCTGATGGAGGCCCCAGCCACCCTCCTAGCAAACACTGACACTGACAGAACCCTTTAGAGACAGAGGACCTTTATATTACTGTCATGGAGATGTCCCAGGCAAAGCGAATCCTACTTTTCTGTTGCCATGACTAAATACCATGCCCAAAGGCAATTTAAGAAAAACAAAGTTGGGGTTGGGGCTTCAGCTCAGTGGTAGAGCACTTGCCTAGCAAGCACAAGGCCCTGGGTTCGGTCCTCAGCTCTGGGGAAAAAAAAGAAAAGGAAGTTTGTTAGCTGAGCATGGCGGAACACACCTGTAATCCCAGCATTCAGAGAGGCAGAGGCAAGTGGATCTCTGTGAGTTCAAGGCCAGCATGGTCTACAAAGCAAGTCCAGGACAGCCAAGGCTACACAGAGAAACCCTGTCTCAGAAAGAAAAGAAAGGAAAGGAAAAGAAGAGAAGAGAAAAGAAAGAAGGCAGGAAGGAGAGAGAGGAGAAAAGAGGAAGGAGGAGGAGGAGGAGGTTTGTTTGGGCTTATGATCACAGAAGAATAATAGTCCATATGGTAGAGCAGAGGCATGCCATAAGCAACAGGCATGGTGGCAGTAACAAGAAGCTGAGAGCTCATGTCTTGACCCACAAGCATGAAGCACAGAGATAGAAACAGATCTGTAATGGTGGGGAAATTTTAACTCTGAAAGCCCACCCCAGTGACTTCCTTCCTCCCATAAGACAACACCTCCCAAACTTCACCAAAACTTCCCAAACAGCACCGCCAACTAGAGACCGTGTTTTCAAATACAGGAACCGAGGAAGGACAGTTTTCATTCAAACTACTAAAGCGACCATCCTATCTTCGATGAATGACACATTTTCTGTAGAGCTATCTATAAGCAGGTCCCTGAGCAGCTGAGCAATCCACACTCCCTTCTCTGAAGTTCCTTGGATGACCAATGTCCTGTCCATCACATAAGTATTCCCCCTTCAGTCTGAGTTAAAGGAGCCAGGGTGAGTTCCCCAGGAAGAAATGGGAACTAGAGCAAGAGTCCAGATACAAAATAAAATATTTGATGGGGATTCTATGGGCACCAAGGAGCTGAACCTTTCTTAGGGTCTATTTGGTGCCAAACCAAGTGCACCAAGGTTTGTTCAGACCCACTGTCGTACATGGAAGCCACGACAGACATGGAGTCATGCCAGTCCCTGATAGCAGTTGCTGGCCATGTGGGGAACAAACAATGTACTATATCCATCATGGCCCCAAACCAGGAAGCAGATCCAGGAATTATAATGTACATCATAATTCTAGACTGTGCAAGATGTAACAATATCAACAAAGAAAAGACTGAAACCAACCTGCTTGCCCATCACTGCGGGGAGGGGGTCCATTGGGTGAGTCAGTAGCTTTCTATACGACAGAATCTTTCTTTAGCCAATAAAATAAGTCATGAAACAACATTACATTCAGCAAAGAAGAGCACAACCAAAATGTCCAGCTCATCAGCAAGTTCGGTGTAGGGACACTGGCAGCAAATACAGAAAAGAACACCACTGTTCTTTTTTGATGGAGGGAGCGTGGGTGGGCTAATTCTGTTACCATAGTTCTTTCCAGCTTGGCCATCTCCCACCAGAGGAAGATATGACAGGCTCCTGTTGGAGTGTGGCTGGCAGATGTTGAGTTTCATTTCACACTCACAGTGACACAGTGACAGCTGCGTGCAGCCCACACTGCAGGCAGACCTCCAACCTGCTCAGAGATGGCTCAGGGGCAGCCATGAGCTGTGTCTGTGAACAGAGGGGTTCAAGAGTTGGGGATGAGGAAAAGTGTTTGAGGAGAGATGAAAAAAATGCTTCACGCTTCATATGTACAAGAGTAAGTAAGTGGGATGTGAAAGGGGCCCTTAGACTGGTATTTTAATAACAGCTGATGAGCTGCAGCCCCACTGGATTGTAGCCAACACTTAGATACCAGGTCCAGGATGGCACAAAAAAGTTTCAGGAGTCAAAGACACCAATGAGGAGATGTCCTAGCTGGTGATTAGAAGAGCAGAAACCTGGGACTGGAGATATAGCTCGGTGATACAGTACTTGCCTGGCACATGCAATGGCCTGAGTTCAAGGCCCAGACTAGGAGAGAAAATGTTCAAAACTTAAAGATGGTCAGCTAGATCCAAATAGCATTGGCTCCAAAGTTTCTGGGGATGCCCACATAAAATGGACATTAGGAAGCTCCCATTGAACTGCCCCACTTTTAAAACAGAGCCACTTTTACCCAAAAACTAGCCTCAGATTCCCTATCTAGCTGGAGTTCCCTTTAGCCCTTGGATGTCTGATTCTCCTACCTCTACCTCTTGTGAGCTTATATTGTAGGCATGAGCCCCTGGGCCAATTTTATGCAGTGCTGGGAATTGAACTCACGTCCTTGTGCATGCCACAGAAGCCCTCTACCACTGTGCTATATTCCCATGCCCCAGTGCCTTCTTGCTGTGGTCAACTAATTCATGTCAGAGCTATAAAAGCCTCAAAGTTTCCAAGCTTTGCATTGCTCAAGAAACCTCAAGCTTCCTCCTCTTCCTGACACTCGAAAGATTTCTGAAAGGTGGTAGAAAAAATTTCAAGGTTAACCAAATGGCCCTTATTGCGACAAGTTTTTGTTGCCCTGAAAGTATTTTGTCTTTTTAATATCAATTTTAACATCATAGCTAGTGACATTTGAATATGGGCTAATGATGACTTTCCATTACAAACTGTCAAGTGCCCTTAGACACCACTTAGTATGTCTTTAGTATATGAAGTGACTTTGAATCTGACTACAGTCTCCAGAGCATTCCCTTATGCCTTTCCTGAAGTTATTCATCAACAATTAGTGAGGTGATCTGTGTGCCCAATAACTAGATAAGGCATCGAGGCTCCAGAGATGAACTTAGCCAAGAATAGGGGGGTGGGGCGACTGAGGCTCACCAGAGAGGTATGAAGGCTTAGGAAGCATGGGTTTCCAAATCCTCCCGAGGGAGATGCCATCTCACCTGGAGAAGGAAGGACAGTTGAATTGCTCCTGGTGGCAGAAGTGGCACAGGAGTGATAGGAACTGATGTTGGAAGGCAGTGATGGAAATACTAGTCTACCAAGGGTGACAGTGGGTTGCAGTATAAGAGGGAAGTCTACAGAGGGAAGCCATGTCCAGATGGTGAGACATTGCCTGCCAGGCTCAGGAGTTTATATTTCAGCCTTAAAGTTCTGGGGAGATCTGGAATTTAAAGCAAGAACGTGACAGACCTTTTGTTTTATGTTCTAATTTTCCAGGGCAGCGAGAGGGAGGAGCAGAGGAGGAGAGATGCTTGGCAGGAAGTTATAACTGTCCATTGTAATACAGCCTGCCTCATGCCATGCTTATATCTCTGCCATGGTTGACCTCACTGGAAGATGGTTCCCCAGGATGAGTGTATGGTTCTGGCATGAAACAGTCCCGTGGCCTAGTGGAGCTTGAAATGTCAAGCTCCAGGTAACAAGGGCTACTCCTTGGCTGGCCAGTGTAACATTTAGGAGTCACTTATCTCTCTGGTCCCCAGCTTACTTTCCTATAAATAAGAGACACCTACCACTGAGGGGTAATGAAAGTCCTGCAATGAAGATGGGGAGAGACTTGGAAAACCATTAAGTTCTATGAAAGTATGATTCCAGCTGTCTCTCTGGCTCCCCTGAGGGACATAAGGTTTACTAGTTCTACTAGCATTAATTTTGCAATGGGAGTAAGCCTAGATTTAGACTCAATTTGTCCAATGTGATAAGAAAGTCACAGTAATATGTTGTTAGACAAACTGCACCACTACTTAGAAGACAGTGTCTGTGCAATCACAGAACTACACTCTGCCACTAGAGGGAGCTCGTCCTTTAGCATAGAAGTGGAGTCCACACAGCCTGTGGAAGAGAGATGAAGAGAGATATCATCAGTAACAGAAGAAAATGGGGGGCGGGGTATACAGGGGCAGGGGTGTGGTGGTATGTCTGTCTGTCTGCCTGTCTGTGTGTGTCTCTCTTTCTGTGGTGTGTGTGTGTGTGTGTGTGTCTGTCTGTCTGTCTGTCTGTCTGTCTGTCTGTCAGGTTGTCTCTATGTGCGTCTGTGTGGATCTCTGTATGTGTCTGTGGGGGAGTCTCTGTGTGGGTCTCTGTGTGTGCTTGTGTGTGTGTGTGTGTGTGTGTGTGTGTGTGTGTGTAATTGTGTGGGACTCTGTGTTTCTATGTGTGTCTGCATCTGTTTCTCTCGTGTGTGTGTGTGTGTGTGTGTGTGCGCGTGCGTGCGCACGCATGTTTAACTGGTGTTCTGAGTCAGGACCTCAGTGGGTAACCCCGTCCTGCCTGGAACCATCTATGCTGACCAGGCTGGCTTCTCTATGCAGAAAAGGTTGACCTTGACGCTGTTATGATCCTTGTGCCGCTGTCTCCTGAGTGCTGGGCCTGCAGGCATTCACCTCCATAGCCAGCTTTCTAATCATTGTCATCATCAGTCTGAGAGCAGAGTTCAACAGTCAAACAGAGTTCACTCCCAGTGCCTTCATTTCCCAGTTCACCAACTAGACAAGTGGTTTCATGTCAGCCTGTATTCTTCATCAGTAAAATGAGGCCTATCCCATATGGTAATGATGACATAAAATACTTACTAAATAGGAAGTGTCCGTGAATGCCTGCACAATATAGACAGTCCCTACACTTCAGAGTCCCTTGTCTTTTCTCAATTTATTGCAAATAGCAATGACTGGAAAATGTGCTTAAGTGAAATTGAGGAACAAGGAAGAAATAATCGAAGAGAGGAGAGCACAGAGGGCCTGCAAGCCCCTTGGAGCCAGTCCTCTGCATCTTTCATCCTCACATCTGCCTAGTGAAGGCATCCATATATGTGAATGGGTCTTTATATGCCCTGTGGCTAAGCGAGACCATCACAGACAGATGGGCAGCAAAGAATAACTGCAAAGTGCAGCGGGCATATGGACCACAGACTGGGGCTCTCTCCTTCTGCTGGATCCATACCCTCCATTTTGGCATCATTACCCTGAGGCAGGAGTGGAAATGTTATTTCACAGAGTTCATGCCCGCCACATCTTTTACTTCCAAAATCACCCTTTCAGTGTGGCCTCGTGTTTCTAAAGAGCCACCTCCACCTGGCATTCTAACAACTGGCCTTGAGAAGGGTTATGACCGAACTGTGACAGTATAGCTGGTGAGAGACGGAATTTGGGTCAAATACTCAGATTCTCTTGAACAAAGTCCACACATCAGATGGATTGATTTTCTTCTTCTCTGTAGTAGCTGTTTCATGAAGCCAACTGCATCTGCTGGATCTTCTGATTTCTCTTAAGCACCTCTGTTTTCCAGGCACTGTGCTTATCACTTTGGTAACTCTCACACAATGCTTGCACCTCTGTAAAGGAAAGATGAATACCGAGTCTTCCATGAAAAGACAGCAGGGCTCAGAGAGGCTGAGCCATATCCGAGGTCACACACAGCCAAGTGTATGGGAGAGCGCAGCCTGAATTCTTTACTCCTAGTCAAAGGTTTTTTGTTTTTGTTTTTGGTTTTTGTTTTTAACAAATACACTAACTATAGTAAAAAGATGGGCTGTGGTCATGCACACCTTTCATCCCAGCACTTGGGCAGACACATGCGGATCTCTGAGTTACAGGCCTGCCTGGTCTACAGAGTGAGTTCCACGACAGGCAAACCTTGTCTCAAAAAACCATCATCATCATCATCATCATCAAAAGCTTGCTGCATGTTCTACTATGCCTCCTCTTTAGGGCCCTGCCACCTCAATTTCCAAATCTGCTCTGTGCTCTCCATGCTATAAACTGTTCTCATTTATTTCATCCTCAATTCACTTTGTAGTAGCCTCCAACAAAAGATCAGAATGTCCTAGTTTACAGGGAAATTTAACTAGGGTCATTTTGATATCCAGGGAGGGTTGAGGGCATAGAAAACCCACTTTTACCCACAGAGAAATGGCCTCTTGGTTGAGCAAGAAGAACATCACAGGATTCCAGCCACCCATGAGCAGATGGTAGCAGCCCAGCCTGAGACTGAAACCTCTATCTTGACTGAACTGGTCTTCAATTGATGACTTTGTCAACACCTCCAATGCAGTGGCCTAATTCAGGTTCAGATCCATGCAGAGGTCAACCTCCTGCCCGTACAGTCTTTAAGAGTTCTTGTCCTGCTCAAAGGGCTACGTGCAGTCTCTTATAAAACTCAGGAAGCCTCTAAATTATGAGCACCTATGTGTAATGAAAGTTTTGGTTTCTTTGTAAACTCAGTTGTGTTATGTAAATATGTTTTTGCTCTAATCCCAAGTGTGGGGTTTTAGTTTGAGCTTAAGCTGGTCCACATCTGTTAATTGTCTCGTGCAGGGTGTGGCTTTTGCCAGCTGGTAATGGCCTTCCTCATGCAGCAGGGAAAGGGCCATGGTCTAGGGCTCTGAGGATATAAATAAGAACACAGAGAGAATGTGCAGTGTTGGCCTGTGATGTGTAGCAGTTTGAAGAGACCAAAGATGGACGGTGGAGCAGTTTGGAGCAGATGGAAAGAAATTCTTCAGGGTACAGCGGCTTGGAGGAGGCTGCTGACTATGTCTGCTGTTGGCAGAGCTGGGTATAGCCTAAAAGAACCCAATTGGCCCTAAACAGCTGGGAGAAGTAAAAGGGCTCCCTCTCCCCTCTAACTATCTGTCTCCTATTGAGAGGCTGGGAAGGAGGTTGAGACCTAAATACCCCAAATAAAGGTGTTTTGGCACTACACCCATGGGAAGAAAAAAAAGGTTATGTACTTCCAATATGTAAGGACACCAAGTAAATGTTCTAATTCCAAAAAGGAAAAATCAGGAATAGCAAGGAATGATTGGACCAAAGCATGATGGACCAAAGCATCAGGACAATCACTAGATCCTACAGTTTCATGTCAGGTATCCAGAGCTTCTGGAATTCTCTCGGCTTTAAAAAAAAAAAAAAAAAAAGCCAAGTAGCCACACTTCTCCAGTTCCGTGGGCAGCCATCTCTACTCCATCCTTGAAGCATGGTCCCAGGATGCTGGCGTCTCTGGCATTTTGGAGTCTCCCTTTCAATTATGATTCACTTCTACTGCTCACACACAACGGCCTCTCAAGGCTTTCCTGCTTCTTACTGCCTGGTTTCAGTGGTTCTCAGGAATCATGAAACAAGACTCCATGACTTCTGCAATCCTGCATTCCTCATACCTACAAAACTAACTGTCACATGGTCAATGCTTCTGCCATCAGCCCCAGATGGGGCCTGGGCCACCATAAGCCACAATGGTCTAACAATGCACGCTAGTACTCAGTCATTTTCTCCTCTTTGTTCAGTTCAGACCCTTGCCCATGGAAGGTGCCATCCACCTAAATTGAGTTAGCAAGGAATTAACATCCCATGTGGATTAATCTAGTTTACATCATCTCTCGTGGGCATGCCACGGTGTTAACCTAATCTAGATACCTCACAGGTGTACCTAGAGGCTTCTCCAATAGATAATTCTAGATCCTGCCAGATTGATAATCAATATTAAACATTACAGTGAACTTGGTGAATTTAAGGCAAGCCCGGGCTACATAGCAAGGCTCTGGAAAAATAAAACACCCCCTTTTCTTTTCTATCCCATGATAGCTAGCCTCCCAATATACTCACATCAACCACTACATATTGCTTAGAGACATAACTTAGTGCAATGAGTAGAGCTAAACACTATGATGTTTAGCAGAAAACAAGGACTTCTTTGCAGCTAGGCATGACCCTGGGTCTAGGTGATGGCTGATGAGTTATAAGAGACAGTGAATACACTTACTATTTCTGGACTATGCCAGTAAAAGGAAGCTTCTACTCTCTCTGCCTGTTATTCTTTCTCAGGGCTAAGGGAATGCACAAGTTGGTATCGTCACGGAATTTTGAGGACAGCACCCCTCCCCAAGGAATGCAGGATCCTTAAGGCTTGTTGTGTTATCCCCAAGTTTTCTTGTGATAAGGAAGTGTGTCATCCTTCCTGCAGAAAAAGATTTCAGTGGGTTTCAGAGGGGAGTGTAGGATGCACTGGAGGCTCCTCAGGAAGTGGAACAGAAAGGGAAAGAAACCAATAAGTTATGGGTAGCAAGGCAGTGATTACAGTAGGCAAAAGGAGGGCAACCATGATGGGCATAGCGGGAGAGTGTGAAAAGTGACATAGATAGCCTACCTGCAGTCCAGGAAAGCTGGAAGGTTTATATGTCAGTGCTCATCTGGGTTTATGTACCAATGCTCATGCAGTTTAGTTAAGGAAAATCGGAGGAAGGGACGGTCATTCTCTGGCTCATTACACCTAGCTCATACCCAAGAAAGCACACTCTAGGGAGAGGCCTCAGATAGGCACGGATAAAAATGGATGTTTGTGCCTAGACCTGTAGCCACCCACCTCCCATCCTTCACTCAACTCATACTTTTCTGAAGGAGAAATAAACGTCCTGTTTCTTTAACCACTCTCAGTCTCTGTTACCGCGTACACCCGCCTGCTTTATAAGACGGTACACAACTACCTGTATCTAACACACATCTTAACCAGTGACCCAGGACTGAGCCCTCCTAAGCTCCAGTGTCTTTCTCTGGAAAATGGATATAACTACAATGATTCCTCCCAGAGCTGAGGTGATTTGGGTTTTAGGGATTATTTGAGGGGGAAGGGGTTGGTTTGGTTTTGAGACAAGATCTTATTGTGTAGCCTAGGCTGCCCTTAAACTCACTATGTAGCTCAGGCTGTCTTCAGGCTCACAGTCGTTTTTGCTTCAGCCTCTGAGAGTCGAGATTGCACACATCATCAGCACCTTTGCACACCGGGCTGTTTTAAGGGTAACCAGAGTGATATACGCAAAGCATCTGGCCAAGAGTGAAAGCATGGCTGTTTTCTCCTGTAGGAGCCCTTTTCCAAAGCTGCCCTTTCATGTGCCCTGAGAGCTCATGGTCTTCAAGACATGGCACGTATATATATAGAGAGAGGCCCCAGAGCCATGCCCAGTAAAGAGCGTCTTTAACACAGACTCAGTTTACAGAGACGCTGCACCCAGCATGGAGAAGTTAGGAACTGCAGCTCAGTCAAAGATCAAGCCCAGGACCCAGCAGCCAACACAGGAAGGTAACCAGAGGAAATGAGATAGACTAGGGAAAGCCCCAACAGGAAGAAGGAGATACCAACCCCGAGAGGGCTCTCTACAGGTGTTCCTTGAGGTCTGAGCTTAGGCAGGGAGCCAGTGCATATTTGAAATAAACAGCAGGCAGCCCTGGCCATTTCTTAGCTCCATTACCTGATCCCCTCACCTGATGATACAACAGGAAGAACCTGCTTGGCCCCCAACATGCACCTTAAATCTCTGTAGCTGCTCAGCTTTTCCTTAGAGCAGCAGGGCAGCTACGAGGCCTCTCTTTGAAGGACCAGGTCAATGGGAAAAATGAATCACTAACAATTATAATACAGTGCCCCGGATAAATATTTGTTGATACACAATAGATAACAACGGCTGGGTCGTGAGGATTCCTTGCAGGCGAACACATGGGAGGATGCTATTTTACTATTCCTCTCTGCATGTTAGCGGTTGCTGAGCCTCGTTACTCATTCAGCTTCTGTGGGCACTTAGCCAGGCCAGGCTCTGTACTAGCTCAGGGTCCTAGAGAGGAGGTAAATCCTCAGGACCTTGACAAAGTCATGTCTGACCAGGGAAGCAAGCGAGCAACCAAAGGACGACAGTAACATCCAATCGCCGACAGCAACGTGCAGCTTCTAGCTACCCTACTCCCAGGAAGTTAACCTAATACCAGCATCATTTTTAAAAACCAACTTAACTCTTGATTTGTCTGTAGAATAATGGCGTAGAGTTTCCATGTTGCCTGCACCAGCTTCCCTTGTCTCTAGCCTCTTCCAGTAGAATAGCACTTTTGTTCAAATATATGCATCAACTCTGATGTGCTCCAATGTCTTTCTCTGCTCGAGAGTCCCTTTAAGGGAAGTGCATTACTCCTGGTTGTGACAGTTCCTCGGATTCTCCTGGTGGATGACCATGACAGTTCTGAAGAATACTGGTCAGGTTCTGCAAAGGGTGCCCCTCTAATTGGAATCTCCCTCAAGTCTTCCTGGAAATTGTACTAGGGTTTGAGCATTATTTCTCTCACACAGTATGAAGGACATGTAGTGCCTGGTATGAATTATGACTGTTGATAGTGACCTTATTCACTGAGCTGAGGTTGTGTTTGCAGTTTTCTCTACTGTAAGGTCACTCTTTCTCTAGCCAACTTCAAACCTTATTTGCTAGAAGTCACATAAAGACTAAGGTTATGGTAGTGTTGGCCCTGGTCAAGGAAGTACATTTGAGACATGCTCCACAGCCAGATCCAGGGAGAGCTGGCCTTTCCACTAGTCTGGCGTGATGTGGGGTAGGTACAGAGGTGATACACACTCCCTCCCTCAACCCTTGCCACCTGCAAGAGAGTCATGAGAGCTGGTGCGCCGGCCCTGTTTTTCACTGGCTGACGCACTCAGGAGAGGGGGTCCTGCACCTCTCCTGGCCAGTACAGTAGTGCTGGCCCTGGTGGAGGGGCCCCAGGTGAGATAGCCTTAAGGGCAAGAGTGAGGGAAACATGGTCCCATTACTCATCTGCCATGAGATGCTCTCCCTGCATTGCCCCTCACCACCTGTGGCAGTCAGGAGAGCTTCCTCCCCAGGCATGAGAGTGGGAGAATTACTCCTGCCTCGTCACTGGCTGTAGCACTCACCAGAGCAGGCCTTACATTTCATCTGGGCAACACAGTGGAGCTTGCCCTGAGTGAATGCACAGGTGAGCTAGTCCAGATGGAAGGTGTGAAAGCTGGAGAGCTGGCCCAACCCCTCACAGGCTGCAGCACTTGAGAGAGTGGGCCCCACCCCTTGACTGGGCAGCACAGTGGAGCTGGAGTTGGAGGTATGAGTGCAGGTGAGCCATCCCCAGGGCATGATAATAGGAAAATTGACCCTGCCTCCTGCCAATGGCAGCAATGGGTAGCCTAGGATCGGTGCTGGTGAGCTCACTCTGGTAGTGAGGATAAGGAAGACCCAACACACTGACCGAAGCCCAGATCCAGGCCTGTCAGTTGGCCCACCCAAAATCTACTAACCTCCTAAAGGTTGGAATAAGTGAAAGGACCAGTCCTGCTGTACCAAAGTTGCAGGATCTACGTGCAACAACAGAGTAACTGGGAGGAGTCCTGGTTAGAATCCAATATTGATGGTGACACAGCAGCCAGAGATCTCAAATCAGACCAATGACTCATTGCAGTGAACATTTGCAAGTGAAGATGTGTGGACAGAGGGATATACTGTGGGACACACTGTGACATAGTACAGCTTCCACAATGAGATGTTTTCTCTCTCTCTCTCTCTCTCTCTCTCTCTCTCTCTCTCTCTCTCTCTCTCTCTCTCTCTCTGTGTGTGTGTGTGTGTGTGTGTGTGTGTGTGTGTATTATTTGTAAGAGTGGAGGATGGATATGAGGGAGATGAGTGTGACTAGGGTGCATGATATGAAACTCACAAAGAATCAATAAAAAAAAATTTTAAGGACTAAAGTCATATTGCTATCCCCCTGACCAAGACAGAAAAACTACATTAATTCTTTGCAATTCTTGTATGTGTGAAATACATCTCTTCTCCCCACTTATTTATTGGATCATACTGTACATTATCATAATCAAAGAGCTTTTACTTTATACTTCAGGCTATAATCTAAAATTAGGATTTTTTTCTGTTTGACTAATTATTCAAGTTTGAGCCATTGGGTTGTCTTGTGTCTCTTTAATATATCCTACCAATATAGTTGTTTGTTTAATTCATTTCTTTTGCATGCATGTATCTATGTGTGTATGAGAGCCTGTGTGTCTCACATGTTTATGGAGATCAGAGGACAACTTGTAGGACTTGGTACTCCCTGCAACACGGGGTCCAGGGAATTGAGCTCAGTTTATCAGGCTTTGTGGAAGTATATTCCCCTTTACTGAGCCATCTTACCAGCCCTATTGCTTGACTTTGAGTACCTCAATATTTCCCTACTTCCTGGCACCATGAGATGCCCCAAGCTCATCTTCCATCATCCTTTTCTTACTATAGTCCTGGAATAAGCTCTTTATCCCAAAAACCCTAGTTAGCTGGAGAAAGCTTTCAGAAACCAAAACCTGAGTGCTAGGTTCAGGGCCTGTATTTTATTTAATTCTTTGCTTGAAAAAAATAATTTGAAAAGTTGCAATGTAGCAGAAAGAAAATCGATTTGTTCTTTATTCAAGCCCACGTTGGTATTTTGTGCCATTTGCTGTATCGTTTACTCTCTTTTTCTCTGTATATAATTTTTATAAACCATCTGAGACATTAGGACCCTTTATCTCTAAACACTTCAGTCTGTGTTCGCTAAGAGGAGCAAGGGCACTCTCCTCTATAACCACGGTAACCAGTTTCTGCCAGTCTAGCATAGATCTAATTCTTTATTCCAATCTACTGTCTGTTTTCCAATTTTACTGATGGATTCAAATGTCCTTTATAGAGCTTTCTTTTCTCCCATTCAAAATGCAGCCTAAGCTATCATGCGCCTTTGGTCTTGTCTCACCCAGGAGAGGTCCTCAGCCTTGCTTTGCCTGTTATGATATGCACAGTTTCTAAAGAGTCCATCCACTTTCTTTGAGAAAACGTTTCTCCCTTGGAAGGTTCTGCTTACCCAGAGTTAAGTGCGTTTTGAGGGCAGAGTTCTCAGGGATGTGCTCGTAGCTAACACCAACTACAAACCCAGGGTCCTCTAGACTTTTAGAAGTTTTGATGATTTTCAAGAAGGACTCGCTGAATGCGCTGTCAGACTCAGTTACAATTTCTTATAAGAAACACACAGACTAAAATCAGCTGCTGCATATAGGACTGATTGCAGACGACATTTCTGTGGGCCCCTTTCCTTAGAATCAGCTTGCATTGCCTTGCTGAAGCTTTGTGTGTCACAGTGTTGAGTGAAGGGTCCAGGTCACCTGATATCATGTGATCCAAACACTCACTCTATTCACTGTAAAAGGAACTTTTATTTGTCTGATGCAACTGTCATTTCAGAGGCTTACTGCCTCCATGTGCTAACCTAGGCCTGGTCCTGGAAGCTTCTAGCCTCCGTACAATCTTTTCTAGGACTAGAATGTTTTCAGCTTCTGAGAATTACTACTGAATAAGTTAACCCTTTCTAGCTCTTTCTGAGCTCCAGCTGGCTGGTTCAACTCAGCTGTTCTGATTCAAATGCCTCTCCAAGCTGACTGATTCAAACTGGCTTCTCTCAGCTTCTGACCGAATTGTTCTTCTGCCCTCATACTAACTTTGACAATATGTTTTAATCTCCTGAGTCTTTCTCATTCTCTGGTTCATTATTTCTTTACCTGTGTGTAGCTTGTTCTCTCTTCAACACGTCTCTGTAAAAACTCCTGATAAAACTGACTCTGAATTCCAAGAACTGAACTGCCACGAACTCAATTCCACTGCCCTGCCTCTCAACTCACTGACTCAACTGACCTGAGTTAAACAGAATTGAACAGAACTGTCCAGAACTCAGAGATTTGCATGCCTCTGTCTCCTGAGTGCTGGGATTAAAGTCATGTACCCCCATGCTTGGACCTAAACTTTTCTTTACCTAAAACTTGCTCTATACCAGGCTGGCCTTGAACTCAGAGATCTGCTTGCCTCTGTCTCCTGGGATTAAAGCTGTATCTATATTCCAGTCAGAGTAGCCATGTTGCTAGATTAAAAATCCCTCTACAATTCACAGGGCTGGCATTCCCAGTCCTCACCCTGAGCAAAGACACTTCTATCAGATATGACACAGATTTGTTCCCAGAAGCTGAGGGCACAAGGCCAAGTGCTTTATAAGACTGACATTTTCTCCTGAATGCATCCAGGTTATGATTTTCCAACTGTGATATGCCATTAGCAGCACTGTGTTTGTCAACATATCACATTTAAAGTGTACACGGTCCATCTGCCCCCTCACTGGTAATGTTAATTATCAGCACAGTCAAGAGACTTTTCAGTCCTCACAGTATCTAGAAACTCTCTCCTTTGGTCCTAATAACCATTCATTAAAAGAGTACTAAAGTTTTAAAAACCAAGAAAACATCCCATTCTAAGTACAACTCCTGCCAGGATTACCATCTATCGGTATCAACTACCTACATGAGTCTTCACTGTGATGGTTGCAAAGCATTGCTGCCCCATCCCCAATATGCCCACCAACTTTACCAGTCCACACTTGCCACTGCAGATAAAGGACAAGAGATTGAAGTTACAGTGCACATCCCAAATGATATTGATGCAGGGAGTCTCCCTTACCTGCTCTGCATTATGATGAGCCTGTCTTTCATGGAAACACAAAAGCAAGTGCAGGCATCATCTCAGAGGAAGGGGGAACATCTACTTCTGGGCAAAACACTCCCTGGGAAAGGAAGGAGCTCTTGTAGTAGATGCAATGACCCAGATCACTCAGGAAAAGGCAAAGTGAGAAGACAGCGATAGCGCACCTGGATAAAGCAACATGGGGGATGTGTTTTGACTTCCCCAGTTAGGAGGAATATAACTTATCATGGTGGGAAAGGCATGGGGGTAGGAGGATCATATATAGCTGTGGCAACAGGTGCTTGTTCACATCCAAGCAAATCAGAAAGCAGACAGAGATGGGTGCCAGCATACATCTACCACCTGGTCTTTGATGGTACCTGACCCCTGCTGCTGCAGGCCTGTAGACCCAGACATGTCCCCCAGTGGCAACACAGGCCAGGATCCCACCAGAGTCCTGGGTAGCATCACCAGCTTATTCACAGCAGGGTGTTCCTCACTACTCCCAAATGTATCGCTCTGCCTCTCTTCATTGTGCCCACATTATTCTCTTTCTCTTCCATTTCTCCACCGCTTACTTGCTTCTCTTAGTGGCGCCTGGGGTCTCTGAGTGCCTGGAGTCATCTCAGGAGTGCTATGCCCTTTGCTGTGCATTATAGGGCTTGGCAGGAGGTATGTCAGACATGGTCTGCACCCCTCCCCCAGCCAAAGCCTGTGTGGCTCCAGACTAGTAGACACCTCAGGCTAGCTCCCTGTCTGAGCCTATGGTTGTTGTCTTGGGCTTGCCTGGGGTTACCTGTGTGGCCCTAGGTGGCAGGGGGTGGAGGAGTGTCATCTGTGTTGGGCTCACTCCCTCCTGGGAACCAGTGGTCCTCAAGGCAGTGTTCTTCTAGTCTCTGGACCTGTGGTGGTCATCTCAGGCTCATTTTTCTCAGGGAGTGTTAGCCTACTAATCATTCAGATGGTCACAGGTCAGAACACTGAGCATAGACATAGCCCTCTCCTCTCTGCCACCTACTGACACACATGTGACACAGCAGCCACACCTACGATGCCTCTAGGCGCAAGGAACACTGCTGTGAATTTAAATGAGATCAGGTTGGGGGACACCCACTACAGTACCTGCTTTTTGTCTGAATCTTCAAATCAGCCCTGCAGAAATGGTTTGAAAACCCCTCAATGTCAGACGCCATTGAAATGGTAATCTAGCTTCTAATAGCCACAGTTTCTTCTGTAGACACAAGGAATTGTTTCTTTGAGCAAAGCCTTCTGGGGAATGAGAAAAGGCAAGGGAGTTCATCTTCCTTCTTTTGTTTTTCATAAGCAAAGAATAAACAGGAAGACTCTAGAGGCTGAATTAACTTCATAACCCAATATCCTAAATTTATTATTCTGACCTACAGTGGAAAGTGTCTTAACTTTTACAGTGTAAAGATACAGACATATGCATATACATACCTACATGACACACCACACACAGACATACATATGCATGTGTGCATATGCATACCTACATGTGCATGGCACACACATACACATATATACACACATGCATGCATACAATGTGCATGTCTACATGCACATACCACATACATACATACATAGGTGCATACACCACACATATACATAAACACACATGCACACTTGTATATTGCCACACAGACAGATGTGTGCAGTGGATGTGCTAATAGGTAAATACTAAGCTTACAGGCTTTTAAGCCAACTCCTATTGGGAAAGAAACAAGAATCCTAATACAAGTATCAAAAATATTTCCCAGCCACACAAAATCAGTATTTTCCCAAGTAGCTGGATAAAAATCTCCTAAGGACTGATTCATCCTCTGTAGACATAGGTAAGAAACCAGCAACTCCACATGCACACAAAGTTATTCTTGGCATCAAGCAAAACCAAATTACTATGTAGACATCCCACCTCTCCAAGCAAGGCTACTGATTTTGGTCCCAAGAGATTTGGTCAAGGCACCAACGATCGCTAAACAATTCCCTCATGAGAAGGTATACTGAGATAGTTAAAATTAATTTTTTTTCCTTAGGTTTTTCTTGTTGTTATTTGTTTGTTTGTTCGTTTGTTCGCTCTTGAAACAGGATCTCATCCTGTAGACCTAGCTTTCTGGGCCTAAGTAAGTAGTTCAAGCTGGCTTCAAGGTCATGGCAACTTTCTACCTCAGCATTCCCAGTTCTGGAATTATATGTGGAAGCCACACTGCCTCTTGAATGTGTCTATCTCCCTGAGCAGTAGTGACAATATTTGAATGACATTAGAAAAATCCCACTTTGAATAGGAAAAAGGAAATGATGCAGTGTGTCACTTAGGCTGGGTGATTTGAGTCAGGCCCTATATGACCTGAGAAGTCTGGAGATGTTCTGTACTTTGGCATCTTCTGTTATGGTGAATTATTAAAGGGCAGAGAGAGGGAGCTGCAAGATCAGGGGAGGAGATTACAGGTGGAGACAGTCCTGAAGAGCAGTGCTCAAGGGAGCCAGTGACCCATTCATAACGCTGCCCCTTTGTACACCTATCTCTCTGTATTAACAGCTCTTGTAGGCAAGGCATTCCCACTTTACAGACAAAGAAACTAAGGCTCAACCTAGTGAGCAAATGATCAGGGACACTTGGGGTTTTTACTATCTATTTACTCTTTGACAACTCCATATATGTATATAATACATCCTGGCTACACTTGGCACTGCATCTTCGCTGTTTGTAAACATTTCCATATTTATTCATTCATTTGTTATGTATAGGAATGCTTATGAGACAGTATACATGTGAAAGTCAGAGAACACCGTGTGAGAGTCGGTTCTTTCCTTCCGCCATGTGGGTTCTGGGAATAACACTAAGGTCAAGGCTTGGCCTCCAGAACACTTTCTGGTCCACTATATACTTTTCCCCTCCTCCATCTCCTACCAATCTCCACCTCCTCCAAAGTCTCCATCCTACTTTCCTGTATTCTTGCCTTGGTTTTGCTTTTGCTTTGTGATCTATTGGTTTTTTAACAAAGCAGGTGTCCTGGGCACGAATGCCAAGCCATCCGCTGGAGCGTGAGGAACTTACCAGTGGCTGCATCATGAAAGACAATGGCTTCTTCACTCCAAACAGTTCTCCAGTGCCATTGGTTCACCCTGTGTGGAATGGGGTGCTATGAGCCCCTTCCCCCATCTATGACTCAGTGTTTACATCTTCTTTCTTGTGATGACCCTTTGCAGGCAACAGCAGCTGCTGTGGGTTCAGTAGTGGAAGCCATGACATGCCCCTAAGGCAGCATTTTATAGCCCGCCCCACACTGTCTGGCTCGTGCATTCTTTGTACGCTCTCCCAAGATGGTCCTTGGGACTTGCTAGGGGTAATAAGAATGGACACTTGCCTTTTGAGATTCTATATGCCTGGCTCTTCTCAACACATTACTCTCCAGCCACTCAAGGGAAGGAATTCCTGGGATGGAACAGAGCAAGGAGGGCAACCATGATAAATTAAATAACATAACAAAGAGAGGATGAGGACTTGAGAACGCCAGAGAAAGGCTACAGAAAGCTCATAAAGGGACGTGATAAATGACAGTCCAGCTAAACCTCAAATACTCTGCTAACTAAGGAGAAAGCACACCAAGGCAGGTCCAAGGCTGAGAGGAAAGACTATGCACTGTATTCCTAAGCAGAAGGCAGCCCCTAAGCAAAAGGACATCAACTTGCAGGGTCACCAACATGTCAGCTTGACAAGCAGGTTCCTGTGGATCTCAAAACAACAAATTAAAGTGAGTGAGTGAGTTCCTGGACTGTGAGGCTAGGTGAAAAGGCTTCGGTCTCCTCCATATCCCAGTCACTGGCCTAGCAGCCACTCTAACTAAACTCTCCGTATCTACTTTGGTCCCCGGGCTGGCCTTCCTGCCTCCGGCATCCCAAATTGTCTACAAAGTATCATCTTAAACTATAGCAGAGGACTCAGCCAGACTCCCCTAGCAAAAGACCTGAAACACCTGTGGTTGTCTTGGCTAGCTTTGTGGCTGCGAAACAGGAAGTATTGTAGCCGGCAGCTCCAGAGCTAGAGTCCAGCAGCTGGGTTCAAGCCCCAGGCCCCTTCCCCACTAGCTGTGTGTCCTTAAAGAATTCACTTGTCCCCTCTGAGCCTCTTCTACATGAGGTTTTTAGTAACACCCGCATCACAGCTTCCAGTCAAGCATTTAAGACGATTCCTGCAAGTAGAAGGTAAGCAATAGCTGGGCATGGTGGCGCATGCCTTTGATCCCAGCACTTGGGAGGCAGAGGCAGTGGATCTTTGTGAGTTCAAGGCCAGCATGGTCTACAAAGTGAGTCCAGGACAACTGAGGCTACACAGAGAAACTCTGTCTCAGAAAAAAAAAAAAAAGAAAAGAAAAAACAGAAAGTAAGCTGTGACTGCCAGCTCTTGTCAAAGGCATATGAAAACCCAGCCAATAGGGAAGGAAAGGGTTTGGCAATTCATCCTTGGCTGGGGACTACTGCATCAGCAAAGGATGGACTCCGGCCCCCGGCCACCAGCTAGTCATTCATTTTGGAAGTATCAGAAAGTACTGTCAGTGCTAGGGGAAGTGGGTTTGGAAATTTTTCCTAGGTGATGCACATGAGGTAGTTTTAGAGAGAGCATATGACCACATCTAGGGCTTCTGTAGTATCTAAGAGTTATGTAGTCACTAAGGATTGCATGACATCTAGGGTCTATGGCATTCAATGGCTAGGTGGCAACGAGGAACAAGGAGGCATCTGGGGCTAGGGGGCATCTGGGGCTAGGGGGCATCTGGGGCTAGGGGGCATCTAGGGGCTAGGGGGCATCTGGGGCTAGGGGGCAACTAGGAACAAGGAGGCATCTGGGGCTAGGAGGCATCTGGGGCTAGGGGCATCTAGGGGCTAGGAGGCATCTGGGGCTAGGGGGCATCTGGGGCTAGGGGGCATCTAGGGGCTAGGGGGCATCTGGGGCTAGGGGGCAACTAGGAACAAGGAGGCATCTAGGGGCTAGGGGGCATCTGGGGCTAGGGAGCATCTGGGGCTAGGAGGCATCTGGGGCTAGGGGGCATCTGGGGCTAGGGGGCATCTGGGGCTAGGGGGCATCTAGGGGCTAGGGGGCATCTGGGGCTAGGAGGCATCTGGGGCTAGGGGGAATCTGGGGCTAGGAGGCATCTGGGGCTAGGGGGAATCTGGGGCTAGGGGGCATCTGGGGCTAGGTGGTATCTAGGGGCTGGTGGCATCTAGGGACTAGATAGCATTTAGGGCCTAGGTGGTATCTAGGAGTTAGGAAGCGTCTGGGGCTAGGTAGCATCTAGAGGCTGAGTGTCATTTAGGGGTAGCTAGCAGTTAATAGCTTATCTGTAATAGAGGAAGGGACATTCTTCTCCCCAGGACTGGAGACTTAGATTCATTCTGTCTGTCTCTAGGTGAGGGGGTTTCACACAGAGGAAAGCTATGAGCTGATCTGGGTGGCAAGTGACAAATGAAGAATGACCCAGAGAAGGACAGGCCCAGGAACAGAGTGGTCTCTGAGGTCTGGCTAGTGTGTCTAGTCTCCATGTTCCTGAGAAACCTCTGTAATCACTAAATTCTTCTTTGGCCATAAGAAAGGTCAAAAATGTAACAAAACTGTGTTTCCCTGCCCAAAATTATCTATGCATGGAGTTGGGGACAGTTACAGGTAAAAACCAAGCTGCACCAAGAGCTTTAGCCAAGCTTCATCAAAACAAGAAAACAAAAACAAAAAACAAACAAACAAACAAACAAAAACACCATTTAACTCTCAATAATATCTGCAAACAGGAGGCTCTGAGTCCATTTTACAGATGGCATAGCTGGGGGTCTCCAAGGTCTAGTCTCATGCACAGCTGATAAGACTGATGGCTTAAGACCATGTGGCTCCTTATTATTAACCTGTGCTCTTATTATTATACCACTTTGTCTGACAGCCAGTATTCAGGACTCCATGTCCTAAACCATCTCCTCGCACCCAGGCCCTGTCCCATCTATAGGGACAGCATAGCTACTAAAGACGACGTGACATCTAGGGTCTATGGTATTCAATGATTAGATGGCAACTAGGAACAAAGTGGCATCTAGGGGCTAGGTGGCATCTGGGGCTACGTGGCCTCTAGGGGCTAGGTGGCACGTAAGGGCTAGGGGGCATCATGGGGCCAGGAGGCATCTAGGGGCTGGCGGGGCAAGGGACATCATCACAGGATCACCGGTCTGTAGGGATGACTGACTATTGTCATGATGCTGTGATCTCAGTGATATGATCCACTCTAGTGTCCCAGCCTCAGGCAGCTCTGCAAAGCTCTTCATGCCAATGTCCAGAGTCTGAATTCTTCCTCCATGTGGTACCATCATGGGACAGACTTGGTTGCTGAGACACACAGGGAAAGACAACTGGAAATACCATGGAAAGGTCAGAACAGCCAGACTGGGTACAGCAGACATCCTTCCTCCTCCTTCCTCATGGTGGCACAGGCCTGTAATTCCAGCATTCAGGAGGTTGAGGCAGGAGGATTTCTGTAAGTTAGAAGCCAGCCTAGGCTATAACACAAACTCAAAGCTAGGCTAAGATACATAGTGAAACCCTCCAGAGAGAGAGACAGACCAAAGGACAGAGAGAAAGAGAGAGCAAGCATGTGGTGAGTGCAGAGTACCCAGCCTGGCTGCCATAGCAAAGGAGCTGAAAACAAAGGAATCAAGCTCATGATGAGGTTACCAGCCTGCCCTGAGACTCTACTCTGGATAGCCATCCACGAATTCCAGAGCTGTGACAAGTCCCGCACCCACCAGGGGGATATGGAACGCAAAGGATTTTGCCCCTCCTTGTGCTGAGGCTTCAGCTCGCAGCAGCAGCAGCTGCTGTGGTGACTAATTCTAGGCACTTCCTGGTTGTCAGGGCTCAGCATTCTGACTTCCTCCTGCTGGAGCAACTCTGGCTGAAGACAGACATTAATCTTCAAGGAGAAGGGCAGCCTCGTGGGAAGCCTCCTGACTGATTCACGACCAAGACTAATAGCGACAGCCGAGTTGCCCAGGATTTGACAAAAGGCTCCCGCCTCTCGCCTAGTAAATTACTGAATGCCTCTATTCCCACCCTCACCCTTCTCCCTCCTCTTCTGCATCCCCAGGACCTGAGCCTGACAAAATCACACAGCCCAGTGTCCCAGACCTGCTGGCAGAATTTATAGGGAACACTTGCTACAAGCTTATCCCCACTCACACTACCCCCCACTCCCGAAAAAAAAACACTAGTTGTAAAAAGGAACCTCAAATCTGTAGTCTCTCTCTGTGTCTCTGTCTCTGTCTGTCTGTCTGTCTGTCTGTCTCTCTCTCTCTCTCTCTCTCTCTCTCTCTCTAGCACGGTCTCTCTACATAGCCATGGCTGTCCTGGAACTCAACAGTGTAGACCAAGCTGGCCCCGAACTCACAGAGATCCAGCTGTTTCTGCCTCCAAGTCCTGGGTTTAAAGGCAGGTCCCACCACCATGCCTGACAGCAATCTGTCTTTCTTAACCTTCTTCCTGAAGATTCTGATCTTCATTAAAGGTTAGAAGGCAACAATAAGATGCATGTGGCCATGCCAAATAATGTCAAAATAGTTCTTAGCTTGCGAACACAATCCCATATAGCAGTTAATCTCATTTTCTTAGGGTCCTGATAGCAGCTGGCATTTGTATATAGTTACTTAACCTCCACTTCGTGTCAGGTTTACAATCATCCTGTGTCTAAGTGCAACTTGGACTCAAAGGTTACAGACTCAACCAGGAGGAAATGATGAGACGTCAAGATCAAATCCCGGCTCCCCTGCAAGTCTGTGGCTCCTGACCTCATGTTTCCCTTGTTTAGCGTTCCTCATTGGGCTGCAAGGGAATGGGGATGGCACGCGAGGAGGAGTCTATTGACCTGGGAAATCCAGAAGTTTCTGTACATGCATCCCAGCCACCTGGGACACCCTCCTTCTGGATGTAGAGGAAGGACAAAAGTGCCACTGGGAAGGCTGGCAGAGCAGCGGGGTGAAAACAGGAGGAGGAGGGCAGGCTACGACATTGACCCAGCTCAATGGCTACCCAAAGGGCCAGGACTCTTAACTAAGCAGATGGCTTGCAAATTATTAAAGTTTCAAGAAAGCAAGCTCATAGCCATCAGCTACAGCACCAGTTACTTGTGGCCAGGGATCGTGACCTCTGCCCCTTCTCTGCTCTTCAGCTGATGTGCATGTCTGATGCCAGCACCTTCCCTTGTCTCTGATCCTCAGCCTAGGCAGGCAGCACCTGTCTACTGAAGCAATTAGCATTAAAGCTCTCTATTAACTGTGTCCTTGGGACATAGTGTGAGCCCCCGCCCCATAAAGGTGTGTGGGAAGCCAGGCTCAGCTCCTCCTTAGCTCAGCTGAAGCTCACTCCTCCAGCTCTCTCTTCTCACACTGCCCACCTCTTTCCCCCTCTCCTGTCCCTCACTCTTTCCTTTTCTCTCTGCTTTCTCTTTCTCTCCCGTTCCTGTTTCTCTTTCTGTTCTTTTCACTTTCTCTTTCCCTCCATTCTCTCTTTCTTTCTCTTTCTCTCTTTCTCTTTTGTTTTCTCATTGTCTCATTTTCCCTTTGTGCTTTCTCTTTGCTTTTCTTTTTCTCTTTCTCTTTCCCTTTTATGCATCTTTCTCTTTCCTTTCCTTTTTCCCTTTCTGTTTTTCTTTCTCCCGTGTTTCTTCTCTTTCTTTTTCTTCCTCCTTCCTTTTCTTTCTCTCTACCTTTTTCCCCCTCTTTGTCTCTTACATAAACACTTCAAAGAATCAAATTATCTTCTAAGAAGGTTCTCTTTGTTGTAGTAACGTTCTCACCACTCAGTGTTTCTCTTCAGCTAACTCTTGAATGCATGCTGCAACAACATGCCGCGCGCACACACACACACACACACACACACACACACACACACACACACACACACACACCCCTTATATGCAAACTCATTTCCTGCCATCACAGGCTAAGGCTTTGCTGGCAAAGCAAATGCAGCACTCACATACTTGTCACTCTAGGCAGCTCTTGTCAGTGATCCATCTCATCATTATTGCAGAGCTATGGTCTACCCTAGATTATAGGTGGTCCAAGGTCCTACTCAACTATCTTTCCATTTGACTTGTGCTTTTTCTCTGGTTTCCTTTCCAGTTCTGAGACTCAAAATATGCTGGGACACTCCCAGGAGCCAGACAAGTAGGGCTGTAGCTGTCATGGCAGCAGTTGCATGCGCTTAGTAAAAAATTAGGACACCTTAGCTCCTGGACCTGTGCAGTTAAGGTTCCCCCATGCTGCCTCTTACAAGTGATCCCTTTGCTCTATGAGTTGGACACACACACACACACACACACACACACACACACACCACCTAAGAGCATCATCCTTTGAGAAGTCAACCACACAGACAACTACTAGTGGGTTAAGTGGACTTTAGGCATGGCTAAGCCAAAGCAATCTTGGAAAGACCCCTATGTAGGAGCATTGACTGCATACTGGACAGATCCCTGTGGCAGGTCTGGAGATATCCCTCCCAAGCAGAAGCAGGGGATGTGGAGGTCAGTAGAGAATGTTGGAGAATGTTCTGTGTCAGAGAGTTCACAGCCTGAAGGGCCCTGAGAACTTCCCTGAGCAGCTGAACATCTGCCACAGCATCTCTGACCTAGGTGCATCAGCAGCTGTCAGCCGCAGCTCCTTTCACACTCCTCACTGCCATTTAGGGGTAGCAGGTGAGCTGGGGAAAGGGATTCAACCTAGAGGACAGAGTGAAAACAACAAGCCACTTCCCAAGGCTGGAAGTTGAGCCCACCCCCACCCTTCCCCACCACCACCACCTGAGTTGAGAATGAGAAGGCAAACCTAAAATTAGATGAGAGATTGGACGTTTAAATTAAATTGAATCGAAATGCTTACAACTCCAAAAATGTGGCTGTTGTGATCCTTGACAAGCTAATATTTCCACATGAGATATTATCTAGGAATTGAAAAAAGGTTCCCAGCAGAGCTACCTTGAAGAGTCACAAGAGAAGAGGGGATAAAAATAAACTTTGGGGGGGGGGGTACATTCTGGATCATTCTTTATGTAGGCAGGTTACAGCTGTAGGTCAGATGTGCTCATATGTAAGATATCCAGTAATCTTAGTGAAGGCAGGGGGCTAGTTAAGCGCCGACTCTGATCTGAAAAGAAAGGGCAGAAGTGAGGACAGAGAAAACAGACTGGCTCATGGTGAGCAAGTGGCATCAGCCTACCTCCCAAAGTCTGACTCACCACACCCTGTGCTGGGCAGGCTGAGTGTCCAAGATAGTGCCCTGACGGTCTGTAGCTCAGAATCTAAGAGCCAGTCCGGTAGAGGCAAGCCTGACACTGAGGGTCACAGTAACCCACACAGAAGGGGAGCAGAGTGGGAGCAAAAGTCCAAGAATTTCACCAGAATCTTGGGGTTTGTGGTGCTTTGAATGAAAATGGGCCTCCTAGGTTAATATGTTGATGAACGGTTTGGGAAGGATTAGGAGGTGTGGCCTAGTAGGAAGAAGTGTGTCACTGGGTGTGGGCTTTGAGGTGTCACGAGCTCACACCATTCCCAGTTAGCATTTGTTCCTCTTCCTCCTGCTCCACCTCCTTCTTCCCCCCACCCCGCCCCTCCCCCCCCTCACACACACACACACACACACACACACACACACACACACACACACACACACCTGTGCATCAGAAGCTCTCAGCTACTGCTCCAGTGCCATGCACCCCACCCTAATCGTAATGGACTTACCCTCTGGAACTATAAACCCTCAATTAAATTCTTTCTTTTATAAGTTGATTTGGTCATGGTGCTTCTTCATAGGGATTGAAAAGTCACTACGAGGTACTCATACACAGAGACATGACATTGGGAGAAAAACCAATAAAGTCCAAGCCAAAACCAGCAGAGATGGAGATGGAAGAACAGTGACGTGGGAGACTCGGTCCCATGAGTGCATTTTGCAGGAAATGTGCCTTTCTGCTCCCTCCTTAGTTCCCAGAGCCAAATGCCTTTGTTTTCGTAGCACTCTATGCCTCATCCTAGTTTGGTCTCCGCCCAGGCTCGTGTGTAATTATCTCTTCATTTTCCCATCTCTTTTCTAGGTCCAGAGGAGAAGCTTTCTGAGAACAGGCATGAAGTCAGTGCCTCGTGAGTGAGTGAAGGGTAGGATGGGTGAAGAGCTACATGCGTGGGGTAGACTAGCTTGGGGCTACTGCACAGATACAGCACTGGGCTAACAAAAAGTAGACTTCAGCAAGTAGGCTAGTGGGTGCTGGGAGGAGACAGAGAAAGGATGGCTGGCTAGTGAAGCTTGTATATGGGCCAAAGGTTAATTCCTTCACAAAGGGAAAAGGGCAGGAATTTTCTCAATCAGGGTGAGCCCAGGACAGAGAGATCGCACAGGTGAAAACACCATGGAGCCCAGGGTGATGTTGCAAGTGAAGATAGAGGGCTGAGAAAGCAGAGATCAGCTGATTTTTTTCCTTCTACAGTATTTCATGACTGACCCTGAAGTATTTGCAACAGAGCCTAAATAATGCAAGTATGACCCCTGTGTCAGATAACTCAAGGGTGGCCATTTGTCTCTGGTGTGCTCCGATGAGTAGACAAAGCACAATCATGGACTGCGTGATACAGCTTCTCCTGAAATGGTTTGTCCTGAATCACAGCTATGGAAGAATAATCCCATCATTTGGGAACACATGCTCAGAATACCTTCTAAATAAATTTCTTCACATTGAAATGCAGCCTTTAAATCAGAGAGAGTGTGTCAGTGTCAATGAAATGCAATTGGTTCTGACCATGAGAGGAACAAATCTAAACTCCTATTTCCAGGCACATCCATATTTCCATAGAATATAAACTGGGCTAGACAGGGAGAGTGGTCAGGTGCCACGCCCAGTATAATTGCAGATCTCTGAGCCCCATGCCAAGATTCTGCCAAACCGTATGGCATCCAAGAGATGGGAATTAGCTTGGGGAGGGGGGAAGCATATGGCGAGGCTGGGAGGGGTTGGGGAGGAACTGCACAAGAGACAGACTTGCTTTTCCAGAGGAGGTCTGCTTCACAATCAGAGTGTCAAGGCAGAAACATGCTGTTTGAAACAACAAAAGAACGTCCTTTGTATGCTTTTTTACACCAGTAATTGCATAGTAAAGTGGTGGACCACATCCAGACCAGACCCTATATCCATATAAAGCCCAGACACAGGATGAGTACATCCAGAGAAGGGAACCCCAGGAATCCAGACCTTCTTGACTGGCATCTGGCAAAAGTAACATGATTGTGTGCTTCAATACCCACACTATGTGTTTTGCAAGTATGATTTTTTTATTATTTCTTTGGGGGGTAAAAAAAAAGTATATACATAAAAGTAAAAGTTAACATATTTTTAGTGGATTTTGCCAACTGTTATGGGGGAAGGGTGTCAGAGTTGGTTCTTTAAATTATGTGTTTTTAAATGGTCATAAGTAGTTAGAGCAACAAGAAAGAAAAGAGAAAGAAGGGAAAGAAAGAAAGCAGAGAAAGAAAGAAAAGTAAAGCTATCATCGGAGAAATAAAAGCCAATCTAGGACAGTCAGAACTGAATGAAAATGGAGGTCAGGGAGAGCTGGGCTACACATTGCAGATCCAAGCAGCAGCCTGTCTTTCCATATTTAACACAAGAGTAGGCCATAAATCTAACAATAGTCAGATGCCAGGTTCCCAGAGGCATTCCTTGACTCAGTAAGATATGACATTGAGCAAGTCCCCTTCTCTCGAAGTTAGATTTTGTGGGAATCATCAAGCTATCCAACACTAAGCTAATTCTCATAATTAAGTATTTTTTAAAATCATCATTAAAACCTTGAGGCCACAGGAATTACAACCCTAAATTCAAAGTGTGGAGACTGTGGCCAAGAGATGTTTTATAGCTTCCTCATGGCCACACTATGTCCTGGGACACGATTAACTAGAGTGGAGTGGCGAAAAGAGTACTGAATAGGGCCAAGTCAGGGAAGCAGCAGAGGAAGACAGGCAGCTGAAGTAAACAATGGCTGGGATATGTGATATCTGGCCTCCCTTAGCCCTATCTTTACCAAGAGTTTAAGAGGTGTTGGATGCTGGCGGGAAAAGGCTCAGGGATCAAACGCAGGTGATTAAGATGGTAACGGTGGTAATGATGCCTGGTGAGGAGAACAGGACTATGATGATGGGTATGACTAATGATGAGGATGGGTGAGGTAGATGAGGAAAAATGTGACAATAACGTGGTGACGGTGGTGGTGGTAACGGTAGTGATAATTGTGATGGTGAGGATAGTTGATAACTGCGAAGAGGATGTAATAATATGTGATGACGATGATGATGGTGGCGGCGGCGATGATGATGATGGTGGTGGTAGTGGTGATGATGGTGGTGGTGGTGGTGGTCATAATGACTAACAATGAATATGTGAACCTGAAAGTGATAAATCAACTCCATCTACTGAACTCTATCCGTGTAGTAGATATGGTCAGGAGACCTTAGTCCTTTGTTGTGCTTTAGTTCCATTCTCACCTTGTAGCATTGACAATTGTCATTTTTATGCATGGCACAGATAAAGAAACTGCAAATGAGTGCCTCACAGGTAACATGCCTAGTACAGTAATGCCGAACCCACACCCAGGCCTAAAGGCAGCCAGGCTACACTCTCAGTGACTACACTGATTGCATTCTTAAAGAAATGTAGCCCCAAGCCTGGAGTCCAGTGAGAGCTAGCATCCTGCAAAGGCTCTACGAAGGAACTTGACCACATTCACTC
The DNA here is from genome assembly GCF_903995435.1 of Acomys russatus. Classification (NCBI taxonomy): domain Eukaryota; kingdom Metazoa; phylum Chordata; class Mammalia; order Rodentia; family Muridae; genus Acomys; species Acomys russatus. The sequence continues at coordinate 64,128,048 of NC_067138.1, read as the reverse complement.
CTCAAGCCCCACACAGGCATGAAACTTTATGGCCACAACTTTGTCACTTTCACGGAAAATACATCCAAAGTATGTTTGTCTTTTAAATTTTGTTACTCTTGTTCTCTTTATATCCCAAAATTTGTGAACTTTTACGATTTTTCTGTTACTTCAATACTTCATAATGGGGGAAAAACAAAAACTTTTACTTAGCTCTGGTTTTTGTTTTGTTTTGCTTTTTTACTTCAGTCTTCTACCTCTTGATTCATCTCGAGTTCATCTGATGCGTAGCAGTAATGAAACTTCAACTACCTGAGCTAGCCAGCATTATTTCTGACAGGAAGCCTGCTTGTTGCCTCTCCCTGCAGGTACTTCCGTAAGACAGGTTAAAGCTTTGCAGGTATTTTTCCATTGCAGAGAGTCCCCGATGGTCCCTGACACTCAACTTAAGATTTTTCAGCTTTACGATGGTGTGCGTGTGGTGCCCATTCAGCAGAAAGTGCACTTTGAATTCTCATCTTCTCCTGGCCTATCTTTATGTAGTAAGGGGCACCAAGTCACAAATCTTAGTACAGCATAAAATGCTAACAGAGAGGAATGTTACTGCTGCTAAGCTATCTTGTCAGTAGGCTAGAGGCATTAAACACAGACCTAGCTCGTGGTGTTTTCAGTTTTCGGCTTGCAGTGGCTTTAACTGGGCTATAGCCCCATTCTAGGTCATGGAGGCTCTGTATTTGAATGAATACATCCATTGAGGAATCTCAGCCTTCCTAAACTGTCTTGGGGGGGAGGGGATTCTACTTTAAACTTTTTAGCAAATAAAGTTTAACCAGACTGAGTAGTAGCTAGCAGATATCAGGTGTCCTTACCTTCAAGTTCCTATGAAAAAGGTTTAAAGAACAAAACAAACAAACAAAAAAACCTCTAGTTGGCACCGCATTTGCGACTTGTAGCATGGCCTTTCTAAAAACGTGGAAATTGGCACTGAACCACTGACTCGTGTCCACAGCACTTAAGTGCCTTTAAGGACAGGAAAAATCTCTACCTGAAACCTGGGATTCTTCACATGCCAAAAGAGTAGAATCACCTTATAGGAGAGACAGAGTACTACAAGACAAAGGAAGGAGAGGAAGTCTTTAATTAATGTCATAAAATACATGTTTTTTGTAAAAATCAGGACAAAATTTGAATCATTAAACTCATTCTCAGAAAGATCCAAAGATATACTGCATCTATGCAAATAAATTAAATTCTCGTAAAGACATAACATTCCAACAATAGGAAAGGCTAGGTCAGGAGTTCTCGACCTTTCTGATGCTACAACTCTTTAATATAATACCTCATGTTGTAGTGACATCCAACCATAAAATTATTTTCATTACAACTTCAAAACCGTAATTTTGCCATTTTTATGAACTGTAATGTAAATATCTGTGCTTTCTGATAGTCTTAGGTGACCCCTGTGAAAGGGTCATTTGATCCCTAAAGGAGTCACAGGCAACCCACAGGTTAAGGACCACTGGGCTAGATGATCAGAAACCAAACTGTTGTCCTAAGATACAGATCAGTAAAAGAACACAGGAACCAGGCTCTAGGTTGAATCCTCAGCACTGAAATTAGAGAGAGAGAGAGAGAGAAGAAGAAGAAGAAGAAGAAGAAGAAGAAGAAGAAGAAGAAGAAGAAGAAGAAGAAGAAGAAGAAGAAGAAGAGAAAAGAGAATGAGAGGAGAGATAGATAGATAGATAGATGGATAGATAGATAGATAGATAGATAGATAGATAGATAGATAGATAGAATGGAATCAAAGTTGTAACAGAAGCAGGTAAATTCTACAGAAAATCAATTTGCCAAAATGGAAGGTGAATGAAAAATTTGAACTTCCAAGAAGAAAGGCAAACATATTTTTAATGTAAGAAAAAAAGAGAATCTAAGTGTGGAGCCTGGGAGCTGTGGAGCCAGGAGCCGTGCCATCTGGAGGGAGCCTGTCCAAATCAAGAGTGGGGTCCACACATGTCCAAACCCCCAAAAATCTCATCTTGAGACCAGCTGGAGTAGGACTGTTCCCTTCCTGTTCTAGGCCTGCGTGTCCCAGAGCAAGTAACCTCAAGACCCACACCTCTGCCACTCTGAATGTGGTCAAGTAGCCTGGCAAGCAGATTAAACGTCCCCTCTCTTTATAAGGTCATGTCCAGCAAAGACCTGGAATTCTGGTTCATGCAAATGAGGCATCCCCAACACCTTAGCCTCTTGCTAATGATGTACACTCACCCTGAAAACCTCTACCCACTCCCCAAAGGTTTAAATAGCCTCTGTTTCTCCACCCCACCCCACAAGCACACACAATTAAAGGAGAGCTGCCTCACTGACTTTGCCTGCCTCCCAGGAAGTGTGTTTCTTTCTCACCACTCACTGCCACCTGAGGTCTCCTTACTCCTGGCCATTCTGCCTCTGGATCTGGGCTGACCATGTGGAGAAATGAAGCCCAAATGGCATCAAAGCATTACGTCCAAAGTATTCTAGTTTTTCTATAACAATTTTATTCAGATAGAGTTCACACACTGTATATTTCCCCCAGTAATGTACACAGTGCAATGCTGAGCAACCATTATCATAGTCGGTTTGGGAACATTTTCATTAGCCAAGAGAAACGCTAGCCTCTAAACTCCTCAGCACCAACAGCCCTAGACAGTAATGGATATATTTTATCCATTCTGTGGTTTTATCCATTCTAGGCAAATCATATAAATGGCATCATACAATATAGGGGTATTGTTGGGATTTAAACCCAGGGCCTTGGGCCTTGACAAGCTAAGCAAGCACTCTAGCAATGAACTAGACCTCTAGCTCAATAGACAGTCTCAATAATATTTTGAGGTGTGTGTGTGGGGGTGGGTGGGTGGGTGGGTGGGTGTGTATCATGCATTAACAGTTCATATTCTCTATGACCAAGGTATAGTTGGTTCTATAAATAGACATTTTGTTTATCCTTCATCAGTTGGCCAACAGGTGACTTGTTTCGAGCTTTGCGATATTAGCAATAATGTCACTATAAAAAACAATTGATGTAGAGGCTTTCTTGTGATGTGATTTCCTTCCCCCTCCTCTTGGGGTCAGTGCATGCTTCCATCTTCCTGGCTATATTCCTAGGAGTGAACTGCCGGTCATGAAGGAAGGCAGTGTTTAGGCTTCTTGGGACTCCGAGGCTGTTTCCCAGAGGCTGCTTCCCAGCGGCCTTGATCATTCTAATGACTCACAATGCTGAGCATCGTCTCGTGCACTTGTTGGCCATTTGTATGTTTCCTTCAGAGAAATAATCTTAACTAGACTGCCTATTGATTTTAAATTGTGTTTTCTATTACTTTATTAGACATACGGCTTCCAAATATTTCTTTCCACTCTGAATTATATTTTTACTTCACTGATAGGATTCTTTGAAAACTTCTGAAGCAGGAAAAGTTTACATGACCATAGTCAAGTTTATCAGTGCGGGACTACAAACATGCCTCAGTCCCCAGCACCTGGTGCCTGTGCTCCCAGTGCTTGAAGAAATTTTTGCAAAATACAAGATCATGGAGATTTGCAAATTTCCCTTGGGTACCTCACATTCTGAGTTATTTTCCTCTACTGTGTGTGGCAGGAGCTAGACCTCTTTCTCTTGTATCTGCATGTCCAATTACACAGCATCGATCTACGCTTACAGGTGACTATGTCCCTTAATAGCCAAGGACAATAACCTAAAATGTCAACCTCCCACAGCTGCAAGACATCCTGTGACATTATCAATGGCTTATGAATTTCTGCAGTGGGGTCATATGTTTATACCTCTCATCTTTTATTCTAACTGTGGCTCCTGAGTTTTCTCAGTAGCTGTGTGCATCACAAACAGCCTCGAATTCCACGTGTTGCAAAAGAAATGCAGTTCACTTTCCTGAGGAGAAAAAGGATCCCAAGCAAGGCTTTGCCAATAGAGATTCCCTGGCTAGAGCCACTTGAGTGAAAGGTGTATCTTTGTTACTTGCTTTGTAACTTGAGTTACTTCTGTACTCAGTGGATGGTGCCAGCAAGCAGCCACAAAGGCATAAAGGAAATTAGAAACTTGTCAAGTGCCTCGATACCCTCCCCTTCAGAGAGGCACATCCCATAGACTAGGCAAATGGAGCCAACCAGATGCTGTCTTTTGTAAATGTTCTCACTGTTTCGTGAGATTAATGGGAATCCAAGACCATCACAACCAATAACTACCATGTATGGTTTGGGGTGACTTTCTAGTAAAATAGACGTAATACTCTATATGTTTTTTTTCTTATTTATTTATTTAATCACTTTAAAGTCTGATCCCATCCCCTTCCCTCCTCTCCTCTCAGTCCCACACTCACACTCCTTCCCTCTTCCTCCTTCTCCTTCTTCTCAGAGAAGATGAGGCCCCTAAAGGATACAAATCCACCCTGGCATCTCAAGTCACATCAGAACTAAGCACATCCTCTCCTCCTGAGGCCTGACAAGGCAGTCCAGCTAAGGGAAAGGGATCCAAAGACAGGCAACAGAGTCAGAGACATCCCCTACTCCCATCGTTAGGGGACCCACATGTTTATCACACTGCACATCTGCTACATATGTATAGGTGGCCTAGGTCCAGCCCATGCATGCTCTATATGTTTTATTATTACACACTTTGTTGGCATTTATTAAGGCACTTATATAGTTGCTTTTTTTTTTAAAAAAAAAGTCTTCCTGTAACAGTTTAATATCTTATTGTAATAAATTCCTCAAAGTAATCCTGTCTACTGAGGGATAAAGTATATGGTTGTGTTGGGTCATCTTTTGTTCTGTCTCTTTAAAAGATTGAAATTTTCTAAGTAAATAATTTTCCAGAAAAGAAAGATTCACACGTTAGCCTATGAACTATCTTTGCATTTGCCTCTGTTGAGGATATTAAATTGTGTTGCATTTTAATTGGCTTTATACTCAGGTTCTGTGTTTTACAACAGCTCAAGTGATATGGAGATCTTCTGAGCCTTGTCAGTCAGGGAAGAATACTCAAAGTTACCGCCAGCCTAGAGTTGGGACAAGGTAAGATTCAATCCTTCTTCTTCTTCTAGGAAATGCATCACTTCTTAGAGAGTCTCACTCCCTGCTGCAGTGCTGATTGCTAACTTGCTGTGTGGCTTTACTGCTAGTGCTCCGAGCCACCCTTTTGTTTTCCCCACTTCCACCTGAAGAATTTAGGAATCTGTCTGCTTCATCAGAACTAGGTCTAATATTATTCATGCCCTTCCTCTGTACATTTTTATTTAGCTTTCCTTGGATTACCAAATTGGTACTTTTTTCTGATGTTGGAATTGAACCCAGGACCTCACGCATCCCAGGAAAACATTTTACCACTGAGCTACTGTCTCTACCCCTATTTGTACTTGGTAAAAATTAGGTTCCTGGTCTTTTTCTAGTCCAATGTAGTGGTGTGTGTGTGTGTGTGGTGTGTGTGTGTACTTTAATTGTGTATTTTTTTCTACCTTGATTTCTATAAAGAGATATTTACAAAGGTAGAAATGCATGTTTAAATGTTATGTATCCTGTGGATACTTGAAAGTGCATGTGTTCTATCTTTATGCTGTTACTATAATGATGCTGATTAAAATATTTAGATAATTTAATTGTTTATTGAATTGCTCTGTTTCATGTCAAAACTGTTGAGATTTGGTGCTCTGTTATGTGTCTCGTGTTTATTATGCATGCTTCGTATTACATGAGCTCTCTCCACCAGCAATCTTTCTTCTCCCTCAGCGCCTTAGTCCTTTTCCCACCAGCATCTGTCTCCTCTAGCAGCTGGCCAGACAGCAAATTCCCACACCACACCCCACCTCAGACCTGAAGAAATGGAAGCTGGGTGGGGGCCAGAGATGGCTCTTCAGAGTCCTCCAGGACATTCCGGTCCCACTCCACTTAGAGCATCGCTGATCTAGGTCACAAACTTTTACACTCAGAAATTATTTCTGTAAACACAGGACCTCACACAGCATGAAGTGGCTTCACACTTGATTAGTAGTCAAAGACAATTTTGAACTCTTGATCCTCCAACTCTGCCTTCCTAGGGCTGGGATGACAGGTGTGTACCACCAGGCCTAGTTTATAAGGGCCTGTGACTCAAACCCCCAGGTTTCGTGCACTGAAGAAAAGCACTCTCCACACTGAGCTACACCCAGCCCAGTACGAAAGGATATTAAATGCTTGGTTAAATGAGGGCTGCCGTGTTATGCTTTCTTTCTTTTTCTTAATGTTTTATTAATTTATTCATATTACATCTCAATTGTTAGCCCATCCCTTGCATCCTCCCATTCCTCCCTCCCTCCTGCTTTCCCCCTGCTCCCCTCCCCTATCTCTGTGACTGAGGGAGACCTCCACCCCCTGTTATGCTTTCTTTCTTAATTTTCTGTTTTCCTAATATATTTTTGCATTTTATTTGTGTATGTAAGGTTTGGCTAAGAATATTAAGCATACTAGCACACCACTGAGTCTTCTTTTATGATCTAATTGTAGAGAATATTAATTTAAATAGAGAAAGACTGTCACGTCTTCTCACATGCTTTATGCTCGGTTGCTGTCACATACTCTTTCTCAGTTTGTTTCTTTGATATTTCCTTCCCATTCTATTTTTCCCAGTGAGTCACTCTGTGCCTTAACCTCCTGCAAATATTTAGAATTCTAGTAGCAAATTGTATCCAAAACTTCTAAAATCTGTATTTTTTTTTTTATTAACTATAAAGAGTGTAATTTTTACTCTGGTCTATTGAAAAAATCTAGAAATTAGAAGTTGCATTTTCATGCCCTCCTGTCCTTTCTCTATGCTGCCATTTATTTTGGATCCAGGCAGTATTTTCCCTTTTAAGGAACTACCATTTCTTTAGATATAATCTTTGCTTTCACTACAAGTGTATCTATTGCCATGTTACGTTTAGGAGACTCAAAGCACACGGTAGGAAGATTCACATTTCTTGGATCTGACTACCTTGCTCAGCTATGGTGTGTAGCTGTAGTGTGTACGTGTTGCATTACGTATTTATGTATGAATGAATGTACACTTGCCAGTGTGTATAATATGTGTGTGCGTGTGTGCGTGTGTGTGTGTGTGTGTGCGTGTGTGTGTGTGTGTGTGTGCATGTGGGTGGGTAGGTTCACACTCCTATGCATACAGGGGCCAGAGAAGGATGTCAGCTGTCCTGTTCTAGCACTCTCTGCCTTACCCTCTTGTAACATGGTCTCTTGGTGATCTTGGAGCCTGCAGTCCTTTTGCTGGGCTGTCTGTCCAGCAGACGCTAACAACACCCTGGTCTCTGCCACTCGGGTTTTGTTTTAATGCTACCATTTTTTTTTTCACTTTTATACCTCTTTTTATTTTCTTACCCTCTTTCCTCCCCCTTAGCAGCCTGGACCATTTAATGGAAGAAAGTATCCATCCACGTGTATCTTATTAGGAATTGATATTTTTTTTAAATGTGTCCTTCTCTTTTAAGATCTATTCTGGAGGGAAGTGAATACACTTAGCTACAGTACATGACTATGCCTCCTGGGCTACAGAATTACTCCATAAACCTTGCATTGATTTTCCTAGGCTCCCAACTTCAGGAGCAACTTTATTTGTCCAGTGCTGAAGCAGTGAAGCATGGCCATGAAAGAACCAGTCTGGGAATAGTGAGAGACTGGGTGAGAGAGCAGTGAAAGACTGGGGGGTCTGCTCAAACTGCTGCACCAACCAAGGACAATACATGCAGTAAACATCGAACTCCTACTCAGATCTAGCCAACGGACAGGACATTCTCCACAGATGAGTGAAGAGAGGGGACTGACTCTGACATGAACCTTCATGCGCCGTATCTGACCACTTCCCCTTGGTGGGGAGGCCTGGTGGCACTCAGAGAAAGGATAAGCCAGCTACCAAGATGAGACTTGATAGTCTATGATTATATAGTGGGGGAAGAGGTCTCTCTCCATCACAGACATAGGAAAGGGGAATAGGGTGAAAGCAGGAGGGAGGGAGGAACAGGAGGATACAAGGGATGGGATAACAATTTAGATGTAATCTGAATAAATTAATTAAATAAAATTTTAAAAAACAAACAAAAGAGAAACGGTCTTCTTAAATCCTTTACTTCCCATCTTCAGATCGAAAGGAGGAAAAATAATGCACCAGGCTGAAAATGGAAAGAGTAACCAACCCAGAGAATTGCAGGAACAGTCAACAGGCAAAGCTTTCCTGCTATGCCGTCCTCGAGTGCACTCCCGGTCCCACAGTGGTCTAGAGCCAGAAGGAAATGAATGTAAGGCGCAAGGCATCAAGTCAGCACTCCCGCTGCAGCACAGACAGCACGTGAGTCCGGGCTTCCTGACACCCACACTCAAGCCATCACTTGTAGGCACACCAGTCAGCAATCTTCACTCACATCGTTCCTGGCAGAGGGCACCTACAGCTGTGCGTAGGACCAGCCTTCCTTCATTCATTCATTCATTTGCTCCTTGCTCACTAGTTGCCTCTGTATTATAAGAATCTCTTCCATTTCATGAGAATAACAACATCCCCACAAATTCCTATCTTTAACATCCCTTCTCAAGTTACCCGCTTTTCCCTAAGTTACCACTGCTTTCCCTAGGCCGGATCCGTTGGTTCCTTCTCATCCACACTGCCTGTTCTCTTCATGACGCTGGTGGTCACTGGGTACCCACTTACATTTCTGAAGAAAGGTCTAGTATAAATAGATTCGTGGGAAGATGGGCTTATCTGCCTCTGGCCTGAGGTGAGGGGACTGTGAGACTTCTGCCTGTAAGGAGCCTTGTTCAGTAGCCAGCATCTCTGGAGGGAGTATGGATGGGGATTCCCACTGACCTCGCCCCCTTGACTCCTGCCTGCAGCAAGAAGACTATTCTGGCTTACAATACTGACCCTGCGGCCCCTTCGTTGTAGAGTTCCCAATTTCTTTAGGAAATACTCCCTCCCTTCAGTTTTGGATAGAAAAGACCCCTGTTGTTTGGGGGGATGCCTATGAGGAAGAAGGGGGGGATGGAAACAAAAACAAGGCAGCCCTGGCCAAAACAGTTTGCTCAGCATCTCCAGGCAGTCCATTTCCATAGTGCCCTGGACTCTGAAAGAGTTCTCACACTCCCCACGCAAGCCTGGTCCCACCTGTTTCCCTCTGCTCAGCATCGCCATCACAGGCCACACTGAACCCTGGGCCTCTCCAGGCTTGTTTGCTCTTAAGTCTATATAACATACCCTCTGTGTTCCAGAAACTCACCACTTTCGATCGCCTAATCGGCCACGGCCAGCCTCACTTTTTTAGGGAGCTCGCTTATTTTCAGATGCACTTTTACACTGAGTTAACTTGTTGCTATTTGCAAGGCTGGAACAGAATGACTGCTTGGACTCCATGTTCCATCTTATGCCAAAACCTGGGTAGAAAACTTCAGTGGTTCAAGTAAGAAGCACACAGCAATTTAGTATAGTCAGAACTCTCTTTTCCTTCTTACAACTTTACTTTTAAAAAATCATTACCTTCTCTTCATTCCAAAGCTTTAAATGTTATGTTTATTTAGTCCACAGTCCATGTAAGGTTTAGAAAAAGTCTATTTTCACATGCTCTATTTACAATTTATATTTTATATAATCTATTTTAAAGTCATGAATTTGAAAAGGTTCTAAGTATTTGGTGCAACCGTGGAAGCGTATTTTTGAAGGGTGTTAAGGAAACAGTTATTAGAACCGTGATTTAAAACCCTCTCCCATGAAGACATAGGGTTCAGCTGAGGTGGCTCAGGGACAAAAAAGCTGGATGTGGGAGATGCCCCAGTATTGCCGCCCCAGCTTCAGATGGGGCAGTGGGGCTCTGATCTGTGGGAGACTCTAGCTGCTGAGGCGCAGGCCGTCTAAAGCACTGTTTGCCGCGCACTGCGTCGGAAGCTTATGTTTGCTTTATTCTGAAATGCTGTGGTTTACAAATAGGCTTTGTTGTTTATTTAATAATCACTAACCAGCTGAAGCTCTTAACAATCAGTATTTATTTTATTTCACTAATTCTCTTGGCACATTTGGCCTCCTTAACTGGAACGCAGGTTTCTCCTGCCACCTGGTGGCAATATATGCCTATTGTGGGGGCAATTTCCAAATTTAGCTGGTTATCTGCTGGGGTTGAAAAGGCAACTCTTAAACAGTGATGATTCGTAGGGGGCTTTTTTTTATATCGCTGCAACATACGATGTACATATATATGCATTTCCTCCTGCAAACCTCTCGTGTGCCTCAAGTAAGCTCTTTCAGGTTGTATGATGACTTGTTTTATTGTCAACTTGACACAACCTAAGCGCCTCACCCGAGGAGAGGGGACCTCAACTAAGGCACTGCTTAAATAATATTGACCTGTGAGCATGTCTGTGGTGCATATTTCTGATTGCTGTAAGAGGGCTGAGTCCACTGTGAGTGGTTCCATGCCTGGGTAGGTGGTGCTGAGCCGTATAAGAAAGTTAACAAAGCGTGTGCCTATGAGCAAGCCGCATTACAATACTGACCCATTGTAGTGGGAGAGCAGGCCTGCCTATGGCATGGTGTAGTGTCTTCATATCATAGCAGACGAGGACTCAAAGAGTAGGCAGGAACCAGGCTCAGGCTATAACCTTCACAGGCCTGCCCCAGTTACCCACATCTGTCACCCCTAAAGGCTCTGCACTCTCTTGAAATGGCACCATTACCTAGAGACTAAGTGTTCTAATGAAGGAGCCTGAGTCAAACCATCCCAGACAGGAGGACGAGCATGTGTTTTATCAAGAAGCTTGAGTGGCTGGCAGTGAAAATGCATCATCTGAAAACTGAAAGTCTTGGTGATTGAGAGAGAGCTCGGCAGCTAGAACAATAGCTGCTCTTCCCGAGGCCCTGCCTTCATTCGGTTCCCGGAACCCACGTCCAGCAGCCCACATCACAAGCACCAGTTAGACCAACTCTACATCTCTTTAGGCCTCTACAGGTACCTACATGCATATAATGCATGTGCACAAGCACACGCATGCGCGCACGCACACACATATACACACACACACACACCATTGGGGGAAGGGGATAAAAACAAGTATTTTTAAAAGAAAATTTTAAAGTGAAAATATTGTGTTTAACAGAGAGAAAGAGAGAGACAGAGAGAGAGAGAGAGAGAGAGAGAGAGAGAGAGAGAGAGGAGGTCCACTCCACTCAATCCGAATCAAACCTAAACTGCAATGCCCTGCTTTATATAGAAAGCAGAAAAAATAATAATAAAGTGTGAATTACCCCTACACTGCCCACAGGTTTTCCAACAGTCCCCTAGACACTTCTATGACTGCTACGCTAATCATAAAAGGAAGTAATGTAAGCAGAGAGGGAGACGCTGGGGTTTGAAAAGGAGGTGCCAAAACTAAAGAGAAAGGGAAAGACTTGGCACAGGAAAGGGATGCAGAGACTTGAGGGGCTGCAACAAAGACTCTTAAGGTGTTTAGTGGGAAGCGATGCTTTGGTGTCGCTGTTCCGTGTGGAGATGGATGGAAAGACTGGCAGAGTCTCATATGGGACACCGGGGAGGGAGGAGCCAACCCCCAGAGCAGGAACTTAAGAGTATGGAGCAACTCCAGACACACAGCAAGGAGGGCAAAACTGAGACAGAGGTCAACAGCCCCGGGAGGAAGCACACCGCCTGCTAGAAACTGAGACAAAGTCTGCACCAACCAATGCAGAAATCACACCCTCAGCCCGCAGGGCTTCAAGACAACAGACGTCAGAGTCTGAGTCCCCTGAAAGAAGGAGGGAGAAGGTGGCCACGGAAGCCTTCAGCCCTCAACCTTGCTGTTGGCGGTGGTCACATGGACAGCCCTATCATACATGAAGACTTCTCAGTAGAGTCGATGAGAGGAAGGTGCCGGCTCCACCCATCTTGGGGCTACTTAGGATTTTGGAGCCACTGCCTTTACCACTTGTTGTTGGGTGTTTGCCTTTTATTTCAGATTGTAGTTTCCACAAAAACTCACTAAACGTGTTCAGCCATTTATAAAATTACTATTAAATTAAGTTATTGGTCAGTAAAGGTATAATGTCAGGCAATTCTGACCCTCCTCACTGTATCCACTGCTATCCCCATCATCATTCCCCAGTTTGTCCACGCTGACCGCTCTCCTTACCTTGGTCTCCCCTCCCATCCGTTCCTCTTTTAACATTTAAGTCATATTTCCCTCTCGTCTGCTCAGAGCTCTCCTGAGGAATAAGAGAGGCCTCAGAGAGGTTTAGAGTCTATATAGTCAGATCTTTCCGCCTTGACCAACACATCTTTGCCTGCACTCTCTACTCACTTCCTTTCAGCCCATGCTAGCCTCGCTGGCCACTTCACAAACATGACCCAGCTCTAAGTGGGATTCCAAGGCTTTGTGTCTGATCACTGTGTGGCTTAGCTCATCGGAGCCTCAGTCCTTCCCTCTGTGTCATTTTCTCTTGAAGCAGTCCCCAGTCACTGGATCTGAACTCCACAGTGCCCCTACCTTGAAAACCTTCCGATCTTTCCCATGGTAGTTTTAAACAGTACTTATGACTTCACAGTATAGGACATAACTTACTATTTTACTTAATTTCTTTCTCTCCGGGGATGGCCTTTGAGTTTATTTTGCTCGTGACTCTATCTCCAGTATTTGTCACTCACTATTTGTTGAATAAAATTCCTGGTTCCCAAGTTGTTTAATCCCAGGATGATACCTCAATCTAATAAACTAGCCTAGCAGGCAAAAATAATTTGAACTTTATACTTTGCTCTTAGAAAAATATTTTTTTTAAAAAAATGAAAGATCACAGATACAACTCAAGTAACGATTCTTAAATTTTTTTTCTTATCTCTCTATTCTTAAGTGTTAGAGCCAGCTCTCCCAGTTGGAGATTCATCCATGCTCAGTAGATTCTTAGCTGTTTCTAGGTGCTTGTTTTTTACCATCTAGTCTTCCTGTACTGACCAAGAGTGAGTCTCAGTAGACTAGCTGGGACCCACCGGGCTGTCTGTGGACTGAGAGAGCATTGTCCCCTAAGAATTAAGCTTCTGTCTGTGTGCTCCAAGTGCAAGCTCAGGGAGCAAGCGTGCCGGGTCCTGCCGCCCTCTCCAAGGATCCTTCTGTGCACTACCTAGATGAAATACTTACTGTTTACTGTTGGTATTGTTGACTCACTTGTGACCAGGTCTGCAGAGGTCAGAAATTCCCCCTTTCTTCCAAATTCTAGTTAAAGAACCTTTCTGGGGAATTTTCTGGCAGAGGGTGTGGAGTGTTCTAAATCACTGAAGAGACAAACTGAGTCAAACTCTGGCATACATAATATGAAGGAAGAAATTCTAGTGTGTGTGTGTGTGTGTGTGTGTGTGTGTGTGTGTGTGTGTGTGTGTGTGTGTGTGTGTGAGAACCTGGAGGGGGGCCAGAGGCCAACAATGGATGTCTTCACTGCTCATTCTCCACCTTATGTTTAGACTAGCTGTCTCTCTGTCTATTTCTCTCTCTGTGTGTGTGTCTCTGTCTCTCTCCCCTTCTCTGTCTCTCTGTCTGTCTCTTTCTCTCTCTGTCTTTCTGTCTGTCTGTCTCTCTCTGTCTCTGTCTCCTTGTGCATCTCCCTCTCTGTCTGTCTGTCTGTCTGAACTTGAAGCTCACTGTAGGCATTCGCCTGGAGGAAAGTGCATAGGTGACAGGACCTTAGAACTCCCACCCTTGAACCAGAGAGATTAGGACCCACGATTAAAAAGTATAGAGAAGAATTAAAACCAAGGGCAAGAGACACAGTGTCAAACACCAGAGAAGATTCACAGGGCATGACAGGGTCAGGTTGCAAAGATGTAATTCATCCATTTAGCTGCACAGCTTCTGATGCTAATCACAGGAGTCTTACACAGCTGCTGATAAAGGGCTGGGAAGATGGCTCAGTTAATAAAGTGTTGGAGGTCCTAAGTTTGATCCCCAGTATCACAAAGGAAAAAGAAAATCCTTCCTTGGTCAAAATCATTGTCAGATTTGGAGGAAAATTAAAGCTCTGGGTAAATTCACTCATTCATTCAGCCACTATCTCCAGCCACACGTTTCTTCTTTCTTCCAGGGTGTGGCCCGGGACCTGCTTTCCTCCAGCTCTTCCAAACCTACTCAGCCCATACCTGTCTGTGGTCAACTTTGAAGAGAAACTTCAGGAAGCACGAACTACTTACACAGGACATAGACTTTAATCCCAGAAAAAGTTTAACAACCAAACCAAAAATCATGTCTTGAGAAATGAAAGTGTCTATCTGTGGCCAGTTTTATTGTTATGTCCTAGGACTCTTGGTAGCCTACTCAGGACTCCAGGATTCCACTGAGCACAGTTTAAGATCTTTTGTTCTCCATCAAGCTGACCTTCCCAAAAAAAAAAAAAAAAAAAAAGTGAGGTAGGCACATTGTCAGTTCTCCAGACAGCAGTAGTGCTGAGGTACATCAGAGTGAAGTGAACTGAGTTTCATTATAGGTGCTCTGCGCCCGGACCGCGTTTCCTAAAGGGACCATGCAGACTTATAAATAGTTGCAGTAAAGAAGCAAATAATGAATTTGTGCAATTGGAGGGAAAGCAGCAAGGCATTTCTGGTGATGGGGTGACAGGCATTTTAAAGACTGCCTATGCCTGTGCCTGCGTCTCACCCTGCAGATATAATGACTTCATATCCATTCATGAGCTCTGGCCTCCCAACCCTTCTTCTTCTTTTTCATCCCTATTGTAAAAGACAAAAGGAAAGGGAAGAGCAGCCAGAAAGATAAACTTTCAGGGCCCGAGTCACAAACATAACCTGCAGTTTGTAAATTGCTTGGAGACCTTTGCAGGAAGAATCCAGAAAATGAAAAGCAGAACGTACAGGAATATTGCTGTTCGGGGGAAAGCCTGTGCTCTGGGCGTAAAGCCTTGTCTGCAGAACGGTCATGAGGCACTGGCTGAGACGTGAGATTGCTTTGAAGGAAGGACACGCCTGATTCTACACTCCGCATTCTTTCTTCCGGTCTCCTGTGGCCACCTCCAAGGTCATTTACTTGTGGAAGCTCAGAGATTCTGTGGCTTTTGTTATATTAAAAAAAAAAAAAAAAAAAACAGAAAAAAAAAACCCAAAAACAAAAACCAGGGGCCTCATGAGTCCCTGCTGTGTTCTCTGGCCTCTGCTATCCCCAAACCCTCCCAGGTGGATCTTCCAGGGGTCCAACCTGCGGCAAAGTCAGGAGTCTCCAAGCTCACCCTAGACTCACACTTCTTTAGGGTAAGTCCCAGTTTGGCCATTTTTTATATAACCCTTCATTTTCTTCCAAAAGAGGTTTATGGTCAACTGCAAAAAGGGGTTTTGGATTCTCTGCGTGTGTGCATGAATTGCCTTGTAATTTAGGTAGAGAGATTTATTGGTTTTAGACATAAACACAGAGAGACAGAGAAAGAGAGGGAGAGAGAGAGAGACAGAGAGAGAGAGAGAGAGAGAGAGAGAGAGAGAGAGAGAGAGAGAGAGAGAGAAGTGCCCACCAGTAACATGATGTCAAGTGATCCTTACACACTGGGGTCCTTGTTCTGAAAGGCAAACGTGTGTTGCTAACTTCAGCCAGAAGGAGTGCAGCAGAGCAACTGAAAAAAAAAAAAAAAAAATGAGAGATCACAGGCTGCCTCTCCAGCAGCTGGCTGTATGTTTAGACCAAAAGGGATGGAAGGTCAACTAACCAGCTCAGCCAGGTCATGAGGCCTCACTGTCTCTTTCCTGTGAGCGACCTCAGGCCCTAGCAAGCTGTTAGGGCCTTCAGCACTGGCGGAGAAGGCAATCTTCAGACGGGATATGAGATGAAGGTCGTGCCCACTCATGGTTAGCCCTGGCCTCGCAGTGGTGCTGCGAATCCTTGGCTCCGGGCCAGTGTGGAGAATTACATTTCACCTGCCTAAACCCTCCCGTGTGTTTCCCTCAGAGACCTATGCCTCTTCCACAGCTGCTGTGATCCAGAACATAAATACTCTCTCACAGGCAGCATTCTATTGCCCTGGCAGCTGAGGTTTCGCTCCTTGCAAGGAAAGCCCTTTCTCACACTCTTATTGCTTCAGCAAATGTTTATTATGCATCTCCTTAACAAGTGCTAAGCACAGTGCTGGACATGCAAAGATAAATAAGCAAGAACAGTCCGTGTGGGGGCCTTGAGAAGCTCAGACTAGTAGGCACACCATCAGTAAGAGTAACAAATGCTTTCTCAAATGAAGTCATGGGAGGAGGGTGTGAGGTTATGGGTCAGTTGGTAAAGTACTTGCCAAGCATAGGACATGAGTTCTGTCCCCTAAAATTCACAATAAAATAAAGTAGTAGTAGATAGTAATCGTAGCTGTAGTCGTAGTAGTAGTAGTAATAGTAGTAGTCGTCATAGTAACAGGCCAGCAATGGCATGCACTTGCAATCTCAGCACAGAAGAGTCAGAGAGAGACAGATCCCTGCAACTCCCAGGGCAAATAAGCCTAGCCTACTTGGTGAACCCTACGCTAATAAGAGACTGTCTCATAAAACAAAGTGTATGGCAGCAGGGTCTCTCTCTCTCTCTCTCTCTCTCTCTCTCTCTCTCTCTCTCTCTCTCTCTCTCTCTCTCTCTCTCTCTCTCTCTCACACACACACACACACACACACACACACACACACACAAATAAAATAGAACATGTCTGAGAAACGCTGAGAAACCCTACATCTTCTTCAGAACAAGCAAGTTTCCCAGGCAGGGTTCCTGACATTTCATCTGAAATATAAACAGAACCTCAAGAAGCCCAGATGGGGAAAACCATCAAAGCAGAGGCCAAGCTCCAGAGCAAGGAGACCTGAGAGTGGGTGAAAGAGGTGTGAGCTGGAGGCATCCTCCCTGGAGAGGTTGGAGCACACCTGGAACACAGTGGGCAGAAACGTGTCTACAGCAGAGTATGGGTTTAGAGATGTGAGCCACAACAACTGACCCTCCACTGGCCATCCATCCGCTGTCACTATTCTGAGAGATCAGACAAACCAGGGAAACCAAGGCCAACAGACATAAGCATTGGGAAACGGAAGCAACCAGTAGTTAGTGAGAAAGTAGGAGAATCCAGAAGACTGGATGATGAGACTAAATCCAAGCTGGCCCAGGAGGAGGCAGAGCAGAGGGAAGGAGGGAGCCAGATGGAGCCTCCAGCAGGCAACTGAAGATGCAGGACTGGACCGTGAGCTTCCATTCATGTTGTGCACTGACTGCAGAGCTCGGCTGAGTCATCTGTCTCTCGTGGCTCTGGCCAGTGGTCCTCAACACCACACTTAAAATTCCACTGGCTTGTTTCTGGGCCTGCCTGCTCCTCAGTGTCTATGACTCAGTGAATCTAAGGTATTTCTAACATGTTCCTTGATGGTAGGATGGCGTCAGTGCCATGCAATGACAACAGACTGAGCCATTTTCTCCATGTGAGCTGTTAGGTTTCTCATAGTGAATGACTAAATGTGCCAGCACTGGGAGAGATCATCAAAAGTACTTCTTTAACAACAGATTCCAAGGAATCTTTTCTAAACACTAAGCAAGTATTCGAATCAAACATCAGGTTTAAAAAACACACACAAAGACCCTAAGCATGAGCTGGTGAGATGGCTCAGCAAGTAAAGGTGCTTGCTACCAAACCTAATGACCTTAGTTCAATCCCTGGGCCCCACATGAAGGGACAAAAGAACTGATTCTAGTTGTTGCCCTCTGACCCCAACACATGCACAAAATAAATATAACTTTAAAAATATTTTTTATTTGCTCCATTGGTCTCCTTGTGCAGCTCCTGGCCCCTCCAGGTCCTTCTATCCTCCAACTCTTCCAGAAGACTCCCTGTGCTCCACCCCAAAGCTTGGCTGTGTGTGTCACTCAGCATCTGCTTGGATCTCCTGCTGGGTGGAGTCTTTCAGAGGACCTCTATGGTAGGCTCCCTTCCTGTTCCTTCTCTTCAACTGCTTCTGGTGTCTATTCTATCTGCCTCTCTGAATGAGAATTAAGCATCCTCCCTAGGGTCCTCCTTGTTATTTAGTTTCTTTACATTTGTGTATTATAGTTGGGTTGTCCTGTATTATTTGGTTAATATCCACTTATAAGTGAGTGGATTTCTGGGTCTGTGTTACTTCACCTAGACCCTCTACTCAGATGTAGTAGACAGGCAGCACAGTCTCCTTGTGGGTCCCATAACATGGAGAGTAAGGACTACTTCTGACATTGACTCAGGCCTTCCCACATTGATCACTTCCCCCTACCGGGGCAGCCTTGCCAGGCCACAGAGGAAGAGGACACAGGCAGTTCAGATGAGACTTGATAGGCTGAGGTCAGATGTTAGGGGAGGAGGGCTCCCCTTTCTGAGGACTATGAGAGGGAGGATGGGAGGGTGAGATCGGGAGGCAATGAGGAAGGGGGCTATAGTAGGGATGTAAAGGAAAATAAATTAAAAATAAAACAATGATGATGATGAAAATTTTAACCCCTAAGCCTATAAATATAGGTGCCAAGCATTTTTGCCAAGTGCTTGGCCCTTCTTAGTTCCATTGCTGATGCTATGAAAGTCGATACTATACTACAATCTCTCCATTTTCCATATAAAGATACTGAGGCACTATGCAGCTAAAATAAGTCAAGGTCTAGGGTTGCTGGTGCATGCTTTTGATCCCAGAGCTCAGGAGGCAGAGGCAGGTACATCTTTGAGTTTGAGGCCAGCCTGGTCTACAGAGAGAGAAAGTTTCCATACAGCCAGGGCTACACGGAGACAAAAGCAAAAACCAACCAATCAAACAAACAACAGCAAAAACTAAAATGTTTTAGCCAGGTGTAATGGCAGATACCTTTAGTCCCAGCACTGAGCAGGCAGAGGCAAGAGGATCTCTGTGAGTTCCGAGATAGCCTGGTCTACATAGAGAGTTCCAGAATAGCCAAGGCTATATACAGAGACCCTATCTCCAAGTCAAGGTCAAGTTGCCTGTAAATGGAAGCTCTCCACCTAGGCTATGCTCAAGATTCCGCAATATGCTGCTCCTTTTATCATCTCAGGATTCTCTATAAAATAACCTAGTCTATTCAAGGACTAGAATCTCCCTCTTCCCATTATATTGTTAACCTACAATAATTTCCAGAATCTGTTTGCAGAAATCTGCCAGCACATAGCTGGCATCCACGATGGAGCATAATAATCATCTTTCAGCTTCTTAATAACCCTTGTGCATTGAGCAATCAGGAGAATGAAAGGGTCAAGTGGAAGGCAACGCCCTGTAGTGCTATGAATTTGTTTGAGGATTTTCTGCGATAATGCCAGGGGAATACATGGGCACTCTTGGCACATGAGCATGTAAGAGCCTCACAACATCTGTCCCAACAGCATCTCCAGATAGTACAGCAGTATGTCCTTAAAAGACAATTTTCAGAAAGCCCTAAACAATTGTTAAGGACTTTTTTTTTTTTTTTTTTGCTACCTCCAAAGAGAAAAGCAAACAAAGCAATTTATGATCCAGTTCTCCCTATACAACCTACTGGTACATATCTGAGATGGACTGTATCCTATGAGAGCACAGGACATTAAAGACTATAATCACTGCCCTAACCCCATTTTAATATAAAGTCCTAAAAGCCGGGGAACATGGCTAAAATTGCCTAAGAAAGACCCAAGTACCAAAAGCCCACCTGCCCATTGGTAATATATATACTTGAGAGAAACATCCCCAAAGTATCACTGAGCCACCTCTCAACAAAAGAGCCCTATGTTCCGCAACAGAGGGAACGTGGAGTTAAGTATAGCTATCAAGACAAGTTCTTAATTATTATACTAATGACCTTCTTTGCTTTTGTAGATTTTTAAATTGGTCCTTGTGAACAGATGTGGAAGTTGCCTTTTATAGTAATTAGAAATGCCTGAAACTAGACAGAACCTCTGTTAACCCAGTTTCAAAATGTTATACAGCATGCCCTGAGTCCCATCTGAAATGTGCTCTTCCTACAAATTTTGTAAGAAGCTTGAAAGTGAGGCCTATGAACCAGCTGAAAGCAAAAGAAAGCACGTAGGAGAAGAACATGAAATGCACATCCCATGACCATGGCTTATTGCTATGCTTGAGTCTCTATGAACTGAGCTCCTTGATCAGAAGCAGTGCTACAGGGAATACCATGATGGTACAAGGCATCCTGTAAGGCCATGGATGCCACTTGCATCAGAAGTACTATCTGAAAGGATGTCAAAGCTGTACCCAGAGTAAATGCATGTTCTGCTAAGAGCACAATGCTGCCCTTTCCATAATAGAAGTGGCCTAGTGTGATTAACCTAGTGTAACTGGCTGATAACCCTGAGAAATGGAACAATACTGGAGACTTAGTACTGGCAGATAGAGTACTGGTTAGTGGAGGAAGCAGATTAGCCTCTGGGATATCCATGTGGCTGAGCTCATGCATTGCCACCATATGATTTAAGACTGATTTTACTATTGCTGCAAAAATGAATTGTTGATATTTTGATTAGGATGGTATTGAATCTTTAGAGTGCTTTGTGAAGTATGGCCATCCTAGCAATATGAAGCCTGTTATCACATGAACATGGGAAATCGTTCCATGAATTTAAATCTTCTTTCATGAATGTTAGCACTGTTTTGTTCACAAGTCCTTTATATTCTTGACTAAATGTATTCACTAAAATTCTGTTCTCTTGGATCAGTGAAGACAGGTAGGCCAAGGATGGAAACATACACACATAGAGGTGTTTATTTTAAAGAATAGTCTTGTGCCTTTATGGAGTTGGCATGTCCAAACCATGTAGAGAAGCCTGGAAATGTGGGCAGTGGTTGATATGTAGTCATGAGGAAGAAACTTTTCTTCCCTGGATGAACTACTTCAGTTCTTAAGCCTCCAAAGTGATTAGATAAGATCTAACCTCATTATGAAGGGTAAATTTTTCTGTGTAAAGCCAACTAGTTGGGATAGACTCTGATGGCTACGGTGAGAGCAGAGGTCAGAAGGCAGTAACATCTTCTATGAATATCAATCCCAACATTAGCAGTGTTGATTTCAATACTATGTTACTATGTACAGAGAATTGCATCAGACTTATAGTTCAAAGGAGAACAATGTTCAGCACAGAGGAATTTAGGTGAGCATTTAGTTCACAATAAGTACATTTAAGAGCTAACTTCCACTTCCATATAAGGTAGACCGGGAACTCCCTCTAGGTGATTAGTTAAGGAGAAGAGTCAGTAAGAAAAAAATACAGTGTTGCAAGCATGGGAAAAAAAAGGGGAAATCTTCAGAAATTTCCAGAAGTAGTATGATGGTTAGTGTTCGTTGTCAACTTGACAAACTCTAGAATCTCCAGTAGATTACATTACATTAATCAAGGTAGAAAAGCTCACGCATTGTGGGTGACACCATTCCCTATGCAGGGGAACAGGACCATAACAATGGATAAAGTGAGCTGGACACTAGCATTCATTTATTCATCCCTCTCTTATTTTGACTGCAGATACAATATGATGAGCTCCTTCAAGCTCTTGGTGCTTTGATTTTCCCACCATGATAGGCCACCTTGGATTGTAAGCTAAAGTAAACCCTTTCTTTCTTAAGTTGCCTTCTTCCCCCAAAGTATGCTATCACAGCAACAAGAAAAGAAATTAAGGAAGCCAATGACAGGATACCTTGCAGCTATGGAGAAAAGGATGGCCAATGTAAGGAAAGGAAGGCAAGTTGAACACAGCTTCAGTTTTATGGTTCCCCAAAGTGGAGAGAGAAATCAGAAGACTCTTCCAAATATAGAACTACAGACTGAACCTTCCAAAGTAGGCAGCTCCATGAGAAGATCCCCACTGAAACCAAAAGAGACAGCTGTGGGAGTCAAAGACTAGAAAAGGTAAAATACTGTATTAAGCATCACAAAGGTTTACTAGTGAAAATGCTCACTGACCTCACAGAAGACACAAATAAGTAGATGGAGTCAATCAAGGACCAGAAAGGAAAATTAGCAACACAGAAGAAAACGCCAGCAAAACAGACAAGAACATCAACAAGACAAGTGAAAAAGCCAGCAAGATGAGAGAAAAATTCAGGACAGTAGTAGAGAGTTCTTAAATTTTAGGGAGTGTGTGTAGCAAACTCAGTCTAATAAGAAACATGTTAGAATGCATCAACAAAGCAGAAAAGAAGAATGCCAGAGACATAAGGTAAGGTCGCGGAAACACTGCTCCCAAACATCAGTAAGGAGAAAAAAATAAACAAGCATGACCCCAATATCTGAGAATTCCAAGATATGATCAAGAGATCAAGCCTAAGACTTCATGGGATAGAAGGAGCTTAAATAAACAGTAGACAAATATATTTCATGAAATTATACTAGAAAATTCCCAAATCTAGAAAAAATAGACATTTAAAGACAAGAGACATTCATAATCTCATATAAACATAACCACAAAAAACCCTCTCCAAGATACATAATAGTAAGATGTCAAGAATGCAAAGCAAAGAAATGATATTAAAAGCTGTAAGGGGAAAACATCAACTTACCCACAACAGCAGACATACCAGAACGTCAGGTTTCACATGAACAAACCTAAAATCCAGGAAATGATAGTTCAAGTCCTGAAAGCAGCTGCCAATTCAGGGTGCTGTAACCAACAAAACTTCTAACGCTGATGGCGAAATAAGGTCATTTTGAGAGAAGCCCAGCTTCATGATGACTAAGCCAGCACTGCAGAAGACATCACACACACAGAGGGGGAAGACAGTCAATCCCAAGAGAAAAGGGAAAATGACTTTTGTGAGAGGAATAGGCGGACAAAGAAGCCAGGAAGAAATCTATCACATCAAACATAGAAAACCAGCAAATCTAAGATACTAGCAGGAGAGAAAGATAAGAAAAAAAAAAAAATCCACCACCCAGAACAGCCACCAACGATAATTAAAAACTCATAAAGATCTCTCGACAGTAACTAAAAATGTAAATGACTTCAACCTCACCATTAAAGAGACACGGATTACTCAATTGTACTTAAAAGTTAGCTACAACTACCTATGTTCTCCAAGAAACACACTTCACTTGTAAGATCAACTCACTGGGGATATTACCTATACCCATATTAACATTTGGTTAAATAAATGACTAATCTAGCCAAGTTTTCACCTAAAGTTGCTCATCATCACAGCTGAGTTGCGTGAACCCTGAGTTTGAGGATAATTGAAGATTATTACTATTACTTAATATTGTCCTGAACGTTTGGAGGTTTTCTTCCCCTGTAATAACAAAACTAAAATTCCCTAAGAAAACAAGGCACACCCCAAGGCCCATCTCTCACATGATTTTAGACTCTATCAAGTTGACAATTAACAGCAATCCTCTCGATCTAAAGCATATATAAAGTTGTAAAGTTAACAGCAATGGAAGAAAAGGCCTCATGTTTAAACGGCAACATGGGAAGAAAGCCTGTGAAATGACTAGTATCTTTTGTTAGGGGATTACAAATTAAAACAAGTTGCCGCTACACCCCTGTTGGAACGGCTTTCATCCAAAACCAGACAGTATCACCTACTACGGGGAATGAAGAACACCAAGTGCCTTCGTTTACTGCTGATGGGCTGTAAAAACAGTAAGGCCACTTTAGAAGGCAGCTTGGCAGTTTCCCATAAAGCTAAGCTTAGTCTTGCCATACAACAGTGCAATTAGCCGGTATTTACCCAAAGGACCTGAAAATGTGCACATTCATAAAAACCTGCACATACACATCTGCTTCATTCATGGTCAAGAGGGTGGATGGGTAAACCAGCTGCAGTATTTCTAAGTAGTGGAGCACAATTGAGAGATGTAATGAGGCATTAAAGCCACAGAAAAAGGAACAGATAAATGTGGAGTATTGCCTGAGTGAAAAGGCCAGCCAAGAAAAGCTGTTTTGATGGGTTCTAACCATAAGAAAAGTGCAAGCCCCAGCAATGATATAAGAAGATATTATAGGATGTCCAAAATGGAGGGGCCAAAGGGACTTGAATAAGTGAAGCTCGGGTTTTGGGAAGGAGTGGTGACAGGAAAACTATTTTGTAGGATATTCCAAGGGTAGCTATACACTATTATGCATTTGTTAAGTCTGTGTCACCTTCTAGTGCAAAGAGTGAACCCTAATGTAAGCAACTTTTATAAAGCATAATTGAGGTCAGCAGATCCTGGAAATATAATAATACAAATATAACATTTTGGTAGAAAGGTAAGTGAAAGATGTCACGCAGGAAATTTGTGAAAACACAAATCTGTTTGCTCCTCTAAAAAAAAAAAAAAAAAACACTGATTTTATAAAACAGGCAAATGCCCTTATTGGAGAAACAACACCACAAAATAGTGAGTTCTACAGTCTCTGATGATGGAGACATCATCACAGTGAATTTTCTGAAGTTTTGCAGAAAACGCACACACAGGAGAGAGTGCTTCCAGGAGAGATTGCCTGGCCTAGGGCCCAGTGGGCCTCACAGGTGGTGTTGGAATGATTAATTTATCACGGTCCAAAGTGTGCCTCTCAGCCTTGCAGGCCTGTAAGTCTGACTGAATCAATTTAGAAGCAGTCTCACACAAACCAAGATGCTTGATAAAAACCAGTCAGCAAGTTTATCAATTAAAAATTTAAATTATGATTATTACAATTGCCACCATGCAAATTGACGTGACTAGTTCATTTTTCTTCCTTTAGGCACCTGTATAGAAGGAATAAATTGCTACCAAAAGTTTACTTGGCAAACAATAAATTAAAAAAGATAGCAAGCAACGAATCAAAGAAGAGTTAACTGGATCTATTTACAAGCTCACTTCGTGTAATATTCCTCTGGAGCATTCCTATCCGCCATAGTCACTGCCCAGCTCAAAACAGCAGCATTCAGGCTATGGTTAAACAGCAGGAATTCACAACTTAGACCCAGGTTTTCACTAGAGGCTCTAATCTGCTTCAGTGTGTCAAGAAAAATATATGAAGTACATAAGAAGGAAGAAATAAAGCTTTTCTTGTAAACAACTTAATCATAAATCAGAACATTCTAAGATTTAGATACAATAAGATAAGGAATAACAAAGATTCAGATACAGTAAGAAAAGGAATAACACAAACGGTGTCAAATGCTTAAATATAGGAGCTAGGACTGTGAGTATAAGTAAAGACGCTCATGATTTTGGACTAATGAAAGTTGTTCAATAAAATACCCAAAATATACACAAGCTAAGAAAAATATATTGAGCCTCACCACAATTTTAAAAATTTTGTTGTACAAGCGATATGAAGGAAAAGAGAGGAGTAGTGGGAGGGACATTTACATAGGGAGTAAGATGAGGGATGAGGAAAGGAAGAGGCTAGGCTAGGTTAACAACACTATAAAGGTGTTTGAAACCATATACATGTATATGAGTTTAATTGGAATTGCCCCGGGGTTATGCTCATCCCAGAAGATATCAAACAGTAAGATATAAGACAATAAAACACCCTGGGCCAGCATGGGACACCTCCCCACCTAGTTGTTGTTCAGAGGTGTGGCAGACACCCCCACCCCAAAATACAGGCTACTGCAATTGCTCGGGGTTGCCCACCAGAATTGGATGTTAAGACCCTGTTGCTAAAGCTATCACACACTTTGGTCACGGAAGATAGAGAAGGTAAGTTGGTAGTTGGTACTGACCAGGAAGCTTCCTTCCTGCTGGCCATCTTTCACACTACTGGAAAGTTCTATGTAGGGTGATGGAGTGAGAAGTCATCATCGGTTTTACCCAGCTCTGAATCCTGTGAACTACAAGAATAACCAGCGTGCCTGTGGCAACATGTACCCTCTGGGGCAGTCAGGACTTGGCACAAATGTTATGGAGTAAAACCAACTATGTTCTGATTCCAGCACCCATGTAAAAGGCCAGGTATGGCTACACATGCCTGTAACCCCAGTGTTGTAGGGGGCTGGGCGTGGTACCAGGCATCATGGGGGATTTGTGTCCCTGCTTAGTTTCAGATTCAGTAAGCAACCCTGTCTCAAGGGAATAAGGTAGAATAATAGAGGAGGTCCCAGGCATCGTCCTCTGGCCTCTATGCATGTTCCCATCATGTACAACTCCAAACATGAACATGGAAACACATACACACAGACATGCATGCACGCACACACATGCACACGCACACACATACACACACGTATGCACGCATGCACATGCACACACATACATGCATACACACAGAGACACGCGTGCATGCATGTGTGCATGCGCGCGCGTGCGCACACACACACACACACACACACACACCTTATCCTTACATGGAGGTGGTATGATATTTCTTCATTGAGCCATCTCTTTATAGCCTGGAAATTTCTCTTCCATAAGACAAACTAACTAAACAAACAAACAAACAAAATCCTTTAATTATAACAGCAATATTGCTAAATTAACTACATTAAAATGAAGTACACAAGTTTTAATACCTGATAGGAGCATTAAAGCACAAACCAGCAGACTAGCTCGTATTTGCATAGCCAAAGCTGCTAACAGCTCTACTTGAGGCATTCAGTACCACTAGTCACCAGGGATAATGGAATTTTCTACGTGTGTATGTGCCCCCCAGAGGCCAGAAGAGGGGTGTATGAGTCCTTGGCAGTACAGACATTTGTGAGCCACCTAACACAGGCTCTGAGATCTGAACTTGGGTCTCCTGGTACTTAATAACTGAGCCACTTCTCCAGTCTCAGAAATAAAAAAATTTTTTAAAAGCTCTAGTACTTAAGCTTTCACAGGAGTTATCAAAAGACACATAACACCAGGCATTGCTGGGTGTGTGGGATGTGGGAATTGGAACACACACACACATGCATGCACACAATCAGTGCACAAACATGCAAACTCTCACAGACAAAGCTTTGGGAACTAGCTACAAAAGTTAAATATGCTCATACTCCAGTATACAGCAGTCACATGCCCCAAAATACACTGGGGAGGAAAAGGATGTGCTTCCAAAGATGTGAGCACCATTGCTCATAGCACCAATAACTGTAATCGCCCCACACTTAACACCTGACTTCCACTAACACAATGAAACAGACACACAAAATAAGGCAGTCAATGCAGCATGTGTGGTAGGAACTACAGCTGTACAATGTCACATGTAACTCTCACTCGGCATATCGCACAAAACAAATCACATACAGACTAATTCAATTTATATAAAATTCAAAAACAACAAACAAGTGGCATCAGAAATCGGGACACTGATCCCTTGAGTAGAGAACAACACAGCTCTCCAGTGGGATCCTGTTTACAGAAAGTAAGAAATCTGGAAGTGGAGCCGGGCAGTGGTGGCGCAAGCCTTCAATCCCAGCACTCGGGAGGCAGAGGCAGGCGAATCGCTGTGAGTTCGAGGCCAGCCTGGTCTACAAAGTGAGTCCAGGATGGCCAAGGCTACACAGAGAAACCCTGTCTCGAAAAAAAACAAGAAAACAAACAAACAAAAGAAAGAAATCTGGAAGTGGAACATAACGTACCAGAAAGGTAGAGGGGCATGGATAGAAGCCCAAGGTGAGAAGGGTTGGTATAGCTGCTGCAAGGAAAGGCGGCTGGGGCGAGTAAGGCTACCCTAAATACTCTACTAGAGCAAACTAATCACTCTATTAGGAGACAATTAACAGTCGTTTCATGGCCCTACAAAGTATCTCCTTTTGCAGGGAGTTACTGGGGATGACGGGGAATGGATGGGGGTTCTAGGTGAGTGTCCTGGAGGCTGCTGGTAAGTGAAGTGGCCAGTTGCTGAGAAATTGAGGTCCCTCCATTGCCCCTGACTCAGCTAGCATGAGAGAGCACCATCCTGGCACTCTGGTGGCAACTGAAGTACAGGAAATAGTCTTTGCCACCTCTTCTGGTAGCAGACCAGTTACAGGTAACTGTGCCAGCTCACTGATCATCTGTCCCCCAGGGCCTTCCCAGTAGTGTCCTAGATAAGTCTCAGTGTTGATCCTGCCACTTGCCTCCTGTCCCCATGAAGGGGCAGAGTGAGCCTGGTCGGATCTCTACTGTTCAACTCATGGTGTTAAAATCCTAGAACTCAAGGGGGAAGTGAGAGGATTGGACATTGCTAAAGGATCCCCAGCTAGGGTCATGTAGCCTCCACGAGCACTGGCCCCCATCCACAAGCACCGGCCAAGCCCAGTTAAAGTCATGTGGCCACAAATAGGATTTCCTCAGAAGCCTTTAAAAGAGCCTTCGAGCTCCTCCTCGTAGTCACCGCCATTTTGTATGCACGATGGACCCCTGCATGCGGGCTGTTTCCGCAGAATGAACGCTCTTTGTTTTTACATACTATTTGAGTCTGGGTCTTCCTTCAGGGATTGTCAGAGCCCCACACCAACATTTCCCAACTACTCCACCAGTTAAACTCTTTAAAACCTACTGACTCAAGTCAACGCCACTTTTAGGGAGTAATTATGACATATAGTCATTCTAGGATCCCATGGGTTTAGTTGGGACATTTGAAGTTGATTTATTCAGAAGACTCTGGCATGTATCCTTCAGTGTCCATAACATGGAAAACACCAGTCAGGACAAGGAGACTGGACCAAACCCCAGGTTTTATTGAATATACAAACCGTGCAGATCAGAATAGGAGAGAAGAGAGCTTTCTGCCTAATGGATTTAATTACCACAAATTTCATGGCAATATAGTGAACAACTCCAGGAAAGAATACTGTAAACTTTTGAGACTTGTATCTGAGAACATGAAAGATCAAACATGGAATGTGAATGTGATGGTAACACGTGATTAAAATGATAGAATTACTGAATGTGTAAGCCAGAACACCCTACCAAGAACCTCTATTGTTACACCATCACCCCAACATCATCAGAATAATTATGATAAAACACCAAATAGTATGAGGAGCACAAACTTCTCAATTTCCCACCCAACTTGTGAGATTCAAGCATCTGATGCAACGGGTATGCCTGGGACACATCATATGAGTCTACATACAAGTTGAGTTCAACTACTGGTTAGCCCTTCACTATATAACCGTATTTTTAAAACCATTACACCTTATTTTCAAAGCATACTACTACAAAGCACAAAGTGACCTTTCATAGCCCAATTATACATGTCTCAAGGTCCTAAGATGCCAGACATCCCACTGTCCCCAAAGGGCAAGGCGAGGCAACAGCTCCAAGTTCACCACCTCATATTAATGAGAATTGAAGATGTGGAGTCTCATCGGTGTATGAAAAGTATAAGCAAGCTTTCTATGGCATCTAGAAAAGTGAGCACTTCAGGGAAAGCAAGAAATTAAGGAAAAGTGAGAGAAACTCCCACAAGTGGGGGGAGGAGGAATTCCTGAGAGGACAGAGCCATTGAACTCCTTGCCTTGTGATGCACAGGCGACAGCAAACACAGGAAGAGCAGCCACTCACATAAGGTGTGCAGAGCTAGCAGTGAGGTGTGAGTGACTTCCTGAGTAACAGAATTCCCTCCATGCATAGCAACATTAAGTTGCTAGAGCAGTGGTTCTTAGCCTTCCTAAAGCTGTGGCCCTTTAATACTGTCCCCCATGTTGTGGTGACCCCCATAAAATTATTTCTTTGCTATTTCATAGTTGTAATTTGCTACTGTTAAGAATTGTAATGTAAATAGCTGACAAGTGGGATGCCTGATATGAAACCCCCAAAGGGATCGTGACCCACAGATTGGGAACCATTGATCTAGGAGTCTTATTTGGGGTTCTGCAGAATGGCGTGTGTCTTCATGACATGGGTCAGAAAGCGCAATAACAACTTTTTTTAAATGCTTAAAAATTTGTTGTCTTTAAAAGGTGGAAATGTGGGGGCTGGAGAGATGCCTCAGAGGTTAAGAGCACTGACAGCTCTTCCAGAGGTCCTGAGTTCAATTCCCAGCAACCACATGGTGGTTCACAGCCATCTATAATGTGATCAAATGCCCTCTTGGCCTTCAGGTGTACATGCAGGCAAAGCACTGTATACAAAATTAAGTAAATAAATCTACAAATAAGTAAATACGATAACAATGGTAAATTTGGAGCCGGGTGCATGTTTTTAATCTCAGCACCTGGGGAGGCAGATGCAGGCAGATCTCTGTGCTAGCTGGTCTACAAACCAAGTTCCAACACAGCAACAATGTAGAGAAACCCTGTCTCAAACTCCCCACCCCCCCCAAAATGAAATCTATTCATGAAAATAGTTAAAAATACATATGTTAGTCACAGACCAGAAATACAGTGTATACAGAATTGATTCGAGATATGTGAAAAATGTTTACAAGTTAATAGGAAGAAAGGTCTTGTGAAATACAGGCCGTGATCTGAGCAGATAATTCAGAGGAAAGCAGTTAGATGGTTAACACACACTAAGTGTTCCACATCATTAGTGAGGGTAATGAAAGCCTCAAACCCCCAAAAGCATCCACCGTAGATGGAAAAAATTAAAGCGCTGACAACACTGATCCCTGCTAAGGACACAGATCAATTAGAACACCCAAGACACTGTTGTGGAGCAGCAAATGGCACAACCACTTGGGAAAAAGAAACAGCGAGTTGTTTTATTTTTATGAAACCAAACACGACCCACCATATCTCCTCCTATTTGTCAAGAAGAAAACCCTATTTAACAAAAGCTGCACAAAAGATTCACAATTATTTATTAGAAACATCCCAAGTTAGAAACAGCCCTGATGTGCATCAATAGGCCAACTGAATGGAGAGCCGCAGACCACTATGAAGAAGCAACTGAAGAGGAACGGACTACTGATAAACACAAGACATCTAAATATGGTAAGTTTCTAAGAAATCTACATGAACGAGAACCTAGCACCTACTTCCATTCATACCATGTCCATTGCAGGAGGGAATCAACTGGACAGTAATTCCCTGGGCTCCTTACAATATTCATTTTCTGGTTAGGCAGACATAGTTATTGATACCTGTGTAAACTCATTGGGCCTAGGGAGACGGCTCGAGTGGTAGAGTGTTTGCTGTGAGCTCCCAAGGTCAGACCCCCAGCATCCATGTAAAGACCTGCAATGCCAGCACAGGGACCATGGGAGCAGCCGTAGGGCTTGCTGCTCAGTGTAGTCAAGCTGGCGAGCCCCATGTTAAGTAAGAAAGGCTAGATCCCCTACCTCAAAAGTGGGCCTAGGGCAGCAGGACAGCTCAGGTGGGAAAAGTACTCACTGCCAAGCCTGGACCTGGGTTCACTCCCGGTCACCCACATGGGAGAACGGACTCCTGGAAATTGTCCTCCGACCTTCATGCACACGCATGGCACTCACATGGCCACACACACACACACACGCTGAGGAAAATGTAGTTGAAAATTAGTAAGGTAGAAAATAGTTGAGGACAGCACTTAACCCTGACCTCTGCCCTCTACATGCACACCTACATGCAGGCATGGGGAGAAATCCCACAGTGTAAGGGCACTTAAAATTGTGTTTTATTCCATGCAAACTTAGGTCTTAAAAAGAAAAAAAGAAAAAAAAAATGTACAGTAAGAATAAGTTGTGTTAGCTACGCAATCACAGTACACCAGAAACAAGGATGGGAGGTCAGGACAGTCGGCACTACATTGCAAGTTCCAGGCCAGCCTGAACTAATAAAAACCTATTAAAAATTAAAAATAAAAAAAAAGGAAGGAAAAGAAAAACAACTCTTTTAAATGATACAGTGGAATTATACGTATTAACAGAAACAAATTCATTCAATCAAGTTAACCAAGAGACAGTGTTATGCTTGCCTTGCTCCATGGTACCCTCAGGTCTCTAACAACTTCATTTTAACAGATATTCTAAGTCTTGTGTTCTAAGTCCTGCTTAATATCCATTCACTGTCTTTATCCCCACAGGAACACATTTGTTTCCTGTCTCCGCCACGAGATGGTGAAGGCCATGGCGACAGGTGTTCTTCTTGTGGTCTGTATCTTCACAATCTAGGAGTCTTGACCTAAACTGCCACTTAATATTTGCTAAATAAGCAAATGAACCTGACTAAATGTGACTGATACCTGAGGCAAACACCATAAACGACTCTGTGTAGGGAAGGAGAGCATTTTTATTCTATATTTTTATTAAAATATCCTCCCAGGTCCTCCTCACATCTCCACTCTTCCAACTCACCTTCTGTCTTTACAACACAAACAGGCAAAAAAAAAAAAAAAAAAAAACAAAACAAAACAAAACAGCAGCAACAAACACACAGGAAGAAACTAAAGAAGACGAGCAAGCACAAAAACCATACACATTAAAAACACAAAATCAGAAATCATAATATGCAAGTAAAAGACGAGTAAAGTAAAAAATGACCAAGCAAGGCAATATGAGACAGATAAAATAAAATAAAGTTAAATCAAATCTCCCCAAATACCACTGAGGTCCTTTTGTGCTGGCCTTCTACTCTGGGCATGAGGCCTGTCCCTAAGTGTGGTTTGCATACCAAGTGAGACTCCATTGGCAAAAACTAACTTCTTTTGCAACTGATCGTCAACTGGAGATAGCTTTTGGGTTAGGGGTGGAGCCCTGTCTGCTTTCCCTCTCAGCACTGGGACACCATGCGGCTTAGACCTGTGCACCACAACCAACCACCACCCCCGTTCCCTCTGGCTCTTACAGTCTTTCTGCCTCCTCTTCCAAAACAGGCTTTTTTTTTTGGGGGGGGCCATGGGGGAAGACAGTTGTATCTCTTCTTAAAGGAAATTAAAATCTATATTACACATAAGTGTCCTGCTTCTTTTAGCCAGTAACATTGTTAAATAAATTTTGAATATTTTTGAACCAGTTTTTCACTTAATACTATGCTTTGACCACTTATGTTCACATAGTTACCTTCCTTTTTAAAAAATCTTTATATATATTTATATTATTACATATATACACAATAAACTACCTACAGCAAGAAGAACCACGAAATAATCAGGAATTATAAAAATGTTACATTTGGAGTTGGAGAGATGGCTTGGAGGTTAAGAGCATTGACTGCTCTTCCAGAGGTCCTGAGTTCACTTCCCAGGAACCACATGGTGGCTCACAACCATCTATAATGTGATCTGATGCCCTCTTCTGGCCTGTAGGTAGAGAACTATATACATATTAATAAATAATTTTTTTAAATGTTACATTCATAGTGTTTTGGCTATTTGTATTTGGCAGCCTTGAAGAAAAATCTTTCCTATTTTCGTGCATCTAAAATTCTGACTGTAAATCAGGATCTATCACATCTCATCTCTATCAACTTAAAACATCTATCTAGACCTAAAAACATCTTAACCCCTAAACTAAGCTTAACTGTAAAACTAAACTATTTTAAAAACGTGATTCAGTTGCCAACATCCCTCTCAATTGCAATCAACTTGTGACTTGAAGTAGATTTTTTTCCTTACGTATATTTTAATTACAGTGTTCATGCTCAAATAAACAGACAAAAGCTATACCTACAAGTGTCTCCCTTCACCCCTCACATCATTTTTCAGTCTCTATCCACTGGAAAAGCCACTGGTCAGAGTTCCCACTGAAAACCATCTACCACATATTCAGTCTCTCTCCCTTACTGGAAACTCTGTCAGCAAGGAAAAATGAAGAATCTGGTGGCTCGGTTTAGAAGTATTTAGGCACATTCTGCCAGAGGCTGCATGGCTGCAGTCAGGGCCCATGTTCTTACAGCTTTCCCTTTGCCTCTCTGGGTCAGCTGACTGGGCTGTGTGAAGCTGGCCTTTGGACTGCGCCTGTGTTTCCTGGTAGCTGACGAGTAAGGAGTTGGTCTCTGGGAGTCACCAGAGCAGATTCAAGGTGGGAAGTTTTAAGCCTAATCCATTATGGCTATCTGCACAGCCTGATGAAGTCCCGTTGCAATGTCATCTTCAGACTGTGCTAAGTACATAATGGAGTGAAAACAACACAGGCACTCAGAGGAAGGACAGCAGGTTACCAAGAAGAGACTTGACACCCTATGAGCATATACAGGGGGAGGTAATCCCCCTCAGGAACAGTCATAGGGGAGGGGAATAATGGGAAAAGGGGAGGGAGGGAAGAATGGGAGGATACAAGGGATGGGATAACCATTGAGATGTAACAAGAATAAATTAATAAAAACAAAACAAAACAAAACAAAAACAACAACACAGGCTCCGAACTCCTTCAAAACAATGAAAGGAAAAAAAAAAAAAAAAAAAAAAAAGAACACTCCTCAAGTGCTAAAGTACTTATTTTAATGAGTTTGTTTTTTAACACAAATGTAAAATAAGATTCTTACCATTTTAATTACAGTTAAATTCAAACTTCAGAACTAACCAGTAACATTTTTAATTTTGCAGTCTTTAACTACAGATTATCAAATATATAGTAGAGAATGCAATTTAGTGCCTTTTGTCACAATATCAAAAATAAGCACTTTCTCATACCAAGGTTATCAAAAGTGCCCCACTCAAAATCTTACTCCTAAGTAAGTAAAAATATAGAACCTGCTAGTGCTCATGTTTGTTAAAAATTAAAAAGGAAAAATTCTGGGCTGCTACATAGAAAAAACCTGTCTTAAACAAACAAACAAACAAAAATTACGTATTGAATGTCATTTAAGTGATTCTTAACCAACCAAAAATGCCTAATACAGGTGCCAGGCTCATTAATGTTATAACAAGGCTTGCATGTACCAAGTAAAGCAAATAATAAATCTATCATTTAGTACCTTTTCTTGTTTGCCTTTTTATTTTGTCAATAAGAAACCAGATTTAGTGTCATGTGATTTCATTCAAGTACTCTACCATGTGAGGTTAAGTTTCGTAGGTCACATCAAATGTACAAAGATGGTTCTCACGAGAGCTGAGCATTTTCACATCAAAGTAGTTTTCATTTCAGATAAAACTAGAAATTCATGTACATGTTTATTAAGCAAAGATACCCATATACAAACTCACAAGAGACAGTCAAACGCCTGAAGCAGAGGTCACTGGAGAAGAGGTACAGAAGGCGACGTTTTCAGCCGTGGCAGTGCTTTTCGTTGAGTCACTGAGACATGCCACCAACATATTCAGTCCAACTGAGGCAGGAGGAACGTATGATATATGAAGAATCTCTCCAGCTGTTGAAGTGGGGGAAGGGCAGACGAAACGCTGCAGGTTCCAAACACAGTACTATTAACACTAAAAACTGCACCCCTAGCCTGGCATGGTGGCCCGTGCCCATGATCCCAGCACTTGGGAGGCAGAGGTAGGAGGAGGTTTGAGGCCAGCCTGGGCCACAGAGTGAAACTATTATTGCAAAAAGAAAAAGATAACAAATTGTAGCTCTGCTTTTCTGAGGAAAAATAATTTTTAAATCAAGGACATGAAACAAATTTCAAACTGAGACTCATATTAACATTGTGGCCTCCCTGAAAAATAATACTTGAAATAAAATAAATTAAATTTCAGGTACTTTTAATGTGTATAAGATAAATAAAACAAATTTATACAACAAATATACACTATCTGTTTATTTTTGGTTAAAAAGTATTTAGGAAAAGTTCTCCAAGTTCAAAATTAAATAGAAATATTTTTTTATATACAAGAATTATACTAGAAATATGAAGTAAAAGTTTAATTCTGTAGAATTAAAACACAATTAGACTCATTCAAAGGATAAAAAAATACTGAATTTTTGTGTTAAATCCTTAGAATTTTGCAATAACAAGTGAACTTTTTCTAACATTTAAAAAATTATTCTTTGCTCAATATAAAACTATTCAAATAATTATGAGAATCGCTTATACCAGGAAAATAAATTCACATGATACACTCATGGCCCCCAGAGTTACAATCAACAGAGCGGTGTCCCTGAAACAAAGCATTTCTTCCTGTCTGTCCCCTCCGTCCTGACAGATAAGGTTGTTTCACATCATTCACAGAGAAAGGCGACCACACTCTGAACCAGAAGTAACTCTGTCTGCTCCTTGGCTTGGGCAAAGTCCTCAGTCTTCTTTCTTGGTGTGTCTCTTAGCAGCACGCGGAGTCTCTGCAGCTGGCTTGGACACTGAAGAGGCAGAGCCATTGGAAGACGGTTTCGCTTCTGCTTTCTTTTCACTTGGTGAGAACTGCTGCTGTCGCCGGCCAAACAGCATCCGACTCAAGGTGTCCTCCAAGGGAGCGAGAGTCATGGCAGAGTCCGCTGTCAGCATCATGGTTACCTAGCGAAAAATAACTTTGAATTTCAGTACAAACACTTTCTGTTTCTCAAAATGAGAGAGAAAAATAAATAATGGGCAAAGGGATTCAAAATGTATTTTTTTTTTTAATTTACTCTACAGGATAAAAAAAAATAAGCTCTGTTCTGTGAAAATGTCTGACTGCTATGAATTTAAAGAATATGATTCATCAAAATTATGTACCTGGTACACCAAATAAAGTAAAACCATGGCTACCAAGAAAGAAAAGAAAGAGATAAGTACATAGAAAAAGAAGTCAAAGGGAATGAGATCCTCTTCCCCACAGTCTGCACCAGCAGCTACCGTGACTGCAGGTCTGGCACAGGTCAGAACTGTGGTAAATACTTTACACTCCTCTCTACTTTCAACTCCATCCAACAATTACTGTCGACTTCATCACAGAGACGGGCAGAGTTGCAGCTCTGACAAGCTACGTAACTTGCTCCAAACTGAAAGGAGAGCTGAGTGGTAAGCAGGATGCAGTGCTGATCTGGGTTCCATTACTACTTAGCAGCACACTATTGCAGACCATTTCCCTGAGAGACGCTGCAGAAAGCGTCTCCCCACCAATCTTTTCTGTTTGAATAATGATTTATGTCTAGAACAAAGATCTCGGACTATGAACTGAAAGTGCTTCCAATCCTTTCCCTAGCAAATCACATTGCTCAGAATTGTTCAGATTTGAGGGAGAAATTAGAGTGAACGCAAAATGTATCTGCAGGGAGAACTTTCAAATCCCTGAAACTGTCCAACAGTCAGTGCTTCCAGATCCCAGAAAGAAATCAAAGTGGAAACGTTTGGAATGACATTCCTAAAACAGGCCCATACACAATCAACTTTCTTGGGGGACATGATATCAGAAGTAAAGTACCATTCGGTGTGGCACCATCTAGGGGCTGAGACGTCGCATGAGAGTATAGCCCATCTTTAGAACAGCCAGGTGGAATGTGCGTCGTCCAAGTTAAATGGTAATAATTCAGATAACTTAGAACACATTGTTAGATGAAAATGGCACACTATCATCTATAGAATACTAATACTACCACATATATAAATCAAAGCTCCCTGAATTTGAGGCCCACTCCACAGGAGGGGGTTCACTTGCATCTCATACTGCAGAACTTCATCAGAAGCCATTGGCGACAGAGCTCATAGGACCTAACTGGGAGGCCACTGCCTTTGCTTTGCTAAATGGACATGGTGCGCCTATCACACTGCTTTCTAAGTAACTATGGTATGCCTGCAACTAGCGCTGCTGTGAGCCTCAGTCTGAAGCATCTTTTTGCAAGGAGCAGTATTAAGTACAGGGACTCATAACTGGTCAAAGTAATAAGAGTAAGTGACTGTTAAATATTCAGGAAAAATTGGGGCATCTATCCTACTCCCTCTAAGACTTAAACATCAGAGAAGCAATGTCAGAAAGAACGTAAGGAACAGAGAAAGTGCAGGAGTGGTATGGAATGCTGACTTCCAGGTGTGACCTAACTTACACTCACAGCATCTGTGATGGATTGTATCAGATGTGTGTAAGACTGGACCTGCCAACATCCAGCCATGGGAGAGGTAGGCCCTCATGATGCCCCACCACTGTTCCCTGAGGATTTATATGTAGTTAATAGTTGCTGGGAGTCAGAGAGACATTTACTTCAGTGGTGTAAGGACCCACATTCACAAAACCACAAAATCTTTTATTTAGTTTAGTTTATGTGTACGTGTACTTTGTATGTGTGTCGATGAATCATTTGTGTTCTTGGTTCCCAAGTAGGCTAGTAAGTCATCTGGCACGGGAATAGCATATGACTGTGAGCTGTTATTTGGCTGTTAGGAATTGAACCTGGGTCTCCTAGAAGAGCAGCCAGTGACCTTAATATAAAAATGTACTCTCTGGATTGAGTAGACCTTATTACACATAAATTATTCTACTATAAAACTGATTTTCTTAAATAAAAGTGCCCATTCCTAAGTATTTTGTAAATACACACTAATTAGTACTTTGATATAGAAGTTTTATTTATTATATGAGTCTTTTAAGTGACCTTAATAAAGCTGGTGTCTACACCACATCTGGGATATGGCTGCTGGTTGTACCGACAGTGGAATTAACAGGCCACAGGATAGCTGAATCTGCAACAATCCACAGTTGCCAAACTGCTCTCCCAGGAATATTCTTGTTTACACTCCCCCAAGTCCCTTTAAAACATTTATACTCCTCATATTCACTTCCTTTTATTTACCTCAATTAATTAAAATCACTTTACAGTGCTACCAGTCTTTGAAACTGCTTTCACCAAGGGCATCATGCACAGTTTAATTTTAAGCCAGAGCTTCCTGACAGCTTTAATCATTACTGGTCAGTCCCTTTGCTCTAGCTCACTGTTGCTGCTTCAGTATAACAGCCAATAAGTTATGCATGGTTCTCAAAGTTCTTTCAACTGATGGGAGAAAAGATCCACATTTGATACACTTCAAAACAGGTGAAAGTTTAACTTAAAAACTTTATCTTATGCCAGAGGGCAGGAGAGATGGCTCAGCAGTTAAGAGCTCCTCTTCTAGAGGATATGGGTTCACCTCTCAGCACCCACATGACAGCTCACAATTATCTGTAACTCCAGTTCCTGAGGATCCAATACCGTCTTCTGGTCTCATTGGGCACCAGACATATACACGGTACATATATGCAGACAAAACACCCATACACATAGAATAAAATAAAATAAAATCATTAAGCATATGTGCATTTTACCCAATAATTCATTTAACATGTTTAAAATTAATTACCATTGAGATCAATTAATGGTAGAAAAT
The DNA here is from genome assembly GCF_903995435.1 of Acomys russatus. Classification (NCBI taxonomy): domain Eukaryota; kingdom Metazoa; phylum Chordata; class Mammalia; order Rodentia; family Muridae; genus Acomys; species Acomys russatus. The sequence continues at coordinate 64,089,051 of NC_067138.1, read as the reverse complement.
ATATCACACGTATAACTTAATACAGACAATGCCAGAAGCCATGTATCTCTTGGGGCATGTGTAAGCCTAGTTAAAGAAATACAGACTTGTTCAAGACTGCAAGGCCTCCGTTTCAACATTAGTCTGTGTATCAACAATACTCAAGGGCTTTCTCCTCGACTGATACTCTTTCCCATTTATCTTGTTTCCCTGTGGCTTGGGTTTTATCACTCATCCAGCACTGGAGACATTATAAAGGTATACGATCTCCCCTTTAATGAACCTGGCTGAATAGAGCTGAACATGGATGAATGGTCAGATTGCTTGAGTTCTGGGCAAAAATAGGAAAAGGAAATTGTAGAGGAGAGATGGAAGAAAGAAAGGAGGAGAGAGAGATGTTTGATATACTTCTATCAAAGAAGAAGAGAACCATAGGTAGAGATAAAGAAAAATTAGCATCAATATATTCGAACCAGAATGAACAAATGTATCTGTAAAAATGTGTGATTTCCTCTATCTCCAAACTTAACAGCATACTTTTGACAAAAACAAAAAATAGTATCGACTTACATTCTACCCTGATTTTACACATGAAGCAGGCTTGTCTGCGCAGCTCCTGACCTTCCTCTCTCTACGGCTCTCCAGCCTTCCACAAACCCCCTGCCCATCCTGCCCAACTGTAAACATCTCCTGATGGCAGCTGAAGAACCATAGTAGAGCTTCAGGAAATCCGGATGCACTCAGCAAGCTCCCCCAAGCTCATCTTTTTATACTCGATAATAAAAAGATAAGCGCCCTCGGTACTAGCTTCGCCTGGATGTGTAGCGCTCACAGGTGGACATCTGGACCTTTCTTACCTTTATGGACACAAGGAAGACGGTGTAAAGGAACATGAAATCGTGCTTTGATATTCCCAGATGCTTAGTGTGCTGGAAAGTGAACATAATTGACCCCAGCAGCGTGACCTTGGAAGGGCTGAAAGGAAATAACATTTGAAGTCAAACAAACGTGCTCTGTGACAAACAAACGTGCTCTGCCTGCACTTTCCTCAGAGTGCACTACTAACATCGACTTAGTGGATTGTTAAAAGATATTAACATAAAATGATCTGTGTGAATATATGTTTAATGTTTCAGAAATGCTGAGTTATATAAACTTAAAACCCTTTTCTCACAGCATAAAGTACTGAGATTTTGTGTGTGTGTATATATATGTATGTATGTATGTATGTTGTGTATGTGCCTGTATGCCTGTGTGTGTGTCTGTGTGTGTGTGCGTGCGCACGCACACGCATGCACACATGCACACAGTTGCGGAAACCAGAAGAGAACATCAGATGAGAGTTGCAGGCAATTGTGAGCTGCCTCACTTGGGTACTAGGAACCAAACTCGGCTCTTTTGGAAGAGCACTGTGCTGGCTGGTCTTATGTCAATTTGACCCAAGCTAGAGTTATCTGGAAGAAGGAAACTTCAGTTGAGAAAATGCCTCCCGAAGATCCAGCTGGAAAGCATTTCTTAATTACTGATTGATGAAAAAGGACCCAGCTACTGTGGGTGATGTCATCTTTGGGCTGGTAGTCCTGGGTTCTATAAGAAAGCAGGATGAGCAAGCTAGTAAGCAGCACCCTCCATGGCCTCTGCATCAGCTCCTGCCACCACATTCCTGCCCTGTCTGAGTCTTGTCCTGACTTCCTTTGATGATGAAAACTGATGGGAAAGTGTAAGCCAAATACACCTTTTCCTCCCCGTGGTTCTTTGGTTATGTTGTTTCAGCACAGCAATAGCAGCCCTAACTAAGACAAGCACCACGCGTTCTTGATCACTGAGCTAACTCTTCAAGCCCAAGACCTTTTAGAATGACCCTTATATTTTCAGTATGGAAACATATTTATCCATCTAACGCTTTTTTTAAAAGACCTGAAGGTCTCATGCCTCACCACACAATCTGGAATTGGTCCTAACAACCTTCCATGATAAAATAAAATAATAAAATAAATAAAAACCTTCCATGATAAACAAGGCCCCCAGACAGATAAGAGAAGTGGGGGAATGTCTTCCTGTTCAGTGGTATAAATGCCACCCTTGGATAACCTCAGGCCGCCACACAGAATGACGGGGAAGACGCAGTCACTCTCAGAAAGCAGGATCAGCAAGGCATGATGGTACACACCTTTAATCCCAGTACCGGGGGAAGCAAAGGCAGCGGATCTCTGAGTTCGAGGCCAGTGTAGCTACACAGTGAGACCCTGTCTTAAAAAAAAAAAAAAGGCAGAATGAGCCAGCTCTAGCATAACCTTCAGCTACCTTGCGCACAGCAGGTCTGTCTTTTCTAATATCTTAAATATTAATTACAAAACTACTATACTACTTAAGCAGTATTTTTATCTTACACGCTTGTCACATACTTAAAAGTACCTCAGTAAAAGATCTCTGACCAGCTTCTCTGCTACAGATGATAAATTATAAACTATGAGAACATCACACTGTAAAAATTATAAAAGCAAAATCTATAAGCCAATTTATTTGTTTGCTTGTTTGTTTGTTTTGTTTTCTGAACACAAAGTTTCTCTGGGTAGCATTGGCTATCCTGGACTCACTTTCTGGACCAGGCTGGCCTTGAACTTAAAGAGATCTGTTTCCGTCTGCCACCAATTTGTTTTTTAAGGGTTATTTAGGTATTATAAACTAAGGATTGAGTTCAAAGCAGTATAAGGTCTGGACTTTACATAATATAATTGAATAACAATCATGTCTAGGAATAGTGATCTCTAAATTTTTACTGTATATTCCTATTTTTTAAAACATATTTAAAACAATTATTAATATTAATATATTTACCAGTTATATGTATAGCTATGTTATGAAATGTACAGAAATTGAACATTAAGTAAAGTAAAAGGCAAATGAGGGGTTGTGGTGATGGCTCAGTGGTAAAAGGCTTATTTTACAGTGTGAAAACCACATTGGCTCCCTAGAACCTATAAAGCCCACAATTCCAGGGCACAGAAGGCACAGATAGGAAAATGCCTGGAGCAGGCTGGAGCTAGAATGGCCGAGACAGAGAGATCCATGCTCACTGAAAGACCTCACCTCACGATATAAGGTAGAAACGCATCTATGAAAGCATCTGACACCAGCCATGGGCTTCCACATGCACAAGCATGCATGATGATACACGTGAGTGCACACAGTGAACACGCACACACACGACCCCCGCCCAGTGGGTTAAGATTTATCCTGACGTTATTTTTGTTACCCTAATAGTCTGGTTCCTGTGCTACCGCAGCTCTTTAGTGAGATAGCTTTGATACACACGCTGACCATTTGGGGTTAGATTTTCTTAAAGAGTGACTCTAAACCATAAGCAGTTTGCAAATAATTAGGAAATGGCATTGACGAAGGACTTAAGGAAGATTTAAATCAAAGTGTTCGGTTTATTATCAAGATTGAGATGCACTGGAAATTCTAGTGTTGTTTCCTAAGAAACAGGAAGTAAGATCCTCCTTCCAAACCACAATGGCGAAACAGATGGCAGCAGACATTCCTCTTCCAAAAAGGGAAAGGAGAGCGCCCTGGCACCAAACATCTCAAGATCCAGCTCATCAAGTTCCACAGGGATCCAAGGGCTGTGGCCTCAGGCTCCATGCTCCAGCCTCACACAGCATGGCCCTGGCCTCCTTCCTCTACTTTCCCGCTTCTCTTGTGCCCTTCCTAGTCTCAGGACTTATCCCCAACTCTTACCTACACATCATATATATTAAAAGCTAAATCTGCCTACGAGATAAGGCATGTCCATGTCATATGTCTAAATAGGGTTTTGTTGTTGTTGTTGTTTTCAGTATATGGGTACAGTGCATGCAGGTATATACTGTGGACTACACGGTGCCTGGTGCCCTCACCGTCCAGAGGAGGATGTGAGATCTCCTGGAAGTGGATGTGGGTACCAAGAACTGAACCTGGCTCCTCTGTAAGAGCAGCAATTATCTCAGCCTTTGAGCCATCTCCTCAGCCCTAAACTGTTTCTTATAAAGAAGGGGGTCCATAGAAAATGGATGTTTAATACTTTATCTTATAAAGCTAACTCTTTTTTTTTTTTTTTTTTTATAAAGCTAACTCTTAGTGAATTTGCTGTTTTTCTTCCCAATGAGAAAACGCAGGTATATCTAGGTCACATCCACAGTTCTGACACGGTTCATGTCAAAGACACTGGGTAGTATCTAAGGCTGTAAGTCCGGCTCTCAGTATAATACAAACTACTTACAAGGACATCTTCAGCCACTCATCACCTTCTGGTCTCCAGTCCCCTCTTAGCAACTGTTCACAAGCTGTGACAATAGCACCACCTGCACCTAAAAACAAAATAAAAAGGAAACAAGAATATTTAACCAATTTTCTTAAGAAAATACATGGCAGGGGAAGTCAGAATTTCCCTTCCCCATTTAAAATCCAAGATTACCAAAACAGAATTCTCAAGAAGAAGAATGCAGTCTTCTGTGCATTACAATCTGAGACAAGAGCAATCTCCCTCCCCAACATGACAACTGTCTGTCTTACTATAACCTAAGGTTAGGTTGGGATTCCAAGCACAGATATGTATACAAAGAATTGTTTTAGGGAAAGTAGGACCCTCTCTTTACATTTCTTTCCTTGGTATGGTTGGTTTTAGGTGCAGTACACTATAACAGAGCTTACAGAAAGCTGTTCAATTCCTACAGATGGAACAATGGGGTTAGCAACATAGTTCACTGTGAGAAGCACTTGCCTACCATGCATCAATCCCCAACACTGCACAAACCAGGCATGGCAGCATTTGCCTGAGATTCCAGCATTCAGGAGGTACAGGCAGGATGGTCAGAAGTTCAAGGTCATCCTCAACTACATAGTGAGCTTGAGGCCAGCCTAGAAGCCTTGAGATACTGTCTCAAAAATGAAAGAAGAAAGAAAGAAGGGAGGGAGAGAGGGAGGGAGCAAGGAAAGAAAGGAAGGAAGGAAGTGAGGAAGGGAGGGAAGGAGGAAGGAAGGGAGGGAGGGAGGGTGGGAGGAAGGAAGGAAAGAAAATTGAGGGCTGGAGAGACAGCTCAGAGGTTAAGAGACTGGTTGCTTTTCTAAAGGTCCTGAGTTCAATTCTCAGCAACCACATAATGGCTCAAAACCACCTATAATGAGATCAGATGGCCTCTTCTGGCACACAAGCATACATGTAGGCAAAACACAGTATATATAATAATTAAAGAAAAATCTAAAAAGAAAGATTCAAAGAAAGAAAATTAAAGAAAAATATAAAATAATAGAAAGCAATTAGAACAATGTGAATAGGAGGAGCTGGAGAGCTGGCTCAGAGGTTAAGAGCACTGGCTGCTCTTCCAGAGGACCCTGGTTCAATTCCCAGCACCTACACGGCAGCTCACAAAGTGAATATGAATATTTGCTATTTCCAACAACTCACAAGGAAGGAAAGAGTATAAGCAATTTGTTTTCATTTTCATTCTAGGCTGGCCTAGAATTCGCTGTGTAGCTCAAGCTGGGTTCAAACTTGCGATCCTCCTTCCTCAGCCTCCCAGGTACTCAGATTATGGGTGTGCATCGCCATGCCCAGCCTCAGCCATGGGCTTTGTAATTTGCATCTGTTATTAAACATATTTCATTTATGGTAAAATAATTAATTGTGATTCCATCTGGTTCAGTGACACCTAAAGAAATTATTCATAAAAAACTTTATGAGGCCATCAGACTCAAAATAATGGCTGATCACTAATACTGATGTAACTTTTAAATTAATATTACTAGCTAAAAAAAGAGACAAGGTTTATTAATGTATGTGATCCGCATTCCTGTAAGCAGAAAGTATTGAGGAGTTACAGTACATCACACTCATGTTACCAACATAACACTCATGAACACATGTTGTTAATATTACCTCGGGCCCATCCAACAGCTATCATGACTATCCAGCCATTTCTGTAATAGCTACTAGCATGTGTGACTCCACCTACTATTTTCCAAGTTCTCGTCACCTCCTTCATTCCCGCAGCCAGGAGTTGAATAGGTAGATATGAATAGCCCTGGGAAACTAGGTCACGTGGGCAAAAAAATACAATATACCTGAAATTAAAAGTTAAATTTTTAATATATAAATAATATCAGAAGAATAGAAGTAAAAATCTAAATCGTCATCACTAACAACATGGCATAACAAAACCAGTGCAATTATCCATACAATCTTGAGCCTGATTTTTTAAAAAAGTAGACTAGATTTTGGATTGCTTTTTAAATCACACAAAACATATATGTCTACTTATGTCAAAATGAGGGGAAGAAGCCATACACATTGCAATATTCTATACAGTTTTTTAATTCACCCACAGTTTTAGAATAAAGTTAGGTACATAATTTATATAGAAAAGGAAACAAGTGTATCATCAGTTCCCGGAGGTGTGGGCTATGGCCATACGGTGTCTTTGTTCTTAGGGAAAAGCAATTAGACCAAGGAGCCTTTCAGTAAGTAGGCAAATGTCGCACTTCAACTCCTACTAACATCTTGGCCTGTGTCCCTTAGCCTAGGCCATAAGTTAAAATCAATACAAAAAGAGAGACAGCTCACAAGGAAATGGGTTTATTTATAGAAAATGTATGCTCACGCAGCAGAAAGAATACGAAGCTCAGTCTTTAATTTGGTTAAGTAAGCTTAGTTTTAGCCAATGACGTTGTTGCTAACTTAACCATAATTCATCCACTCTGTGGCGAATCACAGTTTTACACTTCATTTGTTCTCCAGCATCTCCTCAAATACTGCCAGCAGGACTTACTAGAAAAATACAGTTTTCCCCTCCATTCCTAACAGACAGTTTGGTGTGTGAAGCACAGCAGATCTTTTTCTAATAGAGTGATACAGAACACGCGGCATGGAGAAGGGCTTGGGGAGCTTTCAAAAGCAAGTGTTAATTTTTATTCTAATTCGTGAATCATAAACTCAAAACCCTCAAGTGCATTCACAGAATATGAAATACTTGCCAATACTACTCCAGAGACCTAATACCACAAGCAACAGTTTGCTCGGCCTCCACACTCCTTCTTCATCTTCACTTACTAGTCCCTTCTTATCTAAGGTCCTGCACACACACCAGCATACCATAGACCGGGGAAGGCCTGTTTCATTCGGCACAGACAAACAATGGCTCCGTACAACTGGAGCCACTGGTTCTTATGCCTCAAAACGTCCTTTATACATTGTCCTTTACAACATAAAAGTAAAGGCTCTAGTGTTCATCTGTGGTCGCTGGATGGCAGGAATCCTGCATCAGCCGTCCTCTAACAAAAAACTCAGCATAATGTAAAATAGCACCGAACTGAATAGCTTATTAGCATTCAATCTGGAAGCAAAGGAGAGAAAAAAATGAGGTATCTGGAGAAATTTTATCTTACCTGAGATAAGATTTTATGGTTTAAAATTTTTACATAGTCATATAATATTTTGAAATTTTTAAATGTAGAAATGATTTCCAGGAAGTTAGACAATGAAGAAGAAAAGGCATATGCACTTAAATAATAATGAAATCAAACACGGGGGCTGGAGAGATGGCTCAGCGGTTAAGAGCATTGACTGCTGTGCCAGAGGACCGGGGTTCAATTTCCAGCACCCACATGGCAGCTCACAACTGTCTGTAACTCCAAAATCTGACACTCTCACACTGATATACATGCAGGCAAAACATCAATGGACATAAAAATAAATAAATGAAAAAATAAAATAAAATAAAATTATACTGTGGTATCTATTATAGATTAGATAAAGAACAAATGATATAGTTTTACTTTACTGGTAATTCATGCTAAAAATAACATACTCAAAAGAAGACAAAAACAGTATTATAGCGACTCCATTTGCATTCCCTAATTCTATCTTTAACATGTGTTAAAACGTATTACCACAACAGCAACTTTGGATTTTTTATATTCAACTATGTGACATTATAATACAAAGTCCATAATTTATAATTATTGCTTTCCCTGAGTCCTCCATTTTTATCCTATTTAATCAAATAGGACAAATTTTTTCTTTTTGTTGTTGTTGTTGTTTCTGTTTTGTTTTTTTATATATATTTTTTATTAATTTATTCATATTACATCTCAATTGTTATCCCATCCCTTGTATCCTCCCATTCCTCTCTCCTTCCCGCTTTTCCCCTACTCCCCAAGACAGGCTTTCTTTGTAGTCCTGGCTGTCCTGGAACCAGCTCTGTAGACCAGGCTAGCTTCAAACTCACAAGAGATCTATCTGCCTGCCTCTGCCTCCCACGCATTGGGATTGAAGGTATATGCCACCACGCCCAGCGCTAGATATTTCTAAAGTGCAGCTACAACAACCTCACATATTAACAGAACCCCTTGTACTCGCCTGAGTTGCCCTGGAGCAACAGGGACAGCTCTCTGTCACACTCAACAGACTCAAAAATAAGCATGTCAGACAACTGACTCCAGACAAAATGGCTCTTGTTCTGTATGTAACCTAAGTTAGCTACATAATGTGGATCGGATGAATTACTGGGTCAGTGGTCACTAATTAAACAGCATGGCTCAGGCCGGGCGTGGTGGCGCACGCCTTTAATCCCAGCACTCGGGAGGCAGAGGCAGGCGGATTGCTGTGAGTTCAAGGCCAGCCTGGTCTACAAAGTGAGTCCAGGATGGCCAAGGCTACACAGAGAAACCCTGTCTGGAAAAACCAAAAAAAACAAAAAACAAAAAAAATAAAAAAATAAAATAAACAGCATGGCTCTTCTATAAAGGTTGTAAATTCACCCACGTCTGTAATATCTAAAATACCTTTACCTCGTAAGCACCTAAATATATATACAGTACAGGAGAAGGACATAAAATGAGAACAATGGTTTCCTGGGTGCTTTCAGTCCTCTGGGCCAGAATAATGCAAAGAGAAAAATGACAGAGTAGAAATAGTCTAAAATAGGACACAACCAATAAGTATAAGATAAACCAGTGTAAACAGGCTTTAAGATGGGAGCAGAACTTAGGTTAAAACCAGGGGCCGAGCAGAGAGGAGCTTTGCTGGGCTGATGACTGAGAAGACCACTTCATTTACCATCAACTCGCCTTCCCTACCAAAGGCAGAAAGGCATTGTCACTTAACTGAGACAAACAGAACCCAAACTACAGCCTTGTTGGTCTAATACAATAGCTCCGTTTTGTGGTTAGGACACCAGCAAACTCAGAATTTCATGGATATGTCTTGAAAAAGACTATAAGACTATGACTCATATGTTCCCTCATCAAAATGTAACCTCCCTACAGAATGCTTGAAGTTTAAGGAAAAAATTCTGATAATCAATAGATAGAAGAATTATAAAGTATGCACTGTCCCACAAATGGATTTTTTTTTTTTTTTTAAAGAAAACTCAAATGAAAGTTTGTGGAGTCTTCGGACAGTAGACACACTCTGGCAGAAGGACACTCTTGTTGTCTTCCCCAGCAGATGGTGCTAGCCTCCATCTGCTGGCAACGAGTATCCTGAGAGGCTACCTTTCTAAAGATGACCTTACTTGAGTATATGATTCCCCAAATCATTTGACTCTCAAAGTCAAAAGAAGCAAAGACATAAATTTTATTGTAAATTTTCAAACTCATAACTGAACAGTAAAATGCACTGCCTTGAAGCCAGCATCATTTTTCATATTTAAGAGATTGTAAGGACAACATTCTTGTTCCAGAGTTCAAAAGGATTCACTATTATGCACCAACTAAAAGATTAAATAACAGGCTCTAGCTGCTCAGTGTCTCTGATACCTTGACTAGGTCATTAATCTCTTCATGTCTCACCTTCCTGATCTGTTAAGGATAAAACAGTACTCAACACAAAGAATTCACCAGACCTTCTAAGAGGCAAAATCCCAGGGACCAGATATAACTAGCAATGTGCATCAAGTACACAGTAAGCAAAACAGGAGTAGATAAAAACTAAGCAGGGAAGAATGGCACAGTGGCCACGAAACTATGACAGCGTAGAACACACTCATATTTTAAAGATGAATAAAATTAAATGTACATGAGCAAAGAACAGAATAAAATTAACTAGCGATGTCAGAATATTCTAATTTTGTTACATCCTTTGCCCAACAAATACCAGAATTCTCATATCTAGGCAAATTCTAACCACTGCATATGTAAGAGACAAGATAAACAACTCCATAGTCTCGAATTTGCACTGGAGACAAATATCAATAAGAACTCAGATCCTTTTCTTTGCTCCAGCTCAGCTCAATGGCTGCCCCAGCAGTGCCTCCAAAGCTCCGAGTGAGCTGTGGAAAAGCTATTTCCACTAAAAGAAACTAAAACTAATTCCAGAAGGAAAGTCTAAGAATCTCATAGTACCAAGAGGCAAGGAAGTTAACCCCAGGGCTGAGGGGGTCCTCTGAAAAGGCTCCAATAGCCAGAGAGGGGGCAATTGGTTTCAATTAATGACAAAAATTAAAATCTGTAGAATCTCACAAAACATCCTTTAATCTGCGTTCATAGTTTTTTTTTTTTTTTTCATTTATTTTTATTTTCTGTGCACTGGTGCCTGCCTGTATATATGTCTGTGAGGGCATCAGATCTCCTGGATCTGCAGTTACAGACAGTTGTGAGCTGCCATGTGGGTGCTGGGAATTGAACCCAGGTCCTGTGAAAGAGCAGCCAGTGCTTGGGACATCTCTCCAGCTACCATACTTATTTTTAAAAAAAAACTGATCATCTTCGTAGGATGATCAGCAAGTAAAAGACAAGCAACTGCCCTGCTTTTTTATGGGTAGTACAGCAGGCTCACCCAAAACCAGGCAATTCAGAAGTGTCTATACATACACATGCATGTGTGTGTACTGAAAATGTGTTCTTCTGTTCTGCTTCTAACATATCTTTTAAATGTAAAGGCATCCATTTATAGGCATAAAATTTTATTTCATTTACTGCCTCAAATTATCAAGATCTGTAATTCTGTGCTACTCAAAACCAGAGATCACAGAACACAGCTGTCTGTTGCTTCATAATTACACTTACTGACTTTGAACGGTACTTGGTGGCACAGTCAGCAGAGTGATGTCCCTGCTCTGATACACTTTTAGTCTAGAAGTGAGACAAGCCAGCATAAGAATAAGACAACTGAGAATATCTCCAGCGCTAGTGACTCTGAGCGGAACAATAGGGGAGGGTGACAAGGCAGCCACAGAGGGCTTCTGCGCTGTCTGGGGTGCGGGGAGCCACGTCACAGAGGTAGAAAGGTGCTCAGGCAGCAAGTTCAGTATGCTAGAAGGGAGTAAGAGGAGTTGCCTGGTAACACATTACAGCAAAGCCAACAGAGGGGAGACTCTGTGGGGACAGACAGGTCAAGGTACATTAAAGATGCCATTCCTAATAAATCACTGCACACCGGAGTGACATACTATATCTTACTTTAAAATTATCCCTTCATCATTATGTCAAGGTTAGATTTAGGGGGAGGGTAATGAAGGAAGAAACTAGCCCATTTAGGAAGTTACAGAAAGCCCAGGCCAGAAATGAGAGGGTTAGTATTTGATCCTAGAAGCAGAACAGATGGAAAGCATGAGAATCAGCCAGTTGACTTTTTATATAGTTTCAGCATTTACACAACATTAAAAAATCCAAAATGCTAGTATGCTTTTAAAACGCCATTATAGAAATGGAAGTCTTTAGAAGTGCTTTTGGAAGACAATATTGTGTGATGAGTAAGCAAGATTACAAGCTGCTGTAACTGCCATGCAGGGACGCTCCACAGGCACACTTGCTCTGATTCTAGCCTTGACACCTACCTAGATATGAGATTACAGCAAATATTCCCTGTGTCTCAGTTTCCTTGCTGTCAAATGCAAGTAAAGACAACAGCTGCCTCTGGAAGCATGGTGGAAAGAACACATTGACACAAGACAGCAGAGGGCCATGGAGGCCAGGAAGAAGGCTGAGGAAGTCAGGCAAAACTAGGCACGTATGAAAATGCCATAAAGACACCTGTTACATGTAAGCCATTTTTTAAAGGGGCTGGAGAGATGCCTCAGCAGTTAAGAACAGCGGCTGCTCTTGCAGAGGATCTGGGTTCAGTTCCCAGCATGCACATGATGGCTCATGACTATCTGTAATTTCAGTTCCAGGGCATTCAATGTCCTCTTCTGGCCTCTTCAGACACCAAGCATACACACTCATGTTGCACACACATTCATTCAAGCAAAATGCCCATACACATAAAATAAAAATAATAAATCTCTAAAGACATAATTATAATGGCTACTTCACAAGCCTCCTAAGTATAAAGAAAGATATAAAGAATTTACCCAATATACAATACTAATTCAATACATACTAGCTATCAAATGGTTACTTCCACTCCACCTACTTTCACATGGGGGGGGGGACTATTACAGTAGAGAAGGTGATGTCTTTACTGAAAGCAAGCAGCAACCTATAGTCACTTTAAGACTTTGCTATTTAGTTTAAAATGGTGTCTCTAACATTCTCGTTTGATAGTTTGAGTCATGATCTTAGAGACCAGCCACTTGAGAGAGAAACTGGCTGTATTCATTGTTAGTTTTAAAAAATCCCAATTCCACAGGCAAGATTGGATTTTAAAAAAGAAAAACACAGTAAAACTTGGATTCCTGTTCATATGGAGGAGGGCTATCCTGCAGAACATTCCAATGATGTGACTATTATTGGATGTTCAGAACAACTGTAGATGAGGTCTACAATATTTAGTCACAGATCAGAGAAATGCAACCTACTACCTTATAGTATTTAAGTAACTTTTCTCTTAATGTCACCAATAAAATATTTTGTCAGAAAAAATAATCACAATGCTGTAGAACTAATAATTAAATAAGAAAATAAAGCTGAGCTGCTATGTAATATTAATTCAAGAGTTACTATTCACCTGCTTTCCACAGCCACAGGTGCCCACTATTACTTTACCATTACTATTGTTATTTATAATCCCCCTGTTTATAACTACTTAACAAAGTTAAAATTATTACAATAAAATGAATTCTTGATTATTTTATCACTGAGTTGTATGTGCATGATGGGCAGAGGGCTGCGTGCCACAGTGAGCATGTGGAAGTCAAGAGGGCTGCTCTGTGTAGCCATTTTCTACTTCCTCCTTTGTGTGAGCTCTGCGGCTGGAACTCAGGCTGCCAGGCGTGTACAGCTAGCTCTATTACCCACTGAGCCCTCTCACCAGCTCCAGTAAAACTGACGCCCAAATGTGCCTAATACATGTTAAGTTGATAGGGTTTATAATAGAAAGCATAGTTTAAATAAAACAAAGCACAGTGACTTGTATCAATAGTCAATATTAACTTAATTGATTAGTCCTCTTAAGAACATCCAAATTTGCATGAGGAAGAATCCAAGCCAATTCCTACTAACATTTTCCTTCACTTCAAAAGTACCAAATTCATGTTTAAAGATGTCAGACATCTTTAAATAATCCAATAGCCGGGTGGTAAAGCACGCCTTAACCCCAGCACTGGGGAGGCAGAGGCAGGGGGATCTCTGAGTTGAAGGACAGCCTGATCTATGTACTGAGTCTCAGGACAGCCAGGAATACACACTGAGACTTTGAACCAAACCAGCTAGCTAGAAACAAAGAGTCAATACAACACAGAGGAAGAAAAGACAAGGAAGCTATGTATAAGCCCTAACAAGCACTTGGACTCCGTCTAGTTGTTCACATTTAGGGGTTTTTTATCATGTCATAATTTTATGTGTTTGAGATTGTTTCACAAAAGAAAATATTTAGACCAATATTTGATGTTCTCTCATGTTAAAATGTTCCCACAGAAACTGTAAGAACAAGTGCAACTGGGAGAAGATAAAGGGAGAAAGGGCAAGAAACAAACTTTGCACTTAAGAACTTTGGCACTACTTAAGGACATAAAAAAAAAATTTAAAAGAAAGCATCCACTTTACTACAATCTATAAAACAATTCTTAAAAGACCTCATAGTGGAACATAAGGGCAACTTACCAGATTGAAGATGCCAGCAAAATATTAGTGTGGTTTGTAAGAAACTTCAGCGGCGGCTCTGCCAGCAGGATACAGGATAAAATCCCCCCGCCAAAGCAATGGAGCATGGCGCTGAACCAGCTGGACAGCGGGTTACTCCAGGCCGTAGCCACTGCTCCTGAAACGGCAGAGTGAAAACATGCTCGAGATAGTTGTATATTTACATGAAAGCACCAAGCACCCATCGCACTAGAGAAATAAACCAAGTTAATAATTTCCAACAAATTGTATCCACAAGTGTGCAAGTCCTGGTCATTTAAACCAGCATTCTTTTAAGTCCATGGCTTTCCTGTGTGGGGTGTGATGGGATGGGTGAGTCTGGGTGCATATGCACGTCTATGCAGGTATGTTGCGGAGTGTTCTCCAGTACAGACACACGGAGGCCGGCAGTTCATGTCAGGGTATCTTTCCTCCATCATATCTTCACATTAGTTCTTGAAACTGGGACTTGCCTGTACCTAAAACTTGCTGCCTCAGTTAGACTGACAGGCCAGTAACCCTGCAGGATCTGCCATCTGCAGCCCCAGTGCTGGCGTTACAGGTATGCGCTGCTCTATTTGGGTTACGGAGACCCAAAGCAGGTCTTTGTGCCAATGCCGCAAGTGCTTTATCACTAAGCCATCTAACCCTCAAACAATGTATTTTTCTATTAAAAAAAAAAAGTTGGTGGAGGGAGAAAGTGAGAGATAGCACACAGATCTGTGCACACTGATGGTGCAATTGCCTGTGCACGCACATGAGGAAGCCAGGGTTGACTCAGGTACCTTCCTCCCTCACTCTCTGTCTTTATGGGCTTTTGGTTGTGGTTTTGAGTTGTGTTTTGTGTTTCTAGGCAGGGCAGCATGTAATCTTGGCTGGCCTGAAACTCTCTACATAGACATGGCTGGTCTCATACTAGAAACTACAGCTCCATCCACCAGCCTCATCTTCCTGAACGTTGGCATTAAAGGCATGCACCACTATGCCTAGCTCTCCACCTTACTTTTCGAGACAGGGTCACTCATACAGCAGCACACCGGCTTTAATATGAGGCCAGGGATATGAACTCAGGGCTTCAGGCTTGCATAGCAGGCACTTCACTCACTGAGCCATCGCCCAGACCCTACAAGGATTTTTTAATGACAGATTTTCACATCCTTAAAATATCATCCAAGGTCTTCTTACCAGTTTCCTGGTAATAGATGGCTTATTTAAAAGGTTCCCACTTGGTGTTTCCTCTCATCCCAAATCTTATTGTAAGCCCTCTGAGATGTGTTATAGGAATATATTAAGAATGGTAGGAGGCTGGTGAGACGGCTCGGCAGGAAAAGGGACTTGCTTCCACGTCTGACAGAGTAAATTTGATCTCTAGGACAGACACGGTGGAAGGAGAACATCAAATCCCACAAGTTGCCCTCTAACCACCACACACAGGCACGTGCGCACACACATGCAGGTACACACACACATGCAGTGTAATTAATTTTTCAAAACAAAAGTCGGGTCAGTCAGACAGTGCAGTGGGTGAAGCACCCTTCACACAGGCCTGACAACCTGAGGTCAGTGCCCAGAACCCATGTAAAAGTGTAAGGAGAGAATCACTCCACGGTGCTGTTCTCTGAGCACCCCGCCACTAGGAACAGTGAAACCGCCTTTTGTTTTGTTTTGCTTTTTAAGAAAGGTTTGTAATCTTAGCTATTTAAAAAAAAAATAAGTGACTATAGTAAACAAACTAAGTTTTCAACATATCAGGCTGGAAATGGAGGAACAAACTGAAAGGTTAAAGATAATGGGGCGGGGAGCTGCGGGGGAGAACCAGGGGACTAGACAGTAAGAGGACATTCTGCTCTAATGGCTAATCTTGGCTGTCAACTTAACTACAGCTGGAATCAACTAACACCCCACACAGCTGGGCCTGCCTGTGAGAAATGTTCTTGACTGGATCATTTGAAGTGGGACAACCCACCCTAAGTATGATACTGTATCTCCAGATAGATATATAAAGGGAGAGAGATTGGCAGATAGTTAATTAGCTCTCTAAATGGGTGTACAGGAACCGTTCAGTTTCTCTCTCGCAGTGGTGACTGAGCATCATACTCACCAGTGGGCACAATGAAGAGTGTGCCCTTTGATCTGTCAGTGAGCAATAACTAACAATGAATAATGTGACACTAAACACCTAGGGCTAAAAGCACTAGAGACAGCTTACGGTGCTGGATTGAACTTAGGTACCGAGAAACACACTGTGGCTCTAGCACCTTCTCTTATGTTAACTCTTTTTTTTTTTTTAATTTTTTATTATTAATTTATTCTTGTTACATCTCAATGGTTATCCCATCCCTTGTGTCCTCCCATTCTTCCCTCCCTCCCCTTTTCCCCTTATTCCCCTCCCCTATGACTGTTCCTGAGGGGGATTACCTCTCCCTGTATATGCTCATAGGGTATCAAGTCTCTTCTTGGTAACCTGCTGACCTTCCGCTGAGTGCTACCAGGTCTCCCCATCCAGGGGACATGGTCAAATGTGAGGCACCAGAGTACGTGAGAAAGTCATATCTTATGTTAACTCTTAATTGAGTGCTTTCCACCTTTGAAACAGAAGTGCCTCCATTCCCCAGCTACATGGGGGAATGTATGTGGGGGGCGGGGGTAGGGGGGCTCCGACCTCACAGCACTACTGACAGGGCTGACAGCCAAAGAACTTTTTTGAGAAAGTCTGAGTCTGGCACTCTTCTACCATCACACAAGAAAATTAGGACAAAGGAGTAAAACATCCCTTCTTCCATGGTCCTGCTGTTCAGTCACAGTCACGTTTGTCTTCTGGGGAGTGACTTTATCTAGTCTTCTAGGCTATGTATGTATATATACAAAATTCATATACATTCATGTGTGCAGACTCATGTGCACTTGCGTCTTCCCTCCCCCCTCCCTCCCTCCCCCTTTTGCTTCCTCACATACATAGGTATACCCTGGTTAGCAGCAGAGAAGAATTCTCCAAACAGAAGCTCAATCTGCATGAGATTTAAAGTATGTCACAGCGCCATCACTATTAAGATAAATTCCTGAAGTAACTGACTACTTCTGGTAAACTCACACTTAGACAGTTTAACTGGCTTAGTGTTACCCTAACAAAAAATTAGCATTACCCTTATCCTGCACACCTTTATCCTACCACTGGCTAATAAGAGGACTCATGTACATCCAGATTTCCCTTTACCCATCAAAGCGATCCAAAGCCAATGTGTTACATGCTTATTCATTTCTCATTAAGCCTGACAAATAACATTTCCCACAACTTCAAGCTACTCATTGCATTTAAGACATTATCAGGTTCTTGATCTTGTTCACAAGTTACAGCTCCATTTTAAAACTCAGTCTTTGAGGTTTCTAAAAGAGACCTTCATAAAGAATGGGTGCTCTAAAAGGTGTTCATATGACAGAAAACCACATGAAATAGTTCAAACTGTTTAAACATTAACATTATGCTAACATTAGCTTCCCTTCCCTTGCATTATCACAATTCGAACAGGGAGTTAGGAGTACCCAGTAGCAGGGCCTCAATCTCTCTCGCATTAAATTGCATCTTTTATAAAATGAAAATATTATATACTTTATATATGCTGAGTACACGGTAGACACTGCTGGCTGATTTACTTGTTGAATGGACCAATCTGGAAGCAGAAATTTTTTTTTTTAAGGCTAAATGAAAGTGTTGAGTTGCTACTCATTCAATTCTCCTTGTCAAAAATATAATTCTTTTATTGAAAGGCTGGGGTGAGAATAATGTGCCATGTCAGTGAAAGTAAATGCAACAGTCCTTAAGTCAATGAACTAGGATGTATTAGACAAAAAGACCCAGGAAGACAACAGCTTAGGGAGGGGAGTGCCCCTCATACTGGTCCTACTTGACCTCTTTTTCAAAATTATGTCAGCAAGAAAAGCCATGTGTGTGTGTGTGTGTGTGTGTGTGTGTGTGTGTGTGTGTGTGTGTGTTTTATGTTTGTATGTGTATGTGCATGTATGGGAGTATAAGTACACATGTGTGTAAACATGTATATGCATGTATTTGGAGGCCCACAGTTGATATTGGGTAGGATCCTTAATTTCTACCCACTTTATTTACTGAAGCAGTCTCTATCTGAACACGGACTCACCCACTCCAGCTAGGCTAGCCAGCCAGGTTGCTCAGGAGTTCCGTGACTCTGCCCAAGCACTGGGATTACAGGTGACCACCACACCTGCCTGGCTTCTAGATAGGCTCAAGGCTTTTATGCACATTTCCCTAGGCCCAAATTACTTGTTTTTAACATACATTTAGGAGAGAGAGAGAAAAAAAATTCTCTGTCCTACTTTAAGATATTTCAAATATGCTATCAACAGAATTATTTTCCCAAGATCTCTGCAAAAGCTGTCACACTGCAATCTAAATTAAATTTCAAGATGGCTGAAATATAAATAATCATGGATGAACTTTATTACTGAATGCTTCAAGTGAGCTGTGATGGACAGCTGGAGGAAGACATGACAGGCAATAGTGCAACCACTGAATGAGGTCTGCTACCCACAGAGCCTCCTGGAGCGGGACAGCAGTGGTCAGAGACACAGAGAGTAGCCCAGGCCCATGGTCCATGGTTACAGCCCTTTGTGGGTCACAGTAGGAGCTTCCGTGTGCACTCTAACCAGCAAAACCAGGAGCTGGCAAACTGCTTCTATTGGGTAGATGTAAATATTTTAGACACCATGGGCTACACAGTGTCTGCTCAATCATCCAGCTCCTATGTGGCAAAAAGTAGCCATGGATGATGTGTAATTGAGCGAATACGCTACATTCCAGTGCAGCTTATTTTCACTAATAATGAAAACTAAACACCAAATCATAATTCACTTCCATGAACTCACTTAAAATCACACCTGCAAAATCCCACATGAATCATTGGACTGGGCCTAAACAGGATCTCTAACTTGGTTCCTACGAAGTTTAGACGGGTTATTCCGTGGGTAGCAAGCATGGCCTTTCTGCTTTGTTGTGCTCAGTCTATTTTCAGGGCAGTAATGGGTTTCTATTTTTAAGAACCACTGCACTATAGTTTTCTTTTCTTTTGTTTATTTTTTAGTTTTAAAACAAGTACACGTTGGACATTGAGCATCTTTCCCTCGGGCTTCTGTTCCCTCTTTTCTTCCCCCTCCCTGTGGAGGAGCCACTGCACTGCAGATATTTTCAAAACAGTTAACATCCAGCCGGCCAGTGGTTGCTATGGGGCATGGGAATGGCCTGGCTTTCTCAGAGCTTCTGTTTGCAATGTTAGGTGCTTGTGTGAACACTAACATGATTTTATTTTGGTCTTCCCCTATAGGCCCTTTAAAAGGGGGTGGGATTCAGTCAGGCTTGCTATACATGCATGAGGACCGAGTTTAATCTCCAGAATTCACTTTAAAACAAACAAACAAACAAAAGAAAACAATAAAAAATAAAAAAAAAAAAAAAGCAGGCTAGTGGGATGTGAGCTGGAGATAAGCTTCTTCCAGAATCAGCCATCAGTGAGTTCCAAGCAAAAGTGAGACTGTCTCACACCTAATGCTGACCAATGACACTCTCTCTCTCTCTCTCTCTCTCTCTCTCTCTCTCTCTCTCTCTCTCTCTCTCTCTCTCTCTCTCTCTCTCTCTCTCTCTCTCTCCCCTCTCCTCTCCTCTCCTCTCCCCCCCCCCATAAATACACACACACATACACACACATGTGCGCGCAAAAAAGAAACAGAGAAAACAGAGCCTGGGGAAATGGCTTAGTGTGCAAAACACCTGCCTTGCAAGCACAGACACCTGAGTTTGATCCCTAGCACTATGTTAAAAAAAAAAAAAAGGCCAGGGGTAGCAGTACAATGTTCCAGGTCACTGAAAAGCTCAGAGAAGGTGGGATGGGGAGGGTGGAAGGCATTCTGGAAGAAGAAACAGTGGTTTGAACAAGAATGCCCCTCATGATAGGAGAGAAGGGCTCCCCCTCTCTCAGGACTAGGGGAGGGGCAAAGGGGGGAAGAGAGAGGGAGGGTGGGACTGGGAGGAGACGGAGATGAGGAAGGGGGCTATGATTGGGATGTAAAGTGAATAACTTTAAAATAGATAGACAGATAGGAAAAATATTATATAGAGGCAAAAAATAAAAATAAAATAAAATAAAAAAGAATGTCCTCACAACACTTGATGCCCAGTTCATGACATTATTCAGAAAGGTTATAAAGCCTTGCTGGAGGAAATACGTCACCGGGGCAGGCTCTGAGATGTTATGGCCTCACCCCCCAGCCTGCTTTCTGGTCTTGTCTACTCCTCTTTTCATCCCTTCCCCACCATGGAGGACTCTCATCTCTCGCTTGCTTTTTGTCAAAGTAGCAGGCAAGTACCTGACACACTCTCACACACAAGCTCATGCTCTATAACACTTCTGAGGGATGTAGTGCCTTCAATAAGAATCTTTTCCAGAGCGTCTAGTATTTGAGTATTTGGTCACCAGTTATGGTGCTGTCTGGGGGTGGGGGCTTGATGGGGAGTATGCCACTAAAATCCATCTGTGAGAGCTAGGATCCTGCCACGCCACGTGCCGTTCACCCTCTGTTCTGTGCTTGCATTGGCAGATGTAAGCTCGTAACTTCCTGCCCCTGCCACATGTCTCACACTGTGCCCACCATTACAGACTCTAACACTCTGGAACGGAAGCCGAAATAAACTCTTTTTTCTGAAATTGACCTTAATTGTGATGTTTTATCACCTCAACAGAAAAATAGGTAATACAAGTCACACATGATTCACCAGCAAAAGCAGTTTTTGAAATTTATCATGTAAGTAACTAAAGTTGACAGAACTGGTGTCTGACAGAATTCAAGAAGTTTTTAATCAACTTTTAATACCACAGGAAAAGCAGATAGACAGAACCACTGTGTGGTTATTTCCCCAGTTCCATAGTATGTAACTAGAATAAATATACTTCGCAACTAGCACAATCCCCATAATGACCCACAAATCATTACAGTAGGAAAGATCAAGTAAGAGCCCATAGAGATTCCTCTCCTCACCAATGCAGGAAAAAAAAATAAGTATGCACGCATACACGTGTACACACATGCACACATACAAACTGGTGCTGTAACTAAAGATTTGAAAAAAGAAAAAATGGTGACCATATGGCTAGGCTGCTCGGTCTTTTTATAAGCAGATGACTCCTAGTGAGGGGATGTGAATTATCATCGAGACAGGCAGTGCTCTAACAGCAGCTAGCATCTATGATGCAGTATTTCCTGGATCACAGTAATGCAACTAGTAACCTAGTAGTCAAACACTTTTTTCTCTGTACTAGTTTAAAAAGGGGGAAAGGCAGAAGCACTTCACTTCACTAAACCACACCAGTCTTCAGGTCTATGTTAACTTTTCTACATTCCAACATGTTCCACAGACCATGATCATATTGGGCATCTACACAGCATCACATTGGCTTCCTACATAGATGACATTATACTGACTAGATCTGATGATTGAGAAATAGCATGGTGGCGCACGCCTTTAACCCCAGCACTCGGGAGACAGAGGCAAGCCGATCAATGTGAGTTCGAGGCCAGCCTGGTCTACAAAGTGAGTGCAGGACAGCCAAGGCTACACAGAGAAACCCTGTCTCAAAAAAAAAAAAAAAAAAAAAAAAGGAGGAGGAGAAGCGGGTAAGGAGGAAGAAGAGGAGGGGAGGAGGAGAAATAGCAGTGTATGTCTTAACGGGATACATGAAAGTCCTGGATGTGGTATAAGCCTTTTATTCAGCACTCAGGAGGCATAGGTAGATAGATCTCCATGAGTTTGAGGCTGCCCTGGTCTACATAGGAAATACCAGGACCACCTGGGTCACCCAGAGACACCTGCTTTCCCTTAAAAAAAAAAAGAAAGAAAGAACCCAGACACAAACAAAATCAAAACCAAAATACCGGATAAGAGACATGCAAACCAGAGTATGAAGTTAAGCTCTACTCCTGGGTTTCTGCTATCAGACGACTGAAAACATAGTTACTTTAACAGAGAGAATTTAGTATAAAGAACTAAATACATATAGAACTGTCAACCAGGCAGTTGAAAAAGCAAAGATAAGTATGATATAACAGAAGAATAAGCTTCAGAAAGCAGTTACTATTCTGGGGGAACAAAGGATAAGTTGAAGATATTAAAACTTCAAAACAGAAAAAAAAACTCTTTAGAGCCAAAACTGAGACCCCTGAGGAAGAGATAGTCTAGCTGGCACTCAGTCCAGCCTACTCATTGCACAAACAGAATTCTGAATTTAAAGTTCTCACCCCACGCTACCCAACGTATTACTGGTAAAGTTCAGACACTGGTCATAAAGTCAGGAGACCAGCAACCAGCAACCAGCAGCCAGCAATCAGCAACCAGCAAAAGCAGCAGCCACCCCGAGAACACCTCTGGGGATTTAGCATTATATACGCTCTGAAGAGTCCCCAGAATTCCAATCATAAACTATCTCCAGCTGGCAAAATCATGCCCTTACTAGAGCATGAGGCAAATTATACTCAGCTACTGTGGTCAATCTGAAGCAGCCCCATATTCCACATCTGGGATTAAAACAAAAGCATATTCAAATAACTGGGTTTTTTTTTTTTTTTTAAACCAAAATTCTCACTATACCATATCACTCTCTACATACTATCTTTTGTCTGGTCAAATATTCTTTTTTATTTTAATTTCATTAATTTACTCAGATTACAACTCCATTGTTATCCCATCACTTGTATCCCCCCATTCCTCCCTCCCTCCCGCTTTCACCCTATTCCTCTCCCCTAGGTCTAAGACCAAGGGGCATGGTCAAATATTCTTTCTGTTCACACACATACACACACACAAATAGACAGATAGATGATTAATAGATAAGAAAAAATAATTAAATATATTCAAGCAATAACTCTAGAGTTAGAGAAATAAATTATAGACTGTGTGTATACACACAGAAGCATATGGGCGCACATGTGCGGGCACATGTGTATGCATGCATCTATAGATTGATAGATAGGTAGGTAGATGAATAGGTAGGTGGGTGGGTGAGTGAGTAGATGGATGGATAGATGGAATGATGGATAGATGGATGGATGGATGGATGGATGAATAGGTGGAAGGATGGATGGAAGGAAGGAAGGATGGATGAAATGATGGATGGATGGAAGGATGGATGGAAGGATGAATGGATGGATGGATGGAAGGATGGAAGGATGAATGGATGGACGGATGGAAGGATGGGCGGATGGATGGATGGATGGGTGGAAGGATGAATGGATGGATGGATGGAAGGATGGAAGGATGGATGGAAGGATGAATGAATGGACGGATGGAAGGCTGGACAGATGGATGGATGGATGGATGGGTGGAAGGATGAATGGATGGATGGATGGATGGAAGGATGGATGGAATGATGGATGGAAGGAAGGAAGGATGGATGAAATGATGGATGGATGGATGGATGGAATGATGGAAGGATGGATGGAAGGATGAATGGATGGATGGATGGGTGGGTGGGTGGAAGGATGAATGGATGGATGGATGGATGGAAGGATGAATGGAATGATGGATGGAAGGAAGGAAGGATGGATGAAATGATGGATGGATGGATGGAATGATGGAAGGATGAATGGACGGATGGATGGAAGGATGGACGGATGGATGGATGGGTGGAAGGATGAATGGATGGATGGATGGATGGATGGATGGAAGGAAGGAAGGATGGATGAAATGATGGATGGATGGATGGATGGATGGATGGATGGATGGATGGCTGGCTACACATGTGTATGCAGAGGTAGAAGCTGGGTATCTCCCGCAAGCTTACTTTTTGAGACATGGTCTTTTACAAAACCTTAAGCTCACCAACTCAACTAGACTGGCTGGCCAGAAATCCCCGCCCAGAGATTCTGAATGAGTGCCACAGCACAGAGCTTCTGAGCACAGCTCATGCTTGTGCGGCAAGGGCTTTACCAACTGAGCCCTAGCCTGTGTCACTTGTATACATCCTTTCTCACTCCATGCTAGACAGAACCCATTCCAGCTTTTAAAATCATACAACAAAGAGTTCTTCTGAAGGCCATGGATGCTGTCTTCTTATCTACATATTAACTGCATGGATATATATACATTATGAAAATCCGCAGTACATTATGACTTTTGTATCCAAAAAAACTGCAAGGTATGCTTCCTACACTTTCCATATGTCCATAACACCAAGATTGGTAAATAAATCTGTAATATATTACCCCTTTCACCCCCCACAAAATAGATAAAGAAACAATGGCAACCTTTGTTTCTGGATTTAATTATAAAAAACAGTGGAGAAACTGCTTAGTAGTGTATAAATGACAAAAACAATGGAGGAAAAAACGCAACAAATGACAGCTTATTGAGACTTGTAAATATTGAAAAGCAAGAGCATTCAATAGGGCCGCCAAGAGAAAGCGAACAGTGAACGGTAAGAAACTGGAACTTGCAAGATCTGGAGTCAAGAACTGGCTCCATAATTTACTACCCATGTGGCCTAGGAAAGGATACTTCATTCCCACAAACTTCGCATCTGTCCAATGAGCTCACTAATACAGCAGTGCTTAGGGATTAGAAATATCCCTCTGAAATGGTCTTTAATAGCTGTTGTTACTGTGTAAGAATGACAGTGCCACTGTATGCGACACTCGTAAAAAAGAACCAGAATAAGGACAATGGAGGCAATGAGAGAAGACCCAGCCCACACACGGATGCTTTTTATACACGGATGCTTTTGTGTCTTTGATTATGAAGCAAAAGTAATCTCAAAAGAAGAGAAGGATGCCACTGTTTCCTTAGGTTTAAGTAACTGCAATTTTAGGGCCACAGAGATGGCTCAGTGGTTAAGAGTACTCGGTGTTCTCTCAGAGGACCTAAGTTTGCATGCCAGAACCCATGTTGGGTGACTCACAACTGCTGGTAGGCAAGCGCAGTTCCAGGGGATCTAGAGTTCCCCTGGGAGCTCCGGCTTCCCTTGGCTCCTGCACTCATCTACACATACCTCCACAGAAACATAATGAATCTAAAGAAATAAAAACCTTCACTCTCAGCTACGCAAATGAGAGGAAGTTCTCCAAACCGTTGGAAAGGAATATGTTTAAAGCCACACAAAGAAACATGGGAACAATACAAAAGTAGCCCAGCGAGGCAATGCCCTTCAGGAGACGAGCAAGGTCACCAAGCAGGAAATCTGACACAGTTTCAATCCCCACACAGGACAATCAAACCTCTCCCCATTGGCTGGGTTACAGCCTCGAGGTCTTTTCCATGTTGGCTAATTGTAAAAGAACTGAGACAAACGGAAGAGGAAAGGGACCTATTACTCTGGGATGCAGACAGCCTCTCTTAACAAGTGTTCTATCAGGTGAGAGAGATTAACGATTTGCATGGATGGTCTTACAGTGTGCAGGATAGTGAGAAATTTGGATTTCTTGGCATGGAAGGTATAAGTCCAGTTGGCCCGTGGCTAGCTGGCCAGGCTGGGCAGAGAAACAGCTTTTCACAAAACCACTTTTACTCTAGCCTACACTGAAACTTGTAAAACCTACACCGAGATTACAAATGATAGGATACAATGGGAGGATTCCGAGTAGTGAAATGTTGGCAGAGATGGGGAAATAAAACCGGGGTCTTAGAGAATAACAAGTTTGAAAGGGGAGAAAATATGAAAAGCAGCCAGGGCTGGAGCTCGTCTGGTAGAGCGGTTAGCGCGCATCATGAAGCCCTGGATTTCACACCCAGTACCACATAAAACCAGGTGTGGTGACACAAGCCTCTAATCCCAGCACTCACTCTGGAACTGGAGGCAGAAGAACTGGAAACTCAAGGCCATCCTCAGTGACAAAGCAAGTTCAAAACTAGCCTGGAGTGTATGCGATCCTGTATCAAACAAAGTGAGCTGGGCGCTGGAACCAAAGAGTGGCCCAGTCTCTTCTCTGTTAGCAGCCCTGGGTCCTACACGAGCCCATGCTGGTGGCGTACAGCTGACCACCCTTCCATTTTAAGGGAGTCTATAGGCTGCTTTGCTTGCTTGCTTGCTTTTCTGTGCTGGGGGCTGAACCCAAGGACTCCACAACCAAGCTACATCCACAGCCCAAGACTCAGTCATTTTAATCACCAGCTAGAAAATCCTCCTGTTAATGCCTTTGCCTTCTGGAAACTCTTGGATAAGATCCTGAACCAATAGTATTTTAGTATCTGCTATAATCCACTGGGCTATTCTGGAAACAGCTCTTCAGTTGTATTAAAATGACGTTCCCTAAAATAGCAGTCTAACCGCTCCTTCCACATCCCACTTACTTACTGTTGTACATGTGAAACATGAAGCCTTCCTAGCATCTCTCCTCAATAATCTTTCCTCATCCCCAACTCTTGAACCCCTCTGTTCACAGACACAGCTCATGGCTGCCCCCGAGCCATCTCTGAGCGGGTTGGAGGTCTGCCTGCAGTGTGGGCTGTGAGTGTGAGATGGAACTCAACATCTGCCAGCCGCACTCCAACAGGAGCCTGTCATATCTTCCTCTGGTGGGAGCTGGCCAAGCTGGAAAGAACTATGGTTAACAGAATTAACCCACCCACGCTCCCTCCATCACAAAACCAGTGTTAGTGTTTTCTGCATTTGCTGCCAGTGTCCAGATGTATAGCACAGCATTAAGGTGAAGAGTGTGTGTGTGTGTGTGTGTGTGTGTGTGTGTGTGTGTGTGTGTGTGTGTGTGTTGTGTGTCTATGCATTCTGCTAAATGTATTCTAATGATAGTAAGGGTCGTTTTAAAGTGGCCTGAATTTTAATTGCTGGAGAAAAAGTATCTTGAATAGAAAGACAACAGCTACTCAATAATATTCTAATGTTAGTCAGACACGCTGTTTTCAGAGTTTGCTGAGGGAGGGGGTTGTTAAGACAATGCCTGTTGTTGCCCAGGCTAGCCTTGACATCAATGTATAACTCAGGCTAGCTTTGGAATCCTAGGGCTCAACTTCCAGCAGAACAGAGCAGGGGCTATAGTTCAGGAGATGGAGTGCACTAGGCCCTACAGCACACGCCAGGGCTGTGACTAACAGGCCTGTGACGCCAGCACTCAGGAGGTGGAGGCAGGTGGATACCTTCTATCTCAGTGAGTGGAATAAAGCAGATGTGATAGTGTGTTGTTACCCTCAAGGGAAAGGGACAAAGTCACTGCGCTCTCCATCTCTTACTATCTAATGTCTTCATAAGGCATCTGACCAGCCCCACAGGAAGGCTCTCATCATGAAAAGCTAAGGCCGCTTGCCAACAGCTACAAAGATTCTCAGGCCTGCAGACAGCACAGGGAAGTCATCTGGAGCCACCCAAGTAAGGCATTCTCAAATTCCCGTTCTCAGAAACTGATTTATTTTAATCCATTAAGGTATTTTCCAGCTACCATTTGGAGGTATTTTGTTATGTAGAAGTAAATATAATTACAAATGTGTGTTTTGAAGTAAATTCTCAGTCACTGAAGAGGATAAAAAGCTAATTGCCTTGGATTTTTATTTATATTTAGTGGTAGAGAAGTACATAAATATATTTGATAGTGAACATACACAATCCAATGTGACACCCCACAGCTTCAGAATGGCTTTTCTAACTGTACAGAAGTTCACAGAGATGTATAGAGTTTAAGTATGGTTAATTTTGCTTTGTGAGTTTCTTTTTTGCAAGGTGTTTGAGGGTTGAGTTGGTTTGGGTTTTGCCTGCCTCTCTTATGTAGCCCTGGCTAGCCTCAGAGATCCACCTGTCTCTGTCTCCCAAATGTTAAAATCAAAGATGTGTGCCATGGGGCCTGGTTGCAATTTCTTTATAATAAAAAATTTATAAAGTTTTAATACATTTTAAAAAATAAATAAGCAAAGCCCCACAAGAAAGAAAGAAAGAAAAGGAAGGAAGCCCTAGGGCCTGTTGCGGTGGGAGAAGACTGCTCTATTCGCAGGCATGAACTGTAGCTCCACTGTACTATGGGTTCTAAAGCTCTGGAGAACTAGTCACTGGGGAATTGAAAGTGTTATGGAGTTCAAGACCACCTAGAAAAGACC
This sequence comes from Acomys russatus, assembly GCF_903995435.1. NCBI lineage: Eukaryota > Metazoa > Chordata > Mammalia > Rodentia > Muridae > Acomys > Acomys russatus. The sequence goes on along the minus strand of NC_067138.1, from coordinate 64,060,928 downwards.
ACCAGATTCAATTCAGATTATACTTAGCCAAATTTATTAAAACTGCTAGCAGAGCTAGAGTCTCTAACCCAAATCAGAGACTGGCCACCCGGAAGCAGGTGAAGGAAGGGCTTTTAAAGGCAAGGGCCACACATACTTCATTTCTGTGGAATGTACAGATCCATGAGGACCCCACTCCCCCTACATACAGCAATGAGCAGCTTTACAGAAGCCAGAGCAAGCAGTTAATCATTTTACAACAGTTACACAATTCGGGGGGGGGGGGGGTGAGATAAGGAGTCAGGGTTGCGGGGAACCTATCTTTCAGGAATTTAGGTCAGCGACAAGTAGCTACTAACATGTGTGCCTGGCACAAAAATGGAGTTTTCCTTGGTCATCACAAAAGCACTGCCAATTAGTAATGCATGGATATATTGAGTGAAGATCTATTAAACTTTAGATGAGACTCACAATTACCAGAGCTTCTGTTTTAAATTAAGGAAGAGAAATGCTGACTGCACAGACAGAGAAGACAAGCTAATCACTATATCTACAGACAGAGGTCTGGGCAAATATATTTTATTCAAAATGAAAAGAGAACCTATAAAAGTTATCATAAGGCCAGCTGGAGAGATGGCTCAGAGGTTAAGAGCACTGGCTGCTCTTCCAAAGGTCCTGAGTTCAATTCCCAGCGACCACATGGTGGCTCACAACCATCTATAATAAGGTCTGGTGCCTTCTTCTGGCCCGCAGGTGCACATGCAGGCAGAAACTGTATAAACAATAAATAAATATATTTTTTAAAAAATTATCATAAGGCATAAGAAAGATCCACAAGATTCAAAGAAACACTTAAGAATAAACAAGGAGTGGAGTGGGGAGGTGTTTCCCCAGTGCCCACAGAGAAGCTGGGAATAGCAATGCACACACCCATATCCCAGCACTTGGCAAGCAGAGAAGCAGACCTCTGCAACCCTGAGGCCAGCTAGCCCAGCCAAGCCAGGTTCGGTGAGAAAGCCTGTCTCAGCTAAGATGGCCAGGAATCCAGGAAGTTATCCAACACCCACTTTCGACGGCTGGTGCACTAGCACCTGTGCGCATGCATGTACCCATCTCCATGAACACATACATACACACATACCAACGGTACAGGCTAAACTAGTCAAAGATCTGGAGACAGACACATCTGCTCTGACAAGCCTGATCTAAAGGAGACAGGTGACTCCTGAGAAAAGGTAAATTACCAAGCAACTTACAACTGATGAGAAAAGAAACACCTACCCACTACAAAGTACCAAGGCCAGGTTGGGGGAAGTGGGAAGGGGATGCCTTTAATCTCATCACTCAGGAGACAGAAGCAGATAGATCTCTGTGAGTTTGAGGCCAGCCTGGTCTACAGAACGAGTTCCAGCACAGCCAAGGAGACACACAGAAAGCCTGTCTCAAAAGACTAAAAAAAAAAACAAAAACTAAACAAACAAACAAAAAATAGTTTACTAAGAAATAGAGACTCATAGACTTCATAATTGAAGTCTACTAAATACCTAAAAACAGGCAATACCTGTTAAATAAATCATCTTGACCTAAACCTGGTTTATAAAAACAGCAGAACCTTACTACCCAAGCTAGAAATGGAGAGCACAACAAAATAATCTAATTTGAAAAAAAATCAATTATAAACATGAACAAAAAAAAAAATTTAGACCAATTATTAGCAGGTCAAATCGCAGATACACTGAAATAATGCATAAAGCAAGTAAAGTTTGTTCCAAAAATGTAAGGGTGATTCGTAACTTTTCAAATTACATTCTTGAAATCTACATTATATTCCCACCGGGAAAGCAATACATATAATCATTTATGTCAATAGATTTCTTCTAGTTTGGTTTTTGAGACAGGGTCTTGCTATGCAGCCCAGGCTTGCCTTGAACTTTCTCCAGTCGCCTACCTGGGCCTCCCAAGTACCAGGATTACAGACATTACCCACCAATCTTGGTCAATAAATGTCCGATTAAAAAAAAACTTGATCAAATCTAGCACGTTCTCTATTAGGGCGGTAAATAAAGAGGGACAGCCTAGAAAGTTAACAAATACAATCAGGCTTTCTTACGAGATGCCACCAAAAAGCCTGTGGGGAAACATCACATTTCACTAACCTCTAGAAGCATCCTCAGTAAAGTCAGGAGTAGGGCAAAACTACTGTCAGCAGTACTGCTGGTCATTCCGCACCCGTACTGTGTCACATATGGAGGCAAGAAAAGGAAATGTGGCTCTCGGCTACAATCAATATGACAAAGTTAAGGCAGAGAGGAGCTATGGAAGAATTTCAGTAACTCCCAAAAGAAATGCCAGGCTGAAGAATGCAAGTAGACCCTAGGGGCCTGCAAAGGGTCACGCAGAAGAATGTTCTCCATAACACGCAAGCCCAATTCAGCTAACCACTCTGCCCAGACCACTGAGTTCCAAGTGCTCTTTGGAATAATTTACCACTGAGATTCAAAGACTTAAAAGGAATATCCACCTACCACCAAACGGTTACAGAGAAATTAAGAAGGGTGTGTGTGTGTGTGTGTGTGTGTGTGTGTGTGTGTGTGTGTGTGTGTGTGTGTACACACACATTCATGGACACTAAAGGAAAACATCAGGTGTCCTATCCCATCATTCTCTCTTATTCCTTCCACACAGGGTCTGGAATTTCACTGCACCTGAAGCTAAGCTAGCAGTCAGCAAGCCCCAGCAATCCTCCTGTCTCCCCCAACCCCACAGAGCCGAGGTTACAAGCACATGTAGCTATCCTCAGCTTTTTACATAGCTACTGGGGATTCGATCTTAGGTCCTCAGGCTTGTGCAGTAAGCTTTCTTACCCACTAAGCCATCTCTCCAGCCTCAAACTTCCTTTTGTACCATTCACTTAGCTTTGTCTTTTAGTGAAGAAGTCAAAGGAAAATAAAAAAAAAAATATATATATATATATATAAATAAGCAGCTGCTGGTAAGAGCACTTACTTCTCATCACTTCTCATATGGAGAACCTGATTGGCTTCCAGCACCCTCATTGGATGGCTCAGACACACCTGTAACTCTAGTGTAACTCCCCCTCTGCAGGCACCTGTACACACACAAACACATGCGCGTGCGCGCGCGCACACACACACACACACACACACACACACACACACACTAAATTAAAAATAAAAATAAATATATTTTTAAAAGAGCATAAGTCAGTATTTCTATAATCCTCAGCATGAGGACCAACCTTCCTGAAACAATAAATAAATCCTCAAAGTCATAAAGGAGATCTGTCTATAAAAAACAGATCGGTCTGAAAATAAAAATAGTAAACAGATTCAACCATGAAGTTTTTAAAACTTCTGCACGAAAAGCTAAAATTGAACAAGCGAAAAACTAAAATAAAGTAAAATAAAAAGCTTTAGCCCTTACAGTAGAATGTCCATGATGCATGAAGAGACTCAATAAAATAAAACAACAATCTACATCCTGACAAACAGGCAGAAGATATTAGGTGGTTACCGGAGTTAAATAAAATAGCCAATAAGCCAAGGAAGCACACACATTAATAACCATGAAAAATGAAAACTGTTTTCTATGAAAATGACAAGAAGTTGCGGACTGAAAATAATCACTACTGTTAAAGAGAACAGGCACTCTAGCACATGCCTGCTTATGCAGGCATTCTCCTGTGAACGCTTTCCTTTACCAAGTATTGAGAGAAAAACATGTTTCCCTCCAAGTCATTCTCAAATTGTGCCTCTCCACAGACCCCTAAGATGTAAAGAGATCGTAAATGGGTCGTAAGAGTTTGGAGGAAGAGACTACAAAAGGGCAAAGGGAACTTGGAGTAGACGAGGAAAATGCTCAACACTTTTATCATGACCGTGGTTCTATTACTGTTTTTACCCAAAATCATGTAACTCTGTGATAAAAGTGAACATCCTTATGTAAATCATACCTTTAAAAATGACTTTTTTAAGCCAGGTGTGGTGGTGCACACCTGTAATCCCAGCACTCGGGAGACAGAAGCAGGCGGATCACTGTGAGTTCGAGGCCACCCTGGTCTACAAAAGCAAGTCCAGGACAGCCAAGGCTACACAAAGAAACCCTGTCTCAAAAAAACAAAACAAAAGAAAAAAATTACTTTAATCTCAGCACTCGGGAGGCAGAGACAGGCAGATCTCTGTGAGCTGGAGGGCAGCCTGGTCTACACAGTGAGTCCAGGTTAGCCAGGATTACAAGAGAAACCTTGTGTGGGGAATGGGGTGGGTGGAGGAGACTTTAAAAACTCCGAGAGCTGGGGCTACACTGGGTGAAAGAGCATTTCCCTAGCACCCATCTCTAGTAACGACAGGCCTGGAGTTTGTTTACACTCAGCATTTAGAAATGTCAACCACAAAAAAAAAAAAGAAAGAAAGAAAGAAAGAAACGTCAACCACTTTTAAAGTTTTTACATTTGGGTTATTAAAACAATACATTAAATGTTAAAATAAATAATGTGTTCTTTACTCAAATAACTGTATTATCCAAAGCAAAAACTATTTCATGAGAAAAGGCTCGTTGCTCTGTTATTTAGGCGTATCTCCTTAATGCCCAGCTTCAAATAGGAATGGTTGGCTGAACTCACCACTTGTTTCAATCATCTCTTACAACACAGCCACTGGGAAACTTCACTGCACACTCATAAAGGCAGTGAAAAGACGAATAACCTCTAAATATCATTATGAAAATAATGAATCTTACAGTGTGTGGCAGGGAAGTAAGTGACGTGAACCACCCTTTGAAAGGGTCTAGTCAATACGGATACAGAGTGGTAACAAAATCTCTTTAATCAGAGACGCAGTATCCCGTGCAGATAAGCTGTCCTTCAATGAGTTAGACTTAGAAACTCTCAAAAACGTATGAAAGTCAAGGATTTAGAAAATCAGTAGTCCATAGAGGTGAGGCAATCAAATCAGCCTTAAGCCTTCACACTTCACCGGCTGGACACGGGAAGGCAGCAGGGAGCAGAGGGCAGTGAAATGCCTGACCTCCACGACAAAGAGTCAGAAAAATAATGGACATAAAAGTAAAGCCACATAGTCAATGTCGGAAGCAGGAGAACAAACATTGCTCTCTAGTCACTTGGTTCATGGAACTCACTGTTGTGAAAACCACATCCCTTCCCACACGTTTCACAGATGTTGAAATACACGCCAAATGACTGTTACCTGGTCCACGTCTCTCTCTAGTGAGTGAGAAAACGCAAAGCCACCCACTCTTGTAGTTTTAACACCCTAACAAGGTGCCAGGTCCCACCTGAGACGTTCTGTTCAGGGGTCTGCATCATTTTCCTAAGACTAGGTCAGAGTCCGGTGGGCCGCAGGGGATCCCGACCTGCCGGCCCTGGGCCATCCAGGCAGAGAGGACGCGGAACCCGGAGCCTGTCCGGCCCCCTTCACTCACCTGGCCGCTGCTTCAGCGTCATCACCGACACCAGGTAGTGGGCGATGTCAAAAAAGGGAAACATGGACGTGCGGGAAAAGGCCAGGGTCAGCTCATCCCACGGGTACTCCATGACGACTACCTACCCCGCCGGCCCGAGCAGCCGCGGCTGCCGGTTCCCCTCCGGCGGCGGGGGTGGGGGAGGGGACGGCCGCGCCAGCTCCAGTCCGGCGCGTGCGCTCTGGCACCCAGGGGGCCCGTCGAGGGCGTGGCCAGTGGCGAGGGGCGTGGCCGGAACGAGAGGCGGGTCCCGCGGGTTCTGGGCCTTGGGTAGGGCCTGGCCTTCGTTCTCCTAATTAAGGTATGATATTTTCTCTGTGTTGCAGTCAGTGCCAACTGACCAGAGGGCCGACGTTCAGAGTCAGATTCTTTATGTAAACGGATGCCGTTCGTCTTTTTATTAAACAACCACGATGTAACTCTCCTACTGAAGATATTAAAAATAAAACAGTAATGATTTATCCGTAGCCTCATGAAACTTGAGTTTTCCCAGGGGGACCTATTTTTTTTTTTAAACGACTCACAGAATTTCACAAAGCATAAAAAAAGTATGGGAAGACCATTGCAGGGAAATGCAAAAAGTATTAAGTGCTAATCTGAAAATGGTAGACGGTATTTTGGCTACAAACTGAGAAATAAAGTTGGAAAAGAAATAAGCCTTTCATAGTAAAGCCAGACGGTTTAACCTTCTGATCAACCACTGCATTGTTTACCAAAAGCCATACCATTGTGGTAAGTTGGTTGTCCAAGTTAAAACTGTGGGCACGGCACTGATGTTGCAATCCAGTACCCAAGATTTATGGGAGGAGACTACCGGTCCAAGACAGAAGGTAGTGAGTAGTACACAGAGACCCAGCTAGAGAAAGACTGTCCAAGCACAGTGAGGTGGAAGCAAACTCCACCTGGAAAGACAGCAAAAAGAGCCAGGTTTTGGAAAAACAAGGAAAAGAGCAATCTGAGAAAATTGCTTGCAAAAAGAACTAGAAATAAAAGAAAAGAAGTAAGTCTGGGTGAGGGGGAAAAGTGAGTTTGGCACATTTTTTATTTGACATGTCAACACATCTTGCTGTTACTTGGAACATGTCAACACAAAAGCTATTGAGTGAGGACATAGATGACCGCTGTGTCACTGTAAAGGACAGTCACCTTCTTTTCTCCCAAATTTAACCTTTGATATTAAACTCATTTAGCAAATGTGACTTGCATATGTGTTTTGTACCAGGCATTTTACTGGATGCCAGAGTCAATGTCCTAAACACAAGGCTTCAAACGTAAGAAAATGATAGCAACTGTCTGCATTTCATAACCTACCAAGAAACAACGGCCTTAAACAAGTAGATTAAATCCAGGCCGGCTTTTCTAAGCAAACACCTTCTATAGAGAAGCATTCTGAACCTCTCGCATACTTTGTTATAAAAATAACAAAATAAGAAACACTCGGGGCTTTATTACTTCTTTTCATAGATACTAGAGGTCCCCTGACATGTGACTCACCACACAAATGTACAAACATGGTCACATCTGTGTAGCACCTAAGGACAATGTTTTTAAGACCTAAAAGAAATGAATTAGTAATATTATACACAAAATAATTCTATCTAGACTTTTATATTTGCTTCTGGTCACTACATAGAGTATTTAGTCTAATGAAATGCTGCATAGTTGAGGAAAACAGGGAATGAAAGAAGGAAGATTAAGAAGAGGAAAGAAGAGCCAGGCGTGGTGGCACACGCCTTTAGTCCTAGCACTCAGGAGGCAGAGGCAGGCAGATCGCTGTGAGTTCGAGGCCAGCCTGGTCTACAAAGTGAGTCCAGGATGGCCAAGGCTACACAGAGAAACCCTGTCTCGAAAAACCAAAAAAAAAAAAAAAAAAAAAAAAAGAGGAAAGAAGAAAAGCAAGATTTGGGAAACGGTCTGGGAGCATTCAGACCTTTCCTAAGATCTGAAAGTGATTTATAAAAGTTGCTGATCAAATAAATTCAAAGAATACATGTTAGAAACAAAGCTGGCCTGATCAGATTAGCATCTAAAGAATTTTGACTCAAGCTCTTCAAAGCTTTTCTTTGTTCAGAAACATGTAAAACTAGTATTTTCTAAAACAACTTTCTCAACAGTGGCACCGTTAACATTTGAACTGAGCAATTCTTTTTATTTATTTATTTATTGCACTAGGCATTGTAGAATATTTAATCCCTGGTTTGTATACACACACACACACACACACACACACACACACACACACACACACACACCAGTTGTGCTGATCAAAAATATCTCCAGATATTTCGAAATGTTCCCAGGGTGGGGAGAATTACAAAATCATGCACAGTACGAGCTACACTGGTAAATGAATAAAGGTCTTTGGCAGAATGTGCCTGTAGTAATACAAACATTGTGCTCATGTCATAAAATTAGCCAGAAGGTTAATTCTAGAACTACTCTCATAACCCATTTTAGTCTCAGCTTGTTCACATTTCCCCTGGTTCACATTTTCTTTCTCTCCTGCAATACTGCCTCCTAGCCACTGAGTGGTGTGCCTTTCACTTTGAGAAATCCACACTAATAATTAAAAAACAAAACAAAACATAAAGAATGCAAGAAAAGAAAGTTCTATATTAAAGGAACCAAATTGCACTTCTAAATTTTAATACACTGGATAGGCATTTTTGTCTAAAGTTGTTGGATTTTTTTTTTTAATTCAATTACACTTATTTATTATGTGTGTGAAGGTTGTGTGTGTGTGGAAGTATATGAGACTCAGCATACATATGCAGGTCAGAGAACAGCTTAATGGAAGTCAGTTCTCCATGTAGGTCTCCCAAGTATCTAACTCAGGGCCTCAGGCTTGGTGGCAAGCACCCTTAACCACCTGAGCCATCTCACCACCTCACCTAAAGTTAATTTAATAGCTGCTCTGTAGCAAATTATATTACAATAAGATATGACAAATAGAACACGTGTACTTTACATTTAATCTTTGGTGGAGGGTTGAGGGGAGGGGGATGTTGAGACAGAGTTTCTTTGTGTAGCTGTGGCTGCCCTGGAATAACATAGCGGGGAGGAGGAGGAGGTGGTGCTGATGCTGGTGGTGGTGATTAAATGAAAATGGCCCCTATAGGCTCATAGGATGTGGCACTATTAGGAGGTGTGACCTTGTTTGAGTAGGTGTGTCCTTGTTCGAGGAAGTACGCGACTGGGGGTGGTCTTTGAGGTCTCAGATACTCAAGGTAAGCCCCATGTTGCTGTCTTTTCCTGCTGCCTGTGGATCAAGATGTAGAACTCTGGTTCCTCCAGCACCATGTCTGCCTCCATGCTGCCATGCTTCCCACCATGACGACAATGGTCTAAATCTCTGAATCTGTAAGCCAGCCCCAACTAAATGTTGTCCTTTATAAGAATTACCATGAGGCTGGAAAGATGGCTCAGTGGTTAAGAGCACTGTCTGCTCTTCCAGAGGTCCTGAGTTCAATTCCCAGCAACCACAGGTGCCTCACAACCATCTATACTGGGACATGATACTCTCTTCTGGCATGCAGGTATACATGCAGATGGAGCATTCAGAAAAGAAAGAAAGAAAGAAAGAAAGAAAGAAAGAAAGAAAGAAAGAAAGAAAGAAAGAAGAAAGAAAGAAATCTTTAAAAAAAAAAAATGTTGCCATGATCGTGGTGTTTCTTCACAGCAATAAAACCCTAACTAAGACAGTTTCCGAGATTGTAAGGGTTGGTTATAGCAGATAGCATACATGATGAATTCAACATGTGTATCCTCTCCATATTAGTGGCTTATCCAGCCTCTCAGTAAGGTACACAGCTATTAAAATATTGGCAAGGGCTGGAGACATGGCTCAGCGATTAGGAGCACTGGCTGCTCTTCTAGAGGGCCTGGGTTCAATTCCCAGCAACCACATGGCAGCTCACAACTGTCTGTAAATCCAGTTCCAGAGGATCCAATACCCTCCCATAGACATACATACAAGCAAAACATGGATGAACACAAAATAAATAAATCTTTAATAAAATAAAATATTGGCAAATTATATGAAGAGGGAATTCTGTTAGCAGCTTCTGAACCAAAGTGAAGAAAGAAGAGCAAAGGGGAAAGACAGATCCTGTCCATCAGTAAGATCAGCTATCAAGCTGCAGCAAGCAAAACACAACAGTAATGAAAGGGCAGGAAAATAGATCAACGAGAGAGGGAAAAGCAATCTCCCTGATAAGAGAGACCTATGCCATTGTTGTGGCCTGGCTCCAGTCTTGGGCAGCCATCTTGTAACCATGAGGTTATCTACCTAGTAGATAACCAAATGTATCAGTTGTGCCTCTCTGCCTTCTATTTTGTGAGATAAAATAGTCTGGTATTAAAATAATAATAATAATTAATTAATTAATTAATTAAAATAAAAAAATAGTCTGGTATTGACTTGGGGAGGGGAAGCACATCTTTCCTCATACAGAAGTAGGAAGGCAAGCACTCTGCCTTCTGAATTCTTCTATAAACTTCCCTTTAGCCTCCCCACTGCTTAGATCCAGGGCCAGTTGTTAACTTTTAGTCATCCCGCATAGACAATCTAGCCTCTCGTTTTAGAATGCAGAGGTAACATCTTTTGTCTTTGGGCTCTAAGAAGAATGCTATTAACTATATTTCTACTCCAGAAAATGGGCAAAGGATGGAGACGACAGTAAAGGTTGGAAAGAAAAATCCGTACACATGCAGCTCTGAGTGCCCACAAGATGCCTGTAAATTAGGAAGATGTCTTGATTAACCCAGTGCACTGGCGACAGATCAAAATGGGCACTTGATGCTCAGAAAAGAACCCTCCAGGCAATTCCTCCAGCAGACAGAGAAGTCAACATGGCTGGCTTTAGCACCTGCTTTCCTTTTTTGTTTTGTTTTTGAGACAGGGTATCACTATGTAAATCAGGCTAGCCAAGAAACTCACTGAGATACACCTGCCTTTTCCTTCTGACTGCTAGGATTCAAGGCCCGGCCTACTGCCCAGCCCTCCAGCACCTGTTTTTTTAACTACTGCATCTCAAAACAGAAAAAAAACAGAGATGCCTTGTGTAGCACTAGTAGGAAGCAGACAGAGACAGACACCTTCCGGTCCCTCTATGAGAACCGGATATCAGAGTCAATGGGGTCCAGAAATAGAACCTTGGAAATTGCAAGTGGGTTCTGACCCCTACCAGTTACAGAAGGAAATCATTCCATTGTGAGCTGTCCATGTGACAAGTGACCGTAAATACATACCCCATTGCTTGCGGTAAAAAATAGTATGGCTTTCTTATAGACTGCATCACATATCCCCTGAGTCTACTGATTAAGTCAATGTTCAGTTAGCATCAGCATGGATGGCTGGGCACAATGTATACTCCAAGGACCCCCTCAATCACACTGTGCTCCTCAACTATCTGTAAATCTTGTGAAATATAAAATCTGTGAAGTCAGGTGTGGTGGCGCACGCCTTTAATCCCAGCACCCGGGAAGCAGAGGCAGGCGGATCTCTGTGAGTTCTAGGTCAGCCTGGTCTACAAGACGAGTCCAGGACAACCACGGCTACGCAGAGAAACCCTGTCTTGAAAAACAAACAAATAAATAAATAAAAATAAAATAAATTCCATGAAATGTGAGACTCTATTCATAACTTATTATTTGTAAAGCTGAATCTTCTTAAGGTTTTGTCTAAAAAGCTGACTTGTAAGTTTCCTTAGCTTAAAGAATCAACTAAGAAGTCGAGTGTGTTGGCATGCAGCTATAAGGCCAGTGGCACAGAGCTGTCAGGCCAGTGCTCAGGAGGCATGAACTCTAGGCCAATAAGGGCTGCACAGTGAAACCCTGTCTAATACTAAATAAATGCATAAGTATATAAGTAAATAAATAAAAACTAAGGAGAATATTTTGATAGCAGAGTTTCTTTCTTTCTTTTTTTTTTTTTAATAGAGTTTCTTACAGGCACCTAAAAAAGGGATACTTTGCCAAAGTCATTTAAATGGAAAATCCATGCCCACCCCAGTGGCCCAAGCAATTTATTAAACTGGAGTATAAATTTAAAAATACTATTTATATATTTTCAGATTTCCATTATTTCAGGTAAAAATCAGGTTAGCTATAGTGTTTATTCACCTAGTAAATACATATTTCATCTTTCAGACAGGGCCCAACAGATTATAATAGGGAAGTCCTCCTCTACCCTTTGTCTCCCTGTTAGCACTGGCCCACAGTTGGCAGCACATCAACTTCATCCATGACCACCAACGGACATGGACAAAATGTTTCATCTCATGCAGCATGGCAGCAGCATAGAAGACAGAGCTCTGTCTGCAGTCAGACCACCCACTCGCTGTGTGCCATTATCAAGGGCGTTGATCAATCTCTGTAAGCTGGTCTTTGCCCTCAGCATAGACATCACAGCTCTGTTTCAGTGTTGTTTTAGAAATTAAGAGATAACCCATCACACTGTTTTGCACAAAGGAAACTTAGGCGGTCCTCTCCTCCTTTCATACTAACGATGCTTTTGTACCAGTGAATGCCAGATGCCCTGAGTCTTCTACTTGCTAGCAAATTTACCACGGCAGAGTGTCTCTCTGCTTGTTTCTCATTCCTAAAATAGTAAAAGTAAATTCTAGAACTCAGTGGGGGAGGATTAGTATAGTGAACTATATAAAGAATACTGCCTAGCACATAGGAAGCCCTCATGATAGCCTGTCAGGAAGAACCTATACTTATTTGTCTGATATCATGAAGATTTTCTGAATAATTTTCACTTGTCATGAATAGAAAACAGCACATAAGAGGACTCAACTTTGTATTCTAGGGCATGTACCCCCTGGGTGCCAGGAATTGAAATTATGGCGTCACATTTGCTAGGCAGGTGCTCTACCACTGAGCTTTATCCGCAGCCCATTACCTGCATACCCTAATGGAAATAATGAAGAGACAATGATTGCATTTGGGTATGTGTGCACTTTTGAATGTTTAGTGAAATTACTTGTCTAGAGCTGCATATAAAGATGGCTCAGTGGGTAAAGTAGAGGGCCAGAGAAGCCACATAAAAGCCAGGCAGGTTTGGCAGCTGCCTAGAATTTCAGAACTCAGGATGCAGAAATAGGGGCCCTTAGATCAAGCTTGCTGGTTAGAGCAGCCAGAATTGATGAGCTGTGGGCTCATGAAGAGACTTGCCTCAACAAATAAAGTGGAGAGAAACCCAGATATCTCGTGTCAACTTTGGACCTTCACATGGACACATACCTGCACACGCACACACATGCTCACACACACTCAGACATGTATACAGACATCACACACAAAACCAAAAATTGTCTCTAGCACTCCAAGAAGAGTGGGTTTTTCTTGTGCTTTTTTTTTTTTTTTTTTTTTTTTTTTTTTTTACTGTTAGTAAATGATTATTAGACTTCTCCAAAGAAAATAGTAATGATGCTCCCTATGATACTTGGAGGTGACCCTGTGACTTTGAATATGGCACGTCCTGAGTTTTTCCAGCTCTCACTTTCACGTTCTCTCAGCTGGAAGTCACTTATGCTAAAAAGTAGCTTGTTTGGTACAGAAAAAAAATAATAATAATAAGCTTGGTGTCCTTTCTGCTGCTCTCACTTCACCCAACCCTGACATGTCAAAGTAAAGATTAGGATTTGCTAGGATGTATTCTAAATAAGGGGATGCCCCTTTCCCAACTAAGGTTAGGACAACTGGTCAGCAGCTGTTGCAAATCCATGACCCGGAGAGTGGTTGAGGATAAAATTAGAGACTAGCTAATTAGAGGGACAGGCTGGCAAGTCTGCTCAGTTAGATCATAGCTGAGACTAAGAAATCCATCCTAAGCCACATGATGTACTGTCTATTGGCTTGAGTAGAATGTGGTCAAGCATTGCCCAGGCAGAAAGGTGAGAAAAAATGGAGCCAATAAAGCAAGAAGACAGCTCAGAGACAAGGAAGTTTGGTTGACTAGCCATATAAAACTCCTCTAGGCTAGAACAAGCAAGAATTTCTTCCACACAGGTAAAGAGTTGAAAGAAACCAACAAACAAACCACCACAGTAAAAACATGCACTTATTCTCCCAAAAGAATTTGCTGTCCAAAAGAATACCTTCACACACACACACACACACACACACACACACACACACACACATACACACACACATCTCAACAACAATGAATAAGATTAAATGAGAGGGACAATGATATAACAACAGCACTCACACAAAATTCTCAAAAAATAAAATAGCTAAATCTTAAAAGGAAAAAAGTTACATTAAAATTACTAACTTTTTATAATCAAAAGACATATTTTTAAAATGTGCATCTTATGCAAAATACATAAAACCTGTTATAAATTATAAAAAGTCTTTTTTTTTTTTTCTTTTTAAAGAAAGTTGAGCACAAGAAAAAGAGAAAATATGTTAATAGACAGTCATAAAGAGGGTGTCCAGGCCTGGGGCATACACAGAACCCTTAGCCTGTGGCAGCACCAGGTTTCCCAGCACAATAACAACAGCAAACAGACTGTCAAAATCACCAGTAAACACATCACAACATGCTCAGTCTGATAGTCAGCATGAAAATACAAATTTAAGCAATTTAAATAATAGAAAATACTCAGGCTGGTGAGATGACTTGGCAGGTTAATGTGCTTGCCATGTAAGCCTGGTGTCCTGAGTTCAAGTTCCAGAACACTCATAAAGGCAAAAGGCGAGAACTGACTCCACAAACTTGCTCTCTCTATCCTCAAAGCTCACCTTGATACATGCACAATGGTGCACAAACACACCCACAATAGTAACTAAACATTTAAGGGAATGCTTTTCAAAATGACTAAAATCAGCAGAGCAGTGGTGGCGCACGTCCTTAATCCCAGCACTTGGGAGGCAGAGGTAGGTGGATCTCTGTGAGTTCAAGGCCAGCCTGGTCTACAAAGTGAACTGCAGGACAAACAGGCCTACAGAGAGGAAAATCTGTCTCGAAACAAACACAAATAAAATGACTAAAATGAGAAGGAAGGATAATAGCAAATGCTGGTGAAATGTAAGACAATTCGAACTTGCTAAGTGTAAATACATTTCGCCAACTCCATTCCTGAAAGAGCATATGTCAAGAGAAGGAAAAGCAAAAACAAAACTGCATATGCATAGCAGCACTGTTTATAACAGTCCCAAACAGAAATCAAGCCAAGTGCTCATCAAAGTAATGCAGATTAATACATTGTAGTGCAGCCATTGCTACATGTGGCTATAAACTACTCTACCAGTAAAAATGAAACAGTGTTGCCTGCAGTGAGATTCAATGAATCTCACAAACTGTGCTGGAACCAAGTAAGAGCTTTACTAGAAATACTTTCTTCATGGGCCCATGTATGTGTGTTTAAGACAGACAAAATTGAGCTATAGATGGCTCAGTAAATGAAGTATTTGTCTTACAACTGTGAAGACTGGAATTGAGATCACCAGAACCTACATAAATGCAATGTAGGCATGGCATTAATTCTAGCCCTTAGAAGGCAGGGACATGAGCTCCCCAGAGTCAAATGATAGCTAGTCATTGGTGAGCTCTGGCTTCACCCAAAAAGCTCTGTGTCAAAGAATAAGGTGGAAAGCAACCAAGAAAGACACCTGACACCAACCTCAGGCCTCCACGTGCATGTGCACACATGTGCACACATACCTGTATACACATGCACCCACATACATGGGAATATCAAACACATATAAACATGCATTAAAATTGAAGAATTTCGGGCAAGTAAGGAATGCTGAAGACTGGCGATATAGTCTTCCCTGGGAAAGAACACACCAATTAGTTATCCAAATCCTAGGGTCAGCCCTGTAAAACACACATGCAAGTAACATTGCACAGAATGAGCAGGTCATACTTAGAAATAGATATGTATAGACATATATGAAAAAAAGAGGCCATGAGTTTGAAAGAGAGCGAGTAGGGGTGTGTGAGATGCTTTGGAAGGAGGAAAAGAAAAAAGTAACAGCAGCAGCCACAACAAGAACAACAAGAATCAAACCAGACAAGAATGATCTTAGAACTGGAAGTCAGGATTGTGGCTACTCCTAGGGGCAAGACTGAAGATCTTGAGGTTTGGTTCCTAGCCATAAAATTAGTAGGTTCACTTTGTAAAACTAGAGTTGCAGTTTCCCTACTTTGTGTGCTCATGTGTATGTGTAATACGTGGGGGCCAGAGTACAGCCTCAGGTATTGTTCCTAAGGTACTATGCATCTTTATTTTGAGAAAAAAAAATCTCTCACTGGCCTAAAACTAGACAAGCAAGAAAGGCTGTCCTACCAGAGAGGCCCAGGGACCCACCTGTGTCTGCCTCCCCATTGCTGGGATTGCAAGTGTGTAAAACCACACCTGCTGTTTTATGTAGTTCTGAGGATTGAGCCCAGGCACTATTTACTTACAAAACAAGCACTTTGCCAACTCTCCAGCTGAGTTTCCCCTTTATGCACTGATGCATATTTCAAAATATATGCATACTTGAATCCTAGCATATTAACATTAGACGGCAAACAATCTCAGCAGAAGAGGAGTTGAGATGCTCTAATAGGCATTAAGCAGCTTGGGGTTTGGTAGGCAGTCTGGGTCTGTCTGGTTTGAGGTTCACTTTTGTTTTACTTGGTTTCCCTGGGAAGTCTGGGAGTGGGGCAAGCCAGAGAAGGAATAAAAGCCTATCCTAATTCATGTTTAAATGTTTATAATTCGAGCTGGGCATGGTAGAACACGCTTGTAATCCCAGCACTTGGGAGGCAGAGGCAGGTGGATTGCTGTGAGTTCAAAGCCAGCCTGGTCTACCACGTGAGTGTAGGGCAGCTGAGATAACACAGAGAAACCTTGTCTCAAAAAACTAAAAACAAAGCGACAGCCTACAGACTGGGAAAAGATCTTCACCAACCCTACATCTGACAAAGGTCTAATATCCAAAATATATAAGGAACTCAGGAAACTAAACACTACCAAACCAAATAACCCAATTGAGAAATGGGGCTCAGAACTAAACAGAGAATTCTCAACAGAGGAATATCAAAAGGCAGAGAAACACTTAAAGAAATGCTCAACCTCCTTAGTCATCAGGGAAACGCAAATCAAAACAACTCTGAGATTCCATCTTACTCTCATCAGAATGGCTAGGATCAAAAACTCAAGTGACACCACATGCTCACGAGGATGTGGAGAAAGGGAAACACTCCTTCATTGCTGGTGGAAATGCAAACTAGTACAGCCACTTTGGAAATCTATCTGGCGCTATCCCAGAAAACTGGGAATAAGGCTTCCTCAAGACCCAGAGCTATTCCACTCCTTGGAATATACCCAGAAGATGCGCCAGCACATAACAAGAGCATTGCTCAACCATCTTCACAGCAGCCTTATTCATAATAGCCAGAACCTAGAAACAGCCTAAATGTCCCTCAGTAGAAGAATGGATAAAGAAACTGTGGTACATTTATTCTATGGAATACTACTCAGCTATTAAAAACAAGGAATTCCCGAAATGTTTGGACAAATGGATTGAACTAGAAATGATCATAATGAGTGAGTTAACCCAGAAGCAGAAAGACTCAAATGGTATATACTCACTTATATCTGGACACTAGCCCAAGAGGCATGTCCCATGAAAGTATTCACTCACCAGGAAAGTGGGTCAGAGGGGAGGACATCCTGTTGGGTCTCTAAGTGAGAGAAGCATGGGAGAATGGGAAAATAAAAGGATCGAGGGTCCTAGGAACCTATAAAAAGAACATTAGGATGGGCAGATCTGGGCCCAGGTGTCTGGCTCAAACTGTGGCACCGGCCAAGGACAATACATGCAGTAAACTTGGAACCCCTACCCAGATCTAGCCAATGACTAGGATGCTCTTCACAGTAGTAGAGAGGGGGGTCTGTCTTTCACACAAACTCTGGTCCCCCTTATTGGACCACGTCCCCTGGATGGGGAGGCCTGGTGGCACTCAGAGGAAGGATAGCAGGCTACCAAGAAGAAACTTGATACCCTATGAGCATATACAGGGGGAGGAGGTCCCCCCTCAGTCACAGTCTTAGGGGAGGGGAGTAAGGGGGAA
Source organism: Acomys russatus (assembly GCF_903995435.1). NCBI lineage: Eukaryota > Metazoa > Chordata > Mammalia > Rodentia > Muridae > Acomys > Acomys russatus. Next base: position 64,043,365 of record NC_067138.1, on the reverse strand, counting down.
ATGGGAGGGAGGGAGAAATGGGAGGATGCAAGGGATGGGATAACAATTGAGATGTAATATGAATAAATTAATAAAATATATTTAAAAAATAAAAAATAAAAAAAGTTTATAATTCACTCAAAGACATCGTCATGTCATTGGCTCAAGGATTTCTTCTCAAACCCTCAGCTACAGCTACAGTGCAGGTAATGTCCATAGTGTTGTACTCTTCCGTGGTCTGACACACAAATAATCCTCTCCAGAGCACACAAAGCTGGTTGCATTCATCCAGAGATCATCATAGGGAACCTCAAGCCTTAGGAATGTGCAGCTTTGGGGCTGCATAGATGGCTCAGCAGTTACAGGCTCCTGCTGCTCTTCCAGAGGACTGAGTTGTTTCACAGCCACCAGTAACTCCATTCCAGAGGATCTGACATTTAAAAATAATCAGCATTTACTGTAACTTTTGTTTTGTTTTGGGTTGTTTGTTTGGTTGGTTTTGGTTTTTCCAGACAGGGTTTCTCTGTGTGACAGCCCTGGCTGTCCTGGACTCACTTTGTAGACTAGGCTGGCCTCAAACTCACAGAGGTTTGCCTGCCTCTGCCTCCCAAGTGCTGGCATTAAAGGCCTGCGCCACCATGCCTGGCTGGAACTTTTTTAATAGCCAGAGGTGGAGTTGCTTGGAAGTCTAGGGGGTGGTGGTAGATTCCATGACTGTTGTGGAGCCCCTCAATCATATGCTTTGGCACACTGTGAGGTCAGCTAGGAGGAAAGATAGACAGGAAACAAACAATTCTCCCAGGGCTCAGGCATTATTCAGGAAAAGACACGATGGGCAGGGAGCCTCTAGTCTATGAACCAGAACCCACTGTCTGCTTACAGGCTGGGGTAGTTAGGTGCAGAAAGCAGGTTAGGAATTGACAAGTTTCCATTTTGGGCCAGCAGCTGGCCATCGCGAGGGGCCACTAGTGAGTGGCTAGTTAAAAAATGTCAAGTCTGGAAAAGCACCCTCGTGTGACTGGATATTACTTGAGGCCAGTTAGGGTAAGAAGGCAAAAATCTAGAAAAACAAGTCACCTAGTGTCTGGGAGACAAATTACGTCAGGCTGAGCAATTGTTATTGCTTAACCTAAATGGAGGAAGTTTACAAAATGGTGTGACCATGGCTAACACATGGGACAAAAGCATCCCTGTTCTTCCTGCAAAGGTCAAATAAAACCATCTAGTCAGCCTGTTGCGGTCTTTGAACAACCATATAACTTGAGCTCCAGATATGCTAGAAACTAGCTAGCTAGGAGCCAATATTTGTCCTCAAAAGCTGGGTAGGCGAGGTGCCTGAGGGGAGGCTCAATTTCACCAAACTGCCATTCTCTGTGGCTGTTAGACCACATGAGCCAGCGAGATGAGACCACATCAATTCTCCTGCAAATTGCCTTTCAGAAGTAGTATAGAGAATGACCCAGCAGTTAGATTAAAAAAAAAAAAAAAAATGACCACCATCCCACTGCAGCCCACGTAGACTTTTGAGAAGTATTTGTGAGGAAGTCCCAAAAGACAGCTTCGCGCATCTAATCAACAGATGTCTGGATAAGCGCTTTCTTCCGGTTCTTGGAAATCTCTTCTGCAGAGGCGCACTGACAAATGTGTGAAGACTGCAGAAAACGTACAGTAACAGCAGGAAGCTGTCGCTGCAAGCTAAGTGGAGGAGGTCCAGGAGGGCCCCGCTGCCACCGTAAACACAGAAATGAAGAAGATCCAGGAAGGAGCTGGCTGCCGAGGGCACTAGCATGACAACCCCACTTTGTAAATGCACTGGTTTGCCTGCCCTCCCTGGATCTGACGTAAGGGGTTTCTTTCAGGAGACTCCTAGCGAATCCCCATGATAACCAACTGGGACACTAAATGTGTGAGCACTCTCTCAGATCACTGTTCACCGTGTACCCATTTCCAGCCGAAGAAAGCCAGGCCTCTTTTAGTCTGCATGTCTTGAAACAAACACCTCTTAAAACCTCAAGCCCAAGTTCAAGAACAGATAACAATTTGTGGATAAAATTAGTAAACCAGCTTTCCTGTCGTCAAGGCAGCCGTTGTTTACTGATCTCCCATCATTCTTTCTTTTCTGAAGACGGGGTTTCCCCTATGATGCCCAGGTGGGCATTGCACTTGTGATCTTCCTGACTCAGCATTCGGGGTAGCTGGGATTTACAGACCACCGTGCGAGGGCTGAAGAGCAGTGCGGAAGAACAGCCTGAGTGTCGTGCTTTTGTTTATTATATATCTAATCACAAGAGCTGGGCCCAAGTATCTCAGGTATGCCTTCCCATATCGCTATATGAGGAGCTCTCTGAGGTGCCCAGCTCTGCCTACTGGATACACCGCAGGGCTGCTGGTCCACAATCCCTGCACCTTCTGAAAGTAAGGGTTTTGTGTAATCTTACCCATCCCCTTGACTAAATTCAGAATCGCCGTGGAACCTCACCTACAAATGTTTCTATGAGAGGCTTCACTGAAGAGGGAAGACCCACCCTGGAAGAGGGTGCTACTTCTGTGGACTGGAGTCTCAGGCTGAACAAAAGAGAGTGACAGAGCACCAGAAGTCACCTCCTTCTGCTCCACAGCTGCGGCCCCGATGTGGCCAGCCGTGCTCCCAACATCATACTTTCTTCCCTCAAACTATGATTCAAGATGATCCCTTCCACCTGCAGTTGTTCTCACTATGTGTTTTATTGAGGCAATGAGAATGGTAACGAATGCAGCAAGGCATCTTCTGTAGTCCTGACAGCAGTAAAAAAAGCTCAAGGACTCTGGCTAGAATCAGAGCAACCGTGGTGTATAGAACATGAGGCTGGGGCTTGGGGTAATGGCCACAGCTTCTGCAGCATCTCAGACATACATATGATAGCCCACAAACCCTTTCATAAGGCGGTCAATGTCAAGCCTCTACTCAGGAGAACTGGCATCAAATTGGCAAAAAGAAAGCCACGGTGAAAGCTAGTATTGCACACCAGTTCTGAGTTGGGTCTTTGTGAAAAATAGGGTGGGGGAGGGGCGTTCACAGAGGTGAAATACTGTGTCTTCATAAAAGCCAGCACACTGGAGGGGCAGAAGATGTGGTCTCAGGGTGGCTACACATAACTAAAGATGGGTTAACAAGAGACAGGCCTAACAAAACTAATCAATTTTTTCAGTGGGACAAGAGCCTTTCAAAATGAAGACTCCAGGGACTGACTCTGACATGAATTCTGGTGTCCCATATTTGACTGCTTCCCCTTGGTGGGGAGGCCTGGTGGCACTCAGAAAAAGGATAGGCAGGCTACCAGGATGAGACTTGATAGGCTGTGACCTTATGGTGGGGAAAAAGGTGAGAGAGGGAGGGAGGGAGGAACAGGAAGATAAAAGTGAGGGGATAACAAATTAGATGTAATCTGAATAAATTAATAAAATAAGTTTATTTTTAAAAAGAAAGAAAACAAAAACAACAACAGCAAAAAAAAAAAAGACAACTCAAAGACTCAAAGAAGACCCACAGACATTTGCTCGTTTTTACATTTTTGCTTGATGAGAAGTGGCCAGCTTTGTAAAATGTTATTTTATAAAAAGGCATCATCTAATGGACAACCTAGCAACGTCTGCCTACCCAGATTCTTCTTGGCCCCTCTGTGTATCTATTTCATCTTCTTGGAAATGGCCAAGATCTCTCTGGAACAGGGGTCTGCCAGAGAGAATTGCTGCCCTAGAAAGTGGTCCTGGGCAAAACACCCACAGCTATCTGGACTTGGGTTTGGCACCCTGGTCATACCATGCTGATACATAACTCTCTGTACCGTCTTGCTTTTGTTTCCAGTGTGCACATAATAACTCTTAGGCCACAGGTACTGTGCAAGCAGGCTGGGGAGGACCACTCACACCATATTCTATGTTCAGGATCACTGAGTCCTGGCTTTGGGGAACAGTGGGGTATATACAATACAAAATAACCTGCCAGAATAAATTCAGGGTTTCTCTGGGTAGCCTTGGCTATCCTGGACTCACTTTGTCGACCAGGCTGGTCTCAGATTCACAGAGATTCTCCTGCCTCTGCCTCTCTAAGTGCTGGGATCACAGGTGTGCAGCACTGCACCTGGCCAAAAGAGTGTTTTTTTTTTTAACTTTAACTTCAAAAAGAGGAGTGAGGGAACAATTGTTCTGGCAGGAGTGGAGATATCCTGTGAACAGCGCTGGTGCTTCTCCCTTTGGCTATCAGGCTACTTAAAGGATGGATCCCAAGAAGTTGGCATCCCCATCACCACACCTTACGCTTGGAGAAAGAAAAGAGAGCTCTGATGTAACCGAAGAGAGTCTGTCCTCCAGAAGGACACCTTGTAGGAGAGCCTGGAGACTGGAGTCCAGAAAGCTATGAGTTGATGATGGGCAGGACCACATCTTGATGGGGATTGCTTTGTTACTTCTACCTCTTGCTCTCTGGTTAAACCTACACTTCACAATAAGACCCCAAAGAGCCAAGGAAAATACAGGGAGTAAACTTCGAACCCCTACCCAGACCTAGCCGATGGACAGGACATTCTCCACCATTGAGTGGAGAGGAAGGTCTGACTTTCATACAAACTCTAGTGCCCCATTTTTGACCACGTCCCCTTGATAAGGAGGTCTGGTGGCACTCAGAGGAAGGATAAAGGTCACCAAGAAGAGATTCAATACCCTATGAGCATATACAGGGGGAGGAGGTCCCCCTCAGTCACAGACATAGGGAAGGGGAATGGGGGGGGGGAGTGGGAGGGAGGGAGGAATGGGAGGACACAAGGGATGAACTAACAACTGAGATGTAATATGAATAAATTAACAAAAAAAGACCCCAAAGAGGAAGGTGGGAGGAATCAAGGGTTCCTTTTCCATGGCCACATGAGATAAACTTATTGAAGACGGTGGCCAAGCACAGTTTCTTAGGGTGCCAGGGCCCAGTCATGGACCCTAACAACTGTGGTAACAAGTGGAGGAATGAGAATAGACATAAGATGTGCCAGCAGGGCAGTGGTGGCACATGACTTTAAATCCCAGAACTTGGGATGCAGATATCTTGGCAAGCAGATATCTATGAATTTGAGGCCAGCCTGGTCTACAAAGGGGGTATTGGGACAGCCAGGGCTACATGGAGAAAGTCTGTCTCAAAAATAAAACAAAACCCCTAAAAACAAAAAGAAAGAAAGAAGGAAGGAAGAGAGAGAGAGAGAGAGAGAGAGAGAGAGAGAGAGAGAGAGAGAGAGAGAAGATACGCCTTTCTTTACTTCTCTTTATGGGACTGATTATTGCTGCACAAACATCACTGTAGCCTACTTCCGGGTTGTGCAGAGGAAACTGTGGTGAGGTGAGTACATGACTGAGAACCCCTCCCCCCAACCTCCGTCGTTCATTCATTTCAGGGTGGTTAATCTTTTCCTCTCTGTAAATGAACTGTGAGTTACAAGAGTCCCTCAGATCAGAAAGGGAACTCAGTGAAAGATCCCAGAGGGAATGAGAGCTCAGGAAAAGGAGGAGAAAGACACCTTGCTCTGTAAGCTGTGAGAGGGACAGGTGTGTGGCAGACAGTCTCCAGGGACCAAGTCTCAGACTACTGAAGCTTCATCACCCCAGGGGACAGCCAGCTTAGAAACCAATTAGCCAAAACGCTGAGTGTCAGTCAACCGAGAACTCCCGGGAGGAAGAGAGAGGCAAGACGGTAGAAGACGAGGAGACAGCCGTTCAGAGTGTATTTATTAATGTCTCAACCAAGAGAGGAAGGCTCTGGATAGGCAGGGACAGTCAGGACTAACGGGAGCTGTTTTACGGAATAGATTGTTATGGTCCATTTTCAACATGAGGGGTACTTAGAGTACATCAGAGTTATAGAGGAGCAGGAATCCTCCCACCCCCACCCCTACCCCAACTGCAGTGCCTGCTTCTCTCAGAACTCTGAGAATTAGAAAGATACAGATAGTCTGGTATTTGACTGAGACCATGAAAACCGGAAAAGGGGGGCAGTCTCTAACCCCACGTTATTTGTTAGATAAGGCTTTGTGTCTTTGTTTTGATTTGTTTCGCTTTGTGTTTTGAGACAGAGTTTCTCTGTGTAGCCTTCTCTGTCCTGGACTCACTTTGTAGACCAGGCTGGTCTCGAATTCACAGAGATCCTCCTGCTTCTGCCTCCTAAGTGCTGGCATTAAATGCATGTGCCACCACGCCCAGGCCAAGGCTTTGGGTCTTAAACCAATGAGATGGGAAATTTGAGAAGGGGAGAGTCCCACTGGCCTAAGGGAGAAGAGGAGAGGGACTTACCTAGATCCAAGACTTAAAAAAGTCCTTGCATCAAATCAGCACACGGGCCTGGTTTGCTTTTTCTTTATGCTGACATCCCTCTCTGCTCAATGAGATGTTAAAAACAGCGCTGAACGGTATGATAGAAATGGCTTCATTTTCGCTGCTCTCTTGGAGGGGCTGAGGCAGGAGGATTTTTTTTTTTTTAACTTTTTGTTTGGTTTTGTTTTGTTTTTTAGGTACTTTATGTAATGAGTGCTCTGTCTGCATGTACAACTGCACACCAGAAGTGGGACTTGATCTCAGTATAGATGGTTGCAAGCCATCTTGTGGTTGCTGAGAATTGAACTCAGGACCTCTAAAAGAGGAACAGGTGCTCTTAACCTCTGAGCCACCTCTCCAGCCCGGCAGGAGGATTTTAAGTTTGAAACCAGTTTGTCTCAAAAGCTCATGTGAGAGAATGGTACTCCTGACCTTCTAAGGTCCAGCCTTCAAAAGGAAGATGCTGGGAACAGAGATGTCGATGAGTCTTCTTGAATGTGCCATTTAACATCTGTTAAGTCTCACTTTCAATGCTTGAAAAGAAAACATAAAAATACCAATCTTATGTAATTTCCTTTTTGGTGCTGGAAATTGACCCCATGGCCTCACACATGCTAAGCAAGCTGTGTTAGTTAAGTTTTTATCACTGTGACAGAAATACCTGACCCCCCAAAAAAACTTTTTTAAAAGGAAAAACAATTTTATTTGGTCTTATGGTTTCTCAGTAGGCCCTGTGCACTTGGCTGGGACGCCTTAGCTGCAGGGTGATGTAGCAGAGACCATCCGTTTCTTGGCAGACAAGAAGCAGAGAGGTCGGGTAACTAGCCAGTGACCCATCCCTGTGACCTAGTTCTTTAAGCCAGGCCCGACCTCCTAAAGTTTCCAAAACCTCCAAAACCAGCCATCATCAGCTGGGAGCCAGCCATTCAACCATAAGCCTATGAGGATATTTTATATTCAAGCCAAAACATATGCACTCTACCACCTGTAGGGGACGGGCTACATGGCCAATGTTCAGCCATCTTGTCAGAGCCTAGGTTCCTATTTCTCCAGCAGTCTGCCATTCACCAGAAACCAGCTGACCTTGTCGTAGGTCAGCAGTTAGACACCTGTTGTGGTTTATTGTGGGGACTGGTCATTCTAGACCCCCGAGCTAATCCTCTTCCGGTAAGACTACTGATAAGATCAGATTAAAGGCCAGCTGCCTGTGAGCAGCAGTTCTGGGAGCTTTTTCCTGACTAACCAGATCCTTCACGACTTTCCTGGAATTTCTCTCCTGCAATTATAGCAGCTGTAAAGGTAGACACCTACTGGAGCATTCCAGAGTTAGGTATCGATAGCAACCCTTGCTTACGCAAATGCCCATGCCTCTGTGCCTATATAAACTCTGTGAAAGTTTTCAATAAACAGGGTTTGAATCAAATGCAGACTTGCCCCCTTCTTTGTGTCTAGTGTTCTGTCTCTATACAGGAAAATTCTCCTCCCGAGCGGTAGTCGAACCCCGGCGGGCCGGGGCAACCACCGAGCCATATCCTACCCCAGTTTTATGACAATTAAGTATATTTTCTATATTTTGGCCAGGCATCAAATGAATAAAAACAGCTGTTTTTAAAAACCATTCCTAGGGCCCTGAACCCTACCCGAGCAGCACAGTAGGTCTGACCCTGGATATGGGGGTTGCAGGTGAGCCAGCTCGAGGGCGTAAATGTGGAAGAGCTGGGCCTGCCTCTTGTCTGCTATGCAGTGGGGTTGGCGAAGGAAAGATCCCTTTCCTCCCTTTTGCCCTTACCACCAGCAGTGGGCTGCAGAGCTGGTCCTGAGAAATGGAGAGCTGTCCCTGCCCCCTCACCTTCTTGGGTCCTGCACATCTCCTGGGCAGCACCATAGAGCTGGTCCTGAGTGTGGGGTTGCAGGTGAGCTGGCCCCAAGGGCATGAGAGCAAGATAGCTAGCTCTGCCTCTTGGCTGCTGGCTTTTTCAAGGGAGAGGCATCCCCCAACACACACACACACACACACACACACACACACACACACACACACACACACACACACACACTTGTCCCTTGCCATCTGTGACAGGCAGGAGAGCTGGCTTGGGGTCATGAGAGTGGGAGAACTGGCCATGTCTCTCACTGGCTGCAGCACTAAGGAAAGCAAGCCTGTACCGCTCCTGAGCAGCAGGAGCTCTAGTACAGGGGTTGCTGGTGAACCAGGCCTGAGGGTGTGAGAGCAAGAAAGCCAGCTTAGATACCTCTCAGTCCCACAGCCAGCCTTTGAATTGGCCCACCCTAACACCTACTCTATCGATGAAGCACATGAATGGGGCAGGTTCTACAGATCCAAAACTACAGAGTCTCCATGGCACAGGGCAACAACAGGATAGCTGAGAGAAATGTCCCAGTGAGGTTCCAGTGTTGCTGGAGAAGCAGAAGCCAGAGGCCTCTTACCAAACCAACGAGTCATTGCCATGAACATTTGCCAGAAAAGAAGTGTGGACAAAAAGTGTTCACCAGGGAATACACTGTGACATGCTACAGTTTCCACAAACGAGGTTGTTTTATTTGTTTTGTTTTGTTTGTTTTGGGAAGGTTGCAAGGGCGGAGGCTGGGCACAAGGGGAGGGGGAGATGACTGAGATTGGGTTCATGATGTTACTTTCAAAAAGAACCAATACAAAGCACACACCTTTAAGGATCTTTGAGTTTGAAGCCAGCCTAGCCTACAGGGTAACTTTCCAGGACAGCCAGGGCTACACAGAGAAACCTATCTCACCCTTCACTGCTCCTCCCCCTAAAAGGAAAAAGAAAAAGAAAAAAATAATAATCACTCTTAGAAAGCTGTGGAAGATGAGTGGCAGAGTTGATCCCGCAAGGGCAGAAACAAGAGAGGAAGTGTATCATCCCGTGGGGGCATTTTCTAGTTTTATACCTAAAGCATTTTCCCCAACCAGAGCTGAAATTCTGAAGTGCAGTCAGTAGGTCTCAGACAACTCCATCCATGCCAGAGTCCCCAGCAGCATCCTTCACTGGTAGCTGGTGGATCTGTACCATAGCTTCAGCTCACCCATCAGTTAGGTATTGATTAACCAAGCGGCAAACTGTGAGAGGAGGCTTACTGAACACCGGGAGCCGCAGCACCTTCCCTCTGCCCTATTGGTGCCTGCTTTGTGCCATGCTCTGGCCTTAGCATCCTTGACACTCTAAACTGTCAAGAGCTCTGTGGGCTTCCCAGAGGAGCGGCTTTGTGCGGTTGAAGGCAGGCTCGACATTCTCCCTGCACTCCTAGGGGTAGGTTTACTGCTCAGAGTCATTGTCTTCCTCTCTTCTCAGCCTTAACTCTCTGCAGACGCTGGTTATGCTGTTTAGGTTCCTGAAGTACAAATTAGCATAATCCGATTAGATTAGCGGCGGGATGGGGTGGGGGGGCTCTGGTCTGAAAAGCCGAGAGAAGAAAAGTGTCTCACAAAGAGGGGAGTCTGGAGGATTGGAGGGGAGAGGTGGCCACTGCCCTCTGTGCCCGCGCGGGCAGCCTGAATGCTTGCACCTGCACAAGGCCTCTTGTAAATAAGGACTCTCAGATGGTGTTCGACTGAGGGGTCCGGGAAGCCTGGGGGAGGTAAGCAGAGCAAGGAGAAAGGCAAGACGGCAGCTCTGCATCCTATTAATTGATTTATCTGGATTGCGGGAGCAAGGGCTGCTGACAGAAGAGAGTGACTGGCTCCCTCCTACTCTGCTCTGAGAGAGTTGGCCCCCTAATCTGGTCTATGGAGATAACATCTGAGAATCTCTGCAAGACACTGATAAGGGGTTGACTTCATTCGATAAGGGGATACGTGCAGTTCAGTGAGTGTTTGATTTTAGTTGGTTCTGAATTTGGCCGTCTGCAACCTTCCTTTGCTCCTGCAAAAGACAAAAAATAAAAACAGAAAGAAAAAAAACCCTATGTGGTGGTATAGATGGTGGGAGGTTTTTTTTTTTTTTTCGTTTTTTGTTTTTGTTTTGTTTTTTGGTTTGGTTTGGTTGGGTTGGGTTGGGCTTTGGGGTGTTTTGGGGTTTTTTGGTTGGTTGGTTGGTTGGTTCATTGGTTGGTTGGTTGGTTTTGGCTGTTGGGTAACTTGTATTTAAAAACGCAATAGACACACTGAGCAATGTGATTTTTTTAAGAGGCAAAGTCAGGGAAATTGATTGAGTGTTCTTTTCTCCACAGTTAGGGGGTATGATCAGATCTGTCATTATTTTTAAATATAATAAAGGACTCCATGCTCATGTGAGTAAAGGCTGAGTCTCAATTAAGTGATCTGTATCACTATGTATTTGTGCCTGTATGTGTATGCGTGTGTGTGTGTGTGTGTGTGTGTGTGTGTGTGTGTGTGTGTGTTTGTACTCATGTGTGTTTATGGGTGCCTGTGCCCATGTGTGCCCGTTGAGACCAGAGGTCAATGTTGGCTGTCTTCAACTATCAGTCTCCACCTTGTTTATTTATTCACTCAGTATTTAGAAACAGGCTCTTTCACTGAATTCAGCACTATCGATTGGCTAGCCAAGGACTATGGGCCTGTTGGCTAGACTAGGACCAGAGCAGCCTATAAACCAGACTAGGAAACTAGGACCATCAGCCTGTAAGCCAGACTAGGAGACTAGGACCCTTGGCCCGTAAGTTGATCTGTCCTCCTAGTATTATGCAGCCATGTCCTGCTTTCTAAGTAGGTGCTAGGGATCTGAATTCAAGTCCCCATGCTTATGTGGCGGGCATTTTTTTCACTGCACTGTCTCGATAGCCCCAGTGTCCATATTAAAAAAAAAAAAAAGTAGCCGCTCACACCTGTAATCTTAGTGCTGGGAAGAACAAAGACAGTAGTTCAGTGGCCAGCCTCATTAGAAGAGTTCTTTTTCTTTTTTCTTTTTTTTTTCCCCCCTTTTATTTTACATAGTCTCACATGTCCTGGGATGAGTGTGGAGATTGGTGAACAACTTTGCAGAGTCTGTGGGGCGCGAAGATTAAACTCAGGTTGCAAGGCTTGCTTGGCAAGCACCTTAAACTGCTAAGCCATCTCACTGCTCCTCTGAAAAGCATTAGAAAGAGTTAAAAGAAAATTTCCTTTTGCCAAAAAAGCAGATCTGGTTCAGAGCCTTGCCTTGCTGATCTTCACCAGCCTGGTCTCAAGTTTGTTGCTAGACTCTCCAAAGTCACAATTTCTTATAACTGTAGCTTGAGAAATAAGTATCATTAAATAGTGTTTAGAAAAATTTAAAAACAGCCTTTATACTGTCCTTGGTGCTGTAGACACGCGATGAGGGTTATTAATACTTACTGCAGGTGTTCGTACTTTGACTCCTTCTCAACCCAAACCTGAGTGTTCAGTTATATTTACAGTGTGTGTCCAAGAAGATTGCATCGTGAAGCCCATGAACAGAGTGCAGAGTTGGATAGTCCCAGCAGCCACCTCTCCCCCATTTTGCCTTCCCTGTCATTTCTCCAGTCCATGTGTTCCCCTTCAGTTTCCATGGTGAGTGTCTCTCCTCTTGAAGTCAGAGCCCACATCCTCTCAGAAAGGAACAAAGGATATGATGCTTTCAAAAGCTCTGTGACTGGGAAGGCAGGGAACAAAATAACCCCTTTCTGACAGAAGCTGAGCTCTTGAGGCCTCCTGTCTGGAAGAAAGAGTAAGCTGCACAGGCAAGAGGGAAGCTCATTAGTCTCCCGAAGGCTTCAAAGAGTTGATTTTGTGCGTCCCTTCACAAAGCCCCTGTGTGGTGCTGGAGGAAGTAGAGCAGGGTGTCCTAAGTAAGCCAAGGCACTCCACGTAGACAAGTTACTTCTGTGCCTTTCCACGCAGATTTTAGTAATGGTCTGGCTATAAAAAAAAAAAAAAAATCAAGCTTTTTAGAGATATTTCATAACATGGTCAAGATATAGAAAAGGGAATGCAATTTGACCACACATGGAAATAAAGTATACTATGATTTAAAAAGATTTCTTCAACAGTCTGAAGAGATATATTAATATAACTCACCTCAATTTCAATATTCATTGCACTGCTGAGTTTCTATCTGCAATGTCTCTCAGAGGCTTGTGGGTTAAAGGCTCAGTCCCAGTTCATGAGATGGGGTAGCGACCTCAGGAGTGGGGCCTGTTTGGAGGATGCAGCTTGTGTTCAAAGGCTACACTGGGTACCAGTTCTCTCCTCCCTTGCGCTTTGGTTCCTGCAACATGAAGTAAACAGCTTTCTCCCTCCATGTGCTCTGCCATGGTGTAATGTTTCATAAGCCTAAAAGCATCAAGAACAGGAGACCCAGAGTCTGAAACCTCCAAAACCATGAACCAAAACAAAATTTCTCTTCCTTTAAGTGAATGGACTCAGGTGTTTTGTCCCTGTGAGAGAAGGCTGACAACATGTGAATCTCTGTTTTTGTTTTGGTTGATTCCTTCTTTCTGGGGATTCTTCTTTTTCAGGCCAGGAATATGTATTCCATCAGCTCATCCAGCTAAGCAGGAAGCGTTGATCTATCCCAGATCTACCGGACCAGGACTTCAATATCCCTGGGTCAGAGCTCCAGGAAGCATGTCTTTGACACATTTCTTCGTTAGAACCTAGCTTAGAATTTGATGAGATGAGAAAGTAATTTTTTTTTTCTATTTAAATTCACTTTGTGTCACTTTCAGCTTCCCCTCCTTCGTGTTAAACAGGGCCTCACTGTGTAGCCCTGGCTGAACCTTCAACTCCTTAATAAGTCATTCTCACTAATGGGGAGAGACTGTTCACTGCAGACCTACTCCCTCACACTTTTCTTTAATTAAAAACCTCAAAGTCAAGGCCTTGCAAGATTTTATCATGAATCCAAAAGGACAGAGGCCTCAGAGTAAAGCAGAACTCTCTATGACTCAAAATATGGAACCACAAAATCCATTTTAGCCTTAAAATCAATTTTTTTTGGCAGGGAGTGTGATTCAAGACAGGGTTTTTCTGCATAGCCCTGGCTATCCTGGAACTTACTCTGTAGACCAGGCTGGTCTGGAACTAAGAATCTGTCTGTCTCTGGCTCTGCCTCCCAAGTGCTGGGATTAAAGATGTGCACCACCACTGCTCAGCTTTCATCAAATTCTTATTTATGACAAAATACTATAAACAAAACTGTAATATAAATGAAATATTGGAGGAAATACTATTGATCACACCATGGAAAAAGGGTTACCCTCTTTCATATGTAAATGTCTTTCAAAAATGGGAAGAAAAAGATGGCACATGCCTTTAATTCCAGCACTTGCGAGGCAGAGGCAGGTGGATCTCTGTGAGTTTGAGGCCAGCCTGGTCTACAAAGAGTCTAGGACAGCCAGGGCTGTTACACAGAAAAACAAAAGACAAAAAACAAAACAAAACAAAAAATTATTAGAAAAAATAGCAGAGGGAGGGAGGGAGCAGGAAAATAAGAATGAGAGGATTACAACCGAGATGTAATGTAAATAAATTATTTTTAAAAAGAAAAAAAAAAAAGGAGAAGGCAGAGAACCACTAAGACATACTGCAGAACAGGGAGAAAGAAAAAAAAGACCCATAAACATACATTATCACCTCACTCAAGATAAGAAAATGCAAATGAACCACACTGAGATAACACTTCACTTGCCAGGTTGGCAAGCATCTCAGGAATTGTCAGCGTGGTCTGCGGGTGACATTGTGTGAAAACTGAAACGCTTGTGTCGCTGCTGAGACTTCATTGTCCTGCAGAAGCACAGGCCTAGAAGCAGAAGTGTGTGTGGATGGTGCTCATTGCACGCTTGTTCATAGCAGCAAAACTGGAGACAGCCCAGAATCCCTCGGTGGAGGAACAGTGTTATAGATGCAGATGTTAAGAAGAACATGAAAGTGCTCTATGACTTGTGGGACTGTGGGACACTGTATGAAGACATTAGGGAAGAGGAAGAAAAAAGAGTACATGGTTTTATTTACATATGCCCACTGATAAAACTGGGTAGAAGTAGAATGAATGGATGAGGTAAGCAGAATAGCTGTTCTATTCACGTGATATTCAATAGAGTGGGTTCGTTTGTTTGTTTGTTTGTTTGTTTGTTTGTTTCTTTTAGAGGTTGGGAATTCAACCCAGGACTCAGAGCATGAACCATGTGCTCAACCATGGAACTGTCCCTCCAGCCGCAATGCAATTTTATACCTTAGGAGTGAATTTTATTCTCAAAATGTTTTCAAAGTCTTGCATAATCTCCATGACTTTAGCTGGAGGGCTAAAGGGAATCTCAGCTACCTGGTCCTCATCTGTACCTACTCACCGGTGCCAATGAAAAGAGAGAGGAAAGGGCTGCTGCCAGATTTCACTGATAGACCCACCCCCACTCTCCCCCCCAACCCCACGCCCACCCCACCCCCACCATCGCTTAGACACTCCACAACTCAGGTGAACAGATATCTAGTCCCTCCAGGCATTTTCCAGGCACCTTGTCTCATTGTGACAACTCTTTCAAAATTTACTCAGTAGGCAGTACCAAGATGGAATTTGAGGGGGTCTAAACACCCCAGTTTCTGGTGTAATTGTACTCTTTCAGATGCACTGTGTGCAGGGAGAAAAAGCATCAAGGCCACACAGACAGGATAAATGCACATACAAATACACACAGAAGATCGAATTGAATCTTGATTTATTTAGTAAAATACTTCTGAGGTAAATGAAAGTTATTTCAAAATAGCACTGCACTTATCCCAGGGTAGAATCTGGCCACAGTGGTCATGTGGCTGGTTTTGCTGAACCCAAAGAATCTAATTCTATGCTCTTTCTCAGTCTTTCTCTCCTTTTTTTTTTTAAGAAAAAAAAAATTTGCTTTTATTTTATGTGTATCAGTGTTTGTCTGCATGTATGTGTATTTGCCCTATGTGCAAACCTGGTGCCTACAGAGAACAGAAAAGAGCATCGGATCCCCTAGAACTAGAGTTACTGACAGCTGTGAGCTGCTGTGCAGGTGCTAGGAAGTGAACCTGAGTCCTCTACAAAGGCAGCAAGTGCTCTTAACCACTGGATCCTCTCTCTCTGACCTTTTTTAGTCCCTTGAAGCCTAACACATGCACATGACTAGCTGACAAAACAAAAACAAACAAACAAAAAACCGACACAAAGAAGTTTTACAGAAAGCAAGAATGTCATCTTACACCCAGGGAAGAAAACATGCTGTGCAAGTCCTTAAGTCCTCCTTTCTCTCCAAGTCCAGAGAGCTGAGACCAGGACAGTGGGGGAGATAGAGGAGACAGTGCCCAGGAAGGAACTACAGTGAGTGTTTGAAGTGGCCTGATCTGGCATGCGTGGCATTATGGAGCAGGAAAGGAAGATGAGGCAGAACAGATCTGTTGGCAGGGGCTGCAAAAACACAAAACCGTCTCATGCTGACACCAAACGATTGCACACCACGAACCACCTGCGGTACTGAAGGCGTCGCCTTGTGTACAGCTGTCTACTTATGGGTCCTTTGGTGTTAACTACAGCCTGGTGCTTCTGGAAGAGGAAGTTTCTCTTTCTAGGGACTTTGGTGCTTCCTTACCTAAGGGTGTGCCTAGCCATGAAGTTTCATGGATGTGGTAGAGTCAAAAAGGATTGAGGGCACGTCTGTAAATAAAACAGCCGTGAAAAGCCACCCTAGCTTTCTATGATGCAGTTGTCCTGTGTTAAAACAGCTGAGAGTGAAGCTCTGATTCAGCACTGTGAGCCTGTAGTTATGTATTCTCAGACAGCCTGTGAAATGGCAACAATCACACTGATGTGATACATGCCTGTAGTTAGGGCTGGGGATGTGGCTCAGTGGTAGAGCGCCCACTAAATGCTCCCAAGACCCCAGGACCACAAAGAGAAGTACTTATAATTAATAGAAGACATTTAGTGCTATATTAGCAAATACATTATGACTTTGAAAATTAGAAGTTCTTGGGTTCAGTGTCTGGGAGGTAGTGAAAGCGTTGTCAGTCTTATTCTCAATATTATATTCATATGTTCCTGACATATAATTCTAAAATACTCATGTCTATAATGCTTTAAGAAAGAACCCCCCCCAAGGGATGGGGTCTCATCGTGCTGTCCAAGTCATGAAATCTGGACCAGAAACAATCCTTGTGTCTCACCTGTGCCATAGCTAAGACTACGAAAGTGTCCCTGTACTGAGTTCATGGACATACTTCTGTGACCAGAATTCTGATTATACCCATATACATTTCTTTTATGTTTACTTAGATCAAATAATGGGGTTATAGTCACTATATCCCACACTTTTCACTATTTCTCCAGTGAGGACCCTTAACAGTCCCCTTCTTTAGTCTACCAGGGCATTTTTAAATTCTTGTAATAAATGTTACTTGGCAAATTATGAGCCTAAATGAGGCTTATGTACAAATCCAGTGTCTTTAGAATTTCTCTATGCTAGACCATTAGCGAGCATAAGAAAATGAAGCTGGTCTGCCTGTTTCCACTAAGCTGCAAGTGGGGCACAAGAAGACGCTGGGCTGGGGAGCCTGTGCCACCCTTGCCTCTCGCGATCCCTGGAGGACATTCTAACACCTGCTGCAAAGCCCTCACTTTGCATTGCTGTTGGGTTGGGCTCTCAGATCCCCTCATATGGTTGACCTTTGTAGCTAGGGATGTGACTTTTGACTAACCTTTGGCCTGTGGGTTAGGAGTTAAGCTGCCCATTATCTCCAACCCCTTTCATCTTTTGCCTTTTTAAGGACAATGCCAGGTGTGCATAATTTCATACTTATTTTGGCCGTCTCAAGCCATTCCTAGGTGATGAAATTCACAAGGCAGGTGTGATGGTAATTATGGGAGACTTTAAAGAGACAAGCAACTCAGGGGGCAAAAATCAGCCTGTGCAGCTTCATTTTAATGTTTTTCTTTTTATCAGAGAAAACCAAGCATATTCTTTTGTTTTTATTTTGTTGTCATTTCGTTTGGTTTTGTTCTTCAAGACAGGGTTTCTCTGTGTAACCCTGGCTGTCCTGGAACTAGCTCTGTAGACCAGGCTGGCCTGGAACTCACAGAGATCCACCTGCCCCTGACTCCAGAGTGCTGGGATTAAAAGCGTCCGCCACCACTGTCCGGCATCAAGCATATTCTTGACATGGATAGTATCATTTTTACATTTTGCACATGGGCCAGTTGCGGGGTTTTGGTGAGGAGTAAACATCAGAATCCATCCCTGTTCTGAGTGAGTTTTAGTGTTTCAAAAAAAATAATAAAATTTATACAGGTGTTTATAATTCAAAGTAAGAGAAAAGAGGGTTGTAAATCTGATAATGGGAATAAGGAGGCAGTGAGTGGGTTGAATAGAAGAATCCAGGTAAGAGTAGGTAGCCAGGGACTTGGTGGCTCAAGCTTGTAATCCCAACACTAGGGAGGCTGAGAAACAAGCATGGCCAGAGGGTTGAGGTCAGCCTGAGCTGCAGAGTGAAACCCCCATCTCAAAAAGGGGTGACGGTAAGGAATGGAAAATAGAAGGGATACCTATTAAGACCAACCATGATTTAGTGTGTGAGATTCGACACAGATAGAGAGGCAAGTAGAAGGAAAAAGGTTAAAGGAAGAAGTAGGGAAAATGGATCATTGAGTGGAGCCATTTTATTGGCCCAAGTAAAAGCTCTCGGGTTTGTAGAAAGAGCAGACGGTATGATGGAGCCAGGCTTGCAGGTGGCCTTGCTCTTGCAGTATTATGTGTGTATGGTAGATGACACTGAAGGTTTGGTAGTAGGGAAGTGATCTGACCACAGCCATAATTTGAGGCAATTAGGAAAGCACGTGAGTCAGGTGTTGTGGCACCTGCCTGTATTCCAGTGTAAAAGAGGCTGACACAGAAGGGTCGTGAGTTCAAGACCACAGGGATCTTTTGTGGTCTAAAAAGGGAAAGAAAAGTAGAAAGGGGAAAGAAGATAGCACGCTGCTGTGAGGACATGAGCGGAGAGGGACAGAAGTGGATTCATGCTTTTTTTTTTTTTTTTTCCCCCTTAAACTAAGGACGAGTTGTGGAAAGTTTTGTTTTTTGTTTTTCCTGAGTCAGGACACTGACCATAAAGGTATAGAGGGAGGTGGATATGCTTAGTAAGTTTATGAAATTATACCTAAAAATTAAAGTACAGTTTGTTTTCTTAAATAATTTATTTGTAATAAATTAACAGTTAAATAGCAAATTATAATCAAGGTCAAAAACTCCCAAAACATAGCAACAGGTAAACTCTTTGGTTGACTCATCTACTCACATTCTACCAAGCATGTTAATTTCATATCACAAAGAAGTGTGTGAAGATCATTAAACGCTCTTGGGTAAAGGTTAACACAACGATGGGGCGCTTGTTTGTTTTCAATCCCAAATGCACAGTGACTGGTCAGCACTAAGCACAAGCTAAGGAGGCTCAGGAGACAGGCAGCGGCATCCGAGTTTTCTGCTGATGGCCCACAAGACTTTTGGAAAGTCACTCTGAAGCTGTTTTCTTCTGTGAGACGGAGGAACCAAGTGAATAGTCTGTTTAGAACAAGGTCCTGCTGGGAGGAGGTTTCTAGACATTTCCATTACTGTCCAAAGCAAACCAAATTCTCAGTTTAGTTCAAGGAGAGAGAAGCATAGTTAGAGAACGTGGTTTAACTCTTCTGTTAGATGCAAATGTCCCACAAACAGATGCAGCAATTGGGGGAAAGTAATGCATTTGAACTATGAAGGCCTACTGCTCAGACCACCCAGCCTTGACATGTGGTCACCAAAGAAAACAGTAGAGGGAGTTTTGAATTGGCTTTCAGTCTCACACATAGGGTGACTAGGCTTTGGACCACATGTGATTTTCTGGGTGTTTTGGGGTTTTGTTTTTGTTTGTTTGTTTAGACAGTCATGTTAATTTAATACAACTCGGTATAGAAATATTCAAGCTGAATAAATATTTTAGGGAGTGCATCACATATAATAATATTGCAAAGGCTTATTCATCTATGAAAGGATTTCCTCTAGGGGGTCTTTAAATAATTATATCCCCCTCATTTAGTGGAATGATAGCTCAACCCCCTCATGTCATTTTGGTGTCCCTGCCACACTACAGGGGGAGGCCCTCTCTGAGCCCAGATAATTGCTCCAGCAAACAGGAAAAAGAGTGGATTCTGTGCATAGCACTAGTTCTGCATTTAGGGACAGAGGTGTCCTGTGCCATCCTCATATTCAAAGAAGGTAAATAAAAACAAAGTCACCGTTAAATGTATTACTTTTATGTAATGCCAGGTAAGAGGGCACTGTTACTTGATTGACAGCTACCATAAGAACAATGAACACGCTTGAATCTCCCCAGGCTGGTAAAAATAACATGCATGTTTGAGGGTGGAGGGAAGGAATCCTCTGGCCTCTGTGCTTACATGTCCCCTGTACTCTGTACTGTTTCTGTGGGGAAATTAATCAAGTGCAGGTTACGTAAAGGATTTAGAGGAACACCTGCTGTGCTGCAAGTTCATTGGCTAAATCAACCTTAACGATGTAGTGATCTTGTTACTCATAACGAAAATCCTTTCTAGAGAGCCAAGACGCTTCCATTTCTGTGTTGTGTAGACACTGGAAACTCATAACCACAATCCATAGATTTCCCACCTGTGAGTCAGGAGACTATAAAGCCAAAAGAGCTAAATGTTCCAGAGCTAGACAGTGTCTGCATTTGGGGCTTAGCCACAGGATCCATCCTTGAGTCCGGGCACCCTCAGGGCCGGGAGGGTGTGTGGTGATGACTACTAGATCTACAGTGCGCTACCGATTTGCTGGCTGCTGCCCTGCCCCCAGCTTAAGACTGGGAGGCAGGAAGGCAAAGTTAAAGGCCCTCGTACATTAGCATGCAGTCTTCTATTTCTATTGTTTACTCTCAATGAATCATAAAATGGCAACACTTGCATTTTCACAATAAATCATTGAATTTTACCGGACTTAAGTGGGCCAGCAGTTGAGCTGGACTAAAAGTGTCAGTATCAAATGTGTCAAACTCAGGGGTTTGCACACTCATTTTAGCTAACTTTTCTAAGAACGCAATGAAGTCTAGCTCAAAATTTATCAAGGTTTTTCCTCACATGGATGAAATCCACTATTTGGTTTCAGAGACAGTATCTGTATCAAAGGCTGAGCTGATTCTGAGGAGGCTGAACGATATGGAGCCTTTGCACACACAATCCTCACTGCTCTGCTGTGCAGGGGAGGTGGGGGAAGGGGGCAACCCACATCCTTCCAGAGATGGGTCCATGGCCTTCCCATGTTGGTTTCTTTCCACAGTCGCTATCTTTTCAGTCATCCCTCTTAAGATTTACTGTATTCGCCCTCCATCAAACACGTCTCCTTTCTCAAAGTAAACTTTTAAATATATTCAAAGGGCAGCACGCTTCGTTCATTCACGTGAGATCCAGTGTAAGGAAATTTCATTACTGAAGTCACGATGGAGGCAGCAGTTTTAAACTTATGGTTCTTTTTATTTGCTTTTTAATTTTTCATTATTTTATACTGTTGCGCGTGGTTTTATAGAACAGACAGCAGCAAGCCCTTCTGCCTAGAGTTCTGGGGTTTTAGGGCCAGTCACAGCAGCCCTAGGGAGCCCCGTGGCTTGGGCCAGGGGCAGAAACTCCGTAGTCATTGAGTAGAGTTCTGTTGTCCACATCTGGCAGGTGGGACCGTTGGGGAAAGAGCTGCAGAATGTTCCCCTGTGAAGCTGCTCCGGTTTGCTGGAGGCTTTGCTCTCCCAGGACCATGAGCAAGAAGTTGATGTACCTCATTGCCAAGCGCAGTGTTTCGTTTTTGCTCAGCTTCTTGTCTGGAGGGTGGGTGGGGATGAGCTCCCTCAGCTTGGCGAAGGCGCTGTTGACATTCTGCTGCCTCCACCGCTCCCTGCTGTTTGTAAAGATCTTTCTCGTCATGTCCAGGTTCCTGAGATGGGAGAGGAAAGGGGGGCGTTAGGTCCTTTGACTCAGACTTTAGGAAATCCATTTTGAGTTTTTAAAGACCCTTTTTTTTTTTTAAGAAAAATTTTTTAAAGAAGAAAGGCAAAAGAACAACATTCTGCAGCCTTTTCTCTCAGATTATTTTGAAGTCACCAGCCGCAAATCTGCATCTAGTCCATCTCCTGCACCCCTCACCCTCCCCAACCTACCCTAGGCCCCCCCCCGCCTACCCCACCCATTTGTTGAGGCCTGATTTCATGTACTCCAGGGTGGCCTCACACTTGCTATGCAGCCGAGGGTGACCTTGAACATCTGATCCTCTTGCCTTCACCTCCTGAATGTTAGGACTACAGACATATTCCAGCATTTTTGGTTTATGCGTGCTGGGGATTGAACCCGGGGCTTCATGCATGCTGGGGATTGAACCTGGGGCTTCATGCCTGCTATGCAGCACTCCACCAAGTGAGCTTCATCTCCAACCCACTGCTTCCTTCATAGCCTTCTCCTTCCCAGTAGATCAGAATCATCTGCAGCATAGAATTGAGACCATGTGTGAGTAAAATACATATACTTAGCCCATGAGGTGGTGGGTGTGAATGTGTAGTGTTTTAAGAATTTTTTTAAAAAAAGATTTATTTATTGTGTATAGTGCTCTGCCTGCATGTACACCTGCATGCCAGAAGAGGGCACCAGATCTCATTATAGATGGTTGTGAGCCATAATGTGTTGATGGGAATTGAACTCAGAAACCTTGAAAGAGCAGCCAGTGCTCAACCTCCGAGCCTTCTCTCCAGCCCTCTGTAGTAAGAATTTTTAAGAAGAAAGAAAAAAGGCGTAGCTGCAGGTTTCATCAATAAAATGCTATTTGGACTGGAAAAGATGGGACAATCCTCCTTGCTTTAGCTGACCTGGAAGACTGGGCTCCACTATCCAACAGCTAGAATGTTCACGCAGGAGCACGTTTGGAGGACTATGAGAAGGGGAGAAGAGGCTGTAATACCCAGATTTATGAACACAGACATGGAGGTGGCCAATCTGCTAAGAATGCAAAGAACAGGCACTGGTGACCCGTGGCACGGATCTCCAGAAGACACCTGGACTTCTTGGGCGTTCCCACAGCTGACCTTTTCCACATTAGAAAAGATCATCAAATACTGCTGCATCTCGTTTTGCCATCTTTAACTTTTGGAGACACAGACTCCCGCTTGTTTCCAAGGTGGTCTGGACTAGTGCATTTTAGTGGGAGCTGTCACGATACACTGACAACTAAGGCAAAGGCCAGCCCCAGGCAGCCTGGTGTTTGTGGCTCACAGTTGCTGCTTGCCGATTACTCCAGCCTCAGTGTCCATGGGCACTTAGCCCCTCTGCCTCCTCCAAAAAGAGTGTGTATTGCTAATTCACTGTACCTTTTTCCTCATGCCATTTCTTTTTTCTCGAACCTCTTCCTCACACTCTCCCACATCTTTTTCTCCATATTCTTTAAAGGGTTGCTCTCAGCTGGGCCTGGCCACACAGGCCCGCAGGCCCAGCTGCT
This sequence comes from Acomys russatus, assembly GCF_903995435.1. Classification (NCBI taxonomy): domain Eukaryota; kingdom Metazoa; phylum Chordata; class Mammalia; order Rodentia; family Muridae; genus Acomys; species Acomys russatus. The sequence continues at coordinate 64,020,595 of NC_067138.1, read as the reverse complement.
TGGGAGGCCAAAGCTGGAGGATTCCACTTCCAAGGTCTTCTTGAGCTACAGAGTTCTAAGTTCAGCCCTCCTGGGAAACAGCACTTGATGATGGAAGCTTGGGGCTCATCTCCGGTACTGGGGGAAGGGACCAGCTCTACCCTGCCTGCTCCTAACCCTTACTATAAAAAGAGTCTTCATAGCATGGCACAGTGCTCTCTGGAGACACTGGGATCAATCAACTGCAGCTCTCTGTCAGCAGCACCATCACTAGAGTAAGCTGCAGTGCACACTACTGTGTTGACGGTGTTCTGGGGATCGAGATTTTCAATACATTCTATGTGATGTTTCCTACTTTCTTAGAAACTAGAGTTTGCCTTGGTAATTCTGCCCGACTGCAGGCTGATCTAAGTGTTCTGAGCACATGTAAGGTAGGATGGCCTAAGTTAATGAAAGGTCAAGTGTGTCAAATACATTCTCAATGTGCATTTTCCACTTATGGCAGACTCTGGAGGAGGGAGCAGAACTCCATCTCAGGGCATAACGTTGCTGTACTGCTGCCAGAGCCGGAGCTAGATGCATTTTGTTTACACAAGGGAGGAAAACAGGTCCTGTGAAAGTAGAGGACCAACCCCTACATGCTAGAGCTTGCCTCCAGGAAGACCACACCTCCCTGGAAAATAGACTGGGCTAGGTCTCTCTTCCTCTTTACAAATGTACACTGCCCCGTTATCTTGTATCCAGCCTGAGACATTTCTGAATATTTTGGCTTTGGGTTCCACAGTAAAAGTATGCTGACAGAACTCGACCCAACTGTACCTGCAACAGAAAGCTAGACCTGAACCCAGATCAAGGGGACTTGAAGACAGAAAGAAAATTGTTAGGTTTGGTTCACACTGGATTCAGCCAGGAGGAGGGGCAAAGCTGCCTTATCAAAAGAGGGTTTAGCTCAGAGCCAAGTCAGCCCTAGTCCCCTGGGGGGTGGGGTCCTTTTCAAGCTGGGAGGAAAGAAGATTAGGCAGGATAAACTGGTTGTGGTGTTTTTCTAAGAGGGCTGGAGCCTATTGTACAAAACAGACAGGAGGAACAGTGGGGGAGGAAAGAAAGGAAAAAAAAAAAAAGAAAGAAAGAAAGAAAAGACTCTTCTAAAATGTGGCCTATCATCCATCCTAGGGCTGCTTGGTAATTACTTGTTGATTTAGCCTTGAGTGTTTTGCTCCCCTTTTCCATGAGGGCAATAGAAATCAGGGACTTAACAAGCTGGAAAAGCTCAAAATAGAGGCCACTGGAAAATTGCTGCAGTACTTCTTAAATCAAAGGAAAATTGCATTTAGTGTTTTTTCAGTTGCAAGGGCTGATTGCCACTAATGTTGATTTCAGAGCAATACAAGATAGGGAAAATTCCACACCAGATGCTATGGATAGATGCTGAAACAGGCCGAGCATCACTGTCACAACTGAGAGCTCCCACTAGGTTAGGGTTCATTAGCTTTTTTTTTTTTTTTTTTCTCCATGAATCTTTTTGTGATCTAGGGAAGCCTGGATTTCCAGTCCACTCAGAACAATAATTTTAAATATATGTTGGTTCCTATGTCAAATTTTTAAATGTATAAGTTAAAATAAGGAGATACAAAAATAATCAGTTATACTTAGTAGTTATTAACATACCAAAATTAAAAATGCAATATGGGCAATACATTTGCTTAATTTTTAACATGTTAAAAAAGTACACCTTTTATCATAATTTCTAAGAAGTGACATTTGAATTTTTTTCAAAAGATCTGAAACATTTGGGATATGAGATGTAAGTATATGGGACTTCCACTGCTGACAAATGTGTCACAACTGCCTTGTCTTAGGATAAAACTTTGCTATTGTATTATAGTTTAAATCATAGTATCTGAACAGCCACTATATATATATAATTGGATAATCCCTGTTCCTATGTATTTAATACATTTAAAGTCATTACTCTGAGAAGAAAACCAAAAAATGGTTTATTTACATTTAGAATAAGTGTCAATAGAACTAAAGATGGATGCCTCCTTATTCGAATTTACAGACTCCTGAATTCTGTCCACATATCCCTGAGTAGGTAGGGGTAATAAACTCAAGTTAATAATGATGGAAAGGGCCTGGAGAGTTGGCTCAGTGGTTACAGGCATTGACTCTCCATCCAGAGGACCTGGGTTCAAATTCCTGTACCCACATGGCAGCTTATAATTGTCTGTAACTCCAGTTCCAGGGGACCCAATGCCTTCTTCTGGATACCAGGCATAAAAATCGGGCACAGATGCATACCTATACACATAACTTTTCTTTTTAATTGAAAAAAGGGGTCATAAGTTCAAGGCCTGCCTGGATGCTGTAGAAAGCACCTGGGTGGATGTCATGTTAAATAAACCATAAATATATTATATTGTCACCAGTGAAGGTAACATATTACTGGAGAAAACAACTTATGTGGCTAGAGATGGTGATGCAGCTAATGGATAGTGCTGCACTTTGGTTCCTGCAGCTCCTGGACACAAACCCCAGGCCAAACTAGAAAAGCACAAAAGTCCTTGTGGCTCACATTGCTACATGGCTAGCCCCAGGCCTACAGGCTCAGACAGCTCTTCTGCTCTTAGCATTTTTCGGTGTCTCTCTACAATCCGATCCTGTGTATTTGTCCGTTCTTACAACTTTGTCTTGGAAGCACAGATACTCCATGGAAAGAAAGCTGGACAGCAGTTTGGATAGCGAGACAGAGGAGGGATAGGGTCTAACCGCCACACTAGTCACTCTGCTCCCATAGGAAAAAGTCCCAAGCAAAAACAGGGGAAGGCCACAAGGGGGGCAGGATGGTATGGGATAGAGGGCAGTGGGAAACGTGGGGAGGAAATGACTAAAGCACAGTTTATTTGAAAACGTTACAGTGATATCTAACACCTTACATGTTGTTGATTTTTTTTTTTTAAAGCTAATCTATGCCAGTTCAAAGATAAATAAAAGGTAAACCATAGAAGGGAGGTTTCCTATCTACTTAACCCATCCCACTCCCCATCAACGCGGGTCTCAGGTACACATTTCATGGTCACTCACATATACATATACACATACACTCACATTTTAGCACCCACTATACATCAAGCAGGTTTGTCTCTCTTAACCGAGCCCGCGTTATGCTTTGCGTCAGTAGGGTGCACTGCTTTCAGGTGCCTGGGCAGCCATCGATTCTGAGGCCCACTTAACAGCAGCGCCTCGCAGCCCGCATGCGCTTAATTTCTCTGCTTATTCTGTCCGATCTGCCACTTGTCTGTAACCCCTTTTCATTTCCCACCTATCCCTTCCCCACCCTTGAAAAAATGTTATCTAACCGCACCGCGGCAAACCACTGACCTGCTGGATTCGTTGTTTCAGGAATCTGGGAAAGTGTCTCGTGCTTAAAATTTCACGTCTGCAAAGTGTCGTCGGAGGGTCGCTAACAGAGATCTGGGGACGATATAAAGAACCCTGGAGATGCACTGGGGTGGAGGGCACTGACGCTGCGTTCCACTTAAAACGGTTTTGACAACACGCTTTAGGAGTCCAGAGAGGCTCCCCAAAAGTGCTGCGCCACTGCTGCTGTCCCGCTGAAAGTTCCCGGGACTCCTTAGGTGACTGCTACCAAATTGCGCTCTCTCTCTCTCTCTCTCTCTCTCTCTCTCTCTCTCTCTCTCTCTCTCTCTCTCTCTCCTCTCTCCCCTCCCTCTCTCTCCTCTCTCCTCTCTCTCTCGCTCTCTCTCTCTCCTCTCCTCTCTCTCTCTCTCCTCTCTCGCGCTCTCTCCTCTCTCGCTCTCTCTCTCTCTCTCTCTCTCTCTCTCTCTCTCTCTCTCTCTCCTGCTTGAGAGGCCCCACGTTCGTACCCACTCCCCTCCCCTAAGTCAACGCACCTTCTTGCCAGGAGCTGGGAGCCGATGCAGTCCCAGTGGCTGTCGTGGCGACTGTCCATGTGCGCCCTCGCCTGGACGCAGTGTCTCTGTCGCAGCCTTTATAGGACAGGGGCCTTTGTTTGGCTGCTGGATGGGGGCTTCCTGCAGAGGACTCCAACCAGTCCCTCCCCACGTTGCCCAGTCAGCCTTCCCAAGCATAGGCGCCAAGGAGCAGCAGAGAAAGGAGGGCTCCTCTTTGTCTAAGCCCTTAGGGCAGGGGTTGCCGCTTCCAACCTCCCCTTATATAGACAAGCATCCTGATGCTTTGTCCTGCTAACTCCCTGAGTGCTTTTGCAAACCCCAATGCAGGTGTAGACCCATCCGAATGCTCAGCTCCAGATCTTCTACATGAATCTCAGGCATGTGGACTGTACTTTTACCAACTACCCCCAGGAAGCGAAGACACACAACAGAGTTTAAAAGCACCGTCCTGGACAGATTGGTGGATTCACATATGTGTCTGGTCTGGGGTTTCCTGTTGGTCAGCACAGGGCGTGGTTAGTTCAGGGTTGGAGGGACTCTGCTCTCGCCTCCCTCCCTCTGTTCTGTATCTCTCAGAAGGATCTGAGAAAACTCAGGTCAGACCTCTGTTACTTCTTAGATCTAAAGTCTTTGGTGGCTTTCCGTTTCATTCAAAGCTAAGCATAAATCTGTATGGTGGCACACATCCGCAACACCAAGGCGAGAGGGTAGGACACTTGGGGGCCCCAGGGGTCAGCAGTGAGAGAAACCTTGCCTGAAAAGCAAGCAAACAAACAAAAATCCCACAGGGAAAGTGAGCTGCGGGCTTTAAATGGCCCCTAAGATCCCTGTATCCCTTTCATTAGTCCCTTCCTTTCCTGGGCCTCACTTAGCTCTAGCCACTCTGGTTTGCCTTTTCAGGAGCACATCAGACATCCTTCAGCCTGCTAGCTTTTGCAGGGTTCACTCTGCCTAAACTTGCCACTCCCAGGTTTTCCAGAGAGTTCTCTCCCCTTTCTTTGCTGTGAGTCAGGTCAGTACTGGAAGCTCATGCACCAGTCAGGTGTTGAGAGAACACTTCTAAACACACCCAGACGTAAGCCCCTGCCCTCAAAGCACTGACTTTCTTTAGGTCTCTGCTAAGATGCCACTTTCCCAGTGGAAGGCGTTACAATGTTTAAGATTATATTTATGCATTTATTGAGGGAGGTGCTCCAAGGCACATGTGTGGAGGTCAGAGAAGAGTGGGAGGGAGGCAGTACTCTCCTTCCACTGTGTAAATTCCCGGGACCAAGCTGAGGCCATCTCCTCAGCATACTGGCTAAGATTCTGCCCGCTGCCACACCCCACAAGCACAGGCATATGTGTAGTTCATCATCTGCTGTATTCTCAGTGCTTAATAATACTTCCCTGTCTTATCTTCTGTCTTTCCCATACCCATCAAATACATGTTCATCAAGTGTTGCTTCATAGTGTATGAGCAAACAATGACTCTCTGGGAACTTCTCTCTCTGAAAGTCCCAGGAGCTGGGACAATAAACTCATAAATGCTTTGCATCTTGGTGAATAAGAGCAACTGACTCTGAGCTTGTATTTAACCCAGGTTGAAATGTCTCATTTATTCACTTGGGTGATGCTAGCAAATTACTAAACTCCTCTCTGCTTCAGCTTCCTCATTATAAAATGGGTACAGCACTAGAACTGTGGGAATCAAGTAGGAAGAAAAACCAGGTACAGTATTTAGGATCACAAGTGGCAAGTACCTGATATAGTATTAATATGTTTTTTATTGTAGTTGATTGTACTGTTGTTACAACTGCATTCTAGTTCCCTTCTCTGTGAGAGTGTTGTAGAAACCCGGACGCTGGGTCCGTACCCAGCAGCTCTGTACAGGTGGAGAGAATAGACTTGGCTGTTCCACGGCCAGGCGTGGTCACGTGCCCAGCAGCTCTGTACAGGTGGAGAGAATAGACTTGGCTGTTCCACTGCCAGGTGTGGTCACGTGCCTTGCATCAGCCATGGAATGTGAGCAGACACTCGAGCAGGATGACTATCAGCTGAACCAGCATCAAGAAAGTCATGTTTAGCCGGGTGTGGTGGCGCTCGCCTCTAATCCCAGCACTTGGGAGGCAGAGGCAGGCGGATCTCTGAGTTCAAGGCCAGCCTGGTCTACAAAGGGAGTTCCAGAATAGCCAGGGCCACACAGAGAGACCCTGACTCAAAACAAACAAACAAACAACAACAACAAACAAAAACAAAACCAATAAAAGAAAAAGAAAAAAGAAAAGAAAGTCAAGTTTGAGGTTTTGAGGTTGCTGCTGTAACACGGTACCATGGAGCAAACCCCAAAGCACTCAGAGCCCTAATGCAATGGAGAGATCAATGCTGTGAGGCACTGAGCCCTTAGGGTACTTGTCACCCCTACACTTATGTAAATGCAGAGTTCTGTTTGTTTGTTTTTGGTTTTTTGAGACAGGGTTTCTCTGTAGAGCCCTAGCTACTTAAGACTTTTTGGACCAGGCTGGCCTTGAACTCACAGATGCCTGCCTCTGCATCCTGAGTGCTGGGATGGAAGGCATGCAACACCAAGCCCCGCTTGTAAACTCAGTAGTTTTATTATAAATCAAACAGGTACTGCCTGAATTACAAAGCTCAGGTATTGTGGGCAGAGCTAGAAAGGTGAAGAGGTCATTACAAACAGACTGAATATAAGATTGACAGTTCTGAGTAAAAGAGAGCATAGATTTTAGTTAGAACAAGGAGTAAAAGGTTCTTGTTTGCTGGGCGGATGGTATTGAAACAAGGCCTTGAAACAAGGCTTGCTCCCACAATTGAGGAACTGAGGAAAAGGGACAAATGGAGACTCCTAACTTCTTCCTCTGTTTTCTTCCTACTCTCTTGCCTATTTCATTTCAATGAAGGGTCTTGTATATTAATTATGTGGACTTGAAAAGACCACAGAACCAACACTGAAAATGGTCTCGGGGGGTGGGGGGGGCTTCTGCAAATCAATTCAGGGCCTCCACCAGATATCCAGGTTGTTGTTTGGAAGGTGGGTACAGGGTAGGCAATGGAGGAGGCCAAGAAGAGGGCTTCCAAAGTGAAGAACCCAGGACAGAGCCCTGGGTGCCTGGCGTCTTGGTGGAGAGGTTGGAGAATGGGAAGACAACAGGGTGCTGCCAAGATGGGACAGAAAGTACAGCTGGGGGCTCCCAGCCTCCTAGTTGTAGCATAAAGATGGAGTGAAGGGAAGAGTCAGAGGAGCTGGCCAATCTGTGCAAAGAAACATAACCTAATAGTCACAAAACCCACCTGTAGCCAGCTCCTCTTTCTGCCCTCTGCTCTTCCGGTGTGCTGTGAGAGAAAAACCGTTTCTATGGTGTCCACGCCTTTTCCACCCTGTTCGATTATATCACAATTCTGACAGGTCCCACAAAAGCCTACTGCCCTACATCTTAGCCAAAAGCTGTGAGGTGACAGATTTTCTCAATGGTACGTTTTCATTTGTGAAGAAGATGTGGCCGGTGCTAAGTGAAAACCTGTGCAAGTGGACAGGAACTGAGACACAGGATAAGACTCAGAGAAATCAACGTAAGTGTGTCAGTGCACTGGAAGAGGGGTGGCTTTTGTTCTGGAACCTTCTTAAATGTTACTGTTGGCTTTATGCTTTTAAAAGCCATTTGGGTACATCATCTTCCTAGCGGTGGCTCTTCAGAGTGATGGACCTGGTCCCATCCCTTTCTCCCAGTGTAGAGCTTTTAGAGGCTAGGTCTTGCGGTGCAAGAGGTTGGAGTAGAAATTTACATAATCCGATTACTGGGGGATTAAGTTTAGGCAGCTAAACGCCTCTATGTGCTTGAGCTAAAACAGCTTACTATTCATGGCTCTCACTGCCCCCTGGAGAGAGTGCACCTGCAGAGCTCCTGGGGAGGGCCCAGGGAGATGGGCAGGTCCTGATGCTGTCAGCCTCCCTAGACTTGCTGCTTTAATTGATCTGTCTGGATTAGCCAGTGAATACTGGCAGAACTATCAGTTTCAGGAGAAAACAAGTCGTCCCTGAAGGCTCCGCCAGCCCAGGTGGGTTTGACTAGAGGTTAAATTTCAGCCTTAACCAGTCTTAAACTTTCATATACTGCCCCCATGGTGAACCCCCGTCTCAATCCTCAGTTCTGGGTTTCAAGATATCAGTCAGTGGTGTGTCACACATCTCCTCATCCAGTCATCCACCTTCTCTGTTCCCAACCACACATTATACATGTATCCCCAACATATCGATCATATGAGCGAGCTGTCTCCTGATACCTAGCAGAACTTACAAGCATATCCTGGTATATTTTACCTTTATGTGTTCTAGATCGTAAATAAGTTTTGGCTGTTTGCCATATAAATCAATAGGATAGGTTTTCATTTTATTTCAGTTTTTTTGAGACAGGATCTTGCTATGATGCCCAGGCTGGCCTGGGACAAGGGTTGGATCATTCTGTCTCTGACATCTAATGCTATTAGTATCTAGTGTGCATTTTTGGCGCACTCAAAGATGTACATAGTATTTTTTGCTCATATATATATATAATATATGATATATATATATATATATATATATATATATATGGTGTATACACACATGTATAGGAATTTTTTGAACAACATAACTTTTTTTTTTAATGTTTCATATGTCTGGAAAGATGACTCAGCAACTAAAGCCTAGGCTTACAACCAAAAAATGTTTCATAGCCACTAAAAGAGGGGGTCCACTCCTTGTTCTTATATACCCATCAGGTGGGTACTCTATAGTCTTGGAAGGTTTAGTCTAGTCTGCGGAAGCCTCTCTGTGTCTTGTATTTGGTCTTTCCTCTGGTGTTGCCAGAAGTGTCACTTTTGTTTTCCCAAAGCCATCTAACTGTGTAGACCAGGCTGGCCTCTCTACATGACTTTTCTCCCAAGTTTTGGTTTTAAAGGCAGGCACCACCCAGTCCAGATTGCTTTAGGTTTATAATTCTTTTGATGAACTACTTTTGTGGCTTAAAGATGCACATGAGTTCAGATGATTTAGAGAAATGTACCCAAACCAATAAAAGATGACCCTCTTTATTGAGCTTTCTACCACAAATTCTATTTTGCTTTCTATTAAGGTTATAACTTCTTTTAAGTTTTCTTTTGCAAATTAAACCATGCATTTTAAATTTATTTTTTAAAACAATTCATGTGTATGTGTGTATTATGCACAAGTGTGTGTGTGTGTGTGTGTGTGTGTGTGTGTGTGTGTCATGTCTTGGGGCATGTATGGGTGGGTGGTACATATGTCTTTGCATGTGGAGGGGAGGTTGATGGTAGAGGTCATCCTCCATCACTCTCCACTATGTCTACTGAGTCAGGGTTTCCCACTGAGTCTGAAGGATGCTCATGCATATACCTAGCCAGCTTGCTCTCATGGGCCCATATTACCTTCACAGTTTTGGGAGTACAGGCAGGCAGACAGATCTGCCTGGCATTTACACATGGCTCTGAAGTCCTGTCCTAATGCTTTCTTTACCCAGTGACTCCTCTTCCAGGCCCTGTGGTCACTCTTTTACAGTTAATTTATTGGTCTGGTGTGACTATTGGCCATAGGAAACTTTCTTAGTAAATTTAAATTCCCTGTACCCCTTTTCCAAGGATCCCCCACACCTCTGTGCTGAGATCTTGACAATAAATCTCATCCTCTGTCATTTGCTACATGGTAAAACTTCAGCATAGCTGAGGGGTGCTATGCCCACAGGTCCTGGGATGCCAGCAAGCACTGTGACTGTTCTGGTTTTGTTTCCTTGCTCTAGCCCTCCAACTTTCTGCCAGCAGACACACAGCTTGTTTCTTGTGACTGTCTGCAAGGCCAGGGAAAGGGCTGAGGTCCTAAGAGGAGGAGCAGGAACCAGAAGGATGCGAAGACCAGTTAGGAGCCTGGGACAGGAATGCAGGTTAGTGGGGACGATGGCCCTGACTCTGGCCAGGAATGTCACCCTCCTCCCCTAAGCATCAGTGTCTCTCAGGCTTTTTATTCAAGTTCTCTCACTGGTGTGGTCTCTGTCTGTCTCTCACACATATGCATATATATGTATATATATGTGTATATACATATATACAAGTTAAATACTAAAACCCATACTTAAAGAAACAAAACGTGGGCACTGAGCCAACTCACTTGGGTCAGCAGAGGCTGCAGGCCCTCTTCGGTGTGTTGCAGGCCATGGCTTGCGACTCTGACTAATTAGCTCCTGTCTTCTGAGCCTCTCTCTGCTCCTTCACAACACCCCAGAAATAAGAAGGGCATCAATGGATGCAAGCCAGAGAGATAGCAAACCAGGCTGGACTGAGGGGAAAATACTCTGACATGCCTGCTATCTCTGCCTGAATACGGGAAGCCAAGGCTTTTCATCTCTCTCAGTGGGAGGCAGTTAGTAGTTTCACGGTCAGTCCGTTTTAGACTTCTCTGAGTCAGGCCAGAAAAGGCATGCTAGCATCTTCAAACCAGAGTCTAACACATAGAATGTCTGCTAAATGGGGTCCGCATAGGCCCTGGACAGGCAGGAGTGCCTCTGAAGATGCCTCCTTTTAAATGAGAGTGATAAACATTCACTGATTAGGATACTAAGAAATAGCAAGTGTGAGGCATCTTACTGGGGTAGCTAAAAGAAGCCGAGCTTTGGCTCTAGAGGTGATCAGCTGACATCTGTACAATGTAAGCTTTTTCCAGCAGCCACCCTAAGTGGAACACTTACTCTCCTGGCCTCGGTTTTCTTAATTACAAATTGTAAACAGCAACTTCATCAGTTTTTATGAAGACTCTGTGAGCTATTTATTATAGAGAGAGTGTCTGAAGTAAGTGGTAAGTGAGTAAGAGGCCTGAGGGTGTAGCTCAGCTGGTCCAGTGCTTGCCTAGCAGTCTTTCATCCCCACACTGACAACAGGTGCCGTAGGCCTGTAACCCCAACACTAACATGGTAGAGATGGGAGGATCCAAAGTTCAAATTTATCCTTGCCTATACAGGGAGTTTGAAACCAAAGTAGACTACATAAGACTGTCTTAATATAAAAAAATAAAACAAAATTAAAAAAAAAAAAAAAAAAAAGAAAGGAAGACAGAAACTTTACATTCAAATAACTGTTCATTTGTTTCAGGGACAGAAATCGAAGCACATGGCTCTAATTTTCTGCAATGGGCTATCTGAATTGTCTTCTTCTTCTTCTTCTTCTTCTTCTTCTTCTTCTTCTTCTTCTTCTTTTTGTTTGTTTTTGTTTTGTTTTGTTTTGAGACAGGTTTCTCTGTGTAGCTTTGGCTGTCCTGGACTCGCTTTGTAGACTAGGCTGGCCTCGAACTCACAGCGATCCGCCTGCCTCTGCCTCCAGAGTGCTGGGATTAAAGGCATGTGACACCATACCTGGCTCTTAATTGTCTTCTTTCACCTGTTCAGCCCCGTATTCTGCCTCTTCCTGCCCCCCGAGTGACCTGGAGTGGTGCTGCTATGAAGAAACAGTATGTGGAAGAACCAGAGCCCAGGACTCTGGGACCAGAGGGTCCCCGGACCAGTAGCGAACAAAAACAAAGCTTCTTGAGAGCATCAGGACTTTCATCAATTTTTCACTCTCCAGGACCCAGGCTGATGTCTCCTTGGTAACACCTGCCCTTCCACACCCACATCCGTATCCATACCCATACTTATTTATGTCTTCTCTGAGACATCTGGTGTGGAGACCAGGCGAGTATTTCTGTCCAGAGCAAATGTTGACCATTGGAGCGTAAAGTGGGGCACATAACTGCCTCAGGTCAGTGGCATTTTTTTCCCCCCTCATGGTTACCAACTCGAGAGGCACTCAGTGCTGGGTGTGCCCAGCTGCCTGCCAACCATTCAAAACAAGGCTGGCTTGGCCTTAGTTCTGTAGGCCCGGAGCAGTTAATACTTCAATTTTTCAAGCAATAAACCCAAGAACAGTGGTGAAAATGGAGGGAGATGAGGTGGGGTGGCCAGGATCAGGTACTACAGGAAAGAAAGGGGCGGGTAGGACTGTTTTTCTCCCCTTTATTTGCTGGTCTTTGTATAAGAACATGAGTCATCTACCGGTTCCCTGGCCAGGATTTAAATGCTCTGTGGGCAGCAGATAAGAGTGCAGCTTACTTGTAGGAAGTAAATGCATTGACTATCCCCCCATAAAGTCAATAGTGTCTGCCTTATCAGCTGTCCCCATTCCCCACTCAGTCCCCAGGGGACCAAACTTGAAATAAAGGCCGCAGTTCCAGGGGCAAAGAGTGGAGGTGCTGGGTTGGGCTTCGAGGGGCCTCTGTTCTCCCTGGGCTGTATTGGAGGCAGGTGGGGGAAATCTGCCAGGCTCAAGCTGCTCAGAGCTCTGGGTTGCCCAGACTGACAAATCCCAAACCAAACACACGCGCCAGGACATGAAAGCACCAGCTCCTTATCCCGCAAATCCGCCAAAGGTTTCCAGGAAGCCTCTTAGAAAAATTATAAGTTGTCACTTTAAATGGGATCACCGAGGACCTACAGAGAAAACAGATCCGCAAAGAAAACCGTGATTTCTCACCAGGGTTCTCACCTCAGCCTTCAATAAGGGACATCACTGCCTACTTCTGCATGCCTCCGGGGTGGGGTCTGTCTTTTTAACCAGTGAGGGTTTGACATCTTTGCAAACGACCTGAAATAAATATTATCAGCTGCCGTTTCAGACCCATTTTGAAGACTCACACTGGAAGGGAAGCAGCCTGCCTTGAGCCTGCCTCTGAATTCACTCCCACTCACCGCCCCTCCGATTTTGCAGGATTCAAGGCTGGCCCAGCAACATTCACTTGTAATAAGTATTTGAGCTCTTTCTGCAGACGCAGCAGATTCTCCGGAGGGGTGAAAATGGGCACGGATGAAACAAGATGGATATATCCCTCCTGCCTGATTTATTAGAGCCCCAACTTTTTTTTTGTAGCGAGACAGATAGAGCAGAGGTGAGGTCAATTGGTCTCGACCTCCCTCATCTGCAGCATGACTAGAGGAATGAATACCCTTATAAGCCCGGGGTTTCAGAACGTGAGGATGAGGACGAGACCCAGAATTTTAAAACCTGTACTATGCCATCTGTCTGCATAAATCCTGTCCCTGCCTGGTGTCCCTGAAAGCGACAGGTGCAGACATGGCTTCACTTTGCCTGCACTGTGATGCACAGGTCCAGCATGGACTCCAGGGCTTTCTTGTTACACTCTTTTTACATTTCAAAAATTGCCTTCGTGTCCTTGCCACTGCCCAGAATCCCACTAGCAGATTTCTTGCTTCTACTCAACTAACGTCTACGGCAGTTTTCAAAAACCTGTGCTACTTCCCAGAAACCCTCTGGGCAAGACCTTGCCTTATCCTATCATACTTGCTCTGTGTTTTTGGGCAAGACTACCACCCACACCTCCCTGTTCACTCTGGCCTTGTGTAACTTTGCTTTTGAATTTCTTTTTGCGGCTGGCACTTGTGGGATAGTCCCAGGAGTGACCTCATCTGAGCCCTCTTGGCTTCAGTGCTCACCTGGCTGAGCGCCACTTGGGATTCCAGTCTAGGATCTCAGCAACAGACGATTGTGGGTGCTGGGAATTGAACCTGGATCCTCGACAAGAGCAGTAAGTACTCTTAACTGCTGAGCATCTCTCCAGCCCCCTATGGTTCTCTTTTTCAATGTATACTGTATATGTCCTTTCCCCCAAGACACATTTCAGAAGCTCATAGCACGTAACACTCTTCAGGATACAATCAAAAGAATTAATCTTGCCTTCATTTTTAGAAAGCAGGAATTTAGGTTGCATTTTTTTTTTAAATGAAAAAATAGTGTGTGTATAGCACAAACAGCATGCATAGAGGCCAGAGCTGACACTGGTGTCTTCCTCTCTCACACTCTACCTTATTTTTAAAGGCAAGATTTCTTTCTGAACCCAAACCTGAGTGACTATATTGGCTGGTCCAAGGCCCTGGGACCCACCTGTCTCTACTCCCAGCCCCCAGTGCTAGCCTTTACCCAGTTTTATGCTGCTACTTGGAAACAAGCTCATGTCCTCGTCCTTGCAGCACAAGCACTTACTACCCCAGCCATTGCTTCAGCTCTTGTCTGCTTTCTTTCTTTTATCGTTGATTTCTACTACATATTTAATTACCTTTTAAAGGTTTTTTAAAAAATAATTTTGTCATTTTTATTTTCCTTTATTGCTGGGGATTGGGCCCAGGACCTCATGAATGCTCCTTAGCTCTGTGTGTGTGTGTGTGTGTGTGTGTGTGTGTGTGTGTGTGTGTGTGTGTGTGTTGCATTACATTTATCAGATTAACCCCTTAGCACCTCGTCTTACTGTTGCAGGGTTTCAGCCTACTGAAGAAGCTATCCTTCTTCCATAGGACAGCTTTATCATATTCATGTGGGTTGTTTTGCTTCGTGATTATCGGTGTCTATCCTTTGTCGGCACTACTGTCTGGATTACAGCATTAAATTGTACCACACTGACTGTGGGACTTAAACAGTAGACAATTTCTTAGTCTGGAGCTAGAAATCCAAATTAAGGTCTTGGCAAGTTAGCTCCTCCTGTGGGTTTCTCTTTCACCTTCTTCCTAGCTATACTTGGTGCTCTCTTTATGAGTCATTATTGCCCCACTATTTTTTTATTAATTTATTCAGATTACATCTCAATTGTTATCCTCTTGCTTGTCTCCTCCCATTCCTCCCTCCCTCCCTCTTTCACCCTATTCCCCTCCGCTATGTCTGTGACAGAAGGGGACCTCCTCCACCACCATATGGTCACAGCCTATCAAGTCTTATCTTGATAGCATTCCTATTCTTTCTCTGACTGCTAACAGGCCTCCCCACCAAGAGGAAGTGGTCAAATGTGGGGCACCAGAGTTCATGTCAGAGTCAGTGACTGATCTCCAAACAACTGTGGATAATGTCCTGTCCCTTGGCTAGATCTGAGTAGGGGTTCAATATTTACTGCATGTATTATCCTTGGTTGGTGCAGTTGTTTGAGCAGACCACCCTGGATCCAGATCTGTCTATCATGCTGTTCTTCTTGTAGGTTTCTAGGACCCTCTGGGTCTTTTTATTTCCCCATTCTCCCATACTTCTCTCACCTAGAGTCACAATAGGAAGTCCCTGCATCTACCCCAGTCTCTTGGTAAGTGAAGACTTTCAGGGGATATCCCTGTTGGGCTAGTGTCCAATTATAAGTGAGTACATACCATGTGAGTCTTTCTGAGTTTTGGTTAACTGATTCAGCATGATCATTTCTAGTTCCATCCATTTGCCCACAAATTTCAGGATTTCCTTGTTTTTAATAGCTGAGTAGTATTCCATAGTGTAAATGTACCACAGTTTCTTTATCCATTCTTCAACTGAGGCACATTTAGGTTGTTTCAGGTTCTGGCTATTATGAATAAGGCTGTTATGAACATGGTTGAGCATATGTCGTTGGTGTGTAGTGGAGCATCTTCTGGGTATATTCCAAGGAGTGGTGTAGCTGGCTCTCGAGGTAGCCCTATTCCCCATATCCTGAGAAAGCACCAGATTGATTTTCAAAGTGGCTACAAGTTTGCACTCCCACCAGCAATGAAGGAGTGTTGCCCTTTCTCTACATCCTTTCTAGCATGTGCTGTCACTTGAGGTTTTGATCTTGGCCATTCTGATGGGTGTAAGATGGAATCTCAGAGTCATTTTAATGTGCATTTCTCTGATGACTAAGGATGTTGAGCATTTCTTTAAGTGTTTCTCAGCCATTCGGTATTCCTTTGTTGAGAATTCTCTGTTTAATTCTGAGCCCCATTTCTCTATTGGGTTATTTGGTTTGGTGGTGTTTAATTTCTTGAGCTCTTTATATATTTTGGATATTAGACCTTTGTCAGATGTAGGGTTGGTGAAGATCTTTTCCCAGTCTGTAAGCTGTCACTTTGTTCTCTTGACAGTGTCACCTGCCTTACAGAAGCTTCTCAGCCTCATGAGGTCGCATTTATTAATGGTTGACATTAAGGCCTGGGCTGTTGGAATTCTGTTCAGGAAGTTGTCTCCTGTGCCAATGAGTCCCAGGCTCTTCCCTACTTTTTCTTCTAACAGATTTAGTGTCTCTGGGTTTATGTTGAGGTCTTTAATCCACTTAGACTTGAGTTTTGTGCATGGTGATAAATATGGGTCCAATTGCATTTTTCTACATGTAGACATCCACTTAAACCATCACCATTTGTTGAAGATGCTATTCTTTTTTCATTGAATAGATTTGGCTTCTTTGTCAAAAATCAAGTGTGGATTTATTTCTGGGTCTTCAATTTGATTCCACTGATCAGCCAGCCTATTGCTGTGCCAGTACCATGCTGTTTTAATTACTGTTGCTCTATAGTACAGCTTGAGATCAGGTATGGAGATTCCTCCAGAGGATCTTTTATTGTATAGGACTATTTTAGCTATTCTGGGTTTTTTGTTTTTCCATATGAAAACTGATCTTTTCCACTTGAGAACTGATCTTTCAATGTCTTTAAAAAATTATGTAGGTATTTTGATAGGGATTGCATTGAATCTGTAAATTGCTTTTGGTAAGATGACCATTTTTACTATGCTAATTCTCCTGATCCACGAACAAGGGAGATCTTTCCATCTTCTGATGTCATCTTCAATCTCCTTCAGTGATTTGAAATTTTTTCCAAACAACTCTTTTACTTGCTTGGTTACAATTACTCCTAGATACTTTATATTGCTTGTGCCTATCATGAAGGGTGTAGTTTCCCTTATTTCTTCCTCTGCACAATTGTCATTTGTATATAGGAAGGCTACTGAGCTTTTTGAGTTAATTTTGTATCCAGCCATTTTGCTGAAGGTGTTTATCAGCTATAGAAGTTCTCTGGTGGAATTTTGGGGGTCACTTATGTACAGTATCATATCATCTGCAAATAGGAATAATTTGATTTCCTCCTTTCCCATTTGGATCCCCTTGATCTCCTTTTGTTGTCTTATTGAAATTCTATTTTTATTAGATATTAAAATAGCTATACCAGCTTGCTTCTTGTGTGTGTTTGCTTGGAATATCTTTTTCTAGCCTTTTACCCTCAGGTAATATCTATCCTTGTGGCTGAGATGTATTTCTTGAATGCAGAAGAATTTTGAATCTTGTTTATGTATCCATTCAGTTAGTCTGTGTCCTTTTATTAGAGAATTGAGATGATATTGAGAGATATTAATGACCAGTGACTGTTAAGTCCCTTGATTTTGATGTTGGTTGCAGTAGAAAGTTTGTGTGGTTGTACTTTTGCGGCAGTGTAGTTATCTATTTCCCGTGTAATTTTGATTGTAGCTTGTCCCTTTGAGGTGGAGTTTTCATTCTAGTAACTTCTGTAGTGTCAGATTTGTGGATAGGTACTGTTTGAATTTGTTTTTGTCATGGAATATCTTGTTTTCTCTGTCAATGGTTATTGATAGTTTCACTGGGTATAGTAGTCTGGCTTGGCATCTGTGGTCTCTTAGGAGTTTCAGGACCTCTGTCCAGGCCCTTCTGGCTTTTATGATCTCTGCTGAGAAGTCGAGTGTAATTCTGATAGGTTTGCCATTATGTGCTACTTGGCCGTTTTCCCTTGCTGCTTTTAATATTTTTTCTTTGTTCTGTATATTTTGTGCTTTGATTATTATATTATGGGAAGTTTTTCTTTTCTGGTCTATTCTATTTGTTGTTCTGTTGGCCTTTTGTATGTTTATAAACATCTCCCTCTTTAAATTGGGGGAATTTTCTTCTATGATTTTGTTGCAAATATTTTCTGGGCATTAGAGTTGGGGATCGTCTCTTTCCTTAATGCCTATTATCCTCAGGTTTCGTCTCTTCATAGTGTCCTTGATTTCTTGGATGTTTTGTGTCAGGAATTTTCAGATTTAGCTTTTCTTTGATGGTTGCTTCAAGATCTATTATTGAATCTTCTAGTTCCAAGATTCATTCCTCTATCACTTGGATTCTGTTAGAGAAGCTCGCCTCTGTGTTGCTTGCTTTCTTCTCTAAGCTCTCTCATTCCTATTATTTTTCTGTCTGTGCTTTTATTATTGTTTTCATTTTCATCTTCATATCTTGAACTGCTTAATTGATTTCCTTCATCTGATTGTATATTCCTGAGTTTCTTCCAGTGCCTGCCTCTCTATAGGTCTCTTTTATGTCTTCAACCTGTTTGGCTGCCTCTTCCTGCATTTCATTATGGATTTTATTCGTTTCCTCCATTATCATCTTCATTACTAAGGATTTTAGGTCATTTTCTTGTATTTCAATTGTATTTGAGTTCTCCGGGTTGCTTTCTTTGGGATAGCTGGGATCTGGAGATGCCATATTGTTTCGGGTTTTGTTGTTCACGTTTTTTGTTTTGTTTTTTTTTTTTGAGACAGGGTTTCTCTGTGTAGCCTTGGCTATCCTAGATTTGCTTTGTAGACTAGGCTGGTTTTGAACTCACAGCAATCTGCCTGCCTCTGCCACTTGAGTGCTGGGATTAAAGGCATGCTCCATCATGCCCAGCTGTTGTTTATGTTTTTTACACTGGCCGTTAGTCATTTTGCTGTTTCTGATGTTGGGACGTAGCTTCTGGTGTCCTTTACTGGTCATTGAGAGCAGATTGTTGTGAGTGATTATAGGTCAAGGGCTTTTGCCTGTGGTGATCAGGAAACTCTTCCCTGGAACAGGCAGGCTTCCTGGTTTCAGCTCCTAGAAACTTTGCTCCACTCCCTCGGCTCCCTACTGGGTAAGCCAAGGTAGGTGCTTGTGCTCTGTAGCTCCAGTATCAGTTTGAGGTAGCGTACGTAGAGCTGATTATCCTGTCTTTGGCTGGGCTTTGAATACCTTGCCCTTGGGCCCTGGGACTTTGGGTCCTAGGCTCAGATCACCCTAAAGTGCCTGAACCCCTGCTAGTTTCTAGTAGTTGTTTAGGTTTCTGCCTGCTCCAACTAGGTAGTGGGGCCTAGGTTCTGCCTGCCAGGGAGAGAGCAGCTACTGCCTTCTGATTGTTGTTGGTTGGCTAGATTTCTGCCCTTTCCTCTCCAGCCTGCCCAGCCTCTCCCAAGAGTGTGTGAGTCCCTGCTAGGCTGTGGAGTCTGGCTAGGTTGGGTCCGTTGTGACCAATTGTGCCAGGACAGTCCTCTGGGGCTGTCAGCTAGGCTCCTGCCCAGTCCCACTCAGACAGCGCCACTGTGGCTGGAAAATGTGTCCACAGCCACCTGGGCCACCATGTGGCACCTGGGCTTTGTATAGACTGGCGCGAGGCAGGTGGAGGGAGTCTGAGGATAGATCTACCTGTTTCCCAGAGATTTCCCTATGCTGGGAGCTCTGATGTTTCACTGCTGGGATGATTTCAGTCCCATATACTGAGTCTGCGCTGCCCCGTAAGGCCACAGTTGGCAGCTCGCAGGAAAGGTCTGGTCCAGGATCTGGGGACTGGGTTGCCATCCTCTGTGGGCCAATGGATGACTGGAGGTCAGACCTGCCTGTGGTCCACACTGTGTGGATCTCTCTCACCCAGTGATCTGTAGCTCCCACTGTCCGTGCCTCCTGGTAGCATCTTAGGTCTCAGACCGCCTGCTGTGCCTGGGTGTCCGTGGTCTCAGACCACACTGCTCTGGCTGGGCAATGTGTCCACAGCTATTTGGGCCCCCATGTGGCACTATGGAGTGCAGAGGTGAGGGTGGGGTGGGGTCTGAGGACAGATCCACCTGTTTCCCTAAGATTTCCCTAGGCCAGGAGTTCTGATGCTTCACTCCCTGGATGATTTCAGTCTCATATACCGAGTTCAAGCCGCCAAGCAAGGCCACAGCTGCCAGGGTCTGGTCTAGGCTCTGGAGACTGGGCTGCAGTACTCTGTGGGCTGCTGGATGACCAGAGGTCAGACCCACCTATGGTCCACACTGTGCGGATCTCTCTCACCCAGTGATCTCCCAGCTCCCATGGTCCATGGGTCCCAGGAACATCTGTGGTCTTCGTTGCCGCCATCTTGGAATCGTCTGCCCCCCTCAGAGTTACACATACAAGCTCCATATCACTTTAATTGGCTATTTAAATGTCCTGTTTCCACATCCCATAACATTGTATATACTGAAAGTTAAGCTGAAACATAAATATCTGAATTTTAAGGTTGTACATAACAATTTAAATGTATATATATATATTTTTTTTTCTTTTGTCTTTTCTTCCTCTTACTATATTTATAATTTTCTATGTAAAACTTGATATTGGGCAGAATAACTGTATCATCACCACAAGAAGTTGAGTGAGAACTGGGGTTGTGGGTGGCATGTATGGGGTCTATTTCTCAGAGGTGAGAGGAACCCAGGGCTTATTAGCTGCATTGTTTCTTCTTTCTTTGGCCCCGTTTCTAGGGCCTCTCCACCCCAAACAGCAAGGGGCCATCCATTCTAGAAGCCTGAAAGCTGAGGTAGATTTTCTGACCAGCATGCTGGATGGTCTGGATGTGAGTAGCAGTCATGCTAGCCACATCTAGACCTGTGGGTTTATACCACCCCACCCCTGCTTACTATGCAAGGTCTCTGATGTCCAATGGAGATACCATTCCACCCCTATGGCCAGCCTACCTGGGCCTTCTATGCTACTGCCAGCACCCCAGCTGGCTCTGCTTTCTCTGTATAAGGTGGCTCAAGCTCTGAGAGCCTGAAGAATGACCAGGTGGCATCTGTCCCCCCAACTCCCCACCAGCCCTGATGATGATGAGAGGGCTGGCTTTAGGAGCCACCATGAGCCAGCCCCGTAAGAAAGAAGAAAGCTGCTGGGAGGAGACTAGCACTTCTGGAGAAAGAAGGACAGGTAGGGCATGGGCCCAGGGTCCCCTTAAGGCAACTTTTGGAAGAAGAGCTGGAGATACTAACGAAGAAATTAGTGCATGACACAAGCCACCTGCATAGGGCGGTAAGCATTGTGGGGTAGTCACCAGAGAAAATGCTTGCACATGGCTTTAAGCCAACAGGAAGTAGCTGGTTTCAACTGCACTGGTGATCAGGATGCCAGTGTAGCACTGAGCCTTTTTCAGAGTGAGCTTTTAAGCAAAAACAAAACAAAACAAACAAACAAACAAACCAAGAACTCTGCTCTGGGTTGACATTCTTCAGTTAACAAGATGTTAGCCAGAAGCAGAACTATGGAAGCCCAAAAGCAAGGTCAGTACATTTAGAAACTTTCCTAGAACTATGGACTTTGATGAATTTGGCAGCCTTACCATGGCCAGGCCTCCTGCTACTGTCCTCTCCCCTGCTCCCTGCCCTTGATGTCTGTCTCTCTTTCCTCCTTTCTTGGAAGATTGTGTTTTACTGTGTCTGCTTGTTTTGCCTGTATGTGTGTATGTATGCCTACCATGTGCCCACAGAATCAGAAAAGGGTGTTAGGTCCTCTGAGCTGCCATGTGGGTGCTGGGAACTGAACTCAGTACCTCTGCCAGAGCAGCCAGTGCTCTTAATGATGGAACCACCTCTCCTGCATGTTTTTCTCTTTCTTTCTTTCTTTCTTCCCTTCCTTCCTTCCTCTATTTTGTCAAACCTTTTTTGTCAAGACTGCTTGAGCTACTCTAGATAAATTTATTATATGAATTCTAGAATAAGGCTTTTAGAAAAACATGGCTGAGATTGCACACCAAATCTATACATCAATTTTGGCAAATTATACAATTTGAGTTTTCTAATGCTTGACACAGCGTCTCCATTCACATGGTCTTGTTTGACTTCTTCTTGACATCTTTAGATGCATATAATTCTTTTATAGACTGTTGGGTTTGCATAAACTAGGACTCTCACTCCATGCTCAGGCTCTTCTTTCCAATTTTATCTTTAGCTCAAATTCTTTCAAAGACCTTTCTAGAACTCTTTGATCCTAAAGTATGTCATGGTTCTCCACAGTGGGTGTTTACCCTGAACCCTGAGCTTACAAGCCAAACTCTGCATGATTAGAGGTGTCATGTGGCAGACTTTGTCACGGAAGAGTTTTGAATCCCAGTGTGTGTGTGTATAGACATCTAGGGTTTCCAGACTTGAAATTTAGAAAGAGTATGGAGTGAGCAAGCAAGCCAGTGGCTGTTGGACAGCAGGAGTGAAGCAATGCCTAAATCAAAAGAACGTGTTTCTTCAAGCTCTTCAGGCAGTGATTCTGACAGCGAAGTTAGAAAAAGTTAAAGAGGAAAAAACAAGTTGTTTCAGAAAAACCTGTGACAAAGCAAAATCCTCGTGAGACTTGTAGAGCTCTGGCACCTTCCAAGCAGAGTAGCAGCTGCAGAGATGACAACATGCTTCAGACTGGGGAGGTAAGATACTTCAGTGTTCGGGACTTTAAAGGAAAAATTCTAATTGATATTAGAGAGGATTGGGTGGACTCAGAAGGTGACATGCGACCAGGGAGCAAAGGTATTTCCTTAAACACAGAGCGGTGCAGCCAGTTGAAGGGAGAGATCTCTGACACAGCTGTTGCAGTACGGAAGCTGTAAATCTGAGCCATATCAAATCTGTACTGCTGTAGTTGTTTTAATCTGCCTTTTTACATTGGCTTTTGTTTTCTCTTTTCTTTTTCTTTTTTCTTTTTTCCCGAGACAGGGTTTCTCTGTGTGGCCTTGGCTATCCTGGACTCCCTTTGTAGACCAGGCTGGCCTCAAAGTCACAAAGATCTGCCTGCTTCTCCCTCTTGAATGCCGGAATGAAAGACATGCGCCACCATACCCGGCTGCCTTTTGTTTTCTAAATGTTGTTTTCCAAGTGGTTGTATATTTGGATTGCAGAACAATTTATAATATGAATACTTTTTTTAAATGTGCATTATTAAAATGTTCTAAATGAAGCTAATTGTCACCTTTATTAAAGAGGATTGCTTTGTGCCCCCTCCTTAGTGTAAAATAAAGTCAGATCATTACAATCTTTAAAAAGAAATACTATATTTGTGGCAATATTACCATTTTACCAGTTTTGAATGCTAGTGGCTTTATTTCTAGTTCAACTTTCAAAACAAACACAAAAAAGCACAAGATATTAGATTTAAAAATTTTATTAATCACCCTAAAGTAGATTATATATTACAAATAAATTCAGATCAGAGTAATAATATTACAAGTATTCTCAGTAGTACCACAAACTATACCTGAAGACAAAACCAAATAGTAAACTGGTAAACATATTCTGAAATCTCATGTTTAAAATATAACTTGGTCTAGAAAATTCACATACATGTGCCATAGTTATATGTCACATGTTGACAGAGCTATACATGATCATGATTTGCATTTAACAAACTCATGAAATAGCTTTCATGCTTTGAATAAATTGTCATAAGGCTGTAAGAGCTTGTAATTATTAAAGTGCATGACAAATATATGACAAAGCTTTCCTATGGACTTATTTTCTAGGAAAGAGCTGATTGTGACTTGTCATCTGGGTACAAGTTTGCTAATAATAAAAATGTGATTATGATGGTTCTGGCCAGACATGATAGTCCTACGTGGAGAATGCATCCTAACAGACACGGAGAATGCATCCTAACAGACACGGAGAATGCATCCAAACAGACACAGAGAATGCATCCTAACAGACTGTTGCTTGCCACCCAACAATGACAGTTTTCATGTTGATGTTAAATTTGCAGTGGGTGGCTTCAAGTTACTTCCTCCAAGGTTTTTTTGTTTATTTCTGCCAGCCCATTCCCTCCGGTATTCTGCTCTCCATTTTAACAACTACTGTTTGAAAGGGAAATCTGCCAGGCTGCCACGTGGTGCATCCCAGGCAGCAGAGAATAGAAAACCTCCTTTCCCAGGCAAGGAAAAGACAGCAGCATTCACCCTGTCAGACGCCCCTGCGTCTCACTGGGAGTGCATTGCTTAAGTTCAGGTACAGAGATGGGGTGCAGCCACCCCAGCCTACTCATGAGTGTATTTTGAGAAGAAAAAGGAAGTCAAGGGGTCGAACATGTGTAGAACTTGGCAGCAGGAAGTCTGAGTCGTTGCCCTGCTACACTCAGCAGAATGAAAATCTAGAGCTGGATGTGGGCTTGCAAAACAGGGATATGGAAAGAGGACTAGTTGCCAGGGTCACATTAACCCTCCGTTTTGGAAACCTGAAGTAATACTGGAATAGAAGAACAGTCATATCTTTATGCCTAATAAATTAATGTGTAGGCCATAGATTAACGATGTGGAGCTATGGTTGATAAAGGGCATATTTAGAAAACTCAGAGGTGTATCTGTTAGTATCTAGTGTCAACATTAAAATTAAGGGCACACAAGTTATATATTCAGAAAATATAAGGCCACCCATGAATAACTCCCATTTTTAAATCTAAGCGTGCTTGAGAATGAAGTAAGGAAAATTAAGTTTTGAGAAACCACAACTTTCGGAAGCGTGCTGATGATTTATCGACAGGTGCTACTTTCCTGTGCTGCCAGAAAGTTCACTATCACATGTGCATCAAATTTTCACTTCAAATATGAAAACAGAAAGTGTCTTGGCAAGACCTGAGATGCGCACTCATCTTGCTTTGTAGAACGCCCTGTGCTGGAAGCCAAGTGTGTGTGTGCTGCACGGCTTGTAAGAGGTGTGCACCCCCATCTTTCCCTGTGAGCTGTAAAGCCTAACTGCTCACTGAAACAGGAGCCCATACTCCACAATCTTAAAAGTGGCGCTAACATGGCAGCTTTGATCCTGAGGGCAAGCAGGAATAACTATTCTTAACTCATGTATCTCTTCTTGGCTTTGTCTCATGAGCTCACTTGCAGGTATAAGCATTATTTAACACTTTAAAAATCATTATGGAATATGCCGTATTGTGTACCAGCTCTTCAGAGAGCGGGGAAGTTTCCCTCCAAATAAAATTGTAGTGCTTACCAACGGGACAAGAGAGCGGCAGGCATTTGTTCATTCACCTCTGCCTGCTCACCAGACGCCAGTATTTTACCTGGTATATAGACAGACCCCTCAGGAATGCTGAATGACAGAGCTAATCAGATGGCTCACGAGCTAGAACATTTTCTGTCTTCAAACTTGTCATTTATCTTTGGCTCTCACAAGAGGCAAAAAGACAGTAGTGCTGTAAACAGTTAACCCACCTTATTTTTGGAAAATGTCCCACCTTAACTTAGTACTCTCAGTACAACTGGATAACCTCATCCCACTCAGAGATAGGCCAGATCCCATTGGGCTGTACATTCGGGGGTGAGCTCTTCCAGTCCCATGTCTTGACAGGAATCTTCCAGGTCTTACCATAGTTGGCTTCAATGTATTCAACTGTTTCACAGGGCACATGGACTTTCATGTCTACAAACTCGGTCCAGCACAGTGTAAACTTGGGAAACAGGTACCTGCAGCAGAACAGAGGCAAGTGTGGAGCATTAGGCAAGTAACCCAGTTGCTGTGCATTCTTGGCAGAGGGACAACCCTTTTCTACTATGCAGATTTGGAGGAAGAGTTGGCATGTATGTATGTATGTATGTATGTATGTATGTATGTATGTATGTATGTACGTACGTTCGTATTTTTACCTGGCCAGCATCCCTTTCTTCTTTCAGGATTAACAGCACCCCAGCCTTCCTCTTCTATTCTCTGTCCATCTGGAGGGGAGCTAACCCCACCCATAAACTCTGAATGAGAAAAAATACAAACCAAACTCAGGCCTGGCTAGTAAGTTGCAGTGGCAGTGACTGCTACAGAGATGGGAGCCTATCAAAATTAGGCAAATCAAAATCAGCTTTGGGACTTTGCTGGGAAGCCTAGGGAAAGATGTCACAGTGGAGTTTCCACAGATGGAAGAAACGGTCATTTTCTTCTCTCACACAATCTGGAATTCCAAGGGACACAGATGGGCTCCAATGGCATCCTCTAGCCTTCTCCTTGGCTCTAGACACCATAACTGTACTTTCTACCTCTTAGGCGCTAAAGAACATCTCTAAACTGTCTAAGAAATACTGCTTATAATGAATTTGCCTGTATCTACTGCAAGGGTTTGCAAGTTTACAAGTTAACCCAAAAAATGCATTTAAAAGTACTTTGGATAATGATGGGCATGGTGATACATTTCTGCAATTGTGACACTTAGAAGGGGAGAAGTGAGGGTCAGGAGTTCAAGGTCAGCTTTAGTTACATAGTGAGTTCTAGTGCAGTGCAGCCCAGGCTATATAAGATCCTATCTCAAAACAAAACCAACCCAAAATATTTACATAGGTACTTCAGATTGAGTAAATTATATGTGACATATTACAAAACTATTAGAAATAGCAGGTGTGTTTAAAGTAACACAGCTCTATATTCTGTGTTGGATTCTCATTGACAATTTTTTCTTCTTCACAACTCAGAATGAACGTTCAGTAGTTAATACTGAATGGAAATAATAGGGACCAAAGAATGCAATCGGCCAGAAAGCCAAAGGCAGAGCAGAGAGCTGGAGAAAATGGATCCGACCATATTTGATTATCACATTTTATCAAGTGAACCCCAGGAATGGATTCTGCTTTTGAATACCCCATTTCACCACGAAGGGAACATACAGCCATACATGAAAGTGTGTCTGAATAACTTCTAAAGAAAGTATCAAGTGCCTCTATAAACGCCAGTGGGAACTGGCAGTTAGTGGACAGTCCCAGCTGGCATGTATAAAAAGACAGCCACAGAAAATCTCATAGCTGAGAAAGAAATAAGATACTGCTTAGACTCACCATCTGCTGGTCCCAATTTTACCCTGTACACTCACATCCATGGGATTACTTGTTTTGTCATGAGACACAGCCATCTATCATCAGCCTCTACCCTCTGCAGTCACCTGCTGGTCAGCTGGGTGCTGGTCAGCACAACGTCCACCTGTCCCACACCATCACACTGACACAATGAGCCTGCTCAAGGCAGACATGAGCTACCTAGTAACAGCAGCCAGAAGGCAACTCTCCTAAATATTAGCCTTTAGTCTCATCAAAGAGCTGAAAGGGAAAACAATGGCTTTAGGGCACACACAGTAGAATACTATACATTACAAAAGCAATGCTTGGGACAGTGAAGAAGAATGCAAGAGCAAACCCAAAACAGTAAAAATAGAGAAACAGTGTGAAAACCATCCAAAAACAGTTCAACTATAATGCTAACTTTTATTATTTACAACCTCCCCCCAACCCCAAAATCCCTAAACTCTCTGTGGTTTTTGTGTTTTCTACTCTTTCTAGTCAACCAAGGAGTATCTTAGCTTCCCAGGAGAATAGGGAAGATAAACCATAAAACATCTGAACTAATTCTGAAGTCAAGCCACGGACAGGACGGAGGCAGTAAGTCGCACAGAACAGCACATGCCACGCTTTGCCTGGGCTACTAGTAAATACTGACTGATACTAAAGCTCTCAGTGTTACCTTGGATTTCAAAGCTACGACTACGTCTGGCAGAGCAGTCCATACTTTAAAGCCTTAAGAAGAGATCCACAATGTGAACAGATTTAAATTTAGACTAAGGCACCCTAAATTAAGATACAAATTTAGAAGATCTTACTAGCACAAAAACTTCTCCCATCTGTTTTCTAACTTGTACCATTTTGCTTCATTCTACTTCTGCCTAAAACAGCAGTTAGAACAGTTGCTATACTTAAGTGTGAGCCAGAGTAGGATATTTTTATTTTCCTCCAAAATTCTTAAACCAATAAAGCCACTTTGGGGTGGTTAGAATAATTTCGTCAGCTTAATTGTACAATCTATGAGGGGACGCTTTCCCAGCACCCAGAACAGTGTGTTTACTGGTGCTAATTACGGAGACTAAATGAGACAGAACCATCAATTACAACTAACCCTGACCTTTCTGATGTAAGGCTGCATTAAACACTGCAGTTGCCAAGCTCCCCTGACCCCTAATTTCCCTCAAATCAACACAAACAGTTTATTCCTATTAGCATCTTATTTCATCTTTACCTCTCCATTTACCTGTTATTCCAGTGATTAAACACTAGCATGCTACTTAGCGGACATCAGCACACACCGCTTTCCCTGACTAATGGGAAAGCTTCTGAAGTTTCACCACTAAACACGTGGCTCACTCTAGCTTTTCATTTCCTCCCTTCATCAAGTCAAGGAAATGCATCGCTTTTCATTCAAAGTTTCTTTCTTTCTTTCTTTCTTTTTTTTTTTTGAGACAGGTTTTCTCTGTGTAGCCTTGGATATCCTGGACTCACTTTGTAGACCAGCATGGCCTTGAACTCACAGAGATCCACCTGTCTCTGCCTCCCAGAGTGCTGGGATTACAGGCGTGCGCCACCACGCACAGCTCAATTCAAATTTTCTTAAAAGATTTTTGCTTAATTATAGAATATTTATTTTTTATGTCATCAGTTCAACCACCAACTCCGCCCCCCACCCCTTGTGACAGGACTGGGGCTAGACTCTGAGGCCTGTGCACAGGGAAGTCCCTCAGTCCCTGAAGGTGAAGACTCACACTAATGCACATGCACTGTAAGTATTCTCACACACTTTTTACCTGTTCTCACTGTGCCATTTCCCTTCTTAAAAATATTCTGGGTAGTCATGGCCAGGTTTGCTGAGCCCCACGTAGTGAGACTCTGCTGCTCTCTTTATAAACATGCACTTTCCCTACAGCTAGCTTACTGTGTGGAGGCAGGATGAACAGTTTACTCATCATAAACCATGTAGGTCTTGGTAACATTTGGAAGGAAAAAGAAAGAAAAGGCTATGGTCCTCAGTGATTTTGCTTGTACTACAAATTCAACAGGAAGGGCTTTTGTTTTGGACATAGCCTGGATGTCCCTGAGCTTGTGGCTACCCCTCTGACTCAGACTCCTGGGGCTGGGGTTACACATGCATCCCACTGTGCTGCGCAGACAACTCAGATAAATGAAAACACATAGTAAGTCCTCCTCATCTGACCTCTTTCACTTTGCATGTTTTGAAGATTCATCCATGTTGGTATACCTGGTAACTCATTCCTCTTCAGCATTATAATTAATTATGAATGCTAAATACATAACTAATGCATCTGGTCACCAGAAGATACATAACTAATGCATCTGGTCACCAGAAGATGACATTTGGGACATCTGGGTAGCATGGGTAAAACCAAACCATTTGGCCTATCCGAATAACACTGTTAACACCTGTGCCTAAGTCTTGTATTGGAAATGTCTCTACTCTCTTTAAATACTAAAAAATCAGCATCCTACAGAATTATGTTTAGCAAAATATATGTTTGAAAAAATACATTTTTGCTCCACATAAATAAAAGTTTTGTGGTATAATCTTCTCTTTAAAGCCCAAAGCAAACTGCCTCCTCAGGCTTTTCGCCCAGGGCCTCATCTTGCTACATCTGCTCTCATTCGCTGTCTGGAGATTCGATTAAGAAGACCTAGGATATAATCGGTATGTTGCAAAATATGAAGCCAGAAATAGAGCAGGAAATGAGATCACTTTGGAAAAGCCAATGTTTTAAATATACTCATTTAAAGAAATTAGTCAAATCTGCCTTTTGGCTTTGCAGCTGTAAGTATGCAGAGACAAGTGTGCTTCTTGGAAGCTGTAACTACAGCAGCAGAGCATTGGCCCTGAAACTGGGAGTCCATGAGGGACAACTCTACATGTAACTCCAGCTTTGTAGGCAGCAGAATGGCTGAAAGTAACCAGAACGGCTTAACTTCCCTGCTTTCATTCTTGAAAGCTGCTAGGCTGGGCCAAATCATTATCTGAGTGTCACCTATGCTGCTCACTAAATGGTAGGGAGCTGATAAGAGTCAAACAAAGCTCAAGTCACTCTCAGCCTGACAGTTTATCAAGACTGACTTTATCTGTCACTTAGTGCAGATAAATTAGCAAAGTGCACTAAAAAAAACACAAAAGAATGGGAGGGGACTATTTATGGAAACTTAGAGGGAGGGAGATACTTTCTAAAGAGAAAGCAATCTGACGCTGACTGGGAAGAGACAGGACAGGCAATGATGGGTGGCATTCCAGAATTGCTGTGTCAGTCTTAAACTTTTGGACTAAAATCAAGGGTCAAAAGTCAAGGAGTCTAAATGCAACTTATTAAGCAAAATATATAACTTATATTTAACAAGAAAATATTTAATAATCAAAATCTAACTTTTGAGTTCAAGGCCAATCCGGTCTACAGAGAAAGTTCTGTACACTGGACTGGCTCTTGGAACAGAAAGAGAACATTAACAAAAAACTAGTACATACAAATAAAGTCTACAGTCTAAACTTGATCTTTACTTTAGGAAAACATTTTACGTAAGGGCACCAAAGGTACTGAACATTAGGACTGAAACGCAGAACCACATTAAAACTAAGAACTTTCAAGTGAGCAAGCTACCATTAGCAGTGAAAAGAACAAAGGACAAATTGGAAGATGTTTTCAGTAAGTAGAGCTACCGTTAGTGAGAAAAGGACTAACATCCAAACAGATGAAAACCAGTAAGATATTTAACAGGTTCTTCACAAAACAGAGCATCTGTCAATAAATATGAAAGTGTGGAAATTAAATATACAGTATGGTAACAATACATTCCTAGCCAACATGGTTAGAAATTGAAGAGAATTTGTAGCAAATGTGAGTCTTGTAATACAATGACAGCAGCATAAAGTAGGCAGAGAACCATCCAAGAGCAAAATCCTTAAGTGAAACACATCCATTCTAAGCAATTTCATGTATATATATGCAGAAGAAAATCATCCTGTATGTCTGTGGCTCAACACAAAAACCCTGGCAACTACTGTTGACCAACACGGTTCAGCATCGCTCTACATATCACCAGTTTTCTTCCGTAGAGTTAACCCAAGGTGACTTACTAGTTCAAGAGCATTTGCCTAAATTGTGCTAGCTCAGCGTTTTCTCATCTTGCATCTACAATTCATCCCTTTGTCACTGTGTCCTGTAAATCTGCATTCCTCTCTCTGGTAGACTTTAATACATTAATAATTTCCCCCTAACTGCTACATGATGCTGAACCTTCCTAATCAGAGTTCTAGGAGTTAGAAAGAGTATGAAGGACACAGTAGTTTGCCCTTTGTCCTATATCTGATGACTTGCAGTATGGAATCTTTACATGCTGTGAAGGATGAAGTGCTCTTTCCTTCTGATTGGGGAGAAATCCAACATTCAGAAGCTTAGGTGGCACAAAATACAGCTCTTAGACTTGAATCCAGGGCTAACAGATTTCCTGGTGCTATTATCTTAAAACCAGTCTTGTATGAAGTTTAGATAGAGGTTTCTACTAATATTTAAAATGGTATAGTCTAAAGCACTGTAATACTTCACAGCTGACTTTTCAAGTGGAGACTAAGAAGTCAAGGAAGATGTGTTTCTGGTCTGACTGAGGAGCCTATGGATTTTAAATAGTTACCAGGTAACCTCTCATGGGTAATTGACCCTGTTCTGTATCTTGTATAATGAAAAGCCACAAGAAACAACGACTCAAAGGAACAGTAAGTCTCACAATGACCATACTTACAATGTGGAATTTAGTAACATTGTTTACTACTGGTGACTATCAAAAAATTAATAACTTTTGGGCAATACAACCTGGCAATATATACCATAACCCTATTAATATTCATTAATTCAATGGGTAGTGAGTGGGCATGGGGCTTATATGCAGGGTACTACAGAAAAATTGTGCCATGATTAAGATCTGAATGGCAGCCAGACCTGGTGGCACCTTTAATCCCAGCACTCGGGAGGCAGAGGCAAGTGGATCTCTGTGAGTTTGAGGCCAGCCTAGTCTATAAAAACAAAAAACAAAAAACAAAAAAAACTGAAGCAACCCTCCCCCCCCCAAAAAAAGATCTGAATGGTTTGGATATTAAATTTCTTTGTATAGTACAGCATAACCAAATGATGTCAACATTACCCTATTTCTTTTTGCCTTATTTCTTACTAACACCTATTATTAATGGACATATTAACACAGTGCATGCATACAGCAGGCACTGACCAGATTTAGGCCCCTTTTCCCACCTGCAGCAAGCACTACTTACTCCACATTCATGGCAATTTCATTTTTTAAGGTTAGAGGTGTTATTTATAAAAGTTAAGAGCATCATCCAAAAGTTTGTTTGCTTCAACTTAAAATCATGTCAGGGTTAGTTCCACTAACTAAGTTAAGTTAGTTGCCACATAACTTAAATCAGTGATAAGTAGATGTTAACATATCTGCCACCTCCCCTCTTTTTTTAATAGTTTTTTTTGAGACAGGGTTTCTCTGTGTAGATTTGGCTGTCCTGGAACTTTCTCTGTAGACCAGATTGGCCTTGAACTCAAAAGTTAGATTTTGATCATTAAAAAAATTTTTTTAAAGATTTATTTATTATTATGTATACAGTGTTGTCTGCTTGTACACCTGCAGGCCAGAAGAGGGCATCAGGTTACATTATAGATGGTTGTGAGCCACCATGTGGTTGCTGGGAATTGAACTCAGGACCTTTGGAAGAGCAGGCGGCGCTCTTAACCACTGAGCTATCTCTCCAGCCCCCAAATATTTTCTTATTAAATATAAGTTATATATTTTGCTTAACAAGTTATATTTTGCTTCTCAGTAAAATGGAGAAATAGGTAAAGAATAACTGCCTAGAAAGTTAAGTTAGAAATTTTTAAAATTAAAAATAAGTTGGAATAATCAGAATAGAAAAGCAATTAAATAACTCTATCATTAGACTTTCTCCATATTCTTTCCAAGTGTATCTAACCAATTCCACTTTTAGCCATACTTCTTGTTGTTCTTTGGACAAGGGCCTCAATTATATATTGCACACAGTTCAATAAATTTGCTTTTTGCTTATAGAATATTGTTACATCTATTTTATCGTTTAGATTATGATCTCACTGAGAGCAGGAACTAAAATATATTTGTATCAGTATCCTTAGTACAAAACAGTTAGATATAAATTTTACAGAAATAAAGTAATAAACTACGTAGGAGTTACACTTGGAGTGGAGTCTACAAAGGATGGCTCAAAATTCTTTGACGATCTATCCAGTGAGCAAACATAAGACATTACAAGGATGCAGTACTACCAACCCAATAGATAAAGGATTGCCTGTTGGGGAGATAGAATAGCTGTATTATCCCAACAGTGTTTTCATGAAGGGAGTATTCACAGTATGAGAGTGAGCTTGGTGACACTAACAATATACAGAAGAAAACGTGGACTCTGACTGGAAGATAGGGAGAAGGTCTGCAAAATGGCATGTAAGTACCACACAGCCATGGCCACTGTGAACTCACAGCAGCTGTGCCGCCTGGCCCTGGGCTGTAGGAGTCAGGTCCACTCATCAGTGAGATGTGACAGGGAAGGAACCACAAGGCCCAACCACTCAAGGCAGAACTACTGACAACTAGCAGGTTCTGGGAGGCGGAGACACGGTCCGGAGTTGTGTACCAATCAGTGGGTCCACCAGATTCTTACGTTTAGTTCTGAACACATGGTCATACAGAGGGCACAGCCCTAGTTAAATCTCTGTGGGGCACTTAAACAAAACAAAAAAGTCATCAATATGACAAAGCGCTTGTAGGGAAGGGGAGCTGACAGAAGGGACAGGAAGAAGGTAAGAGATAAAGGCAGCAGTATTCAAATCTCCATTACAAAGTTCCTGAGACAGTTAAACAAGAAGGCGCACATAAAAATGTAGCATATTCACTACACACAGCAAGTATAGCATAAACTCTAGCTCTTCTAAAACTAGCTTCTATCCATACATTGATTCAGATGAAGAAAGAATGCAAAGAAACTCAATCCAACAGCTGCAGGAATTAGACGTTAAACAAAAACCGTGTCTTTCTCATTTTTTGAGGAACCTCCATATTTCCATAGAGACTGGGCCAGTCCCAGCCCCACCGGCTGTGTGGAAGGACTCCTTTCCCTGCATCCTTGTCAGCACTCGGTATTCCTTGTTCTCCTAATGACAGCATTCTGACTGGGGTGAGGGGAAATCCCAGTGATATTTTCACTTACATTTTTTGATATCTATCAGCCATTTCTACTTCATCTTTTGAGACCTGTCTTTTCATTTCATTAGCCCATTTACTGACTGGGTTGTTTGGGTTTTGGTATTTAATTTGTTGCATTCTTTAGTATTGTAGATATTCTGTTACATGGACAGAAGCAATGTCCCCACCACCACCACCACGGGCTATTACCTAACTCTGCTTCTCTACTCAGATCTTTTAAGCTTCATGCAATTCCACTGTTGTCAAGCACTGGGTTTCCTGAGCTACTACTATATGATCCCATGTCTGGAAAGATACCCAAAGTGCTCTAAGTCAAACATACATGTGCCTCATGTTCACTGCAGCACGATTCTCAACAGCCACACATGGAATCAACCTATGTCTGGTCACAGGTAAATAGATAAAGAATTGTGGTACACACATATACACATACACATACATGTGCCCACACACAATGAAGTTTTATTTAGTCATAAACAAGAAGGAAAATATGTCCCTTGCTGGAAAATAACCAAGTGGAGATCATTAAGTGAAATAAACCAGACTCATGAGGACAAATATCACATATCTACCCTCATTCATTTGTAGATCCTAGATTTTATATGGGCACATAAAATTGTTTATATATGTGTGGCATGAAATTAGAAGCAAAACTGAGGGAAGGAAAGAGCCCAAGGGGAACAGGGAGAAAGAGAAGGTTACGGAGCATGCCAAAGTATACATGCTCAAAACAAAATGCCTTTATGAAACCCATTGCTATGTAGAATGAACGTATGCCAATAAAATTTTCCACCATAAACTTTGGGCTAAGACAGCTTTACCTATACATTCCACTGAATATGATAGAAAGCAATAATGCTAATTATGTACAAACTCTGCAAGAAAATTAAACAATTATTCTCTCCCTCCCACCACCCCTCAAAAACACCTGTTAGATTGCCATCACTTTTTATTACTGGTGATCTGGATTCTATAGATGTGAAAAACACAGACAACTTTTGAAAATGAAACAGATATAGAGCATATTCGTTTGAAAGGTATAACAGCAGAGAAATAGAAGACTTAATAGGAACTGAAGAAGACGATGGAATAATCCAGAGGGTCACTAAGCCTTGCTAACACCTGCTGAGATGCTGTGCTCTGTGCCAGCCCAGCACCTAACAGCAGTGGGAGCAGTGATAATCTAGTCATGGTAACAGAAGCAGGACCTAGCACTGACATGGCACTGACAGGGTGCCAGGTACTGCTCTAAATACTTGACATGGGTCAACTCACTTACGCTATTAACCCAAGTATTCGGGCCAGAGTCAAACAAGTCCGGGTTATTAATGGCCCACAGCCTTAGACAAAGTTACCTTCATATTACTATGCATTAGCTTCCTCAAGTCTGAGTTGGTATAACAATATACGATTGAAGTATAATATAGAATTACCTAAACTAGATACAGTGGAGTGTGTCTAGCAGACACTGGTGACTACATATTTGCAGCTGCTGTATCAGTCAGAAGGCAGGGGCAGTACAGTGTGGAAGAGAAGCTTTCCCCATGGAGCTCCTTCCCAAAAAAAGTTAAGCATCCTATAGTTTTAGAGTTCTCTCAGCACAGCCAACACATTTTTGTTGTTGTGGGTTGATTGGAGTGGTTTTTTTTGTTGTTGTTGTTTTTATTTGTTGGTTGGTTTTTGGTTTTTCGAGACAAGGCTGTCCTGGACTTGCTTTGTAGGCCAGGCTAGCCTCTGTCTCCCTGAGTGCTGTGATTACAGGTGTACTGTTTTGCTTTAAACAGTATAATAAATATAAGGAACCCTTACACTAGTTTCAGGTCCTCCCCTTTAGAAATGGAAGTGTGATAAATCCTGTACTTCCTCAAAGTAAATGGTGCTGACAACGGCATATGGCTGGGGAGTCTTCCAAAGAAACTGCTCCATACAGCCTTCCCTTGTTCTTTTCTCTGCCTTTTAAGGTCACAGTTACATGAGAGAAAATCTGGGACATCCACCATCTGTCCAGACACTTACGCACTGCTCATTTCTCCTGTTTGTAGGAGCACTTCCCACTTTCCTAGCACTGCCAACGAGCCGTGGACTGAACCAAGGGTGTCTCTACCCAAAGTGTGGCCACTGAAGTGAATGCTTCTTTTGTGCTTCCTGGCCACAGCAGTGAGAAATATTCACCCTTACTAGGAAATTTAATACAAAAGACTGATGCTTCTACATGACTTCTCAAAAAACAGATGCAGCAGTTTTATAATGAGCTGATTAGATGGCAGCTAATCTGTAAATTTCTCAGAAGATCAAGAAAAGGATCATTTTTTCACACTCTTCAAATCCCTCCTTGTACATTAATACTTTTAATCCTTAAAACAAGGCTGCATGACAATGTGAAATTGTATTTCCACTTTGAAGTGGGAAAACCTTATATACAGAGGTTAAATTAAAAAAAAAAACTGCTGAAGGCAATAGCACTGTAACATGTACAGCTAGGATTTAAAAGCTGGCTCTATGATCTTAATTTCTATAGTATACTATCAATAAGGATAAAACTCAGTATATACCAATTTTGACATTTCTGTCGTATTTTGAATAAACAAGCTGTAAACATCTCTATTCACCTAACTATAAGTGTTACGTATTGAGCTGGATATTGTTGTGCCAATTTGGCACAAGCTAACGTCATTGGAGAAGAAGGAACCTCAGTTAAGAACATTCCTCAAGATCAGGCTTAGGCAAGCCTGTGTAGCGTTTTCTTGATTGTGGAGGGCCCAGCGCATTGTGTGGGTCCTGAGTTCTATAAGCAAGCCATGATCAGCAAGCCAGTAAACAGCACCCCTCCAAGGCCTCGCATCAGCTCTGGCCTCCAGGTTGCTGCCCTGTTTGAGTTCCTGTCCTGGCTTCCCTCAGTGATGAACTACAATGTGGAAGTGCAAGCCGAATCAACCCTTTCATCCCTAACCTGACTTTTGGTCATGGTGTTTCATCATAATAGTAACCCAAACTAAAACACTTATATACTCATTAATTGACCCATTTCTAAGTATATTTAGGAAGTTTAATAAACTTTTTTATTTGAGTGTATGTATATATGTATGTGTATGGCAATGTCGAATAGGAGGGCACAGTGTACTGCATGTGTGACTGTCAGAGGACAGCTTGTGGGAGTCGGTCCCTCCTTCCACCATGTACATCCCCAATGAGGGAACTCAGGCTGTTAAGCTTGGCAGCAAGTGTTCTACCTACTAAGCCATCTTACTGGTCCATTTCTCTTATTTTGAATTTTTATATCTATGCATGTTATAATCAGATTTTATTCAGTAGCATTCAATGTCACAAAGCAAAGTAGTTTTTATAATTAACAAAAATTTAAGGAGCACGTTCTAAAATCAGAGTCAATTTGAGGATGATTTGTAACTTTCAGTAAAAGGTTCGGATTACTCTCAAACCTCCAGAACAAATTTACTTTACAATCTTCAGATGAAAACTCAGGGACCCTAGTAGGATGGGATTAACCTAAGAAAAACAACATTGTAGCCAGGCAGTGGTGGTGCATACCTTTAATCCCAGCA
This sequence comes from Acomys russatus, assembly GCF_903995435.1. Taxonomy (NCBI): domain Eukaryota; kingdom Metazoa; phylum Chordata; class Mammalia; order Rodentia; family Muridae; genus Acomys; species Acomys russatus. Next base: position 63,983,188 of record NC_067138.1, on the reverse strand, counting down.
CTTGGGAGGCAGAGGCAGGCGGATTTCTCTGAGTTCGAGGCCAGCCTGGTCTACAAAGAGAGTCCAGGACAGCTAAGGCTACACAGAGAATCCCTGTCTCAAAAAAACAAAAAAACAAAAAACAAACAAACAAAAAAAACCCCAACAACATTGTAAATATAGAATTCCTCCTCTGTGCATACAAAATAGTCTCCTTTCTGCTTAGTGGCTTAAGTTTATGCCAATGGCCACATGACTCCCAATAGTAGCAATGATAGTGACTATACTAATAATATTAGATAACAATATCAGTGAAACCTAACATGTTGTTAACTTGCTTAGTGCTAAGCCCTGTGCTAAATGTTTCATACTGTCAAATTTACCATGGAGGAATAGTGGCTAAAAATATGACATCTATAGAGCATGCTGTCTGTCACAGTTGTTTATCCATTCCCATAGATTATTACGCTCCATGATGCTGCCAGACATACCTCTGCCTTAGGCTGTGGGTTTGATTTTTGTGCTATCTGCACTATGGCAACTTGAGAGCCCTGATTATGACCACACTTCAGTTGACTCGCCTTGGCAGTAGTTGGTTTTCACACAGCTTCCTCACAGCCAGTTGTCATGAGAACGTCACAGGAGAGCTGTACTCACTCTGAGTAAACTGAGAGCGCACAGACTGATGATCGAGCCTTGGTGAACTTTCCTTTGTACTTTCCTAGATGACACCCATAGCCCTTTTATTTAATAAGTACTTATCTGATCCGTACTTAAACTTCTTTCCTGTTCTGGCCTGAGTGCCTCCATTCCACATATGGTCAGTCTCTTCATAGAAGAAAAAAATATCAAGTTTTACATCGTCTTGTCCCTGGAAGGATAGTTCCAAGCTGTCTTCTACCTACAGGGAAAATGAAAACCTTCAAACTAATATAACAGAAACACATTTTCATTTTTTAAATAAAGAAAAACATTTTATGTAGTAGGCATTAATTCTAAGATGTATGCTTATTAAGTTTAAGTTCCTATGAAAGTAGAAGCTTCAGAAAGTGGGAAACTATACTAGCTTTTCTTTCTTTCTTTCCTTCCTTCCTTTATTTCTTCTTACTTTCCTTCCTTCTTCTTTCTTCATTTCTTCCTACCCTCCTTTCCTTCCTACCTTCTTTTCTTTCCTTCCTTCCTTTCTTACTAGCTTTTCTTAAATGTATATAAAATAATGTTTCTTAAACCGATGAAAATTCCTGAGTAAATGCTTCATGGTAGTTAAAACTAACTCTGCAGGGGAAGTTGAAGCACCATGTCCCAGAGCTCCTTCCTAGCTAAAGGAGGAAAGGAAATGTATCCTAAAAGTAACGTTCACATTGGACTTGGTGCATGTGTCTTCAATAGCATCACATGAAATAATGTGTGTGAGCCTAAAGGGGACAAACTCTAATGTAGTCATCTGCGCGTTCCACTGCAAAGCAGTGACAGACACCAGCATTTGACAAGTACCTGCTGAATGACTAAAGCTATTGCTTCGGTGGCCACAGAAAACATTAAACTTAGCTGGGTGTGGTGGCACATGCCTTTAACCCAGCACTTGGGAGGCAGAGGCAGGCCAATCTGTCAGTTTGAGGCCAGCCTGGTCTACAAAGCAAGTCCAGGACAGCCAGGGCTACACAGAGAAACCTTGTCTCGAAAACAAAAACAAAAGAAAGAAAGAAAGAAAGAAAGAAAGAAAGAAAGAAAGAAAGAAAGACAAACATTAAACTTTTTTTTTTTAAATCTCTGATGGGAAAAATAATTTTTCAGGAACTAAAAAGTGTTTACTTGTTTTGCAGGATAATACTTTGCTGGGAACAAATTACGAGCAGGATTATCATAAAGGGTCATGGGTTTATGGAATAGCAATAACTATCTGGAGTAAAAGTTCATCCGGGCCACAGTGCATAGCCCTCGTTAGCCTCTGTTCATCTTTGGACATGTGAGCCAAACAAAACTCAAGCCCCTCTTTAACAGGGCTCCATATCTCTACCCCTCAGCAAGCAATGAATATTTGTGCTGATAATTATTATGACAGCTAATCCAAAATGAGCATAGGATTAGATGACCCAGAAAAAGATGAAATTTCAAATACAGTAGGTGGGGATGTAACTTTATATTAATTCTATACTATACCATTGCCTAGCAGAACAGCAATATGGTCACTTGTAAGAGCCCAAGATGCTTCTTTCTTCATTATTAACAAAAGGCCAGATTTCCTAGCTTCTCCTTAGGTAGTACATAAACCTTAAGGGATAATAAGGTCCCACAAGCCCATCCTGATAATTGCTGGGTAATAAAGTATGTTTGCCACACGTCTAACTATGTATGTTAGTCAAGGTACATTTTACATCTGAGACACATTATTTATGAAGTTAAGATGATTGTTACCAACCTTCCCGAACTTGTGTTTGAGAGGAAGTCCTGCATCCTGAAATGCCAAAATAATATCTGGTTTGTAATCTTGTATAAAAATTCCTAGGTCGACATCTTTGCTATATGGAATAATACTGCACTGTCGATACCATCCTAAAATGGAGGGAGGAGGAAAACAATTATTTTTATTAAAATTAGTTATTAACATGGGAATTAAGTTATTATAATGAACAAACTTTATAGTAACGGCTATAATTCCATAGGTTAAAGTTAGGGGACTCTACCAAAATTATTTTTTAAAACTTTAATTCCAAACTAAGCAACTTGGTTATAGTAGTTTCCTTGAAGAATCACTCCCCTTCTTTTTCTTTCCCCTTCTCCACTTTCTTCCATCCCCTGGTCTGAGTGCTCAGCTTTGTCAAAAGCTTTAATGAAGTCAGGCACAGTGGCCGACACCTTTGTGCCAGACTGTTCTGTTGTACACAGTGAGTTTCAGAACAGCTAGAGCTACAAAGTAAAATCATATGTAAAAAAGAAAAAGTTTTCAGGATATATAATACTTTCTGAATAGACCATTAGCTTTACTAATATATTAAATGGATGATCCACTTAAACAATTGCTGCTCAGAGTGTTTAGTCATTGACCTTTAATGACTGAGACTGCCTTAAGATGTGCCAAGGATATGTGGTTCTCTCAGTATACTTTGCTGAGTCCGTAATTTATGGCACCAGCTCCAAATAGTCCATAATTAGTGGTTACTTAAAAAGATCTGATTAAATTGTGATGCTCAGCGCACACATAAAGCTATTTCTCTGTGTTTCTTGTGTATCTACGTCTTGCTTAGGCGCCTCAGCAATGTTCTAAGAACGCTTACACCCTAACCTCACTAATAACTCCTGGGTCGTCCCTTCTTAGCTTCTAGTCTTCCCACGCAAATAGCTTTTAAGGTGTGTGAAAGTCCACAGCCATCCCAGTAGGCATTGCTATTGGATAATATCCCGTGGTATTCTAAAAGAATTCTAATTAGCTGGCATGCACTATTGAGAATGAAGGGCTTGCTGGATGTTATGGCATGCACCTTTAATCTCAACACTTAGTAGGGCGAGACAGGAAGAGCTCTGTAAACTCAAGGCCAGCCTGGTCTACATAGAGCGTTCCATGCCAGCCAGGGCTACATAGTAAGACCCTGCTTTAAAAAACAAAAAAGAAATTTAAAACGCCACAAAAGTCCAAAACAACCCTCAACAAAACCTAAAGATGAAGGGCTTCTTAAATATCACTTAATGCACAGCAGCTTATGATATAATTATCTTATTTCATAAGAGAAATAAGTCATGAGGCTAAAAAGTCAAACCATGACAAATGACTTCAAACTTTTAGCTACTGACTATAAAAACAATTTTGCTTCTGTAAAAAGTTAAACTTTAAAGCAAGTGTCACATACACAAGAGATTAATATGTATTCTTTTATGCTTTTATTATCTTGTTGTTAAGACAGGGTCTTGTGTATCCCAGGTTGGCTTTGAACTTGCTATGTAGCTATAGCCTTAAACTTGTGAGCCTCCTGCCTCTACCTGCTGTGCTGGGTTACAGGTGTGTGCCATACCCAGTGTACACATGTAATCTTTCATATAGCCCAGGACGGGATCGCCACGAATCCCCGGCTACAACCTGGGATGTAATTATAAATATTACACTGCCAATATTACTGATGCCTGACCGCCTCAAGCACTCACTCCTAAAGCCAAAAGGATGAGATAGAGATAAACGTAAAGCATTTTTACCCAGACAAGTCCCACTGCTCAGCCAGAAGGGCACTCCCAATTCCTTTAAGGTTTTGGCAGCTAGTTGCAGTAATTCCTTTGCCCTCTTCCGAAAGGCCATAGCATCCACAGTGTTATCATCAAGGTACTGCTGCAGGTTTAATAAACAGTTATCTATTAGAACAATCCCTAAACTGCTAGAAACATTTCTATGAAAGCTAAATTAAACTCAGAAGTTAACACTGCATCTTTTTTCTATTGTAAAAAAAAAAAAAAAAAATCCACATTTAGGGAGCTTGGGGTGGCTCAGTGTGTAAAGTGTTTGCTATGTGAGCATGAGGGCCTGAATTTGGATTCTCAACACCCATATAAAAGCTGGGAGTGTTCAGGTGGGCCTGCAATACCTACACTGTAGCAGTGGGAGAGTATAAAGACAGACAGATTCCTGGCGCTCACTGACCAGCCAGTCTCCATCAGTTCAGGGTTTAGTGAGAAGACATTATCTCAGAAAATCAGGTGTAGGAGTGTGGCTGCTGCTAACTTGCCCAGGCTCTGGTGGATGGCCCCACACCCATGCGCATGTAGCACTAACTGGATTCTGTGGGCTGTAAAACATAAGAAGACATGAGCATGGAAAGGAGATGTGTTGGGCAGAAATACAGGCGACCAGGGAGTGGATGTAATGAAGATGCAATAGAGGAAGACATCCAGTGCCAACTTTCGGCCTCACACACAGAGTGCACAACTGTGTCCACATACCTACACACACAGACACAGTTTATACACCCCTCAAACCTACACACAGACACACATGCATACACTTCTCAAACTTACACACAGGCACACATGCACACACTCTTCAAACCTACAGAGGCACATATGCATACACCCCACAAACCTACACAGGCACACATGCATATACTCCACAAACCCACACACACAGACACATGCATATACCCTCAATCCTCACACAGACACACATGCATACACCGCTCAAACCTAGAAATCAGAGTTTATAGTTACTTAGTCACACATGAAAACAATTAGAATAGATTCTAGAAGAAGCCAGTTTAAAAGGAAAGAATATAAATAACTAGGAGTCCCCAGTGATGCGACTTCAACTGTGATCAGTTTCCTCTTCACATCAGGATTTAGCAGGCTGGCCAGTCGGGAGAAAAGAAGAAGTAATTACAGGGCTAGAAGCATTATTTAAACAAGATAGATTAAATGATGTTTTCATTGTATAGTCATTTACTTGTCTTTAGACTGAGTAATCAAGCAGAGAGAGACACATTTTCAATCAGATCATCTGTGTTTGACTCTAGGTCCATCTCCTTTTCGATGGGCAGATCCCTTTACAAGAGTGTAAGCTCTGTGAGGAGAGGCCATCTGTTTTATCAATACCCCAGTGGCTAGAACAGTATCTCCACAGCTGGTAAACAAACAAGAGAATGAAAGAAACAAATTTCACTGTAGCTAATGTCCTTATTTATAACTTAAAGATAACCATGTTTTACAGAACTACTCTACAGATCTGAATGAAACCTTTGGTAAGTTATAAGGATTTGTACTAATATTATCTTTTGCTTAGTCATCTTGCTTTTCTGATTTTCTACATTTTATTCTGGAACTGAAGAAAACAGCATGAATTCTTCAGTGATCTTTCAGTATGGAACAAAATATACACTACTTGGCCGAGCAGACCCAGGACACAGGTCCCTGACTACTGGTCTGGCCTCATCACTAGCCTCTTTTTACATGTCCTATTGTAGCAATAAAACACAAGTCCTCAGCCTGGCCGTGGTGGTGAAGGCCTTTAATCCCGGCACTCGGGAGGCTGATGCATGCAAATCTCTCGGTTTGAGCCTGACCTGATGTACAGAACAAGGGAGTTCCAGGGCAGCCAGGGCTACATAATAAACCCTGTCTCAAACAAAAGAAAAACAAACAAACAAAAGCATTATGCCACAACCTTTCTAGCCTACGTGACCTTGCATGTTGTTTCTTTTATAGTATGCCTCCGACTAACACAATCATGTTTTCAGTCCAGCCTCTGAGAAACATTCGATTTCCCTAAAATGACAGGTGAGTTTATTTTCCCAGTGCTTCTATCCATCATTTACTAAAATACAAGGAAGAGAAAGCCAAGGGGAACAGCCACTTTCTCCATTAACTTACAACAGTTGCCACTTACACATACTTTTAAAGTCGTTACACTTTTTCCTTATTTTACACACATGGGTACTTTGCCTTATGTATGTCTGTATGCTACATCCATGCCTGGTAGCTGTGGAGGGTAAAAGAGAATATCAGAGCTCTTGGGAATGAAGTTATAGATGGTTGTGAACTGCCACTTCAGTGCAGGGAATCAAACTCAGGTCCTGTAGAAGAGCAGCCAGTGCTCTTCACCTCTCTAGCCCCACATTTTAAGTCTTATACTTAGTTGTAAATGTGGTTGTGTTTGCATTTCCTCAGTGATGCTTTAAACATATGACAGCAGATACTGCATCTATCCCCCGAATCCACACGTATTCCCACTGAATCCACACGTATTCCCACTGAATCCACACGTATTCCCACTGAATCCACACGTATTACCACTGAACCCACAGCTTTAGAATGCCACCTACTACATAGTAGGTAAGAAACATATACTGTTGAATAGCTAAATGAGGCAAAGACCAATTCTGAAAGTGTTCTAAACTATCTTGTGCAGGAGAGAATATAGTTCATAGAGACATGTCAGGGGACAATGAGGAATAGAATCACTGCATGGATCGTGAGGAAAGAAGAAGGCTCTGAAGGAACATTCCCTGCAGGTAAGTAGTTTTTATGGATCAGACAAATGTAAAGGATCTGCTGAAGTAAAACCTTTCCTCAGCCACTACTCTTAGAACACACAACTGGAATGAGAGGCACATGTCCCTATGCTTGTTGTAAGAGAGAATGCCTAGTGCTAAGTTTAGAGACCAAGATACACTTAGACTACATGCTAAGCCAATAATGACTGTCAGTCTTAAGTGGCATCGTGAAGCTACAATTTTCCTCTCTGTAAATATTGCCAGATGTAAAAGGTATTTTCACTTCCTCAGATGAGTGGATGAGATGAGACCCATACCCACCCTGTGTGGATACATGACTTGGGCTGTGTGAATACACGGCTTAAGCTGAGCCAAGAGTGTTTCTATCTAACTATCCCTAGGTCTAGGCCTGCAAGCCTCTAGCCTCCATGCAATCTAATCTTGTGCAAGCCTGAACCTTGAAGGCTTTAGCTTCCAGCATCCATTTGCTAACCTTGGCCTAGAATGCTTTCAGTCTCTGAGACTTGTTGTTCACCCTTTCTAGTTCTTTCTGAACTCTGGCTGGCTCGCTCAACTCAGCAGTACTGGCTCAAAACTTCTCTCCAAGCTGATTGGTTAAAATCAGCTTCTCATTCAATTGCTCTGCTTGAAAAAACTGTCTCTGAACTCCATGAACTGAACTGTGCTGACTGTACTGACTGCATAAACTGAACAAAACTACACAAACTCAGCTGAACTCCATCACATGCAACTGAACTGCACCAGACCGTACTGAACTTGTGTACCTCTGCTCTTTCTCTGCACTGCTCTTAAGTAGCTTTTCTTTCCTGCCTGTTGTCATGTGAGTTGGGCATATCCTATCTCTGACTCATTCTGACAATTCTGTCTCTAATGTGTCACTCTGTCTGCCTCTCAGTTAGATGTCTGTCCCTCAATTTGATATCATTGTTTAGGATTAAAAGTGTGCACTAAAGGCATGATTGTATTGCAACCAGAGTTGCCATGCTGCTGGATTAAAATTCCTCTACACCCCTCTGTTAAAGAATACTTGCCTTATGGGAAACTTTCCTTCAAGCTGTTGATCAGAGGAGTCTAAGAAACTCCCCAAACAATATAAGCTATTATCCTTGGTTGCCTTCCAGACCATGAAGGTAAGACCCTATTGCTGATGACATTACCCACTTCACACACAAGACCTGGAGGACTCAAGCTAGAAATGACCCGGAAGCATTATTTCTGAGGACTAGCTCTCATAGTATCTGAAGGTGCTATGCAAACTGCCAAGGGAGAAAAGCAATTTATAGTCTTACTCAACTATAAAGCCTACAAAAGCCAGGACAATTACCAGTATGGAAGGTATCATCAAGGATTTAATAATAGCACTTATACCTTGGGAGTAGCCAACATCCATCTAACATATACAAGGGAATTCATGCCTAATTTTGTAAACCGGCCCAGTGGCTGGAAAGTGCTCATGGAACCTAGAGGAGAACCTACTACTGCTCCTTTCCTAAGCCAGCATAATTCTAAGTGAATTGTAAATACTCATATTTATCCTTGTACCTACAGATACGTGCAGTTCTCATGCCTTATCAAAGCTTTTCTTTGCATCAGATGGAAACTACCATAGAAAGCCACAATTGGTCAAAATACAGAGAATGACTGATCATGGGATGCCTATCTCCAGTTGACACATCTACAGTGTAATCTCTATAGCTAAGACTCACAAAACATCATGGAAGAGGGGGCAGAAAGACTCTAAGAGTGAAAGGATCAGAGTGTCTACTAGGAGACAATACACACTACATAACAGGTTGTGCACCCACAGATCTTCACAATGTGATCACCTAAGCAGGACCTGTACAATGACAGTACCAGCTGACACTACAGTGTGGATGGGGGAAATCTCACAAGGCTCCAACCCCTAGATGAAGAGTTACAGGCAATTAATGGCTGCTAAGACAGGGACAGTCACTTTTCTCCAGTAATAAGCCCCTGTTATGTTATCCAATGTTTAATTAGATCTTAGAAATTAATCAGGCTGGAGATAATGACTTGAATTCACAGATTTCAACAAACATATAGAAGTAAATATATATAGACATACACATAATGTGAGAGGGCTTGTGTACAGCAAAACCCAAACAACAATGGGCATATGACCCACTCCCCAGAGCTTGGCATGACTTAGAGAAATGGCCGAACCCCGGGCTAGAACAGGAAAATCACAAGATAAACCTAGAATATCTATATTTTGCTAACCGTGAAAGATGATGGAGACAAGCCAGAAGATAAAGAAGCTATCCGAAAGAGTTTTCTACCAGCCAAATACAGAACATTCTGAAGATTAAAATAAATGATAAAGTAAGGGCCTAAAACTCATTAAACAGGAAACCACGACTTTCCTATCTAAACAATAATTTTGATGAGAAATGTAATACTTAAATAGTTACAAAGTATCTTAAGAGCAAATGCTTCTTTTACAAAGGGAAAAAAAATGCAAAGTCACAAAAGTGAAGCAAGCAGATAAGACTTGAAATGAGTGAATGAGGGAACATCAACAGTGTTCTGTAGCCCTTCCTCTGAACTTGAACATTTCCACCAGTGGGAGAAGGGGTGGGGGGAAACAGGACTCAGGAAGTAAATCAAGCCTAAAAGTCTCAGGAAATTCCCCAAAGCTGCAAGAGTCTCAAGGCCTTGCCCCTCGGTTAGAAAGGCGGTCATCAACTCCTTGGGTGATGAGGCTGGTGGTGCTCCCTGAAAGCTGTTGTAGGGCTGAGCTTCTTAGTGATGCAACTCACTTAGACACCCATACTCCTGCAACTTCTCACTCATGCTCTTATAAGTAACCTCACAAACCCACCCTTTCACCAAGCTACACCTGGGTGGAATCAGTCTTCAGCCTGCTATCAGCGCCCTATGTGGGGTGTATACTGTTTGTTCATGCTTCCTCAGGAAAAGGCATGCAAGAAGCAATGATGGGGCAACCAGGGGGCACTTTATGTGAAGAGCAAGCACAGCACCACCTGCCATGCATTTCATCTAAGGGAATTTAGTCTGAATCTAGCATGTAAAAAAAAACAGGGACAGTTTACAAAACATGGTGTAGTCTTCAAAATTATCAAAGTCATGAAAGTACAGGGGAATCTGAAGTACCAGCCCAGACTACAGGAAATTAAAGAAATGGGAAATCAGTACAGCATGTGATTCTAAGCAGAACCTTTTTAATACCAAGCTATTGTTAGGACAACCAACAAAATGTGAATGTAGACTTTTGTTGTTTTAAAATTGGTCTTGCTATATGCCTTAGCTAGCCTTAAACTTTTAGCAATCTTCCTGCCCTGGCCTTGCAAATGTGAAGATCACAGACATGTGGCCTCCATACACTGTTTAGATCGAGATTAAAAGCAATGTAGGTTAATTCTTGATTTTTATTTTCAGATATAGGAAATAATTCTCATTTTCCTTTCCTTTTTTTTTTTTTTTTTTTTAAGAAAACATTAAGTGATTAGAGGCTTCAGGACACTGGTTTATAGTTTACTCTCAAATGCTCTAGGAAAAAAAGTGTTATTTGTATTGTACTTACAACTGTTATGCAAGTCTGATACTGCTTTTAAAAAATCATTACAATAAATAAGAAAGCTGGGGGCTACTTTACTAGGTTCATGGGATTAGTTCACTGCTACAACCATACTTGCATTTCATTTAAGACTGTTTGGCGCCATCAAGTGTTCAAATGGGTGTAAGTTAACTTTCATTTGAAAGTGTACACTCCTGGTATTTTATTTACGGTTACAAAGAATGAAACACATAAGAGGATAAAGGTAAAAACATTACCAAGCCTTTCAGTCATTCCATATCAGTAATATCAACACCATGGCAGGAGTGAAAAACACATTAGGCATCACATGACATGGCTGTAACTGACTACCCCAAATAAAATAAGATGCCTGCTATTAAGAAGTTCACAAAATTAGGATGAGAGACATGCACAATTTACCATGGTAACTACTAGGGCAGAGGTGAGTAATGCCCTGAAGGCAGGCAGCACCAATCTCCACCCCCAATATGTTTTATTACTATGTGGTGGAGGCAGAACTTGCCTACAGAACAGGCACATACACACATGCTACTTTCTAGCTTCTAATCCATGAAGCTCAGCTAATTTGACAGCGCTACAATAATAAACTCAAAGGAATAGGAAGAGTGAGGAAGAACCACGTGAAATGTCAGGCTTAGGTCTTGGGTATCAGCATATAGTACCTGAGAAGCCTTGTGTTTAGTCTTGGACACCCCTCACCAATAAAAATATTGATACTTAGTTTCTTGTTATGTTTGTCCTGCCCTAGTTTGCTTTCTATTGCTGTGATAAACACTATGATCAAAATGCAACCTGGGGGAGGAAAGGGTTTAACTCATCTTAGAACTCCAAGCCACAGCCCATCCTTGAGGGAAATCAGGGCAGGAACTCAAGGTAAGAGCTGAAGCAGAGATCTAGATGTGGTGCCACAGGCTTTTAATCCCAGCATTTGAGAGGCCAAGGCAGGAGAATCACTGTGAATGAGAAGCCAGCCTGTCAACAAAGTGAGTTCCAGGACAGCAAAGGCTACACAGAGAAACCCTGTCTTGAAAAACAAAACAAAACGAAACAAAAAGAATAAACCAAAGCGGAAATCGTGGAGGGAAGCTACTTACTGGCTTGCTCAGCCATCAGTTTTGCACAATCCAGAATCAGCTGCACCAGTGTGGCATTGCCAATCGTCAATGAAGAAAATGCCCCATAGATTTGGCTACAAGCCAATCTTTGGGCAGAGAACACCAGAAAATAAAGGACAAATAGAAGAATTAAGGTACCAAAGCCCCACAGTCAAACTGCCTGTTTTCACTATGTCTCTGGTTTATACAATGTTACAGCTGAATGTTTACACGCATCAAACTCATTTTTATAGCACTACAGTCAGAAGCTTACAAAGTTACAACAGCAGAGGAAAAGGTGAAAATCAGAGCTGCTCTTTGTATAGCACTTGCTTCCCTCTCTCTCTCTCTCTCTCTCTCATATTCAGTGCCAAACCTTTGACCAAATTATTCCTATTTTCTTTTGTTATTAATTTATTTATTATTATTATGTATGCAGTGCTCTGTATGCATGTACACCTACAGGCCAGAAGAGGGCATCAGATCACATTATAGATGGTTGCGAGCCACCATGTGGTTGCTGGGAACTGAACTCAGGACCGCTGGAAGAGCAGTCAGTGCTCTTAACCTCTGAGCCATCTCTTCAGTCCCCCTATTTTCTTTAAGTGTTTTTAAATCCATATGGCCTCTCTTCAGTAGCTATATTCTAAATCAACTTGGACTCCTTTCTTAAAAATGTACCTTTAAAATAAGAGATCCCTCTACCCTAGCTGTCTGAGTGCTGTGGTTACAAACTTGTCATAATAGCCAGTGGAACTTAAGTTTCCTTTTGGAGATGGGGTCTGTAGGCCGGGCTGCTGCCTCTGCACTCACTACATAGCAGAGCATCACCTTCAACCTCAGCCACTATCTTCCAAGAGCTGGGATAATAGGCACCTGCTGCCACACCTGATTCCTGTGATGACGGAGATCAAACTGTGCATGCTGGACAAGCTCTCAACCAACTGTGCTACACTCCCAGCCCTCAGGGGGGAAGTTCAGTTTTCAAACTTTAGATTAAAAGAAAATAAGTGGGATGAAAACAGATCAACTTGACAAGCATTTTAACCTATTTTGCATAAGCCTCTTCATTTCCTCTTAAAACTAAAATACGCACAATATTCTCATTCTCACCAATTTAATTTAGAAATGCATTATTGGCTGTCTCTAACCTGAAGGAACGCCCGAGCTTCTTTATACCTGCACTCAATAAATCTGGAGTGCGGAACTTCTTCCAGAAAGTGCCCTGGGTCTTTCGGAATAAGCATATCTAGTCCATCAACGGTAACTTGCTGTAACTCTGGCCTGAAAATGAAGGTCAGGATTTACTGTCAAGATTTAATACAAAACATTGGCAGTCTTTTAAAACCGCAAACATTAGCACAAGAACTAAATAAACATCAGGTGAATTTTCTCCAACTCCTTCAGGCATCAATCAGCAAATTCAGCAGGACCTTGACATCAAGTAGCAATTGGGAATTTTAGTTTTAAGTATTTTCACTAATGTAGCTAAACTGAGGGTGAGGGAGAAGTGGATTCAGGGATTTCTCTTTATGGATTGAAGCCAGGGCCTTGTGCATGTTACCACTGACCTGCATCCTCATCCCTCTTTTAATTTAATTTAAAAAACTGTTTTTGAGACAAGGTCTCCTTAAGTTGCCGAGGCTGGCACTGACCTTGCCGTCCTCTTGTTTTAGCTTCCTCTGTCGCTGGGGTCACAGGCCTGTGCCGTTAGGCCGAGCTTAGCGCATCGAACACAGCTGTATAGATAGTTTGGCATTTTAAGCAGAAATGAAAGTTGAATGACATCACTTTCAGTTATCAACTTAGTTTTAGAAACATAAATAGTTGTTACAGATAAGAAATGCTGAGTAAATTACAGTAACTTGGGAGCCTCACTGACTGCGAAGACACTTAGAACACACCTAGGCGTTTTCTTAGGAACTTTCTATTCCCGTATGTAAAGCTATGAAAGGTACAGATGGCTTTTTCTTATTTATTTATTTTTATGTATTTATTTTTTTGGCTTTTCGAGACAGGGTCTCTCTGTGTAGCCTTGCCTGCCCTGGACTCACTTTGTAGACCAGGCTGGCCTCGAACTCACCTGCCTCTGCCTCCCAAGTGCTAAGATTAAAGGTGTGCGCTACCACGCCTGGCTTCAGGTGGCTTTTTCTACTGGCACACATTATACTCACAAGTTATTTTCCTGGTTGGTGATTTTGAACTTAATGGAATTATTAACTAAACTTTGAAGTAAACTTTTATACATTAAAGAACCTTTCTGAAACACAAAATAAGAAAAACAATACATAAACATGAATAGTGATGAAGCCGTCAACAAAACAACAGGATACAACGTTGGCAACAATGTTTCTTAGCAGCCACTAGTCACTTTTGGCCTATTATATTCCTGCCTGCTCCAGTTTTGAGCGCCCTTTCAGCTGTTTCTCACATGCGTGCTTTTAAACACTAACAGGAAGACAAGGGTGAATGTGCCCTATGGTTCTGAAGCAGAACAGTAAGCAGGGCTTCTGGAAAAGGGGTCCCAAGAGGTTTGTGATATGAAAATCTTATAAGAATGCTAGACCTTAAGGCATAAGACAAACATTCACTGCTATACTTATACCAAGTTCTAGTACTGCAGACAGATCACAGCATCATTATTAATGACTTCCAAGGAGAAAGACAAGTACTACTCTGGGTTATAAAGGTGACCTTTGTGGTCCAATTTTACAAGAGTCTCTTCAAGTGCCTGTTTCTCGGCAGCAGTATTTGTGTTACTGCGGTAGTTAGGGATATACTCTATACAGAGTCTTAGTTTTCTGAGGCAAGGTCTTATGATTACATCTAGGCTGCGCTGGAACTTGTTACTTAACCCAGCTCACCTGCAGTTTGCAACTCTCCTGCTTCAGCTTCCTGAGTGCTAGGATTTTCAGGTGTGAGTCCACACCTCAGGCCATGGTGCAAATAAAGGAATAAAACATCACACACATACACACTCAAGTGCATGTAAGACATGAAGGCATAAAACAATGAGTTACAACACTCGTGTTCTTATCTTCACCACAGACTCTGAAATGTGTCAGTCCCCCTGGAGTTCTCTGGGCACCCCACTCATCAACTCCCTCTCTACCTTCTCCATCTAGGGATACATTCTAATTTGTTCTGGGGGTAACTTTCCTTACTATTTTAGGACCATTATTCTAAATATTTTAAATACGTCCATATTTTAAATATGTCCATGAAAATAGTATAGCTCTATACTGTTTATCTTTTCTGCCTTGTTTGAGACGCTCAGTGTTGTAGGAGCCATCTACGGTGTTGGAGTTTTGCAGTGGATTTCCCTGAGGTGTAATATTTCAATGAACTAATATATATATATATATATATATATATATATATATATATATATATATATATATATATATATATATACACACACACACACACACACACACACACACACACACACACACAATATTATTGACTTATCATTATTTATTATTATAGATTTACCTGTCAAAAGCTCCAGGGTAACGACCAAACTGTAACTTTCGAAAAGGAACAAACTTCCTGTCCATGTGCCCTCTGAGTCGTAGGTGACCATGCCACAGGTAGTTGCCACTCCTCTCATGAAAGACCACCAAGTGGATGGCGTGGGTGGCCAGCTTACAGACATAGTGAAGAGGGATTTCAGTTCCAGAAAGTGAGTCTATCCCATCTAGTCGAGGATCTTTGTTTTCAATCTTTAGGCACTGAAATCCCATATTTTCGGCTATCCGAAACCAGCCATCCTAGAATAGGACAAAGATCAAGCCTGCACATTTAAAACCACGTAATAGTAGCAAAACTAAAGCAGTTGTTAGACCATTGACTGAGCCATAGTTTTGTCTTTGTTTGCTTTTTTTTGCCAGAAAATGTTTTTAAAAGGAGAGTGGTGAGCAGAAAGTAGTGCTACAAAGAATAAAGTAGCAAAAGAAAGCTGTGGAGAGTATGTCTGAGGACTCGGAAAACTAATGCAAATTTCTCCCATGAGATAAGAATGCTCATTTAGTGTTTGCTCATTAGTTTCTATGAAGAAATTGTTAGTAGCAGGGACAAAAAAGCAAACTTGCAACTCTCATCTCCTAACACTTTAAAAATGCTGGAACCCACATCACAGTGCAAACATCAGGAAACAGGTTGCAACACATTGTAAGACAATGTATGCTTTTCAAAATCATAGAATTTCAATCTCATTTATCAAGATTATCCTATATGTAGGTTTTAGTAGATGATTAAATACTACTAGGAGTATCTGCTGACCCAATGGATAGATCTCCATCACAACTCAAGTATCTATGGCTCAGGGAACATGGCAGAAGAGGGGCCCAAAAAACTGTGAGAGCCAGGATACCAGGAAGCCTGCTGGGTAACAGTCCTCCTAGACATGGCTGATGCAATTCTGTTTCAATTAAAAACATTACGAGAGAGAGAGAGAGAGAGAGAGAGAGAGAGAGAGAGAGAGAGAGAGAGAGAGAGAGGGAGACTGAGAATCTGCGAGGTATGGTGGCCTATGTACTGTAACCCTTGCAGAGAATTTATAAATTTGAGGCTACCCTCAGCTACAGTAGACTTTTAAAAAAATTATTTGACTAGGAATTTATAATCTCCAAAGAACTTTTACTTATATTCTTATATTTGCATTTGGACATGACATCCACTCTATAAAAGCAGCAGCATAAGTATTATAAGCAAGGTAACATATTTAAGGTCAACTTTCAAAACATAATACATAAATAATACGCAAAGCTACTTAATGTGTATAAAGCGCATGCAAGGTCAGCAAGGAAGGGATTACTTATGCCTGGCCTACAGTTATGGAACATAAAGCTTAAACAAAGTTTATCTTGCTGGCCACAGAGCTCAGAAATCAACACCGAGGATCAAACCTAGACTATGAGGCTTGGTGACAAGCCAGCTCCCCTAGTGCCTTACTGACCTTTTGCTTCTGTCATGGACTCTGGTCCAACTAGTCTTGCCAACTGCGAGCATTTCTTTCTTCTAAAGCATAAGTGTACTGCACTCAGGAGACACTTTGGAAGTGTGGAGGAGTATTTCTTATCATATCAATAAACTGGTATTTAGAGGCTAAGGTTAGAACACTGGTGTTATGAGCAAACATCCTCTGAGCCCGGCAATGACCATCTTGGGGAGTTCAGCTGTGCCCTATTGAATGTTTACACACTCTCAGGAGGGACAGAGAGGGTCTCAAGACCCTCACCTGGGTATCTGACAGCTCCCTAAACCTGCTGTTGGCAACTCTGCCTCTGGGGAGGGGGTGGAGTATATAGGCCTGGGGCGGGGCTAGAAGAGGAAGGCTTCATCTATGTGACAACTGGGAAGATCACTGTTGGGTAAAGGCTTTCCAGATAAGGCCTCTTGTGTGAAGGAACCCACATCCTGTAAGCAACTCTTCATCTATGCTCTGTAAGCCCAAGAAACTCATTATTTCCCAGGGTGAGCTGTGGTGTAACCACGCCTCAGTTTGTCACTGGGACCTGACTGGAAGGTGTAGACATTGTTTATGTTTCCTGCTGGGAAGGAATTTCAGCAACAATTACGTATTTTATAACCTAAAATATGAAAATCTGTACTTTATCTTACATAGTTTAAAATATCCTAGCAGGTAAGAACACTTTCCATGATAAAATAACCATGCTAATGAAGACACAATACACTACTATTACCGTATTATTATTATTATTTTTATTATTATTACTATTGAGAAAAGGGTTTTGTTATGTGGCCCAGGGTGACTCGCAATTTTCCTTCTTCAGCTTCTTGAATGCTGAATTACTTTTCTGTTGCTTGCTACTTTGAAGAATCATGTTACTAACAACAATGTCATGTATAGTAAGTGTCTACATTTACAGTGGTCACACTCTGCAAACTCACAGACACAGACATATGAATCCCCTACTAGTTTTCAGGGTTACTATCCCTGAACTTTACGCACTGAAAGATCATTTTGTGCTGTAGGTTATAAGTATGACATTGTATTGATTTGGGAGAGTACATTATGGGTAAAGGTTATCATTTCTACAAACTTCACTTGAGGAAATAATGATATAGAATACTCTTTGTAAAAAATGGTTTATCAGCTTCTTCTATAAGAAAATCAAACAGTCCAACAGAATGAGCTGACATTTCCACTTCTCCCCAGTGAAGACACCTGCACACTTACCCACCAGAGGCAGAGGGGCCTACTCACCCTATTGGTTTTCTTTCAGTTTCAGGTTCTTTGGTTTTGTTTGGGCAGGGTCTGTGTGAGACAGGGTTTCCCTATGTAGCCTTGGCTTGCCTATGCAGACTAGGTCGGCCTAGAACTCATAGAGCTGACTACGCCTGTGCCTATGCCTCCTGAGTGCTAGGATTAATGGCATGCACCACCTTGCCCCACTCAGTCTCTTGTTCTTAAACATGAATTAAGATCAGCATACATTGTAGAAAATTTGTACCATAAGACCCACAAGCCACATAAAATAAATATTCTATAAAAAGATCTAGCCAAACATGAATTATCAGAGTGAAACTTTTAGGAAAAAAAAAAAAAAAAAAACCCTAAAACTTAATGATCTTTAGTGAAAAAGGCAAACTATTCCATGAAAAAAAAAATGCAAGGAATTTAAGAAAACAAAATTTTAGACAGAGTCATTGTTAAGGCTGTTGTTAAAAGAAAGAAAAAAAAAAAACAGTTGGAAAAAGAGGGAAAAAAAATCACAGAACAAAACTAGGAAAATAAAACTATTTGTTTATATTGGACCATTGTATCAGGAAAAAGACAAAACACAAAATGAAAGACCCACAAATCAAACAAAGAACAAAAAGTAGGAAAGCTGTGGGTATTAGATCTACTGAGCATTTCTGTTGCAGAGTTCACAGATGCACTATTCACAACTATATGAAAAGAGTGAGCAAACAAACAAACAAGAAAAGGAGAATCATTATGGGGAAAGATGTTTACCAGAGTAAACTAGTTAGCTCTGTCACCATTCACACTTCCCTCCCTGTCCCTGATGCCCACACTCTTCCTCACCAGACTGAAATGTTCCATATCCCTACATCGCTGTATTGGGGATCAGCTTCACAACAAATAAACCTTGGGGGAACACATTTAAACTGTATGAAAATCATGACAGATATCTGAAAGAAAGGAGCAGCCCCAACCCCCAATTCCTGTCCGCCTTTCATTTCAAAACCACAAAGCAGGATAGTTCAGGTTTTTGGACACATCTAAAAAGTACTCCATATGACTAGCACTCTAATACTGTGAACATACAAAATGGAGGAATGGTGCTATAGACACAATCCCGTGCTTAGGTATTCCTTACTCAACAGGCAATGGAAACGCAGTGTAAGACCCCTCCCTGTCTGTCTACACTAATGGAGATGCTGAACACCCATGTGGACCTCCTCAAGGTCATGACTATAGTCAAGACAGTAATATTTGAACAGCAATTTACTAGAAGCTTCTGAGAAATTTTTCCTTAAAACATGGATATTCCTATTCCTTCCTTTTGTTCTCCCACTTTGAGGATGGGTCTGAGGTTCCTACGGCACTATGGGAGTTATGCTGGGATGATGCTGACGATGGAGAAAGGTGGTATTGTTGGGAAGGGAAAGGAACATCAGTAGCCACCATTATTTTAGCCTTTTACTAGAAAAGAAATAAATGTCGTATTTGCTCTAGGTATTGTAACCAGTTATTTTATAGCTTAGAATAATCCCAATACAATTTATACAAAGAACTTCAGATGTTTCACATTTTAAGCTGGTGTGATCTCACACCATCTCCGTTATCTAAAGCGGCCGACTCACCTCATCCTTCCACAGGTGATACTGCAGTGCAAACGCAGTGAAGTCTCTTGGAACACAGAGAAACCTGCATTCTGAAGCGGAGCCTTGAGAAGTATTTTTCACTTGTTCGATGTTTTTATTAATTGATTCCAGTATCCAAGGATCAATAAGGAACACTGGCACATTTTGGCTGGATGTCAGCATAATAAATTTCTTAACTGCACGCTGTTTGAGAGGAAAAGAATCTCTTTGAAACCACTAAATTAATAGAATTCTCCCCGTTCCCCCACCCCTGCCCAGTACTGGGAAGTGAAGCCTGGATCTCACACATGCTAGGTAAGTGATTCTTCTCTGAGCTCCATCACCTGTCCCTTTTGTATTTTTTATTTTAGAAAGGGTCTCATTAGGTCACTAGGCTGACTTTAGACTCACTGTGAAGCCCAGACAAGCCTGGGTCTTGCATTCATCCTGTAGCACTCCCAGTAGATGTGATTAAAAGGTCTGGGCTACTAGGCCTAGCTCACTACAATTTAAATTTTTGTTCAATTCATCTTCTAAGAATGTATAGGGTATCTATGCAATAGACAGCATGCTTATCACTCCACTAAGAATAAGCAATGAATACCACACATGGTTCTTGTCCTCAAGAAGGGCAGCCTGCTGTGGAAGATAGGAAGTCCCTACAGCTTAAGGTGAAATGCTCTACAACACAATGCAAGCACCCTAGTACAAAAGTAGAGATGTAAGAAGCCAAAAATGGCCAAGTGTGGTGATGACTGCCTGCAACCTCAGCACCCCAGAGGGAGAGGTCGGCAGCTACGACAATGTTTCAGGCAAGCCTGCTCTGCACAGAAAGTTCCAGGTCAACCAGGGCTACACTACTGAGGCCCTGTCTCAAAATAACACATAAAGAAGACAAAAAAAAAAAAAAAAAAAAAAAAAAAAAAAAAAAAGCAAAAGCAAAAGCAAAAGCAAACAAAACAAAGTGGTTTGTTTGTTTGATTAGAAAATCAGCATTATTTTTTAGTTTTAAAAACTGTTGTTGACACAGGGTCTCAAGTAGGACAGGCTGGCCTTGAACAGTGTCTGTAGCTGAGCATGACCTTGAGCTCCTGAGCCCTCTGCTATGATGCCTGGTGTATACAGAGCTTGAGACTGAACCCAGGGTCTCCTCTATGCTAAGCAAACACTCTACCAACCAAGCTATGTCTTAGCCCTGCCCTATCAGTGTTGTTTTTTTCTTTTTAACTAAGTATAAAAAGTAAGAAAATGTATATGGTGGGGGAAGAGGTTCCCTTCTGTCACAGGTCTAGGGGAGGGGAACAGGGTAAAAGAGGGAGGGGGGATGGGAAGATACAAGTGAGGGGATAACAATTGGGATGTGACCCGAATAAATTATAAAAAAACTAAATAAATTTTTAAAAAGAAAGAATAATAAGAAAATGTATTTTTAAAATGTGGAGGTTCTGAAATTTTGCAAAACAAAATATAGTGTATATAGTATATTATTTGTTCCTTTCATCTTACAAGGAAAGCACTGAGATTTTTATTCCTGAATATTAATTTCCCTTTATAATCATAGCTCAATTCTGGTTTACATAGTCACTTACTTGGGGAAGCAGAATAGTTCAGTGGACAAGCATTCTAGAGATTTAAAGTTAAAATCTGAATTTAGATGCTTACTAGCCAACTGACTTTAATCTCCTAGCTAGCTAAACTGAGAATAACAATACATATTGACTTCTTAACTATCCACAAGGACAAAATGAGATATTCCATGTAAAGTACTTGGTAGAGGGTCTGCTCCTCATGCCCAAGGCAGCCATTGTCATTGCCATCAGTCAAGACATACACGAGTAGACAAGGAACAGACTAAAGACAACGCAAACACTGGAGTTGAGATCTCTTGTCTACTACACATACCCACTGTGTGCTATCAAATCCAATCCGGTTTCCTTTGGATTTGGATGATCCTGTTCCATTCTAGCAGAGAACAAAAGAATATTTTAGTAAATTCATAGCCCAGCACATGATATTTAAATGTTTATTTTCACACCCAGAAGCAAAAACGATTATACAATTTTATAATACAATAAAGACAAGACGTAAAACACTGACAGAGAACAGTAAGTTATCAAAGCAATTCAATGGTATAGCCAGCATTTCCGAACCAATTAATGCTCATCAAGGAAGGGCAACCCAACCTACATTTCTATATCTGCCTGTTTCCTGTCTCCATCCTCCAACTCCTCTCTGTCCTGACTCGGTCTCTCAAGTTCTGAGATTACAGCACAAACCAGCTGACTCTGTTCTCTGAAATTAGGGTTTGTTCATTTAGCTCCATATTCCTAACTTTATCTCCACATGCTGAATCAGTAATGAGATGGCAAAGTGAGTTCTAAAAACGTCTACTAATGAGCAGTTCCCAAATGTCAGGTTCTGTTTGATACTTCCAAATGAAAACGGGGAAAAAAAGATGGTTTCCTCTTTCATCTACTTCCTCTCAACAGTCCTGCAAAGCAAGCATCATTATCTTCAGTTGAGAGATGGCTCCAATACCCACACTTTTCATGATGTCCACTATTATTTCACATGTTCTAGATAACTTCCAAGTTAATAGTACTTTTTAAATGTCCAGGTTCAAAGAGTCAGAAGGAAGAAAGCACTATTATCAGTATTCATCAATAGTCCCCAAATACTTTCAAACTAAATAGGAGAAAGAATGTCTGATGGTCTAG
Organism: Acomys russatus; assembly: GCF_903995435.1. Taxonomy (NCBI): domain Eukaryota; kingdom Metazoa; phylum Chordata; class Mammalia; order Rodentia; family Muridae; genus Acomys; species Acomys russatus. The sequence goes on along the minus strand of NC_067138.1, from coordinate 63,960,993 downwards.
AGATAAGAAGAATGCTTCAAGCTCCAAGAAGGTTGACAGCCCCTTATGCTTTTAATGTTTCTCTACCTATGAAATATACACAACTGAGAGGACGCCGACAATTAGAATTGCCTCATCTTACAAATACAATGTGCTCAACATTCCTAAAAAGAAGGCTTCTCTTCTCATTAAATTGCATGCTCAAGGACAGGTGCCAAGACCAAACTGTCTTTGTATTACCATGTCTGACATAGTGCTTGGTTAAATAAATGTTAGATAAATTTTTATTTATTTATTTTATTAAATATATTTTTATTTTTTACACATATATTTATATTATTACACATATATACAATAAACTACCTATGGCAAGAAGAACCATGACACAATCAGGAATTATATAAATGTTACATTCTTAGTGTTTTAGCTATTTGTATTTGACAGCCTTGAAGAAAACATCTTTCCTATCTTGGTGCATCTAAAATTCTGAATGTAAATCAATATCTATCATCTCTCATCATTATCAATTTAAACATATCTAGACCTAAAAACATCTTAACCCCTAAACAACTAACCGTAATTGTAAAACTAAAATATCTGGTCTTCAACCCCATCAGATTTGAGAAGGAATAAAATTGATTACCTGAGTATGCTGGGAGTGCAGGTTAGTAGCTTTCCAAATGAGAAGATGATAAAGAGGGTTTCCTTCCTGAACTGTTACCCCAAACTGTCTATAACATTGGAGCATCATCTTCAGCCTTCTGGCCCAATACATCTGACAGACATATTTGTGAGGCAGGGACTATTGAGGGCTTCCTTACCCTGTCTTGGCAGAGTTTGGCCATCAACTCTGCTTGCATCCAAGCTTGCCCTTTATTAGGCAGAATTCTGTCTGTGGCAGAAAAGAGAACATTTTGGCCAGTGGCTTGTTTGCCACATTTGAAGCCATCTCCATGAGGAGGTTCTTTGATGCTCATCATCCTCTTTGAGGTAGGCTGGGTATTGCCAGGAATTAACCTGTCTTATTGTCAATAAATCTTTGAAATAATAAAAGCATTTTTCAATGCTATATTCTGTATGTCTCTGAGTTTTTAAAGACTTTATCTATTTTACCTTATCTTTCTATAGAATCATATCTATCTGTTGTACCTAAGATGTATATTCTTGTGATAAAAATAGAGTAGTAACTGATATGACCATGATTTGATCAACTAACAATTAACTTTTATAACTTATTTATCCTAAACAGCCTGCAATAGCACTTTTTAAGTATTGGAAGTAAACCTTGTGTTATAACTGAGTTATATGGGTACCATACCTCATATTAGAGTAGAAATGTATCTAACGTGTGTGAAGACTAATCTTACAATTGAATTCTATACCACTGTACCTAATATTAAATTTATTTTGCATCTATATACAAAATTCTATACCAGTGAATTAAAAATAACCTTGTGAGGGGCTGGAGAGATGGCTCAGCGGTTGAGAGCACTGATTACTCTTCCAAAGGACCCGGGTTCAATTCCCAGCACCTACATGGCAGCTCACAACTGTCTATAACTCCAAGATATGACACCCTCATACAGACATACATTCAGGCAAAACACCAATGCACACAAAATAAAAATGAATTAAAAAAAATAACTTTGTGAGTGACAATTGAGGCACTAAGTTAAGGAGTAGAATCACTAATCTGCTTTTTGTTCTATCTTCCCTATATAGTTCTAGTTTCCCCTTTCTTTCTTTTCAACTCCTATCTCTAAACCTAAGAATGGAAGATAAGGGAAAAGAGAGACATCCCTGAGTCCAACTTTTTCTCTCTAAATAAGACCAATAATAACTTATAACCAACTCCCACTTAAAATAACCATCTATGGCCCAAGAAAGTGCATAAAATTGGAGGGAAGAAAAAGGGAGGAAGGGTAATTAAGGTAGAGCTGGATCCAGTCTCTCACAAGATCTGCAACTTAGTAACAGTTGAATACAAATGAACATTTGAGAAAAACAATAACAAAACAAAACAAAAATAAAGAGTAACTTTGTAATCTTCAATCTTGACTAGTGATACGCTCCTAAGATAGTCATTTGCTTCTCACAACAGTCCTACATTGAGAAAGGAGGCTGAATATGTTGAGTTTGGAATAAATGATTATTTTATAGATTAGTTTATAACCTTTTTGGAATTAGGATCATGTCTCATAAACTCTACCATCTCAAAGTGTGTAGTTGACTGCATGTACAGTTTTCAGAGCACAGTCCCAGAATGGAGTCCTGCTGTGGGGATTCTGAGTGCCTGTGAGAGAACTCCAAGACAACAGGACTTCAAAACAGAGTTGTTCTTGGACTGTTTTTTCATGCTCCTCCCCGCTGTAGCCAATAAGAGTGAGTTTACTTCCGCTGTGTAATTCATGTGAGGCTATAGAAAAATGTATCTTTACCATGTGAGGCTTGACCTTGTGATTGCACACCTTAGTCAGGTGACTTATCTTAACCCTCAGAATACACATTGTCTGAAGCTCTGAATAAAGTTGGCTATTGCATGAAACTTTACTTGCTTCGTTTTTAGGCCCACTCTCTCAGGTACATGCTGCCAACTAGAGTGGTAAACGTATAGTTAGTTACAGTTCTTACTATCACCTCCACCTAGAACATTTCATCTTATCCAAAATCTATTCTTATTAGCTGTCATTCCCCAGTCTTCATCCTTTGTGCAACCACACTAACATTAACATACTAATAATCCCAGTATTTGGGAAGCTGAAGGCCAACCTGAGCTGCATAGTGAGACTCTTCACCAAAAAGCAAAGTAAAATAAGCAACAGAAATCCAACTCCTCACTTGTCTGCACATGTAAGCACACAGCTGTTGACACAATGTTCTTGTGGACTGTGTACAGTTTACCCTTGTTCATTCAAATGTTGGCTTCTCACCGCACTCTCTAGATCAATCTGGGCATTGCATCGTGATGCTGATTCTAAGTATCTCCAGTTTCAAGTTTGTATAAACATGTCGCCATTTGTTCTCTGTGTTGTCAATAAAAACAAACTAGCCAATGCTGAGTAATAACAGAGAACAAGGTAGGATATCCCGATCCAGGGAGGAGAAAGAGAAGAAAAGAGGATGGAGCCACTAGAAGAAGATCAGGAAACATCAGGAGAAATGAACCTGGCCTGGGAGATAATTTAAAAGCAAGTATAATGTGGGAAATCTGAATGGGAAGAAACTATACTAGCATGGAGATTAGGATGGAGTAATTATTGCGCAGCATTATGCTATAGGCTAATTAAATAGATCCTGGTCTTCTCCGTGTGGTTATTTGGGTATACAGCTGGTTAAGGAGTAACTACTGATGTCCCTGAAATAATAATTCAATATTAATATTCTATCAACACACAGCCTATTACAGCTGTTCCCTGCTGTCACTGGCAATTCTTGATGAATGTTGGGTAGGGCCTTCATTCTGTGGAGCAGTCCTACTTTCCCTTGTCTATTAATGCTCTTTTTGTTTTGTTTTGTTTTGGAGACATGGTTCTTCTGTGTAGCCTTGGCTGTTCTAGACTCGCTTTGTAGACCAGGCTGGCTTCAAATTCATAGCAATCCACCTGCCTCTGCCTCCTGAGTGCTGGGATTAAAGGTGTGCACCACCACACCTGGCTCCCATTAATGTTCTTTAACACATTTTCCTTATCCCATCTGTCTGTGGCATTGCTTTTGCTTTCCTGAGAAAAGGAATCAGAGAGCTTTCAGGTACTCCCAATACTTTGCTACCTAGTGAAATTACATTCATACAGTCTGACTTCCCTCTTTTCATAAGAGATGAACTGTCTACATTCCTATTTGTAGTCACTTTCCTACTTCCTATATTGCATGCCCTTTTGCTTGGCCAAAGACATTGCTCCAGCAATTTTCCCTTCTCTGCCGAATCATTCCTATTAGTAGATAAGCACAATATTATTTTTCACATTAAAAATAACTAAAACAAACCTACAAAAACCTCTTGACAGGTCTTTTTCCCAACAATTCTTGTTCTCCTTTATGCAAACGCCCAATGAGTTGGGTGGTAGGGATGCATGCCTTTATTTCCAGCACTCAAAAGAGGCAGAGGCAGAAGGATCTCTGTTTGTTCAAGGCCAGCCTGGTCTACAGAGCTAGTTTCAGGATAGCCAAAGCTACACTGAGAAACCTCATCTTGAAAAACCAATCAACTAACCAGCAAAGAAACAAAAAAGACCCCCAATGGTTGTTCTCATTGTCTTTAATTCTTCCCTATGAAATCACTTGAGCTCAAATCCACTCTGCCAAGCACTCAGAGTTACCACTGCAATGCTAACTCCAATGGTTGTTAGCTCTTAGCTCATTTCATCTACCAAGTCTTGGTAGCTTTTGCCTCTCTGGAATATTTCACATATGGACTCTGATGATGCCCACACTGGTCTCCTGTTACGTTTCTCTGGCTATTCCTTCTTAGCCTCATGAGCTATTTCTCAATTCCTGAAATGAGCTTAAAGGGTCAAAGCTCAGATTCTAAGATAGTCTCTCTTTTAAATCAGTGTTCAATTATTTCATATCTTTTCAAGTCTTGTTGTTTCTTATTTTTATTAAAGATTTACTTACACATGTATGAGTGTTTTACTTATATGTATGTATCACATGTGTGTAGTGCTTGCTGAGGCCAGAAGAGGGCATTAAACCTCCTGGAACTGGAGTTACAAGAGGTTATGAGCCACCCCATAGGTGCTTGAAACCAAATTTGGGTCCTCTTGAAGAACAGCAAATTTTCTTAACTGCTAAGCCATGTCTACAGCCCGTAGCTTTTTATTTAAAAAAACAAAACAAAACAAAACAAAACAGAACATTTATTTACTTATTTTAGAGATGGCACATGCACCATGCTGTTGATTTGGAGGTCTGAGGACAACTTATGGGAGTTTGTTCTTTCCTTCCTCTATGTGACTTCAGAGGATCAAACTCAGGAAAGTGTCTTTACCCAGGGAGTTATCTTGCTCCAAGTCTAATAGGTTTATATGCCATCTATTGCTTATAACTCCAAGCCATAGTGCTTCTTTGAACTGAAAACTCACACATCCAGTTGTCTATTCTTTGTTTGCTTGTTTGTTTTGGCTTTTTGAGACAGGGTTTCTCTGTGTAGTCTTGGCTGGTCTGCACTCACTCTGTAGACCAGACTGGCCTCGAACTCACAGTGATCTGCCTGCCTCTGCCTCCCTGAGTGCTGGGATTACTGGTGTGTGGCACCACACCTGGCTCAGTTTTCTATTCTGGGATATACACTGGGATATCAAATAGGCACCTAAAGCTGGCATCTGAAAAACCTTCCATTCACCATATTTCGGCCTTGCTCTTCCAGGTTTTCCCATCTTAATAAACTGCAACTTCTCACTTCTATTACCTAGGCAAAAATCATGAGTAACCTTTGACTTTCTTTTGTCTTTTGTAACCTGCATCTAACAACCAATAAATCCTTATAGCTCTGCCTTTCATTTCTTACCAACCCCCTTATCTAAGCCACTGCCATCTCTTGTATGAATTATAATAGCCTTTTAAGTAGTTTCTTTCAGTCTGTGCTCCTACAATCTACACTCATTACAACAGATGGGTTAGTCAAAATTATGCCATGTTAACAGCTCAAAATTTTCCTATGGTTCAATCTTACCAATAAGACCCAAAGTTCTTAGAATAAGACTTTCAACAGCAGGGAAGTCTTTGGTCTTAACCACTCTTCTCTCATCTCTCATTTCTCTACAATGATATTAATGTCTAGATTGTTCTGGACATTTTCCACCTCAAGATTTTTTATCTATATTTCCTTGGTTTCTACACAGAACTCTTTTCCTATAGACATCTATGTGATTCATTCTTTTAGAATAAACTTTTTCTTTTATTTGTAATGGTCTTCCACATTCTTTATGCTTATCTGGAAAACTCCTACTCATCCTTAAGTCCAACTTAAAATATTGTGCACCCATGAAATAACCAGTAATCCAGGCCTCCAAGTTCTTTTTTTCCCCCTGAAAACTTGACCTACAGGTTCAAGGACAAGAACACTGGGGAGATATAGTTTTTTTGTTTTGGTTTGGTTTGGTTTGGTTTTTGAGATCTAATTTTAATAAGGCTTAAAGATCATACAATTTTAATAGCCTCTTGTAGGAAAAGGAATGCAAAGGTACATTTTGCAAATGTTACAAAAATATGTACTTTTAAAAAATACCCATGAACCTATAAAGTAGTGTCCTACAATTTAAATTTTATTATCTTAATAGTTGCTCTATCTATGGGGAAGAACAGCTGCTGGTAGCCAGTGGCTACAACTGTAAATGAGTAAGAAGAATGCAGCCACTGCCAACCAATGACTACACAAATAGAGAACCAGGAAAATAAATAACCTGACCTCTCCTTCTTCCTAGTCTCCAACCTCCAGCTGATGCTTCCCACTGGTTGAAGCCAACTGGAAACCATAAGACAGGGGACTTAATGCAGTCCATAGAGGCCAGCCTCCCAAGCATAGAGTGTTTCTCTGTATAATCTTGGCTGTTCTAGACTTGCTTTGTATACCAGGCTGGCCTCAAACTCACAGTGATTCCCCTGCCTCTGCCTTCTGAGTGCTGGGATTAAAGGTGTGTTCCATCACACCCAGCTCACAACTATATTTTCAAGTGCTGACTTCAGTGCCTTGAGATCTGGTTACTGTCCTGCCATGGGCACTGTTTTGAATGTTGAACTATCTCTGGTAACCATGTGATGATAAGGAATGTTTCCCAGTTATCCCTGATTGGCTAAATAAAGATGCTGAAGCCTAAGACTGGGCAAATGACAGGTAAGCAGGGTTTGAGGCACCTGGGCTTTGGTTTGAAAGAGGAAGGGAGAAGAAGATAGGGGATCAGGAGAAAAGGTAACAGGAGGATAGGAAGCTGGAGAGAGGAGTGGCGATGAGACCAGATGGTGATGAACACATGGCTGTAAGGACCGACTGCTAGAACAGAAGTCACTGGGAATCATGAGCTCGGCAAGTGATTGGCTTTTATGTGGGTTTTAAAGACACTAGGATTAGAGTAGCTCAGAATTTGCCTAGCATAGTGCCTACAGCTTAATAATAAATCATAGTCTCTGTGTCGATCACTGGGGAACTAGCTAAAGAGAACTGCTACTGTAATAATTTTATATATTACTTAATACAGAATTATTCTTCCTCCTACAATCTTTGCATGATTTTCCTAAGCAACCAACTTAAAAATATTTCAAAAGCCTTTGCAGCACATGTTCTACATGGCTGTAAGATTAATTCCCATTTTTAATATGAAATTGTTTACTGTGAATAATTGCTGCCATTTTTCCTTCACATCTCCCATTGAAAACAAATTAATGAACATAACAGGAGGCTAGTCCAGAGTGTCGCCTGGTGAGTGGCCGTCTAGGTATCAGAATAGCCGCTGAAGGCACACTGCTGTGGGTCATCTGACTAGGAAGCACCAGGAGAGGCTTGCCTCAGTTGGTGCTTTGCCCTTTTCATAGCCATCAGCCTCAATATTTTCAACTGTCCCACAGTGTTCTGAAAGCTGCTTCATTTCATGTCTGCCAATATGAACATATTCTGTTTGAATATAGTTTTTACTTATATGGCAGAATGGTTCTATGAGTAAAGACAACAGTTTCCAGTCCTCAACATGTTAATCTTGAATAAGAAACACTTTTTAAAAAAGATTTATTTATTTATTATGTGTATATGTATGCCTGCATGCTAGAAGAGGGCACCAGATCTCATTATAGATGGTTGTGAGCCACCATGTGGTTGCTGGGATTGAACTCAGGACCTTTGGAAGAGCAGGCAGTACTCTTAACTTCTGAACCTCCAGAAACACTCCTTTGTATTCCAGTTAACTTATTTATAAAACAGTGAAAATATAGGCTCACAAGGGCTCTAATAACTTCCTTCAACTTCCTTCCTTCCTTTATTCATTCATTCATTCATTAAAGGGTGGGAGAAGATGTTCTTATTGAAAATCCCAGACTGTTGTATTTTACCAATAAAGACTCAGGAGCCACATGTTGTGGTGAAAATCCTGCTGGCTCAGAGAGGCAGAAAAAGCACCCAGCTGACCTTCCTATTCAGTTCACGTCCCAATGGAGAAGGCCCCAAAGGCTCAAAAGCTCAGCTGACAGCCCAGGAGGAAAAGCCTAAAACCTGAAGGCCAATGGCTTGCTAGCTGAAGGGGCTCAAAACCCCAAAGGTCAAGGGGCTGAGGAGATCAAGAGCTATGAGCCAAAGAGCTAAAAGTGCCAAAGACCCCTTCTACTTCTACATGTAGTTTTAAATACTCCTCAACTCAAAGTCCCACCTACTCTTTAATCCCTGTCAGCTGGTTTGTTGCTCTGCCTCTTGACCTAGGTTAACTTAATTAAATCCTGTGTACAGATAGCTCTTGTATTAAAGGTGTGTGTAAGGCTGGCTGAACCCCACCTTAATCATAAGGCTACATAAAGTTCTTGGATTAAAGGTGTATTAGGGTTCAACCACAAGAAACAAAAGAGTTTTTTACAGTTCAATCTCAGGCATCACAATGGGATCAAAGATAGCTTTTTATAGTTCACATTCTCATGGATCACAGTGAGACCAAATTATCTTGCACCAAGGTATGCCATGGTACCTGTGTGGAGGTCAGAGGACAACGTTCAGGAGACAGTTCTCTCCCTCTACCATATGAGTTCTAGGAACTGAACTCAGATTGTCCATCTTGGAGACAAGTGACGGTACCTCATAACTCTCATCAGCCTCCCAACATTAGTTTTAAAATTGTAATGTAAACCTTTGGTAGGAAACAGAATCTACCAGAAGCATATGCTATGTAGGAAACATTAAGTACAATGCATCACATCAACTAGACTAGCTCAGGTGACAATGTTACTGTGAGTCCTAATCAAAGAAATCAAAGTTTGAAGAGGTGATTTGCTGAAAGCAGATGACTGGCCTAAGAATTAAACCCAGAACCCATATTCAAGAATTACTACTACTGCTACAACTATAAAATTATGAGTATCTTGAAAATAAGACCTTTGCCCTATTAATCTCAGTTTTCCGGCATATACCCTGTATATTAGCAAGTGATCAGTAAATGCAAATTAAAACCACACTGATCTGTTGTGTGTAGTAAGAAAAAAAATACCCAGCACTTGGGAGGCATAGTCAGGCAGATCTCAGTGAGTTCAAGGCCAGCCTGGTCTACAAAGCATTTTTCCAGGACAGCCAAGGCTACATAAAGAAACCTGGTCATAAAAAACCAATAAAGAAAGAAAGAAAGAAAAAGAAAAAAAAAATGATTGGTTGAAACTTCTCTAGAGACATGTTTTCTCCTTTTTGGCATGAACTGTAAGACAACTCTGAATGGATCCCAACTTACGATAGGTAGACTCACAATATTTTGAATTTACAGTGATATGAAAGTATTATGTACTACATAGAAATGATACTTTAAATTTGTGATTTTCATCTTTCTCTGGCTATTCAGTAGTCATGACACTGTGGAGCTATCCGACATGAGATGATGAAGGCACTGACACTTCACGGTGTACTACGCCAGGCTATGCTGCTCAGTAGGTGAGGCACAGTAAATGGAGTTTTTACCCTATGATAAGTTATCAGGATGTGTTGCAGGATATATGATCCCTGAAATTGTGAACTGTAAAAACCTGTCTTTTGTTTGGCATGGTTGAGTCCTAACACACGCCTCTAATCAAAGAACTTTCTGTTTATTGTAAACAGGTGATTAAGGTGGGGTTTAGCCAGCCTTACACACACCTTTAATATAAGAGCTTTCTGTACACAAGAGTTAATAAAGCTAACCCTAGGTCAAGAGGCAGAGCAACAAACCAGCTGACAGGGATTAAAGAGTAGGAGGGAGTTTGAGTTGAGGGGTATTTAAGACAGCATGTAGAAGTAGATGGAGTCTTTGGAGCTTTAGATCGTTACTCTTGGGACTCAAGCTCTTAGCTCCTCCGCTCTTAGCTCTCCAGCTCTTGAGCTATTCAGCTCCTAGGCCTTTGGCTTTTTGAACCTTGAGCTAGCAAGCCATTGGCCTTTGATTTTTTAGGCTTTTCCTCCTGGGCTGTCAGCTGAGCTTTTGAGCCTTTGGGGCTTTCTTCATTGGGATGTGAGCTGAGTAGGAAGGTCAGCTGGGTGCTTTTTCTGCCTCTCTGAGCCAGCAGGATTTTCACCACAACATGTGGCTCCTGAGTCTTTATTAGTAAAACACAATGATCTGGAATTTTCTATTAAAACTACAAAGATGTAACCTCACTGTAAGTTGAGGAATATCTGTACTTGACTAGAGTCCACAGAATGTTCACTAGGCTACCATTCTACTGGAGTTTGTGTTCAGGATATGAGGAGGGAGATCTCACTATGGTATCTGTTGCCCCACTGATTTAGCTGGCCAGGCAGGCTTCTCCTTCCTCCCTCACTACTCCATGTTTGTCCCTGTTGAAGCTGAGCACTCAGTCTGCCAAAGAGGACAACCTTCCCCCAAAGGGAGGACTATTCTTCGATCAAAGGTATAGGAGGAGCTGTGATCCCTGATAGAACTTCCAAAGTAAATTTGCAGTTCAACACCTGAACTACTGTCAAGCCTATTCCTGTATGAAATGCAGTATATTTGTTCCTTATTTTAATTATTAGATAAATTAGATTATTAGATAATTGGATTGATCTCATTTGTAGATCACAGAAAACCCTAAGCTTATAAGCACATAGCACAAGTAGGCCTTCTTTACTCTAAGACAGCAAACGTCCCTTCCCTAGTTCACTGCTGACTCAGGGTGCTCTATCCTAACATCCTGGAAAGCTGTGTGTAGTCATCCCAACCGATGCTCCAGGCATTTACTGCTAGGAGACTCCGGCCCAGTATCTCTACTTCTTCATCGCTACAAATAGCAACAAAGGTAAATTACACTGCAGTTCTAGTACATGCTGAATCAAAATTCACACTAGCAGATAAAATAATTTTGATATGTTATCACAATTACTTATCAGTGATTTTACTTAACTGATACTATTTAGGCATAACATTCCTTTCTTTCTTTCTTTCTTTTTATTTATTTATTTTTTTTATTTTATTTTTTGAGACAGGGTTTCTTTGTGCTATCTTGGCTGTCCTAGACTCACTTTGTAGACCAGGCTGGCCTCAAAGTCACAGCAAACTGCCTGCCTCTGCCGCCAGAGAGCTGAGATTAAAGGTATGCACCACCACACCCAGCAGCATAACTTTTTTTTATTTATCAGAAATAGATTGAATATTATTGAAACTTCACTTAAAAAAATATGAGTGCTCTGTCTCCATGTACACCTGCGTCCCAGAAAAGGGCATTAGATCCCTTTATAGATGGTCATTAGCCACTATGTGGTTGCTGGAAATTGAACTCAGAACCCCTGGAAGATCAGCCAGTTCTCTTAACCACTGAGCCATCTTACCAGTCCAAAATATTACTTTTGATTTAATTGTGTAATTTCAAAAACATTTCATTGTAATTTTGAACTGCTTGTCATATCCTACAAAGATGAGAACCCCACTGAGAAATGTTTCTTTAAAAATTAAGCATTATTAATTTTCTGTACTGAAGTTTAAATGTCAAATGGCGTCTAATAAGAAAAGACATAATTACCCTTGCTGACAAATAGTGCTTGTAGTAGTACAGCTGAAACAGCAGAAATGCAGAGCTCGTCAGTGTTAAAAGGGCCAAGATGACGTTCTTATTGATTCTACTCATTGGTCTATGGTGTTCCGTTTTTTAACAGTAACCCCGTTGTTTTCATCTTTTTCATGAAACAGGAAGAATCTTGTTTCTTGTGAACAAAGAGATAACTTCTGCAAAGAAAAAAAAAAGGCAATTTGGGGAAAAAAATTAACTTTAGTAATTATTGACAGCACATAGTGGGGTGTCTGTACACACAAAGTTATTTATACTTAGCCAGGTGTGGCAATACATGGCTATAACATGAACATTTGGTATGCTGAGGCAGAGAGAGAGCAAGTACAAGGCCAGCCTAGGCTACACAGTGAGGTCATGCTGCCAAACATTTGTGGGTTCTTCCACAACTTCCCTCTAGGTACTGGCCCACTGCAGGCAGAAGAGCCATGCCTTTGTTCTATCGGTTCTGAGGTCTCTTTCTACAAGGCTCTTCCTTTTAAATGTAGCAAGCAGATCTCAACTATTTCACTTTGAGGTCACAGCAATATGTGTCTTGGGATAACTGCATTAGTACCTGTCTCCTATTTCCCATGTTTCAGGTAATTCAGACAGGACAGAGTACAAGTATTTTTGACTCTGGCCTTTTAAAGTCCTAAGTTTTGGTGTGGAGCTTTAAAACAATCCAAATGAGCTGACAGAACTGGACACATAAAACAAGCACTGGAAGAAAGCACAGAAGATCAGCTATCCAAGAGAGGTACATCAACAGAGGTGAGAGCTACCTGCGCCGCTGCAGACAATGTATCAAGGCAATGGGATAAATCATGATTTTCTCCACTAGCCTGTGAAAATTAACAACATCCATCCAAGCTGATGATGGTACGAGTGTAAGCTGTGAAATAAAACTTGTTACGATGGTTTCACTGGGGCAGGTCACGGATAACAAGACCGTTTCTCACTCTCTAGCCTTCAGCTATCCCTCACACATGTCCTGAAGAGCACACCAGTGCACTACATACTACTTCTTGGTGGCATCTAAGCTGGCTTCAGACTGGCTTCACACCTTTGCTAAGTGTCCTTGAAGCTCAACTATTCTCAAGTCCAAATTAATATACTGCAGTCTTTTGGGAGTTGTCTCTACTTTACGTTTACTATAAGATTAATTCATTAATAATATAGTAACCACTTAAAGTAAGCAATGGGGCATTTAAAAAAGAGATACATGAGGGCAGCATCACAGCCCTAGCTTCTTCAAGGGCACAGAACCTACACGGAAGTAATACTGGCGTACATATTTATTTATGACAATTTAGCTATTGCTATAAAAACAGTAAGAAGGATAATGCATTTCTTACTTTCCATGTACGTAAAGAAGATATTACATCATGTGTAATGCAAAACAAAAATATTACAGAGCTAATAAAATGAGCAGAAAAAAGGGGGAAATAGATCACAGGTATCTGCAGAAGAAATATAAAAAGTTTAAACAGCCCAACTACCCTGACACTCTAATGTAAATAAGTCTGGCTTAAATATGCTATAGTACAGAGTAAGATTGTTCTTGAATGACATGGGAACAGGACCAAACCAGCACATGAACTGAGATCTGGAAATGGAGAAGAAAGAAACAGCTAAGAACTGGTTATGGGCGTCAAAGCTTTCCGTTCTCTTCATCTCTGGCCCTCAGTCAGCTAGAGCCTAAACTGTCATTTTTCGGTAACAGAATGCACATTCTTCTAGCTTTAATTTAATCTTTTATTATCAGTTTTGCTCCACATCACTACATGAACAAGGCTGAGAAAAAATGGTGGTAAGAGCGAAAAAACACACTTGTGATGGAAATGTGTACAAAGTTCAAACTGGTTTTCAGATTCTTTCTGTAGCCAAGAGCATTATATAATCTTTCAGTGTCACAGATGACATTCAAATATACCTCAAACGGAAAAACAAAACAGGAAGTCAACTACAGAAAAAAGAGAATAGTGAAGTTTAGCAAATGTACGATTAGGGGCTTAGGTAGCAAAATGAGAGGCATAAAAAGACAATGACGTCGAAGATGCACTTGAAAATGAAAAAGAAAAAAAAACTGAAAAAGCAAAACACTGAACATTTGTAGACTGTAAGAGAAGTCTCGCCACTATTGCCAATGCTACTGTTTCCCCTCTACAACCTGACAGTAAAACCCTACTGCTGAAGACACCACACAAAGCTGATGCTCAACCAGAAGCTTCGCCCCACGTGACTAGTGTCCATGGTGCTGGAAGGGAGGATGCATACTACTGGAGGAGAAAAGTCATCATTAATCTCACCCAGCTATGAACCCTGTGAGCTACAATAGCAACCTGTCTGCAAGATATAACCACTGACTGGGTAGTAGGGGCACAAATGTTATGAGAGTAGCCAACCACTTTTTGATTGGATTTAAGGCTAGCTCTGTGAGATGGAACCTACACCTGAAACTGTCAAAGAGGCCAAAACCTGAGACTACATCATAGGTCATAGCCCCCAAGGGAAACCCGAGTGAGATTATTCTGTCAATTGAACATAAAAATAAAGTGACTCTTGACTCCATAGTGCTATACCCACAGATCACCGCACTGCTGAACACTCATCAGAGACGTCTCTGTAGATAGTAGTTCGTGGACGCCCATGACTGGATAACATACAGAGAGTAAGAGACTTTGGAACACACAGTTTTAAAGGGAAAACACATCAAAGCCACACACAAAGGCTCAGGGGTAGTTGTAGAAGAGGAAGAAGAAAGACTGTAAGAGGAAACAGCATTTTCCAGACACACTGGAACTCACAGAGACTGTGACATCATGCATAGGACCTATACAAGTTCAAGCCAGACAAAATCCCAGCACAGAGAAGAAGCGAGCATAAAGTCCCACCCATAGCCACGAAGCTATTTGCAACAGATAACTTCTGAGACGGATAAAAACAGTTCCCCCCCCCCCAATGGAGTGAGAGTATATCAAACATACCCAGGAAAGGACGCATGCTCATGAACAGTTGGCCAACACAAAATAGATCCCATGTAGTTTTGTTGTTGTTTTATGAGGGAAAGAATCAGAAGTTGAGTGGGTATCAGGGAAGAGTTTGGGGGAGGGAGGGGTGGGAGAAGAATATGACCAATATACATTGTATGAGAAAGAAAAAAAAAAGTCGAGTAGGGCCTCATGGCACAGGCTTGTAATACCAGCTACTCTGGAGGGTGGCCAAGATGATGGTAAGTTTAAGGGCTGCCTGTGCTGCAGAATTCCTGGCCTGCCTGAGAAACGTAATGAGCTATCTCCAAATACAAACTGAGCAAGGAGCCGGGAATGTCGCTCAGCACCAGAGCGCACACACAAGACCTTAGATCCAATCCCAGGACTGATGATGATGATGACAATGATGAATCTTTATCTACTTAATGTTCATTCACTTCTTAATCCTTTGCAAAATAACCTCTACTTTGCCATGCTGGCACATGGAAGAGGAAAAGGTAAAAATGTACTCTCTCCATGTGCTTTTCCCAAAAACTCACACATACACATAGTGACTCCCTTCTCAATATGCTGCAAGGAAAGTTCTGAGGGAGTGGTGGGAATAAAGACTTAGGGAAGAGAGGTTACATTAAAAAGTAAGCCAGGTAAGAAATATAGATGGTTTTCTTTTTATTTGGTGTTTTTCTTATTTGAACTTAATTCAGTAATACAAAAAAAATTTTCTTAAGTCTACTCTCAACCAGGCATGGTGGGTATAATCCTTCATTTCCAGCACTTGGGAGGAAGAGGCAGGTGGATCTCTGAGTCAGAGGCCAAGCTCCGCTACACAATTGAGTGCCAGGCTAGACAGGGCTACATAGTGAGACCCTGTCTCAAACAAAGCAAAACAAGACCCAACATAGAACAACTTCACTTTGCTAATGTGTTCTCATGGCTGGGATGGAATGATACTTAGTTATTATTATGCACGGAAGGGATGAGCACAAAGCAGTGTATGCAAGCATGTGGAGGTCAGACTGCCTCTAGTGCCATTTTGTAGGTACCAATAACCTTCGTGTGGGAGAGGAGCTATGTGCACTTGTGTGTTTTGGGGGTTATGTGCATTGTGTGAGGGCAGGAGTGAGAAGGCCAGATGTCCAGTATTTTGCTCTGTCACACTCTACCTTACTCCAGCAAGACAGAGCTGACTTTGGAGCCAGGCATTGTCTTATTTCTGCTGGCTCCCCCTAGTGCTGGGGAGACAGACATACACACAGCCATACTTGATTTTCTATGTGAGTGCTACTATTGGAATTTGGGTCATCTCATGCTTGTTCTTAGGAACCGAGACATCTCTCCATCCCCCTGCTCAATCCCTGCACCCCAAAGGCAAACTCTCTCACTAGCCTGGAATTCACTATGTAGGCTAGGCTGGCTGGTCAGGAATCCCCAGAAATCCTCCTGTCTCTATCATCCCAGCTTTGAGGTTATACCTGCAGGCTATCCTGCTCAGCTTTTTTTATGTACCTTCTGATCTGATGGAAGTTAGATCACCATGCTTGCAACGACAAACACTTAAGCGACTGAGTTATTCTCCCAGCTCAAATCAAGCTATATGATTTACAGTTCATGTTATTTTTAAGTGAGTGTGCTGGTTAATCTTATGTCAATTTGCAGGGCGTGGTGGTGCACGCCTTTAATCCCAGCACTAGGGAGGCAGAGACAGGCAGATCACTGAGTTCGATGCCAGCCTGGTCTTCAAAGTGAGTCCAGGACAGCCAAGGCCACACAACAGAAACCCTGTCTCAAAAAAAAATTTTTTTAATGTCAACTTATCACATGCTAGAGTAATCTGGAGGAGGGAACCCCAACTGGGGGGGGGGGGGAGCCTCCATAAGCCTGGGCTGTAGGCAACCCTGTAGAGTATTTTCTTAATTAGTGATTTATGCGGGAAGGCTCAGCCCATTGTTAGCAGTGCCATCCCTGGGCGGGTGGTCTGGGGTTCTGTAAGAGAACAGGCTGAGCAAACCATGATAGCATGTAGGCAGCACTCCTCCACGGCTGCTGCATCTGCTTCTGTCTCCAGGATCCTGCCCTCGCTGCTTTTGGTGATGAACTGTTATATGAAACTGTGAGCAAAATAAACCCTTTCTTTCCCAAGTCACTTTTGGCCACGGTGTCTCACCACAACAATATTAACCCGAAAACAGTGAGCAAAGTCTTTCCCTCAAGAGACAAGTAATTAATTGCTTAGCTGAGGGCAGGTCTGGAGCTCTGTGTCCTAGTCTTGTCTTGCAGGTGTGAGCCACCATGACTGGCTCACGGGCTGACCTTTATTTATTGGGACTCTTCCAAGGTAGAAAGACTGGAATGTCATTCTCTATAGCTGAGAAAGCTTGTGGGACACACGAAGGGGCTCGCTTCTAACTACCCAGCCCCATTGATATCCAATCTTTCCCGATATTCCCCAACTAATAATGTAAACGGAAGACAGGAACGCTACATGCAATTATCTGGCATGGCTAACCGTGCCCACCTTATTATCATCATCATCATCATCAACTGTCATTTCTAAGCACAGTGAGCACTCCTTCACACGAACCAAGGACGAACACTGAGGAGTCTCAGAAGAGAGGGACTAGACTGGTAATTCAACTACCTCCGCTCTTCGAAGCGATAGCAGCTGGCTGCTCCACACAGAACTTAAGTCTTTCGGGCAGCATCAAACTCCTTCCCAGGTGGAACCCTCGCGGGTTAGTCGCCCTGCCATCCTCCCTTCCCTTCCCTGTGAGTTCATGCCTCCAGCACCCAGAGCAGCCGGCTGCAGCAGCTCCTCCTCTGCGGAGGCACCTTGGCATGCACTGGTCCTCACACCTGATCTTTCTCCTCCTATACTCAGCTCTCGTCCCCCAGCTCAAACGTCACTGTCCCAACTCGGCTTCTACAAGCGTCTCCTTGAACCTCCAAAATCGAAGCCGGGTCAGGATGGGCAGCGAACAGCAATGGCTTGTGGGAACTATCTGCCCCTGTGACAGCGGCAGCATGCTCCCGGACGGACTCGCAGACGGTACCTGCGGCCTCGGCCGCCTCCCCGCCGCCGTAGGGCAGGTACCCCGAAGGTGGCCGCCCGCCGGTCAGGGAACCAGACCAGCGACCCGTGCCTGAGGGCGCCAGCCCACGTCCAGGCTCTGCGACCCAACCCGAATGTCCTCATCTTACCTCACTCTGCGGCGGCGGCACAGCGACCTCGCTTTATGGCAGTCACGGCAAGTGTCGCAAAGGGGCCGTCAGGCGCGCAGCGGCGCGCGCTAGCCCTAGTAGTGTCGAGGGTGCCCCGAGCTAGTCCATGTCCCCTGTCACTTCACTGCCCTAAGTTCTTGGAGCCCTGGTGTTTGCTTGGTCGTTAGAAACCCACAGGCAGCCATCCCTCCAGCAGCGCACTGAGGCTGCCGGGGGTAAACAAAGCAGAACTTTGTCTCCCTGTGCCACCTTCCTTCCTTCCACTCTCCCCCTCCCACTCTCCCGCTCGCCGCCCCCACCCCCCTTCCTTTCTTGGATCCGGCTTTAGGGTGTCATTACTTGCGATTGGGGATAGAGTGGGAAAGAGCACTATGTAGTGATTGATATTGCTCATGAACTTGAGTTGCCTACTTGACACCCGGGTCTAGAAGATCTTTGGGGCTTGAAACAAATGTAGACAGTTCTGGGTCTGGCATATTTGCTTTTAGCGGTGTTATTTAAGAAGTTATCGGTAAAGATCAGATGTTGATTTTGATAGTAATTTTTTGGAAACTAGAAAGCACTAAACAAGTAATTGTAGTTTTAAGTTATCGCTACAAAAATTACTAACGGCTTAAAGAACATATTTTACTCGACACTCCATTCTGTACCTTTTAACTCAAGCTGGCCTTAAGCTCTCCATGTAACATAGTATGACCTTCAGCTGATGAGGCCTGATTAAGTAAGTCTAGCTGTCTCCAATGACAGGCTTCAGTTTCCTGTTAGCTTGGAGCAGGCCTGAGCCTCTATTCCTCAGAAATGAACTCAGTGATTACAGAAAATGGCCGCCAATTGAGGATGGCCTAGCCACCTGCCCGGAGGAAGATAAGATTTCTTATGGTTTACTGCTTGTCTGGAATTATGACTAACTCGTGACCGCTGACTAAGGCTGCCCACACCTTTTCATTCTGCCCCCTCTTTTTCATTTTACTCCAATCCTGTTAAAAGGTCGCCAATCCCTTCCTTGGAATTCCGCTGAATGCTTTTAAAAAACAGCCTGGCTACATGCAGAAATCCCTGCATGCTGGACTTCTGCAGAAATAAAGGCCCTTGCTTTTTGGTGGAATCTAGTGATCTGGGCACAACATCGATCCTAGTGCTTTCACATCTCAGGTGCTGGGGAAAGAAGTTTACAGCACCATGCTTGGCTTAAAACAGATTTTTCCTAAAAAATGTAATGGAATGTGGCTGTATCAAAGTCACTCTTAAGCCTGGCATGCCTATGACTCATGTATTTGGGTGAGCCAAAGCAGGAGGATCAGGAGGCCCTGTCTTTTAACCAAAAACAAAAAATTAAAAAAAAAAATGCATACACACAGTGATGCATGCTGGAGTTAGATGGTATCTAAAAAGAAATGATCAGCGTTTATTATGTTCAACAATCTCTAGAAATTAAAAGTAGGAAAAAGAACTTTTTTAAGCTAGGTGGTGGTGGCGCACTTTTAATCCCAGCACTCAGGAGGCAGAGGCAGGATGATTTCTGTGAATTCGAGGCCAGCCTGGTCTACAAAGTGAGTCCAGGACAGCCAAGACTACACAGAGAAATCCTGTCTCAAAAAACCAAAATCAAACAAACAAACAAAAAAACTTTTTTTAGAAGTGAATGCTTTTCAGCCGGGCAGTGGTGGCAGACGCCTTTAATTCGAGCGCTGTGAGTTGTTCAAGGCCAGCCTGGTCTAAAAAGGGAGAACAGGACAGTCAAGGCTACAAAGAGAAACCCTGTCTCGGAAAAAACAAAACAAAAAAAGTGGATGCTTTTCAAGGGCAAATCTTGTCCTGTATAAACCTTGAAAGAGGCAGTTAATAAGAGGACTAGCCAGTTCCTTTTTTTTTTTTTAAGTGTAGACCTCATTGTTTTTTCCTATATGAGCAGTTATAATGTGCCATGTACATTTTTAAGTTTCTGTTAGTGTAATGTGGACCAGGCTTTAGATACATATGCTAACAAAAGAATTTGGAGCCTTTCAAACAAAACTGGCAGTCCTTTTCTTTTGGTTATCTTGGACATAACTTGTCAGCAACTTTTTTTTTTCAATTCACCTCTAAATTCTCCCCACTTGTAACTTATTTTTTTCCCAGTATAACAAGGTAAACACAAACTGCCATCCATTATATATAACGGCATATATATTACAGTTATTTTTCTGGATGCAGCTTGGGAACAGGTCTACACAGGTCCTCAAAGAAAACTTAAGAATGAGCAGGAAGGGAGTTCTGGGGTACTGGCTATTTTACACAATAATCTAAATCTGGGTATGTTGGTGAAAGCCTGAAGAATTCCACCGCTAGTTTCATTTCCTGCTGCTGTGATAAAATACTCCGACAAGAGCAATTTATAAGGAAAGGTTCATTTTGGCTCAGTTGCATCCTATATCATATTAAGAAGTCAAAGAGGCAGAAGCTTGAGGAAGCTGGTTACATCACATCCAAAACCAGAAAGAGTAAAGAGTTAATGTACGCTAGTATTCAGTTAGCCCTCTCTTCAGTCCACGACCCAGCTGGTGAAATGGTGCTGTCCATACTCAGAATAGATCTCCTCACCTCAATTAGCTAAGGGGAGCCCCCTACCCACCCACCTAGCCTTCGGTACTCCCACAGATTAATCTATGTGAGACAATCTTTTCACTGAGACTCCCTTCTCATGTGATTTTGTATCAGGCCAAGTAGACAATTAAAACCAACCCACACACTTACGGACTACTACTAGGCGAAGCTGGGAGCTTGATTTCCACTATGGAGTTTCCAGAGGAGTCAATACAAAGCAGAGTTAACTAAGCATTTTACCAATAGTTACATAAAATCAAGATGCCAGAGGGAGGCTCTCTTTCCCTACCCATGTCCTTAATTTTCCCTTTTTATCCTGACTCAGAGAAATATGGAAGCAAAGTAGACATGATCCCTGGATTCCTTCCAACTGTGATTCTACAAAGACGGGTGCAGTGGGAGCCGAGGTTAGGATCTGTAACCCAAGTACCCGCTGCATGTACATCCTTGTATCTCACTGTATACTACTGGATGTCTCTAGAATATGCATAGCCTTCCCTTGATAACATTTTATCACTGGCTTTATTATTCCTTTTGGTGTTGGCATTGAGCACAGTGAGTATAAGCAACTAGTACTATGCAACGTAAACTCGAAACTTCAACAGAAAGTAGAGTGCACATACTTTTCCAAGGAAAGGCGCAAATGTTGAGGAAGCCAATTGCCATATGGTTTCTGTTATGGTAGTTCTGTTTGTAGAACCTACAGTTGCTGGAGTGGGTTGTTTGTGGGAAGGTCCTAAAGGTTACAACTGGTTTGCTACTGGACCTATCTCTTTGTCTTCTAATCGGCCAGCATGTGAGCAAATAGTTTCTCTCATAAGCCTGTCACTACCAGCAAGATGGTTCGGCCACCACACCTTCCCATATGTGACAGATTTCTGTCCCCTCAAAATACATCCTCTTCTTTAAGATGCCTGTCAGATATTTGATCCTAATCACAAAACACAGTCTACGTATTTATATTACTGACTGCAGGGAGGGATACAAAGAACATATATAAGCCATCATATAAAAATACAGCTTGCAGGTACAAGTTAGAAAGGAGAACCTTCAAAATTCTGATAGTCTATTTTTATTGAAGGAACTCTGAACTGTGGAGGCCAGTTCTTTGCCTAGCAACAAGATATGAGGATGGATAATCCATATTTGCCTTTCTTCAATGCCTTGCTTCTATTTTTATGTCACAATGCTACAATGCATAGTATTTTTTTCTGTGCCTGTATATACAAGAGAAGTCATTGATTTCGTTAACTGTTAAGTTACACCCACCCATAAACCTTCTACACAGAGTACTGCCCCCTCAAAACCTTTGTCACGTGCTTCTCCTCATAATGCAAGGCTGCCTGTTTTCCTTTGATCTTTTTCTTGGTGACAAAGACCATAAATATAGGAACTACAGCCAAAACATAATTATCCAATCATTGCTTTGTTCTTTTCCCCTTCGATTTGTTTCATGGTACAATACTCACTGCATTAAAAGGATACAGTTCTGAGGCTGGGTCTCTTAGTAAGTACCTCTACCAAAATTCAACTTATGGTTTTGATGAGCCAACTATTGCATCTTCAGTGTATAAAACAGCAGCTACTGGTGGCATGTGATTGTTTAAATTGATATAAATTTAAAATTCAGCTGACTAGTACATTATTGTCAGTAGCTGCCTGTGGCTAGTGGCTACTGAATAATACAGGATTCCCATCATTTTATAAACTATTATTAAGTGGCACTGTCCAACATATTGTGAGGTAATGGGATTATGACTTTTAGAATATTCCTTCTTAATTACTATGGGTATTTAAATAAAAGTTGATAAAAATAAAACACTGGCACAAAAGGAAGCAAAGAAAAAGTTTAATTTTTAGAAGGGATAATACAGGTGCTTTTGTAAAAACCTCAAGTGGAACAGTTTATACAGAACATACAATCATTTCAACATACAAGTACTACACTTTGAACACCCATTTTAAAGTTTTAAAAAATCATTCAAAAAGGCTTTGTCTTGTTTCCAAGGAAAATGAGGCAGTGTGCTCATCTCACACACTCTTGCAGCACTGTATATGTCACGTGTAGTTTATCAGGGGTCTTCATCCACACTTCAAGGTTAAACCTGAGGAGCTGTAGTTTTTATTATCACAACTGCATAGCAAAATCATGTCCAGATAACAGACACACCAAAATCCTGTAGAGTAGGATAACTTGTAAACTATCTAATACACCCAATTTAGAGTGACACAAATATGTCCAGACAGATAATAACTGATATGGGTTAACGAACAAGATTTTGAGATGTTTCTTTTTAATAAAAAAAATTGATGAACATTTGTCAAATGCAATAAACTGTTGAGCCATCTGGTTGTTGGCAAAGAGCTATTTCAGGCAAGCTCACTCTGCATGGGGTTCCAGCTAATCTAAGTGGGAAGTGCAAACTCCTGGGGGAAAAGGAGCTAAAGTAATTTGCTTATTTAGGCTTCCACTCTACACATGGATGCTGCGGGGAAACTTTTACAATCTAAAAGTTGTGTAGTTGATGAGAAATATACAAACACTCAACCATGCACAAAGTAAACTAATAGTAAAGGACATGTTAACAAGAGGTCTTATTTTTAAAAATCATTTAAACTCATGGTAACACCAACTTAAGAACATGCCTTTTCAAACCAAGCAGCATTTACAAGTATCCACACAGCCACTGTTAATGAAAACCACCCCCTTTACATAGGACTCCATTTCATTACACTCCTCACAACAGTCCTGTGAGGTAGGCTAAACAAGGTACAATATTTTAAGTAAGGCAATAGAGGCCCAAAGGTGATGAGTGATTTACAAAGAGGTCCTAGATTACTGTATGGGAGAGCTATGGTGATTAATTTTAAATACTTAAAAGAATGCCAAAAATCTTAAGGACAGCAGCTTTTGCCTGAAGTTAGTCTCCAACTTTAGCTATTGTATCTTAATAGAATCAGCTATGAATTTGATTTTGAAGCGTCTCCATTAAAAGATCTATTAGTTTCTGTCCTTTGGTACCGTAGAAATACTAGAAATGTTAAAAAAAGAAACTCTTCTCATAGCCCTGTGCTCACCAATATTACTAAAATGCCATTAACCAATCTCTCCCAATTTGATTATAAAATTGATTCCGCCTTAAGTTCCAAGCCAATTAAATACCTTCACTGACCTCTGCCACATACTGCATATTCTTCTGCATGTTTATTCCTAAGCACCAGCTTAAGTTGACTGTTACTAACAAAATACATCATTTTAAACAAATATAACAAATGATTATGAAGCTAAGTCAGCATATTATATTAACTCAGAAAAAGTAGTCTTTTAATATGGCTGGGTAGTCAAGAGAAAAGTTCTATGGTAATTTCTGGTATTGATTACTAAGCCAGTATTATTAACATTCATATGGCGTGTCCAACCTTCCAATGCAGACAAAAGCAGCAAACTATCCACTTCAATTTCAACTGGGACACAATCCCAATGGTGCTCAGATTAATCATACCTCTCAGGCAACACAATACTGACATCAGAACCACAACTGTGAACACCGTGGAGATATGCATAAAACTGAAAATACAAACCCGAGGTAATGTTGCGGTGATGATTTTTTGTAAGAAAGGACTGTCTTACCTACTCTAATTCTGGGTGCTGGAGTTATAAAAGGTCCTGGTTGACAACAACAATTTGATAGTGACTTGGATACTTAGTAAATTCATGCTTACCTTTGAAAGAATGCATATAGTGTAAAAATAAATCAGGAAACTTTTCTAGGCTTTTTGTTACAATATAAATGTGTAGTCAATTAGATAGTTTTTTTTTTAAAAAGCTACTGTAGATATACTGTGTATGTGTGTGTGTGTGTGTGTGTGAGAGAGAGAGAGAGAGAGAGGAGAGATGTGGATGGAGAGAGAGAGAGAGGAGAGAGAGACGAGGAGAGAGAGAGGAGGGAGAGAGAGAGTGAGAGAGGAGAGAGGGAGGAGAGAGAGAGAGAGAGGAGAGAGAGAGACCCGAGAGAGGGAGGAGGAGCGCGAGGAGAGGAGAGAGAGAGAGAGAGAGAGAGAGAGAGAGAGAGAGAGAGAACAACTTGCAGGAGCTAATTCTCCCCTTCCATTTGGGTCCCAGGAAACAAGCTCAAGTCATCTGTTTGGCAGCAAGCCCTTTTCCTGTGAGCCATCTTGTGAACCCATGAATGCAGTTTTTAGAAATCTAATAACATGTTAATAAAACATTATTTTTAGATTAAGACTATCAAATCAAAAATAACAGAACGAGGTGCACATGGTGAATTAAACTCTACTAGTTTTGGAAACCTAGATAGAAAGTAATAAAACTGACACCACTTCATTAAAACTCAAGTATTGTTATATGACTTTTGTGCTGATTTAACAAAGATGCAAAAAAAGCTATGAGTAAAACAGTTACAATTTTAGACTAGGGTAATATATTTCATGGTAAGAAATCTATACTGTCTTCTTTTAAGATTAATATTCTTTGGAGCAATCACTTCCCATATATATCCCTTTCCAATTTTTAAAAATTGTTTTAAAGAAACAACTGCAAATACATAAATAGCTATAATTTCATGGAAAAGATACATAGAGAAAAACTAATCATTCTAGGTAATTGACCTAATTAAAATATTTTATCATAAATATTTTCTTTTATTATTTATAACCAGGATCAATCATGTAAGTTCAAATTATACATAATATTGTTGATGGTTTGTTTGTTTGTTTGTTTTAGAATATTCAGAAGAGAACATCTTCAGAACAGAGTGAGAAGGCCCAGCCTGGCTGTCCAGCAGTTTGCTGTCACATGGTAGAGGTGCTGTCAATTAAACCCACAGACAGATGACACACTTTTAATACTTTTTAAAACCTATACCTGGAACATTCAAAAATCACTGTATATTATATTTCTATGTGCATTAGTCATTAAATTCTTGGTATGTACATATTTACCAATATTTAAAAGATGCAACACAATCAGCTGAGTCAAATGAATTGTAGCAAAATTCTTTTTCTAAAGTGCTTAAGACAGCTCCTTCCTGTCTATTTCCAGCTAAATAAAACTGGTTTGGAATTCAACTGCTCAAAAAGAAATACAATACTTAATACATGTTTTAATGAAACAGTTTTTACATGGGTGATATGCCCATTACAGTCCACCTCTCCTGCATTTCCTTCATGGACAGAGTCATGTTTGTGCTGGGCAAGCAGACATGGAGCAGTGAAGAATGCTGGAGAGGGCTTACAGGTTTCCACAGCAGATGAGGCTGAGCAAAGGACTCAGTACTTTCAATATAATGTTAGTGAGAATGTTACACATTATGATCAATTTGATAGAGACCTTATTTTGAGATGATTTAAGTAGGCACTATATTCAAGTATTTTTAATTTAATAACAATGGTAACAAACTTCCATTTAACCTAATGAACTTAGGATTTTTAAACTAAAATACTACAGATTTTTAAAAAGAGACTCTTAGTAAAGAGTCAGAGAATAGAAAAAACCTCTGATGCTGAAAGCAATGAAGATGTAATTTAATTAGTACCTAGATATCACATGATGAGAACTTGGACTCTGATTCACTGACTTTATACTTTGTACTACAAATCTGCTGAGAAAAAGCCCTTCCCAGTAAAAGTCATGCATTTTCCAAAAAACGTTTGGAAATTTTATATGACGGTCTCAAATGATGGGATGAGGACAAGGAAGACCCACGCGTGCTCCTCTAGCCCTCACCACTACAGCACAGTGGTGCCCGCCTCAGATCCAGTCCTCAATGAGCATGCGCTGAGGGAAAAGGCACTGTATAAATGAGAAGACACAACTATGCAAGATATCATATCATAACAAAAAGTTCTATACAAGAACAACTGGCTTTTTCCATGTCAGTTTTGACAACACAGCCACATAAAGCAATTACAGTGAATTTCTGCTTTCAGGTTTGAGTCTACAAAAGAGTAATTGCTTTTTCCTTAGGTCATAAAGTATTCCTGTAGGTAGCACAACACTGAAAAATGTCTTTCAAACAATGAGAAATGAAAAGTACAATGTTGCTTTGAGGAACAGAAACAATATTGACATACTTCATTCTATAAACTGCTTTAGTCTTAAAAATTATTAATGTGTTATCAGACAATAATGTAGATAATTGTTATTTGGAAAATATAATATCCTAGGTCAAATTTGTTTCATCAACAGAACAAAAACAATCATGCCAGTAAGCAGTACCTTTAAGAACAAACACTACTGCTATCATACAAGCCACATACAGAAAAGCAACGATGTATATACTTCGCCAGGCAAGTTTGTCAGAGCTCAAGATACTTAAAACAAAAAATGAATTAAAAGTCAAATACTCATTTCTTTATCATTATCTTTATCGAATTGCAACTTCTAGTTTGGCTCAAAAAACTTGAGTTAAAAGTATTAATTGGCTCAAAAGTCTTGAGTTCAAAGTTTTAGTCAACTTTGTAAAAAAAGGTTTTTCTGTTAATAACCACACATTTTACTCAGTGTTTCACAAATTGCTTCAGATTTGGGAAAGATATATCTGTGTTCACTTTTTGAAGAATCATACACTTTTAAATAGTGAATTAATGAGCCAAAAAAGACAGATATAATAAAGCAAAACAAAACAAAAATCCTTCAAATAGTTGTTTGAAAAACGACATATACCAATTAAGTTGGAAACATGTTTTTAAACAGCTGGCTAAACCAATCCATATCTTTGTAAAAATAACATATAAATTATTTCAGAAAAGAATACTTTAGGCACATTCTTTATAATATTTCATAGGCAAAAAAATTACTAATGTGCAGCTTTTTACCCTTTATAGAACTTAATTAACAAACTTCCATTCTTACTAATAAGGGTCAAAATAAGCAATAATTATCACGGCCAAATTTAAGTGGAAATTTTATCAAAGATAATTATAAAAGGTGGGATTAAAGTAAAGAACAAAATCAGAAAGCATGGCTTTTTAAACAGTACCCAGGGGCCACAGGGTGGAGTGGAAGCACAAAAACACACGTGAAGAATACTCCTTTGTGCTACCTAAATTATCCTTTTCTGCTTGATATTTTGAGTTATAACCATAAGAAAAATATCACAATATTTTAGAGGAGAAAATGATATGAACTAGTCAATAAGTAAGTTACCCTATCAAAAGTTCATCTTATTTATAAAAGAATAAAATAAGCCAGTGTGAGAAAAATTCTCTGCCATCCCTAGGCAATCATTTCATTATCTAGGAAGCCTTAGGGGACTTTTTGCTTTTAAAGCTTCAGTATGAGGACTTAATGACAGCTGGTGAGAAGAAAGAAACAAGAACATGTGATGAGAAAAGGCAAGTTTTAAAAGCTTTGTAGCCCAGGCCTTGGGCTTACCGAATGTAATTACACCTACTTGGACAAGCCAGAGTAGCTTAACAAACAGAAAAATGGGTTTCAACATAACTATTTCAACACTGCATTTTTCCTATTTACTATTCAGATACCACTATGTCAGCTTCCTGCACCCCAACTGCTTGACTCTGTGACATTGCTGTGACCTCCCGTAGCTGCTTCCTATTTGGTGTGCAGTCTGACAGATTCCAGGCTTTACAGCAGAACACAGCAAACCTGATCTCCACCACTCAGAAGCATCTGTTAGGAACTGCATGGAAAACGCCAGTGTGAGCTGCAGCTACTGAGTGGCATTGTTCAGGCTGCCTGTTGATCCAGTCATTCCATTTTCACTTTTCTGAAGTGTTCTCACAGCACTTGGAACCTGCATTCCAGTGCTCAGAGAAAGTCCACCACACCAAACCTAGGACAAGATAAAAACAAAGCCTCAGTTAGACGCAAAGCAAACTGTAACTCAAGCCATCCTGAACTTCCCATTCAAAAGACAAAATACACATGTGTGAACATCAACACATCCCAAATTGATTAGCTTCATGTCTGAGCTGAGGAGAGAGGGAAAGGCTCACAGTGGCTGAAAGAAGTCTTTGCAATAGCAGAAGCCAATGACACTACACCCAAGAAAGGGAATGCAGGGCAACAGTAACTCAAGAGAATAAACCAGATTAACCTCAGCACATAATGCTCAAAACAAACAAAGATTCAACAAAAAGAGATAATGATAGATCAATTTCCCTCGTGAAGGCTGATGCAAAAATATTCAATAAAATACTGGCAAACCGATTCCAAGAATACATAAAAATGACTGCCCACTATGATCAAGTAGGCTTCATGCCAGAGATGAAGGGATGGTACAACATATGAAAATCTGTCAAGGTAATCCACCATATGAAAAATAAAACCACATGATCATCTCATTGGATGACGGAAAAAAAAAAAAAGGTTTGACAAAATTGCAACACCTTTTCAGAATAAAAGTCTTGGAGAGATCATGGATACAAGGCACATACCTTAATATAATAAAGGTAATATATAGCAATATGATAGCCAACATCAATTTAAATGGACAGAAATTCAAAGCAATTTCACTAAAATCAGGAACAAGATAATGCTGCCCAGTCTCTCCATATCTCTTCAATATAGTACTTGAAATTCTAGCCAGAGTAATAAGACAAGCAAAGAAGATCAAGGAGATGCAAATCAGAAAGAAAGAAGTCGAAGTATCACTATTCAGATGATATGAATATACACGTAAGTGGCCCCCAAAATTCTATTAAGGAACTCCTATAGCTGATATACACCTCCAGCAAAGTGGCTGGACACATGTTAAGTTGAAAAAAAAAAATCAGTAGCCCTTCTACATACAAATGACAGGCTGAGAAAGAAACTCTTTACAAACAGCCACAAATAATACAAAATATCTGTCTCAGTGTAACTTTAACCAAGCAAGTGAAAGACCTGTATGACAAGAACTTCAAACATTTGAAGAAATTGAAGAAGATATCACGATGGAAAGATCTCCAATGGATCAGTAGGAGTAACATAGTAAAACAGCCATCTTATCAAAAGCAATGTACAGATTCAATGCAATTCCCATCAAACTACCAACACAATTCTTTACAGACCTGGAAAGAGCAATTCTCAGCTTCATATGGAAAAACAAAAAACCAGGATAGCCAAAACAATCCTGTACAATAAAAGAATTTCTGGAGGTATTAACATGCCTGATTTCATTCGAGCTCTACTATGGAGCTACAGTAATAAAAATGGTATGGTATTGGCATAAAACAGACAGGTTGATTAAAGGAATCCAATCGAAAACCCAGACATAAATCCACACATATATTTTTGGATAAATAAGCCAGAATTATACAATGGAAAAAGAAAGCATCTTTAACAAATGGTGCTGGTCTAATTAATGTCAGCATGCAGAAGAATGAAAATAGACTCATATATACCACTGTGAACAAAACTCAACTCCAAGTGGATCAAACATACCAGCACAAAACTAGATACACTGAACCCAATAGAAGAGAAAGTGGAGAATAGTCTTGAATGTGTTGGGACAAGACACAACGTCTGAACAAAACACCAGCAGCTCAGGCACTAAGATCAACAATTAATAAAGGGACCTCATATAACTGAAAAGCTTCTGTGAGGCAAAGGACACCATAGCTAGGACAAAGTGGCAGCCTACAGAATGGGAAAATATTTTCACTAACTCTACATCTAACAGGGGCCTGATATCCAAAATATATAAAGAACCCAAGAAACTAGACATCAACAAACCAAATAATCCAATTTAAAAAATGGGGCACAGATCTAAACAGAAAATCCTCAACAGACAAATCTCAAATGGCAGAGAAACAGTTTTCAACAACCTTAGCCATGAGGGAAATGCAAATCAAAATGTCTCTGAGATTCCATCTTACATCCATCAGAATGGCTAAGACCAAAACCAGAAGTGACAGCACATGCTGGTGAGGATGTGGAGCAAGGGCAACATTCCTCCATTTCTGGTCGGAATGTAAATGTATAGTCACTTTGGAAATCAATATGGTGGTTTCTCAGAAAATTGAGACTCAATCTACCTCAAGACCCAGCTATACCACTTCTGGGTAATACACCCAGAGGATGTTCCATCCTACCACAAGGACACGTGGCCCACCAATGTCCATAGCAGCTTTATTCGTAAGAGCCAGAAACCTGAAACAACCAAGATGTCCCTCAAAGGAGAATGGATAAATAAAATGTAGTAATTTACACAACAGATTACACAAGTGTTACTCAGCTGTTAATTATAGTAACATCACAAAGTTCTTAAGCAAGTGAATGAAACTAGAAAAAGTCATCCTCTATGAGGTAACCCAGGTCCAGAAGGCATACATGGTGTGCATTCACTTATAAGTGGCTATTAGCTGTGCAGTAAAGGATAACTATGCTACAGTCCACAGTTCCGGAGAAGCTAAGCAACAAGGAGGGCCCAAGGTAGGCATGCATAAATCTCCTTGGGAGGGGAAACAGAATGGATATTGCAGGTGGACTGGGAACAGGCAGGGATAGGAACAGATGGCATCAAGTTGGGGGAAGACAGAGAGACAGAGTACTGGGAGACAAGTAGAACTGGGGTAGGGGGCATTTCAGGGGTTAGGTAGAAATGTAGTGCAAAGGAAACTTCCAGGAATCTATGAGGGTGACCCTAGCTTAGACTCCTAGCAAGGGGCGGAAACAAAGCCTGAACCAGTCATCAACTATAATCGGAGAAGAGTTCCAGTGGAAGGATTGTGACACCAACCTAGGCTCAAAACCTACACTTTGTCCTGCCTGCAAGAGGTGTTGTGGTAAAAGTGGTGCAGAAGTTGGGGAAGTAGCCAACCAAAGACTGGACCAGCTAAAGACCCATGCCAAGAGAGGGAGCCCAGCCGTGACACTGCCTGGGAAGGCCAAGAACCAAAGGATGCATAGCCCAGACACCTAGGATAGAACCAAACACAATGAGGAAAAAGGTCAATAAAATGATTCCTAATGATAGCCTGCTATACTCATAAACTAGCATAATTGTCATCAGAAAAGTTTCATTCAGCAACTGATAGAAGGAGATGCAGATTCCCACAGCCAAACATCAGACAGAGCTTGGGGAATTCTGTGAAGGTGGGGCAGAAGGATTGTAGGAGTGAGAAGAGTCAAGGACACCAAAAGCAAACACACAGAATCAACTCAACAGGATGGATAGGGGGGCCCAGAGAGTGAAAGAGCAATCAGAGAATCTGGGGGAGTCTGAGCTAGGCTCTCTGCATGTGTGCTATGGTTGTGTAGCATGGTGCCCTTGTGGGACTCCTAACAGTGGCAGTGGGGATGTCTCTGACTCTTCTGCCTAATTTTGGGACCCTTTTCCTCCGACTGGGTTGCTTAGTCCAGCCTTAATATGAAGGGAGGTGACTAGTCTTTTTGCAACTTGATATGCCACGTTCAGCAGATGTCCCTGGGAGGCCTGCCCCCTTTTCTGAAGGGAAACGGAGGAGGAGTGGAAAGGGGTAGGGGGTAGAAAGGGACTGGAGGACAGGAGGAGGGAAACTGCTCAGGATAAATAAATAAATAAAAACAATTTACAACTATTTAGTAGAAAATGGCTGGAGAGATGGCTCAGCATCAGGAGGACTATCAGTCCAGGGATGGCAGCACCCACAGTGGGCTGGCTCTCCCACAGCAGTCACTAGGCAAGAAGGTGCAGGCTCGCCTACAGCTGCATCTCATAGCAGCATTTTCTCAACTGAGGTTTCCTCCTTCCAGGTAACACCTGGCTTGTGTCAAGGTAACAGAAAACAAAACAAAACAACACAACACACACACACACACAGACAGAGAGAGAGAGAGAGGGAGGAGAGAGGGAGGAGAGAGGGAGGAGAGAGGGAGGAGAGAGGGAGGAGAGAGGGAGGAGAGAGGGAGGAAAGAGGAGAGAGAGAGGGAGGAGAGAGGAGGAGAGAGAATATATACATGCAGGCAAAACCCTCATACACATAATATATATGTATTTTAATTTTGGGGGAAAATCTAGCAGAAAAGTTCAAAAACAAAACAACAGAGAAAGGTCAGTTTTTAAAAGTAAACAGTACCAGAGGAAGCAGATATCCATGTATTAAAAAGAAAAACAAACAAAAACACCCCACAGAATGTTAAGCCTGGCTGTGTACAAAAATCAGTGCAATAGAGATCAAGCACAGACTTAAATGTAAAACTTAAAAATACAAAATTTGAAGAAACAAGTGGGAAAATGACAATACAAATAATGGGAAAAGCATGAAAAACTTTCACATGTTGCTTGTAGCAATGCAAATATGTCACAGCCACTGTGGAGTACATTTTGACAACTTCTTACAAAACTGAGCATCAAATTTCAATGGGATTGAACAACTCTATTCCCTAAAGGAAAGGGAGCCATATGTCCACATAAAACACCTATGCGAATGCTTACAGCGGCTTTGTTTGTTTGTTGTCCAAACCAGGCAAAACCAAGCACACAAGTGTCCCTGAGCTGATAAATAAACAGTGGTACAAGCCAAACAAGATGGCCCACACCTGTAACCCAAGCATTTAGGAGACAGGCAGGAGGATTTCAGGCCAGACTAGTGTACAAAGAGACTTTGTCCCAAAATAATGTGAGGTAGGAATATAGCTGAGTGGTAGAGTGCTTGCTCAGCATGTACAATGCCCTGCAAAAGCACCCAGCCTCTACAGCATATACAAACAGGAAACACTACTCAACAGTTGAAAGGAAGACTGACTGCACACACAGCAGAGAGGCTGAAGTTCCCATGTGCTGTGGTGTAGCACCAAAAGTTGTACACCATACAACTCCATCTACATGACGGCCTCAAAGAGCCAAACTACAGGAACTAAAAAATGGGTTACTTATTGTTTGGGTGGGTTGTGATTGGAAATACCTATTACATGGAGCATGCCAGAACTTCCTACAGTGCTAGCCATTCCAGGCATGGCTCCATGCCTGTGCACACGACAGAACTCATGAGTATACAATACCATATGTAAGACATGCTTTAATAAACCTAACTCTAAAAATTAACCCTGTCTGCAAACAATATCCTTAACTAAGTTAATAACACTAGGCTTCCAAAAAGGAAAATAAAGATGTTTAATAAGTTTAAAACAATTTTCTCATGTTATCTAGCTATATTATTGCATAATTATAATTATTTGGAATGAAAAATAATGGATAAACTCAATAAATATCTATGTAAGATACATTCAAATTTATTCCATAATTGCATGGTATCCATTTGGCTCAAACATATGTCTCTAAGATTTTTTCCATGTTCTGCGTGGTTTTAGTTTTCTGCTCATTCTTAGAACTACATCAATTTTCCAGTATATGACTACACCACAGTCCATTCATTCTAAGTTGTGTATTTTATGCGAGTGTCTTCTATTTAGAGGCTATGATGCATGCATTTTAGATATACTCAGTTACAGGCTGATTTGTGAAGAAAATCATGTCTCTGCACACAAAATAAAACCTCTTTAATTTTTAAAAAAAAATGTTATTGTTGCTTCTATAATACCTTAGCTATCTATTTTTCTCTGTTAAAGTTAGGTCAACTTGCAGCAGTAAAGTCCAAGACAGTGGCTAAGCCTTCTACAAGAGCCACATAGGGAATAGACACAGGCACAGGCACAGCAAGATCACACTCCTGGCTTGGGTACCAGTTACAGCGATGAGTATAGTCATGCAAATAGTCATGCTTGTGGTTTTGTACAGCATGTTAGTACTGACTTAAAAAACATCCTGAAAATATACAGAAAATCATGCTTTGGAAAGGGTGGGTTGGAGAAGAGATGAATACAAAGAGGGTATGGCACTTTGTTTCCTTAAGTCATACAGCACACTATTCTCAGAATCGCCAAAACAAATAACATATAAGTAAGATACTAACCATGAAACCAGGGAGTACTGGCTGAGTAAACTTTGTCTTGAAGGAATAGAGCAACTGCTTTGAGTGTGCATCATAGAAAGAAAGCTGACCTAAAAAGGTTAAAAAAAAAGTCTCATTTATTATACAAAGTTATGTCTAAGTTTAATGTGACCATGCCAAAAGTCATATTTTGACATTAATTTTTGTTACAAACTGTATGAACCATGCTTAACAATTTTTATAAGAATATGAAAATGATAAGGAAAAGTCTAAATCTGCTTTTCTCCTGATCTTCAACACTTTAGAAATGTCTCTACATCCTATTAAGTTGGTGCAGAAGTAATTACGGGTTTTGCATTGTTGAAATTTGTCA
This sequence comes from Acomys russatus, assembly GCF_903995435.1. Classification (NCBI taxonomy): domain Eukaryota; kingdom Metazoa; phylum Chordata; class Mammalia; order Rodentia; family Muridae; genus Acomys; species Acomys russatus. Next base: position 63,926,313 of record NC_067138.1, on the reverse strand, counting down.
TTATTGGAATATATTCTTTTTTTTTAAAAGACTTATTTATTACATATACAGTGTTATGCCTGCACACCAGAAGAGGGCACCAGCAGATGGTTATGAGCCTCTATGTGGTTGCTGGGAATTGAACTCAGTACCTCCGGAAGAACAGACAGTGCTCTTAACTGCTGAGCCATCTCTCCAGCCCCTGGAATACATTCTTAAATAATTATGATTGTTATATATACTTCTTTAATGCACATTTCTTGCTTTATGTTTCTTGCTACTGACAGTATTTCCTGTTTGTTTCAAATTTACTTTATACGATTGAAATGTTAGACAAAAAACAAACTCAGTTTTTCACGAAAGTTCAAACTGATGCACAGCAGCAGATGCAGCCCACAGCATCAGTAACATGGCTGGTCTAGGAACTGCCAGTAAACTTGTACTACAGTGTTGGGGTAACAAGTTTTGCAGAAGGAAGGGCCTTGAAGATGGGGAACATGGTGGCCATCCTTCACAAACAGACAATGACCGTTGATCTTCTTACAACTAGCTACACAAAAAGTTGCTAAGCAACTAACTCAACATGGACTATTTGATGGTGGTCTGCACGTGAAGCAACTGAAGAGGTGAGAAGGCTTGGTAAGTGGGTGCCTCTAAGCTGACCTAAAATGAAAAAAAAAAAAAAAAAGTCATCTTGAACTGTTGTCCTCTCTTATTCTAGGCAAACAACCATTTCTCAATCTAATTATGATATGTAAGGAAAAGTAGAGTGTACATGATAATAGATGATCAGCTCAGTGGTCAAACCAAAGTAGTTCCTAAGAGCTAAAATGTATGTCCTCCTTCTCCCTCTCCCACCTCTTACACACACACACACACACACACACACACACACACACACACACACACAATCTCTCTCTCTCTCTCTCTTTCAAAGTCATGGCTTGCCACTCGGTCGCTAGTCTGATGAATCCAGCAAAACCATTACACCTGAGACGCATGCTTAGGAAATCCATGAGCTGCATCAAAAACTGCAGCACCTGCAGCTGGCGCTGGTTAATAAAGAGGGCCTAATTCTCCACAACAATGTCTGACCTTACATCAAACAACCCCAATGTTTCAAATATAGAGGGAATGTGGCTACCAAGCTTTATCTACCACATTCACCCAAAAACTCACTACTGCTTGTTCAAGAATCTAGAAAACTTTTTGCAATAAAAACAATTCCACAATCAACAGGGTGCAGAGAATTAGTCAAATCTCTGAACCACAAACTTTTATACTACATGAATAAAAATCTCCTTAATGGCAAAAGTTGTTGGTTTTAAGGGTTCCTATTAGATGAGTAAGAATGTACTCAAGCCTAGCTGTAATGATTTAAAGTTCATAGTCCAGAACAGCAATTCCCTTTGCACCCACCTGATGGCACTATTCTGCTTGTTCCACACCAGCTGCCTATCTGGGAAGTGTCCTGGCATAGACGTACAGAAGAAAAAACTCAACTTCTGGTGCAATTTGAAAAGACTTAGCAGAAAATGGACGGGACCATGGGGGCTCTGGAGGTAAGTGATGGGGAGGAAGGTGGGATTGTCAGCAGTAGTTTCAAACACAGTTTTTTCTCTTTGATCACTTGCTGTTTTATGTGAGTGAAGCAGCAGGCAGGCTTGGAGGTGGGTTCCAAGGTTGATGGAATGCCTCTTGGGTGGTAAAGGCAAGGATAGTTTCATCAGCAAACAAAAGGTTTTACTAAGTCACTAAATGCTAAGATCGCTTCCTTCTCATATCAATTGTGCCAAATTCTATCAGCTTGTAGGCCTCACTCCTTCAGTCTGCCTTCTAACTGCCTAAGCCCACCGCACACTCCACTCAGTGTAGTCGTGCTGCTTCGGCCTTGCTAGCTTCTGAAGGTCCCTCCCTCCCTGTCTGTTTCAGCAGCATCTGACTCTAACCACTCTCTTCCTAACTGCCCAGCCTAACACTCGCTCTTCTCGGGAGGACCCTCTGATGGCTCTCCTCTTCATTTGTATCTGAACCAAGTTTATATCGTGTGTCTCTTTTTCACAGATTCTAAATGTAGCTGTTTTGTCCAGTTTCTGACTTTCTCTTTAAGCTGTTTCTAAAAAATTAACTGCCACCAAATGGAAGAAAAAAGCAAAATTCCTGTATATTTTCACAGAGGCAAAAGCAGTTTACACATGCTATTTTGTATATATAAAGTATACTGAAATACAAGCAAGTATGGGGAAATGATTAAAAAAAAAAATAAATACACTTACCGCCATCAAAGTCACAAAACACACCTATTTTCTCAGGAACAGGAACATCCAAAGCTTTGACCTTATTATTATGCTTGGCCGCGAATGTGTTCTGTAACCAGCTGTTGACGTGGACACACCAACTAGTGTTTGTCTTTCCTAACTGGTCAAATTTCCCTAAAGTTTTGTATGCTATACCCACACTATAGGATTTACAATCCTTCTGGGCCTTTACTTCCCAATAGTGTTGTCCACTTTCAATAGCAGTGTCTCCTATAAAAGAACAGAGAAAGGGTTTTGACTCTTAGTCATCCTTATGAGTCACAGATTTTAATTTTATCATGTGTTCCCCAGTAACATGTCTTTTCTAGACTCAGTCTTGCTCTGCAGCTCAGGCTGGCCACGAGCTCTTGATCCTTCCATGGCAGCCACCAAGTGCTGGGATTACAGGCTTACACCACCATATCCTCCAATCCAACTTCCCTTCTGTGGAAATAACCATGTCAACAACAGATGCTAAATACAGAGTATGTGCTATAAATTTAAATGTGTTATTTATGTTTCTTTGCATATAAAATACTTCGAGACAATTCTTTATTAGAATCCCTTCAAGGGTTACATGTTCATGAGGCATAAAATATGAGCTGAAGTAGAGACTTAAAAGAACCAATAAGTCAATACGAAGAACTCTCAAGCACTCAGGCTTCATACAGAACCATCGGCAGAGGCTCACCATTCCCTACACAGGCCGACTTTCCAGACATGCTCACCATTCCCTACACAGGCCGACTTTCCAGACGTGCGTAGGAAGCCCAGAAGCATGCCATGTGGCCTCCAGTCTGAGAACCACTACCTACCCAGAACTGTGTATGACTCCCCAGTGAAACGATCCCTGCTGCCTCTCACTGCTGGTGGCCTGGAGCCTACAGATGTCCGTTTTGGGGATGGCGTACCACTTCTAAAACATCGGACACAAACAAACAAACATTATGTTGAAAATGGTTCATAAATTAGGATTACAAATCACAGCAGAAATCTCTGAAAATACTTCTCATTATGTTGCAATACTTCCCTTGATCTGAAGTATTAAAGAGTTATCAATTATAAGCACTCAAATGTAAGAGGCCATCAGCACAGAGCAGGCTGAAATCATTAATGCCATGCAGACTGAGCAAGACTTACACAAAGAGCACACAGCTGAAATAAGAAACAAGACAAGACTTGCTGATGGGAAAAATTAAGAAAGATCATGGGTTATAACTTGTACGTATTTTGCAACTGAATTTAAATAAAAGCAAAGGCAAAAAAAACCCAGAATAAATTAATAAAAAAAAATAAGCCTGTTTATGTAACAACAACAACAAAAAAAAACTAGATTCCTTATATAACCATAACAAAGTTGTCATTTTATTAGCACCATTTTTGCTCTTGATCTTTTCTTCTTAAAAAGAGGAAGTTACCTGAATCTATGCATTGGAAATATCGAATCTCAAAACATGTTCACTATTACAATGGACAAGATCCAATATGATCTGCTTTCATATCAAATAATATGACAAGCAAACTGGACATCAATAGACTCTTCATCAACCCACAAAAAATTGATAATAGATTAAATCTCCAAGATGTTTTTGTTGAACCTATCAAGATAGTGCTCCAAGTTCCATGGTGTTCTTTTTGCAGTCTCAGTTCCTAGTAGCTTATCTCCAAAATGTCTTTAAAGTATGCTTTAATTATACTGAATTTGCACTTGTAAAACATTTGCTTTTTTTGGTTAAGATCATCCTGAAGTTGAGCTGTAGGGATTGCTCAAACAGTAAAGTGCTTGGTGTGCAAACACAAGGACTGGAGTTCAATCCCTAGAAAGCATGTACAAAAGCCAGGGATGGCGTGTGCACTTGTAACCCCAGCATTGGGCAAGTGGAGACACGTGGATCCACCAGCTCACTGGCCAGCTAACCCAGGGAAACAGGAGATCCAGTCTCAAAATGCAAGGAAGATGGCATGTGAGAAATACTGCTTACCTACCTACATGTGTGTGTGAGTGTGTATGTGCACACACATATACACACAAAGAGGGGAGATCTTGAGAGTTTATTCTAATGTTATTTAGGGAAAATAGAAATACTTTATTACCATCACTGTTTAGAAAATTTCTAATACAGTTGCACTAGGATTATTCTTCCAAAGAAAAAATTAGTAGAAATTACCAAGTAAAACCTGTATACAAATATCTCTCTCTCTCTCTCTCTCTCTCTCTCTCTCTCTCTCTCTCTCTCTCTCTCTCTCTCTCTCTCTCTCTCTCTCTCTCTCTCTCTCTCTCTCTCTCTCTCTCCTCTCTCTCTCTCTCTCCCCCTCTCTCTCGTTTTTTGAGACAGGGTAGCCTTGGCTGTCCAGGACTCACTATGCAGACCAGACTGGCCTGGAACTAATATTGATCTACCTGCCTCTGCCTACTGAGTGCTGGGATTAAAGGTATGTGATACCATGCCCGGCTTACAAATCTCTTATAAACATGAAATCATAAAAATGATGTTTACAGTCATTTCATGTGATCCAATGACTTCGTTTTTTATTATTTTAAATATATTGTTGTTAAGAACAGACTTATTAATGGTTTCAAATAATTAAACTGGGATGGATTGCTTCAAGTATATACATTTTAGTGAATGCTATTAAGCAGCATGATAACATGGAATGATAAAATCTACATGATTTAGTTTAGTCCTTCCTAAAGGAGAGCAAAAGTCCTTTCTTTTCATATAATTTTAAAAATACAATAAAAAGTAAATAAAAATATTCATAAACATAAATACTGTTGAAAATAAAAATTGGAAGTATATGTGAGAGACTATTAACAGTAACTATTTAACATGTTAGAATAATAAAAAAAAATAATTTTTTAAAAAAGACTTTTTCTTTTTTCTTAAAGGCCAGCCTGGTTTACAGAATGAGTTCCAGGGCAGCCAGGGCTATACAGAGAAACCCTGTCTCAAAACAAAACAGAACAAAATAAAACAAGCCATTTAAAAAATATATTTAATACATCATGTTTGTTCAGACAACACGAGTATGAACAGGCATCAACCACGACTGGCAACGGAAAATCTCTGTGAAAATTAGGGGGAGGCAGAACAAAAAGGAATTGACTAGGAGAACAAGTGCTTCTGAGAAGTTCTTCCAAATATAAAAGATTGAAATAAATAAAATCCCTAGGGACAGCTGCACTCAAGGGGTAAAGCAGGAGAATTACAAGTTTGAGGACAGTCAGGAAGCAGGTTTGACGATAGAATGAGCAACAGCCAGAGTCTACTTGAAAATGTGTCGAGGGTGGGGCAGAGTGAAAATAAAGAAAAACTTAGTATTTTAAAGCAATATAGTTTTAAATTCTTTAAGATGTTTAAAAATGTAGTAGATAATAAATTGCAAATAAAATTAAGATACAAATTAGTATACAAAAATTTTTGGCTTGACCAAATTTTTTTAATCTGGTACTTATTATGCAAAAAATGAGTCATCAAGTAGCAAGCTTAAAATCTGCAAACACTGCCGAATTAATGGCAACTCAAGTAAGAAAAATATCCTACATCACAATTTTCTTTTTGATTATTTTTATATAAATTGCCTGGTTACAAACACTCTTTGTGTTTTCTAGTATTTTATTTTGAACTAAAGGGAAAAAACAACACTGTATTTTTTTCTCAAATTGAAAAAAGTAGATGGAAGGAAGAAAGGAAGGAAGAGAAGGAAGAGGAGGAGGAGGGAGGCAGCCAGGTTGGCCAATCCGCTTCTGAATCCCATCGTCCTGTGGCAGGGAGGACAAAGCGCCTGGGGCTGGTAGTTTTCAAGACATGTCCTGAACCCACAATGCTGCAGAGGTTGCTGTGGGACTCTGGGATTCAGTCAGCTTCAGGACTCCGTCCTATTTCAGCCGGCTATCCTTTTCTCTTTTAGATTGGCCTTCTGACATATTTCACTCGAGGAAGCCATTCTGTTACGCTACAGTGAAATGCACTGTTTTAGGTGCAACATTAGAAAGCCTGAAAAGGAAGATTAGTCTCTTTGCAAGTTAATTCAATTTCATATATTGATATTTACATACAATGAATATAGTTGTAACTAGTCTTAGGTGTATTTGTAGACAATACATTTTGAAACTAGAGACGGCCTGGACTCCGCTCTGCAGTAGCAGATCTAGCAGTACTCTGACACCCAGTACTCCTGGGGAGGCTCATGGTTAATAGTTATGACTATGACTGATTCTCCCCTGAGAGACCGAGTAAAGAAAATACAAGAGATCTTGTGAGTAACCATGCAATGGTCAACAAAAGGAGAAGATAAAGAAGTTATAATTAAGGATAAGCAAGAACTAAAGCATCAAGCCAGGATGCTGTGATGTAAACGTTACAGAAGCACTCTGCCACTGAGCTGTATACTCTAGACCTATTAATGAGCTCTTAATATGCAAATTATCACAGTGGCACAGAAGGGCAAGGCAAGAAGCCACTGAAGAAGTAAGCAAATGCTTCCCTATAACACAGACATGGACCAAAAGATGATAATGAAAAGACAATTTATATACAATATATGGTTTAAAAAATAACCAGTATATGGTGACTTTGATACATGGTGGCCATGGTCAGTGAAGAGCCTGCCTATGAAGTACCTTAGGGAAGGAAAATAACTGTGAACAGGAATCACATCTCATGGCTGTGTCCTCAGCACATAAGAGATATGTAATATCGTCACTAAAATATGGCATTTTTGGTGAAGGGCCAGCTATACTCTTATAGTCTTAAAACTGAAAAAAAAAAAAATACAGGTCTTTAGGATTTTGGTAGCAAAGTGTTGAGTATCATCTGAGAAGGCAGAACAAAGTCAAGATCAACCTGGATGTTTTCCCCAAATACCCAAAATTCATGTACTCCTCCATGGTAGGTCCAACTGTCAGCTGGGAAGAAATTCACTCTGAAAACTACATACCAGGTACTTAAGAACATCAAGAGGACAGTAATACATAGAAACAAGAAGAAGCATTTCACTGAGCTTTGCCTCAAAATATACTAAAGGATCATCTAAAAAAATTGAAAGAAGCGAAAGTAAAATAAATATGACTTACCAGCAGTAAAGAAATACAAGGAAGCATGAAAAACAGAGAGAGAAAGAGATAAGTGCTGAGGTGACAGTCCCTCTAGAGTTAGATTAATAAGGAAAATGCTTCCAGTTTAGTTCCCCAGCCTTCCAACACTGCAGCACACTCCTGCAAGGACAGCAGCCATCACCATGTAGATCTTGTGTATCATCTTAAAGGTGCCTTGGTGACTTGGTTAAGAACTTGTGTAGCCCCTAGAGCAAATTATTTTACCAGCTTTCCAAATGATTTGCCATCCAATTCAGCTTGTTCACTAATGTAAGATAAACAGAATAGGTTCTCCTACTTTAAAATAATCATTTTTCATATTGTCTATTAGCAATTTAGTCTTGTAGGCTTATGTTTTAATCTCACTCTTCCTTTTTAGCCTTGTCACCTATAGAGTACTATACAATTAAATGTGCCAAAGTGTTCTGTAATTTTTATCTATAGCCTTTCTTCTTTTTCCCCTTCACTGCAAGATGGAACACCACAAACTCTCCCACTTCTTGAAGAATCAGTCTGAATCCCACTTCTTGAATGAAGGTCTTTGTTGCCCTATTATGCTAATTTTATAGACTCTAGAACCTGGCGCTATTGCGGCATTTCACAGTCACAGACAACTATAAAGACTTTCCCAGGCAGGCCTCCAGGAGGATGCGTGGGGTGCCCTGGTGTCAGACAGTACAGTGGGCATCCCTGATAACACCACATGTGGAGAACACCAAGCTTCTCAGCAGTTCCTAGAGGGAATCATATCCTGTACCTAAAATCTGAGACCAACCAGTATTCTGGCTTACTTAGCTTTATTTACAGCAGAGGTCACAACCTGTGGGTCACAACTCCTTTGGGGGTCAAATGACCCTTTCACACGGGGCATATGAAACAACTGGAAACACAAATATTTACATTATGATTCATAACAGTAGCAAAATTAGTTATGAAGTAACAGTGAAAATAATTTTATTACTGCGATCACTACAACATGTGAACGGTATTAAAGGGTAACAGGCAGCATCAGAAAGGTTGAGAACCTCTGATTTAGAGCCCTGTTCTCATGGAAGACAAGCCGCATGCAGAGACAGTTTTAAAAGTGTGTGTACTCAATAGCAGTGTTTTCAGCGGAAGTGTGCTGGGCCTATAAAAGTATGTGTATGGGGGAGGCACTTTTCCTCACTTAATTTAGTACATTTTCCACTTTTAACCTTTTCTTGTTCCCTACTTCTTTAGCACTCTACTCCAAAAAGCAACACAAACCTTCTGTTTGGGGCTTTCTGCCAATGAGACGATCCTCGACCTATAACGTGTGTTAACTCAACCTGACCTTAACTTGTTGCTTTCAACGAGGGGAAATGGAACACAGGGTGAATGAGCAGCCTTCACTTTGACTTCTTTCTTACACTAGCACAGTAAGGTGGGAAAGACTTGCCTGCTGCAGCAGTTTGGCACACAGTTCAGCATCTGGCAGCTCTTCAAATCTTTCTTCTAGCTCATTACTACACACAACATACCATTGTATCACTGCTTCATATGTATATGTCTCATCTATGTGACTTAGACCGAGTTTTTTTTTAAAGCAGGGACAGTGTTTATCCGTATAAATTCCATAATATCTATAATATATGTTCCAAAACAAGCAAGCACTTATTAAAAAGACAAATAAATACATGCACATTGAGCATCCTGAACCCAAAAGTCTAAGATATTTTGATACTGAAAACTCTGAGCCCTCATACAAGGTCATCAGCAGAAAGTTCCCTACCCGACCTGTCTAAGTCCCAGTCAAACAGTGGCACACTAAAACGTGTGTACTTACTTTCAGGCTATGGATACAAGGTGTACATAAATAGCATACGGAGTTTAAGGTTGGGTCCAAACCTTGTATGTGTGTACTATATATATGCAAATATTTCAAGATCTAAAATCATTTTTCATCTCAAGTGTTTCAGATAAGGGACACTCATGTGGCAGTACATAAATGGCCAACATATACAGTAAGTCTAAAATGCTAGACACAGTCTACAGTGTTCCTAGCTGCTGAATAAAATTTTATATAGTCTGTCAAGTTCAACAGCATTTTACAGCACAGATGCAATCACTTTCACCAAGTACAGAAACCAAAAAGAAGAACTAACTGAAGAGCACGTTGGTAACTGGTGAAGATACGAGATCATCTTCATTCACAGAAGCATCATCTTCCTTGAGCAGCCTGGAATGATTCCTATTTTTGGCACTGTCTTAATCATTTTATCAATGATGTTCATTATTTTTGAAATTACATAATTATTATAGACTACTCCAAGCCTGCCTCCTATCAAACACATATAAAAGCAATCAATAATGTTATTGAATACAGTGAAACACGAAAGGTGCCAAGTATAAGCAAAAGCAGGGTAAAAACAGATGAAAAATTAAGTCTTTTTAAAGCAGAGCATATGTTATCATATACAATATAACTCAAAGAATGCAGTACACTACAATGCTGTAAATTCAAAACACAAGCTCCCAATAGAGACAGTCTACACAAAGCAGCATTTTAACTTATGAAGGCTGCTGCAATGGCATCTGCTTATTGGTTAAAAGAAATTATTCAGGCAAGCTAGATACTAAGTCCTAGAACTAGACAGACACAGATCATCACCTTGTGTGCTTCTTCAGTGAAGTAACATGGGCACTGTCAGATAAAAACAGGCAACTGTTATGATACTGCTTTACAACTTACATGTGACATCTTACACTGGAACTAGACTGACTGCTTCCTGGGGGCTCTGCTTCACTGTGGTAACCCACAGACATTTACCATCAGTCTGAGCAAAACTCTACCATTAAAAACTTATGCTTATGGCTTCCATATTATGACAAAAACAAAAGGTCCTCAAGCCCCGAGTTCACCAGGGTGCTCTTCACTTGGGGTAGAAATGCTGGGAGTTGTCATTTAAAAACTGCAGCTCTCTTTCAGGTAAGGCAGATGACCTATAAGCCTAGATAGAGGTCAAGAAACTTCTTTTTAACCTGGTGTATATATAACATTAAAAGACAGAATGCTGAAATAAAATGTATGAGACAATTATTAAAAGAGATTAAGGAAAAAGTATGACAATGTTAGCCACAGATTCAGTGACAGAGGACATGTTCTTCACCTTTCTGTTACTAACAGCATAAACCATGTCACTATGCAGAATAAACAGTAAAACTGTACGTTATTGTCAAATGAGAACCAACACACAAATACCTGTCCATAAAATAAGTAAGAACCTCAGTATCAGTATGGTCAGAGACAGATGACAGTGTAAGCATTTGCCCACAAAACAGGTGTAGTGAATGACTTACCTGCCCTTGTTCTCTTTTCCTTTAATTTTACTCTCTTGGCCTTTCCCTCCAGTAGGGTCCCACTCTACACAGGAGTCTTCAACTTTCAAGTTCAAATGGGATGATGAGTTATCTAAACTGAAGTTAAGTGCTGCCCAAGACAATATTTAACAAACATAAGACATCTCACTGTCTGAAACACAACTGTCATATTATTTCTTACTCAACTGAGCCAACTCTGTGCAGAGAAAAAAAGTTCCAATCATTAACCCTCCCCCAGAAACTCTCAATGCTTAGGCTACAGTTTATAAATCCCACCTGTTTCCATTTTTTTCCTCTGCATATCCTATGCCCTAAGCAAATACAGTGAGCCTGCACTGCCAAGAGTGCCTCTCCTTCTACTGAACTCCCCACCAGCACACAGCAATCAGAATTACATGTTAATAGAATTATCATTTGGTTCTCAGTTGATTGTTTTGACTAAACAGAAAGGATTGGTAGAATTGTGAAAAAATACAAGTAGAACAATATGATAGGCAGATTTGGGCCCAGGGGTCCCGCTCAAACTAAGGCACCAGCCAAGGACAATACAGGAGGTAAACTTTAAACCCCTTCCCAGATCTAGCCAATGGTCAGAATATTCTCCACAGTTGAGTGGAGAGTGTGATACGACTTTCTCACGTACTCTGGTGCCTCACATTTGACCATGTCCCCTGGAGGGGGAGACCTGGTGGCACTCAGAGGAAGGACAGCAAGTAGCCAAGAAGAGACTTGATACCCTATGAGAATATATAGGGGGACGTAATCCCCCTCAGGAACAGTCATAGGGGAGGGGAATAATGGGATAATGGGGGGGGGGAGGAATGGGAGGATACAAGGGATGGGATAAACATTGAGATGTAACAAGAATAAATTAATAAAAATAAAATAAAATTAGATTAATAAAAAAAAAAAGAATTGTGAAAAAAGAAAAAGCAGTATAGTGTAAAATGACAGTGTAGAACAGCATAAGTATTCTCTGAAGCTTTAATATTAACAATTGGACATGGATACTATGACATCACTGGAAAGCTGACTATACTCGAGCCACAGTGATGTAGCCAAAGGCACTGAGCCAGATGACAGACAGCGTGCTTCACACAGTAAAAGGGAAAAGCATCCACTTAATGAAAACAAGGCAAGCGAACAAAAATATAAAAGAATCCATGCTTTTCAGATTATTTGCCATTTCAAGAACTGTATGTACTGTTCAAAATCCTTAGAACTGCTAATTGAGGAAATTAGTGAAACACAGTTTTTCTAGACACTGAGGAAAAAAAAAAACACTAAAATAAGTGATTCATTAGCTATACAAGGCAGTTTTCTCTATTTTGTAATGCAATTCCCAAACTACCTTACAAAGTATCACCTACTTAGTTACAAATTAATCTGCCCCCATTACATTTTCTGACAAATGTTCAAAGTTTTGGAAATTGTTGATCAAAAAATAATCCTTTACAGTAGACACTTTAAGGATATTATTTGGAATTAACTAAGACTTTTATGAGCCTGTGAAATACACACACACACACACACACACACACACACACAAACACACACACACACACACACACCACATCCTCATCCTCATCAGACAAGGTAAGCATATACAGCCCAGTGATTCCCAGTGACGAAGCATCCTTTCATCTGGACTTTGCAAAGAGGACGTCAACTCCAATATGCATCCCAGCCATTGTTCATTGTCTCACTTATAAAACATCTGAATAAAAATCCACTGACTGCACAGCCCTACTAAATGTTATACCAAACAAGGAAGTCAATCACTCTCAAAAGCTGCATCTAAGCAGAAGTAAACAGGAGGAATGATGCAGCTTTTCATTAAAATAAAAATAGAATTCTTCTATAGGTAGATTCACTGAGACATTTCCAAAATCAACTGTTTTACGGAAACAGTTACCCCCTATATGCTAGCCATTAGGTTATGCAGTTAGAATATCTATAGTTTGAAATACAGAAAATGGGCGTTAACACACAAGTACCATCAATTGCCCATAGCTTACTCAAACCCTAAGGCCAGCAGAAAGAAGACTCTCAGGCTGTTCCCTAATATTTGTTATGATGGAGTGAAGAGACACGAGCCACCTCAGTGGCAGGAAAAGGCATCACCCCAAACCACTTGTAAGCTAACTTACAAAATACCACAACATCCAAACAAAAGGGCATAGGCATCCAAAAGTGTGTCATGCTTACTCTCTTTCTTTCTATGGACACTATTACTCCACTAGGCCTCTGTTAAATCTGTCTCTTGAACCTCAAGGCTGAACCACATGCACAACCAGCTGCAGTTGGGAGAAGTTTTGTTACTTAGCAATATCATTTATCTTTACAAGGAAGGAAGGAAGGAGCAATGTGTCTTGAAACTTACACTGCTCATCACTTTTACAGTTTTTATGCCAGAAGAAATAATGCTACATACATTGAAGGGACAGAAATAAACAATGGTAAGCGTGTTGTGTTCTCACTGCCCCTTCTCTGGAGTCTCCGCTGGTATACTGACTGGCCTGGGTGGTCAAACATAGCAGGGACAAGACAAGTAACTCAGCAAACAACTGTTCAATGGTCACTTTGTAAGGATCTAGACTTTTTCTACAATTTCACTAATAATCATGTTAATGCTACAAAATAATCTGAGAAATTTTATGATCCATAGTCACATAAAAACTATCTTATGTGAAGATCAGAATCACTCTTACTGGGTTGGGGTTGCATTTATATACAACCTATACAATCTATAATCTAGGCTAACCTCAGGGAGTTGCTTCCATGAAATCTCAAGAGACCAGAATCAGCTGAGTCTCTCTGCACAAACCCCCAGACCAATCCAGACTCTACTTGGTAACATCCAGACACAGCTAAAGGATAGCTATCCCAGGAAACCACAGCCAACAATATACTTCTAACTTAATGTTCATAAACTTTATAGCTCCTCACAGTTAGGTCCCAGGTTGTTCACTAACTATTACGAGACGATGCTCCCTAGGGCATCTAATTGTAGCAGTGCAATTTTTCCCGACAAGGAGACAAAAGTAGCTCAAGCCACATAGAAAGGTTTATCTACCTGGAAATTGGGCAAGGCTTTGAAATGTGGAATCCTTTTGAAAAACAGTAATATCTCAGTAATTATATTTCTTCACTAAGCAATGAGTAATCCTCAAGTAAAACCATCTGCTAATTCAAAGTACTTCAAACGAGAATTTTCCTAGGCCTTTATACCACAAACATTCCTGAGTTTGTCTCATCGGTAACTCACAGGCCTTGAATGCTCAAACACTTGCCTACCATGCACAGGGCCTGGGGCTAAGTTCTAGTACTTGGATAAATTCTGATATATATTTATGAATTTTTGTTTGTTTCATTTTGTTTTGGTGGTTTTGAGACAGGGTTTCTCTGTGTAGCCTTGGCTGTCCTGGATTTGCTTTGTAGACCAGGCTGGCCTCGAACTTAAAGTGATCTGCCTGCCTCTGCCTCCCTGAAATACATACTTAGATCATCATCCAGATCATAGAAAATTTCTGTGATGTCTATCCATCATAAATAAACTATAAGTCAGTGGACTGCTCCAAGCCTCAAGGACTGACTACAATGTAGTCTAATTCAGGAAGTAAACTCAGTTGCCACCTTATGACTGGGAGGATCTCTAGCGGATTCGCTTTCAAGTCAGTAACTACCTAAAACCTCTCCTGTGCTACAAAAGGGGACATTCATAAAGCCAAACCTCTCTCAGAACAGAACTTGGGTTAGCACCTACAACGAAGGCTGGCCGAGAACTTGGGAAGAGAGTCTGATACCCGCCTAGGGCAGATCTGGTCTGTGGTAAATATCACATACTTCAATATTCCTTTCTTCGTTTGTACTATGGATATCAGTAATATCTATCAGTGGTCTCTTAAGATGATCTTGTGAGTGTGAGGTAATTACTAGTAAAGTATATAGAAAATAATAACTGGAAGAAAATTTGGGGAAATAGAGGGAACTTCTTTGTTGCTGATTCATAATTGATTCTCTGTAAATTCCAGACAAACTTCAGCAGTGCTTATATATTTACTCACGTAAAACTCAGAGGCAAATAGAATAGCATTACCTCAGAACAGTGAGAAGGTTCAGCAGGCAAAGGCACCTGCTACCAAGCCTACTGAGCTGAATTCGATAGCTGAGACCGCACATAATGGAGAGGAGTGTCTTCTACAGTTGTCCTCTCACCTCTACATGCATGCTATTTATGTGCACATACCCATACACATATGCACACAAAATTAACAAAAATGTAATTTAAAGTAAAAAAGAAAAATGAATTGAATGAAAGTAATTTTGAAAAATAATATGCTATCATCTCCGTCTATTACAGGAATAAGGGAACAATCTAATGAAAACCACTACTACTATAGTCCTGTATTTTTTACATTGCAAAAGCCACAGGGAGGTGGCAGAGGTGCTGGAAAGGAGTCCAACTACACATGAAATGACTGACAACGTCCTAACTAACTTCTGATGGTAAGTTCCGTCTGCTGATGTCTTCTTACCTTTGGTCTCTAGGGTCACGGGCTCTGAATATTCTCCAGCCACGGCCTTGTTGCATGCTCGCACTCTGAAGTTCATATACTTTGAATCAAACTTTAAGCCTGAAGAAAAATGAGAATAAGAATAATAAGAAAATAAAAATAATGACTTACCTAATAATTTCTTCAAAATAAATAAACTATACAATTACCAACACTTTTAACCTGGTGATTAATAAGGCAGTATGCTTTGGGGCTTCCTTAGAAGTGGCACACACTGGGTGTGGTGGCACACGCCTGTAACACCAGCACTTGGAAAGCCAACATAGAGGGATCATTGGCTCCAGTTTAACCTGGGCTACAAAGCAAGAGTCTATCTCCAAAGAACAACAACAACAAAAAAATCAACAAACCATGACAAAAAACCACAGCAACAGCCACAGCAACAAAAACCTTGTAGTATTTTATTCAACGAGAAATACTGCAGTTTATAATAGCATATTCATTTTTTTTGGAAAATAAATATCGCTAAGAAATATATATATATGAAATCCTATTTTACATGACCTGTAAAGTTACAGCTACATTAAAATCTTACTCCAAATATCACTAGCTATAAGACCTTTAACTACTTGACTGACCTCTGTTTTCCATCTGTAAAGTAAAAATCACAGAAACCATTTCCAACCACTCAGGATTGCATGAGACGTGGTGTGCTGGTTAACTCTAGTGTGCTGCATACACTTCATGTCTCCTATATGCAACAGCAGCTCCTGGAGAGGAGCTGGTTCTCAACAGGACGGTACCCCACCCTGCAAGGGCACACCTAAACCTTAGCTTGCCTCAAGTATCAAAAACACAGTTTAAAAGGCATCCGAAAGGCCAGTACAGAAAGTCTTAGCTAAGTCCCAATTCGGTGTTAACACGGAAGTAAGCAATCCTAAGGCAGTGAAAACAAGTATCTCTGAAATGTGGAAGAAAAATAATTTCTTTACTTAGTCAAAACTTAAAGTTAGAGGTTAGTTGAGCATGGTGGCACATGGCCTAATTCTGGCACCCTGGAAGCAGTGCTCAAGACTGGCCTGGTGCATAGTGAACTCCAGGCCAGCCAGGGCTACGTAATGAGTCTGTCTAAAAAACAAATCAAAACACAACAAAGAAAAAGAGAAAGATAGGAAGCAAGGAAGGAAGGAAGGAAAGGGAGGGAGGGAGGAAGGAAGGGAGGGAGGGAGGGAGGGACAGTTCTGAAATATTATTTCCATAACATCCTTTTATAATTGTTTTACATACACTGTTTTAGCAGGTTGCGGATATTAATTAAAAGTTTTACTGATATTTCAACAGAAATTCATCCACATAATAAATATCTCAAATTTAGCTAATAAAACTTAATTTTATCGTGTAAAGTAAAAAAACAAAACTTTTCCTTAATTACACTTACTTTCTAAGTGTATACAGTTACGTAACGCTGTCCTGTACCTGATAATGTGTGTTCAGTCCCCTTAATGTGATCAATCGTCTCCCAACATCGCTCATCCTTCACACGTGGAAGCCCATCAAAGTTTGTTTTCCTATATTCCATTATGAAATGGTCAATTTTATTATCTTCTTCAGGCATTCTCCAAGCTACAGTTACTGAGTTGTCAGCCACCAGACACTCTGCTGGATCTATCTCTGGAGCTTTTGGGACTGCAGAGAGAAAAGCGGGCAGGGCGGTGAATATCATTCCCCACAGACTGTAGCACAAACCAAATACTTGTGCTTGGCACTCAATCATTGCTATTTCTTCTTTTGAAATTCTAAAAGTGAGTCAGTCTTAGAGAAAAGATAACCTACAAATTCAGGATACTTATTTTCAAAGCCTCTTTCATTGCCAGGCTCTAAGAGTTTGCATTCCAAAGCTTTCTCACAGATTCTGGGTTTATTACCATCTTAGATGGCAACAGGCAAACCCCAACTATCTAACCATGCTAAAGATAATCGAGAATGGCTTGTTACTTCTAAACATATTTTAAATTTACTGTTTTTAAGTGTTTGATACAAATTAAATCAGTACTGAAAAGCTCTGAATATAATGACTAAATTAACTAAAAGTTGTTTTCAGTGTATTTTAAAGATTTTGCTTATAGGGAGTTGGGAGAAAAGAGAACAGCTAGTCATCAGGTACAAGCCAATATACTAAGTTAAATAACAGCAAGAGGTTCTAATATTCCAAAACAGAGGAAAATGAGTGTAGTTGACAATAATTTATTATATAATTTAAAACAGTTACATTTTTAATGCTCCCAACACAAATGGTAAATGTTTGGGGGTGATAATGTGATTGTGAATAATTTGATCATGATTTTTTGACTTGATTATATATATGCCATACAATACCATAAATCCATATGACTGATATATGTCAATCAAATTTCAAAATCCTTAAAAATAATTTTAACATACTAAAGAACAATGAATTCCTCATCCCTCAAAATTACTTAGGGATTTTCAAGTGTTTCTCCCAGGAGTTTTATGATATACTAAAATAAATGAATTTAACGAGCTACAGTTAACATGTATGACTGTAAATCAATTTATTTTCCATAAAAGAGATTTCACAGTTTTGCAATACTGAATAGGTGACACAGATGAGTCTTAACTGTCTGCATCTCTACACATGACATATAGATTTATGTTAAATTATGTTAATTAAAAAGGGAATTTAGCTGGGTGGTGGTGGTGCATGCAGGTGGATCACTGTGAGTTCGAGGCCAGTCTGGTCTACAAAGAGAGTCCAGGACAGTCTAGGCTACACAGAGAAACCCTGTCTTGAAAAACAAAAACAAAAACAAAACAAAAAAAGGAATTTAAAAATATTTCCTCCTCTTATGGTAACATGTGACTTTACTCCCAGCTCTTGGGAGGCAGAGCTCTCAATGAGAATGAGGCCAGCCTGGTCTACATAGTGAGTTCCCTGAGTAGAAAAGGCTACACGAGTACCTATTTTTAAGAAAATGTATTCTGGTGTGCAAAGCTAGATCAACACTGAGCCATCTCTCCAGCCCCTTGAAAATATTCTTTTTAAAGTAAAGTTTCTTATTATTCCTACTTTGCTAAAAAGTCATGAATATTGATTATTGTCATATTTTTATTTACTTATGATCATTTACTCCTTATTAGTGTTATTGAATGTATCCATCAATTTCAAGTGCTGCTCTAGTAGTTACTGCTCTCACAGAGGACCTAGTTCTACTCCCAGGCCCCACATGGCAACTCCAGTTCCAGGGACTCCAATAGCCTCTTCTGGCCTCTGTGGGCACCAGGCACACATATAGTGCACATACATACATACATACATACATACACAAAACACTAGCACACATATAATAAATGAATAAAATAAAAAATATTCTCCAAGCCGGCCATGATGGTGTTCACCTGTAATCCTAGATCTCGGGAAGCTGAGACTAGAGGATTCTCAAAAGCAAGTAAGCCAACAGTACAGAACGAAGTAGAAAAAAAGAGGAACATCTTCGGAAAAGCCTACAGTTATCAGCACACTTCATGATAAGAAACACAATACCTAACCCCAAAACTACAAAACTAGGGTGAAGATGTTCCCTTCTCTTCATGTCTACTCAACATTTTGCTAGAAAGTCTTCTCTAAATACAGCAAGACAAGAAATAAAATGAAATATATGCAAACTAAACAAAACATTTTTTTGTAGATGAAATAACAAAAGGGAATAAACTAAACAAAGCAAATATTGCAATTGTGAGTGGCTGTACAACCACTGTGGGATACAACGGAACTTAACAACAGTGAGCTTATTCCTCATGGAAATTCTGCACAGCAATGTACCAACAAACAACAGCTGTCAAAGCCCACAGAGCGTGTGGTACCAGCGGAGAATTCCAATGCAAACTACAGACATCAGTTAAGCATAAACTGTCAAGCCAGACAAGGCAGCACACACCTTCAGTCCTAGCACTCAGAAGGCAGAGGCAGCCAGAACTCTGTGAGTCAAAGCCAGCCTGATCTACAAAGCTAAGCCCAAGACAGGCAAGGCTACACAGAGAAACCCTGTCTCAAACAAACAAACAACAACAAAACCCATGGTAGTCAGTGCTTGAAGAATAACACCTGAAGTTGGATTCTGGTATATATGTATACCTGCACATATACCTGCCCATATACACTAACTAACATGCATAACATGAATATACATACACGTTACCAAAAGGGCAACAGAGTTACATATAAAACCTAAAATGCAAAGCAGCTGAGAACTAACAAATTATCTCAGCAAAATAACACTAAGCTGACAGAAGGAGAAGATGACCAAGTTCTAATGAATATGGGATCTCCCCAATATTCAAGTTTTCTGTGTAAATAACTATAAGAACAATTCTTAGAATATGACACATCTTAATAAGACAACTGTCAGCCAAAGATATATTTATCACATATCACTACCATCGACTTCCTTGATGTATCTTATAGGTCTTGTCACTGTGATATATAACAGCTATTAGTCTCTATTGCTGCAAATGATGTAGACTATCCATTGTCAAGAGAGCAGACCATAGATATCCATGGCTCCCTGAAACCTACATCAGTTTCAGCAAAAGTGAACTAGCAGAAAGATTCTTCTATCTTGTGATACAAAGAAACTACTAAAAACTGAGGTGAAAGGGAAAAGAAACTGGAGTAGTGATACTTGGAGGGAAAAGGATTATTTATGTAAGTGGCCTTGCCATTCAAGAGTGATCCATTGAGCTAACATTTATCTCTTCTTTCATGTTACATGCATCCAGGGCTCTACAGTGCGCTTCTTACTAAAAGCATTTACTTGGGCCTTGTTATTAATCCATTTGGTCACTCTGTGATTTAATGATTTACTTTATGTATATGAATGTTTTTGCTATTGTGTGTGTACACACACCATGTGCACAGGAGGGCCACTGGACTCCCGGACTGGAATAGAGTTGGTGAGATGTTACAGAGATGCGTGAAACTAAATCTGGCCCTCTGAGAAATGAACAAGTAGCCTTTACTGCTGAGCCATCTCTCCAGTCCATACTTTTAATTATTGATAGAGACGAATTTACTACTGCAATTGTCAGTTGTTTTCTGTTTGTCTTGTTGTTCTTTCCTGTTTCTGCTTGTTGTCTTCCCCTTTCAATTAAAAAAAAATGTTTTGGACAGGTTTCATTTCCTTTCTCTTTATTTCTAATATTTTGGGGTGTGTGGTTACCATGCCAGTTACATAAAATACTGTGAGATATCATGATACACATATGTTGGTTTTCATTCATAATTATTGATTCGTAAGTACTTTATCAAAACAGGCTACAGAATCTCAGAGAATCAGTTAAAATTGCTTCCTAGTCCAGAGAGATCCCAAAGGAAGGAATGCTAAAGAAGCTAAGGAGGGAAGCTCTTGAGGGCTTCCCTCACTGACTGCACCGGTAATCAGGCCTCTGCAATGACGTCTCCAGAAAGACCAAACTGACTGGCTTCTGAGAACTTCTGCGAAACTGAATATGCTGCGGTAAGCAAAAAGATGACTAAGAGCTCAATCCAAGCAGGAGTGTGGCACACCAAAGCCCCACAGGGAAAGAACCTCCTGCACCTAGGCCCCTTCCAGGACGCATCCTAGTACTTCTCTGTTGAGCATTTACTTATACCTTTTAAAACAACCATGTAATAAAGTGATAAATATAAGTACAGTGTTTCTCAGAGTTTTATGGAGCCATGTAGCAAGTCAATGAAACCTAAGGAGACAGTGGTGGGAACCTGAATTTTAATTTTATTATTTTTTAATTTTCTAATTAAAATATAACCAAATCATTTCCCTCTTCTCTTTTTTCCCTTGAATCCCTCCCATGTATCACACCCTCCCTTACTCATTCATAAAATCATGGCCTCTTTTTTATTGTTACACACATGCACATGCACAACCACCCACACATGCACACATGCACGCAGGCACACACGCACGCAGGCACACACACATGCAGGCATACATGCACTCATTTAAATATACGAATACAACCTGCTTAGTCCATTTAGTGTTACTTGCCTGAGTATGATTAAGGGCTGACCACTTCACACTAGATAACCAATTGGAAAAGACTGATTCTCTCTTGCTCAGCAGGAATCCCAATTTTCCTCTCAGCTAACAGGCTCTGGAGGCCTCAGATCTGAAGCTGGGCCTAAAGTAGAAATTATGGGAACTGAACTTAAAACCTGTGGATCTGGTGCTGCCTTCACACAGTGTCAGAAGTGAATTCAGTAAGAGAAAGCTCAATGTGTGTCTGCTGCAGAAGTACAGCTTGATGGCAGAGAGAGGCATACAGATCTGCATGCACCAGTCACAGGTGGGATTATGAGACTGAGTCCTAAGAGCCATCGATGTGCTGTATACAGAAAGCCCACCTTCACATAACAGCGCTCACACATTAGTGAGAGATGGCACCACTAACACGAGGGAAAGGAAAATCAGTCTAACCACATTAATTTTGGACACTTGGGACATCAGAGAGAAGGATTTTAAAGGGTAAGCAAGGGTGTAGCATCAATTCCACAAGAAAGGCACAGAGTCTGATCAGTCAACTAACAAGACTGCAAAGAGACATGCAGGAACCCAGACTTCAACAGTCTTCCGTCAGAAACGGAGAGCAGCAGACGGTGCTCCACCCAGGAAACTGCTGAGCTAAACAGCTCCATCGGCAGCCGTGTAAGTTTAACATCTATGGTCTGCTGTGTCCAGCATCAGAAGACTACAGAATCACCTGAAACGCCATGGATTTCAGCCGGAAGACTACACTCTGGCCCACAAGACACACCTTAACAAATTTAGAAGTGTAGAAAACATACAGTATCTGCTCTCAGAAATACACAATGCACTTAAACTAGAAATAACTGAAAAAAAAAAAAAAAAAAGAGTTGGAAAATACTATAATACCTTAAGATATTAAACAACACCCCTGTATGTAACACATGGATTAAAGATAGTATCAAGAGAAAGTTTTAAATATTTTAAACCAAATGAAAACAAAAATACAGCTTATGAAAATTTGAAAAAATCACAGTGCTTATAAAAAGTGTAACACTGAATGCATATATTAAAATCTAACAATCAATAGTCTAAGTACCTGTTTTAGAAAACAATACATACACATAAGAACAAAGTAAATACAAAATTAGAAAACATTTATGATGAAAATCAGAACAGAAATCAGTGAATCTAAAAATAGAAAACCAATAAAGAAAACTCACAAAACTAAAAGCTGCTTCTCTGAAATATCACTTAATCAGCAAGCCTCTAACTAGGCTAACCACAAAGACAGAAAACACAAATTATTGGCATCAGAAATGAAAGAGGAAGTATCACTACAGACCCCATGGATATAAAAGCTGATAACCAAGCCAGGCATGTGGTGCACAACTGCAGTCCCAGCACTTGGGAAACAGAGAGAAAAACTACAGGTTTTAGGCCAGCCTGGTCTACGTTGTGAACTCCAGGCTAGCATCCAGGAGATTCTGTCTTCAAGGAGAGAGGACAGGAAGGCAAAGAGGAAGGGAAGGAGAGTGACAAAGACGCACGCATACACACACACACACACACACACACACACACACGAGGTGGAGGAGGAGGGAGGGAAGGAGGAGGAGGAAAAGGAAAAGAATATCTATCACACAGAGAAACCCTGTGTGTCAAAAAACAAATAAACAAAAAATAAATACTATAAACAAATTCTGAGCCTACGATTTCGATACTATGATACCGTGATAATCACTACATAAGGAAAACACCCTGAATAGGCCTAAATCTATTTTAAAAATTGAATAATTAATAACATTCCAAAGTAAAGTACCATGCCTAGATGAGTTCATTGGTGAATTTTACCTAACACAAGGAATCAATTATACTAATTCCATACAATTTTTTTGAAAAGAGAGAGCAGGTGAAATATTTTCTAACTTTTTGTGAGGCCAGCAACCCACAATTCCTAAACTAGACAAAAATATTATAGAAAAACTATAGACTACTATCTCTATTCGTAAACAGATGCAAGAAGGTTCAACAAAATATTAATAGAACAAATCAAAAGAATGCATGACTGATCTTTCCTAATGGCAGGAAAATTGACAAACAATAGTATTTTCAACAAATGCTGCAGTAATTGGATATTCACATAAAAGGAAGGAGCAGGTGGAAGAGAAGCAGAAGCAGCAAGACACAGACTTTACACTCTTTCTCAAAAGTGAACTCAAAATGGATCACAGACCTCGATGGAAAATGGTGAAAGTATAAAACTCCAGGGAGACATGGCAGGAGATCAGTTAGATGGCTTTGGGTTTGGTGGCAGCTTTTAAATAAAACACCAAAGAAGATCCTTATAGGAAAGTGTTAAGCTGGATTTGCTAAATTAAATATTATAGAGTCTAGCATGGTAGTTCATTCTTTTAATCCAATTCCTTAGAGGGCCATGGCACGAGAATCTTTAGTTAACAGCATGAACAATATAGTGAATGAAACCCTGTACCCCAAACAAACAAACAACAACAACAACAACAAGGCCAGAGACCTTAACAGATAACTCACCAAAGAAGCACATAGGAGGGGTATATGAAAAGGTTCTCTAGTTTACATGTGACACAAATTACAACTGCCATGAAATGACACCACAGTATCAATGGTGGCAAAATGTGGAGTAAACACCAATTCACTGCTGGTAGGAATGCAGAATCACAGACTCTTTGGGAGGTATTCTACAAAGCTAAGTATAATCTCACCACACTACCAAGAAACTGCCTAGAGGAGCTGAAAACGTCTATCTGCACAAAGATGCATATTTATAGCTATATTCATTATTGCCAAAATGTACAGGCAATTCAATTGTTCTTCAGTAGGCAACTATGTAAGTAAACTAGGATACACTGGGACTGTGGGTTTTTATTCAGTGCTTTAGGAGCTATCAAGCCAGGAAAAGAAATGGAGGAAAGTTAGTGCCTATTGCTAGGTGAAAGAAACCAACCTATAAAGGCTACCAGTGAAGAGATTCCAACTCTATGATCTTCCACAAAAGGAGAGCTATGCAGAGTATGACTTCTATGTAGACTCATCACTTATAACAAGTGTGCCACTCTGCTGTGGGATGTTGATAATGGGGAGGACTGTGTCTTGCGTATTTTTAATAAAGTTCCATGATTCCTACTTACTTTTGCTAGGAATCTAAAACTAGTCTAGAAAGTAACACCTATATTCAAAACATTACAATAAATACATTGTACGCTGGGCATGATAGCTCATGACTTTAATCCTAGCCCTCCAGGTGCAGAGGTAGTCAAAAGTCTATGAGTTCAAGGTCAGCCTGATCTACATACAAGTCCCAGAGCAGGCAGGGCTACACAGTGAGACCCTCTCTCAATAACTAAATAATGAACTGTAAAAATTATGTATACTTATACAATCATACAATGGTGAATCTAAGTAAGAACTCTATTAAAAATATAAGACACAAAGGAAATTAGTGAGATATTAAGTATATATGTGTGTGTCTATGTGTGTATATGTGTATATTTGATTGCATTAAAAAATAAGTGTTTTGCTAGGCAATAAAAATGACGATAGACTGAGTTGATAGGAAAACTAAGGTTCCAAAGGTCTATGCCACATAAGACAAAGGTCTGCTCCTATGAGTTATCCTCTGACCTACAAATGATACTCTACCATAAATAAAAATATAAAAAAAATCAGACTATCCAGCCATTAGCGAAACTGAAATGATCAACAAGAAGTTCCCACATGCTGTTAAATTCCAAAGCAAAAGGACTCAACAGTATACACGAGTGCTTTCATTTCTTTACAGGGAGTGGAATAACACTAGGTTTAATAAAAAGAAATGGCCATTTTAGGGAAGCAGAATGTCAGTTACATGACAGTGTTTATGATACTTGTCTGGGCATTTCCCATTTGTGATGCAGTGTTGTCGAGACAAGTGTTCTGCCACTAAGCAGCATCTTGAGCTCACAAGTGAACATTCAGGTACTAAAAAGTAAAATCTCAGTTAATGGGTAATCGGCAGAATTTTGATGCTCCAACTGTAGGGGCCATGAGAGAGAAACAGCAAAAGAGCTTTTAGAAGTCACTGGATGCAGGCCACAGGTTAGCACAACCACAGTGAGTGTGCTTGGGAGAGGCAACGTTGCAAGGACTACGAGGACGACATGTCCTGAGGACTTCACGCTGTTATGAGGTTTTTGTTCTGCTTGCTGCCCTCATGGTCATCACTTCTCTCATAATCTGTGAGTTACATGAAAACTCTAAGGGGGTTCCGGGCTCTCACTGGGCAGAATCCCTGGCACTTACGATATCAGTGATTGATCTTTTCCAAGCATTGCTGCTGGAGCAGATTAATGACTCACCCACCACCCTCAGAAAGAATCTGGAGATGTAGACTGTTAGTAAAGTTAGGTTAAGATGTTTTTGCTACTGGATTTGATGTAGAAAACCTTGGGGAACAACTGGAAGTTTAGAAAGGCACATCGCTGGTAGCTAAGTGAGGGATTTTCCTGAGGTCAGGGAACAGGAACAAGGGCAGGCCAGCTAGCACTAGCTCACGTGCCTGTCCTGATAAAGCTGGGCTGCCGACCATGGTGGTGATTAATTTCTTGTACCCATTCTGACCCCAGCTTTCTGATATGATTTAATGAAGAGCTGATGATGAGTAGATATGTACCCTAAGGATTCAAAGTAAAAATGGCTAATTTTTTAATATATAAAAGTCTAATTTGTGATTCTTTTAAGATTTATTATGAGGTTATTTTAAAAAATAAATAAGAAGATGGTTGGTCCTTTCCTTATAACTGCAAATTGCAGCCTATCAGTAACTGATTGAGAGAAAATAATCTTGCTTGCTTACACTCTATTAATCTATAGCAAGCTGCTTAGATATGATTGCATGTGGGTTCTTGTTTTTTTCACCTGTAATACACAAAACATTTGATCATGTCTCATTACAATCATTCATTCACGTAAAGAAAAAGAATGTAATCACATTATAATTTTTATATTGCTTGAAAGATTTTGCTGGGATATATAAGCTATAGGGAAAAAATAAAGTTGTTAGAGCCTTGCTTCCTCCATTGTGCAAGTGCGCATGCGTGTGTGAGTACGTGCCTGCTTTACATTCACGGCCAACCCCACATCCCCTCCTTGGATCACTGAACATACTGTTGGAGCTGGCCTTCGACATAAAACATCAAATTTTCAAAAATAAAATAAAATTCAGTTTCTTCTCAAGGAAATTCTAAGTGTCATATTGAACTGGTCAAACCACTTAAAGTAATGGTATTCCAAAACTCTAAAAAATGTTTATTTGCCTTTTGATATTAGATGCACACCAGGTAAGCACTGTGATGAAATAATAGTATAGACGTTCTTCAGGTGACAACAGGCTTACATCACATTAAGCCAAGCATAACTTGAAAATACTTTACGTAAAAATTCATTTCATTTGCCTAGTCTATGGTGCATGGCAGCTTAGCCACACAGTGTGTGGTACTACACATAACTGGCCCTTTACAAGGCTCACTGGAAACCGTAGCTTCCTGCTGCTGCCCTCCATCACAAAAGTATATCCTACTGCATACTGCTAACCTAGGAAAGAACCAAATTCAAAATGTGTTCTCTGCTAAACATTTACCACTTTGCACCATCATACTGTAGAAAACTACAAGTCAAATCTGCCTAAGTCAAGGATTATCTGTAATTCAGAAAAGGCAATATACACACAGACAGACTGACACCTTCCTTTCAGCTGCACTCCTTCGTCCCCTCCCCTTCTACACACTCACTCCTTCGTCCCTCTCCCCTTCTACACACTCATTCCATCCCCTCCCCTTCTACACACTCACTCCTTCGTCCCTCTCCCCTTCCACACACTCACTCCTTCGTCCCTCTCCCCTTCTACACACTCATTCCATCCCCTCCCCTTCTACACACTCACTCCTTCGTCCCCTCCCCTTCTACACACTCACTCCTTCATCCCTCTCCCCTTCTACACACTCCACTCCTTCATCCCTCTCCCCTTCTACACACTCACTCCTTCGTCCCCTCCCCTTCTACACACTCACTCCTTCGTCCCTTCCCCTTCTACACACTCACTCCTTCGTCCCTCTCCCCTTCTACACCTCACTCTTCGTCCCTCCCCTTCTAACAAAAACAAAACCTCACTTCCTTCGTCCCTCCCTTCTATACACACTCACTCTCTTCATCCCTCTCCCTTCTACACACTCACTCCTTCATCCCTCTCCCCTTCTACACACTCACTCCTTCTTCCCTCTCCCCTTCTACACACTCACTCCGGCGGCCCCGCCCCGGGACACTCACACGGCGCGGCCCGTCCCCGGCTACACACGCACCCGGGGCGCCCGCTCCCCTGGACACACTCACGCCTCGTGGCCCCGCCCCTCGACACACGCATCCTCGCCCTCCGCCCCGTCTACACACTCACCCGTCCCTCCCGACACACTCACCCCCATCCCCTCCCCTTCTACACACTCACGCCGTCATCCCTCCCCTTCTACACACTCACTCCCATCCCCTCCCCTTCTACACACGCACCCTTCTCCCTCCCCTTCTACACACTCCATCACGCCCGCCCCCCCCTTCGACACACTCACTCCCGTCGCCCCCCTTCGACACACGCACTCCTTCGTCCCTCGCCCCTCTACACACGCACGCGTCCCCCTCCCCCACACACCACCTCCCTTCGTCCCCCCCCTTCTACACACTCACTCCTTCGTCCCCTCCCCTTCTACACACTCACGTCCCCTCCCCTTCTACACACTCACCCCGTCCCCTCCCCTTCTACACACTCACTCCTTCGTCCCCTCCCCTTCTACACACTCACTCCTTCGTCCCCTCCCCTTCTACACACTCACTCCTTCGTCCCCTCCCCTTCTACACCTACTCCTTCGTTCCCCTCCCATTCTACACGCTCACTCCTTCGTCCCCTCCCCTTCTACACACTCACTCCGTCGTCCCGCCCCTTCTACACACTCACTCCTTCGTCCTCCGTCCCTTCTACACACTTCACTCATTCATCCCCTCCCCGTCTACAACACTCACTCCTTCGTCCCTCCCCTTCTACACACTCACTCCTTTGTTCCCTCCCCTTCTACACACTCACTCCTTCGGCCCCTCCCCTTCGACAACGCTCACTCCTTAGTCCCCTCCCCTTTTCTACACACTCACTCCTTCGTCCCCTCCCCCTTGTCTACACACTCACTCCTTCGTCCCCTCCCCTTCTACACACTCACTCCTTCATCCCCTCCCCTTCTACACACTCACTCCTTCGTCCCCTCCCCTTCTACACACTCACTCCTTTGTTCCCTCCCCTTCTACACACTCACTCCTTCGTCCCCTCCCCTTCTACACACTCACTCCTTCGTCCCCTCCCCTTCTACACACTCACTCCTTTGTTCCCTCCCCTTCTACACACTCACTCCTTCGTCCCTCTCCCCTTCTACACACTCCTCTGCAGCTCACACTCGTAGCACACAAGTTAGTGCTTCTCTTCCGCGGCCCTCATTGGGGTATCTTAGAGCATTATGATTATTAACCTAGTGTTTCTGACCATATATCCAGAGAAGGAAAGGCTTTGTGCAATTAGTATTTTCTATTCAAAAAATAGCCAATCTCAAAATCAAATAAAAACCATAAATAAACTTACCCCACAAAAACACCTAAGTGGAATTTAACTTTCAAATGAATCCCTGATTCCCAAAACCACCAATATCCTAACAACTGAACATATCAACTAACAGAATTACCTGGTGATGAAAATGCTACTTAGTATTAAAAATACAAACACGGAAGTAAAAGAACACTAGCAAAACCAGGAGCTGCTGTCATACATGGAAGCGAGTGTTACGGGCTGAGGTTCACATGGTCAGACTAACTCTCTCATAGCCGTGTTAACAAGCTACCATGGAGATAAGGTACTGACAGTCACCACTCACTAGGCCAAACTGAGTCTCAGCTGCTGTTACAAATGTGTTACAAGAGTCATTCAATTTAACAGCATGAAGTACTGATAAAGAACATCAGTATTGCATTTTAAGATGGGGAAAAACAAGGAAAGTTAGTTAACTTCTTGAGATCACACAGCAAGAAAACAGCACAATCCGCATCTATGCAGTCTGGCCTTGAGACCAACCATTACTCTTTGCCAACACAGCAACATGTGCTATTTCTTAATGACATTAACATTGAATTTTTACTAAAGGAAAATAATTCTTACCAATAAAACTAGCAAATTTACTTCTTGCTAAAGTAAAACATATATTTCTTTAATATTTACATACATGTTCATTACAGAAAATCTTGCAACATTTTTACTTGAAAGATCCCATGTAATAATGTATTTACCTGGCAAAAACTTCAAAGTTTGCAGCATCTGTCTTTCCTGAGAGAAATCCACCATTAAATGAGTCATGTTGTCACTGACTTTTGGTTTCAAACAAAGGCGAAAGGCTGAAGCCATTGTGACTCTATGGTAAACACAGACATACTCTTTAAAATAAGTGAATGTAAGGTAACAAATTTTATATAATTTATAAAATTAAGATAAAAATTATTTCACTTAGTGACTGTAGAAACTGTAACACAAGCAAATAGATTTGTTTTGCCTTTTGAAAATTGAACCAAAAGCTGAAACTTCAGTTTTATAACATTTCATACACAGATACCACAATAACCAATAACTAACATAAATAATCTGTACAAGATCCCAACTCATCTGAACCTCTGTGGACACTCTCACGGACTTCCTAATGGCAGCCTGGTCACAAAGAGTGAGCCTGTTTCACACATCCTTCCAGGCACTGTTACAGCACTCTCTCCTCAAGGCAGAGGTAGAAGGACCTGCTATTACACACTGCAATACCTGCTAAAGACGAGGAACCACAAGGACAGAGCCGAGGCCACTAACAATGAGCTCCATCCTGCAAGACGTCACTCCCATCTATCAACATCAACTGCACGGAAAGATACTATGAGAGGCAGCCAGTGGAGCTGCATGTCATAGAATAAGAAGTGTTCAATAAAGCCAAGTGTGAAGTAAAATACAAAATAAATAGCAAGCAAAATAAAAGCTTACTTCATCAAAAGTATGGAAGAAGTTCTTAGCAAAAACCTGAAAATTAAAAGAAACTCATATATTGATTTAAAAAGGAAAGCCACTTAATTGTGCCCCTGATTGTATCTGTTTCCCCTCAGGTATCCAAATGAATGAACTATTTCCCCCCACCCCACGCCACTGCACACACACATGAAAAGAAACTTATTCAATTATTTGTGATTTAATCATAAAGCTCAATATTTTCATGTTACAGTAAATTTCTACAAATATCACAGCCAGTCCTGCAACATCCTTGGGGAAACAAAGAAAGACACAGAAGTCTACTCATTGCTGTTTTCTTCCTGGCATAGAGTTTGAGATGATATAACTAGAGCTACAGGAACAAAGGGACCAGGCTAGTCAACTGGATCTGCCACCAAGAGAACAACAGGATGAAAGATGGCAAACTTGCTGATGTCAAGCTGTTGCTGTATTTAGTTATTTTACTTCATTAAGAAATGAAGTAATCACTGTACTATAACAATAAACAAGCACAAATTATGCAGAAGAAAGTACTATACAGTAAGCAATTCATGGGGACGGCTCCTATGTCTGACTGCTTTAGAAACCAAATATGCACTATATACTCTATACACAGCACTAAACTGTCTGCTCTGAAACAGTAAGATTTCGGTTATACTGATTAAGAAGTCAGTATGGAGGTTCAGCTTCAGACATGTTGTTTTGTACAGCCCTGGATACCCTCTGATTTAAGAGTTCCTAAGGCTCTACAAGTAGAACAATATGATAGGCAGATTTGGGCCCAGGGGTCCCGCTCAAACTAAGGCACCAGCCAAGGACAATACAGGAGGTAAACTTTAAACCCCTACCCAGATCTAGCCAATGGTCAGAACATTCTCCACAGTTGAGTGGAGAGTGTGATATGACTTTCTCACGTACTCTGGTGCCTCACATTTGACCATGTCCCCTGGAGGGGGAGACCTGGTGGCACTCAGAGGAAGGACAGCAAGTAGCCAAGAAGAGACTTGATACCCTATGAGAATATACAGGGGGACGTAATCCCCCTCAGGAACAGTCATAGGGGAGGGGAATAATGGGAAAATGGGAGGGAGGGAAGAATGGGAGGATACAAGGGATGGGATAAACATTGAGATGTAACAAGAATAAATTAATAAAAAAAAAAAAAAAAAAAAAAAGAGTTCCTAAGGCACCATACTGAGATGAGATAGTTCACAAATGCTCAGTGAATGGGTTTGAATCCCACTGGTGTCTTCTAAACCTGATGGACTATTGCTTAACGAGAAATGCTGAGAGTTTTAAGGGATTTTAAATCTATAAAAACTTGTCATAATAAAACATGAACACAAAGAAAAGAATGCCCCCCCAAATGCAGTAAAAATGTCACCTGCAATAGAAAAAAAATTAAGAAAAACTTCTAGTCAAAAAGAAAACTTAAAAACTTTTAAGAATCTGTCAGGCAGTGGTGGTGCATGCCTTTAATCCCAGCACTTGGGAGGCAGAGGCCCACAGATCTCTGAGTGTGAGGACAGCCTGGCTTACAGAGCAAGTTCCAGAACAGCCAGGGCTATACAGAGAAGAAAGCAAACAAATAAACAAAAATCTAAATGAATAAATTCACAGTTACAACAATATTTTCAGAAAACTTGAATTTATTTGTAAACTGAATATATTTAGAGAATTTAGCCTTAAAGTCCAAACTAAAAATCTAAAATTAGTAAGACATTCTTAAACCATGCTGTTTGGTATGTTTTAATTCATTCTGACTTTCTGAGATTATTTCTTATTGTAGCAGCTGAATTAAAAGATTCTTTCTTTCCTCCCAGTGTTATCACTGTCAGGAGAAAATAATTAAAAAACAGATGAGCACATTTAATCAAGTTTTTAAAAATAGGCTAACACCTAGAAACACTCTTCAGATAGGAAGCAAGTGTTCCAAACAAAGGAAAGAGTGTATGCTTTAAACACAACGATGAAGTGAGGACTCTGGCTCCTGTGATGCCTGAGAAAAAGGCAAAGATAGGATGTTTCAGTGAAGAGAGAGGCCATAAAAGCTGGCATTAAATTTAAATCCTGATAAACAAACCTAAATAGAGGTCTTCAGGAGTAAAGACGGGAGCTGGAACCCCAGAAAACAGAATCCTGAAATAAAGGAGCAATTTGACAAAGTCTCTTAAGATTTCTTGGACAGCCCAAAACCTGGTGAGGAATTGATTTCTAAGCCAGAAAAATCAGGAACCACAGTGGAATGTAATGGGATACTTGCTAGTAAAGAGTAATATTCTATGTGGGTGTGAGATCTCTGAGGACAAATCTATCTTGACAAAGACCTCCCTCTCAACTGCTTGTCAGAGTACTTCACTGAGCCCAGCAGCATGCACCTACAGTCCTGGCTCGTTGAGACCCAAGGCAGGAAAAACTCTGGATTCAGGACCAGCCTAGGAGACACAGTGAGAACCCACCAGTAAAACCCTAGTGACCTTTCTATATCAGCACTCTAAGAATGAGCCACATCATCAACCACTTCATAACATAAAATCTACAGAAATGGCAATAGTATTGCTTTGACACTATGTAAATTTCGTATCCCCCACCCCAAATAATCAAAAAAGGAATTTCTCCAAATTAACAATAGACACTGGTTTTCATACAGTTTAGAATAAGTATTTCTGTGAATTACCTGATAAAGAATAAACTGGTCTAGACTTGAAGAGAATGAAGAGTTATACCTGTCAGAGAATCTCACGATCATGAAATAAAAGCCTGAAGTTACAAACTGGGACAACCTCAGTGCCTGGTCAGGCAGGTCAGAAAACAATCCAAATGTTACCTCAGCTCCTTTAACACTCAGTTGTTCCAGAAGTGCTAAGTGCCCTTTTATATTCCTGACTCTACCAATGAGAAATACTTTCTACAACTTAATAATTTTCTTGCATTCTTCCCCTACAGTATAAAAACAAGATGGTGGCAGCAGAAGTAGAAAGGGTGGCGGCACCAGAACAGGACAGAGAGAACGGAAGGTGTTAGGCAGAACAGCAGTGAAGAGCTTCAGCAACTCAGGACACCAGGCAGTGCTGGCCTCCCTGAAAACAGACCCACTTAGACGTAAGACCAGCCGCAGAACTGCACCCAGCAAGTCACCGAGAGAGACTTTCTAAGTCCTTCAAAATAGAGCAATCGTCACTACTAAACTAATTAAGAACTATTCTAAAACTAAAGCTAACTATTTTATTAAACCAGAAATGAAATTCTCTTAGAAATATGTAATTCCCACAACTTAAGATGTGACTTTAAAAAGTTTACTGGTTATGCTGATATACAGAGCATATTTTCTCTACTTTGTACATAACCATTATGTATTGTTATTTTAATCAACAGAATTCCAAGAAAAATAGTTTCTGAATTTCATTTCTGACTTCACTATTGACACTTAAATAAAGAAATGTAGGTTTTATACCATACCTATCCTTGATCTGTCTGGCAGCCTTGGAGCAGGTCAGGGAGAAGAGAAAGAAGTAGTTAGTGCTTTTCATGCAAGTTCAATGGCAGTGACATGCAAGAAAGTTAGGATATAAACCCTGCAACAGATTAGTTCATAGTCATCAAAATATAAATTACAGAAAATCTATAAAATTCATGTAAGCTTGATAAAGTGATGTTAGGACCACAGTAGAATCCAGACCCCCACATCAATCATCGAAATAGGAGGAAAATTTAATAACATTTCAACTAATTTATGGAAGTATAATTGGGGTTTTTTAACATAAGATTATCAAAAATACACCTTCACTTTTATTGTCTGATACTCTTCAACTAAAATAATTTCTTTCCTAGACACACATTGCTACACACCCAAATAGTTCTTATGTATATGAGAGCTTCCTTGTTAGCATACAAAACTAGACTGCAGTTCTAAAGCCTCTGCTCCCAAGAACGAGTTCTGATAGCAGAGCCTGAGACGAGGACAGAGGCGACACCTCTAACAAGCGGGCCTTCCCTTCAGGAAGGTTCACAGAAGCTATCAATTACACCTACTGTATACGTCTTCTTTTGTTTTTAGAAAATGAAGTTCAAGTTTAGGAAGGGTACTACACAGTCACAAAGCAACGGAAACACAGAGCTGTTGCCTCTTTACGTATAAATCAAATATAATATACCCAACTGCAGATTTTCTTCCATGCCACCAGGCATATTTAGCAGTTGCAGCTGACAAAGGTGGCTGTTTTGCTAGCATACTCCCTGATAGACAGTAATATTTAATAACTGAGTACATGTAAGTTAGATGTACAAAGCACTGCTTCTGTTTCTTCTCTCCTTCAATCCTAACATTGTTTCTACTTGCTACAGGCTATTTTTATACCCAGCCTCAACTATTTAGGCCTGAGTACCAGTCTAAACGAAAGAACTGAGGTTTGAAATAGATCATAACACATTACCAGCGATCAATGCTGTGGCCTTGAATCTTAATTATTTTACGTCTCTACTAAGGGACTTGGGTTCTGAATGCTTAAAAAAAAAAAAAAAATCCCTTTCCAAGGTTCACATACTACAGCCAACCCCATGCGTTGGCTCTCCGATCTCCTCAGGTCATGAACCTCGGCCGCCACAGTCCCTTTTGTAAGGAGTGTTACATCAGTCAACTACTGTACTGGTTTCGAAAATTACTGCCATGGCAGCTGGAATTAAAAAACATTTTCATATACGTGTTAAGGGAAAGAAACAGGACTTTCCTCTGTACCCAACACTTCTTTACATACAGAGGAAGCCATCATTATTACCCCCTTAGTGTCTGTCTTCCTTCCCTTAACAGTGAGTGATACCAGATTATTAGTTCTATAGAGATTAACTCAGGTCCTCTTACTTGTCTTGGAAGTTCGCTTGTCCACAGAGAATATGTGTTGTGTTCCTCTTCCTCTGTGCTGTCAGTGTCACTGCAACAGCCCTCCCAACCCCCAGTGATCTGAGGAAGCCTTTGCTGGCCACACCTGGGTAGGTAAATTAATTGTGGGCTTAAGAAGTTTGCCTATGGAGAAAACCCACATTCTTCAGAGTTATAGCAGTATTTGGCCTCGTCACAGTTTTCTTATTTTATCTTATTTCTTGGTGGGTTTTGAACTTGGTTCCCAGTTCCCCTCACACGACCCACTGGTAGAAAACGACTAGTGATTCTGCTTTGTATCTGGCAGGGTATCATTTTGTGCACATGTACCTACACATGCACACAGGACTTTTTGTGCCATCATGTTTATTTTTGTTTAAAAAACAGAAGAGGAACAAATGAGAAAAGAGATAAGCTACAAGAAACTGCTATGCCGCGTACTGACATACAATACACACTGGAAAGTCTGTGGCTCCTCTCTGAGTTAGGTTCACACTTTATTTTACATGCACCTGTAAATGCAGAAGATGAAAAATTATCCTCTACAGTAAGAGGAAAGTCTCAGATTCTAGGCTTGTTTCTCTAAAACAGCCCAACTTCAAGAATTATCTTTAAATAGAGAATAACATTTTTTTTTCTAGAAATTCTTCTCCCAAAGAAGAAAGCCATCCAAAAAGAATACTTTACCATATACTTTCATTCCTCTGTTTTAATTTCAAGAGTGGTAATTTTATAAGTTTTTGTCTCTGAAATATTAAGCCTAGAAATTTCTAGCACTCTGCTGCTACCATATTTACCTGCATCTGCACTCAGCCAATGAGGAGAATGCCAGTGAGTGCTTGGCTTTCTCTGGGGCTATGGTGTTGTGTGGTTCTGGAAGCCTCCAGGAGGTATCATTATTTATGCTGACTGAACCCTGCTTACCAATACCTCACACCTCTGTATTTGGACTGGAAACAACCTCTCCTTCTTCTACTCTCATCCTCTCTTCCCTATATCAATTAATTTTTTTTGTTTTATTTTTTTGAGACACAATTTCATGCTGTAGCCCAGGTTGGCCTCAAACTCACAGCAATCCTCCTGCTTCAGCTTCTCAAGCACTGGGATCACAGGCCTGAGCTAGTATACCTAGCATCTGCTTTTAAATTAATAATTACAATCTTTTAATATATCAGTTAACAAACCTGTCACCCTAGGCCAAAGGTACTTAAGCAGAACTGCAAAAGAGTAAAGGAGTTACTACAATTAAGTATTCATAATGACCAATTGTAGGGGAGGAGTGATGCTTTCTCACAGCAAACACTGGAAAACAAAGAGCGGCTCTCAGCCTGGGTGCTGACGTGGACTCAGCTTCTGCCACACCTCCTTTCTGTCTTGCCAGTTCCAACCAATTTTACTCCTGCTTCTCCCTGAGCATGGATTTCCTTCTCTCAGCCTCTCTCTTCCCTCTTATTTTCTCCTGATAAAGAACATCAGGAGTCTCCTCTGCCCAGCAGAGGTGGGCACTGCTCCTTCTAGAGGCTTTTCTATCCTTTTCTTTGCTGCTCCTCTTTCCACATGTCTTGGTAGTCAATTTCATTTATATTTTCCAGCATGGCCACTCAGTCCTCAGATCAACATTTATTTTTAGGTCTTCAAATGTTCATGAGCCTGGAGTTTCTTTTTCTTATGTAAATCCAAAAGATTTATATAAGACATCATAGGCCACAGAGTGCAGTCTCCAGGATGTGAAGTTCCAAATGTTTGACTCTTAGGGACCTACTATCTCTGGCAAAGATAGGAAAGGTGTATTTCTTTCTAATATCCGTTTTTCCTTTTTCTTTATAGAAAGGAAAATGGAAAAAAAGAGATATATCAAAATGTTCTTCTTCTTTTAGGCAAAAATATTAACCCTGTTAGGTAACAAAGCAGAGGCAGGTGAAGCTCTGTGAGCTTTCGGTCATCCTGATCCAGCAAGTCCCAGGCCAGCCAGGGACATTCTGGGACCACAGAGGGAGATCGTGTGGTTTCGTTATTCCTTTTTTTCGTTTTAAAGATCTCTGAAAAAGAACTAGAACTAGATGTATACCTACTGATTCTATACATTAAAGAATGTGGGGATATATATATATATATATATTTAACTTTATATATATTTGACTTTTTTCATATATGTCTATTTTTCAAAACATATGATCAGGGCTGGAAGAGACGGCTCAGTGGTAAAGAGCACCTGCTGATTTTGCAGAGGACCTGGGTTCAGTTCCCAGCACCCACAGAGTGTTTCACAACCCCCCTATAACTCTTGTCCAGAGATCTGATGCCCTCTTCTAGCCTCTTAGGGTACAAGACACGTACATGATAACCATACATATATGCAAGCACAACATTCATACACTTAAGCAAATGCATTATCACTTAAAAGTAAATAATCTGAAACTAATGTAAGCGCAGTACTACTTAGAGCCTCTTTATAACCAAGCACATTTGTACAGGAGGAGACTACATTTCTGCAACACACCAACACTCACAAATAAAAGGTAACGGTCTACTTTAAGGAATGTTTAGTAAATACTCTGCTTATGTGTAGTTGTCTTCAAAGCTAAAGCATACTTTGGTTAAAGGTTCTCTCTTCTCTCAGCTTCCTGACAGGCCTAAGGAAGAATCATTTCCCAACCTCTGCCTGCACAGCAACAGCTGAGCTCCTCGCTCATTTGCTCTCCTCAAGGCTCAAGAGATGGACACACTCAGGGGTAAGCTATTGTGAGTGAGAAAAAGGAACTAAGCCCCATTTTCTCTTTTCATCTGTGATCAAACGCAGAGGACACTGTCCCCGTCACAGCACCCTGCGGCTGTTCCTCCACTGTGGGTGCTCATGGTGGAAAACAATTCTTTCCTTTTAATCTGACAAGGGGTTGTAGGAGGTAAATATTTCTATACTGTCATGGAAATTGTTCTGGCCAGTTCTTCATTGGAAGAGGTTTGAATTCAGGGTGAGAATAGAAATGTTACTTTTGGCAAAGGATCCAAACCCTGCTCTGCGGGCCAATTGCCAGTGGCCGAGAAGCCACAGTTGGTGGAATCCTGTCTATTTTCTTAATGATCCAGATCTCATCTGGACTTTTTGTGCATTTATTTACTATCATATAAACTTCTCATATTCAAAAGTAAGGCGAAGACATTCTAAAACCCTATCATATTCTAAAACTCTGTCACATCTGTGCCGCTGTTACTTGTTCACCTTCGCCTCATCCAATGTGATAAATGGAGCCCTTCAAACCCAGTTCTCCTGCTAGGAACAGGAGCACAACAATTTAAACAGCTGAAGATAAAAAGTATGAAAAAAAATCATTGTATAGGTTTTAGACAAAGATACTTTGTTGTTGTTTCCAACTGTATGAGCCAACTTAAAAACTTTATTTGGGATGTTTCAAAATAGTGTGACTAAAAGAACTGTTCTCCCAGCTTTGCAGCACTCAGTACGCATCTGCCAACTGTACTTCAGGGTCATCCCACACTGCCACTGTCTCCTCAGCAATGAAGCGTCTGAAGTAGGTCGACAGAAAATTATGACTTGGCTCAATACTGAAGAACCTTTAAAACAAACTGCCATTAGGTATATAACTGAAAAAATAATATGTGGCTCATTTAAACTCATTAAAGATAAACAGAACTAAATAATCAATTCCTGGCCCCAGTTCCTGACATGCTTTGAAATAAGCAAACATCTTGGATTTTATTTAGCAAAAACCTCAAGTCCTTTTCAGTATCAGAAAGAACAAAACACTTTTAAATACTCCTTTAGTGTACTAGGACAGGGATTTTGATTTGTCTGTCTATTTGCTTTTTGTTTTGTTTACCTTTGAAAATTCTTCAGGTTCCTTTATATCTAAGGACCTTGTTGCGAATTCTAGTAGTTCTTCAGAGTTCTCCAGCGCATTGTTACACTGACTAAGCTGACTCTGGGGGAAAAGCACAGAACCCAAGTTATCACAATGAACTTTCCTACTGCAATCTCAAATATATGCTATAATAAATTTAAGAGATGGCAATAATCAAATAAATATACATAACTCATAGAGCTACAGAAGAAAGAAAATTCCCATCAGTTATATACATGGCAAGATTACCTCTTTTCTTATAATTTATTCAAAACAGCTTAACTAGGGCTGGTAAGATGGCTTGGTGCTTGGGAGAAGCACTGTCCAAGTCTGATGATTCTAGTTTGTCCCACAGTGAAGGGAAAGACCAGACTTGAAAAAGTTGTCATCTAACCCACACTCCTACAGTAAACAGGAGAATAAAGCCAGGGCTCACAATAGAGCTGGTGGTCATTTAATATTGCCTCCATGGAGCGTGACTAATCAGCTAAAAACTTTTATGCCGGTTCGAATAGCAATAATTATAGTGCCTAAGGTAAAGCAGGCTCGAGAATCTACGCCAAGCCCTACTGTGAATATATGGTGAGCTCAGACAATAAAACCCAGGAAGCCAATCGATATTATGGCTCAAACTCTGCCTATATAGCCAAAGGGTTCTTTTTTTTTCCTGAATAATAGATGACAATGTGTGAAATAATTTTGAATCCTGGAAGAATAAAAATATAGACTCCTGAAAAAAGAAAGAATATAGACTTCTGAAAAAAGAAAGAATATAGACTTCTGGGTGGCCAAAAATCAGAGTAGGTGTTGATAGACATAGGATGGCTGCCTCTGGCGGGGTCAAAGAAAATCACATTAGGTTTCAGTCAGTTAATAGTGTAGTAATTCCTGTGGCTAGGAATGGGAGGGATAATAATAGAAATACGGCTGATCAAACAAATAAGGGTGTTTGATATTGTGACATAGCTGGTGGTTTTATGTTAAAATGGTGGTAACAGAGTCGATTGCTCCTACGATAGACGAGACATCAGCTGAATGTAAGGAGAAATTTGTTAAGACTACTGATGCTCTGGCATGTACTGCATTTCCTGCTAGAGGGGGATAAACTGTTCACCCTGTTCCTGCAAACAAAAACAAACAAACAAACAAATAAAATGATGATTCATATCCTTTATGATGTGTGCCACCAAAACAAAACAAAAAAACAAGAGACAGATGTTGACAAGGATGAAGCAACTGGAATCACTGTGCACAGCTGGTGGGAATATCAAAGGGTGCAGGCAGTGAGGAACAGAGTATGAGGCGCCTAAGAAAACTAAAAGGTTGGCTGCCACATGATCAGCACACTGACTTCCGAGGACATAGCCATAAGAATAATTAAGGAGTGTCTTCAAGATGTTTCTCCCTGTTCATGTTCACTGAAGCATTGCTCACCAGTCAGATGCATAACAGCTCAGTGCCACAGATAGAAGAATGGGCAAACATGACATGGTATATAAAGAGATACTATTCAGCCATAAAGCAATCTTGGCATATGCTGGAGTGTGGACAAATCTTATACTAAAGTTGAAATGCTACACAATTCCACTTTCAAGAGACATCTAAGTAATCAAAATAATGCAACAAGTGGCACAATTGCCAGGAGCTGACAGAGGGGAAGCAAGGAGCTGTTATTTCAGGGGTGAAGAGTTTTAGCTTTGTAATAAGACGAAAAAGAGCCTGAGTTCTGCTAAGCAACAGTACGATTCACCAAGCTATACCTGAAAAGGGCCAACAGTAAATTCTATGTTATTTTAACTATAATTTTTTAAAAATATCAAAAGATCTTTATGACCTAATCCAAGTTAGAAACCACTATGGAGTTGAGAGATACGTTACGCTCGGGTACTTCTTGCCTCCGAAGCGCAGCATTCAGCGAGCACTGCGCTCAGGTGGCTGAGCTCTCACCTGTAACTCCTGTGATTTGCGCACTTGTTCCTGCTTGATGGTGCTAATCATGCTTTCTTTCATATCATCCAATATGGAGTACAAACTATCAAATTCTTCATCTAACTCTGAAAGGATGTTGGAAGAATTTTTCTGTTTTGAAAAACAAAACAATGAATTGCTGAAGAACTATACAATATTTTAAAACTAAAAGGCATAAGCAAAGAGAATAAATAGATTTGTATCATAAATTACATTACTCTAATACAGTGGTTCTTAACCTTCCTAATGCTGCGACCCCTAATACAGTTCCTCATGCTGTAGTGACCCCCAACCATAAAATTACTTTATTGCTACTTCATAACTTAGCTACTGTTATGAATAGTAATGAAAATATCTGATATGCAGGAGACCTGATATGTGACCTCCCAAAAGGGCTGTAATGTACATGGTGAGAACCACTGCTCTAATAGAGAAATAATAAACTTTAATGTGGGACTTCAGGTCGTAAAAAATTATTTCCCCAACCTGGGCCATTTCCTTAAGCACCCCTCTATCCTACCTGAGTACTGTGCCATCTGCATCTGTGCCTGACTTCCATTTACGTCTTCAACCAAGTCCTACCAGTGCCACCCTCAGTATACACAGGAAAAGAAATGGACTGTTTTCCACTGCTTTGAAGAGGTACTATTTGCCCTTAATTGGAATTAGTAAAGAAAACCCTCACACAGAAATGAGCAGAACTTTAACACTTGCTGTAAACCCCTGGCTGGCTGTCCCTGCCCGTTTGCACCTGCTTTCCCTGTGCAGAACGCAGGGATGACACGGAAAGCGATTTTACTCTTGTCCCGTGAAGACCCTATTCCCAGCCATAGTACATTACACTCTAAAGTTGACACAGTGTTGTCTATACTTCAGGTTTTACTTAGCAATCATTCATTTATCCAATTTTTACAGCAATATTCATACCTGAACTCCCTTCAGTGTGTGATTTAGCGTATCAATGAAGTTCTGAATCTCATCATTCTTATTTGCCAGAGTTGAAATGATTCTTTGTAGAGCTTCCTAGGATTTAAAACAAAATATTATCTTCTCATAAAAGAAAATTTAAACTCCTAACAAGCATTCTGTAGAGAAAGCTATACAGCCATTTATCGCATCGTATATAGGAGCAAGGTACAGCTTCTGTTTGTTTTCTCAGAGTCTATGGTTACACAACATGGGCTGTGGCCTGTTTTCAACTCTGTAATCCCCTCAAATTTCAGACTGGAAATAATCAATGTTACTGCATATCTTTTTATTTTAATATGGTCTCACTACATAATCCTGGCTAGCCTGGAACTCACTCTGTAGACAATGCTGGATTCCAACTCAAAGAAATCTGCCTGGGTCTGTCTCCCAAGTGCTAGGATTAAAGGCACATGCCCCCACACCTGGCTCTGTGTCATATCAACAGTATTATTTTAGACCACACAAAGCCATGATGCTAAAGCAAATAGAAGCTTATAATACAGTATCAGAAAATGAAGAATAAAGGTGAGGAGATAACGAAATCTAACATTTATTTACAAAAAAAAGACAAATTTTAGAAATATAAAGGGCAATGTTGCAAATCTGCTGCTAGAACAGTATTGACAAGCTACAGAACCAAAGCAAATAACTATTCTAGTAGCAAACACTCTAGACTGTGATAATGCTTCCAAGTTACATACAGCATGTGACTCTTTCCTTTTCTCACACTTTACTTGACACATCTAGGTCGCCTGGACAGGGATCTGAATGCAGGACTGTCTAGATTAGGTTGGCCTGTGGGCACATCTATGGAGGATTATATTGATTATATCAATGGAGGCAGGAAGACTTACCCATGTGGGTGGCACCATTCCCTGGGCAGTGTTAGGAATAAGGAAAGCAAGCTGAGGACTACACTATATGATACATTAATCACTGCTTCCTGCTCTTGATTATGGATGGAATGTGACCAGCTGCTTCAAGTTTCTGGGTTCAGTAAACCTTTTCTTAAGTAGCTTTTGTCAAGGTATGTTTATCATAGCAACAAGAAAGGAATCTAATTCAGTTACTGAGCACATTATGAACTGCAGAAGAAGCCAACACCTAGATCAATAACAGAAACCCAAAGACACCAATGTGACATTGACAGCAAATGCAGACATAGTGCTGCTATATTTAATATCCTGAAATTTCCCCCAAGGATAGCCTGCTGAGAAAAAAGCCCAGCATTTCTGAATCCACCTGACCTTTAATCTGTCATTATGGAGAAGGTGAGTGACTGCAAAGGACTCTGGTCAACATTTATACTTAGTGTAATAAATGAACCCAAGCTCCACAGGAAGTACTGAGAACTAAGTTATGAAATTATGAACGGCACCTGGGGCTTCAACCACTCTGCTCCAACAGTGGGATTTGCAAAACCCAGGGTGAAATGACAGAACCCAGAAGAATCTGGAGCCCAGTGGGACGGAAGACAAGTCAAAAGCAATCAGAATATCTAAGATAAGCTACAACCATCTCTAAAACATACCTGAAAACCCCTAAAGGATAATAATGAGAACTAAGTGGAAACGTAACCTTAGCACGTGTCTCAGATGAGTTTTCTCTAGGGTGACAGGATCCGGGGGAAGATGTGCATACAGCAATGGTGTGCGACTACTTGGGGACATATGCCTGGGGAAAGCAGGCTGAATAGGTGTCAAAGCAGCAGGATCTCCATTTGTTTGATAAGTATTTTCTAAATAGAACCGGCAATATACCGCTATAAATATGTTCTGTATCCAAGTAATCACAGTTGGTCCCCCAGAACGTCAAAATTCATCAATAGTTTTCA
Organism: Acomys russatus; assembly: GCF_903995435.1. Taxonomy (NCBI): domain Eukaryota; kingdom Metazoa; phylum Chordata; class Mammalia; order Rodentia; family Muridae; genus Acomys; species Acomys russatus. The sequence continues at coordinate 63,882,414 of NC_067138.1, read as the reverse complement.
TAATTGAAACACAGGTTAACTGACAAGGCTGAGGTGCGGGTCATTCTTGTGCTATAGATCAATAAGGGCAGTGCAAGCCCGAACCAAACATTTTCAGCTATCATAGCTTCCTCCCCTCTGACCTAAAACCTACATGTAGCCACAATGTTCTACCACTGTTACATCCTAAATAGTTCTACATAGTTACTTATTCTATAAATCCTAGTATAAGACACTATCAAGTCTCAATCTATAGGAAAGCCCACACTCTAACAAAACTTTTCAACCATCCTCATATATATTCTTTCTTCCCAATAATCATTTTCTATTTTTCAATTAAAGTAATAAGATACCAGCACATTTCTCAGAGACTTCTCAGTGCTTCTTGGATAAAGTAAATCACCTGAACACTGCACACAAAGCCCCTGATCACCCCATGCCCACTTCACCTGCTTACAGCGCTTGCGCTCTCCTCCCAGCAGTGTAGACTGTTCTGAGTTTCCCACCTGGGAGCTCTCACGTTCACAAAACTACGATTCTAAGATGTGCACAATGTGCTGCTTAAACCAAAGTTATATAGAGAGTCCTGTGCTGTCTGTGATGCTACCAAGGCTTCATGGCGAAGGAAGGCGCTCACAGGGAAACTGCTCCTCCACACCATGGGGATCTATCTGCATAAAAGGCTGCCTTCCCGGATCTTGGAGTCATGTCAGCTCCCAAGCCTCCTGTCACCTCCCAAACATTAATATTGATAGCTAAGGGCCATATTTAGATAAGTATATTTTGTGAGACTTCAGGCAGTATTAAGTAAAAGTTCTCAAATTCTGACAAATACCAATTATGCCAAGTCATGACAAAACACATAGAGCAAACGTCTCCAGAGGAGATGTACATCTTAGCTGCAGTGCTTGGTCATGCAGCACAGTCACCAGAACTCCAAAGTCCATGTCAACAGAATCAAGCCTACCAATTATTTCATTGTGAATTTAGGCTAACACAACTGCTAAGCCAACAAGAAAAAAAGGGTTTGATACAGTCGGGCCGAATGCAGCTGCCACCATTCCCAGACTAGATCAATGTAATCTGGGATGGACAAAGCCTAAAGCACTTTCTCACGGCAGCACAGCTTACCTTTATAATCAGGGTGAACTGTGAAGTGAAAGCACAGGCGACAGACTGGGCAGATGGACAGCAACACACTCACACTGTCAGGAGCCGGGGCCAGCTTAACCTCTTTACTTCTCAATTCAGTTCATCTTCTCAAGATTCTTATAAATGGGTCTGGGCTCAGTGGTTAGGCACACTGGCTGCTCTTTGAAAGGACCTAGGTACAGTTCCCAGCAGCCATATTCTGCTCACAGATGGCTGTAAGCTCAGGCACAGGAAATCCAACCATCCTTTTCTAGCCTTCTCAGGCACCAGGCGTACTATGGAGTGCAGACATACATGCAAACAAAAATAAAGACTTACAAGGTATGATACAAATATTATCTTCATTTTCCAAAGAAGCAGCCAAGACATAAAGAAATTCAGCAGTTTGTCTAGAAAAAACTCAGAATGAATGTGCCACAGAGGCAGGATTCAGATGAAAGAAGTTAATATTAGCTATTACACTGCACTGTTTGATATGGAAAAGATGAGGTTCATGAGAAGGAAGTCAGCACAGCTAAGAGCATCAAAAAACAGCTATGACTCTGCTTCAAAGTCAGAAGGAAAAAAAAAACCCTGGAACTGACAAAGTAGAGTACCCATGTACTGCCTACAGAGGGACAGCCTCCTCTGTTCCACACATGACTGGTAAGCGCCAGTGTTTTCAACCTAAAAGCAACGCATCATCATCATCATCGTGGTGTTGGAAGCGACAGACAGAGGAAACTGCTCACCACTGTGACCAGGAAGGCAGAGAGCGAACTGTGCAGGGCTGAGGTGAGTCCAGTAAGCTCAAGCCCCCCCCCCCCCCCCCCAAGCCTCTCCTCCACCAATGTCACCCGCTGGAGAATAGCCTTTAACACGCTGCTTTTTGGAGACTTCCCAGATTCAATCCATAGCACCCTACACATCAGTTGTTTTGTAACTTGGAAGCTAAGATGCTACAGCTCACCACTTTGAAATAGTACTGTTCTAACTTATGCACCCCCAGAAACAACTGAGAACTCCTATGCTGAGTCTTAATTTAGCTGCATTCAACTGCAACAAGAAGAACAACACACTCTGCCAACACAGTACAACAAGCCCCTGAATGATACGCATTATCCTGTTTGGAGAACAAAGGGCCTCCAACCATGAGGCAGGAACTCTACCTCAGCATCAACCGTCATCCATATAGCATGATTAAGAATACTGACACATGGGATTTCCCACCAGCAGCTCCTCAGACAGACTTCTGAGACAAAGTCCACATTCCTGCTTACAACAGTTAAGACATACAAAGTAGAGTCACCATGAATACCACTAATGCACCCACAATCTAAAGGGGACAATCTACTCTTATTTTCAAACAAGTTATTATTTAGTTAAGAACCTGCAATGTCAGGACTATTTTTAAAATTCATCCTAAGGGCTTTCAACAATTTATGGTTGCAGAAAGCCTTCAGGGGTTAACCTGATTTAGGTCACACAGCAGTCATTTGTCTCAGGAGCTCAGCTTTTACACTAGTGTAGACTGCTGTCACTCCCGGGGCTGGAAGGAATAAAGACAAAGTTCTAGTAGCCAGAGCAGAGGGATCAGTGAACCTAGCTGCTGCCTATAGTATCACTTCATACCTTGGTCCTCATTTAAATTAGGCAAAGAGAGTTGAAAATGAGAAAGCCTCGCCCAGCAGGTACGCTGCAACAGTAGGTCTTACCAGGTGAGTATAGCTATTGCAAACATTAACAAGAGTGGTGGGCCCAGGAATGATGGGAGAAGGTAGAAAGGAGGACTGAGACGGCAAGAACAAGAACTGTTCCACTGGTGTGTTAGGTGAGAAGGATGGGATGGACTCAGCGATGCCCCGCGCACTGGGGGAGAGGCTGAGTGAGCACAAGCACTGTTAGCTGCTGTTGAGAACGCTCGATTTGTGTGGAGCTTTCCTTAAGTCTTTATTGTAAATACCCCATAAAGTTTTCTGTGTCAATGAGTTAAACTACCAGGAGCATCTGTTCAGGCCTTTGAATAGCAGTGCACAGCCTTCCCTTATGCCAGGCACCCCTTCTCTGGCAACAGGCCAGCCTGCCCTCATGGTGGCTCAGCTGTTTTGGATACTTTACAATTACCCTGAGAATGCCAAAGCTGCCAGTATCGATACATCTGAAGCCAGGACTCCTGTTCCAGGAGACTTCACTCAAGTCACAACCACTTCAGAAAACTTAACTTGTCTGGCCTTGGAAAGCTTTGGGATAACAAGCCTTGCCAAACTTTGGATGACCCTGCAGCTCTTCTCACTCAAGACGGGGGACAAGCGCCTCCTCAGTAACTGAGCAAAAGGGAGCAATTGGTGAAAGTGGAAGCTGGTGTAATGCCTGGCATAAATACTATCCCTCAGTTGTGTGTGACAACCTCCCCTTGGCTGCATAACCAAGCTGCCCGGCTCACTGTTTAGAGCATCCTCCTATGCTACCCCAAGTGTTGTAAAACCAGGCCTGATACATCTTTCACATCCACTGATGAATCTTAGGTAGAATGGGATGAGATGACAGCGTGAAAAATAACAAGTACTGGCCCTAGCACTAGAGGTGGTGGTGGAGTGGCTGCCACTACAGCAGCAGCACCAAGAAGACAGTGACAGGTCTAGACAGCAGCAGGGACAGAAGTGGCAGGAGTAACAGCAGAGCACGATGAAGGTGACAGAAGTAGAGAAAGTAGAAAGGCAAGGTGGTGGCCAAGCCTGCAAGCACTGCTCCCTTAGGCATGCCTAAGAGTCTCCGAGCCTTAAAGACCGAGGGGTCGTGACATGGGCAGCTCAAGAGCTAAAATGCTCACCACTAAGGGTTCTAACATCCAAAGCACTAGAGCTGTTAGAATGGCGGGTGCTGACTGCCGCTCTCACTAGCTCCAGCTTAGAAGTGAGGCTCTGCCTGGTCAGGCCAGTTACAAGAGCCCTGGCAAAAATACCTAAATAGATCTGGATTCTATAAACCTCTAGTTTTCAAGGTTTGAAACTATAAACCCTTCAGTCTGTTGGCCGAGCCCATAAGCCTTGGGCATTCAAGGTCCCAGGCCTCAGAGAGTAGACTAAGTACTTACCTAACTCTACATGTCCATCTGAGTAGAGGGGGAAATGCACTTATTCTAACAAGCAAACCAGGGATCAGGGAGGCACAAGGAGAGTATAGATTGAGGCACTCAAGCACTGCTGACAGTGACGTCAACCAACAGAATCCTTCTGAAGGGCAAATGGACAATATATCTCAAGAATTTTAAGTAATTGGTAATTCCATTTCTCTAAATGTATGCCAAGCAGGTTATTAAGAATGTTGGCAGAGACCTGGCTACAAGAATGTTCCTTTCAGTATTATTTATAACCTTAAAACCGGGGACCAACATAAACATCCAACAAAAGGATAGCAATCAAGTTTAATCAAGAATCACATTTATGCAAATGCATTATTAAGTGTTGTAGAATGTTAATAAATTGGAAGAATTCTCATGATATATTGTGTAAGAGCAATTTATAAAGCAATACACATAGTATGATACCTAATGTCTTAAGGTTCTATTTGCATGAAAACATGATCAGCAAATCAAATGTTGATGTGGTTATCTTCAAGGTACGGAATTATAGGTGATTTTACTTTCATTTATTTATAGCTAACATTTTCTGCAATACACTTGGATTATTTGCATTTATAATGTAGGAGAGGTGCATAGGCTGGCTATGTTAACACTTTAAATTTTTTATTTAAAAAATGAAAAAATTATATGCTAAAATTAATACCCTATCAGTCAACAGACATCGGCTGAGGCTGGAAAAACTACCTAAGGTGAAAACACAGTACAGGCTGCTGACAAACCCACCTGTTTCCAGGTATGGTCAGTGTGGAATATCCACCGCTATGGCAAACACCCAATATGTACTTGCTGCATGAATAAACCTGTTTGCACTCAGCCAAGCATTGCAAAGAAGCATTGTGTTAAAACTTAAAAAAAAAAAAAAAAAGCCTGTTTCATTAACTGATATTTAGAAGCTGCCAAGTTCAATTAAAAAAAACAAAAACAAAAAACCAAGACCCCTATATGTGAGTAAAGAGATCATGAGCCTTCATATGATGTTCACTTATACTGCACTTCATGGCTACAGCTCTGTTTAGAGAGGTAAGAGTCCCATCCCACCTCCAAAAAGAAAAAGAAACAAAAGGAGGGGAGATGTTGTGCAGTATAGGATCTCACCTGGGGCAGCAGACCAGATGTCAGACTTCACCTATGCTCTGCACCACCTATCAAACATGTCCCTACACTTGACAAGTGTCTAAAGCAAACAAACAAAACCAACTACTGTACGGGGGTTTGTCCCTAGTAGCATCTTATTTGTCGTAAAGATTTATTTCCTTTTTAATTATGTGTATGAGTATGGGTAGGGGCACATGCATGCAGGTGGTTGTAAGTCATCTGATATAGGTGGGTACCTGGAATCAAACTCTGGTCCCCTTCAAGAGCAGGAAATGCTCTTAACTGCTGAGTCATCTCTCCAGCCCCTTACTGTTAGGACCCAACATTTAAAATTTTAATTTTCCTAATTGTGTATTTAGAAGCCAAAATTTAAGGCCTAAAGGGAGGTAATGAAAAAATGTGGACTATGAAAAAAAAACCACCTGGTTTGAATCCAGACTGCATTTGGTGCTGTGTGACTCTGGGAACTATGAAAGAATTTTGCTCTGAGAGTTCAAAGGAGCCCCCTACATGGTACTGTATGCACAATAATTAGTTTTCATTCTTCTTCACTTTCCTGAAGAAACTTTAGGTTTTAAAACTGAAGACAAGTAACGATGGAACACAGGTCAACTGGATAGCTATCTGGATATAGAGTGGGTCTTTTAGCAAGTGTCAGGGTATAAGAGGAAACAGACGAGGAAGACAAGTGCAGAGCTGAGTCTAGGTTTACCCTGGAATAGAAAGGAGACTCTGAGTCTCCTACCACCCAGGGTAGGAAGAACACTCAGAACAACGGGTAAAGCACTTAACAAAGCACGCTCTTGATGGCATCCTTCTGCCCCTGTCCTCTCACCCTCACTGCTGAAAGGAGCACCTCTCCTAGAAACAGGAACCCCTATGAATATCAGTGATCTGTACCAAAATTTAACTTGCACTACCAAATTAAAAAAAAAAAAAAAAAAAGCACGCAAGAGGTACAACTGTCTTAGTTGTTTCAGTGTTTTCTCTGAATGTGCACATTTCATCAGGTAAAGAAACTTTCCAGATTTTATCTTAAAACCACTTAAGGACATATTCAAAAGGTCTGAGGATCAAACAAAGCCCATAACACATCCTGCTCACAAAAGTGTCCCAGAAACTCAATATAAACAAAATCCCTCTGTTCATTTCCAGGAGATAATACTGCTTCTGTGTCCTACAGTATGCCTTACACACCCACGGCAACTGCGTCTTCTTCCTCCACTCAAAGGCGGCATCTGTTGCTAACAAAATGCTGAAGTTTCCATGGACAAAAAAAGGAAGGGAAAAAAAAAAAAAAAAAGCAGCTGGGGAAGCTGCCCCATGTGCTGACCAGGCAGCGACAGCTTCTGTAAGATGTCCAGTTTATGTCTTTATCTAGACTGCCTGACTCTCAACTCTCAATCCTCTTTCTATTAGGATTTAACAACCATTTCTTGGCAGCACCGGCTAAAACAAGTTCTTAAAGATGTGCAAGTAGTAAACACACCTTAAAGGTAAAGAAGTCTAGACTGGATGTGAAAAGAAAGACGCTATTTTGAGGTTGAGTTTGTAAGAGTAACAAAAGCTGTTACTGTGAGGTGTGGTTTTCTTGACATGAACACAATCCTCATTACTCTTAACGAGAGCGCCATGGTTGTTTCTATTTTAGAGATGAAGGAATGGAGACTAATGGCAAATTATCCAAGCTACGATGGCCCATAAACAGCATGGCCAGAGAGCTGGCTGCTCTTAATAACTCACAACTGAAATCCCAAGGCCTTCCCTGCCAATTACAGCATGTAATAGTTCCTTTATAGACTGAGAGATCATCTCTGCTGCCATTTTATAACCGGAAACAGTCTCTAAATCTCATGCTATGGGTGTACTGCTGCCTTGTGCAATAGACAGGAATACCCAGTTTAGTTCATTACTATTTGAGGCAAGTCACTGATTCTACAGAAATTCGTTAAGAAAAGGAAGCTGAGCTTGACAGCATGATGTACAAGCATCAACACTGTAAGCTACAGAACAAGTTCTTGATGCCGCCAACGAAACTCAACCTACTTTTAACATTGAAAAGTTGATTTTCAGAGTAATTCTGGTAAAATACACCAGCACCAACGGAAAGAACAGCTAATTCTTCACTATCTCTGGGGAAACTATACATGGTACCCACGCACAAATACATTGTCTGAAACGAGAACAACTTGGCTCAAACCTTCGCTTACTGGCACGTCCTTGTAGACCTCACAGCCTCAAATACTTGATTCCCCAGTGTCCCCTGAGAAGATGAGCTACAGGAAAACACTTTTAGTATTACCATGCATGGACTGGTTTAGTACTAATTATTCATAAACTTTAAAATACTGTTTTCAAAATAGAATGTTTTATCCCAGTTTTTAATAATACTATACTATCTTCTTACTTCCACAAATGACGAGACTGATTGGTGATTTGCTCTGTACACACAGCTAGCAAACATACCGTACCCCGTGCAACTCACCTTTCTGTACTGCCAAGTCACTTCTTCCTTTTGACCTTTGCTAATAATGTCCGTTCAAACACCACATCCTTTTCCTCTAATAACCTGTGTGATGTTTTATAAGCCTAAGCAGATAATACTTTAAATTTATACATAATCAAAATACAAACTTTTCAGATAGCCTAGTAATATCTTTATAAGATAGGGTAATAGTTCTGGAAATAATAATTGGATATACCCAAATAGGTTTCAAGGCAAGCAAATGTAATCTTGTGCATCTCTGTTAAATACGATAGTAAATGCTTAACACATCACATAATTCATGCCACACACCTCTAGCATTCCTCAAGAAGGTGAATCCAGGTTTTTAAAAAATGCAATTGTTCTATAAGCCTTTCTGGCACTTTCTATTCAATAATAGAAAATAATGGCCTCTTATATAGGTTCCCTTTTCCCTGCTACATTATTAATAACAACACTTCTTTTTTCTTTCCTGTAACAGAGTACCTTGCAATTACACTATAATATAACAAAGAAAGCGGGGCGGTTTATTTTTTCTATGCAGGGATTACTACTGAATGTTAAATTTTCAATTGCAATTGTGTTCAATTAGACTGACTATATTCTCCAAGTGCTTCACTTAATCGAAAAGGCTACTCTGTCGATCTTTCCTTAACTTATTCTCGAAGTACTGAACATTCCACAAGATCACTGGGTAACTGTGCTGAGCTATACCAACAGGCGGACAAGGGTGGGGCAGCGGCCCTGACAACTGCCTTTTTCCTCAATTAGGCAAACACTGAGATCTGCTTATAAATAAACCACTAGCAAGGCAGTGGGCAATGGTACAAAGGAGATTCGGTCCCAGACCCACAGGGTAGGGACCGTGCTGAAGACTCGGTAGAAGAAAAGGACACCAGTTTGGGCGCCAGCAGGGAGCACCCCCAACGAGAGGCTGAGCCACTGTCCTCACGCCTGCAGGAGAGGGACCCACCCTCCGAGCACGCTGCGGGAAGAAAGGGGCCTAGCGTCCGCAAAGGGCGGCGGGGACCCGGTTGCCGCTCGCGGTCTCCTCCCTGCGGTCCCCACCCGGAGCCAAGTACGGGGCAGAGGTCGGTCCGGGTCACCGGCGCGGTCCCCGCAGCCTGCGGGCGCTCAGGTCCGGTCAGGTCGGGTGGGTCCGAGGCCTGGCCTCGCCCTCCACCGCCGACCCTAGCTCCGCGCGCCCCGCCCACCCTCTCGGCCCGGCGCTGCGCCCCCGCTTACTTTCTGCGAGTCCATGATGAGGGACGAAGCCCTCCGGGCCGAACCTGTCACCGGAGCCGAGTGCGGAGCTGGAGGAGTCTTCGAGACCCGCTATCTCGGCCGCCACCGGCCCGGTCCCGTCCCGCAGAGATCCCGCCCGTCCGCACCCAACCCGCGCGCGCGCCGCCGCCGCCGCCGCCGCCGAGCCGCGGTTGCCAGGGTGAAAGGGCGGCCCGCGGGAGGGCGGGGTGCGAGCGCGCCACGCATGCGCATGCGTGCGCTGGCGCCTGCACAGGCGGAGGAGAGGATGGAACGCTGCCTGTCCGCCTTGCTCCTTCCTTCTGCAGCTGCGTCTTTCCTTGCATCCTTTTTCCTAAGCCATCGCTGCGGGTCTTTGTAAGGAGCCATTAGGCACCCAGCAGCCAGGCCTATGGGGAGGCCTTGGGAGCTAGCTCTGACCAGGATGCAGGTCGCACCTACAGCATCTCTCCACTTAGCCTTGGAGAGGCAGTCGGGGTAGGCCAGGCCCAGCTATCCAGCAGGAGGAAACAGGCTGGGATGGAGAAGCAGCTGAAATGTGGGGAAAGGTCTTCCGGGGCGTGGTGGAAACCTGAAAGGGCTCCAGGACAGGGAGTAGGAGGAAGTTGCAGAAACGTGGGTATGGGACTATTAGGGCTTTGTGACCTGGCTGCCCTTGCCCCCACGTGCGCCTTCCTATCTCTGTGATCCTGTGTCATCCATGAAATAAAAGCGGGAATGCAGACCTTGCCGAGGACCGCACAGATTAAATACTGTGTTTGTATTGCCCAGAACATCGTGCCTGAGTAAATGACAGTGGGGCAGCAAATTAGAATCTGCTTAGGACCGCCCGCCGGAGGGGGCACTGCAGGCTGGAAAGCTTGGGAGGGAGATGGGCGGCTTTAAAAGGTTCTCCAGGGAGACAGACTTTATTTCCACTCATCTGGGCATTCACATACTAAAGAAATAAAAGTAAAACGAATATCGAGCATTAGGTACCGGTTCTGCAGTTCTACACAAATGGTCAGTGAAAGGGCCTGGTTCTCAAAGAGCTTACAGTCTAGTGTGGGTGAGGCTGTTAGAAGAAGAGTTTCTAAGAGAACCAGGGAGAGGGAGGGAGATAAATGGGTGGATAAAGCTCTTGTACTGCAAGAGTGAGGCCCAGAATCTGTACACCCAGGACCTAGCACCCACATAAGAGCCAAGTGATCACAGACATATACTGACGCTCATGTGCCCATACATTGGAATACACTCACACCAGCAAAAAAAGAAGTTGCACGAGGTAAATGGCAGGAATAAAGTAAGCAAATTTCATGGAGTTAATTCACTGAGAATAAGCAAGGTTCACATTTGTGACATTACTCAGGAATGGCGTGGGAAAAAGCTCTGAAAGGGTCTGAAGAAGACTAGTCACAAGGACAGTAAAAGCCAAGGCCTTGAGAAGGCATGAGCTGTTTTTAAGGAATCATATTTACATTGCAATGTTTTCATTATGCCTCTACCAGAGTCTTTCCAACCATATTATGGTTTCTTAAGGCATGTCTTTAATCCCTGCACTCGGGAGGCAGAGGCAGGCAGATCTCTATGAGTTCCAGGCCAGCCTGGTCCACAAATTGAGTCCAGGACAACCAAGGCTACACAGAGAAACCCTGTCTCCAAAAAATCCAAAACAAAACAAAACAACAACAACAAAAACAGGAAAAACGTCTTCTACCATACCCTGTCCCAACCTAAGCAGGCCACACACTGTGCACCCAATAGACCCCTTCTTCACTGAATAGCAATGGAAGGAATGGGATAAAAGATACAAAGAGAAGCAATGATTTAGTTCTAAGTGGACTGAGGAGAGCTTATGCCCAACTTTACTCCTGCCAGCTGAAAGGAGGGGCAGTGCACAGTTCTCCTGGTATCAAGAGAAGGGAATCTACTACCCAAAGCGCCCAATTGCATGAGGGAAGGTGACAGAAGCCAAGTATCCACCCACTAGTCCAATGCTGCTGGTTCCAGTGGCTGACCTCAACACTGTAGCTGAGTCATTTTCCATGGGTAAAAAATATAGCCTACAGCAGGGCGGGACATCAGAGGTCAAAACCACTGGCCTCGATTGACACCATGGGTCCATCCATCACAAAGGTTAGCAAGGAGCCTTTGGTCTCATCTCCAGAGCTTCACCTTGCTTCCACCAGAGGGAAGGTCCTGGGCCCTTTTTGAGTGACAAGCACTAGCACAGGAGGAAGAAAGAAGGTTTGAGAGACAAAGAGTCACCCTGAAATTTGATCAGCAGCCTGTCACAGAGCCACATCCTAGGAGCTCATTTCTGGCTCCTTGGCCCCAGTTTCTGTAGCTCTTTCCCTTCGGGCCAGCCAGGCAGCCTGTGGATTTTGACAACAGCTGTACCCCATCTGACTTCTGCCCTCAGCAGATCTCCGGTTCTGGCTTGTCTGGCTTCCCAGCACAGTTCATCCAGGACCATTTGCTAACCTTGTTCACAGTGCCAGTTCCTTTGGGCTGGGACTTGTGTCCCTCCAGTTTCTATAGTTCTCTCACTACATTCCCTCATCTCATCACCACACTGGGCAGCAAGTCTATAGGCCAGTCACTCACTGACTGGGCTACAGGCAGGTCCTTACCTTCTGGGTACTCACCTTTACATGCCACATCCGGCTAGGAAGTATTTTAAAGTAGCTTTATTCTAAAGCAGTTGGTCTTAAAATTTGGCCCCAGGACTGACTGCATCATCAGTATCTGATAAACTTCGTAAAAATGCAAGTTCTCAGGCCGGTTCCTCAGAATCGATGAAAACGGACTCTCTGGGGTCAGGTCCAGCAATCCCTTTTAACAAATCCTCCCTATGGGTATAACGCATAGTGACGCCTGAGAACCACACTGACTTCAAAGGGACCAATATTGCTCTTTAAAGGGCGGGGGGGGGGGGGCAGGGGACGCTGGAGAGTTGAGAGCACAGGCTGCTGTTCCAGAGGACCTGGGTTCAGTTCCCAGCACCCACACGGCAACTCACAACTGGCTGTAACTCCAGTTCCCGGTGATCTGATGCCCCTTCCTGACCCCCAAGGGCACCAGGCACTCGTATGCACAATGCATATAAGTAGGCAAAACATGTATACATATAAAATAAAAATAAAAAAAGTTTTAAAAGCAAAAAAGGAGGGGCTGGTGAGATAGAGTGTGTGCCACTCAAGCACCAGGGCATAAGCTTGGTTCCCAGAGCCCACATAAGAAGTGTGGGGTGTGGTGGCAGGCCTGTGATCCCGGTGCTTGGGAGCTAGAGATAAGAGGCTACCAGGCACTCACTGGCAGCCAGCTCAGCCTGATCAGCATGCTCCAGGGTTAGTAAGTGAACTTGTCTCAAATTTTCAGCATAGAGCAGTTGAGCAAGATGCCTGATCTCAACGTTTGGTGACCACACACATGTGTCCACAAATGCAAATGTACCTGTTGTACCTGTGCATGTGTGTTGCACACAAACATGATACACACATAAAAGGAAAAGGGACAACAGGGAAATAACAATATATATTGTTTCCAAACTTAGGCTTGCTGTTCTGAGATGCTCGTCTAAGCCATGGTCACCTGATTGAAGTGCCTGGCCTTCCCTAAACTGCTTGCTCGCTGATGAAACCCCAAGTCTGAATCGCCTCATGGTTGGCACTGCTCATGTCCCAGAAAATGGTCCTACTCCAAACTAGGTTCTTTGTCTTCTCTGAGAGAGGACACTCCATGCAGGCCTGAGCTTCCTCATGAGATCTGGGGGAGGGACTTCCTTCCTTTCCACGTCTCTAATAACCTCTCCCTTTGAGGATCAGTCCAGCTGGGTCTGCAGGCACTAACAGCTATGTACATTTGGATCCTGACACCACTGCCTGCCAGCTCTACAGTCATCAGTAAGCCCATCTCTTCACCAAGGCTCCATTTCCTAGTGCACAGCATAGCAACCATAATTTCCTTTGTGGGTTTAGTGGGGATTAAAGGAGACTATGTATGGAAAATATCTGGCTTGTAATGGGTGGTGGTTGCTACTCTTATTTCTGCCCTATACAGCATTTCCTTCAGGGCTATTCTTGCATAGTTATTTCTCCACCGGAGTCTTGGAGCCTTACAAAACCTGTTCCACTCCAACTCCCCTGTTCTCTGCCATGCCTGTTTTTCCTGTTACCCATCACTAGTCAAGTGCCGCCTTTTGTTGAAGCCTCAAATGTTCACCCATCACTCCCTGATCAAACATGACCTGGGTTTTCATTTTACAACCCAGCCGGGTAAAAACAAGCCTCTCCTTTGGTTAGATCTGGGTAGGGGTTTGAAGTTTACGGCCTGTATTGTCCTTGGCTGGTGCCATAGTTTGAGCGGCCCCTACCCAGATCTAGCCAATGGACAGGACATTCTCCACAGTTGAGTGGAGAATGGGGTATGACTTTCACACATACTCTGGTACCTCATATTTGACCACGTCCCCTGGATGGGGAGGCCTGGTGGCACTCAGAGGAAGGATAGTAGGCTACCAAGAAAAGACTTGATACCCTATGAGCATATACAGGGGGAGGAGGCCCCCCTCAGTCACAGCCATAGGGGAGGGGAGTAAGGGGAAAATGGGAGGGGGGAAGGAATGGGAGGATACAAGGGTGGGGATAACCATTGAGATGTAATATGAATAAATTAATAAAATAAAATAAACAAGCCTCTCTAAGTCTCCGTTTCTTCAGCTGTGAAACAGGAGACACAGCACCGGCACCAGCTGATGAGCGGATTAAGTGAAATAATTCAGGTCAAGTGATTAGCTGTGACTGACACGTGGTAAACATGCAAATAAGCTTCGTGCTTACTATCACTTCTCAACCACAGAAGCACCTAACTTTGTGCTTCATTAAATGACAAGAGCTCCTACAAAGGAGAGGTTGGTTATGCCCTAAGGGAGTCTGGTGGGGAGGCTGAGCAGTGGGGTGGCCTAGGTCACACTTAAGAGACCTCTAAGCCATGTGGGAAGCAGCAGACACAAACTGGAATGGTGAAGAATCAAAAACCATGTGAGAAGCACAATTCAAGTACCTGATCATACTTAGCCTAGAGGAAACATGGATACAGTCACCGACTTTGTCTCCTCTGGGCTGGTACACAGTGTCCCACCAGCAAACTACACCCAGCTACTGGAAACTACAGGAAGACAGGTTTCTTCCCAACACATTGTCTAGAGTCCCACAGAAACTTGCTCATTGGACTTGAGACCTGCTCCACAGAAGGGAATTCATACCCGATTGTATAAACCTGATTACAAGCCAGTGGCTAGGATGGGCGTAGACCATAAGGCAGTGGTTCTCAACCTTCCTAATGCTTTGACCCTTTAATACACTGCCTCATGTTGTGGTGACCCACAACCATAAAGTTATTTTCGTTGCCACTTCATACCTGTAATTTTGCTGAGTTGTAATGTAAATATTGTGTTTTCCTATGGTCTCAGGCAAGCCCTGTGAAAGGGTCCACTTCTTTTGTGGTCGAACTTCAGAGGTTCAACCCCCAAAGGGATCATGACCCACAGGTTGAGAACTGCTGCTCTACGGGGAAACCTACTACTGTCGTTTTGCTAACCAGGTATGCTGGCCAAATGCTTTCTAGTGATTTATGTCTGTACCCATTGAGCGGGTACTGCTCTCAATCGCAGCGGAAGGCACTTGTTGGTGCAGGTGTCACCAGTCAGAGTGCTGAGAAGAAGTGGCTGCTGAGAACTCAGCCCTAAGAGGGACATCTCCACCAATACCCTCAAGGCTTGAGCAACATGGTGGACGAGGAACGGGAAAGGATGTGAGAGCTGGAAGGATGCTGTTTTCTGAACACAGCCTGGCTGTTGCCCTCCTGAGCTCACAGCAGCTAGTTGTCTGCACAAGACCAAGCCAGTCAATGGTTCCACCACCGAGTGGAGAGGAGCTCCTGCGGCTACACTCTGAGCTTCAGCTGCCTCAGAGCTATTGGGAACTGAAGGTTGTTGGGAGAGGAGGAGTCATGTTTCCTCAGGGGAGGGGCTTCGGGTAGGTTGTCACGTGCACGCAGAGCAGACATCACTAACTGGACCTAGTGGGTTATTTGAAAACACACACAAGGTAGGAGAGGCACATGTAGAGGGTGCCTGGAGAGATTTGAGGAGGGAGAGGATGATTTGGGGATAGATAATCAATATAGATTGTATATGTAATATAAAATGGTAAAAATAAGAGATCTAAAATAGACCATTTGGTAGGAAGATTTCCCACCAATGCCAACATCCAAGCAGAGGCTGGGCACTTGCTTAGCACAGCTGCCACGGGGGAGGGGAGTCCAGGCACTGGAAATGTGCCTGGTAGAAGAAACACCATTGTAAACATGGGGGTTCCAGGCACTGGAAGTGTGCCTGGTAGAGGTAACATCATTGTAAACATGGAGGGTCCAGGCGCTGGAAGTGTGCCTGGTAGAGGTGACATCATTGTGAACCCCGAGTTCCATCATTCTCAGTAACAATTCATTCTCTCTCCTACTCAACTCTGTGATTGTACTTATCTTCAAAGTGTCCTCTGAATTTCCTCTCCCTAGCTCCACCACAGCCCCCCTAGGTCCACCGCAAAACATCCTTCTTCCTACTAGAAGAGAGGCTACTGTCTGAAAAGCTCTGTTTGGATGCTGCTGTATCACAATCCTTCCTCTTTGTGCACTGGCCTACTTTACACTAGGTTCCGGGGGTACCGCCCAGAAGGCACACATATTCCCAGTGTACCCTGCCCTGGTCCTGGACATGTTTCTGGACTCATGTTCAGGCAACGACTATGAACAAAGTGAATTATCTTCCCATCTATCTCTTCATGAAAGGAAATATCCCCAGGAAGTTGGCTCCTTGCCAGGCCTCCTCAGCACCAAGGAAAGGCTCACTGCCATCAGTAACAGCATCGCTATTTGTCCTTCTTCCTCTTGCAGATACTCTGAAATGCCATGAGCCAGGTAGAGTGTAGGGACAAAAAGTACCACAGCACATAACCAATTGTACATACAGGAGTCACCCAAACTCCACTGCCCCACTACTGGAAACAAATCCCAGCTTGTAAGCACTAGCTGTGCGGCCAGGACAGTTTCTTATCCTCTCTATAGCTCTGTTTTCTCATCTGTAGGATGGATGTATTAACAGCATCTCCTTGACAGATAAAGTGTTTAGAACAATGCTTAATGCTAGGAAATTCACACTGCACATTACTTACATATTATTATTTCCTAAAGTAGGCCATTTTCCTAATCACAGCCCCAGAGAACAACAGTGACTGTGGGTCCTTTGCTACTGCAGGGCTGTGGCTGTCAGGTTAGGAGGGTACTGTGTCAGCACTTGCTGGGAAAATGACACTCCTGGGATGCCTTTCTCATTCTGAAGGTCAATATGTATTTTTCCATTTCAGAGAAATTGAGTCAGAAAGGATGTGAGAGGCTTGGAAGGTGAGACATAGGGCAGGGAATGATAATCTTTGATTTGAAAATCTAGTATATTTCTTCTCTCCATTGCATGGGCTACACCCTGACCTACCAGCAGACAAGAAGGGAAGGTAGGATCCTGACTATGCCACAGCCTGAGCACAGTAAGAAGTGATGGGGGCATAGGCCAAGAAAAAGATATGGAACACAAGCCAGGGACTAGAGAGAAGACCCTTTAATGCTTCCTAACCTGGGGAAGGGTTAGGAAAACTTTAGACTATGTAGGAGGTGGAATATTCTGCAGCCATGAAAACCTATCTCTGTAAAAAAAAAAAAAGTACATAACCATGTGAAATAAAGTATATATGATATAATTTTTAAATAGCTTGATTTTCTTTCTTTTTAAAGATTTATTTATTTATTATGTTTACAGTGTTCTGCCTGCATGTTACACCTGCAGGCCATAAGAGGGCACCAGATTTCGTTGTAGATGGTTGTGAGCCATCATGTGGTTGCTGGGAATTGAACTCAGGACCTTTAGAAGAGCAGGCAGTGTTCTTAACCTCTGACCATCTCTCCAGCCCCAATAGCTGGATTTTCAATAAATTAATTGAATAGCATCTGTAAAAAAAAAAAAAAAGTAATTACTACATCTTTCTTTTGGCTCAGGAAAAGTGGTATCATATATGAAAGCCAAGCCTGTTAGGAAATAGAACGCTGTCATAGGCTGAATACATACGTTCTGTCTCCAAGTCATTTGTTTTTGTTGTTTGTTTGTTTGTTTTTTGGTTTTGAGACAGGGTTTCTCTGTGTAGCCTTGGTGTCCTGGGCTTGCTTTGTAGACCAGGCTGGCCTCAAACTCACAGCAATCCACCTGCCTCTGCCTCCCGAGTGCTGGACTTAAAGGCATGCACCACCATGCCCGGCTTTCAAAGCCATTTTTAAAAATCCTACTCCCCATAGTGATTATATTAGGAGTTGGGGCCTTTGGTCTATGATTAGGTCATGGAGGCAAAAGCCTTCATGAGTAAAATTGAAAGGAAGAAGGAAGAGGAGGAAGAGGAAGAGGAGGAGGAGAAGAAGAGGAGGAGGAGGAAGAGGAGGAAGAAGGAGAAGAAGAAGAAGAAGAAGAAACAAGAAGAAGAAGAAGAAAAAGAAGAAGAAGGCGGTCCAGAGAGCCCCTTAATCCTTTCTAATATGTGAGGATATGTGAGTAGGTGGCTGTCTATGAACCAGAAAACAGTTCTCCACCAGACACTGAAACTACTACCCGCTCGTTGACCCTTGCTCTGTTGTTTGTAATCTGCACAGTCTGTGACATTTTGTTATAGCAGCCTGAACAGACGACGGCGACCAATACCTACAAGCATTACGTATTTCTTTTCTGCTTTCATGAACATGAATCAAGCTAAAGAAGTTAGCTTTGACTTATGCGTTCTCATTTAGCATCGTTCTCCTGTGGCTTAAAAACAAAAGGAGATGGGAGGAGAGATTACTAGAGATCAGACTGTCTTGGCTTCGGAATTCCAAGCCAAGGTGTTGGGACTGGAGTATGCAGTATGTGGGAAGGAAGCCGAGTGTCAGCCTGTGGACCGTTATTTTAGGACCTACTTTGGTAAGAGGACTAGAAAGGGCACTAGTGGGAGGACCCTGGGGTAAGGAGCTGCCTGGGGCCCAGAGACCAAGTTCTCACCCTCCTGCCCCCAGCTGTCCTTCGCTATTTGTATCAGCACAGCCCTACAATCCATGCCCATTACTACCGTATCTGCCAGCATACCATCATTAGAACACAGTGATTATGTCTGCATGATCAAGTTTTAATTTTTCAGTCGAGGGAAAGTGTAATAAAGTGCTCTTAATGAAAACCACGGGCTTCCTTCCAAAGTCATCTAAGTTAGGAGTCACAGCCTTTCCTGTAAGGGCCCTCTCATCAATATTTTAGGCACTGAGGGCCATAGGGCCTTTGATAGAATTGTGTAACTCCGCCACTGCAGAGAGAAAGAAGTCATAGACAATATATAAAGGGTGTGGTTGTGTTCCCATGAAATTTTATTTACAAAAATAGGTGGGGACAGGCAGACTTGACCCACAGGCCATAAATACACAGTGCTATTTTGCTTAGAAAATAATTCTGTGATTCTTCTGTGCTTCTAAAACACTTCTCCTGGACACTTTCCATGCACATACGCCACCACCCCCACCCCAATTTGAGACTGGGCAGTTATCTCTGTAGCAACAATGAGCAAAGCATAGTGTTATAGTGGAGAGATACCGGAATTGGAACACTGATTCTATCAACTGTGTGATCTTACCCACAACACATGATCTCTCTGAGCATCTCATTTCCTCATGGTCAAAAACATCAACAATACATACCAACTTAGGAAGTTTCCTGAGGACTCAGTATTCTGTAGGGCACCCATCCTAATGCTTAGCATGCAGCAGGCCACTAGTAAGAGCAATTATTAGCCCACATGGACTCTATAAATAGCAGAGTCAGAGAGGACAAGCCCGGGATGAACACAGAATTCCCCCTGTGAGTCCTGACTTCAGGCCAGCACTCACTAGATTAGACGCAGGGCTTGGCCCTTAAACATTACAAGGCCAGAAGAGAAAGCAACATGAACTTCGAAGACATGGCTGCAAGGCAGATTATTATCAAATGCTTCGGATTAATCATTAAATAGCCACGCCCACTGTGGCAAGTCCATTTGGCTCTTCGCGGTTGGAGAACCTTCTTGATCACTGCCATTGAAGTAATAAGATCCCGTCTTTCTCACACACCCGACAGCTGGCGAGTGGGAGAGCCTGCGTAAGCAGCCTCCTCTGAGGCCATTCTTCAACTCCAGAGACAGGTCATCTCTTCCTGAGCTGTAAAGTAAACACATCAGGAGAATGAGTGTTTCTCTGCTAGGAGAAGAAAGCACAAGACAAAGCAATCAATAACACAAGACAAATAATGCGGGATAATCTTTAGCTGTTATGACATATTAAAGAGGCTGAATATAATCACATAGGAGACAATGCATAAAATGAACATCTGCAACAGCCTGGGTTCAAATTCTAATTGTGCCCCTTTATCAGCTGTGATTTATGAATAAGTCACTTAACCTCTGAGCCTACGTTTCCCTAAGGGAAATAAGGTACAATAAGGTCCTTCAAGGTTACGGATGTTGTGTTAGCTGTCAGCCTGACAGGCCCTAAGGCCACCTGGGAGACAAGTCACAGGTACATCTGTGAGGGAAGGTTTAGCCCCTGAGTATGCCTCATAATTCGGTTCACTAAAGTGAGAAGAGCCACACTAAAAGCGGAAGGCATCACTCCTTCCCTAGAGCCCTGCACTGTATAAAAAGGTGAAAACTAGCTGGACAGAAGCACTCACGACTCTCTGCTTCCTGTCTGTGGTTGCAATGTGGACAGCCATGATGGCCTAGACCCTGCCAAGAAACCAACCAATCAAAATACACCCAGCCTTTTCCCTTAAGTTGTTTTTGTCAGGGTCTTTTATCACAGCAACAGAAAAGTAATTCATGTTGCTTTTGTGAGAATTAGATGAATTAAAGACATAAATGTAAACCCAGTACCTGGCACACAGTGGGGGTGCTGGACTCACCTTTCCCATTATTGACTGGGGTGAGCACTATTCTTTGACAGGGAGGTTTTGAGAAGTGGAACTGGGAAAAATCTATGAGTTAAATTCAATGCCTGGTTTTATGGTACCTTCAAAGACGCAAACCTGAAACACAAATAAAAATGTGCCTTTTTCGAGCCTGGAATTCAGTTAGCAGAGGGACAGACCTGAGCAAGAGTGTGTGTTGCCACTGTGCACTAGAGTCCCTCAGACAGTCAGTGAGTAAACAAGCTGAGGAGAAAGCCATGGTGCTGCCAAAAATGATGACCTTATCCTTAGAAGGTACTCATTGAAAGATGGAGGATGGAAGGGCCTAGAGGTATGCACAAGCTATTCAGAAAACGGATGCGTGCAGTGGTGTGTGTGTGTGTGTGTGTGTGTGTGTGTGTGTGTGTGTGGTGTGTGTGTGTGAGGTATGAGTGTATGGAGTGTGAAGTGTGAGTGTGTAGGGGGTGTAGGGGTGTGGTGTCTGGTGTGATGTGTGAGTGTAGTGAGTACATGTATAGTGGTGTGGTGTGTGTGTGTGTGTTGTATGGTATGGGTGTTGTCTGTGTATGGAGGTGTGTTATCTCTGTGTAAGGGTGTGCATTGTCTGCGTGTGGATGTGTGGTATGTCTGTGTGAGGGTGTATAGTGTGTCTGTGTGCTGTAGGGGTGTGTGTTGTTTGGGTGTGAATGTGTGATATGTCTCTGTGTTGCAGAGTATGTGCTGTGCCTGTGTGCTATAGGGTGTGTGTTGTTTGTGTGTGGATGTGTGGTGTGTGTGTGTGTTGTGTGTGTTGTCTGTGTGAGGGTGTGTGTTGTGCTTGTGTGCTATAGGGTGTGTGTTGTTTGTGTGTGGATGTGTGGTGTGTGTGTGTGTTGTGTGTGTTGTCTGTGTGAGGGTGTGTGTTGTGCTTGTGTGCTATAGGGTGTGTGTTGTTTGTGTGTGGATGTGTGGTGTGTGTGTGTGTTGTGTGTGTTGTCTGTGTGAGGGTGTGTGTTGTGCTTGTGTGCTATAGGGTGTGTGTTGTTTGTGTGTGGATGTGTGGTGTGTGTGTGTGTTGTGTGTGTTGTCTGTGTGAGGGTGTGTGTTGTGCTTGTGTGCTATAGGGTGTGTGTTGTTTGTGTGTGGATGTGTGGTGTGTGTTGTCTGTGTGAGGGTGTGTGTTGTGTCTGTGTATTGTAGGGTGTGTGTTGTTTGTGTGTGGATGTGTGGTGTGTGTGGGTGTGGTGTGTGTGTTGTCTGTGTGAGGGTGTGTGTTGTGTCTGTGTATTGTAGGGTGTGTGTTGTATCTGTGTGTTATAGGGTGTGTGCTGTCTGTGTGTAGATGTATGTATGTGTATGTGTGTTGTATGGTGTGTGTGTTGTCTGTGTAAGGGTGCGTGTTGTCTGTGTGTTGTCTGTGTGGTATTTCTATGTGTTGTAGGGTATGTGTTGTATCTGTGTGTTATAGGGTCTGTGCTGTCTGTATGTGGATGTGGGATGTGTGTGTGTGTGTGTGTGTGTGTTGTGCATGTTTGAAGATATACATAAAACGGATAAAGAGTGAGCCTGCAGGTGGAGTAACGGTTCACAGTGGGCACAGGAAGTTTGATAACGTGGAACATGATGTTTTGTGTAACATTCTTATCTCATAGCCTCTCTCTACAAGCTAAATAATTTCTGCTGGGCATGTGATTACAGTAGAGTGCTGGTCTAGAATATTCAAGAAATGGAGTTCTATCCACAGTGCTGTGGGAAAAAGGTCTTAAAATCCATTAGGACAAATCAATGAAAGAGACCTAACTTAAGAATTGTAGACTCAGCTTAACTCTTAAGCAAGCACAGGACTAACCCAGGACAAGCAGAAATGATCAGATAGTCCTGACCACAATATGCAGGGATGTAGAAGGAATCTCCTGTGTATTGTATGGATGCAATGCCTGTCAATTAAAAACTTATGGCCTATGGCTGAGGCAAGAAATGGGTGGGACTTCCAGCAGACAGAAGGGATTCTGGGAGTGAGCCGGGAGTGTAGGATTCAGCCAGCAAGATGTAAGAAGATTGGATGCATGGTGCCTGAGCTCAGATAGCCAGTCATGCGACAGAATGTAGGTTAGAATAATGGGTTATTCTAAGTTATGAGCTAGTCAGAGAAGAGTCTACCTATTTGGCCTAGGTACTTGTAAAATAATTGAGTCTCGTGAATCTTTATTCCAGGAGCTTAGGGCGGGAGGTAAAGCCTCCTCCAACAACACAGGAAGGCTGGGCTTGGTACAAGAATAGATAGAAAGTAGCTTTGCGATCCATCCAGCTAACTGTTGTCTGAGATCTCCAGATACAGTCCTCTCTACAGTAGGCTCTGCTTCTCACCAGGCCCTACACCAGGCAGCAGGAAGCACTGAGAACAGCATCACTTAGTCACTCCAGAGCTTCAGCCTTGAGACGTCAGCTTCGCATTCCAGCTACTGCCTCTTTGCTGATTGTGCCTGTCTCAGATTTCTTCCTAATTTCAATGTATTTGGCAAATGAAAAATCAAATAAAGCCCCGGGCACTGCTTTTATGACCCAATTCCTCACTCAGGAAGTCTCAAGGCTCCCTGTGTCCTCCAACACCTCCTCTAAACTTTGCTGTCCATGACTTCCATGCTTGTGGTCTGATACGTGGTGACACACAGCTTCAACTTTCATCATCTTTCCCCTGCTTCTGAGTGTAACGCTTCCTATAATTAGACTGACATCCAATACTGATGATGCTTAGTTAAGGTCACATAGCACAGACAGTAGGCTTAACTAAACTTGTGGTTTGTGTGAGACTGAGAAAAACTATTTTACTACTATTTTTAGTTTAAACTTTTATTTTAGAACAGTTTTCAGTATATATAAAAGAAACCTACAAAAGCAATAAAGAGCTCTTATTACCCCTCACCTAACTCCCCCATTGTCACGTCCCAGAACTCTGGCATATTTGTCACAACTCCTGACCCAGCACTGGTAGACAGCTACTAACTGCACATCATACTTTACTCAGATTCACTGGTTTTTCTAATGTCATTTTCTGTTCCAAGAGCCCATCCAGGAAACTCCATCACATACAGCTTCCCATCTTTATATTTAAAATACTTAAAAAGCCAAATGTCACCCTTAAAAATACTGTATGATCTGATCATGATTTGATGACACTTTGATTCAATCTTTCCCACTACCCTTGAACATGAAAAAATTCCTAATATAATCTACTTCTTCCCAAGGGTGAATGAGAATATGCATTTCTGAGGTACCACTCCCATTGGAAAGCAGAACAACTCCTTATAGACTCAAAGTTCAAGTCTTCATCTAATTGGCTGCCTGTGAGAAAGTTTTGCCTCCTACATAGTTTAGAAAATTAGTACCTACCTATCTATCTATTTATCCATCATTTATCTATTTATCTATTTATTAATCTATCAACTATCATTTTGAGATACAGATTTGCTAGGTAGCCCAGGTTGACTATGAACTCCCTATGTAGCCTAGGTTAGCCATTAACTCTTGCTCTTCCTGGAATTGTTTTTAAAACCGGCAATTTGAAAGAGGACAAGGGGAAGGGAGGTATATGGAAGGGCTTGGAGATAAAAAAGGTAAGGGAGAAGGATGTGATTATAATCTCAAAAAAACCTACCTGGCCACAGTGGTATATGCCTTTAACTCCAACCCTTGAGAGGCAGAAAGATCAAGAATTGGAGGCGAAAAGGGGTCCAGGGACTCCCCTAAACATCAGAGGCCTTTGACATGGCTATTGCTTAGTGCAGTGGTTGACTCTCATGGACTCATGTGTTGGAATGCTCTGCCCACTGGAAGCAGCATTATTAGAAAGTGTGGGCTTGTTGGAGGAAGTGTGTCACCGTGCAGGTGGGCTTTGAGGTCTCTTATGGTCGAGCTCTGCCCAGTGTGAAGTCTAGTCCCCTTCTGCTCCCTTCAGAACAAGGTGCAGAACTTGTGGTTTCTCTAGTACAATGTGTCTGCCTGTAGGCCGTATGATGTTTCCCATCATGATGATAATGTACTCAACCTCTGAAACGGTAAGCCAGCCCCAATGAAATGTTTTGTTTTATACAAGTTGCTGTGGCCTTGTGTCTCTTCATAGCAATGGAAACCATAAGACACTTGCTCTCAAAGACCTGATGGTGAGGCCTTCCTGCTGAAGACAACACTCATTTATGGCATCAAATACGGAAAAGCAAAGCTGGTTCCAAACTAGGAACTTTAGCCTACTATTCATGGTCCTGGAATGTACTCTGCATGACACTGGAGGAGGAAGGTAATCGTCAACATCACTCAGTCATAAATGGGGCAATCCAGAAGAGATCTGTTATAGGAGTAAGTAACCACATTTTAAAAATTGGACTTCAGGCCCATTTTGGCCTGACACCCATACATGACACTGTTAAAGTGTCCAAGAACCCGAGATTAGATAGGCCACAGGCCTAGGGAAGAACCTAATGCTATTACTCTGCTAAAGAACCATAGCAATGAAGTGACTCCTAGTGACATATGCTACACCTATAGTGCCCCACTCAACTGTCCTCAGATAAGCTTCTTGCATAGATAGGAATCAACAGAGACCTGCAACTAGACGGTGTGCAGAGAGAGAGAGAGGCTTTAGAGCACTCACTCCTAAGTGAGATGTCTTCATCGAACCCCTCTTTGGGGCTATGCGGGAGTTATGCAGAAGAGGAAGTGGTAAGATTCTAAGAGCTGAGGGAATGGCTGACTCCAAGAAAACAGTATCTTCCAGACACAACTGAAGAGGTGTGCATATGAACTCAGATCTTATGCACCGGGCCTGCAGATGAGGTCCCAGCGTGGAGAGGGGGAAGTGGACATGGGGTCCCATCCCTAAACCAGAAGCTACTTGCAAAGTTACCTGCTGGGAAAGGGAAAAAAAATCTGTTTTCTCCAATGGGCCATGACTGGCTGTATCACTCATATTCCAGGGCAAGTCCCATGCCCAGAAGTAGCTAGCCAACACAAAATGAACTCCACGGAAGGAGAGCTTTTGTTTCATTGGCTGTATGTGTGTGTGTGTGTGTGTGTGTGTGTGTGTGTGTGTGTCCATGTGTCTTACTGATTTTTTTGATTTATTTTTATTTTCATTTTGTGAATTTTTTTTAAGAGAGAGCAAGAACATAAAGTTGGGCAGTATGGGAGGTTGGGAGAGTCTGAGAAGAATGCGGGGAGGGCGACATGAATAGAATATATTAAATAATATGACTTTTCATATTGTATACATTTTTCATTAACAAATAAGAGAGGGAAAAGCTAATTGGAGACCAAGTAAGGCACGGTGCTACATTCCTTTAATCCAAGCATCTTGGGTCACAGGGAGGCTGGGCTCTGTGAGTTTGAGACTAGCCTGTTTTACACAGTGAGTTCCAAACCATCTAGGGCTACCTGTTCAGAGTGACCCTGTAAAAAAAAAAAAGAGAGAAAGAAAGAAAGAAAAAGAAAAAGAAAAAAAAGCCAGGAGGTCATCCTGGGCTATGCAGTGAGTTCAAGGCTAACCTAGGCTACACAGAAAGCACCCAAAACGAATTTTCACCAACATACAGGGAAAGTACTTTAGAATGTCTCCACTGTTACTGCTTCCTCTCAGGCCAGGAAGATTAAAGTGGCTTTTTAAAAACCAAGGCAGAAAGTCTTGGGAGCTGAAACTCTAAGCGAGCCCTCAGTTACTTTCTTTGATAAGAGTGGCCTTTGTCATGGTGTCTCTTCACAGTAGTGGAACACTAACTGTTGATTCCTGCCAATATAACTCTATGATATTTGAGGTTTTAGACTATTGTACGTGGTCTATAAATGTTGTTCCTACTAAAGCTCTGTGTTCTAGAGTGAGTGATCAAATGTTTTTTTAAATAAAATAAAAAACAAACAAAACAAACAAACAAACAAACAAAAAACTCAAGGCATACGGCCTGCGTTCTGCCAGTGACTTTCATCTGATCCAGTCATGGACAGGCAGTCTTAGAGGCTGCCTAGACGCTCACTGAGTGACAGGCCAGGCTGACCCGATCCCATGAGCATACTAGATATAACCACCTGAACCGTGAGTTTTTAGCTCTTCCATATGGGCAGATCCACCTGGCATCCTCATCTCTCCCTGACTGGCTGGAATAGAAAGAACAAGTTTCCTGCCAGAGGAGTGGTTTATCTTAACTTCTTTTCAGTCACAAGTGGGTAACCTTCTCCCTCCCTCCCTCCCTCCCTCCCCGCCCCTCAGAATAAAAACAATATATTTTTAAGAACCTGATTTTAAATGTAGTACTTCAGTCTGCTGTAGAGGATGTTTGGATGTAATTCGGTTTGCAGAATGCCTTCTTAGCATGCATGAAGCTCTGATTAAGTCCCAGAATCACACACAACATAAACTGGGAAGAGTAACACCTGCCTGTAATCCCAGCCCTTGGAGGTGGAAGCAGGAGGATCAGAAGTTTAAGTCATCATTGGCTACATAGTAAGATGGAGGCCTACATGGGACCCTGTTTTTAAAACAAAGGTTTCACTTAATTAACTTCTAAATCAGGAATCAGCGCTCAGGAGGTGGAGACAAGCAGGTGACAGGGTGGAGACAAGGGCTGGTGGCTGGCACTGCCAAGTGAGACGTTGTCTAAACCCAAAACAAAACAATAACAGAGAAATTTTAAAATGAAATCAACTTTTCCTAGATGGAATATTTGGTGTAAAATAAAAATTTGAATTTTACAAATCCTGTATTTTGCTCTTCCTTTATCTGAATCCTGCATAGAAAATTAAAGGCCTTTCCTGCAGAAAAACACATTTATAATTTAACCACCCTAGCACATTTATTTTCAAGTTCATGGCTTCCCTTTCTCTCTCTCTCTCTCTCTCTCTCTCTCTCTCTCTCTCTCTCTCTCTCTCTCTCTCTCTTTCTTTCGCTCTTTCTCCTTCTCTCTCCTTTCTCCTCTCTCCTCTTCCCCCCTCTCTCTCTCTCTCTCTCTCTCTCTCTCTCTCTCTGTGTGTGATTACATGTATGTGAACAAGTGTATGCACAAATGTGTACACATGGCAGTGAGGGGCCAGGGTTAGTAATACTGGTTGTCTTCTTCAGTTGATTTTCACTTTAGCTTTTGAGACAAGGTCTGCCACCAAACCACGAGCTCACCATTTTTACTACACTGGCCAGCAAACCCCTTGGATCCTCCTGTCACTTTCTCCCCAGCACTCGGGTGACAAATGTACACTTAGAATAGCCTTTTAAATGGGTTCCAGGGGTCACACTCAGTCCTCATGCTTGAGTGGCCAGCACTTGACCCCTTGCTTTGTTTTGTTTTGTTTTTCAGATAGGGACTTGGATATCCTAGATTTGCTTAAAAGTTGCTGTGTAGCCAAGGGTGACTTCAAATTCCTGATCCTCCTGCCTCCCATCTCCCAAATTCTGGAACTATAGGCATGTGCCATTATGGCTGACTCAGGTATACATTCTATTCTTTTTGCCTCATCTTATATTACAAACATACCCCATTTCTACTGTTCAATGTATTTTAATTGTTATGTACCTAATAAAGTATCTATGTAATCCTTACTTAAGCATTTTGCTAACACACTGCACAAAGGCAAAGGTCTGTGTCTATTTGTTTCTACTGTACTTCCAGAACGTATAACAGTGCTGGCAAAAAAACACATACTTAGAGCACATTTATTAAATAAAAAGTAAACTTAAATGTAAATGGTTTCAAGTACTTATTCTCCTTTATTGTTGCTGTGACTATTGTTATATTCTATTTTGTTGTCGAAAGTTTTTGAAAGTCCTCACTGTGTAGTTCAAACTGGCCAAAACTTTGTGACCCCTCTGTGCATCCAAATGCTGACATCACAAGCTCATAGCACCACACCTCAACTTTCTCTTAGGTAGTTAGCTTTATTTCTTATCCAACCACCTTCAAATAAAGTAGTTTTTAATGATTATTTTTGAACAAACAGGAAATACGGTGAAGATCTTTCTTTGATTATGACCTTGGTGTGACATCAAAGGCCCCTGCACATCTGAAATGGCTTTGTCCTACCCTCATATAGTTTCCAAAGATAGAGTTCTGCTGTGGAAATATGTTCCCTCCTAATTCTGAGGTCATGCTCCCCCTCCTCCCTTCCTCCCTTCCTCCCCCCTCCCCCCGCCACATCTTACCTCACAACCCACATTATGTATGTATTGTTTTAGTTTTGAAGGTCTTGGAATTACCATTTTTCCCTGTCTTTTAGTTTCTGTCTTACTTTCTGAAAGACATCCTCAAATCCATCACAACCTATACAAATTACTGGGCTCTGCATTTTTTGTGTTTTTCAAATTTCTGAGCTTTGTCCTAGAGAGTAACCACCCACAGTCCCATTTGGTGGGTGAGAACCTGCACGCTAGAATCTTGTCCGGAGTCCGTTCTAGCTCATTCTATCTTTACTCCGGTGTAACAGACCATAGTGTGCCAGTATAGCACAGTCAATCCACCTGTTTTGGACATCTGAGTTCTTTCCAATTTGAAGGTACTGCAAATAATCCTTCTATGAACACGTGGGGGGGCTTGTTTTATTTGCCTTTTTAAAAGAGTGTATCACTATGTGGCCTCAACCCATGATCCCATGATCCTTCTACCTCAGTCCTCCTGGTACTGGGATTGCAAGGGTTTGCTGGGATCACCAGGGGGAACTGCTGGATTTGTACTTACTTTCAACTTTAATTAATAGAACAACACAGGTTTCCAGTATGTTTCTTCTGACTTATTTTCTCATGAGTTATATGTAGAAGTTCTAGCTTCTTTTCTTTCTTTCTTAAATTTTTCTATTCATTTATTTATTTATTTAGATAGAGATTCTCTGGGTAGCCCTGGATGTACTGGACTCACTTTGTAGACCACGCTGGCCTCGAACTCACAGAGATCCACCTGCCTCTGACTCCTGAGTGCTGGGATTAAAGGCATGCACCACCATGCCTGGCCGAGTTCTAGTGTCTTCAAAACCAAGTCAACATTTTATTTTTTTAACATTAGGGGTAGCATATCTCGAGTAGCTTTAAGTATATGTGTCTCCAACTGTCACCAATCAGGAAGTTGACAATTTTCTTGATGTAAATGGATGGAAATCATGGGCAGACAGAGTTCATCACTGCTGGTCTCTAGCAGTTTGTGTTTCCCTCAGTGTTTAGCAGCATCAGTCCCAGCAGATGGCAGGTATACAGAGCAGCAAGTGCTATCAGGTACAGCCCTGTGAGGGCCTTGGACAAGAGGGCTCTTGTCCCTTGACAGTGGCCTGTGTTATGCCACTCAGCTCAGGGTCTGAGTCTCATGGCCTTGAGCGAGCTCTTTGGAGTCCAGGGTTGTAGTTTCTCTCCTCTGGCTCCTCACAGCCTTGTATCCCCTCCCTTCTCCCTGTTTTCACTCCCGTCCTCCCTGGTCTCTCTCTGACCCTTCAGCTTTCAGTGGCCACTGCCAAGCTGCTGCTCCTAGGCCTCTGTCTTGTGGTCTCTTCTACAGTCAAGCAGGTTCTAAGCTGGGACTTAACTACAGGTCCCAACTAGGGTCATTTAGGACCCAGTACTGAGTACTGGAAACTGGGTGCCAGCTACTGGGCTGGGATAGGAGGCAAACCATCAAGCCGTTGTAGACAAGAGCATGACCGTCCCGTGCTGGGCAGTGCCAGGCTTCCCTCAGCTCCTATGGGACTGTTTAGCTATGGAGCCATTGTAGCATAGCGAGCTGGCACCCATCTGATCAAAGTGAGCAACCTCCAAGTACAGATTCATGTTCTGATCCAGAAGGGAGCAAACCACCTCAGGGACTAGTGCTGCTGCCTGACATGAGTTCTCGTTCACATCAGGGACTGGGCAGTAGTGTATAGAGAACTCATGGAATTGCTTGGTGTGACGCAGGGCCAGTCAATCTCTGTAATGATTTCAGCTTAGCCTGCACTATTGAAAGTAGGCAAGAAAACACCATTGGAGAGAAGTCTTCGTGGGATCTGATGTCACGTTACAGGAGGCATCATGGTAGAGTGTTCCTAAGCCCATTCCCCAGTGAACCCAAGCTGATAACCACAGAAAGGAGTGTTGGACAGCACAGCCACTTCTTTGTCCAATCACAGCTTTGCTTCCAGTATCAATGACAAGACATTAAGGCATGTGTTCCAGACATATAACAGCCTAGGCGCCAGCCATCATAGTTGGCCATTGATTTACCTCTGTGTTCAAACCTTTCATCAATTTGGGGTGGTTTTTTTTTTTTTTTTTTTTTTGCCTTTTTCTTATCCAGCTACACATGTCCTCTATGCATGTTCAATGGTATTTTTACCAAAGATAAATTATTTCTAAGTATTTTCCCTCTTTTTAATGGTTTCTTTTGATAAATATCATTATAAATTTTAGTTTTTATGGTGTCAAATGAAAGTCTCAATTTAAAGCAATTTCATGAGAAAAACTTTGACCTAGAAGTCTTTCTGATCTTGGTATAATCGACTGTATAGGACTTAGGTTTAGTAGCTATCTGTTCCCAAGTTCAATATTAGGCCTTTTCTGCCACTGGCATGAACACTGAACATTACGAGACATGAAGGATACCGTGCTATTCTATGACCCTTGGCACCAGCACACAGGAAGAGAGATGACGACAGCAAGCCAACGTTAGGTGTTGTGAAGGTCATATCACAACAAAGCTTTAGTCTCAAGAGACGAAAGATCAGTATCTCAGCCATGGAATCATTGTTTTTATAGCTCCTCACTAGAGCCTGCATGTTAATAATATAATCTCATTTGGAGTAAAATTCTGTAATCTTGTAGACGCCTTCTTCAACAAAGCAGATAAGGATGTCAGAGTACTTTATTGTACATGATAAGGTTTATTACCTTTAATAAGGAGTAGCCCAGAGAGATAACTGGCCTACTAGCTAATTATTTACAAAAAAAGGGACTAAAAAAATCAACTGTTCAAAAAACCAGAGCCACCTGTTTTGACTTTTAACTAGTTAATAGTTCTACACAGTTACCTTACTGTCTTTGGCAATCTTGCCATGGTGTATATTAGATGCATGCTAGAAAGTAAAATTCTTCTAATCCAAGCTGCTTTGTTGTATGCACAAAAAAGGGAGCTTGCCAGGCCCATTTCCGATGCATTTGCAGGTGCTGAGATGGACATAGACATTTACACATCCTTGGGATTTTAATTCTTTTAGCTGAGCTAAGCATTTGGGTCTTACTTGTCCATTGGCTCCTGGATCCTGTTGGAGACTAGCAGAACTACAATCCTGATACTCAGAACACCATTCTCATGTAGCCTCACCTCTCAGCAGAGCATGTCAGTCACCTACTGACTCCTGCTACTTGGCAGGTAAGAAACATGGGTCAAAGTACCACTCTCATCTGGGCAGCTGCTGGAGGGTAAAGCCTGTTCACTGAACAGCATCATACTGGAAGACCATCCCTGAGACATAAAGCAGGGGAGGACAGCTGTGTACCCATGGGAAATGTTCCCATATGGCCATTTGGCTTTGACCTTGACAGGATGTCAAGAGGATTCAATGGGAAAGAGAATATTCTTTCAACAGAGAGCGATGGAACCACTGGGTCCCTGCTGGGAAAAGAAGATAGCTGGACATGTGCTTCCTGTGGGCCAGACAAAAGCTAGCTAACTCAAACAGATCAAAGACCGGAAGCACATGAACAAAGTGGTAACTTCTCAGATTGAAGACTTAGGAATGAATCTTCATGACTTTGGATTGGGTGAAATATATGTTTATTTCTATAACAATAAAGCACAAGAAACCAAGAAAAAGATATATTTGATTTTTATCAAAATTAAAAATGTTTATGCTTCAAAGGACATTAAAAGGGCAAAAATGTAGTCCATAGATTAAGAGGATCATGTGTCTGAAAAGGGTCTGATGTTCAGACTAAATAATAAATAAACAAGCAACCACCTCACATTCAGCAAGAAGAGAACTTGCCACAAGCTAGAGTCAGCTGAGAAACAGACACCCCGCCCCACTGAGGAAGTGCTTCCCTCAGATTGGCCTGGGGGCATTTGATGGGGCCTGATGTACGAAGGCCCACAACAAAAATCAACCTGGGGTATGGAACTGAACCGCATTTTCAAAAGGAAAACAAATGACCAAAAGATCGTTAAAAAAAAAAAAAAAAAACTATTCAATATCCTTAGTCATTGTGGAAATGTAAATTTAAAATGCTTAGAGACTTTATGTTACCCCAGTCAGAATGACAAAGATTAAAAATAAAAAGACAAGTGCAGGCATGGATGTGGGGAAAGGGGAACACTCATTCACTATTGGTGGGAGTGCAAAATGGTGTCACTAGTATGGAAATTAGCATGGCATTTCCTCAAAAAGCTAAATCCAGACCTAGCTATAGCACTCCTGGGCATACTCCTACAGGGCTCCAAATCCCACTGTAGAGATACCTGCCCATCCATGTTCATTGCTGCCTTTTAGTTTTTTCTTCCCCATTTTGGTCTTTTGTTTTTTGAGACAGGGTTTCTCTGTGTAGTCCTGGGTGTCCTGGACTCAATTTGTAGACCAGGCTGGCCTCGAACTCACAGAGATCAACCTGCTTCTGCTTCCACAAGTGCTGTGATTACAGGCTTGTGCCACCAGGCAGGGCTGCTGCCTTACTGTCAATAGCCAGGCGATGGAAACAATGCAGACGCCCAGCACTAGATAGATAGGTTATGAGTATGTGGCTCATGTACACACTGGGATATTATTCAGTTGTAAATGAAACTTTCAAGTAAACCTCAGGAAATATTCAGCTACATTTTTTACTACTGTAATTGTTATGTATGTTATGTAAACGAACAAAACAAAATTCTTTAGCCTATTTGTTTACTTTGGTGTAGTTGGTTTTTATGCCCTTACTGATTTGTGAAGAGAGGGTGGGTTTGAACTCAGGCTCTGGCAGAAATTAACTACAATTGTGGCACACTGTCTGTTTCCCTATCATGTCTTCTCACCTGTAGAATGGGAAGAATGACAGTTCCATAAGAGTATGTGAGTGGCCGGGC
Organism: Acomys russatus; assembly: GCF_903995435.1. NCBI lineage: Eukaryota > Metazoa > Chordata > Mammalia > Rodentia > Muridae > Acomys > Acomys russatus. Next base: position 63,849,262 of record NC_067138.1, on the reverse strand, counting down.
GTGGTGATGCACGCCTTTAATCCCAGCACTCGGGAGGCAGAGGCAGGCGGCTCTCTGTGAGTTCGAGGCCAGCCTGGTCTACAAAGTGAGTCCAGGACGGCCAAGGCTACACAGAGAGACCCTGTGTGTGTGTGGGGGGGGGGAGTACGTGAGGGATGTATGTGAAGATGTGGGAGTGTACCCAACTTGTGCAATGTGCTCAGGAAATAGCACTCAATGCCATTTGACTGTTGTTGTTATTATTATAAGTGGGAAATGATGGATGAAGCACAGCAGCAGGGAACTGAAAACGTGCAGGCAGAAACCTTCCCGTTATCCCTCCCCGTCAGGGGAATTATTTAAATATGACATTCAAAAAGAGCTATAAAACACATTGCTTTCTTTGGAATTCAGGTGAATGTCAATGTCATTCTAGGTCAAAGACAAAACAAAAATACATAAATGTTTATTAGGAATTATGCACTGCAGAGAATGCAGAAAAAAATAACACAGTGCTGTTTAAGAAGAGCGCTGACACCGCCACCTTGAGGAAGTAGTGCTACATTACAGCCCGTGGAAGAGGTTTGCATTTGAAGCTGAATTACAAGCTGGTGAGAGTTTCACTGCATAAGGGCACCTGTGGGCAAGGTTGACAACCTGAGTTCAAATCACCAGAACTACATGGCGAGAAGAGACAACTGACTCCCACAAGTCATTCTCTGACCATCACCATGCTGGATCCATGATACACATACATACATACACTCATGAATGCATACATACATAATATAATTTTAAAATTAAAAATATATTCTCATTAAATGGAGTGAGATAATATGTACATTTATTAGTCACAGACCAGTTTTTAAAATTTGTTTTGGGTTTATTTATTTTATGTGAGTATTTTGCCTGCATGTACAGGTTGTGCATCATATGTGTGTCACATGTGCCCATTGAAGTCAAAAGACATTATAAGATCCCTTGGAATTGGAATTGTGAACCACCGAGTGGGTGCTAGGAACTGAACCTGAGTCCTGTGCAAGACCAATAAGTGCTCTTAACTGCTGAGCCATTTCTCCAGTTCCCAAACACCTATTTTAAAAATAAAATATTTTGGGGCTGGAGAGATGGCCCAGAGGTTAAGAGCACTGCCTGCTCTTCCAGAGGTCCTGAGTTCAATTCCCAGCAACCACATGGTGGCTCACAACCATCTATAATGTGATCTAATGTGCACTGTATTCATAATAAATAAATATTTGAAAAATATTTTAATGTAGGAAGCGCTGCCATGCAATACTTAACAAAAAGGAGGAGAAGAAAGGAGGAGGAGGAAAAGGGAGAGAAGAAGAAGAAGGAAGCGGTGGAAGAAAAAGGAGAAAGAGAAGGAGGAGGAGGAGGAGGAAAGTCATGACTATCATTTTGTCATCATCACAACTCAGTAACACTATTTTTAAATTATTTGTATTTTCTCCACTTCCTCTTTGTTAAAATCAGTAGTGTTTTTCATGCTGTCACATCATTAATAATGATTTTTAATGGCTCCATGGCATTAAGTTAAATAGTTGTGTGTAGCCTGACCCAACTATCTCTCAATGCTGAACAGCCAGGCCGCGTCCAGGAACAGTGACGGCGTGCTGTGAAATATGCTGTAGGTAGAATTAGTGTGTTTCTTAGCTACAAAATTAAATTTTGCTGTAACAAATGGAATGTGAGGGAGACCTGGTGGCACTCAGAGGAAGGACAGCAGGTTACCAAGAAGAGACTTGATACCCTATGAGCATATACAGGGGGAGGTAATCCCCCTCAGGAACAGTCATAGGGGAGGGGAATAAGGGGAAAATGGGAGAGAGGGAAGAATGGGAGGACACAAGGGATGAGATAACCACTGAGATGTAACAAGAATAAACTAATAATGAAAAATTAAAAAAAAAACAAATGGAATGTGCAATTAGTAATTTTTAAAGATTTACTATTTTTTAAGTGTGTGTGTGTGTGTGTGTGTGTGTGTGTGTGTGTGTGTGTGTGTACACACCATGTGCATGCAGGAGCCAGCATAAGCCAGAAGATGGCAGATCCCCAGGAACTCAAAGACACATGGTTGGGTTGTAAGCCACCATATAGGTGTTGAACCAGAACTCAAGTCCTCTGCAAGCGCAGTAAGTTCTCTGAAGAGCTGAGCCATCTCTCCAGCCCTTATAATTAGTATTTGAAGAAATAAGCAAAAACAAGAAAATGAACTATGGCTGCAATATCCCAAACCACACAATTACTATAATACTTCCAGCAGTCTTTTGCATGCATATTTGTTGAATATATGTAGCACATGTTGATATTTTAAATAAGCATGAGGTTATAATTTTTTGCTTGAAAATTACATCACACGCAGCATTGTTAGTACTACCCATTGAAAACTTTTTGAATTAATAATATTCCATTGTATCAATTAACTAATGGACATTTGTACTGATCTCTCACACAGTAACTAGCTTATATGTACATTTTTGACACAATGCTTACAATTGAGCAGAGCAAATACATTAAACAAATAAGCAGAAAGAAGCTATATGGGCCGGGCGGTGGTGGCGCACACCTTTAATCCCAGCACTCGGGAGGCAGAGGCAGGCAGATCGCTGTGAGTTCAAGGCCAGCCTGGTCTACAAAGCGAGTCCAGGACAGCCAGGGCTACACAGAGAAACCCTGTCTCAAAAAACAAAAACCAAAAAACAAAACCAAAAACAAAAAAAGAAGAAGCTATATGAACATAATTTATGACGAGATGCTATGAAGAATACTATGCTATAAAAAAAAAAATTGACAGAGGTCTGTCTGAGGGAAAAATTTCAACACATAGTCCTGGAGAGATGGCTCAGCCATTAAGAGCACTTGCTGCTCTTCCAGAGGACCCAAGTTCTCCTCCCAGCACCCATGTCAGGTAGCTCGCAATTGTCTCCTCTGACTTCTGTGGGCACCTACATTCACATACACACACACACACACACACACACACACACACACACACGTACACAGACACACCCACCTGCACATAATTAAAACTAATAAAACTAAACCATTTAAAAAAGGTTAAACATGAAGAGTGAAGAACTGAACATTTGAAAAGCTGAGGAAGGGCATTTGAGACAGAGGCCCCGCATGTTTGATATCCTTCACATAGGAAAATCCTTAAGTGCTGTGCGGGAAACCTAAAGTCAGCGTGCCTCTCATTTGGTAGTGAAACAGGGCCTTTCATGACACTGTAAGGTGTGTCGCACTCCAAACCTGTGAGAGTAGCATGACTCATATTTTAGAAAGCTCCTGTTGTGGCTGGAGAGATGGCCCAGTGGTTGAGAGCACTTCCAGAGGACAGCAAATCAGTGGCCAGCACCCACTTGTGGGGCCTCATAAATGCTTGTAATTTCAACTCCAAGGCACCCAACACCTTCTACTGGCCTCTGAAGGCATCAACACACACACACACACACACACACACACACACACACTCCCACAAACAAAAGTAAAATCTTAGAAAGCTCATGCTGCCTGCTTTGTTTCGGTGAATGGAATTGGGGTAGTAATGCAAGGAACCAGTTGGGAAAGAATCTTCACTATTCAAAAGATGACCTGGACGATTGGTGAGGCTAGCTATAACAGCTGGGTTTAAGATGCAAAGGAGTCACTAGCTTATGTGGGAGCAAAGCCTTGTTTAGTCCTGATGACCAGAGCTGCTAACATGGATGAAGCCTGTAGCAGGATGACAAACATAAGACCTTGTCCCCGTGTCTTCCCATCCCTTGCATATTCTGCAGGTTCCTGGGCCCACAAGTCCAAGTTCCATATTACCTACTGGGGCAGCACTAGTATCTGCCATTAGTGGGGAGCTCACATGACTTGTCTGGAGGTGGGGTGAGTTGGAGAGTCCTGGGTTCTGGAATGTGGTTGGTCTTGGGTTTGGAGGGAGCTGTTTCCTTGGCTCTGTGACCTTCTGGCCCAGGGGTTAGAGGCCAGGAATGGGGAGAGCTGGGGCAGAGAACCAAGTGTTTAGGGCCTAAAGGTGAAACTGGCCATATACAAAGTTGTTTGAAAAAAAAAATGCCTTAAATCATCTATGGGGGAGAAAAACACACAGCACAGTACATATACATTTCTGTACCGTTGTTCTCAAATTCTTCCTTGTGTTATATCTGCATGGCTCAGCTTCATCTTCTACACTTAGTAGAGTCAGCACCTGCCTACCTGGCTGTTTGGACACTGTTTCTACAGTTGGGAAGAATAAGCCTGTCCAAGCATTCGTACTTCCTTTACACGCTGGTATCTAGTGCCTGCCTAAGTGAATGCCTCTATAAGGCAACTTCCCTGTCCTCTGAGAAATGGCAGGGTGTGGAAGGAAGTGCCGGAGGATGGGGAGGAAGCGTGAGGAGGCATCCGGGTCTCCAGCTTAAGCACCAATTGGATGGTGGTGCCGTTTGCTGACGTGGGAAAGGTTGGGGGTTGATTGCACTATGAGTCCCGAGCCTAAGTCTCTACCCAGACCTAAGTCAGCTGCAGGAGGAGCCAGTAAAGGCAGAGCAGCACTCAACAGCCTACTCAACTTCATTAGCGGGAGACACCAGGCCAGGTCCGTTACAGCTCCGTCTTTGTTTCACTTGGTGATAGCCATTCTGAGAATGGAGAGACAAAAAACCAAGACCCAAACACTTTAGCTATGCACAGGCCACAGGGGTTTAGACTTGGCCTCAGGCAAATGGCAGCATTTCATAATGAGTTTGTCAAATAGGATGCAAGTTTTTTTGTCCCTTAGGAAATGGCCATATTAACCGCCTGGTCCATGAGAAAGGGCTTATTTATTTATTTATTTTTCATCTTGGGTGTTGTCTTAATGGCTCTTGGTTTTAAAAAAGATAGACTTGGAGTACCACAGCACCAGGGCCCCTTCTGGCTCAACTGGGACAGTTCCCATCCTCTCGTTCTGACAGTACAGTTTACACTATTAAGTAGGGAGCTGTAACACTAACCTCAAGGAAACCAAGAGTAAAGGGTTTCCTTTACTTTTTTCACTCAGTCAAGCCTGACCTAACAACCAGTTTCCTCTCAATACCACCTAGTAAAGGACTTGAGCCAGCACAGGAAGAAAGACTGCAAGGTAGCCTGGGAAATTAGTGAGAGTATGCCAGCAGCCAGAGGCACCAGAGGAGAACCCTGGGGTGCTGTGAACCCAACAAGGAAGCTCCAAAAAGTCCCATAATATAGAACTCTTTAATGACCAGGTCTCTAATGTGTTCTTGAGACTGAGGCACTATATACTCATCTTTTCATCTTTGAAAATAGACCAACTTATAATCTTTCTTTCTTTCTTTTGTGTTTTTGTTTATTTGGTTGGTTTTTTGAGCCAGGGTTACTCTGCATATGACTGTCCTAGACTCGCTTTTGTAGACCAGGCTGGCCTTGAAATCACCGAGCTCCACCTGCCTCTGCCTCCCAAGTGCTGGGATTAAAGGTGTGTGTCACCATGCCCAGCCTCTTTAGCTTTTTTGAGACAGGGGTTCTCTGTCAGGTATAGCCCTGGCTATCCTGTAACTTGCTCTGTAAACCAGGCTGGCCTGAAACTCATAGATTTGCCTGCTTCTGCCCTCTTGAGTGCTGGAATTAAAGGAGCATGCCACTACCACCTGTAGTCTCATGATTTTTACTAGGAACAAAAGAGGCTGGAGAGATGGCTCAGCCACTAAAGGCTCTCAGCCAAAACTTTAAGCATCAGAAGAGATACCATGCATAATGCACTCACCACAGTAGCTTTGGCCAACTGCATATTGCTCGCTAACTGCTAGCTGTTCCTAAACCCATGCACTCAGTCCCACAAACCTAGTTTATAAAATATTAACAGAAACATGGGGGAACCATTCTTACGTGTTGTTTCATAATGAAAAAACAAGAAAATTTAAGGTGAAATTACATTTAAAGACCTGATGTCTCTAACTTTATGTAAAGTACAAACTGAGTATCCATTCTCTGAAAAGCTGACATATGAAATACTCTAAAGTCTTAAATTTTGGAGGTATCAATATAATGCCATAAAATAGAACATTTCTCACTGATCTTGCAGAGGACCTGAGCTTGGTTCCCAGCACCCAAATCTGGTAATTCACAACCGCCAAAACACTCATGGTCCCAAGCATTTCAGATAAGATATTCAATCCAGAGAGCGTGTAGCTAAACCTTGGGAACTGCAGAACTATGCTTTCTCCATGTCTGTGTCCTTCCAAATAGGTGGTGGCCACACCTCCCTCAGCTGCAGCCAAGACACATCTCTGGGACAAAGGAAATGCTGTGATTTTAGTATTCCATACACAACAGGAGGCCAGTCATTTGCAAATAACACAAGTTAAAAATATTCTTGACTTTCATTTGGCCAATTTTCCAACTTCCATTCTCTTCCTGGAATCTAATAAAAAATAAAATAGGACATTTGATCCCACTCCTCTCTTCTCACACAAATCCCGGCACCCTGCAGAACAAGAGAGCACATTCCTGTCCTGATCCTAGGGTTATGGATGCAGAGGGCTCTAGCCCGTGCATTTGTTCTGAATGATGGTAGACAAAAGACTCCTCCAGTTCATAGTCTGGATGGCCGAGGGAGGGACAGCTAGGCAGCTGTTTTCCAGGGACAGCAAGGAGTGAGGTGGAAGGTTCAAAGCAGTGAGCCCACGTCTCCAAAAACAAGAAGACTACCAAGAAGGCGGGAGTTACTAAATTAATTGTTTTTAATAATTAACTCATCTTTACAGTTTAGACTTCCAAGCAAATAAGTAGCTTCCTGGGACATACAGGGTGTTCAAACTTTCTAAATCTCAGCTTGGGACAGTTGATTTATCTGAAGGCCCTTTCTCCTGATGTGTGTATTCCCTGAAAAGTTCTCTTTATAAAAGGACAATGAAGAAGGTATAATAATACTTTTAAAACTTTGAACATACATTAAAATCCTTCAAGCACAAATAAATCATGGAGCTACTCCAGACCACTGTGACCCACACATGTCAGGCTGTGTCCTGCTCTACTCCAGGCCATCGTCACCCACATGTGTCAGCCTGTGTCTTGCTCCTCCCTTGGACAGGAGCTTCTATTACTATTGTTCATAAGTGGCAAGCCTTCCAGGCCAGTATGCTTCCCACCTCGCCTGCCTTTTTCTTTTGTGTCTTTTTAGCCGTTTGCTTTTTGGTGCTATTTTCACTGCCACATTCACTGACAAAATGTGTTCAGTCACAATGTACCAATATCCTGGCATGTGGAAGAGAATCAGGGTGGATAAGTATAACAGAAGAGGTGCTGTCATTGGGGTGGTCCCCAAAATGTGATCCCTTTAAGTAAAACGTTAACTTTGAACCAAATCTCTCATAATAATGTGCTGTAGGCTGTTGACTTAGCTAATGAGCAGGAAGCCACAGCCTGTTAGGAAATATCTGCCAATAAGAAGGTTACACTTGGGCAGGAGAGGCTGAGAGACCCTCTCCTGATTTGGGGCTGGGCCAGTCAGACACAAGCTGCTTATCTGCGTAGATGGAACAGCCTGGCCCATAGGCCAGGAAACCCTAGCTTTGGGGAAATCACATCAGAGCCATGGCTCAGGTCAGGTGAGTAAATATTGACAGACTGGAGTCCTCTCGGGGTGTAGGGGGGCTGGTTAATGACTATCAGACTCCATTCCAGAAAGACCTTGAAATCTTTACAGAGAGATTGGGACAGAGCGTCTGTCCACAGAGCATTGCTGTCAATTAATCTGTCCTAAAGGTAAGCCAAGCAGGACAGCACAGAGCAGCATGAACTGTGCTCTGTCACAGTTACCACACTGTAGCAAGCCCAAGTGTGTACCGATGGCCTTTGGATGACTCACTGTATGGGGGCGGGGGAAGGGCTAGCCAAGCTCAGGTAGCTTCACTAAGGACTCTCTCTCTCTGTGATGGGTGCTTGGCATTTTGTCACCTTTTCCCCAATGAATCCTCAAAGCATCATTAGTTTCCCTTTGCCTGGTAAAGGCACAAGTGACTTGCCAGATTGATGGGGTTGGCCAGATCCAAAGTCAAGTTCATCAGATTCCCACAATGCTTCTGCCTGACAGTGACAAGTGAAAGCTACATGCATGACATCACCCAAGGCCAAGCAGGATGGGAGGAAGGAGAGAAAACAGGCTAGCTTGTCCATCCAATCAAAGAGGTTTTGATTGAATATATTTTCCCCAAGTGAGCAACTCGCCCTACTGTGGAAACATACTCATCATCACTTAGCATTCTTTAAAAACCAAACCAAACCAAACCAAAGCCAAACAAACAAAACATCTAATTACTCCAAAGAAAGAGACATGCTAAATGGACTGGGAATTTTAGTGTTGAATCATCATCAAATTCCCAACTATCAACCATCAATCTTAAGCAAGAAATTAGTCTTAACTAGCTCAGCTGGATTTAGCCTCTGTCACATGAACAGGGAGGGCTGTGCTTTGCGCTGATATCCCAAAGGAATGAACAGCCCAGTTAGAAAGCATGCCTTCAGTTCACTCTGTCATCATGCCTACCTGCAGGATGAGGCGTCTACAGGTGATGCCCAGCCTGTCAGGGCTTCATCCCTCATCACTTTCAGGAGGATGTTGTCCATAGGTTTCTCCATGAGCTGTGTGTAGGTGCTGTTTCACACCTCCCCACCTCATCAGCTCCTCGTCGCCTTGTGAAGAGAGAAGCGACTTGCCTTAACCCAGTCCTCTCCCACAAAGGATGGCCTGTCGCCACGGCCACTCATATTTCCATCCCTAAGAATGCAAAGGACTCCTTTGTGTTTTTCTTTATCTCATTTGGAATCTTGAATGAGAAATAAAGAGTGACTTATTATTTCCCTAAAACAAACCCTGGGAGTAAATTCCCTAATTTAATAGTTGAGTATAACTTTTAGTGAAAACCCAAAATTTGGTAATGTTCCCAAGGAGCACAGAAAGAGTAGAAACATTTAATGTAAAAAAAAAAAAAAAAACCAACGTAATTGAAGGATAATGCCCCTCAAGTATGTACTAATTGATTCTATTTCCAAGCTATCAAATAGTGAATGCAATTATGAATTCTAGCATTCTCAGACACTTGGGGCTCCATGGGAGATTTAGCTGTAATTTCATTGGCTGAGTTTGCCAATTTATCACTTTCTACCAGCAGGTGTCGCCAGACAAAAGCACATTTGCACAAGGATAGACCAAAGTCCCGCAATTTCCGCCTTCACTCTAAGGTCACATTGTAAACGGAGGTTTCAGCTGAACAGCTAGCATGGATGCCCATAATTCTCAAAGTTTGCTGTGCAGAAGCCTCTGGGCTGCTGTGTGGGCAGCAGGGGTTGTTAAAATGTAGATTGCTGTGCCTCTAGCTGCAGGTCTGATTCAGCAGGTCTGGAGGGGCCCCAGTCATTTTCATTTTAAGCATCAACGTTATGCTCCCTGCATTCCCTGTGTTGTGATGTGGGCTTATAAATACTTGCTCACTGTCTAGACTGGACACGGTTGTCTCATATTCTCAACCCATGAGATAGCTGGGCTACCAGGGAACTTCTTTCTTCTTGCATTCATCCATCAAACATCTGTTGAGCCCTTACAACTTGCCAGTGATCACTGTACAGCATCAAGAAGCTCATCCTGCCAACTCAGGCTTCATCGAGAGATCAATCATTAAATAAAAAAAAGACTGCTTTTTTCAAATCCATCCAGAGGAGAGCCTGGCTTCCACCATGATAAGAAAAAGATCCTTTTCCCAAAAAGAATATTCATGTATCTACAGAAAGTGCTGCCCCCAAAATGGTCCCTAATGGCTAGTTTACTTGACATAAAAGCAACAATGTAATTGGGAATGAATCTTATTACTATGATTTTAAACACAGAAAAAAAATCCATTAGTATCTGAAAATCAAAATGTTACCATGTTTTACTGCCACATTAACTTTATAAATCCAAGTACAATAACAACTCTGGTAGTGTGAACTGCTGGAGTGAGGTCAGTAAAGTGTTTACTGTGTAAGCATGGGATCTGAGTAGAATCCTCAAAACCAAGAGGAGCTGGAGAGACGGCTTAGTGTGGAAGAGTGCCTCGTGCTCTACCTAAGGACCCCAGATTGATTCCCAGCATCTGTGCGAAAACAGAGCCAAAGCACCTGTAACTAACTCCAGCTCTCTGGTGTCCAATGCTCTCTTCCAAATTCTCTGGGAACTTTCACTCAGGTACACAAGCCTAGTAGTCACAGACACACACACATACGCATACACACACACACACACTAAAGTAAGATGAAATCTTTTGAGGGAGGGAGGGAGAGAGAGAGAGAGAAGAGAGAGAGAGAGAGAGAGAGAGAGAGAGAGAGAGAGAGAGAGAGAGAGAGAGAGAGAGAAGAGAGACAGAGGTGGAGAGACAGAGAGAGAGCTCGATGGAAGGGGAGAGAGAGAATTTCATACCACTTGATGCAATCTAGAGTCATGTGAGAGAAGGGAACCTCAGTTGAGAAAAATGCCTCCATAAGGTTGGGCTGTGAACAACCTGTAGGGCATTTTCTTAATTGGTAATTGATGAGGGAGGAGGAAGGCCCAAGCCATGGTGGGTGGTTCTATCTCTGAGCTGATAAACATGGATTCTATAAGAAAGCAGGCTGATCAAGCCATAATGGGTAAGTCAGTGAGCAGCACCCCTCATGGCCTCTGCTTTAACTCCTGCCTCCAGCCCTTGTTTGAGCTCTACCCTGACTTCCTTGGATGATGGACTATGGTGTGGAAACATAAGGAAAAAAACCCTTTCCTCCTCAACTTGCTTTTGGTCATGGTGTTTCATTATAGCAGTAATGACCCTAAATAAGACAGGCAGGCAGACAAAGAGAGAGAGGGTAGGGGGAAGAGAGAAAGGGGGGAGGGAGGGTGGAAGGACGGGGTGGGGTGGGGAGTATGATGGCCATGCTTGTAACCCCAGCACTGGGAAGGCAGAGATAGATAGATCACTGAGAGTCTCTGGCCAGCCTGTCTGGTTCAGTTGATGAATTCCAAGCCAGTGAGTCGGCTCAAAGTACAAAGGTGGGAAGCGTTCTGAGGAGCAACAGCTGAAGTTGACTTCTGGCACGTGGGTGTGTACGCATGCACACATACACACACACACACACACACACACACACACACACGGAAGGTAAGTTACATAGCTACAACTGAAATAAAAACAATTCTGTTAAACACCTTAATAAAAAGCATTCATCTGCATGCCAAACACAGGGAAAACCACTATTCAGTGAACAATCTCACCATATCCTGAGTCCAGCCACATTTTTTTTTTTTAATTTCCTGACCATTAGAAAATTTCTTACACTAGAACAGAGTTTGTAGTCATGAAAACAACCATTCACTATCTTATCTTTCCCTATGTGCTTAATACTGCAACATCCCAGGGGCAGTGGGCGCCACCAGCTTCTGTAGCACTCCTCAGAGACAGAGGCCTCCCTTCCTCCCTGGAACTAAGTCAGTCTTGGGACTGCCTCAATTATTCATTTTCCTCACATTCTGTTTGGTAAATGGGAAATGCCCGAGTCTCCAACAGAAAGCCTTTTGCTCCTTAGGACAAGCGCATAGTCTTAAGTTAGGCCTTGGTGTCAACTGTGCAAATCAGAATCCTATAATGGTGACTTAAAGAGGAAAAGGATCAGTCCTGCTGGATGTGGCCAAAAGTGAGCAAGGCCAGATCTGGAGAGCTCTGGGACGATGGCCTGCCTTTCCGTGCTGATATTGTCAGTGTCTAGGTTTCGGGTAGGCTTATGAAATTACAGCTGTCCCTCTAGTAGAAAAGAAAGGGGGGACAAAAAAGGGGGCACCTACATCAGGAGGACAAACTTTCTTGGGAATACCATTTTACTGCAGCTTGCATCTCCTTAGTCAGATGGCCACCTCAAACCTGAGGGAACTATGGTAAGGTGTTGCCCTTGGCCCACTGGCACGACATCTGGCTAACATTCACGAGGAGGAATGGTACAGTCGACACTGGGTAGGGCGATTAGCAGTCACTAGCGCAGCCAGATTGAAACGGATGACTAACACGTTAATTGACAGGTGAAACAGAAATATGTCTTTGTAATCACTAGACTCTTTTATGGCTCTGGGATGAGATTATAGAAACGGTCTATTTTCCCACATCATCCCATCGGCTATCGCTCTCCTTTCTAGCGCATCTCTTTTTCAAGCAGATATCTTTCCCAGGCATTCTCGGAATGGGTTCCACTTGTTTGTGTGCAGGTACAGGCTGACCTACAAAAAAATAATGCAGAGTCATCTCCCTCCTCCTGCTGCCTGCCCACCGTGCTGTTAACAGAGCCTAAAAATCACCCAAGCACAAACATCCTCTGCCAGTTCAGACAAAGTACACCCTGAATTCAGATGCTTAATGGAAAAGCATAGGGAACACTGGGGACACCCAGCCTAGAGTCCTACCCTTATGATAGGAACGCCGCCAGCTTCTTAATAAAACTGATGCCACGCAGAAGCTCCCCAGGGCATCCCAGCCTTGCTCGTCCATTGTGAGCTGGCTTTACGGACCCATGCAGCAAATGCATCACCACCGCTCAATGCCAGGCTGTCAGATTCAGTCCACTGCGCCTGTGCTGTTACGGAATGAACTATATCATCAGCATTCATATTGCTAAGTCACCTTAAAATGAGGTTATGCTTGGGATATTGGCGAGGGAGGGCTGTATTCACCTGCAGTGGAAATTCCCCCACATAATAGTCGGTTCCCATACAAAGAGGTCAGCAGACTACAGCGGACACCGCAAGCCAGTGCCCAGGCACTTCCTTACTGCTTCATCTTGTGTGTTTTCTACCTTCAAGGTTATTTCATTATCCAGGAAGGCTGCGGGACTTCTAGCCACCATGCCTGAATCCCGGCCATCAGGACAGTAGAAGCCAATTAAAGGACAACGGCTCTTTGCCTAGCAGTTACCTGTCATTGCCCCTCACATCCCACTAGAACTGAGTTACAAGGTCACAGTTCACCTACAAAGCAGGCTGAGGAGCACAGTCCCTGTTTGGGGTGACTATGCTCTTTTTAGAAATCAGGTGACTGCTACCCTCAAAGACTAAAAAACAGAAAGGACTCTATTGGGAGATGCAATGTAGTCTTGGCAACTCCAATTCTTTATCCACATCAGCAGTATAAATATTCAACTCTTCAAGGCCAAGGGGAGAAGCTCACACTTATTCTGCATCATTGTTGCTCATAGTTACTCGGCACCATCTTAGGTGCTTTACAAGTAACAATGCAGTTAGTACCGTTACCCTATTACACAGGATAGGAAACAGAGCCCAGGGGTCAAGGCCGTGCAGTTCATCCGAAGTGCAGCCTTCTCTGGAGCTCCCTATGGTTTGGTTTTTCCATTAATGACTACTTTGCCCACATGTCTTCTTATGGCTGTTTTGGACTCAATTGTAAGCGCACATGTAAGCTCCACACAACACGGAGCATCTGACAGGCATGTGTGGTTTATTACTCTGCTGATGGCCCATGGAACTTCCTTAGAGTCCCAGCTGTCTGCAAGCAGTAAAGAAACGTGAAGGCCTAGAAGTAGGAAAAATAGTGAGGAAAATAAATCTCTTAAAATTTTTGTTTTCTTTTTCTTTTACTTTTAGGAAGGTAGCTAAATGAACAAATTCAAGTGAAGAAGAAACTCTGACACTAGAATTTTAGGGCTGTTTCAGCAGCTAACACCTAATGGCCTTACTGTGCTGGTTAGTTCTAACTGTGCACTCGATGAAACGTAGACTGACCAGGGAAGGAAGTTTAATGAGGAATTATCTATAGCAAATGTGGGCATGTCCATGGGGACTGTCTGTCAGGGTACTTTACCACAGAAACAGGAATGAAACCAGAACATGTATCCACTGAGCATGTGGAGAAGGAGGCAGACTCAGTGCACAGGGCTCAGAAAGTCAGGCAGACTCCGGCCAGTCCTACAGAGGTGACACGGGAGCTCTTGTACAGCATGAAGAAACTTGGCATTTAGTATTGGTGACATAAGGAAGATATAGGTGATCCACTGTATGTTCGCAATTACCATACATGTTCATTCCTATGTAGGGATGGATGGAAATGGCTTACTGTGCACCATAAAAGTGTGGTGGAAACCTAAACCTCACTGTGGAAGTGATAAAAGGTGGGACAGTTCAGAAGTTATCAGGCCAGACATAGATTAGTGGCATCACTATGGGTGAGAGTTCACTTCCTGGGAGAATGGATTCTTTATAAAAATGATGTTTGTGGTCGGGGGTGGGGTGGGGTGGTGACATCTTTAATCCCAGCACCCAGGAAGCAGAAGCAGGTGAATCCGAGTTTGAGGCCAGCTTGATCTACAAAGTGAGTTCCAAGACAGGCAGGGCTGCACAGAGAAACTCTGCCTTGAAAAAACAAAAAATGAACAAACAAACAAAGGATGAGTTCATTCTTGTCATCTCCCTCCCACCTCCAGGTGACATAGCGGGAAGGTTGTCACAGATACACAGTCCTGACCTTGAACCTCTCTGCCTCTGGAACTTTAAGAAATGTGTCTCTTCTTTAGCAGTTTCAGGTATTTGTTAGAGCCAGACAACGTGGACTAATACAAAAGTGTAAAACCATTCCAACAAACTTGGTACAATGGAACAGGAAAAGACATCCTTTCTAGTGTCTTCATGAACTATCTAGATGGTTAAAGGAATGGGGTTCAGCTCTATGGTAGAGCACTCACTTGCCCATGGAGGGCCCTGAGTCTCAGTTGTAGTACAACAAACAAACAACCAAGAAAAAGAAGCAAAGGACTTTAATGGGTGATTCTGACTTCTCAATATGAGCCCCAACAATAAGGTAAGACTTTGGTTTCTAAATACCAGTTTGGATTGAAGGGAACTTGGACTCCTTTATGACTTGAGTGATGACAGAGCTGAGACAGGGGATGCACAGAGGAGCAAGGCATCTCATGGTCAACAAATAAGGAAGAGCTTAATTAATGACAAGAGAGGTCAAAAGGACAGGAGCTAGCATGAATGAGCTCTTATTGGTCAAATGTAAGATCATTTGGATATAAAAAAAAATTCATAGTAATGAAACAAATCCAACATCTGATATTTATTCTTCACCAAATTATGCAATTGTTTAATACTAACGTGTATTTGTTTACGGTGTTTATGAGATGAATAGGGAACAATTTAGGAGAGCCAGGAAGCTCTTCTTTCCAGCAGGACACCACAGAATAAAGTCAGGGAAAACAAGGGAACTGGAAAATTACCATCTGGCGAGAGCCACTGTAACATTCTTTTCCTTTAGGAACCATATGAAAAGATGCTGATGCTAGTGGCTAAGAGGATGACGAGTGTCATAGTCTGCCGGCTTGACACAAACCTAGACACAGCTGGGAAGAGAGCACCTCAACTGAAGAGTCGTCTCCAGCAGATGTTTGTGGGGCATCTTCTTGACTGCTAATCAATGCAGCAGCAACCTCTCAGGCAAATAAGCCCATTTATGTCCTAAGCTGTTTTTGGTCATGTTGTTTATCACAGTAATAGAGACTCTGCCTAGGACAGTAAGAAACAAGACTTTTACACAGGTTCAAAACATCTCCCTCTAAGGCACTAATTAAAAGGGGCAACAGTTTCTTTGCAGCACACACACTAAGACCATCTACCTGAGCAATGTGACTGAAGTTTACATCATTCTAACTTCATGGAGATAGGACAGGCAGGGGCCAGGTGCCTCCTGACGTGAAGTCCGGAGGATACAGTGTGAGGCACAGCTGTCAGCATTGCTTTGCCTCAAGATCTATTTAGAAGGAACGTTAAGACAACTCAAAATGAAGAATATTCTATACAACAAATGGCATGGTTCTTAAAAAAATGTTGTCATGAGTGACAAAGAAGGACCAAGGAATCAGTCCAAATGAAAGGATGTGAATGAGATATTAAAGGTAAACTCTGTGGGTGATCCCAGCTGGGAACACTGACTAGAACATTCTTTTCTCTCAACAACAACAACAGACAATTGTGAGAAAATATAAAAGAAATTAAAAGAATGTCTGTGACTCCAAAGGAAGAAGGGGAGAGAGGGAGGTGGAGGAATAACAATAGAGCAAATGTAATAAAACACACTCAGGGACTCTGATGAGAGGAGAATAATTCTTTGAATTTTCACCCTAATTCTCTGTAAGACAAATTACCTCAAAACAAGCTGAAAATACTAGCTAACAGTGCCATTAGCTTTTATGCTTTCTGGAAAATTTATATATCATAAATGTTGCCACTTTAAGATGTGCACGTTGGTGGCATTCAATACATTTCTACAGTTATACAACCAAAAGTACCATCTCACTCCAGAATATCTTAATCTCCCCATCAGAAGCCTTACCATGGCACTTGCTGACATGCGCTCTCACTCTATCAACTTTGCACTTTGTGGACCCTTAATGTACACGGATACCATGAGATACAATGTGTCTGCTGTTGTATCTCATTTCCTTCATGTATTTTCAAGGTTCATTCGTATTACACCATGTATCAATAATGAATTCCTTTTTAAACTTTATGATGCTCATGTGTATGTGTGATGTGTGGGGGATGAACCTGCCACCATGTGCATGTAGAGGTCAGAGAAAAGACCGCTTTCAGGACACCGGTCTCCCCGTTCCACCATGGGTCCTGGGCACTGAACCCAGGACATCAAGCTCGCATACCAAGCACTTTCACCCACTGAGTCTACTCACTGGCCTCTGATTCCTTTCTATGGTTGGCTTTTTCACTGCATGGAAATATTTCATCTTGTTGTTGGTCACCTGCAGGACAATGAGCTGTTGTTCTTTTTGAGTTGTCAGTAGCATTGTCATGGAGGCATCTGTACAGCTTTTTTAAACATCCATTTTCAATTACTCTGGGGATATACCTAGGTATAATAGCTGGGTCATAAGGAATTCTGGGTTTAACTGACTGAGGACAGCTGAACACCAGCATCACAGGAGGGTTCTCATTGCTCTGTGTCTGTAGCAGGACTTGCTGGTGTCCAGGACACTACAGCCATCTAGTAGCTATGAAGTTGTATCTCATTGCTGTTTTGATGGGTAGTGAAGTTCAGCATCTTTAATGTTCTTCATGACATTAAAAAGGTCTTTAGAGAAAATGTTTATTCAAGTCCCTTGTTCATCTTGGGTTATCATGTTAATTGTAGGAGTTCTTTATATATGTGGCTTTTAGAATCTGGTTAGAGATACAATCAGGAACTACTTTTTTTCCATGTGTTTTACTACTTTGTCTCGTGTGTGCATGTGTGTTGTGTGTGTGTGCCCCTGTGTGCTGGTATACATGGAGCCTACAGGGAGGTTACATGTCTTTCCTCAACCGTATTTCACAATTACACACACACACACACACACACACACACACACATTTAATTTTGAAACAGGGTCTTGAACCTGAAGCTAATGGATTCAGGTAAGCTTTCTTGCCAGCTAATGGGCTTCAGGCATCCATCTGTCTCTAATCCCCCAGAGCTGAAGATACAAGCATGTGCCACTATACTTGGCCTTTTACATGCTTCTGGGGAGTTTGAACAAGCATGAGAACTAGGTCCTCATGCTTGATATTTGTGATACATGTTCCCTCGTATTCTGTGCTTGCAGACTTCTGCATAAACGTCTTGTATCAACTTGGTTAAATTTATCTGTCATTGTTTTATCCCCTTTGGAGTTACTGTAAGTGAAACTATTTTCTTTTTTCATATTTTATTAATTTATTCATATTACATCTCAATTGTTATCCCATCCCTTGTATCCTCCCATTCCTCCCTCCCTCCCTCCCGCTTTCCCCTTACTCCCCTCCCCTATGACTGTGACTGAGGGGGACCTCCTCTCCCTGTATATGCTCATAGGGTATCAAGTCTCTTCTTGGTAGGGAAACTATTTTCATTTCTTTTTCAGACTGTTCACTGCTAGTGTGTAGAGACAAAAATGGCTAATGCCATGTGTTGACCCTGTATCTTCCAACAATGTTTTGTTGGAATTCATCTTAAGGATTTCTCTGTGTGTATGAGTTATTTTTGACTTTACATATCATGATGCCATCCAACACAGGGGGCTTGAATCATTCTTTTGAAGTTATGTGCTTTTACTTATCTTTACCTAATTTTCCTTCATAGAACCCTCAGTACAATACTGAATAGAAATGGCATTCCTTTGTCTTCTTGATCTGGAGGGATCTTTTATTCTTTTATCAGTAACTATGATGTTATTTATCTGTTTGTTTGTTTGTTTTCATAAACATCTTGTAACTGGCTGAGGAAGTCCCTTCTCTCCCCAGTTTGTTGAGGGTTTCTTTTTCAGTCATGGAAGGACTTTGAATTCGGTCACTAGCTTTGTCTGGACGCACTGAGCTGGTTATGTTGGGTCCTGCTCCATCTCACGAATGTTTTGCTCACCCTTGCATTTCTCTGGATGAATGGATGTCCTTTGGCTCAAAACAGAGCTCTCTGGATATGCCATTGGACTTCCATCTGCTCATCTCTCGAAATGTCTTCATCTAAATTCCCAAGGGATAATGGTCTACAGATTTTTTTTTTCTTGTGATGTCTTTGACTTGTTATCAAAGAACATGTTCCTCTTCTATGTTTTGGAATAGTTTTAATTATCAGTGTTAACTTTTCTTGATCACGTCATTTAAAATTTTGAGTTTTTTCATCTTTTTGAAAGAGCTGTCAATTCATTCTTTCATTTATTTATTCCTTTCATTGATTTCCACTCTAACCTTTATTTTCATCAGTTTAAGTATGTTGTATCATTTTCTTTTATCTCTGGATATTCTGTATTTTCCTTGTGTCTTAAATGGTTATTCCAGAATATGCTCTTCATTTGTACATACCTGTACACTTACTGAAGTTCCTTGTAAATACTTTCAAATTTCATTTCTTTTGACCTAGAATGTACTTTCCATAATAAAATCTTTTACAATTTACTGTTACTTTTTTGTGTCCTGTTTTATAGTTTAAGACAGCATTCCAGGTCCTGTTGAGAACAGTGCTACAGAGTAGGGCATGCTACAATGCATAGCTAGTTAGTTGTTTTATGGTGTCATCGCTTCTATTTCCTTATTTATTGTTGGTCTAGTTGTTTATCCATATTGAAGATGGAAGCCAAGCAGTGGTGGTACATATCTTTAACCCCAGCAGTCAGGAGGCAGAGGCAGGTAATCTCTGCGTCTAAGGCCAGTCTGAACTACAGAGTGAGTTCCAGGACAGCCAGGACTACATGGAGAAACCCTGTCTCAGAAAACAAAAGAAAGAAAGAAAGAAAGAAAGAAAGAAAGAAAGAAAGAAAGAAAGAAAGAAAGAAAGAAAGAAAGAAAGAGAGAGAAAATAGAAGGATTAAGTCCCAACTATTAGTCTAGATTAATCTACTTCTTCCTTTAATTCTGTCAGATTCTGTTTCTTAAATATGTGTGTGTTTACATACAGATATGTAAATGCACATGTATATGGAAGCATGAAGTCAATCTTGTATGTGTTCCTTTGGTGCCTTCTACCTTGTTTTTTGAGACAGGTTCTCTCACTGGCTTATAACTTGAAAGCAGGCTAGGCTGTAAGTTCCAGGGATCCCCCTGCCTCTGTCTCCCCAGTAATGATATAAGTGAATGCTATCATACGTGGTTTGTTATGCGGGTTCTGGGGGACAGAACTCAGGTCCTTCTGTTTGTACACCAAGCACTTTATGGAATGAGCTATCTCCCCAGTCTGCTGCGTGAGTTTTTGGTTTTCTCACCAAGTGCACATATGTTTATCATTGCTGTGTGTTATCAGCAGACCATTTAGTCACTATTAAATATCATCATCTAGTCACAGCCTCTTTTGTCTTGGTACTTGCTTGCCTAGTGCTGATGTAGGCGGCTTGCTTTTGCCTACTGTTTGCACAGAATACTTTTCTTTTTTTTAACCTTCTACTTTCAACCTAATTAATGTGCTTTTGGATCTAAACTGAGTCCGTTGGAGATGTCATATAGTGGTTTTATGGTCTTTTTTTTTTTTAAACACATTCCTCTGATTCTGACTTTTAACCAGAAAGTTCTATCTATTAGCATTCAAAATAATCATCAATGAGTGAGGGTTTCCTTCTGCCATTTTGGTCTTTGTTTTCTGTATATCCAAAGCTTCTCGTGTCTCTCAATCTTCCACCACTAGATTCTTTCATATGTCTTCAAAAAGAAAATTGTTTTGTTGTTATGCACTTATAGATTAGTGCTGCTCTCAGCCTGGGTGGAGACAGTTCTTTTTGGTTAGCAGTTAATGCAGCTCTTAAGTGGTAAAAGTGATGAGAAGTGGCTGTTTGGTGTTTGGCTGTAAACGAGGCCTCTCTCTCTTTCTCTCTCTCTCTCTCTCTCTCTCTCTCTCTCTCTCTCTCTCTCTCTCTCTCTCTTTCTCTCTCTCTCACACACACACACACACACACACTCCACACCCCACACCACACCACACATGGGAACATTGTGGGAGAGGAAATGGAAAGACTGCAAGTATTGGACTGGGCCTGACATGACCAGACCATGGCACTCATGATTTCACAGGAACCACAGTGACTTGTGCAAGACCTGGACAAGACCAAGCCTGCCAACATTTTATCAAGAACTGGGAAAGGGCTCGTGAGACACCACCTTTTCCTGGGAGCTGCTGGCAGTTGGTGGATACTAGGGAGACGGGTGTCATTTCCTCAGTGATGTAATCACTGGTACGCTGCCTATGCTCTAGTAAATAACCCCATGCCAATGTTCACCCTTAGATAAGCTCAGTAAATCATTAAAAAAGAGAGGGAGATGTGGTAGCAGAAGGGAGAAGGGCTTCATAAGGAGAGAGAGAAGGTAATGGGGAATAAAAATGATCACAATTCATTATTTAAGAATACATGTATAAATCTGCCAAACATAAGCAATTTATGGATTTTTTTTAATAGAGTCTTGTGTAGCCAAGGCTGGCATCAAACTCAAACTCATAATCCTCCTGCTTCAACTCCCTAAGTGCTGAGATTACTGCCAGGCACCACTATACTTAACTAATCAAAATTTCTACCATGCTATTATTTTGATTTCTTTCTCACTTGCTTTTTTTTTTTTTAAATATACTTTCAGTTATTTTGTTTTTTTCTTTCTTTTGGTCTTTTTCGAGATGGGGTTTCTCTGATTAACAGCTTTGGCTGTTCTGGACTCTCTTTGTAGACTAGGCTGGACTCGAACTCACAAAGATCCGCCTGCCTCGTCCTCCAGAGTGCTGGGATTAAAGGAATGTGCCACCACACCCTACCCAGTTACTTTCTTAATGCTGCCCTGATGGTTACAATTGACATCTCAAGTTAGCATCGAGGTGAGTCTGAAGTAACACCAATTTAGTTTCTATAATAAACTAAACTGTCCTTATCCTGCCATACCCACCACATGATGTTACCATCACGTATTACTTTAAAAAAAAAAAAAAAAAGAACAATACTTTAGCCATTTTTGTTTATCACCGAAATCCAGAAAATTCCCCAAATATCTTTTCTCTTGAGTTTCTTACACATCCCAGGAATAGTATCTCTGAGCATCTTGCTGCCCATTAGCCAAATAAACTTTTATGAGCCGCCTGCCATGCAGTTTCACCCAAGTTCTCTTGCTCATAAGTTCCTTTGGAGAAGCCAGGCCTTCTGGGATTGTTTGCACTCAGCTTTCAGAGTTTAGTGTGTGGGCCACTTCTGCTTATTTTCCTGTAGCTTTGATTAGTTGCTTTTGGGCAGAGCTCTTTGCTGAGCAATAAAGACCGCACAATGCTTCTTGCTGATCTTTTGTTTTATTCCATACTAGCTGGACCTGAAATTTCCCTAAGACAGAAGTTAAGGGTATGCCACAAAGGACACAATTGCCTTCCTGCTGCCTTCAACTCAGTTCCCTTGGCTGAGACCTGAGGGCCAAGTTCACCCCCAGCTCTTCCAGCACCTGAGTGCTGCTGAACTCGGACTCACGAAGTTAATTACCACTCAACTTCACTGTCTTGACTTCCTACTGAACAGTGGCTCAGGAAGAAGATGTGTTACAGCTTTGTGCATTGAGGTGCCAGTTCAGATAGATTTATAGTTACTGCTTTAAGCATAGAGAAAAAAGGCTAGAGGCAAAACCACAGTGGTAGCTTTATATTTACCTGTGGCTATACCTGCTGCTTGTTTCCTCCCTTCTCCCTTTCTTTTTGGATATAGCTAAAGTAAATATCTACTGTTTTTTACATTTCTGCCAGAAAGACACTAACATTTTTTTTTCTGAAGAGTAGGTTGAGCAGCAACAAACATTCTCAGATTTTTTTTTTTTAATCTGGGAGTGTCCTTGTTCTTCCTTTTGTCTGGGGGACCATTATTATTGGATAAATAATGCAGACTTGGTGTATTTTTTCCTACATCACTATAAATATTTTATCTCATTGTCTTATGGCTGTCCTAATTCCTGATAAGTATCAATGAATAATTCTATCATTAACAACAGTTTATGTATAATGAGTTATTGAACTCACGTTGTATGCAATACTCTCTTTGCTTTTGTCTTTATCAACAATTTGATTACGGTGGCTCTCTTAGAATATATTCTACATGAAGTTTGTTGCGTTTCATGAATGTGCAGATTTATATGGGGTTTTTTGTTTGTTTTTTTCAATACAGGGTTCCTCTGTGTAGCCTTGACTATCCTGGACTTGCTTTGTAGACTAGGCTGGCCTCAAAATCACAGTCCCAAGTACTGGGATTAAAGGCATGCACCACTGCTGCCCGGCTTTATATGGGTTTTTAAATTTTCATTTAAAGGCTCTGTAAGGTCAATGGCTGGGTGGTACCAGAGTCTCTACTAAATTTTTTTTAATAGATTATATTTTATTTCTTTTTGTGCCTTGTAATTTGATAATGTGTCAACTTTGGAATTAGAGTCTACTTCCAGGGGTATGTGTGTGTGTGTGTGTGTGTGTGTGTGTGTGTGTGTGTGTGTGTGTGTGTGTGTGTTTTGTATGTGTATGTGTGTATATCTTTGTTCTAATGTGTGTGTTGTATATGTTTGTGAATGTCTGTGCATCTGGTGTGTGTTGTATATGTGATGTGTGTGTATGTCTGTGTGTCTGGTGTGTGTATGTGAGTGTGCATGTGTGTGTTTGTGTGTTTTAAAGACACATTCTCATGTACTCCAGACCGGCCCTGAACTTGTAGTTGGTCATATAGCCAACTATGACCTTGAATTTCTGATTCTCCAGCTCTCACTCCTGTCCCCTCCTAGACTGCTAGGACTACCGGCCTGCATAAGCATATCTGTTTTTATGCAGTGCTGGGGATCCTGCATGCTGCTGCACGCTCTTCTAACTGAGCTGTGTCTCTAGCCCTCCCCAGGTGTCTTTCTTCCTTAAGTTGTTGTTTCCTGTGGGGTGCAGTTACGTATCTAGCCACCTCTCTAAACGATGGGGATTTTGTTGTTGTGCTTTGTTTTGTTTTTGGTAAAGATGGCATTCAACCTAAACTTTGGTGTGCGGTCACTGAAGTCTCTATCTGGCTCGTATTGCGATAGCTTCTTTTAGTGCTTGGACCCCGCATGCCTCCCAAGCATCATTTTCTAGTCTGCGTATTAGCTTTGTGTGTGGCAGTGCATAATGCTTCACAAGGATGCTTCCATCTCTGCTTTAGCTTGTGTCCTGAAGTCACCCAGGTGACGACGCAAGGTCTCAGCCTTTTCTTTCTTTCTCCTCCCTGCCTCTTCTTTTTCTGCACATAGACCAACCAAAACATATAGGTAGCCTTTAAATTTTCTGGGTATATGCAAGAGCATCTCAAAGATTTTGTTCTCAAATCCATGTCCAGGCCTAGACTTTTTCTTCCCAGGCTTTTTCACCTGTCTGCTTCTTGCCCACGTCATACACGTATCATACACAGCTAGAGTACGCTATTGTTCTTGGGAGTATTGGCCTCTGAGTGTTTCTGATAGACATCGCTGTAGCTGTTGCTTCAGATGTCAGAAGGGTCTAATGAAGGTGAAACAAAGATCCTGGAGCTGAGCCTTTTCACAGTCTGCACATCAGTCAAAGCAACATTTTTTAGAACGAGAGCCTTACTGGTCATGTGGCCCCAGAAAGCCACTGTGACCATGGGTTCTGCTGCCACACCCTCAGCTGCCACTCAGCTAGTGGGTAGGGATATTATCAGTCTTGTAAGCTAACACACCTTGATGGGCTTTTATTAAATTTTCCTCCCTTAGCACTCTCCTGCTTGTAAGTTACTGTTCATTATTATTACATTGTTAAGATTCCGGAGTCTGGCAAAGTGGATGTGACAGTTTTTGCCAACTTAATCATTCCTTCAGGAGAAGGAGGAAGTCTTTAAATGTCCTAATCTGGCACTTCAGTCACCTCACCCCAGCATTAGCTTCTCTACACAGAGACTCTAGCCTGCTTTGTTTGGTTCTGTCTTCTCAGTTCACAATATAGACAGCAAAGATTCTGATTATGTGTTAGGTAATGCTTTGAGTGAATGAAAAAATTACCACTAAACTTTATTAACTTTCCTTTAAGATATTATTCTTCTCATTTTTACAAGGAAGACACTGAACCTCCCAAAGATTTCCTAGCTCCCTGAGATTACATAATTTATAGAGGCAGAAATAAATTGCATCCCATATCTATGATGCCAAGGCCTTTTCTCTCTCCTGTGTGTTATGCTGGCTTTTCTAGGTATCAGACAATGAGGAAATGCCAATTGTGTTGTACGTAGCTGGTTTTGAAGTGTGTCCCTATCCACCTCTGTATTTGCTACCAGAATAACCCTACAGCGGTAGCTGAATGTGTTTCCTCTTATAGGCACAGAAACTAAGGCACAGAAAGGGAAAATAATCTGTAATTGGATTGAAGGGTTGGAGATGAACCCAGATGTTTCAATTCTGGCATTTTATCTTCTCTGTAATGCAAACACAGCTTTCAGCTTAACATGGTTCTCTCTCTTCTAATGCATTATTGCATGGAAACCAAGACCTGGAGATTCACACCTGACTCCCACCTGAACCCCTTATACCAATCAAACATCCAATTCTATTGATTTCACATCTCATTCATTCTTAAAACATATCCCCGCGTCGCCCTTCTGTTGCTGCAATCCACGCTAGAGACTTCATCTTTGCTCATCTGACACATTACAAAAGCTCCTCGCTGCTTTTCCTAACCTGGAACATCACTACACTCTATACTCCTTACGTAGAGAGATCCCCCCCCCCCAGCCAAATGTAAATATCAAGCATCTCTTTGCTCATTGAGCCCCCAATATCCATAAAATCAAATATCTTAGAATGGCCCATAGGACCTTTGAGATCTGACCTCTTTTAACTTCTCCAGTCCCTTGTTCCCAGATGTGTTCTTTAGTACAGAACCCAGACACATTATCTACACACACACACACACACACACACACACACACACACACACACACACACACACACACACCACTCTTCTGATAGAACACCCTGCCCTCAAAGGCTTGCTTACTTACTATATCTCCACCTCCCATCCACCTTCAGGTGGGTCTCCCTGCACTCATGAGCTAAAAACTCTGTTAGCGCAACTGGTACACTCTAGTGCAAGCACCTGTTTATCTCATCACTGTCTTAAACAGACTGAACTTGTGAACAGTAGAGACTAGGCAGTTCTTTCTTCCTGCTTAAAAATAAAAGCCTTGCATGCGCATGTGCAGATGTGAAGGCTAGAGGTTGCTGCTGAGGAGTCCTCTATCCTTCTCCACCATATTGTTTTTAGAGAGGGTCTCTCACTGAACCTGGAACTTGCTGTTCAGGCTAGCCCTGCGAGACAGCAAGCATCTCTATCCATCTGTCTCCAGCCCAACCCCCAGCACTGAGGATACAGGCACTCACACTGCCACATCCTGCTTTTACATAAGTTCTGGGGAGCCAAACTCAGGTCTTTATAAAGCAAGTACTTTACCCATGGAGCCATCTCTCCGGGCAGGATACTTTTGCACCCAGTGTTTTGTTTTGTATATGTGTTATCTCATTTATTGCTCAAGGAGATAGCACAGGAGGAGAATGGGACTCAAACACAAGTTAAACAACTTGTCCCAAGTCAAGTATTTAATGAGAGGGAACACAGTTGGCATTCGCAGTATTATGAAAACTGCGTGTACTGCCTTCTACTACTGGATAAAATTCTACAGATGCCAGTGTGTTTTTCTTTTCTTTTTACAGTTCAAGGAAGCTCAGTGTATTTAATGTCTCAATGTACTATGCCCATATTCGCTCTAAAATTGGAGGTATTTGTTACGTCTTGCCTGCCTTTTGCTTTTAATAATATTTCTGTATGGATGCCTTCTGGGAAAGAGTATAAATATGTAAACATGCATACACTAAAAGTAAATTATTTCTGGTTAATGTAAAAACAAACAGACAGTTAAGGGGACAAGCAGGACAGCAAAGCAGGCGCTTTTCTCTGCAGCCACCTCAATCAGGTTAGGTTGGGAACTGAAACCCAGAGATTACAGATATTCATTCATCAGGCAATGGAAAAACCCTTTAGAGCCTAGAAAAATGGTTTACAGACCTCCACATTTTCTCTAACATACTTCTTTGTACACTACAGAGATTTTGCCACAGAGCATTGAGCGGGAGAGTCATTGGCATTTCCAACAGCCAGTAACTTAGAGAACCAGAGCTCGAATGAATTTACTCATCTGTCACCAGCTTCCCCCCCAAAAGAGGTGACATCATCCTAAGGGTAGGTAGGCCTCCATGGAAGCAACCTGCCTCAAAAATATGCAACAGCGGCATATAGGAAGACTGTCTGGCATGGATTTCTAGTCCACACACAATGCGTGTGTGTGTGTGTGTGTGTGTGTGTGTGTGTGTGTGTGTGTGTGTGTGTTTGATAAAGCACATATCTAACCAGTCACCATGCTTGCTGCCCTTCCCTGCTGCCCTCTTCTTCTCCCAAGCTCCTTGGGACATTGCTCCAGCCTGTTGATATCCTCATCTCTTGCTACACTTGCACTTTTCTTTCCAGACTCCACGCACCTAGGTCACTTCCCTGTATAGAGCCTGCTATAGGCTCCCTAAAATTCAGTGTAGGTGGGAGTACATGAGTGTACCCCATCTTCTCCACGCTCACACATCTGCACCTTCTTTGCTCTGGACATCCCCAGAAAGCCAGTACCTTCTTATGTTGTCATGGTTGTCTAGGTGATTCTGTTTTCCTCCATCCTACAACTCTGTCTTAGTTTAATGTCACTGGCCCTTCACCTTCATCATCTGGGTAACTCATCTTCACCCTTCACCACTTAGGGAGTCTACTGATGGCCTTAGCACTTTGTGTGGTGCTCCGCACCTCCACTTCTCACTGTAACTCCAATGCTGGCTTTGTCCCCCACTAGGCCGAGGCCCCCAATCCTCTGCCTGGCCTCAGCAGTGCTCACTGCATTAGACACAGGAGCGTAAGCCTCAGCAGGAAAAGCATCTGAAATGGGCCTCACCTCACATCTCCCACAAATCTGATATGAATGGCACCAGCTTATGACTTTCTAACCTTCTTAATTTATTAAATCCTTCCGACTAGTGTTCTTGACTCTTCCCTTGACTAAATCACAACACATCTAGTTAGACTTAGATTTGTCTCCAAACCGGAAGCCCGTGGTTCTGAGCGCCATTTAGTTAACATCCCCTCCTTAATTCACTTGATGTATGGTTATTTCTATTAAATTCTTACCAGTACTAGGATTTGTTGGGGAATGTTCTCTTCTAGTGCACTAGATCAGTTACCATCATTTTATTGGCTTACCTGGCCTTTTGTTTTCAATATAATGTGATGTCTTTATAAAAAAAAAAAACCAACACAGAAGTATTTTATGTACTCAGACAAGCAAAGAAAACAAAAACAGCTATACCAGAATTACCCATAATCTCCCAACACAGAGCTTAATGATCATTTTAACACAAGCATAATTATCATTTTAACACAATGACTTCCATTTAACTAACTGTCTTGCCAGATTACCTGACATTCTCTGGCCTTTTGTAGACTATTATGGCTGATGATTCCAGAGTGCTCAGTGTTCAGCGCCCTCGCCTGTTCTGGCATTAATGTGCTATGCTTGGCAGAAGTCAGTTGTTTGTTGAGGTATCTTATGGTAGGTGAGGAGTTGCTCTAATGTTATTTAAACACTATGTACACCAATAAAAACATGACAAGAGCAGTTTTATGAAAATTAGTGCTTTGAAAACCTGAATGCTTGGGCAAGAGTCAATAGAGGTAAAATGCTAAAAATAATATCCATGAATGTGAGTGAGATAAATAAACATTGGAAAGAAAATTATAAAAAAATATTTGCAACCACAGTTGGTAATTTTCTTGATCCATTTTTAAAACTCACTATTTCATGTTTACTCTTTGGGAGTGACACTATGCACTGGTGGCAACTAATCCCAAAGCTGCCATCAGACAAATTTAGAGGCATTCAAGATTCATAAAATTAATAGACCTTTGTCAAAGATTAGCCAGTAACCATGGGTCACACCTGTAATTTCATCACAGGTTTGAGGCAGGAGGATCATGAATTCAAAGCCAGTATGTACTACATAATAAGTCCTTGTCTCAGTAAAACAAGACCAAAACCAAAAAACAAATGACAACAACCCCCCCTAAACAAAACCCAAAATATTGGCTATGAATATTTATATCGCAAGATTAAAAAAAGAATCTTGAACAACTTTCTATCTTAACAATTTTCAATTACCCTGTCAACTATCAATGTCAACAAATTCAATAAAGCATCTACTAGAGCTTTAAAAAGCATAGGCTATTTACTTTACCATGTGGAATAATGCCATAAGCATTCCTTCCCTCCCTGCACAGTGACTCCACTGTGAATGTTATTCTAATCTATTAACTATTACTATATCATATATACAGCCTGTCCTGCCCATCCTTCCTATTAACCTCCTGTGCAACCATCCCTTTTCCTTAAGATTTAAAAGGTATGTCCCTGTTTTCACTTTTTCTCTTTGCTGGGAATGGGGGGAGGGGCACAGAGGGGGTTAAGTTTAATCTTATGCTGAGCCCAGAGTTTATTAAATAGCTATTTTCCTTTGTCTCTTTTTTAGGGGAGTAGGGGGATTTTTGTTAAAGTTATTTTGTTGTCAGATGTTGTGGGAGATGGAGAAAGTAACTGACCACAAACCCCTACCATCGTGTCTCCCAGTATGAGGCTATAGGGCTGAACACCCCATTTCATCTTAAAGGTAGCCTCTGAGCCACTGTATGCTCACAGCCCTGGCCTGGGTTCTTGGTAAGACGTGAGGATCTTTAATAAGATTTCTATTAAAAATTTGATAAGGCCATGACATAGTTTGATAGCCAGCTCCAATTTTCCCAGAAACCTCAAGTTAACCTAGGTGAAACTCCTAAAGCTATGTTTCTCGGAGTCTGACCAATAAATGAAACACAACATCAAATTAAAAGCCTCACTACTATGCGCTGCATCTAAGACAGTGACATGAGGAGGTACAAGCCTGTGCTGCGTGGGTCACTCCCATGGCACCTGGTGAGAGGCAGAAGCCAAGCAGCCTCATAAGACATTGCTGCCTTCCTTAAACTGTTCTGCCTCCATGACCAGCTCAGATTTGAACCACTGTGTGTGCATCCAGCTGGGACGCATGAGCACAGCCATAATATTTTGGTCACTGATTGATTGCATTTACAAAGGCAGTCTCTTAAAAAATCATTTTATCCAGGGATATTGCATCTATCTAAGTTTGTGTATAAACACATTCAAAGATGCTCACACAATAACGACTTTACCTAGATACACTCTTCACAATGTGTCCTTGCCATTAAGTGACATGTGTCAAAGAGACCTTGGGTTTTCTTCTATTTTCTAAAATTTGAGGTTCTATTACAGGGTATACTTTTCATGGACATAGCATTGAAAATGACTTCAGGGTACCACTCAGGAAATGAAGCTTTTCATAAGCTCCTTAATAGCTAGGAGGATTATATAGGAGATATGGTGTAATTATGCATCAGAAGAAGGCCAAAGAATCCCCCAAGTCTAGACTGGTTAGTTTTTCAATATCTCAAACACTCCACTATTTTAAGGACCTCATAAATGCTCTGTTAGCAGCCCTTTTTAGCAGCCTAGTATAAGGGCTAACTAGGCATCACTCAGGCCTCAGGAAAAATCTCAATTTACAAAACAAGGAGAGATTTACTGGTTTTGCCACAGATCCTCCACTTAGGAAGTATCCTTCCTGAGTTCTTAGTATCACTTAAAATGGTTAGTTGTGAAAAAACTTGATTTTTACAAACTCTAACAGGCTGCTGCTTAAACAATGGCCTGCTTCAACTGCACACACACCCTAAATCACTACAAATGGAAGCTTTAGTCACCGATGCCACTGCACCTGTGCCACGAATGCTTTCCATGGTGAAAATTACACATGGGAGGCCCTCTTCTGTACCTGGATTGGACTCAGTTGTAACTGTATCCGTTATACAGCCACGTGACCACGCAGATTCCAGCAATGAAACAGGAGATAAACTTTGCACTTTAGAAATGCGTTTCAGTACACTAACACTTCATGGTCTACGACCCTGGGACAGGCTCAGATGACAGCTGGAAAGGAAGAGCTGAAAGGCGCTCTGACTCTCTCGCAGCAGTGAGCTGATCTGAAGTGAGGACCACCTCTATCAACTGCCACCACAGGTGTGGAAAAGGGTTAGAACACAGTAAACAAATGACATTCTTTCCTATAAAATTTTATTTATTACATAAAAAATTCTATACATTTGTTAGACTAAAATACAGTTTTCATTATAATTCTGGCAACTGAGTCCGTACACAGAGAAAACTTAGCATTAAACCAGCACTTTTTTTTCTAGTTCATATTTCTGCACAGGTAAAACATTTCAAAGCTCCATTTCATATAAGCTCATTGAACTTTGAAGCCAGATGGAATGCTATCCAATTCAGAGCTCTCGGCAGTTCATTTGCCTGCAAGAGTTGATTGCTTCAGAAACTGAATTGCTTAATATACACAGTTCTTGAGTCCTGCGAGAGCGTAACGCTCTGTCTGTAAAGTCTGCACTGTGTTAGTCATGACAGTCACAAATACCAGGGCTACAAGGGCATCTGTGGGGCGTGTTCAAGCACCTCCATGTTTGTTTCCTCACATGCATAGTGTAGTGACACCGTGATAAGAAAGAACCCAAAATAACACGAAGGTAGATGACCCCCAACTATGGAATCCATGGAAGGTTTAACTGCTTTCTTCTGTTTTTTTAATGAAAAGAGACACAATGTGACACAAAAACTTATTTCAACACTCTGAAAATAGATACAAATGGCAAAACAAAACAAAACAAAACAAAACCAACCAACCAAACAAAAGCAAAGGATCAAAAAAAAAAAAAAAAAAAAAAAAAAAGGCTTTAGAATGTTCTGTGCTCTCATCACCAGGACAATGCCTAGCCTTGGCACGGGCTGTGAAGTCTGCCTGAGAAAGCAATAAATAGCAGGCCTCCATTGTATTGACCAGTCTCCAAGACTCCCCCAGTTGTCTTTAGTGTAGAAGCTCTAGCCTAAACTCAAGTTCAGGAAGGTTGGGCCAGTCAGTACAGATAGATAGACTGTTTGGTCGGCAAAAAAACAGGCTTTGTGTCTTTGGTTGGTTTGTTAGATGGCCTCGTGCTCTTCCCTGCCTGTCAGCTGCAGTTCCCCCTCACGCCGCGTTGTCTAACCAGCTAACAACCTACTTGGAGTGACTTCACTAGATGCGAGGTCTAGCAGAAGTGCATCTGGTGGTCCTAAGTATTGACACTGTCTTATGGAAACTTCTCATTTGAAGAGTTCAGTGCTCCCACAGAGGATGGAAGGGACCGGGAAGCTTCAACAGAGTCGCAATAGAGCAACACAGAAAAAAAGAGTTCACTTTCTCCAGATGGTCATCTTTGAAAATTAAAACTCAAGAAGAAGTTCTGAGCAGAGTACTGGAAGCCAAAGGCCAGGAAGAGTGTTAGCTAATCGTCCGTGGGTCAAAATCTCCGGCCTCCACACTTCTCCATAATATAATCCTGACAGAATTTGTGGGGCAAGGAAGGCCTGACCTGGTAGTGACACGGCGAATGAAGAGGGCCCTCAGTTTTTACAGGCTGATAGAGTAGTTCGAGGGGCCCCTTCTATCTCTGTACATCTTCTCACAGCTTACTTTTACTTATGGATTAAAATCCATTTCTCTAGCAACAGCTAGCACAAACGATATTCCTAGCCAGCAGGAGGTGCAGGTAAATCCAAAGACAAAAGTCAGAAATTTCCCCGTAAGTTATATGCTTCTATGACAAATGGACCAATCAAGTTATTAAATTTTGGGCCTTTCCCACCTATTACATAAATTTATAGCATCAGCTTCTCCATTTACAACCGTAGGAGGTTCATTCCAGCTTTTAAGGTGCACAGAGAGCTGACTTTTGTTACTTGCTCATCGACGTGCCAGCGCGATGTTCAGCCAGACAACATAGTAGTTTAACCTAATTGGACTGTGAACTGAGATTCACTTGGGTGAAAGCATGGATCTTTCCTAAAGAGCCTTCCTAACAGTGAGCCGTGGAAGTGAAGGACTCAGGCTTTCTCGAAGAATGAGGAAGGACACAGGATTAACCAGCAGAGTAGTCTAACCCTGCTCTCTACCTTGGGGAAAACTAAAGCAGACAGCACCTCCCAGGTTGATGTGTGTGTGTGCGTGTGTGTGTGCGTGCGTGCGTGCGCATGGTGAAGCTGAACTTCTACTGCTAGAATCAGCTCCTTCAATTGTTCACCAAGCTTTTATTTTAAATCAAGAACCCACCCTACTTCAGTCAACTCATTATCGCTGTCTGTTTTTCCTCATGTTCACAGATGCATTTTAAGACACTTATCTATTGGGTACAGTGTGCCTCATAATGCTGTACCTGAGGTACATCAAACTAGCTATGTGTCTTGGTAGATGGATAATTACAAGGATTCCCTTTCTTTTTTATCTGATTTAGGGTGCACCCCCACCTTGCTACAAATAATTTGGTTCACTGACTAAAATTCCCTCAGGACAGAATCCACCTCATACTTCCACAGAAGGAAATCTTAGTGCTGCGATAATTTAAAGCTGCCCGTTCAGACTAGTGTGGCTTCTATGTCCAGGCATGGAACTAAATCATATACTATTTTTAGTTATAAAATTGATTCAGGCCAGAGGTGAACAGCATCATCTCCATGGATAGTTGGTGGGGGGCCTAATCGCCTGTAGGAACAGATCAGATGTTCACTGAGGTACATCTGAGAGGCAGTTCATAGCTTCCACAGGTATGAACGGATCCTATGGACAATCAAACCTGCTTTTGAATTTCAAATACTAAAAGAGAGAAATATCTGGAACATGTATAAATGAATCAGTGTTTTCATAATCAACTAGATCTTGATTCTATTATGAATAAATGCTTGATTTTTTGGAGCTTTCTGGTCTGGAAAGTCATTTAGGTTGTAAAACTGAGTATCAAAACTAAAGAACAGTGTGATATTTGGGTTCCTAACTATTCCTTATCTTTTAAATAAATTCAGGAATGATGCTCCCTAGAAATACCAAATCTAAATCCTGTACCTGTAATTTACAAAAGCATCAATTGTTCATGCAAGAATGAAATTTAGTCATTGTTGGTCTATTGTTACACATATAAAGGGAGGAAGAAAGAACATAACAGTTCTGTAGAAAAGAAAGGTTTTCCACAGAAAGTCACGAGTTTAAAAATTCTGCATTGAGGATTTCTATAAAAAAGATATTTTCAAAGTGTTAAATTTTGAATTGAAATTGTCCTCTTAAAATAAAGAATACAATTTTGGCTCAAATTTGTGAAATCTGAATGGGAAAAGTATGTCATTTCAAACTTTCCACTGTATAGAGTATATTGAGTTTTAATATTGTTTTAAAGTTTGCTAACTTCAGACTTTTTTTTTTCTTGACATATTCAATGATCCTGCTTTTTCAAAAACTGGGCCATATTCCACTAAACGAAGACAAGTTAATTCTGCAAGCGGCCACTGTGTTGGAACAACGCCTACTTTTCAAAAGGGCTAACGCAAAGTCTGTAATATACACAGCTACACAGCTATGCATATAAAGCAAAAGGCATTCTCTGCTTATGAATACCCAACACACAGATCTCTGCTCCACGCACTGACTCAGGATCTCATAGTCTCTAATATATATTCACAGACTGTGTCTTAACAACTAAGGCGGGCGCTGTCTGTCAGGTGCAAGCGTAAGGGAACGCAGAGATGAACTGTCTGCTGCAGTGAGACGCCTCCAGATTTCCGAGGATTGTTTGCTTGCTTGTTTGTGTTTTCTAAGTGGCCAAAGCAAAACAATATTGAGCTGATGTTGATGTTTTGAGGGAGAAGCATGGTAATGGGCCTGGGAATGCTAAGCAACTGCTTCCATCACTGAACCTTGCTTATCAAGAGATGAAAGCTCACAGACCCTTTTGGAGGAAAGGTCTCAGAAAGTGCAGGAAGGCTATTGGAAATCCCAACTCAAATGAGAAGCCAAAAAAAAAAAAAAAAAGTTCAAGTCACCATAGGCAATGGCTCCAGTCACAATGCTGGCTGCTCTGAAGGTTGAGGGACCTCCTGAAAGAGTCCTCAGCAGCAGGGGCTGCATGGCAGGGATGTCTGAGGCCCAGGGGTAGAGCGGGTGGTAGCTCTGTGTGGCTCACAGATACCTGGAGCACGCCTTTCCTGTACTAGTATTCTGAGAAGGCTGGGAGAGGTATTCATGTTTGAAGCTTAAAGCGGCCCAGGACCAGGATAAAGGAGCCTGCACCCTACCAGGCGGCATCACCAGAAAGCACTCGGGAGGCAGATATCATGGTCCACGGTATTGGCCAGAGGTTACAGTTACCAGGGTAATGCCATTCATTGAAAGAGAAAAAAGGAAGGAAGCAAAAACCTAGAGTAAAAGAACCTCTCTACCAGAGGAAATACTTATTTCAAGCATAATTTTGAGAGGGACTCAATAAGTACCTCCACCGGGGAAGACAAGCCAGCTAAGCCACCGGGGAAGACGGAGAACCAAGCCAGCTAAGTTACTTAAGCGGCCTCATCATCCTAGGGCATCCGTGCCTGCAGGCTAGGATGAAAATGTCAAGGAACCACTGCGGGAGATGGCCTCAAGAGCGACCTGGGTTGAGCTCTGCTCATCCACGCAAGGATTATACAATCTCAGCGCCCTCACTAAATTGTTAACTATTTATCATTATTGCACCAGTAAGCCTCTTGTTAAAGACGGGCTCATGGGTTCACACTGGAATAAATTTAATCCCTTTCCTCCCACACTACAGTCACAGGGCCACTTAAGCATCATGCACCAGGCTCTTTAATTATCTGGTGGCAGAGACCTCGTGGCACTGTGGACACCAGTAACATTGAGAAACGGAGACCCCCACCCCCCAAGTCTAACTCCAGAGACTCCAGAGTGTGGTGTTGAAAACCCATCACAGAGAAAGGAGGATGTCACAATATAGAACCGAGGGTCTATTCAGGTGTCAGGCTCCATAGTTAGTTTTTGTTCTTGGTCTGTTCTTCTCACTTGGGCGGGAG
The DNA here is from genome assembly GCF_903995435.1 of Acomys russatus. Taxonomy (NCBI): domain Eukaryota; kingdom Metazoa; phylum Chordata; class Mammalia; order Rodentia; family Muridae; genus Acomys; species Acomys russatus. Next base: position 63,813,595 of record NC_067138.1, on the reverse strand, counting down.
ATGGAAGCGGTGAGCACATGGCATTAAGGCAGCCCAGAGCTAGGAGGATGACTTGCAAAGGAATGGAAGAGGCAGCAGGAATGCCCAAGCAGAACAGTTAAGGATTACTAAGAGACCTCTGTTGGGCTTTCTCAAATTAATCAAAGAATGGAGCTCGGGGCAGAGTGATATTACATACATCAAATATCACTCTGTGTGCATCCGTGCAATAGATATGCATATTTGCATATAGCTATATGGCACACAAATTTGCTTAGGGAAAACAGCCTGAAAATTAATTGAACTCAAGTGACATAGTTACACATAGATCATAATTTCTAAACACAATGTTAGTAAAACAAAATTTATTTGTAAAACAGGACCTGTTATATAAAATGGCACACAATCAAGTTATACAAAAATACAAATTTTCTTTCTGATTACAGTTCTAGTTGCAAATGATATTAGAAAGCATTCCTGGTGGTTTCCAGTAGCTGGAATTGCGAGCACATGGAACAGGGGCAGCGAGAGTCCATGATGCAGGGATGTCCAAGTGAGCAGAACCTGATTCCCAAGTTCAAGTCCATCATCACGTCACTCTGGAGGGACACCTCCTAAAATGGCTAGCTCCTGGAATGTCTTCCGGTGTGACACCCATCTTCCAGGCTGTGGCCCATTCTAACTTTAGTTCCCAATGTTTGTAAATATCAAAAATCTGCGTGGCTACAAGTCACATGATATTCTGATTTTCTCACATGATTTTTCTCTCTCACCTAGTGGGACAGTTGTTAGTTACACAATTAAATTCCATTTCAAGTGACATAAAAGTACAGGGACACTATCTGGAGAGACTAGATGGTAGATGTTAATTGCTGGCAAATTATTATTTCACGATAGCTATGCTCTGAACGCTGGTTTCCCAGATCCTGCTTAGACATGAACTCGTGTGTGTGTGTGTGTGTGTGTGTGTGTGTGTGTGTGTGTGTGTGTGGTTTGTTGTTGTTTTAATCCAGACTCTTATTGCAGATACTCTGAAGGTTCAGAAATATTCATGAGCTTTGAAAGGAAACCAAGGCATTTAGCAAAATTTAGCCTAGCTAGATTAAAGAACACCAGTACTTAAAAAAGAAAATACAATTTACCTTTTGCAGCAATTTAAAGGTCCAACCCTTTGAAAGGAAGCACATTAGCAAACAGCTGCTTACTGAGCCCTTGGGACACCGTACGCAGTTCCATAACCCCAGTCTGATTCACCGTCTAGTTCTGACAGGCAATGCTTTCTTTCAAAAGATTTTCCTTTCATGGAATGATAAATGCTGAGGCTTTTTTTTTTTTTTACAGAGCCTGTATTTAGTGCAATAAGTTTAAAAAATTTGCTCTGAAATATTTACTTTACATTAACAAAAATAGCTTCTTTTAAAAAAATTGTAACAAAAAGGAGTTATCGCATAAACAGATCATGAATTATTCTTAGCAAATTACACTTTTTTTTTCTTAAAGCATTCACCATTACAATAAGCAGAACAATGGAATATTAGCCATTCATATCTGGTAAGCTTTAGGAATGAAAAAAAAAAATCCAGCAAAACAAAACAAAAAAACCCCAAACGTACCCTCAAACATAAAGCACATTCACACTTGAGGATTAACAACACTAACCAATTCTTCAGCTAAACACTGTAGAACTCTGGATACTCAACAGATAGCCAAGGAGTGGAGCACCTGCCAGTGTGTTCAGATTTTATAGCAAGCATTTGAATAGATGGCCGTTTAACCCTAAGCTCCTGACTTGTCTCTGAAACAGAAGCGAAGCACTGAGAATCCCAATGCGTCATGTTTCATCCCTCTCTCTTGTATTCCTTCTAGAATTACCTAAGGTGAAAATCAATACGCAGAAACGTAAAGGCTACACTTGCTGGGTGCCCCAGCTTCCTTTCAAATCAGGCACACAAATGTGTGGCGGATGCTACCAGGAATCAAAAAGGAACGAGACAAAATACAAGAAAAAAGTTTGCATAATAAAGATCATCTACCCCTTTCTCTCTCTATTTTTCTCACTCTCTTCTACAGAAGCTTTAGGGTAAACTACAAATACCTGAGGAGTTGGTTACTTTTGAATGTCGGCTGACAAATGCATGAGTTACTATGAAACTTCCCATAAAGGGCCCACTCAGATGCTTCGGAAAGGAAAATGGCATGGCTTCTTTGATTGGGGAAAACAGATTTGAGAAGTCTCTTATTTACCTGGACGCACACGCCTAGCCTGACACACTAGGACTTATGCGTCAGTAAAATAAGATACTGATTTTAAACACACACCAGGGAAATCACCCCTGCAAAAACTTACACAAGAATTTGGTATAATAATTTTACCTAGGTTAAGTAACTAAAGTTAAAATTTCCTCTAGTTATTAAAAATGTTAATCAGATATGAATCTAACATTTCCATTAAGACAATTACAATTGAAAACATTAAATGACGGAAGTTGCCTTGTAAAAGCCACCCGTATGAAAGGAGTACATGTTTGACAAAAATAAGCATAAAAAAGGTATTAAATCCCTGTTCCTTTTCTCTGATTTTGGCTGATTATGTGTGTGTGTGTATATACGTATGCATATACATACACACATACATATATACACACACCCACACACACAAAGACATAGTTATGTGTATATATTGTTTTGGAATGTCAATGGGGTCCATAACCGTCGGCTATGTTCAAGCAGAACTTGCTCCCGAAGCCTAGAAAACAAAGCCATACAGAGTATAATCTTAGAAAATTACCATTGAAAGGACAGATGAATGATGCCATTAGTATACACACACACGGTCACAACAGCAATGTGGGACATGAGGTTGGCACTCCGCTCTTGAGCCTACCATGCTGAAATACTTCCCACAGGGTCACCGGGGAGACACACACAGCACACTTCAGCCCACACCCCAGAGAAATCTTAGCCTTGTGTGACAGAGCTCCAAAAGCATGCCGTTCCACTCAGCAAACTGTTCTCAGAATGGTACAGAAACCTCATGAATCTTAAAAGGGTTTTAAACTAGTGAGGCTCTTTTAAATAGCTCAAGGAGAAAAGTGGCGGTTTCTTATTTAGTTCAACGATACCCTATCAAGAGGACAATCAGAAAATCTCGTTTTCCTAAATGTATAATAACAATCACGATCTAAATGCAGACAGTCCGTATAAAGGGAGACAGGCGGCAGCGGTGTTGCTGTATGTATTGCAAGCCAGATGCGAGGCTCCCGTGGAGCACCTCCATCTGAAGAGGAACACAGCAAACAAGAGCAGGAGACTCACTTTCTATGACCCCCTCACTTCAGTGCCAAAGCTCTTGGGTAACTCTTTATGACACCAGGGCTGGGGATGTCAACTTTACATGTTTGCTGGGCACGAGAAGAAACGCTTAACGGCATGCTCAAGAAACCGTTCTCTGCTGCTTCGGGCGTAGGGGCTTCTAAACAGTGACTTTCTCAGGGGACAGACGCCAGAAGGACAACGCACTTAAGGGATGTGCTTGGAGACAGAGCTTGTAGGACAGCAATGAGCTGATGAGCACTGTAACGTGAAGGCACACCTGAAGGAAGGCATTAATGCACTGCTGTGGTATAGGCCGCAGCTGAAAACGCTATTCAGAAAAGGCTGCGGCTTCTGACAGAAAGCTGTGTAACTCGGGCAGTTCTCTCAGGATCAGTGTCTATAAATTATGGTTTCTGGTAGAGAAGGGACCCTTGTATTCTGGTCTACCACAATTCATCTGCTACTTACTAAGAATCCTAATGGAAAAACAGGCCAGGTCCATGGCCAAATTGGCCGGTTTTCAACCTCAAATATTTCTACCTTTCTTAAAATGTACATCACTGAAGAAGGGTTCAATGGAAGTTCCAACCAGCACAAAGGAGGGAGAGGTTAGCTAGTAGCTTCAAAGCTTTGTGTATGCTCCTCTAAAGTGTCATGCTTGGTCTCTTTGTTCCCTAAGCAACGAGGACAACCAGGCAGTACAAGTGACATTTCTTCATGTCATTATTGGGTTGGTGGCATCATTCTATCAGACCAGGCTTGAGGCATGTGCCACTATCCTACAGGAGAGTATCTACAAGAGAAACAACTCAGGAGAGGCTAAACGCATTAAGTTGTTTTTTCTCCTCTAAATAAAATAACCCTGTCTGACTATCATCTCTCATCTATATATCCATCCATCCATCCATCCATCCATATATTAATCTTCTGTCTATCTACCTACCTAAGTATTAGTCCTATCTAAATCCATCTGTCATCTGTAACAGGCTGGAGAAATTGATTCCTTCTACAACTAAGGCGCGGGAAGACTAGGCTGTCTTACCAAAATGGGATGTAAGTACTGATGGAAATCGCCTTGTTTGCAGGCGAAAATAACTCAAAACCAAGTAAACAAACAAACAAACAGAAATAACAACAGCAAAGAAAGTACAATCTGAGCAACAGAAGAAAAAAGTCCATTAAGAGGAAAAGACAGCAATGTAAACAGAACAACATTGTGTTTTTTAAAAAAGGAGGAATATGAACTTTTAGCAAGCTGAAAGGAACTCTCAGGATCACGTTCTAAAATGATCAAAGTGAATTGCTGGTTCAAAGACACCCCGAAATGCCCTGTAGGATGACAGGACTAGATACCGACAGCAAGGAAGTCAGTGCTGGCGTGGAGGCAAGCGATCGCCCTTGGTCCCCTGAGCGCTGGTAGGGACACTGTTCCTTTCAGCTCACTTTTACGGATGGTAGTCGCAGCTGTGACACGAGTTGTGCCATCCAAGTGATGGGTAAGCAGACAAACAGAAAGAGCAGCATGTCCTGCGTGATGCAGACAACAAACGCTTCTCCAGAGGACGTGCAGTCAGTGAAGACAGAGAGAGAGAAGAACTGAAAATGAAAGTCTTGGAGGGCGGCCACCTCCTCATCGCCACCTACCATCGGCTTTAGCTCTCTGGCATCCGCAACGCCTCCCTTACCGGCTTCTTTCATTGCTTTCCTACTGTTTTCCACAAACTCCTGCAAAATATGGACCACATGGCATTAATTTGGGGATCCTTTTAGATTTCAGGCGGTAAGTGAACTTTAATGATACAACCTTTGTGTGGGAAACTGTACTTTGAATGAACAAGAAAACTGCTAAGTTCATCTGAATGGAAAGCAATTCGAAGACGTAAAATCCTCCTTCCTTCACTGTTCTGATAATCTTACTAAGCTCCAAGAGAATAATTTTACCCAACACTTTTAAGAGTTTGCCTTTCCCACCCTTAAATTATCATTTTTCTTTGTTTTATTGTCCATATCAAAGTTAAATGAACCAAAACCAGTTGGCATCAAAAGCTTCTAGTTTCTTTTATTTATTTATTTTTAATTTTTTTTTTAGAAAGGATTTCACTATGTAGCTCCAGTGGGTCTGCCATTCACTATGTAGCCCAGGCTGCCTTTAAACTCATGGCAATTCTCCTGCACCAGCGTGGGATTATAGGTGTGCAGAGCCACACCCCACTCAAAAGCCTGGACCTAGTACAAAGACCGAGAAGTAGTAGTTGTAAGCATGAAGTCCTTTAAAAAGTACCCCCACCAAAGAAACCAAAACCAAACCACAGGTCAGCTATCTTAAAAACATCTAGCCTTAACGTTGCCTGCTTTACAGCACCCGCACCCCACTCCAGACATCATCCTATAAAGCAGAGCTATGGAAGGCGTCAGCCGGAACCTGTGGCCTGAAGTGGTGAGAGTAGGAACAAGCCCCAGGGCACTGTGCCGCTCTACTGAGGCTTGAGGAGCAGTTCCTCCCTAGCATCCTCAACATTCTGAAGAAGCACAGCGGTTCCCACCTCCAATCCCAGCACCAGGGAGACCGAGGCATGAAGAGTACAAGCTCAAGGTCAGCCTGGGCTACACAGTGGCAGCTTATCTACTTAAAAAAAAAAAAAAAAAAAAAAAGTGCATTTTGTGATCAGTGGGTTAGAAAACGGAAATTTCACCTTCTCTGGTCACATGAACCTAAAATACAGATCCAATTCCATATGAAACCAACCAGACAGAACTCATTTAGGACTTATGAAAGCTTCCAAAATTTAGTGGATGATGCTATCAGAAACAACTCAGTATCAAACAGGTCAGGTCAGTTCAATTACCTTCAATTTTCACTACTGAAGAAAAAAATTATCTCTTTTATTCCTACGTTTACTTCAGGGTTAACTGAATACCTCACGCTACCACAAAAGGCACATCATTCCAATGTATCCAATTCAGTCTTAAGCATCTTCAGCTTGGTATCAGTTAACAATGATAAAACTATATTTAATTTTTTTATTATTATGTGTGTGGATGAGTGCACCATGTGTGTGCAGTGGCCAAGGAAGCCAGAAGAGGGAGTGGGAACCCCTGGGACTGAAGTAACAGAAGGCTGTGCAGGTGCCGTGTGCTCACTGGGAACTGACACTGGATCCTCTGCACGAGCAGGAAGGGTTCAAAACCATTTCCCAGTCCCTTACAGCCATTTTAATGTGGCTTTCAAGTTGTTTCAAATTTAACTGAATTTCTAACACAGAGGAGCTTCAGGGGCTTCCGACGAGTCAGCACAGAATACTTTGACAGTCACAGGCTGCTTCTTCTATTCATTAGGGTTGCCTTCAGTCCAGCCTGGGGGTGTCGGGATGATGGGTTTTAACTAGGGTTGATGGTAATAGCCTTGGATGCTGGAAAAGGCAGATAGGACCTGAGAACAAGACTTCTGTCTTTAATACCTACTAAAGGAAAGGGCACTTTGATCAGCGGCTGGAAGACATGTTTAAAAGTCCATTCAAAGCTGTATAGCAGAGAGGGGGAAGCCACAGTTTAACACGGAGTGTTTAAAAATATTAAAGAGCACTGTTCTAGAACGTGGATCTGTAATGGTCTCTTCTGTACCAGGACAACCCGACTTCTCCAAGACAAATGTCATCCAGGACTGAGTTCTACAATTTTAGCACTGGATTACTCTGAGGGAATCAGTCACATTGAATGTTTTGAAAACATCATCGTTTTTATCCCTCAAGCAGTCGAGGGCATTTGACGCACTTACCATCAGCACTTTATCCATATAGAATTCTCGGCCAGGGCTCCCATCATTGTATTTTGTATCAATGGCAAAACACAAGAACAATACATCCACTACCATTTCGTAAATGGACAGGAAGCAATGAGCGACTAGGAAAGCAAAGAGGCAGACGATGATCAGAGGCAGCACCCATACTGTGTAATCTCGCTGGTAGTTGAGCAGCATAATCCCAGCCAAACCGGTGCTGCAGACTATCAGCACCTGCAGCAGAGAGAGCAGAGACCACACTTAATACCCTATGGCAGCAGCCACAGTTCTTCATTGCTGCAGACTGAAGAAAACTCTTCATCAGTGATGGTTGCATAAGGCTGTTCCAGCTCAACAAACTCTACATAGACCCGCATATAACATCCCTCATGGACGTCACATACATCAATGAACACGGGCTAGATAATTCATCTTAACATTAAAGATAATCTAGTTTTCCAAATGACATAAGGGCTTCTGAAAACCTCATCCATTGAGAATCTGGTAATAAATTTAAAATAAATGTATACATAGTTTTTAAAAGTTGGTTTGCACTCATAAAATTCTTGATGCTGGAATTAGTATATATTTTTCTAAGTATTCCGACATATATGAAATCATATTATATACAAAATAATAAAACTCTTCATTACAACTTAACAATATCATTATAAATGCTTTGTAAATACTTAATTGTACAATTTCATCTTATGCATGATTTAAAATATATTTATCAACTTTCCTACTATTAGAGATTTATATTGTTTTCAGATAGAAATGATGCTACAACAATCATCTTTATTCGTAAAACTTTACTTGTGTTTCATATTTAATTTCATACAGAACACATGGTAAATATAATTTTCCGTTAAGTGTAGGCTTGGACTATATGTGAAGCAAAAGTTACCCAATGCATCCATGTCCCTGCTAAAATAATCAAACAGTCAGCTCGCTTACTGTGAAGAACCACCTAGCCAGGCGCCTCTTCGCCTCATATATTTTATAGCTCTTTTAACACTTTTTATTTCAGCTTGCCAATAATCTTGCAAATGCTTAATGGCAAACGTTATCAACCCCATTTCTTAGATTGGGGAACAGCCTTGGAAATGTCGTTCAACCTGCCCAAGGTCACAGAGTTCCACTCAAACAATGCCAGCCCCACGACTCTTTACAGGTGGAAAACCCAGCAAGTATTTGGTGCAAACACTCAGAATCTTAGACTCACTCTTCTCCGGCTCTCTGCTCAGCGTATCACCAGGCTTACAAAACAAAACAAAACCGGTAGCATCACTTTGCATGCAGAGCTGAGGAGGGGCAGGCAGACTCTTGCCGCGTCCTCGCTGTCAACATCAGTGCATCTCTCCTTTGCCTTCATCATAACCGCGAGTCACAAGGAATGCAACACGCCGACTCCGCTACACACCCATTGAGCTACGGTGTATGCAATATACTGACTCCGCTGTACACCCATCTGGTCTAGATGCTTTCACGGAACCAATCTAGGTCTTCCATTTTTATGGCCTTAGACGACGTATTAATCACCTCTTATAAGTGGCTTCTTTACTGGGTGATTTTCATATGTAGTTAACTATATTAGTTCTTTTACCCATGTGATTTCAATCTTTTTGTTTTGTTTTTAAAGACACAGTTCCTCTGTATAACCCTGGCTGTCCTGGACTCACTTTGTAGATCAGGCTAACCTCAAACTCACAGAGATCCACCTGTCTGCCTCCCGAGTCCTGGGATTAAAAGCACGTGTCATGATTGTCCAGTGGTTTTAAATTTTGAATGAGTTATTTTTTATACTATCTTCAAATTCTGTACATTCTATGGGAGATTTGATATTTTCCATGCTACTGCCATCTCCCTAAAAGTCAAACCATATTTGAAGTACTGAGGTCAATTATAGAAAGTGTGGCTCAAACAAAGTAAATATTGACACAAAATGGTTGGGATGGGAAGCTGCACATTACATCACATGAGAAATAACTCAAAGAACATGTGATAGTTCTTCTCGAGAGACTAATGTAGTAATTATGCCAAAATATAACTAAAAAGCATCATGCATTTTAAAAAACTAATTTAATGGCAAACTGACAGGAACAGCACAGGAGACAGACAACATTCAAAACTTTCTCTTGTGTGAAGGACCACTAAGAAAAGTCTAGTGAATGAATGGGTCACGTATTTATTTAAAGAGAGCTGACTAAAACGGTTCTTAAACGGTAGAGGCTAGGAATGCAGGTCCTTGGGCTTTGACTCCAGAGAGCCTACTGACTGAAACAAAAATGAAGCCCAGAATAGCCCAGGTACCCCAAGTGTTGATGCAGTGCGCAGGCTCCATCGCAGGGAGCAGTGCAGTGCACCCATAATCTTCCTGCTTTAGGAAACATTCAGCTTCTATTTCTACATCTCACACACTTCAATTTTCTTTTTTTAATATGCCTCATAACACTTACGTTAGTTAAATTATTAATAAATGAAGATATATACAGGGACTGGAATATATTAATAGCTTGGTGGTAGAATGTTTGTATAGCATGTATAAAGCTCTGGGCTCTATCCCCAGAACAAATAAATAAATAAATAAATAAATAAATAAATAAATAAATAACAGACTGTGCTCTCCTTCCTTTCTTCCTTCCTTCTTCCCTTCCTTCCTGATTGGACTTCTAATCCAAGATATTTACGCATAGTGATAGAAATTCAAGTACTGTGTCAGAATGTGAGAAGTCAGGAATAAAGAATGTTAGTTTTAGAGTCGGAAAGATATAAATGTGAATGACAGTTAGTGCTTGGCCTTGTGCCCTAAGTTCATTTAACCTTTGGAAGAGACATAACAGTGCACACATTTCATGATGGTAGAACCCACATTCTGAAAATACCTGATGCAAAGCCTGACCAGTGTTCCTCCCTGCCCCTTCCCCCACCTCAAACTTATGACACCGTTTTCCTTGGAAACTGTATGTTGAGAGAATTTGTTTACCAAAAAACAATAAACCAATAAAATAACATTTATACTAAAACAATCTCCTTACATAAGTTGTAAATTACAAGACACAACCAATATGAGATAGGTATTACAAAACAGAGGGAACGTAATTTTACACAGGAAAAATAAAAACACGTTATTTTTTAGCTTTATTGGGGCAAAAATCAAGATTTTTAAGACAAAAATTCATCCGTGTAGCTTACAGGTCTCTATTACTGCTAGGCCACTATTCACCAATGACCACAGGGCTACAATTTACTAACTCAGAAAGCCACCGCCTTTGCCAAATGCCAAACTCTTTAGAGAACACCATCTCTAAAGGTCATCAGAGAAATGAGACCTGTCATGTTATACTTTTGTTTTCTTTTACAACATTTAAATTAAACTTTACATTTGAGGAAATGTGATGCATATAAATATAAGAAATCACTCAGAGTCAGTGCACGTACTCTTTAGCTAGCTCAGAGCTATCATCTTGTGCTATTATGGCTCAATACCATGAGGGATACTGATGCTGACACAGTCCAGAGACAGAACATATCCACCACCACCACGCCCTTCACTTCATCATCCTACAACTATCCTCATCACCCCGTCATCTTTAACCAGAGGACCACAAATCCACTGTAGCATGAACATCTCCAAGTCTGCAATGTTGCCTATTGGTCACATATCAATGGAAGCATGCAGTGTTAATAATTTGAGATTAGATTTTTTTTTCCCCACTCAGTATTTCTTCAAGTTTCACTAAAGTTACTCCATCTACTAATAGTTAGTCCTTGAGGTCAGCTTTTATAATGCTTACAATGATCTATGTGAGCTACTTTCTTCAGAAGCTACTTCTATACAATAGCACCCATTTAACTATAATAAAATTCTTTTTAAAAGATTAGTGATCAGAGAAAAGTGCGCACATATACTACACTGTGAAAATGACGGGTACCATATCTGTCTGTCTGTCTGTCTGTCTATCTATCTATCTATCTCTTTCTATCTCTATATATGTCATATTCATGCTTTAGAGAATATTCAATTTCTTTTTTAAAAAGATTTATTATTTATACAGTATTCTGCCCGCATGCACATGCTTGCTACAAGAGGGCACCAAATGTCATTACAGATGGTTGTGAGCCACCATCTGCTTGCTGGGAATTGAACTCGGGACCTTTGGAAGAGCAGACAGTGCTCTGAACCTCTGAGCCATCTCTCAAGCCCAGAGAATACTCCATTTCTATGTCTCACACTTAAACCTAATTTCTTAATCTTCATTTTTAATATATCTCATAATGTTTAAGTTTGTAAAACCTAATAAATGAATATATAGTCAGGATTTGTATATGTGCATGCGTGCATATATACACATGTGCTTGTGTGTGTGCACACATGGGGAGGGTAGAGATGTGAATCTTCTGATACTGAGCTATACTACTAGCTCAGAACTACACTTTTAAAAAAGAAAGATAAAGACTTTTATTTTCCTGTGTTAAAAACTCGGAAGGTATTTTTCCTCTTTAAAAAAAATCATTTGAGTTAACTTTTAAATGTATATTTATTTTATAGTTTTAAAGGTAACTTTCATTAATGCCATTTTTGAAGATTTTATTTTAACTTTATGGGTATGAGTGTTTGCCAACATGCACGTGTGTACTGCATGTGTTCCTGTGCCCATGAAGGCCAGAAGAAGGTGTCTGGAGTTACAGACGTTGGTGAGCCACTGGTGGGTGCTAGGGAGTGAACGTGGGTCTTCTGCAAGAGCAGTGAACACTCTTAACCCCAAAGCTATCTCTCCAGCCCCCATTTATGCTATTACTAAAATTTTAACTTAATAAATCACATTAAGAACTCTAATCAGTTCCACTTCTAGGCTTTTAGAATTGAACTAAACCAGCAAAAATTAACATGAGTGTATTTGTGCAAAGAGTTTTATTGTAATGTAACTTGTAATAGTAAAAGGCAAGAATAATGTAAGTTATTTTAACTACATTATTATTATTGTTATTGTTAATTCACATTACATCCCATTATAATCCCTTTGTGTTGCTCACCCTCCCTCCCTTTTCCACTCTACTCCCCTCCCCTAGACCTCTGACAGGTGGAGCTCCTCTCCCCCTTTCCCTGTGTTCCCACAGGGCCTCTCCCTTAAGGAGCAGTGATCAAATCACAGGCATCAAAAATAACATGGAATGCTTCATGAATATGTGTGTCATCCTTGGCAGGGGCCATGCTAATCGTCTCTGTGTCATTCCAATTTTAGTATATGTGCTGCCGAAGTGAGCACAATATAAGTATTGTAAAAAGCACACACGAGAGGATTGGTGAAGAAATAATAGAGTGTACATCATATTTAGAAGATGTTTACTGGACTAGAAATGCTTGTAATATCAAGTGAAGAGAAGGGTAGGGGTTTCCCCTTCCCCACCACCTAAGCTGTGTTAGCACACAGACAGCACCCAGGACCGTCTGTAGTGCATCACAAATAAGCAGTCTCTATCTGGGGAGTGAAGAGAAAGATAAGATAAATCTAAAGAAAAGCTTTCAGTCAGATTACTAGCACACTAAAAACAAACCCCACAAGCCAATTTAAAGCCACTGCGCTTCATTGCTTATGCACTCTTCCTTCTAAGGGGATGCACACTGAGCAGAGAGGAGGCCTTACCAGGGAGCCTCGTGGAGAGGCATGTAGGGCTATCCACTGCTAACATTTGAGATGCTAGCTTTCCCTCTTCTGATGCACATTTTAGTTGACTTCCTAGCTCTGTGCTCGGTGGCGCTGGGTCTTCTGCATGCTTACTACATGTCTGTCACCAAGCTTCGGCTCTGGTCCTTAACAGACTATATGAAGTGTAGTTTTACTCAGTGCTATCACTGACTGCACTATATTCTAAACTCAAAATAAGAACATGGTTTAATAAGCCAGCTTTTAAATCCAGTCATTTCTTGAGTTCTCAGCATTGCATTGTTTATAAAAGGTCCCTATTACAAACAAACAATCAAAGCAAGCTACAGTTATTTTGTATTTAGAACTGTTTTAGGGGTAGTTCTGACATTATCACAATTATTAAATAACAAGACTTTTTTGACAAACAATGTTAGTTGAAAAAAATGATTGTACATGGTTAGATCAGACAGGCCTGGATATGAACTACAGCCCTGGCACATTCTACTTCTCAAAATGTGGCCAGTTAACTACCTCTCTGCACTGCTTCCTTCATACACATAAAAACAGCTAACAGTAATGGTCCCCTTCCACCTTCCAGAAGAGGAACAGGCACTGCCAATTAGTCTAAGTGTCTGTCTCTCTGTCTGTCTGTCTCTGTCTCCCTCTCGCTCTCTCTCTGTCTCATATTGTTTGTGCTCATTCTATTTTAGCTCTAGGGATACATTATGAATTTGTAAATAAAAACAGTCCAAACAAGACAAAGAATTTAAGCCGTTGCTGAATCAACGTGGATCATGTACACAACCAGCAACACCGTCAAATCCTGTTCTTGACTTAACAAGGACGCATTTCACCTTTACTATAAAGATGTCCTCTCAAGTAAAAACATGACACAACCAAATGCATTATAATGTAAACTTAATTATAGCTATTCAAAGTAATTACCCTTAATTGTTTTCAGATGTCAGTTCCCTATGACGCCACACACTTCAAAACACACAAAGCTACATTTCCATTAGACCAATTTTTTTTTTTTCCAAAGACATTTTAAAGGCACAGTGGCTGCTCCGTCCCAGTGTATAAGATGGTACTTAGTGGGGTACTGACCATCGTGTGCATGAGGAGTTATGAAGGTCACTAAGGCAAGGTAGTGAAGCTGTATGAAACTGTGCAGCGGAAACAGCGGGTATGTATGCTGTGACTGTCCCACCGCAAAAACACACAAAGGCACAAGCGACACGCTAAGTGACGCCGCAACATATACAATTCCTTCATTTTCCAAATTTCCTAAATATTCTCTAACTTTAAATAAAGGTGCAATGAAATCTATGTATAATGCTATTTATGATTTTAGTAGATTTTGATAGCATGGAATAAACTCTTTTCTCGGCTTTAAGAAAAGTAGGTCTTGTTCCCTAACACCTCTATTTTAAAAGGATCTTTCTATAATAACATCTAACATTCACCAACAATTAACAATGTGTCAGGCGCTGTCCTAGATAGCCTGTGAGGTCTAAAGCCGCACGACAGTAAAAATGTGTCCCCGTTATTATGCCAACTGTACAAATAGTCACCACACGACCTGCAGAAGAGAGCAGCATGTTTAAGTCCATGATGTCAGGCCCAGACTCCAGGTGCAGCACTATCCCTGCCTTAGTTACTTTTCTATTTCTATGACCGGAAGCCACACTCTCACACTATGACACATGTACAGAGGTGAGAAGACATCTCTTCTTCCACCTTCACACTGGCATTAGCTCCAGGGTTCGAACTCAGGTGGCCAGACTTGTGTAGCAGGTGCCTCTACCCACAGAGCCATTTCACCAGCCTTCATAACTCACTATAGTTCACAGTGTACAGAGAAACAGGCCAGTAACTTAGCCCTGCTGGATCAGTCCTCCTGTTAACTGTGAACAACAGAGCTCAACTCATACAGTGATTATGAGGATTAAATGACCATAATACATATAAAGTAAATTAAGAAGTACCTAATGCATATTAAGGTGTCATAAACATTTGCTACACAGTAATTGACTTCTAGATTTGTGCTAGGCTACATCATTTTTAAATTAAAGAACAAAACTTTGTACGTCTGCCCAGGCATTATGTTTGTCTCAGATAACACAGTTGGCCTTACCTTGCCTAGAAATAACATGAAGTCCCCCACCGTGTTGATGGCAGCCACTCGCAGGGCATTCTCCACTAGGATGACAAAGGCATCCTTTGCTGAGGTGCAGAAGTTGGTGCTGTTGATAGCTGTGGCTGTGTATGCATTCTAGACAAAAGGAAAATGTTTCTATCAGTCTCCAGAAATGTACTTTTAAAAGGCATCAACCATGTACGCTTACAGCACAGCTATGAGAAGACATCAGTAAAACACACAGCTTTCATGTGGTGTAAAGTAAGACTGGGCATAGAACACAGGAGCCATAAAAGGACAGATGGATGAATGGACAAATGGAAACTTACGGTAAAAGGAGCCCCTTTCTCGTTCTCTTAGTTTGGCCCTGTAAAAACACTTACTCAAACACACGCAAACGTTCTGACATCCAGGAACTTCCTCCCTGTCTTCCAAAAATCACACATAATTTTAACTTTCCTGGATGTCTCAAACTTGTGACTAAAGGGACTAAGGTACACTGCTGACCATTTCTCTGCTGGTTCAAAATGCAGAGCATCCCAGAACTGAGGCCGACCAAGTTGTTCATGGTGCTGATAGGAAACCAGAGCACATTTTGCAATTCAGCATGACTCTGATACACAGATTTTCATCATAAAAACTGCAATAGTTTACTACCTGAATATATTTATTTCAAAAGCTAAAAGATACAGTGGTTTTTGTTTTTGTTTTTTGTTTTTGTTTTTGTTTTTTTGCCAAAAACAAAAAACAAAACAAAACAAAAAAACCAGGCCATTGCTTTTGTTAGCTTTCTTTCTTTCTTTTTTTTACACTGTCATCTGCCTGCATGTTTTATCAACTAGAAGATAGCAAGAACCAAAGAATTAACTCCACAAGGCAGTACTCCACATTTTCCCCCCTATCTTCTACAAAAACTCCTTTTGAAACATTCTGCAAAATGCCTCAGCAAAGTAAAAATAAACCATCCTTTGATGTCGTGTTACAGTGACCCTGCTGGAAAACCATGGAAAGCTCCTGTCCCAGGCAGACCTATTCTCAAAGAGCACAGAATGGTCCCCCGTGCTCACTAGTTCCCTAAGCACTCAGAAAAAATACACATCTAGCCATTTGTTCCAGAGCAAGGATGTTCAAGCCACCACCTGAGGGCTCTGGCCAGGCCTGGCCTGCTGGCTGCCTTCATAAATAACGTTTTTCTGGGACAACGTCCTGTTCATTTGGCAGAGACAAGTACTTATAACTGAGATTACATGGCCTGTAAGACCAACACATTTTCTGGTTCTTTCTAAAAGAAAGTGGCCGATCTCTATTCCGCAGCACCGCTGAGGAGCAATCCTAAGCTAGGTCCCGTCTACAGCACCCACTCCTCAACCTTGTAGAAAGCTGAAAACGATCATTTCAAGCTTTAAAAAGCTTCTCGTCTTTTGGCATATTTTACTTTAATTCTTGTTCCCTTTACTTCCTACTTCGGTGCTCTGAACCAAACCTACAGCTCAAATGTGCCAGGCAAGTGGCCTTACACGCTACAGCCCCCAGCCCTTTATAACTCTTTGATTGATTTATTTATTTTATGGCTGCCACAGGAATTCTTGTTGTCTAGGCTGGTCTCAACCTTGCTCTACAGCTGAGAATGACCTCTAACTCCTGGTGCTCCCGCTTCCTCCTCACAGAGCTTGGATTGCACTACCTTGCCTGGCTAATTCTTTAGCCCAAGGCTTTACTGGGAGCAGGCTGCAGGGATATGGGGTGTAACTCCCTCGAAGAGAAAACTCTTTCTACGTTATTTGTTTTAATTTTTCAGTGCTTCTTAGGCAAATGCTCTACCGCTGAGCCACATCCTCCACCTTGATCTCCTGTGCTGTAAGACTCGACTAATGAACTAGTTATTAATGCATTTCCAGGAGAAAATATCCTCCCATAGCAACACAGTCTTCCAAAGGACACAGGTCCAGTTCCCAGTACCCACGTGGTGGTTCACAACTCCCAACTGTCCATTACATCCAGTTACAGAGGATCTGGTGCCTTCTTCTGGCCTTTGCAGGCACTAGCCATACATGTATTCAGGCAAAACATTCATACATAAAACACAAATTAAAAAATATAATAAAAATACATCTTTATTTAAAAATCATTATAATGTTCATAATTAAGAAAACTGAGCAACTCTAAGAAAACCAAAGTAATTTGGTTTTTCAATACAAGATTTCTCAGTGTAGCCCTGCTGTCCTGAACAGGCTGGCTTTGAAGTCACACAGATTCACTTGCCTCTGCTTCCCACGTGCTGGGATTAAAGGTGTATACCGCCACTGCCCAGCTAATTTTTTTTTTTTTTAAATAGAGTTTTACTGTATATGTCAAGTTGCCTCATAACTTACTCTGTAGCCCAGGGTCAGCCCTGGGGTTCTGATCATCCTGTCTTAGCCTCTCAAGGGCTGGGATTACAAGCTGAGCCATAGAGCCTGGCTAAGAAGACTTACTAAATCAGTTAGGTTCTCAGGAACAAGTCAGGAGGCTCACGTATCCCCACCCCCTCTCTTACCCTCCTCCTTCCAGCTGCCTCCAGCAAGCATCTCACCTTCGCTAAGTAAACGATAAATGCCTCTGAGTTCATCTGAGAAGCCATTCTTGCTGCAGTCAAGTGATGTGAGCTATTTGAATACTGTCTATAAAAATGTATTTTTGTGTTCTTTAAGTACACACACACACACACACACACACACACACACACACACACACACTATACAATACTGCTGGAGGCAGGGTGAGATAATGAAGACTGCTGGGCAAAGTTAGGCTTAAACACTTCCTCTCCCTCAAGGACAAGCAATCTGCTACAACGAGCCAATATCAATTCTCCTATCTCTAAAGCACAGGAAATGATGCCTTATTTACACAGTTGTATTGGGGAATTGCTAATGTATATAAATATAAAGTATGATTAATAGGGTGTGTGGTGCGGTGCACTAAAAAATGACTTGTTATGTATCCCGCTCACAGGAAAAAGCTTTATGATACTAAAGAGCTCAATCAGTCAGCGCACAGTGTGAAATAGCTAGTCCCAAACAGTGCCAGAGAACGAGTCCAGTGTGATCCAATGCCCAAAGGAAAACATGTTCTGCTTGTAACAATCTCTGCACCTACGTGAATTCAGTTAGGCTACATGTGTCAGCACCTCCGTGTCACAGCCGGTGCTGGAGAACAAGGAGTGGTTCACAGGTTGCTGGCTGTCTGTACAATTCTACTCTGTAAATAATAAATGGAGTGTCAGTCCTCTGTAAATACTCTACAGCAGCAGCAAAAAACTATTGGTCCAGGGATAACTGACACTGTGTAGCCCTAACAACTGTTTGTTCTAGCTCACTTGGATTTTTTGGGGGCAGGGGGTTGGTTTGGTTTTCTAAATTAACTGTCAATATTTTAATAAGAGGAGACAGAATGTAAGCCTCTAGAATTCTGGTGTGTGTGTGTGTGTGTGTGTGTGTGTGTGTGTGTGTGTGTGTGTGTGTTTTCCCCTTCCTCAGAAAACTGAGCAAGTTAGAGACTGTCTACAAATGCACAGAGCTATGGATTGGACGACCTCAGTAGTGACTGCCTGCTTTAGATGGCACAGCAACCATTCAGTTCACAGTCCCCATCACTGTCTATTGCCTTACACACACACACACACACACACACACACACACACACACACACACACACACACTGCTGCAATCCTTTACATTCCTGGAACTGCCCCTCGAGGCACCTGAGTTTTCTAGTTCTGTCCCAGGCTTTCAGAGGCTGCATGCGAATCTCAGAAGAAACAGCAAAAGGCTGGGTAGGACCAGCCACGTAAGGAGAGGACAGACACCTTCTAGACAGCACTGGGCAGAACAGTTTCCAATGGGGACTCCTTTATGTAAAGCATGAGGCACAGCGACTGGCACTATGGCAAGCGCTCTTCAGCAGCTAGCATCATAATCAACATCACTATTTCACTGTGCTCTACCAAATACTCTATTCAAAGAGGAAGGAAGTGATTTGGGAAGAAATGTTTTAAAAGTGAGGAACACATCAGAAGATTTTAAAAAACATATATACAATAAAGCTACAAGAATTCGATATTATAGTATTGATACAGAAGTAGGAGGATTAGTACCAGAGAAGACACGTCCTGGCATATGCCCATGTGACATAGATGAGTTCAGTAATCCCAGCACTTGAGAGCAGCAGCCTAAGAATCTCTGCAAGTACGAGGCTAGCCTGGGCTACATACGAGGCTAGCCTGGGCTACATACGAGGCTAGCCTGGGCTACATACGAGGCTAGCCTGGGCTACATACAACAGACATCCTTGTCATAAGAAGCAAAGAGGAGCTCAGTACATGGTTAAACGGGAAGAACTTTGTAGCAGGAGACACACTGATTACTGACTGATCTTAGGACAGTTGACCGAATCCAGACATGTCAGGGAATTAGCCAAAGAAAAGAGGAAGGCCCTAAGGGTCTATTAAAAACTATTATGGAAAAGCTATTTGATCTTGAGGTGGAAAAACCTTGTTCAGCTTAAAAGTTACGTAGGAAGCCACCAAAGAGAAGTTTAAAAGATCTGGCAGGAGGAAATAAAAAACCTTCTTATTAAGTGATGTACAAGAGCAGAGCAGTGGTGGCGCACGCCTTTAATCCCAGCACTCAGAAGGCAGAGGCAGGTGGGTCTCTGTGCGTTTGAGGCCAGCCTGGTTTACAGAGCAAGTTCTAGGACAGCCAGGCCTACATAAAGGCGGGGGTAGGGGGGGGGGGCGGGGGGAAGAGATGATCAAGAAACTAAATGTGGCCATTACTGCAGAACAAGTGGCCAGTTGCTGAGAACACGCTCCATGCTCCATGCACGTGAGAGCTCAGCACTGTAAACATCCTTTTCATTCACAAAATAATAGCCAATGTCTGTAGAGGCTGCTACTATCTCCCCCTCACACACAGGGTTCACATATTCACAAACAACTCAGTGCTCTAAGCGTGTCCAAGGCAACAGTAAGCATTTAATGATGATGACTACCATGTGAACATAGTGAGATCAGGCAGTTGTTCTTCTTGTTGGAGCTTTTATAAACTGCTGAGTACTTTTATAGTATGCTTAACTTTAGAGGAAACTGGTGTCCTTTTAGAACGCTTTTCGGATTACCTCGGCCCCATTTTAGTAAATCAGGATGAGCTTGTTTATAAAAGGAGATCTGGCTCAGACGTTAGGAACACTTCTGGCTCTTGCCCAGGGCTCGATGCACCCTCACTGAGCACCTCATAATCATCTGTAACTCCAGCTCCAAAGGATCCAATGGCCTCTTCAGGCTTCTGAAGGCCTCCCATTTACACACACACACACACACACTCACCATTAAGAATAAATCTTTAAAGAAAAGGAAACGGAGGCAGTAGACAAGTGACAGCATGTGCCAGACAGTCACAAAGAGAGTTAATTTACCTGCACTGAATTCCACCCTTATGTAATGCTGGTGGTGACAGCTAGTACGGAATTTTCTCTCCTTACTAAGGAAGGGAACTGACTTACAGTTTCACTAAGCTTGCACAAAAGTGTTGAGACTGAAATACGCCCTTATCAGTATCTGAATTCTCCCCACTGCACACCACCTCAACAGGACTCAACCCTGGATGCTTCACATTCTGAACGCTGACTCATCGTCATGTCGACAAGGGAAGACGTGAGATACCATGGCTCAGACAGCAGCAGGGCACCGAACATCCACACAGCATGTATTACAACACGCAGAGAGGTGTCCCTGGATTCCAGCCCCTGCTGCACTTACACCTCAGTGTTTCAGAGTGCCAGAGAAAGGTGTCTTGGGGTGGGGGGCATCTCTCAACACTGCCTCGACTCCCAGCATTTTATACATGTCACACAAATGGGTGCTGACCTAGCTCAGAAGCATCTTCCTGGAAGTTGAAAGCGCTCTGCTCTAGAAAACTGCTCCTTACGCTCTACTTGTCATGGCAGGAAGTTTTCTAACATCTTCAGTAGGGTTACATCATTTCAAATAAAGCACCATAAATAGTTGGTCCTCACATAGCTGGATTTCATAGCCCCAAACCCAACTACTAAATGTGTGCCCAGAACTCTCCATAAAGCTTTGCTCATGTTTGACCTTTTACTACTTTAATGCATCTCTTGAAAGCTCAGCTATGGATGGGGTCAAAGGTGAAGATCCGAATTGGACAACACTTGTATGGGAAGCACCAACATCACAGAATTACTGCTGAGCTGCTGACAGAGGGTGTGGTTATGTCTTGAATCTCATACCGGCTCATCCTTTGAAGGCTTGTTCCCTGGCCAGAGGTTCTGTTTTTGGAGGCTGTGGAGCCTTTGAGTGGCAAGCCTAGCTGGAAGAAGTAGGTTCTCAGCATGAGCACCTGAGGGTCACTGCTCAGTCCCTGCTCTCTGCCTCTGGTGTGCTGTGGAGAGAGCATGCGCCATAGATTCCTGCCTCAACTCTACCACGACAGGCTAAATCAACTCAGAACAGTGAGCCAAAATAACTTTTCTTTTTCATAGGCTGTTTCCGTCAGGCATTAGGGTCACTGGGGACACAAATAACTAATAGAGATACGCTATGCTAGACTGTTTACACTGGTCAGTGACTACTTGTCATAACATATTTTTTTCTCCCTTCACTACAGCTGCACGCCTTTACTGTGAGATTTTTTTTTTTTTTTTAATGGAGTTGTGTCTTACTCAGTTGGTCCTTTGGAACCTATATAGTACCTGGAATAACTAAAAATTTATTCTGAAAGCACCTGAAGACCTCCTGTGCATCAGACACTGTGCTACCCCCTGAGAAGTCAAAGCAAACAGGAGTTCTGCCTTTAAGTAGCTGTCAATCTACAGGTTAAGATAAAGAAGTGACAGGCAGTTTCAGCTCCTTAATGTTCTCACAGAGGCATGGCTTGGTGTTATAGAAGCTCAGCAGGGGGCTGGGTGATGAGAGAAAGCTTACCCATTATGGGCTCCTGGCACAGGGCGGCCTGGGAGCTGAGATTACAGAGCCAGTCTAAGCCTGTCTTCCTGAGGATAAGCTACTTACGTAAGTATAAAATTTAAGGACAATGCCTTTTAGTATGCCTGTACCAGGCCAAATTTTCAAGAAATTTCCAGGATTTTTCTGGGTGTTATTAATTATTTTGAATGAGTTTCTAAACACTTGTACATCCCCAGAGAATAATATGATCTGTAAAAACATATTGAATAGATTCTTATTGAATATAATGATGTATGCATACCCACTTTCTCATATTAACTACAGAGCTCAACAAAGCAAAGCCCAGGCATGCTCGATATCGTGGCCACAGGATGACCACCTTATGGCTAATACACAGTGACAGGGAAGTACAATGTTGTAGATAAGTGGAGGGAAAGTCAATCATTTAGAGGGGAATGGTAAGAAAGTCAATTTCACTTTGGCCTGTTGGATGAAGGGATCGATACATTAAAATTGATCTTTAGGGAATGGAAAAGTAGGGAAAAAAATAGATGAGAGGGGCGGAAGATGGCTCGGGGGCAAACACACTAGCTATGCAAGATGACATGGACACACACACACTAATAATAATAATAACAACAACAACAAGAACAGCAACAATAATAATAAACAAAACATTTAAATGATGGCAAGAGAACTCTGTAGTAAGTCCTATGTGATGAGACACAGAAACACAGAGGGAGCCCTAACCTGCTTCCCTGTGTCAACTCCTTCCACCAGCCTTAGAAGTAACACCTCCCAGGGCTGAGAAGACGGCTCAGTCAGTAAAGTGCTTGCCATGCATGAGGACTGAGTCCTCAGAATTGTGTAAACATCTGGGCACAGTGGCATGTGCCTGGAATCTCAGAACTGAGGAGACAGGAGACTCCCTGAGGCTTGCTGGCCAGCCAGGATGACCGAATCAGCAAGCTCCCACCTCAAAGAGAGACCCTGTCTCAAAAAACAGGTGGCCGGTGATCGAGGAAATTAAACTCTGGACATTGTCCTCTGGGCTCCACACATGTGGACGCACACAGAACCATGAACACATATGGAGACGGAAAAGAAATAACACTTCCTCTGATAAGTTTCCTCTGATCACTATTGTAGAGATCTAGTGGTTTAACCAAAACAAAACAACAAAAAACAATCAAGAGCAGTGATTTTGAAGAGGGGTCAGCTTAAGAAGGACCAAGGACCCACAACCGACTTCACTGAAGTGACGCTTGCAGCAAACAGTATTTAAATAATGCAAGGACAAAAATCCAAACAATAAAGATGCGAATTAGGAGAAAAGAGATTATTTTTTGCAGAAAGATGAACCAAGTGACATGTTTATCCATATAGCAAAACTAAGGTCAATATAATAACGATGTCAGTGAACCCACACATTAGTTTAAAAACAAGACCATGATTGATGCACACTCAAAGAACCATGTGTAATACCAGAAGAAAAACACAATTTCTTCCAATTAAGTTCAACTATTTTATCTTGGAAGAAGGAACAGCAAATCTCTATTTGAAAATTAGCTATATATATATATATATATAGTATATTTTACCTGATTTAAGTAATTTAGGCACTTTTCAAGACACCAAAGGCAACAAATGCAAGATTTCAGCATACACCGTGCACAAGCATTTTCCTGGAGAGAGGGAAAAGTAAAATAATTAACAAACACAGAAACAACTTAATCACTGTGCATGCAATTTCAAATGCTAAAAAC
The DNA here is from genome assembly GCF_903995435.1 of Acomys russatus. Lineage (NCBI taxonomy): Eukaryota > Metazoa > Chordata > Mammalia > Rodentia > Muridae > Acomys > Acomys russatus. The sequence continues at coordinate 63,790,002 of NC_067138.1, read as the reverse complement.
AACAACAACAAAAACAACAAAACATTTAAAAACCGCAATATAAGCTTCAAGGCCTCCATATCCATTTCTCCCATCTTTCAATATAATGACTGAGTTATTTAAAAATCACTTGAAATCAACATTTATTTACCAAGGACTGCGCATACGATAGAGTAAGGAATACAGAAGCAGCAAGACAAGATGAATATAAATACTAAAGGGCCAGACTCAGAGTGTGGTGGTGACTACATGTTGTGAGAGTGCAGAACATGCTTGGGGAAGGGAGTCAAGATCAGTTTCTAGGATGAAGCAGATTTTGAGCAAAACTAAGTTGAAATTCATATTATTTCCAAAGTCAATAGGGAATTTCTATATGCTAGGTAGTAACCTATTACTAGATGCAAGGATTATGTAGATCTTCTCCACTCTTCAGATTGTAAATGTTTCTTTTCCCATAAGCCTTTAAGTTTGGTATAATTTCATTTTTCATTTTTCACTTTGGTTGCCTGTCATTTCTGTTTTTTAAAAAAAAATCCTTCCCCAGATCAATGTCAGAAACCACACCCCCTGTTTCTTCCTGGTCAGTGGTTAGAGACTTACTGTTAGACTGGCTAACTTCCGGTGTGCTGTCACACAGCAGGGACACTTGGCTAACTGTTCTCTATTAGGCGTAAGGTTTGGATGTTCTTACCACACAGACATGACAAATGCTGTGAGGCTATGAAGTCTGTATGTGCTGAGCAGTCTGATTTGACTATCTGACAGCTACACATGTATGAGAACACACTGCATTCCATGTGCATGCGCAGTGATTATGGGTTCATTAAAAACTAACTTTAAAAAGGGTAGAGAAGAGTTTTGAACTCAATACACTCGGTGACCAGTGACTGGACAGATTTTCAGGACCTGTGGAATGTGGAGATGGGAGACAAAGAGGAGCTCATGTCCTACTGTGTGCAGCAATGAGGTCTGGTGAACACCCGAGAGAGTCTGGTGAAACAGTCCTCTTACCTTTCCTTTGAGCTGACTGTGGACGTACATTAGGATCATCCTTGGGATTTTGACCAGGGTGATGATGAAGGAACCTTTCGCCACAGTACCAAGGTGGTAACGAATAAGGCGGTTCACTGATGCCAGAATAGGTGTGAATGGCAAATTCCTTTTATCCCTATTTTTAAAATAATCAAAAGAATAATTAAAGCAAAGCCTGGAACAGGGAGGAAAACACAAATATATATGGCCTGGAATCTAATGGAGTGGAAATAAAAGTCATGTAATATTATCTAGCTTTAGGACAAAATGACAAAATAACCACAAAAAACATTGTGAAAATGCCACAAAATCAGTTTTGTTTTTCCACAATATGGTTCTTATGCTTTGCAGCTTTACATAAAACTGGATTTTGAAAGTTCTTAATAGTTGGGCGTAGTGGTACACGCCTTTAATCCCAGCACTCAGAAGGCAGAGGCGGGCGGATCACTGTGAGTTTGAGGCAACCTTAGTCTACAAAGCAAGTTCCCGGACAGCCAGGGCTACATAGAAAGACCCTGTCTCGAAACAAAACAAACAAACAAAAATCTATAGCTGGTAGCTCATTATAATAGATTACTGTGTGGTTTATTCCTTTAGGTTTCAGCCCTAAGGTTAGCAAAGCGGCCTCACAGCAGTTCTGAGAGAATCAAACTATGCTTGCCCTCTAACAGATTTTTACATCTCATACTCAACAAGTTTACTTCCTTACAGAAGGCAATTTAGGGCAAGTCATCGTCTTCTGCCCTAAAACACATTTTGAGGCAATTACAGGAAAGTGTGAGGTATGGAATATCCAACCCGCAGAATTATCAACTGAACCATTTTGTCACGGTCCTTCTCACTCACACACACACACACACACACACACACACACACACACACACACACACACACACACACACACACACACACACACAGAGCCCTCTTTTCTTTTATCAAAATGAGACAGTTCCAGTTCAGTCCCACTTTCTTCCCCTGTAGACATGATGACGTAAATGAACTGGGGTTTTCTCACAGGTAGGAAGTCTCACCTGGTGAAGTAGTATGTTACCACAGCCCCTGCCACAGTCATCTGCTGGCATGCGAGAATGAACTCACTGATCCAGACAAGGCCAACCACATGGTACCACCACATGTACTGCAAAGGCCCAGAAATTTTGTACTCCACGAAACCTTGTTCATTCTGAACAGCGCTGCCTGGGGAATGTCAAGGAAACAAAGAAGTGTCATATAAAGCAGAAACCGAGACACCCAGCTACTGAGCTAAGAGGTCAGTAGGATTTCCTACAGCAGATGCCGCTCCCAGGCAGAAGTATTCCAGGCTCGTAGTGCTGTCTCACTAAAAGACAGCAATCGTTATCACTTTAAAAGTTGTGAATTTAAACATTACACAATTACACATTTTGGTCTCCTCTAAGGCATCAAAGAAAGTGTTTAAACTAATCTATTTAAATATAGTCTAATTCCATTATCGGTTATTTAGGCATGAATTTTCAAACACTTCAGTGTTTGTTTTGTTTTGTTCTCATTTCTGGGTTTTATTTATCCAGTAATTATCGATCTAAACTACTCACTAAGCATAGAAATCAATGTTATATTCAATTACTAAATGAGCTGACTGGCCAGAGATGTTTCATACAAATTTCCTCTCACTAGACTCACTACTCAGAATTAACTCATGTGTCTTAACCTTTGGTACTGAGTCTGGCTATCAGCAAGTCAGAGTCTACCTACAAAATTGTAGTCCAGGAGCCAGGTGCAGTGGTGCACACCTGTAATCCCATTACTCAGAGAAACAGAAACAAGCGGATCTCTAAATTTGAGGCCAGACTGGTCTAAAAAGCAAGTCGAGGACAGCCAAGGCTACACAGAGAAACCTTGACTCAAAAAACCAAATCAAACAAACAAAAAAGGAATTGTAGTCCAAGATGACTCTGGACTACGAAGCAATGCTCAGAGGCTATGGATTCATTAATTCGTTTCAGAATGGATCCAACTATCTGAGTAAATTGAGAACTCACTTCAAATCCATGACCCTCTCAAAATTAAGCAGTTTTAGGTCTTAGCTGGTCGAGAACTAAATTGCTAAGATCTGCTGAAACTATGCCAACGTGGGAATGAGTTATTGAAGACTCTTATTAGATTTGATAGCTACTGGCTCTTTGTAAGCAAATGTATAAAGAAGTGTGTGTGTGTGTGTGTGTGTGTGTGTGTGTGTGTGTGTGTGTGTGCACTAGGATCACTTGTGTAGCAAGCACTCTATACTGAGCTACACTCCCATCCATCTTTGATGACTTCTAATATTGGGGTGCAAATCAGATTCATGGGTAAGAGGAGGACGCCGCATCTCTTCTCACCGGTAGTGCCAAGGAAAAGGAGTGTCATTATCCAGTATGCCCAAAACAAAACAAGAGCAAAGAACGTCCAGAAGGGCTGGAAGACTAGCAGCGGCAAGTGTATGAAGACCTTGCCGGCCACGTGAAACAAGGCGATGGTGAGAGCAACACGCTTGCGCATAACCAGCATTATCAGGAACAAGATGACCTGAGCGCAGAGGAAGAAAGGAAAGAGTTATTTCTCTAAGCAATTAAAACAGAAACTGCAAAGTGATAGAAATTTCTAACGCAACTTTCTCAATATATTACGACTGGTCATTTCTCCACTAATGACCAGTCAAAATGTGTTGTCAGTCAGGACACCACTCTTCATTTGCACAGGCGTGCCTATGGTCCTGAGAAACGGTGGGAGAGCTATATGCCACCACCGCAAAGCAAGGGAAGTATTCATTTGTATTTTATCTCCTTTGTTGACTGAAACTCCTTAAGTGGGATCTGTGGCAGAATAACCATTTACCTACGCGCCATCTCCACCTCTTTCCCTAGAAGCTAGCACAGAGAACTGTAGTTAAAGAAGCAAGACTGAAGCCGGGCGGTGTTGGTGCACACCTTTAATCCCAGCACTTGGGAGGCAGAGGCAGGCGGATCGCTGTGAGTTCAAGGCCAGCCTGGTCTACAAAGCGAATCCAGGATGGCCAAGGCTACACAGAGAGACCCTGTCTTGAAAAACAAAACAAAACAAAAAGGAGAAAAAGAAGGAAGAGTGACAAATGTCTTTGGAGCCAGTAGTTTCAGTGGCATTATTATTAGTAGTAGTATCACTGATGCTCAACCGAAAGCTTGAGACTACCCCTCACCTAACTATAGACTAATCAGTAAGATTGTCACCGTGTAACACTCATATCAGTGGAGTGGGTCTCATTTATATTTTCAATACAACATATGATATTAAAAGGTAAAATTCAAATAAAAGAAAGGAGAAATAATGAACAAGTAAGAGGAATGTCAATCTATTTCCTAATACTATTCAGAAGTATAGAGAATTGTTTTCTAAAATGTAACAATAAGAAATGTTATTAGCAAATGACAGTATAAACATCCCAGGTGAAAACTATCTCAAAAAGCAGACAAAGAAGAACAAGTTGTTGTTACATCAAAGAAAACTCATCAACTAGAGAAACCTTTGAACTGGAAGTACATTATGGGATAGCAATACAAAGGCCAGAGTAGGTTTCTGTTCTGTTTAGCAGAGCCTGCGAACATGCACACAACCCTGAGAGCTACACTTGCGCCCCTACTCACAGTGAACACTGTAGCTGAAATGGCATAGATGAGGAGGGCCCGCAGATTGTCTTCAGCCATCTGAAGCTGCTCAGGAATAACTGCTTCTTTGGGGAATCTTCTCTGCTTTGCATATAGCCACCACAGTACTCCCGTGCCACCTGGAGATACATAATTGGTTTTGCAAAACCAAGAAAATATGTGACATACATGCTTAATTTTCTAGACCTACGTTTTTGTTTTTTGTTTTTTTTATCACCAAGAATGGGACACAGTGATAATCCACTTAACCAGAGAGCATGTGGGTGCAGCTCTTAGAAGCGTAAGAGAGAAGGCAGCTTTCATATAGGTATCTGCAAATTCTTTAATCTATCAAATAGACTTTCTTCTATTGTATGCATCATTAATTATAAAGCTGAGGACACAGCCAGTAACAAGATACCTCCATGAGAACCCAGGAACACCAGTGCCTAGTGCTGACAGCCATGGGACTGATTAAATACTTCTACAGTAAATAAACAAATACCAGATGAAGGATATGAAAGAGTAGTTCTCACCAAAGGTGGGAACAAAAGTAGGAAGCCCTGATGGCAGTGGGCTCTGGGGATGAAGAACTTGTATCTCCAATGCCAGCTCAGATGTAAAAAGGCTGAAGAACAAGGCAAACCCACCTCCATATAATGGGTGAATTTCCACCCAATGCACTCATGAGAACCTATCCACTGGGGCGGGGTAGAGTACTAAACAGATCCCCATTCTCTCTGCTCACTGAGCTTACACAGCAACGAGGACATGGAAACTAACAGAAAGGAAGCCACGACAGGATGTGAATCTAAGGAGAGAATCTAGGAAGGATGGTACTTGGTTTAGGAAAGCACGGCAACTTTGTAATACCAATAAGCAAGGCCACACTGAGATGATGGTGTCTGGGCAAGAGAATAAAGACTTCTGAAACTACCTAAGGAAAAGCATTCCACACAGAGGGCTAAGAGGCTGAGATGAGACTGACTAGTAAGAGAATTCTTCCTCTGATCCTAAAGAGACCACACTCATCAATCGATCCTAAAGCAAGTCACCAAGAAAGACATGCTAGGAGGCATACATACAGAAATAGCTGGGGACCAGACTACCCTGTAAAAGTTATTGGCTACAATAAGAAAGGATCACTCAAAGTAGAGTGGGGGAGATATAATATATAGATATATAAATATAGATATAAATATAAATGTCTGACAGATAAAAACATGGACTATGATTTACACTGTTCAACTTGACCTCAAGAGTGAATAAGTAAAAAGAAATTCCTGACCATATTTGTTGAATACCAACTGTGAAGTTTTCTTCTAACAAAAATGTGAAAAAACCAGACCAACTAAGAGCATATAAAAACTACTTCTTCACTTTTGAAATACCAAAGTACCAGAAAACTACTTGGAAAACTATTAAACATGTCCAAAAATAAAAGGAATTACATTCCCTAGAAACAAGTAGACATTACCTACAAACAGACATTTCTTACAAACGAATAGACAGTTCAGACAGCAGCTTAACGATAGGAAGTGGAGAGAGTAACAGTGCCATCCAGGATACTGTTGCTCGCAGTAGGCACTGTGTATACACTTTGGAATCTGTGGTAAGACCAGTACAGATCTCTCTACAGTTGTGACCTAATTTATCCATTATGACTATTAAATGGGTATTACGAATTTCACAAATGACACAACTGAAACCAGGAAAGTTAAGTAACATGAAATAGCATGTGTTCTAAATGGTGAACTTAGATTTATTTATTAAAGCTACATATCTGAACACGAGTTACACTGACAGGCTGGTGGGCTAAATGAAAACACAGATGCGATGAGGAAGGAGAGGCAGGATGGAACTGAGCATCAAATCCCAGGCCTTCCCTGCCATGGCCAGGCATGAACTGACGGTGAGAAAACCAACACCAGCAGGGAGCAGACTCAGCTTGATGAACTCATCTCAATGCAAAAGAAAATAACAAAATACCAAAGACAGCTTAGACGATCATAAAAATATTCATAGAATAAGCAACGACTTTAAGAAGAAGAAAAAGAAGAAAAAAGCCAGTGGGACAGGAACAATGAGCAAACATAGAAATAAATCCAGCTCTTCACAGGTGAAAAAGAGCCATCTCCAAAAGACAAAGAGCAAGGACAGGAACCAGAATCATCTTTTAAAATCCTTATAAGACTGCAGTAAAAAAATCACATAAACCTCTAAGAGATGAATCAGGCAGAGAAACAAAATGCAGCATGGTTATTCTCTGAGGTCTCTGGAGGAAATGCATAGGCATGAAGGAACATATGTGCCTGAACATGCTTCCGCCCAGCAAATCCAAAATGTGCATGGAAAGGTAAAGACAGTATCTGATAATCAAGAACTGGGAAAATACAACAGAAACCATTAAGTCACTCATGAACAAATCATCTGAATTCACTCAACACAAAGGTGAACCAAATTACAAACTTAGAAAGATGCAGGACCAGCAGTTGCAACTAGGACTAGCCTAAGAATCCTACCCTGAGACGTTACTGTAAGTCAGAGGCCTTTCAAGGCAAGGGTAAATAAATCCTTAAGACACAGTATGCAAAAATAATATTTTAAATCTAATAATAACTTGAAAGCAAAGGCTGTGATTATTTGACAAAGCTAAAAAAAAAAAAAAAAAAAAACACTAGGGAGCAGAAGGAAGCAGGTAGGAAAATGCTACACTTTGAAAAGGCACGGGAGACGTAACACATACCATTTCTCCTTTTAATAATCACAGGATTAAGCAATATTTTACAAATAAACACAGGTTACCTATTGTAGAAGTAGAAATATATTAGATACACAAAGCAACGGATGAAGACTGTCAGAAAAAAACAGTGCGCACAGAAATGCTAGAAAAAAGGAACTACAAAAGCAGGTGTTAGCAGCAGGACCAACACCAGTCAGATTACAGATGCAGGTGAAGAGACACAGTCAACTGGAGCTCAAAATGTTAACTAAATGCTATGTATTCGTACGCATGCACGAAGAAAAGGGTATGTGCTTCAAGTGCTAGCAAGAGCAAGAGGAGGAAATGAGAAGATAATTATGACACCCTCAAGGCAAAAATAAACACTCATTCCAGAGAAGAAATAGCACAGGAAAATACAAATTTCATTTTCTTATTTCTATTTACTACCATGAAATTAGGTAGGTACCATGAAGACAAAGAAGAAGAAAATTACTTACCAAGTGAACCCAGTATGACCAGAATTGTTAAGATCCACACAAGCACTCTTGATATATACCTGATAATCACCATCAAAATCATGGACAGAACTGCAGGGAAGATAGGAAACACAAAGAACATCATTTCAGAACCACAAGAGAATAAAAAGAGAGAGACTTACAACTGTTGCTTTTTCCTACAGGAATAATTTGATGCTATTAACTTAGTTCATGACCACGATTTTGAAAAGAAAGAAAACAGGCTGCTTCTGAAATTACGACTCACACACTTAAATAGCATCCCTGAAAGCCAGAGGTCCTAACTGCGTGGGCGATAAGCCACAGGAAAGAATACATGCAGATGCATGTGGTGACTACACAACAACCGTGGCTGCTGTGGAGTCACCAGCAGGAAGACATCAGACATGCAAACGGACATCAGCACAGGAGGTGGAGAGAATGGCGTGCCATGTTGGTGACCAAAACAAACAAACAACAACAAACACAGTAAGGTGCAGCTGGAGGTCAGCTGGAGGTCAGCTGGGGCTAGACTGCCCTGAGTAGCCTGTACCGTCTGACGGCAAGCTTCTCTAACTCGACATCAGTATCCAGTGTTTTACATTATCTAATGTTTTACGTTTAACTCTACAACTCTGAGACGGCCTGGGCCTATGTAGTATAATACCCTTAACCCTGCTTAAGCCAACTCCTTCCTGACCTCACTTCTCAAGTCACTGCACAGCTTTTCTTCAGAAGCGAGTGAACGTTAGGTTGGGCTTCTTCACCAACTCCCTTCCCCACCCCAAACTCGATGCCAGTGTGCCAAGACTGCAGCTAAAATGTAAGGAAGGGCTCTTAGCCCTTGTGTGAGAAGTATTCTGAGCAATACTAAACAGTTAATGATCTGAAGGGCCATTCTACAAACAAATGAACAGAGATATCTTGGATTTATATTCTGTTCTTATGCCTCAAGTGAGAGATAGTCTAATAAAAGTGGAATTCCAATGAACTCGCAGTAGTGTTATCTTAAAGTTTGTACATGGTTTTTGGTTTCAGAATTCAACTATTTCAGAAAAAACTAAGTGATTTTTACATAAAGTTGTCACATTTCTTCTGGCCATTTGCAAAGCTAAATAAATGGTTAGGTCTGTGTATAGGAATTTTAAGGTACTACTTTTACAATAAATGTATAGGAATAAAAAACCAGATGGGAACCCTTCAAATTTCATACAGATAGTATTACTTTAATTGAGTCAAGTACCGCCTATGTAAAAAGAAAACACTCTGATGATAGGAAAGGTGGAAATACAGCCAGTCTCTTCTCAATGAACATGACTGCTATTAAACATACATAAATACTAATTTTACTTATGCAGTCAAATAGCTATTTGGTTCCTACTAGGTTACATCTCCCAAATAAGAAGGCTTATAAACTCTGATATGTTCTTCTATAGTTTTAGAATAATACAGGTAATTTTTTCACTTAAAATAAAATTAATTTTTATTATCTAATTATTGACTAAATAATTCTGTGGCTAACAAGTGGAGATTTCCTAGTTTTCCCAGCAATGCAGTAATACTATGAACTATAGCAAAAAAGTAAAATTACATACTTCAAAAGTAATCTATGTTCTTAGAATATCTTTTACATATAAATATACCTTTGGAATGATATCTAAAAACAAGAGGATTGCTAAATCATTAAAAGGAGCCTCCTGCTGTCACTAAAGATAATCAATCACAACTCAGTAACCCGAGTTTGGGGAAACAAGTCTTTCACCAAAGGAAAAAAGGAAGCAACAAGAGCTTCAGATATAAACATATACATAAGTTTATGTATATGTTTGTAACTAAATGTAATCTGAAACAGCTATTTGGCCACGGGCAGTCAAACATTTTACACGTATCCCCAGTTGTATGCATATTTTGGCTAAAGACAGAACAGCCTTCTGCAGTACTATGAAATAGCTAATAATGAGAAAAACAATTACCTAGTGATAACAAGCAAAGTCCCAATATAATTTCTTTGCTGGTCATTACTCCACTAATCAGCCTGTGTAAGACACTATTGTCACTGACAAAGGTGATCAGGGCCTCTGCAAACTTGGCATAGCAGGAAATGTTCACGGGAGCACAGCGATGGAAGAATGGAATAGGTGCACTGGTGACACAAGAAAAAAAAAATCAGAAAAAAAATTACTCCTACTTAATATAAATGCCACATCAAACACACAAATGAAAGGTGAGTATGGCCGCAGTACACTCCACCCTGTGCATTATGGGAGCTAAGTGCTGTGCGCTATGAAGATGACTGCTATGCATACTGATGCCAATCTTACCAGAAGCTTATCAAAGAGGGTGGAGTGCATATTCCAACAGAACACATTACCCTCCCCTTCTGAAAAGAAATGCACACATACACATATACATGGAGAACTACCGGAGCAAAACCAAGCAGGCGAGACGCCTCAAGCCCGCACATCTATGAGCGTCAGATGGCGAAGTTTACAAGCATGTACTTCACTGAATGGAAAATAAACTTGGACAAAAGCAACTTAAAAGTAAACATACACACATGCTTTTACATGAAATGGGCCACCATTAATAGAATGTTTCCTCTTTCAGTCATCATAGGAAACCTCATATTAATAAAGGTGTTTGGGGCACAAGCTTTTATGTCTTCATATAAACAGCATGCGAAGATATTATCAGACAGCAACTGAAAACAGCCATGAGAATAATCTATAGAAATGTTGATAATACAGAAATATTAGGGAAATTACATATAACGTAATAGTGATATCTCTGAATAATAGATTACATATAAATATGGGAACAACAAAACACTATTAAAAAGTGAAAAAATACACGATTTGTTAGGGTCATGGAATTCTGGACTGTTTTCTTTCCTTTTTCAGTGTTTGGAATTGAGCCCAAGACCTCAGGCATGCTGGACAATTGCTCTACTACTCAACTATATTCCGGAAAATGTCTTTCCTTTTTAATATGTTATGTGCATGGTATGTATGATAGCATATCGTATATAGCGTATCATATATATGATATGTGCCTAGACAAAGAGAAAACAGACAATGATTTAATCATTTAATCCAAGCTTCCATGTACTACAGCTGTGCATGAGCCATGGCTTGAATCTGGCTCGAGGTGACATGGTTCTGCTTTAACTTCTGAGAGTATAGTACATAAATGCATATCTAACCAATGACTACACTGTGAACCACAGACCATCAGGATTCCAGGAGAGCCCATACATATAACACTCATGTATAAATACGTATGTGTGCATTCAGTTAAAATTCAGCCACCTTGGGGGCTGGAGAGATGGCTCAGTGGTTAAGAGCACCACCTGCTCTTCCAAAGGTCCTGAGTTCAATTCCCAGCAACCACATGGTGGCCTCACAACCATCTATAATGTGATCTGATGCCTTCTTTGGCAGATAAAGCACTGATATACAATAAATAAAATAAATAAATCTTTAAAAAAAAATTCAGCCACCTTAATACAAACCTCACATGATTAGCGCTGTTTGTCAGGCAGGCGGCAGGCTAATGTGACACACTAGGCTGGCCTGGAAGCTGTAATGTGTTCTTAGTCTTAAATATTGGTCTACCTAGTAGGTAAGATCATACGTTGGGCATCAAACTTCAAGGTTTCTAATCTGAGAAAAACAATACACTATCTTTGTTTCCTTCTTCAAAATAATATTTCCTTTTGAAATCAGAATGTGTGGCCTATGTATCTGTTTTCATTAAATGCTAGTAAATGAGCACTAATGGCAATACGCAATGTCATCCATACTTTACAAAACAAAACACGCTTAAAGATGAAGGCTTACCTTAGGTACAGTCGAGTAAAATGCATCCAAAAATGATGTGACAATACAACATAAATATTCACTTTTTAAAAACCCATCTCTGTGCACCTGTATGTGTACACATCTAAAAGGGCATTAAATGAGCTCCCTAGAATCAACGCCAAAAACCTAACACCATTTTAAATTGCAGGAGGCTAGAATGTTCTGAACAATTGTTTCTTGAACAAGTATTGTGTCATTAAAGATGAGAAAAGGTCTCAAATTATACTACACTTTTAAATGAAAGGGATGTATTTAGAAATGCTACAAGAATTAAAATGGATTAGCTATGAATCTCTAAGTCAACAGAGGCTGATTTGGGGCAGAAGTCTTTAAAGTGATGACTCTGTTATAACTGACAGGTTTTTCTCCCTATATTTCTCCGTCCATCCATCTGTCTATATCTATCAGCTATCTATCTATCTATCTATCTATCTATCTATCTGACAGGTTTTACCCTATATTTGTCCTTCCATCCATCTATATCTATCTATCGATCTAACTTTCTATTTCTATCTATCCATCTATCTGTATCTTTCTATTTCTTTCTATCATCTATCTGTCTATATCTTTCTATCTATCTTTCTATATCTATCTATCTATCTATCTATCTATCTATCTATCTATCTATCTATCTCTCTATCTAAACTCAAGGCTGGCTTTACATCTTTAAGCCTAAATGTTCTCTGGTCTACGGTCCTCTGCATTTCTACCTTTTGTGTGTTAGCCTGTGGTTTCCAACTTTCCTTCAGCTGAACTCATTTGTCCCGACCTGTAACTTGAGAGGGACCTACCTCAAGCCCTTTTTCTTTTTCATAGTATCTACTGATTTCCTTGGCCCTGCAGACTCTTTTCTTTCTTCCTGTCAGTTAAAGCCCTAACTCTCCTGACACTGCACACTCACAAGCCACTGTCCTCTAAGTTTTGGTCTGTTCACCAAAAGGGTAGCACACTGTTCTCTAAGTCTCTTCAGGTCACCAGCATCACCCGTGTCACCCAAGAGCCAACCATAAAACAATGACTGCAACTCTCAGGGGCAGCATAGCCAGTGTGGTCAGTGTTTGCTTCCTTGTGAGTTTAGGATGGAGAGAGCAGCTTGAAAAGGGAAGGACTACTTTTAAATCCTAATCCTTCATATCCATCAAGGGCACAATGCCAAGGTAGGGCTGCTCAGGACTTTTTCTTTCAGGTCCCTTGGCCAACTCCAAAGAGCATTTGTGTAAGAAGCCTTCAATGAATTGGGATAAAATAACAGGAACTTTTTACCCTATAGTGTACTATATAGAAATTAAGAAATACCTGGTAGCTCTAAATTTAAAAGTATAAGAATATTTTAAAAAATGGGTTAATTGCATTGACTAGTTAATAGTCAAAATCTTCTTTTAGCTTAAAACAAATAAAAGACAAATAAGAAAAAGTTTGTGGACTCATAAAATTTAATACTTAGCTGTGAAGTGAAAAGCACTGGAGTGGCTTGTCTGCCCGCCTGGTTGCCTTCCTTCCTTCCTCCTTCTCTTCTTCCTTCCTGTTAACTCAGGGCCATATGCCATGGATTCACCCACGGAAAAGCACTCCTGGCCTCTTACATTATTTTGTTGCTATTATTTGCTTTTTTTGTTTTTGTTTTTGTTTGTTTTGGTTTGGTTTTGGTTTTTTCGACACAGGGTCTCTCTGTACAGCCTTGGCTGTCCTGGACTCGCTTTGTAGACCAGGTTGGCCTCGAACTCACAGCGATCTGCCTGCCTCTGCCTCCTGAGTGCTGGGATTAAAGGCATGTGCCACCATGCCTGGCTTATTGTTTGGTTTCTGATACAAGTCTCTTTCTGCAGTCCAGACCAGCCTCAAACTCATAGCATTTCTCCGTCTCAACTTCCTCACTGCTGAAATTAAAGCTTTTTTAAAAATAAGCTAGCATGTCCAGTTTTGCATTTTGCTCTTTTGTTAAGGCTTAGTTTATTTAAATTTTTGTAAATTAAACTTGTTTTTTGACAATTTCATACCTGAGTAAAAAGTATTCAGTCAGTTTGCTCTCACAGAATTCTTTTGAGTACTTTTGACATCAAAATACTTGTGTTATATTTTAGCATTTAAATCCTATTTAACATAATGAATTATCTCATTTCACATACTCCTGAGAAAGCACCTCTGGGAACCTGGTATATGAAATCATGTCTGTAATATAATCTAAGCTCTGTGATAAAGTCTGTACTTACTAATGCAGAGGGCATGCATCTCTTTACAGTAAGTTTATCTCTTCTTCAAAGCCACAGACTAAGGCATCTCAGAGTAACAGGTGGCTCCTGTAGGGCCTGGCGTTCAGTAATGTAAAAATTACTGAAATATTAGTCAACAAGAACAAAATGTATGTGTAATGAGCCTCTTAAAGATTGGCCACTCATAGGCAAAGTGTATGTTACCTTGGTAAACACAATGCTTGCTTCCCTTCTGAGTCCTGACTACCAGAGTGAATGAGCTTCCTAATGCATGACAAACAGCACTTGACAACCTGGTCCATGTCCCTTCTTGAACGAAGGGAGAAATCAGCATCTCAGTAACTACCTGAGAATCCCGAGCTAAAAATAAACACCCACACATGATTTCTAGCTGAAAGTTTTGAGAGAAGAATATGATTAAAGGAGTCTAGAAAGATCTTGAGAACGGGAAATAAACCAAGAAGCATCTAGCAGTTACCTAAAGTACTCTTTGTACATTTTATTTTATTCTCTCTCTTTTACTTTTATATACTTTTGAAACAACTGCCACAGAGATCCTGTAAGATCTAAGCTCAAATTCTAACTCACAGTGATTACTGTGTAGCCTTGGGTTAGGGTTAGGGTTAGGGTTAGGGTTAGGGTTAGGGTTAGGGTTAGGGTTCTCAACAGAATATTTCCAATTCAAGTTTAAAAGTCACAACTTGTTTGAACTCAAAGTCCCTGCTTCTCTGTCCTAATAGGAGGACGCTATACTCCTATGAGGAGGGGGCAAGGCTGGAAAGTAGGACCACATCAGGGAGCTGGTTCCAGTTCCAGGGGCTCTGACATGTTCTCCTAACTTCTGCAGGCACTCACTCACACCTCCATGCATATTTGAATGAGGGCTAGTAATTGGGGCACATACTTTCAACTCCAGAACTTGTAGGGCAGAGGCAAGAGAATCGAAGTTCCAGGCCAGCGTGGTCTATATAGTGAGTTCCAAGCGAGCCAGAGCTACAAAGTGAGACTCTGTATAAATTTCAAAGTGAATGAATGAATGAGTGAGTAAGTAAATACTTAGCTGACCAAGGAACAAGTGCTGCCCAATATGGCAGGATCAGAGGTTGGGGGTTAGGAAGGTGATATGAGCCACACCCACACCCATCCAGTTATGTAGGAAAACAAAGGAATCTCCTTCCTGTGATGCCCAAGACTTTCTAGCTATTTTTTTAAAAAAGATGTTTTAGCCTAGAAAGAATGGGTTTATATTTAAAATATACATTTAAAGCAGATTTTAGCAGCTGGGTAGATTTGTGTATCTTCTCTGCTCCATTGAGCCAGGGCTGACTGAGTTGACCAGGCTCACCTGAAACTTCCTACTTAGCTCAGACCTTGATCTTGAGATTCTCTTGCCCTGGCCTCTTAGGTATCTGAGATTAAAGGCTCACACCACCAGGCCCAGCTCTGCTCATTTTTCCTATATTTCCCACAATGACTGGCTCCAAAGCACCTCCTTTGCTTCAAGATTGTGACGTCCCTAACAGTCTTCACGTCCATGAATGCAATCTCCTGTAGCTGGTTGAAGGCCATAATTTTTAAATCCTTCCCGAGTTTCTTCTAAAATATTCCCTCTACTTTTATGTCTATAGGCTTTAAATATTGATTTTCAGTACAAACTTGACAAGGCTAAAAGATCTACAAATCAATTTGACTGATGCATCCTTTTTGTACTTTGCAAAAGAAAATGTAAAATTCAAGTTAATAAAGCACAAGTTACAGCCATAAGTAACCCTAAAGCTGACATGATCTGCTTTCATGTTCTCCCATTTCGGAGTTTTCACTTAATAGCCCACTCGAAAATGCTGATATGAAAGTGACTGACTTCTAGTCAGTTTTCTAGAGGCTTCCTATGTCACACTGTTGGAAAGACAAGATACTTCAAAGTATGTGCATTTATAAATATATGTACACACATAATTTTGAGAATGTACTCTCTAATTCTTGAATGTTTGTACTATGTTAATGTTTGCTTTACTTCTAAGTACTGTGAGCCGCTGCCAAAGTATTGCTTCATCTATGATCTATTACATGCAGTCAGTATTTAATAATAAATTTTTGCTAAATAGGATTTTGAATAAAACCTGGTGAATAGCCTAACACTGAGAATATACCTTAAGACTATAACCTAAACAACCTATATAGATAGGTTCATCCATATACTTTTAAGATATAGAGTAAGTAACAAATAACTTCAGTAGTAATCCTAGGATCAACTTCAAAGCATCTATGGGAACAGTGAGAATTGGTCTCTAAATTTATTTGACACTAATGCAGCTATTTTACAGACTTAAAAATTATGGCATGAAAACAAAACACACACAAAAACAAACAAACAAAAAAAACACCAGAAAATAAGGCATGAGAGAACTTCGAAATATCTGAGAAGTCTGTGAGTAAAATGTTTAAAGACTGAAAACAAACAAACAAACAAAAAATGTGCTATTAAGTCTATTCCTACTTTTAAAATGCTATTATCAAAGTAATGGCCCCAGCAATCGGCATATCAAATGACAATTTTCTCAGGATAGCACACTGTTACGTTTACCTATGAAAACAAAAGCTACAAGCTAACAACTCTGTAATAAAATTTACCTGGCTGGTACTGGTAGTTTGGGGCAGAAGCCAGCGGACTTTGAAGACAGAGTGTATTCAGAAGGCTTTATGTTGTAGCTACATAGTGCTGAGCCTGTAGAAAGAAGGTCACAGGTTAGCTGGGGGAGGAGTCTGAGCAAAACCTCCAACCGTTTCTCCTGAACTCTGTAATACTAACACACAGCTACAGTCATTACAGATGTTATAAAAATCAGATTTAATGTACACTATGAATTATTGGAGACAATTTTCTCTGAAATGACCAATAGTTCAATGTATTTTAGGCACAAATTTTAGTTACTAAAACTTTTAGTGACTGACAAGTCGGATGACAGGGGCATATATGTCACTTACTGTAAGCCTATAAAATAAGCATTAGGATGCTCACAAACTAGGAGATAAACAAGCTCAGAACACAAAGGCAGTTGGCAGAAGGGCTGGGATTCATTAGGAACCCGACTGTTACTGCAAAGCCTGCACACCACTGTATGACTGTCTCTGATTCGCGTATTTTTCATTACTGTACTCAGGTGGGATATCACTCGTCTCTTCTTTAGAAGGCAGCAACTAATCCCAACTATAAATCACTAAACAAACTGATAAATTGGTAAGTGATCTCCAATTCCCGGACAGTTTTTAATAGCTCAAATTCAATTTCTGACTGGCCACTGAAAGGGCTTTCTGAGCATATGATCAGTACTTATCTAAATAACGTTAAAAATTCAGAACGACACAGTCCACTGAATTTAGCACACACTACGTTACTGAGCTGCAAATTTTCTGATACAGAGATTCTTACACAGGAGGGTTCATTGTGCTCCAACAAGAGATGCTAATGTGTGAGCAGCAGTCTGTTGCTTTAGTTTTACAGAGCACCTACCACATTATAAACAAGCTATTTGACTAAATGAAATTCCTAAGTTTCTAGGTTACCAAGATACTGTTATTGATACAAACAGAAAAACCTTCATTTGTATAATAAATGATGATGAGTTCTTGTATTACACCACGGTGGAAAAGACCCAACATATACAGTGAGGCCACAGTGACCAGCTTCCATAAGTAACACTGGGTCAACTACAGGAAAGGCACATAATCATATCTCAAGGAAATAGAGAAGAATATAGAAAAATAAACATATCCTGGTTTGTCTGGAATAAAACTGGGAGTGGACTTATTCAATTTTTATCTTGTTTGATCAATCAAACTAATTTCTGGAAATTCGTGGAAAACAACAAATCAGAAGCAACAATGCCTGAAACCAGCAAACTATCTGGTGTTTAAATATGAGGACTGCAACGACATAATCAGCAAAATATAAATAGTACATATTTCATGCAAACATAATACAAGTAATTTGCCAATGCAAACTATTTTTTAAAGATACTTTAAAGTTACATGGCACTGTTCCTACTTTTGGTAGGCTTATTAGGGGACTGAGTTTTTCAAATGATTTTTAACTATTGTTTTTCATGTTGATGAAATTTCATTAAAAGTTAAGCACATGGGCTAAGGAGATGCCGCATTACCTTAATATAATGCCATACAGTTCTACTCACAGCAGCTTGGAGGAAACATGACACCAACCAAACACTTTAGATTAATCCTAAAAATATCTAAAAATCCTACTGAGAAATGCTCAGTAACAGAAAGAAAGGAAGGAAGGAAGGAAGGGCGAGAGAAAGAAAGAAAAGGCAACAGTGCCAACAAGTGCAGAACCCCCAATTTGTCTGTGGACATCTTGAGCTTAACTGTCAACACTTCTTTCAGAGACCAAGATGGAATCAATGTGCAAAGCACGGAGGCACTAACGAAAGTACTCTGTGTTATGTCCCTGCTGCGAAACACACTGCTTCATCCGAATTCCATGAACACAGTCTCCACCTGCTCCATGCCTTCCTTCCTCTAGAGAAAGAGGCCAACAGGTGCAACAAGGCTCAATTTTATAAATACTTTCCCAGAATACTGTGCAGTGAAAGGATAATAGCTTTATCTCCAACTGTCGTCTGGGGCTTAGGTCGGTACTGAGGAGGTCCTGTGCTAAACAAACTAAAGGGAAAGAGACCTTCATAACACATTAGTGGCCACAACCAATCCTAAGAAACTTTCCGCTGTCTCCTGCTCAGACTTGATAGATGGAGAAAGCCTAATCAAGCACATTTAAAAAAAGAAAAAGAAAAAGAAAAAAAAAAGCCCTTGCAGTACAAACATTTCACAGTTGGGTTTTTTTTTTTTCCCCACGTTATTCATGAATGCGCTTTCAGTGGCCATTTTAAAAGCTGCACCTGATACTTATTTTCCGTACAGCAGAATTATAAACAATGCCAATCGACCACAAGAGGCTTACACCCAAGGAGTTAGACATACAGGGCTTTTTTTTTTTTTTTTTTTTAAATACAAAAGCAGGTTTAGAAAAAAAGAAAACCTACTCTTGAATAATGAAAAGTCAAAAGCTAAAAACAAAAGTTAATCTAAAGCACAGCAGAGGCAGTCCATGCCACTTAGCCAGTGTTATTCAAAAGCTATCCAAAATGAGCAACCTTCCGAGTCTAAATAGGGTATGCAAACATTCATCATGGTAAACACTTGCTATCACCCCCAGAACATTTGACTTCTATGATATTTCAAATGTCTTAAAATACTCAATTATTTGTTCTTTGGTTCAATTTTGCTTATACAAACCCTACGAGTTCTAGCCTATTACTACACTAGAAGCTACAGATGAGAGAACGGGAGGAGAAGAAGTGGGAGAGTGGGAGAGAGAGAAAGAGAGTCAGCTGTGTATAAATACAATTCTCTGTTCTTTATGTCATTATGTTTTTGTGTTAGTCATCATAATCATAACCAGACAAATATTCTGTTAGGTTCCATGTCAAAATATGCACCCACCCATCCATCCATTCACCCACCCCTATATCTTTTTTGGTTGTCTGGGGGGAAATGTTTGAAGAAAATTTATTTCCAATCCCTCCTTGTCTGTGTACTTTAATGCGCCACCATCCATGATGTCCCCAGCGTGAAATATGTCTTCATCTGATTTTTTCTTTCATACTGGTGAAGACATGACGCCCTGTCAGTAAGACCTCCCGGGTCATCTTATGTTGTTATGATCTGTTGGGTCATATGGGCTTATCTGCACCTGTCACATGACCCTCAGGAGGGTCTTCGGAAAACGCAGGTTCCATGTTTTATACCCTTATAGAAAGATAAAACTCACACTCCTCAGCCTCATGGCCTTTCTAAAGCAGGACTGGACCTCTAAGCGCAGCCTCATTTCAACCCTGGCTGCTGTAGGCGTCCGCTCTCCTCTGATAGAGCTGCCCTGTGCACACGAGTATCTGAGCAAGGTTCTGCTAAGGGTGAGCAGGATGTCACACACCACCTCCTGTCACGTGTCCGCTCACCTACCCAGGAGGACATTTGCCTCTTGGCTCTACTGCAGATCCCAGCATCTTATTTGGTAAAATTTCCACCTATCAGCTCCATGTTCGATACACGAGCTCATTGAGAACTGTGACCAATGTGCTAATGGATAAGCGACGCTGGAAACCATGTTCTCGGTGCACCAGGTTACATACAATGTCCATATGCTTCTTACTACACGCTACAGAACTAGATTCTCAGGCTTGGCACTATGGTGTGTGGTAGCAGACACTGGTGGTTGTGGAGGACTGTCCTACACAATCCAGGGGCTTACCAGCACGCTTGGCCTCTCCCGACTGGATTCCAGTAGCTTCTCCCTAGGCCCTTGCTCAAGCAACAACTGGAATGTGTCCAAACACTGCCAAATATTGTCACTTAGCACCATTACAATGAAAAAAAAAAAAAAAGCAAAACCCAACACATACACACACACACACACACACACACACACACACACACACACACAAAACAAGGATCAAAACCTGAATTATTTGAAATAAAGATATAGCATAGAGGTAATATTTTGAGCTGATATTTTTACCTTAAGTTGGAATTTCATTTACCATAACAACTATCTTTATAAGCATTAAAACATGAAAACCAGACCCCCTCAAAATATGATTTAGAAATTTGTATTGAATAAAAAAAAAATCTCAAATATGGACATATTTTCATTATAAAAATCAAATCCCATTGCCTTATGAAGTCTAATGAATTTAACTTCCATTTTTCTAATTGGAAAAATACTGTACATTCATAATCTGGCAAAAATCACTTTTCCAATTTCAATCTCTAGTAATTCATAAAATGTGTGAACATATTTACAATTCCCAAGAAGTATCAGTCCATAGAAATTAGCCAGGTGGTACCACCTTGTCCATATAGTGGGTACTCAGTAAATATTTGCTAAGTGAATTTTTAATATCTACACTCAAGACCTGTAGGTACTGTGAGGACAATATACCTGCTTCTGCTGGACCACAAGCCTCTTTAGTGTGGAGCTATCATATGGATCTTTGGTGCACACTTTATGGATATTATTTGTTTGAAGGGATTAGTTTAAATTTGATTATCAACTGTAAACATTTTTTTTTACATTTCTAAATAATCAAGCACCATGGTCTCTCACTTGAAAGCAATTAAATCATCTGCTGGGGCAGAGCACTGTGCTTATTTACATACATTACCAAGACCGGCCTTCTGCACTGTTATGTTAAAAAAAAAAAAAAATCTATACTAATCGTGTGCTCTATATTATGTTGTTATTGACTGAAGGGAAAGCATACTGATCTGATATTGACTGTAAACTTAACAGCCAATGCCCATCAAAAAGGCTCATTAGTATTCACGAGCAGTAAATTTTATTTAAATGTTATATATGTTTGTTATAATTGTTAATAGCGGAACAATAATCATTCTGAAAGCGCCACTCAACACGGCTGCACTCAAAATGCGTCTATGATCCAGACAGCAGGACATAGTGTATCAGAATTATGTGAGTTACTGTACATCAAAGCCGTGCTTTTAAATTGTGGCACTTTTTAAATATCGTATAAATTAGATGCAAACAAGGAAGGAAAAAAACCCTCTGCCATAATTTGCTACTATGCTAGGAAAGACAGTGTGTGTGTGTGTGTGTGTGTGTGTGTGTGTGTGTGTGTGTGTGATAAAATAGAGTAATGAAAATGACAATAAATGTCACATGTGAAATATTCCCAACAACTGAAGAAGCATGGTTCATGATCATTTACAGGAGAGATTCCTCATTTGTAAACCACTTGTTAGGATTGAGGTAGAAAACCATGTAAAGCATCTGGTCCAGCACACAGCATATAGTAGGGATCAGTAAGTGGCATGTTGAAGTAAAACTCAGCCTTTAAATCACTCACTAAGACTCCGATGCACCGACTGAACAACGGGACTAGAGATGGCGGACCAGACTGGTGCAGAGGAGATGAAGCGTTTCATAGCAAGCACTGTCACCGTCCTTGTCACCTGTCATGGTTTGCTTGGGTTCAGATGAAAACCTCACAGAAAACCAGAGCTAGGCATCAGAAGGAGGGCCTCGCTCTCTCCATGACGCACACATGATCTGTGTTTTCAAAAACCATAATAAGTGCAGAAAGAAGCCTGATCATCAAGAAGAAAAAAAGGCGGGGATGAGGGAAATCACACCTTGCTGAAATCAGGGCTCAGACGGGGCTCTCGCTGCACAGTTTCAATTTCCTCTGCAGGGCATAAGGTTGGGGAAGAGAAGGGACAAGAGGGCTTAAGAGAAGAAAGAAGAGGGACGATAATCACTTGGAGAGGGTAGAAGAGAGATAAATGAATGAAATGCATTATTTAGAGAGGAATTTAAAAAAAAAAGATTTCACAGCAATTCCAGTTAGACTGGAGCTTAACAATTTACCTGCTGGCGGCAACACCTGTGGATACAGCATTGAGGATAAAGAACATAGAAAATGTGAAGATTATTAAGTGGCAATAGAGACAAATGGGAAACTCTGGTCCACGCTCTTTGAGAGCACATCACGGGCATCTCCTGTGTGAGTTCATGCACTGGGCCTTGGTGTTCAGAGATAAACACAGCATGATCCTGCTTCCCGGCAACTCACACAGGACTGAAAGGATGTGATAACGGGCTAAGAGAAGTTTAAAATGGAATCCTTACAGTTTTGGTAACTGCAGGTTTTTTTTTTTTTTAAAGGCCATTTAAAAATTGTTTTCTTTCCTAGCATCATGCATTTGTGATATTCACATCATATATGAATTATGAGCCATAAGAAATTCACATTTACACATTGATCACCCAATTCACACGTTAGAGAATACGCTTTACAGTCACCTGGATGTGCCTGCCTGCCTTTAAAGCTCTCTGTAACACAGCAGCCCGTCCACGGACTCCTACATGTCTTCTGACCCCTCCACTCTAGCCAGGGACACTTAACAAACGTTTCCCACAAATATCCAAGAAAATAACCCTCTTTCTTGACTAGAAGAAACAAAGATTTGACAGAATACTTTATTTACCTAATAAATGTGTTTCTTATAAACACTACTCCAGGACTAAAGAGCTTCCTCTAACAAGAAAAAATTAATAATTTCTAAAGGTAATAAAAGTTTTTGTGAATGATGATTTTAAGTACTAGAAAGTACTTTCAAATGTCATAAAAATTTAAAATTCACCAGGCAGTGGTGGTGGCACACCTTTAATCCCAGCAGAGGCAGGTGAATCTCTGAGTTCGAGGCCAGCCTGGTCTACAGAATGTGTTCATGCCAGCCAGGGATACATGGAGAAACCCTGCCTCAAAAAAAAAAAAAACAACAACAACAACAAAAAACTTACAATTCTTTGAAATGGACTTATATTTTCATTCTGCTATGAAATGCACTGTCTTACACTGCATTTTAAATAAGACTTAGAATTAGCACCCTAAAAGTAACTCCTATATGATCCTCCTATTTCAGGAATTTTTTTTTTTTTTAGTTACGATGACGTACACGTAGTGTGCATGCTGTCTGTGGGAGCAGTCATGGATGTCCAGTGAAGTCACAGCGTCACTATCCATCCCTAGAACTCTCTTCTAGAAACACTGTGACTCTTTACAGAGTACACAACAGCCATGTACCATCGCAGTTCCCGTCTTGAGGAACGTGACTGCTCGAAGACCCCAAATACGTGGATTTTCCAACAGTGTCTGTCTTCTGAGGCGGGCTTATTTCTCTTAGTGTGGCACCCTCAGTCCAACCACGTAGAGGTGTAGCCTGTGACGGGACTTACTTCTTTCTTCAAGCTAAATAATGTCAGCATGTGTACATTAACTCTTGTCTTTCTTCATTTGTTTTTCAAGACATGGGCCACAATGTTTAATTGACATTTCGGTGGGTTCTGCCTCCTGACTAGTGAATGACGCTGCAGTGAATACGGGTGTGCGACTACTTCTTCAGAAACTGTTTTTAGTTCTTTCAAATAACTACCCAGAAGGGACTCGGCTGACATAAAGGGGCTCCCACGCTTCCACGGCAGCCACGCTGTCCTGAATTTCCATCAGCCGACGGCTCTGAATTTTCTATGACCCACCAATGCTGTGATTTTCTTTTTAATGATGGATCTTAAAGGCAGAAACACTCACATCCAGAGTGTTGGAGAGGACATGCTTAAAGGTAGCCCAAGACTAGACTATAATGCCGAATGCCAGATAAGACACACAGGGTTTCTGAGCAATGGAGCAGTGTTGACTGAGACCGCCAAGAACTGAAATGGCTATGATAGGGGCTGGATATTAAGCACTGACCAGACAGAAGACTTGCAAGTATTTTCCCCTGTTTCTTGGGTGACTCAACTCTGGTGTATCAAAGTTTGAGATAGGATGATGATGATGATGACGGTGACGACGACGACAAAGTTCGGCCACACAGCCCATGCTAGACTTGGATGTGTGACCTTCCTCCTTCCTTGGCACCCTAAGTGCTGAGATTACAGGCACATGTCACCAGGCCTGGTTGTATAAAACTTTCAACTCTGACTTCATCCAATTCTACTTTCTTCTTTTGTTTCCTATGTTTCTGGTGTAATTTGGAGCCATTCAGGAAAGTGTTGTGAAATCCAATCCCCTCTCCCCACCCCTCCCCCAAGGCCTTCGCCTCCATTTTGTTCAAATAGTTTTAACTAAGCTTTTTTCATTTTTTCACTTTAATTATTCTCTCCTTGAGATCTGAATATTCCCTTACTTATACCTGCGTCATCTCTTACAGAAAGCTCCTCTTTGAAAGTAATATTAAGGTCCGTAAATGTGAGCTCAAAGAGCTTCCACTGTGTACAGAGGCACAGAAAGTAACAAAAATTGAAGACACAGACCAAAAAGGAGGGCACTAACGCAAGACTGGAGAAAGAGCGCTTCTGGTGGCAAAGGTGACCCTGGGGTTACAGCTCATGGGCTCATGTTGTGCCATCAATCTGGAGAACAATGTAAGCTCTTCTGAGAAATTCAGGAGTCTCAATTCAGGGCTGCTGTTAAGCAAGTGTTTGAATATCCATCTATTTTGGATTTTTTTTTTTTTTCTGTTTTTTTGAGACAGGGTTTCTCTGTGTAGCCTTGGCTGTCCTGGACTCACTTTGGAGACCAAGCTGGCCTCAAACTCACAATGAACCACCTGCCTCTGCCTCCCAGAGTGCTGGGATTAAAGCCGTGTGCCACCGCGCCCAGCTCTTTTGGAATTTCAAGAAAGTTTTTACACTTGCCAACTGAAGTTACTGTTGTGCCCGTTCACTTTTGTCTGGACGCTCTCATTATTACGTTGTGTGTTGGGAAGCAGGATCTCACTCTGTAGCCCACCCTGCCTTGGAACTCAGCATCCCCCTGCCCCTTCCTCTCAAGGGCTGGGAATATAGACGTTACACCCACATGCCCAGATTCTTTATTATTCTTAATACCAACTGACTCCAAAGCCTAACGGAGGTTGCTATTTGCTAAAATACTTCTTAATTAACACTCCTGAAATACAAAGCTACACTGGAAGTGTCGTCTTAAGGTAGATATGATTAGACCTCACTCAGTACCCCATTTACTTACAAGGTACTGGCCTAGAAACAAAGCAGGGCACAGGCCCTCTCTCTGCTCACAAGAGCAGGTCACACAGAGGACAAGGAATGAGCCCTCACTCGGTGCTCCTGGAGATGCCTCAGGTTCAAGGCACCAACGCTCTCATCCAGCCCGTTTGAGAAGCTGAAGATTAGACCATAGCTCTAAATGTGTCATATGAGACATTCAGACTTCTTCTTCTTTCACCCCTGATGAGCTCCGAGCAATGGATTAGTGCTGACGGAAAGCTCTGAGAACTCCTATGGCCGTTATTTAGCAGCTACATCTAAGGAACTAGTGGAGAGGCTGGGTGTGGCAAGAGTCTCACACTCCTCTGGAAGCTGGAAGAAGAAAAGTAGAGGTGGCAGCTAACACTAATTTTCTGCAATGTTTTTACCAGCTAAAGTTTAAAATATTTTTCTTGTATTGATTTAGCATAAAAATCCTAATGAGGTATGCCATGTAGACACTACCGTATATGACAGACGAGGGGCCGAGGCCTGGAGAGGTGAAACAACCAACTTGTTCAGAGTCTCAAAGCCACTAAGTTGAATCCAAACAGCTTGCCTGAGAGCCTGTACTGTTACCCAGTGACCCACACAGCACTATTGGGTACACGGTGTCTAAGGAACTCTACCCCACACCTAAGATGGGGTATGGCAAGGTACAAGGCTGACAATTTCGGCATATGGCTGAGTGAGGCAAATGTGGGGCTGCACATGGGCAGAGAGAATGAGCTCTTGAAAAGTACCTGAGCCCTTTTCATTCAGTGCCCATCACACACTCAGCAGTCTTCACACACCCTCATATTTATTTGGTTGAGGACACCTGGGCTCAGGAAAGCTCTTCTGTCTCTTATTATGGAGTCAGTGACAGAATCTGAATGAGTTTCCAGGTCCTCACCAGCCCGTGCCTTCTCCGCTATCTACATGAAGGGCATGAGGTGGTAGATCAGGGCCATCACCCATCTTCCTCCCGTGGAGGACCAGCATCCGATCTGGAGCGAGGCTGCAATCAGCATGGTGATTAGCCAGCTACATGTCACGTGGGGTGAATACCTGAACCACCAGTTCTTCAAAGGACCTAGCAGCAGCCTTGGATTTAGGCAGGCAGGAAGGCTGAGAAGCCCTACACACAAAACACAAACATGGAACCTCAGGGAAGTTCAAAGCATGGGCCAGAGGGACCATTAGCATGTGGTTCTCCACAAAGAGTGATTTTAAAACTGCTCTAAAGAGAACTGCGGCACACCATGTGGAGCTGAGGCCAGAGCCAGGAAACAGGAATTTCCAAAGAGCAGAGCTGATTGCAGCAAACTGGCTCTGCTGGCATTCTCTGCTAATCCCAATCTTTTAGCCTCAAAGTTCCTTAAAACTATTCTTAGAAAAGGTCATGATGCAACATTAAATTTAAGAGCAGAACATAAAATTATACGTACACCACACACGGGAAAAGAACTGACAGGCAGAAATTTGATTATAGCTCTTTATATTCATTCCTGTAACTGCCGCCATTTGCTTTACACATGCATATATTATACTGTTAACACAGATTAAATATAGTGTCTGAGGGGGAAAGAGGGAGGGGAGACAGATTCAGAGATTTAAACAAAACTTGCAAAGAGGGCAAAACCTGAACATCACATAGAGGATACAAGTATTTCCAAATGCTTCTCTGGCACCCACGTGATTGGCTTTCACCTGTAATTCCAGCACTCGGCTCTAGAGGCAGGCAAGAGCACCATCAGTGCCACCAGCTCAGGAGCCATCCCAGCTGGAAACAGTGAAAAGAAAGACAGCCAACAGGTTGTATCAAAAGCACCTGCAGGGTTTATTTTAAAAGTATCACTTTCCACATCACAAGGACCTGACTCAGAATTTTCCTGGAAAACACCCAACCCTGGGGAAATTCTTTGCTTTCCTTTTCCCATCAAGGTGTGAGATAATCTCTGCTTTGTGTTGTGAGACAAGAAATCTTCTTGTACTGTCTAAGCTAGCCTTGCACTTGAGCTAAGCAATCCTCCTGCCTCAGCCTCCTGGGCAGCTGGGATCGCACTTGCACACCACTGTACGCAGAAAATCCAGACGTTAACAAGCTCCCTGAATTGATTCTAGGGTTTTTGTTTTGTTTTTTGTTGTTAGGGTTTTTTTGTTTTGTTTTCGTTTGGTTTGGTTTTGGTTTTTCGAGACAGGGTGTTTCTGTGTAGCCTTGGCTGTCCTGGTCTCACTTTATAGCCAAGGCTGGCCTTGAGCTCACAGAGATCCGCCTGCCTCTGACTCCCTGAGTGCCGGGATTACAGGTATGTGTCATCGTACCTAGCATTTTTAAACTAGAAAACCTAAAATCACTTTAGCTTTGTAAAAAAAATTACCTCTTTAAGGTTGTTTTATGACATATTTAATATGAAAATAAATATATACCGAAATGCAAACATCCAGACTTTAACAGTGAGAACCAGGAACCAGAGTGTCAATTTGGACAGCCTAAAATCTCACCATTGACCTCTGCAAACTTCTGGACGTCACTCAAGGTTTTCAGCTCTTGGCTTGGACACGCTGCTACACACAGTGCTGTAGATTTGATCTTCATTGTTTTTAAGTCCAGGTTGCATGGATCCAAAAAGAACACATACCTAAAGCAGGTAGAAAAGAACCAAAATATTATTTTGCAAAGCACATATGATTCACTGCACACTTGACCATTCCCAAAAGCAAAGGGTAGCCTCCACTGAGCTGCACCATCAGCATTCCTCCAAGAGAACCATGTGAAAATGTTGAAAACAGTGACTTACAGTGCTAACAGAGAGAATGGAGTAATTGAAGGACTTAATAGTTTTCACGATTTCTTTTCCTAATATTTACATTTTATAATGTACACATTTTATCATTAGAAATCATTGTTTTCTTGCTTTGTTAAACTTGTATCAAATACTACTAGAATGTCCCAATGCTGTGATTTAACATACATTACAGTTGCTGTGGAAACCACAAATTTTGGCTAATGGATATTATTACCAAAATAAAAATATGTGCATTAATGAACATATACTGATATGAATGGAAACATGCTTACAAACTAGAGTAATCTATAGCAACATCACAGTGTCTCTGTGTGGGGTTTTTAGTTTCCTTTCCTTTCCTTTTTACAGTTCTCACTTTCTAAAAATAATGCAGATTACATTTTAATTGGAATATTCATAATAAATACTATTTGTTGTTAAGATCTCATAACAGTTAGTAAAAATAATACACATACCCTAAATTATGTCCTCTGTATTTTTGTATAATTACATTTTTAAAGAGAGAAGCTTAGGTGGAGATGACAGGATTCAACAGATAAAATCAAAGAGAAGATGAGGAAGGACAACAGGTATTATCTCCTGTCCATGAGAAAATGATGCCCAAACATCCTCCAACAAGATAAGCAAAGTGTAGTGCTGCAGACCATGGGATGGAGCATAGGAAGGAACGTCTTATTTGGCACAAAGTTAAAGAACCATAGGCCTGGTACATTTTTTTCTGAGTCCATGACAAATTATACAAAGTCAACAGCCTTTCCCACAAACCACTCAAGTCTACAGTCCAAATACAACTAAACATTAGAATTGAGTAATTACTTTTCTTAGCCTTTGGCTACAGTGGCGTGAAGAAACAGGATTAGGCACAAAATCTAAAAAGCAGAAAGGATAAAAATCAATGCACAGGTAAAACAGGCACTATAGAAGGAAGCCAGAAAAAAAAAAAAAAAAAAAAAAACATGCAAAAGGTACCAGACAGGCCCTTCCAGATGCAGTGATGACACTACAGCCAGCACGGGCAGAAGACCATCCAGGAAGCCAGCAGGGAGGGAAAGCATAAACTGCAGTTCACATCAAAGTCTTAGAGACGCTAAAACCATTCATTCCAAAAGTATAAAAGGGATACAAAGAGGCCAGATGTGGTTTGGAAGTAGGGTCCATGGACAGCGTCCACAGCCAAAAACAAGGAGGTAGTCAGTACAGGCAGGCACAGAGAGGACGGGTGCTGGGAACCCTTGATAGAGACAAGCAGCCTCTCACTAATTCTCCCTCCATCTGTCCCACGCATATGACTCAGCGTGTCTGTTCCTAGGACCACAGACAATGGGCTGTACAAAGCCAGACTCTGGGAAGGGAACACTCAGGTCCTGGAAGAGGGTAGATCAATTAGCCCTGCCGCCAGTGCCAATAATAAGTGCTGTCCATGATAGCAGTGAATGCAGCCGGTCCTTACTCATGTGCCAGACACTCTAGAAAACTCTGTGTACATATATATTAGTTCCACACAATGGTGCACTGTGCTTCTGTGAAGGCGGTGGAGCGCAGGTTGGGGAGAGTCACTGAATACATAGTTCCTACTGATAAATGATGCCTTGAAGAGAATCTAGAGAAATCACACGGCTGCAGCACACAGACTTGGAGACAAGAAAAGAAGGCCAGAGGCTGTCAGGCCTCACAGGTGGGATGGGGCTCGAACAATGGAGACCTCTAGAGAAAAGATCCTTTTGTCTGATGTCCTGTTTCTGCCTCTTCCAATGCTAAAATTGCTCTGGTTGTATCCTGTTTATACTCTAAACATTGCTTTGTATTTGTGAGTGGGTAGCATCCTTGTACTGTGCCTTAGTGATACCAACCATAACCTGCATATTGGTTCTTTTTACCTGCTCTGGCCTCTCAAGCAGCAAAGATCATAGGAATGTACTAATTTGTTCTATAGTCTACTTAAAGGTCATCGATAACACACTTAACAGACAGCATATATATGACAGTTTTATCGGTCTCACCCAGAAAACAACCTGACTTTTCCAAAGCCTGTATTTGATAGGAAGCCACTCCACTCAACT
The DNA here is from genome assembly GCF_903995435.1 of Acomys russatus. Lineage (NCBI taxonomy): Eukaryota > Metazoa > Chordata > Mammalia > Rodentia > Muridae > Acomys > Acomys russatus. Next base: position 63,759,568 of record NC_067138.1, on the reverse strand, counting down.
CATTCTGAGTATGGCACACAACAAGACAATAACTCTAATATTTAGTTTTCATTTAGGAGAAAAATCTGCATAGACACCATTAGGTCCACAGCCTCGTAAGGTAAGCAGCCGCTAGAACAGGTCAAGTAAAACAAAACAAAAATGGGTTAAGAAAGTGAGTGGAAGTTGGGCACAGGGGCCCACGCCTGTAATCCCAGCACTCAGGCAGGCAGAGGGAGGTGGATCACTGTGAGTTCGAGGTCAGCCTGGTCTAAAAAACAAGTTCAAGACAGTCAAGGCAACCCAGAGAAACCCTGTCACAGGAAATGGTTTCAGAAAACCCATAATCCACAGAAACAAAATATAATTTTAATACACCTTCAGAAATGTGTGCTAACAGATGCTCAGTATCTGTATCTACGCTAGTTACAACGTAAGCTACTTACAGGCCCTCAGTTCTAGCTATGCTAATGCCTCTTGGATGATGGGAGGTTTCCTTCCTTTTGACAATGAAACAAGCCATCAACTATTTACAAGTCAGGCCAGCAGCAGAAGCAGATGACACTCAGTAGTGTCCCTTATCGCACTTTCATTCCACGTGGTTTCAGCTACCTGTGGCCAACCAAAGTCAGGACACAGTAAATGGAAACTTTCATAAGTAAACAATATGCAAGTTTTGAGTAATTTTTATTATAGGTATTGGTATGGTTGCTCTAATTCATGGTTAGGTATTGTCAGTTTCTTACTGTGTCTGATTTATTAACTAACCTTTATTATAGGCATGTAGTCACGGGAGAAAAAAAAACGGTACCCACAGGGTTCAGTACAACCCACGGCTCCTGAGATCTGTACTGCATCTTAGAATGCGATCTTTCCATGAAGACGAGCAGACTCAGTCAGCTGCAGCTCTGTCTCAGAGACTATCCTAATTCCACTCTCAGTGGCTACAGCACGGATGTCCTAGAAGCCGGAGTCTACTAATAGCCTTAGAAGCAGCTTTGTTGAAGTTTTACATCCTTCAGAGGACCTAGAATGGATAAAATACCCCAACTGGGAATGAAGGAAGGGCGGAAAACAATGAGAACAACACTCCAGAAACCGAACAGCCTGGACACCTGCAGGCACTGGCACATACAGGATGCACACAGCACGCTCGGGTGTTCCAGAAAAGACATTTGCAAAGGGAACTGCCAGATGCCCAGGTGAGCTTTGAACTTAGAAGTGTGATGGGGGCTGGAAAGATGGCTCGGCCGGCTGTTAAAGGGCAGGCTCAAAACAACAACAACAAACCCAAAGCAATGGGGACGGAAAGAAACCGCAAGGGGCTCAGGCTGTGCTGCAAAGGAAGGCTGAGGAGCTGGTGAGGAAAGGGTACAAACACACCCTCCGGTTCAGGTGGCTTCAGGGGTTATTTGAGGATTTGATATGAAACAAATCCACTCTAACTTGGAAGTCTAAAAGGAAAGAAGAAGACGAATCTAACAAGCATGTCTGTCTGCACAGTAAACGGGAGGACACGGGCACCAAACATGAGAATGGGGCGATGGGGAAGAGGACAGCACTAAATGACAGGTCAGGAAGAAGAGAAGAGCCACAGGAGAGAGGTGGTTTGAAGAGCTGTGCTCAGAGCAACAAGATGAAACCCAATCATATATGATGCTGCAGGTTTAAAGGTTAAAGCTTAAACCTCTGACTGGCTTTTACTGTACTCACCAAAGACGGAAGTGAGCGGGGGAGGGGAGTTACTCCATGTCACAAAGCCTCTGAGGCTGGTTCCTCACAACAACCATAATTCAAAAGCCAAGGGATGGATCCAGAAGGTGGGTGACAACAGGAGGTCACATTAGTGACAGGCTCATGATTGGCTGGTGATATCAGATCCCTGTAGTCCAAAGAGCTCACACTTTCCCATGATGCAGTAGTTTTTCATGTGGGGAACAGCACTCAAAGGGTAAGTGTTAAACAGGACTTAATCCATAGAAAGGCGCCCCAATATTCCACAACCATCGCTAAGTATTTACTCCAAGGGAAAAAACAAAACTTTCCAATGCAAAAACCCACGAAACAAGAAATTTTAAATGCAGATAAAAGATACAGAAATACAACTAATCATTTCAGAAACACATGACATGTGATGAGGTTGAACCAGCAATAGAAACTGTGTAGTTCTGCAGGGAGGAAAGGGGGTGAGAGAACGCATGGGTGGGGGAGGGGGGCCTGAGCTGCATTTCAAAATTGAGTAGAAATTTTCCGGACAGATGGGGAAGGGAGCACTCCAGGCAGAGAAAGCCGCATGACTGAAAGCACAGAAGCATGAAAGAGCATATTTAAGGAACTGCGAATCATTGGATAGGGCTGACTGGGGTGGAACATCAAAGAGGTATGTGCCAAGGAGAAGGGGGATAAGCGGTGGCTGTCCTAAGAATTAGGGGATCTTACATTCTGCTCCATAAGACAATGTGTAGCCACATGGCCGCCTCACACGGTAAGGCCCTGGTGTAACCACCGATCCAATTGAAGGCCAGAGGGAAAGGCTGGGGCGCAGCAGGGCCGCTCCAGAGATGAGCCCCTGCCATTAAATTGCCTCCTGCTGCCATGGCAACTCGGCAGCAGGGCTTTTTGGAGCAAGAGGTGGCAAGCAGATACCAGGTCTGTTGGCCGCCTCCTGCCGAATTTGGCTTCTCTCCTCCCTAATCATGCATTGCGGCACTAAAGTGGAAAAGCTGCCAGAAAGGCCCCTCAGATGCCTTCTGCTTTAGGGATTCCTGACACATGTCATCCCCTGAGGGGAATGTAAGGGATGCTGATCATTTGTCCAATTACAATAATGTGTAGCCCCTTTATACAGTGTATTGCCCTCCGTAAGTCACCAAAAGGAAATACACAGCAGAGCGATGCAGGCCTTCTGCTGACGATACATATAGGCTACAGAGAGCCTGAGGATCTGCACTCCACCCACGGGAGAGTTGTGCCCAGAGAGACCTCTTATTTCCTGTGTGGAGGGAGGACTGCGGCAAGGCACACCCAGGCACTGCACCAGGCTAGGAACCAAGTGCCCCAAGTAGGGCCATCTTACATAGCCCAGAGCTACGGAAACAGCACAGCTAAACTAAGCTAACTAACCCATCTACTGGAACAACACACAATTAACTCCACATGCTTGGCCCCCAACATTCTAGAGAAAAAAAAAATTAAGAGAGACATATTGAGAGCAGTGATTAACCACAGACAGTGTCCTAGAAGGGTGTACGGTGTTTGCGGCCATCCCCTCTGACCTATAAGCACGTATATTGCTATAGTTGGAACATCGGTCCCTCAAAATTCCATGTCTAGGGGTAGGGATGTAGCGCCATGGTACAGCACTTGTTTAGCACGTATGTAAAGGTTCAATCCCCCTCAAGCAAAAACAAACAAACAAACAAACAAACAAACCAAAACCCATTAAAAACAATAAAACACCATTGAAATGTGTCACCGTGGCAGCATAAGGAAGATGGAGCTGTAAGTGGTGACCAATGATCATGTGCTGCTGTCATGAATGGACAAAGGCCAGCATCAGGAGACACGGTGGCTGTCACAGGAAAGTGGTAATCTGAGGTCAACCTGAATTAGGCTGTGAGACCTGGACCCCATATATACACAGACAGACAGAATGACCAGCACATACATACATACACACACACACACAAACACACACACACACACACACATACTCACACAAAGCTTTATTTGCTCCTTTACACTTTCATTCTAGCCTTGTACATTTTAGTCATTTATCTGTCTTATTATCTGTCTCTACTGATAGAAATCAACTCTAAGAGAATAGAAAACCCAGTCCATATTCTCCGTGCTTAAACAGCACCCAGAATGAGGAAGGAACTCCATACTCATTTATGGAATCACTAAAAGACGTACTTGTATAAAATTTGCCAGGTAAGGATTGGGTAGAAAGGAAGTGGGAGAGAAGATATTTAAGGCTGAAATAATCCAAGTTATTCAACATAAAAAATTTAAACACCTCCTCTGCCAGGCACAGGGGTAAGTAAGCAATATAATTATAAATATGGCAACATTAGCCAGGCAGGCATGTGGCTCATGCTTCCTGTCTCAATACTAGGGAGGCTGAGGCAGAAAGTCTCAAGTTCAAAGCCAGCCTAGGCTATGTACAGATTTCAAAGCCAGCCAGGGCTGCACAGCAAGATCCTATCTCAGAAACCAAACCAAACCAACCAGAAACAAGATTACAAAGTCAGTCTCCATTCCCGGCATTCATGGTACAGAGAGGGCTAAGGGAGCTGCAGGCAGTGCAAATGTTTCACCTGGGAAAAGAGGCCGGCACAGGAAGGATCAAATGGGTCTCCTGTGTGGAGCTGGGGCGGTGTCTAGAGAGAAGATAACTAAAGGAACTAAGGCTGAGTAAGCAGAGCAGCTAGAGCCACAGAGCTGGGAACACCGGCACTGCTGACGTGGACTGCAAGGAAGGATGCCGGGGTAAGCAGGGATGCTGCAACGAGATTGTGGTCCTTAAAGGTACCGAAGAGGCAGGACAGTGGAGTTCATCCTACAGCTGGGATGCTGTTGGGAGCTCACTTGCTGCAATGTGCAAATGAGCAATAGGTAAGTTAGACAGGTGGGAAGGGGGCGAAAGGACTTTTACCAAGAGATGATGGCATTGATTAGGGTGAGAATGGAAATAAAATAAGAGGATTTCAAAACTACCGAGGAACAAGTAAGAACATGTAATGATATGATACAGCAGAGAGGAGAAGAACATCTCAATCTGACCAGGATGCCTTGGTCATTAAGGTTTGTAGCCTTGCTCCATTAAAAAAAAAAATAGTAAGTGCTGGGCTCTGAGGCCGGTGCCAATAATTCCAGCACTCGTGAGGGAGGGGACTGGAGAAGGCAAGCCCAGGAACTTTGAGTAACACAGCAAGACTGTCTCAGAAAACAAACTGTCTTTCACAGCTACCAAAAAAGAATGTGTCTATTTAGCAAAGGTAAATAGAATCCTACCAAAGCCACAGGCACTGTCCTCAGGAAGCACAGAAGGATAAACAGTATGCCCTGCTTTCAAAAGCCCCAGTTTGATGGCCTTGATCTCTTAACATTACAAACAGAGGCATGCACATGGAGAACTCAGAGACAAAGATCAATTCTCTTGTGTCCTTTTCCTCCTTACACATGTACCAAAACGAGAAAACGTGCTCAGAAACCTGGGTTCAGTTCTCAGCACCCACATGGCGGATCACAACCACCTGTAACTCCAATTCCAAGGGACCTAATGACCTCTTCAGACCTCTACCAGCTATACAGGCAGCATGCACGCACTAAAATAAATAGAAAATCTTTTTAAAAGGGATAGAAGATAAATACTAGAATAAATCCAAGAGCCACTGACTATAACTTATACAAAGCACTTATAAATATGCACTTTATTTAAAAAAATCACGAGACCTATCAAAAAATAACTTTTCTATTTAGCAAAACTAGAACAATACCAAAGCCAAATTCACTGTCAATACCACAGTCAGAAGGAACAGTCTCAAATTCAACTTTTCAAGCAATCACATTGAAAAATACCAGACAGTAGGTCATGCAACAATGGCAAAAGATTTTGTTTTCTCTTAACTTAAAAACTTTATTGGGACATAACTAACACACAATAAAGTTGATCCGTGCGAACTGTGTTTTGCTTTCTTTTAACACAGGGTCTCACTGTGTTGCCCTGACTGGTCTCAAGTTCCTTGCCTTAAGGAATGACCTTTGTTACCTAAGCCTTTTCAGTGCTGTGACTACACCTAGACCCAGGGACTGTGACTACAGGGTGGCCCAGGGGCTACCCCATATACCACTGTGTCCATCCAGTTTAATGTTTTTATGTATACATTATTGAACTGTTTAATCACTAAATCTAATTCTGAAGTCTTTTCATCCTTAAGGAGCCTCCATATCCATTAGCAGTCATTGCTCAGCTCTCTCTATCCCTACCCCTACTTCACATGACTCCAAAGCTCGTCATGTTACAGGGTATGTATGCGTCAATGCTTCACTGCGGCCGTGCACAATGCTGCCTCGGATGCACACACCACAATCTTGCTATCCACTCATCAGTTGATGCAGAGCTGTATAATTATTTGGGGAGTCATAATTTGGGGAGCCTTTTCTAATCACTTGCTCTAGCTCCAAAATAAGGAGACAGAGACCTGTTAGATTTATTCAACAAGCTTCTAAGGCACTAGAGCTGGGCAGGTATTCATCTGCTCTAACTCCCTACGCTAGGCTGGCTACTTCCCAGCCACACGCCCCATGTTTACCTGCCATATTGGGTCCTGCCTGGGCTGTTTCTGCTCCATCGGGTCAGTCCTCATGAGCACACCCTTCCTCTCCTCCTACTCTCAACACTGCTATCAACATTCATATGTCTGTCTCTATGTGTACATGTGCTTTTCTTTCTTTTAGTTAGGTTTCATGAAGTAGACTTGCTAAGTCATACAGTAACTATGTTGGACATTTTGAGAAATAGTCAGTGTTTACCATGGCAGCTGCTCCATTTCAAACTCCGATTGCAATATATGGATCTCCAATTTCTCCAAACACTTGTCCATATTTAAAAATGTCCATCTACTGATGAATGCATAACCAAAGTGAGGTATATGACACAACAGAGTCATTTTAAATCATCACTCTTCTTGTGGAAGAGACAGGAGTAACTCCGGTTCTGCTTTGTATTTCATTGGTGGCTAAGGATGCTCAACGTCTTTCACAAGCCTATTTATGCATACTGTCTTTCAGTTCCTTTGGAGAGATGTCCCTTGACTCTCTTGCCCATCACAGATTGCTATCAGCTTGTACCAAAGACAGAATGATGAGGCAGACCCAGGCACTAGATATTGTGGCAACACTATGAAAAAAAATCACAAGAAAAAAAGTTAAATAGTAAGGATGACAGAGGATAAAGATCATTCAGGAGGCAATATGGGAGGCAAAGATTAAAGCTGCAGAATAGATGCAGTGAGGAAACAAGACAAAACATATGCACACTGGAAAGACAAGCTTGTGGCTGGAATAAGGGGTTTCAATTGAGTTGAGTTGGTTTTATAGGCAGAGTAATTACAGGTGACGACAAGGCCAAACTATGGCTCTGTAACTATGGAAGAATGAACCTTGAAAGCATTCAGTAAGGAAAATGTAAGTACTTCCCAGGGCTAGGGTGAGAATTGATGGGGGAAGATGTGGTGAAGAGCTTTGGAAGCAGCATACACATAAGAGGGTCAAGTGCCTTCCCATTTGGGTTAAAAACAGAAGCACCGACAACATCCAAACTTTTTTGAAAGATGATGACGATAATGAAGATCACAGATAGAAATTAACATTTATAATTTCAGGCACTGTGCTAAGGCTCATATGTCACTATCACATTTATTCATCCAAAACAGCACAGCACGTCCATATACCAACAAGGCTCTTTGGGCCAAGTATTACTGTTGCTATTTCCTATGAGGCAAGTCCTTCTTTAATTGTCTCTCCAGTGGATCTACCTTTAAAGAGATCCTCAATTGCATGAACAATTCAACTCATCATGGAAAAACTGAAAGTGCTATTTTTATTGTATTGCTTTTATCTTTTTTATTAGAGAATCAAAATTTTCATAATCAAGCATGCCAACCTTGATGACTTAATTTCTTTATTGCTTCAACAATGTACAAATTATCCCCTCTCTTCAATGCTGTACAACATTCACTTCAAAATATTTAATTCATTTGGAACTTACTTTTTATGATATGAGATCAAAATTAGTCTAAATGTAACATTCTTCATATTACCATCCAACCCAATAATTTTAATTTATTTTTTTTGTTGTTGTTGTTAAGCGATGGTTGTTTTTACATGTTCTACTTCTCTTGAGTTTTAATATATTACTTCTATTTTGTTTCCATGACTGTATGTACCTACATTTACACAGTTCTTATAATACACCTTTGGAACATGATTTAGTCTAGAATAGCAATCCCTCCCCCCTGTTTCCCTAGAAAGAATATGACAATGGCAACTAGAGATACATAATCTTTATGAGAAATCCTCAGTTCATGTCTTATTTGGCCAGCACATCAACTGGCAACAGGATACTCTTTTGTTGTTCTGTGGGAGGGAGATGAACTTGAACCTGGGACCTGCTAGGGAAGTGTTCTACTACTGAGTCACCCCTCCAAGTGTCAACATTTAAAAATCAGAGCTGGAGATGGCTCAGAGGTCAAGAGTTCTGTTCTTGCAGAAGACCTGAGTTTAATTTCCAGCATCCCCATAGCAGTTCACAATCATCTATAACTCCAGTTCCCTGGGATCTAATGCTTTCTTTTGAGTTCTGTGGGTACCACATATACATGTGATACATATACATGTAAGCAAAACACTTACATACAGAAAATAAGATAAATCTTAAAAAATATGAAATAAAAATGAGAATACTAGCAGGTCTTATATGTGCCCCTCATCCTTCATTAACCTGTGCTACCTTCAATGTATTAAAGAAGATTTTAACCAGTCGACAGGTATCTGGCTTCTCTTGAAAAATAGGACGGGAAAATATGTCAGTAGTTAAAGCCTTGCTGTAGAAACAAGAGGACCAGAGTTCAAAGTTCAGATCCCCAGAAGCCATGCAAATAGCTGGTGGATATGCTGGTCTGCCTGTAATCCCACCCTTTGAAGACAGAGACACAGGATTCTCAGAGTAAGTCAGCTAATGACTAACCAGATAGGTGAGCTCTGGGTTCAGCTGAGAACTTGTCTCAAAGAATAAGATGAAAGCCAGACATGGTGATGCATGCCTGTAATCCCAGCACTGAGGAGGCAGAGGTCTACAAAGTGAGTCCAGGACAGCCAAAGCTACACAGAGAAACTCTGTCTTGAAAAAAAATCAAAAAACATAAACAAAGATAAAAGGGTTAGGAAGAAAACTCCCAACATCAATCTTGGACTTCCATAAACACACGCGTGCGCACACACAGACACACACACACACACACACCTAAGTGCCCCCCCACACGTGCCCCTACCCAAGAACACGCTTACACACACACACACACACACACACGTGCGCACACACACACACACACACACACACAAAAACCACTCTAGTATCAAAGTCTCCTCTACCTACATTCCGTATCTCAGCTACAACCACACAAAATCACTATGTATGGAGTTCAAAGTACCCAGTATCTCCTAGCATCTTACACCTAGTCTATTTAGGTAATTTACAGTATTTGTCCGGTGGCTTTAGGGTTTTCAACCTCTGGTGAAAGGCACAAGTCTCTCTTTCTGTTTCAAAGCCAGAAATTCACAGGTCTTTTGGTATTCAACTGCAGTTACTACACTTAGGCTAGACATCTGGTCTGCTCTCTCAGGCACACACACTGCATGGCTCTATCTCTTCCTCTCAGGTACCAGTTCACTGTCTTACAACATACGTACATCATTTTAACACTCGGTTATTACTTTGTGAACAATACTAACTTTTAAAAGTGTTCTTCACTCGAGAAAAATCTTTTCTGTTTTTTATTTTATGATTTATACCATCAGCCAGGATTAATTCACCATCCTATTGGGGTCTTAACCGGTACTGTATTAAGTCTATAAATTAACTTTGGTTGTATTGTTGTATTTACTGCATTAAAACTACCCAGTAGGAGGAGATTTTATATCTATTATTGTTCTGCTTTCCTTCTATTAAAATATGATAATTCTCTGCATTTGGCAATGTATAAATATGCATGTGTATGTGCAAGTACAAAAAGCTAGTCTTTAAAAAATAAGTATTATCTTTTTCATTATATTTTCAGCATAATAATAAAATAAATGACTGAACTTATTTAGACATACGTTTTATAACTTATAATTTAAGCATCTTGCTTATGCATGTTCTGTCACAGCTCCTAAACAGGCTGTACTGTAATCCCTTGTATTATTTTTCTCTCTAATGGAACACATACATTGCATTTCTTATATGATTTGCTGTACCTAGTTATTTACAACAATGGTGTACAAAGGCAGCATCCTGTTTGTTTTAGGTAAACAATTTCTATTTCTACATAACCTCTACAAGACCTTACTAGTGATTTTCTTCTATGACTTCAATCTTGCATTGTCAACAAAAAGTGCCAATGGAGAAGGCAAGTCTTTCTGATAAATGCTGCTGGGACACTTGGATCTTTCTCTGGATGCAAAGGATCAATTTTGTCTATTTTTCCACACCATCTAAATTTTCTAAAAGTACTCACAAAAATAAGAACTAGTTCCAGGACAGCCAAAGCTACACAGAAAAACCCAGTCTTGGAAAACAACAACAACAACAACAACAACAACAAAGCAGGAAGTAGTGGTGGTGAGCTAAAAGCTCTCAAAGGTAAAGTAATACATTCTTAGAACAGTAAACAGGACAAACAACTAAAAAACCATGAAGATTGAAAACCCTCCCTCATCAAAAGGTGCCATTGGGAGGGCTAGAGAGAGGGCTTGGTGGGTGAAGTGCTTGCCATACAAGCCAAGATCTGAGATCAATCTGCAGAACCTGTAAACAGCTCAGTGTGTAAAAGACACTTGTAATCTCAACACTGGGAAGAGACAGCAAGATCTCTGTCACTCGTTGGCTACCCTGGTTTAACGGGCCTAACAAAAGACCATTTTAAAAAAAGAAGGCTCATGAGAAACACCCCTCAAGACTAACCTCTAGCCTACACATACAGACGCCACAGAGAAAACAAAAAGAGGACACTGCAAAGAGATGGTTTAGTAGTTAAGAACACTTGCTGTTCCTACAGAGGAACTGACTTTAACCCCTAACACCCACACCTAGTGACTCACCACTGCCTGTAATTCCAGCCGCAAGGGATCCAACACTCTTTTCTGGTCTCCTTGGGGACACACACACACACACACACATACAACACACACACACATACACACACACACACACACACACACACACACACACACACACACACACATTTCGCAAGAAATCAAAAGGGTAAAACACAGACTACAGAAATATCACCAAAATATGTAACCAACAAAGGTCTTATATCCAAAACATAAAGGACTTGTACTAAGATTATAAATCATTCTTGAAATTCTTTTATAAAAATTGAATTGCTTTTAAAAATGTGTGAAAAGCATAGTACTTCATAAAAAAATAGACAAATAGCCAGTCACTACTTTAAAAAATATTCAGTATTGCTGGTCATTAAGAATAAGAGAATTAAGAACAAATAAAAAGACTGGAAAGTAAAATGTGAATTAAACCACAAGACAATGAGGTGCCATTATACACCCACTGGGGTATCTAAGAATAGACACCACAAAATGCCACAAAGAGACAGAGCAATTAGAACCCTCCCACTTTCCTAAGAAAGATGCAAATGGTGTAACCACTTTGAAACAGTGTGAGAACATCGAAATCCTAGCATCCACTGAAGGATACTGAAATATGTCCTTACAAAATCACGGCCACCAGCTTCCAAACTAGTATTACTTATGATGATAAGAAAGTATTTTTTAATTTAAGAAGTGCTGGATAACTAATATATAATGCAACCACAAAATAAAATATTACCCAGCAAATTTACAAGGAATAAACTATTGGTATATCTATAAGATATGAATGAATATTAATAACATTTTTATGTTATGTTATTAAAAAGTTTTTTAAAAAAAACCAATCTAGGTATGGTGGTGCCAGTTTAAAAAAAAATAAATAAAAAGGGGGGAAAGTACAGACAAAACACAACACATCACATATTTTCTTATATAAGAATCCTTTAAAAAAAGAAAAAGCAAAATTATATTAACAAAACATAGGTCAGTGGCTGCTTGGATTGGCAGGAGAGGGGGAAGGGCTGACTATACAGTGGCACAAGGTTATTTTCTAGTAGCAAAACAGGTGTGGATCCTTGTGGGCAGTGCTTAATTGTATACATTCACCAAAATTCTAAATGGATATATTATTTTATTAAATGTAATTATACCTCAATAAAAGCATAAAATAAAGTACTTAAATTTTCTTCTTGAAAATACCCTTTGCAAAATCCAGCTTAACCTGAACCACCAGTAGCAGGTAAGAATTCAACCTTATTCCGAGAGAGCCAAACTTTGCTCTTGGTTCCTGAAGTTACTCTCTGCGTCTAACAGTGCCTTTGTTTAACTGGGACTTGGGTCACGGCACACAGCCTTACAACATGATTTATGACGGGGACAGTTTAGGGACTGATTATTCTACAAAGATCAGCATCATTGTGTAGACCAGGTGTCAGGAATCAGGTGGTGTCCATGTGACCTGTGATGCAGAGAGCTTAAGACTGAGTCATCTACACAGACAGGCGCATGAACCGATAAGCACAGCGATCAAGTGAGCTTCCTAGGTGCCCATCCTCCATTTTCACACACCATTGCTAAGCAAGTGGAGTGCTCCAACCCCACCTTGCTTCCCTCCTTCTATGTGCTCCTTCTGTTGGCTCACCCATGACTTCGGTGCGGAAAATACTGGAAGCATGACTATCATAGCTTCCAGCGACTCTTGTGAGATCTTCTGGTGAATTCTTGAACCTAAGAGTAATTCTTGAGCTCTGAACCTACATCTGCCATCGGAAACAAGGGTGGCCCTGGGAAAATGGCATGGGGAGCCTTTTAGCTCCCTAGGTGCCTTCAATTCAGACCCAGATACACTCACACGCATGGACAATGTCTATGAAACTCCTAGTTGAAGCGGTTAACGATTATCTCAAAGTATGGTACAAAGGTCTCTGAAAAGATTTTTTTTTTTCTTTTCAAAAGCTTTTTAAAAATCTTTATGGCGCCAGGTTAACACGCAACAAGTAGGTCAAGCACACGCACCAGCTGCCTAACTTAGACACAGCAAGCGCATCTGCTAGTCCTGCATCCCAGGAAGCCAATCGCCCGGCCTGGGCTGCATTCCTGCGATGTAGTTCTGCTAAGCAGCCTTCCACTTTCCTGTTTAGAATCAGTAAGCCATTCAACTTCCATCTCCTGCTTTCCCTAAAGATGAAGTATACAGCTGGTGTCCTTCGCTCCTGCTAGCAGTTCTAGTCACAGCAAGTATTATGACAGCGGGCAGAATCCTATTAGAAATTACTTTTTTTTAAATTAAAGTTAAGATGTAATGGGATCACAAACTATAATGACAATTAATTTCCAAATATGCCTCTATAAACTTACCTTTTGAAAAATCTAGGTCTTACAACTTCTAATGTTTTTCTATGAGAGAGAAGTTTGGGAAATTTGTATAAATGACACAGCAAGTTTCAATGTGATCCCAAGCATTAACCACTTGTGAACGCTGATGATGCCTATGGGACAGGAAGTCTACAAATGTGGCTTCACCTGAGGTCTCATCGAGGGTGATCCTTCTCATTTTATGCTAAACTAGGAGAGGCAGCAAGCAAAGGCTGACAGCGTTTGATGGGAGACTGGCACCGGTGGAGACTGGCGCCGGCGATTTCCTTCAAAGCAAAGGGAAAATGCTCAGACTGGGAACATACTCACCTACTTAACCTAACTGCGGGAAGAAGCAGGTCAGCTGCTGGGTCGCTCTGCAGAGCACTGGAAGGCTCGAGCTCCAGTACAATGCCTAAACGAACTACATCGCATCCTCAAGCTGCTTCAATTCCATGGGACGCTTGGACGTTCCTTCCCGTGTATACCAGTCCTCACCCTGCGTTAGCCCAGCCTGCATGAACCCCAACCTGACAGACTGTAAGCCTTGAACTGAACCTCACCCACAACAACTGAGGCTCCACATCTGACTAAAACTACCTTGTTCCCAGCCTTCTACCACTGGTTGAGGCTCTTTAACCCAGAACCAAGAAGCTGCCCTGAGGGAAGACTTATAATGGGGAGGCTTTCACCTGTCACTGGGGCAAGGTGTCACGGGCCACAGGTACAGGTATAGAGTCCTTAGGTCGATGTTAGGCTCTGAAAATGACTCCCTACATACTCAGCAAGGAAACAGGGCCCCAGTCCTAAAGCCACATGGAACTGACTTCTTGGTGGTAAGTTAGCATGGGAAAATGACTTATTCTCCAGAACGGCAAGAAGGCACTGCAGCACTGCCTATGCTGTGATTCTAGCCTTAGGAAAACCTGGAATAGAGCAGCAGCTACGCCGCCGACTTCTGATTTGTAGAACCCCAGTGTTTTCAATCACTAGGTGACAGCAATCTTTTGCAACAGCAGTAAGTAAACTAACATAACAGTGTTTCTGGTCCTTCCACCCAAGGGCCCTACTTTTCTCTCTTTACCAGTTGTGATGAGGAACCCAGGCCAGCAGTCACAAGGTGTCCATGGGCAGCACTCATGCAGGACGGAACCACTACCATTGTGCACCCCTATATTTGTCTTCCTCGTGAGAATATGAGCTCTTCAAGGACAGGGACTATGAACATCTCTATTTTTAATTTAATGCACATAATGCATCTCATGTATACAATTTTAACCTTGAGGAAATAAAACCTATCCATTGTTCAACAATAGCAGTAAGATTCTCGTGTCACTGTATAACCGAAGTGCACATCTGACCTGTTTTCCTACCGTAAGCTCCTGAGTCCTGAAATGTCTCTCCAAAAATACTTCCTCCAGGTACAGCATTTGTGATTGCATGATTTTATCAAGTTCTACTTTTTTTTTTTACAAGATCCTAATTTCCATGAGACTAAAAAAAAAAAATTACGTCTGTGTAGCTGAAGGATATATGTAAAGTTTAGACACCCAGATTTAGACTCTGAACCAAAGAAAATGGCCAAGAAAAAGGGTTTTAAGCAAACTTTCCTTTTCTTCAGCCATTTAGGCTACTTCCTGCTTTATTATCACTAGAAGTAGCCTATATCACACAACTAATTTTCAATGAAAGTAGGCTAAAGACAAAATTAAATAACTAGATTTTTCCTTTTTTAAAAAATTTGTTAGTCGTTCATTTTATGTGTGTGGCTCTTTTGTCTGTTTGCATGTCTGTATATCAGAGGAGGGCATTGGATCCCATGAGACTACCAGCATAGATGGTTGTGAATTGCCATGTGGATGCTAGGAGTTAAACTCAGGACCTTTTGAAGAGCAGTCAGTGTGCCTAACTGCCGAGCCATTTCTCTCACCCCAAAGAAAAAATATACACTTTTTTTTTTGGGGGGGGGGCGGACAAAATGGTGACAGGGTCTCTATTTAGCTGTGGCTGCCTGGAACTCACTGTATAGACCAGGCTAGCCTAGAACTCACAGAGATCTGCCTGTCTCTGCCTCTGAAGGGCTGGGAGTAAAGGCCTATGCCACCACGCCCTGCTAGAATTTTCAAGAAAGGTGAATGACAGACAGCCGTTGAGCACAGAACAATCTAGGTCAAGTCAACAGGAAGAAAAGTCCTCGTTATAGGCCCTAGGTTATAGGGAATCTCAAAACACCCTTTTAAGCAAAATTTACCTTTTTTTTTTTTCCCTTTTTTCTTTTTTAAACAGGGCCAAAGATTCTCAGTGAATGAGATTTGAAAAACTCTTGCTAAAACTTCACAAAGTGATATAAATTATACCCGGCAAAAGGCACACAACTGTAATCCCAGGCTGAGGCAAAAGGACTGTGTGAGGTCAGCTAGCCTAAAAAGTAAGGCTTTGTCTCAAAAGCAAAATAATAACAACAAGCAAAGTATGTCTTTACACACTGATTTACTAAAGAAACACGTTTTCTGGAAAACAGAAGGCTGTAACAACATATAGGCCCAGAAAGCTTAGCAGTCACTTAAAGAGTAAACACATTCTACAAGGTAGGATGCTGTCACCACTAACTTCCCATATAGCCCTTATGTAAGTTCATAGGTCGAGGAGTGTGGGCAAGATGACAGGAATTATCTAACCTGAAAGGACAAGCAGTGGCCATTAACGTTCTAAGAGAAACCACAACATTTCTCGAAATTAAGACCAATACTCACGAAATAATTACCCTGCTTAAGAACTGTATGGTAGGTATGTTTCTACAAATATCAAAAACATATAAACAGTAAAACAAAATCAACCATGACATGAGAATAATGAAGTTCATACCACAGTTCACGTTCTCTCACCAACAGAAAAGGAATTTTGTAATCGCCTTCAAACTCTTTAAAACCTTATAGATTTGGCCTCTTTCAAGGTCTCCGTGGTTATAACTTTTGTATAACCTACTCCCTTCCATGTTTCCCAACAACCCTTTCCACCTTTAAATGCTGAGAGGAATCTACAGAATGAAAAAGGCAGAAACCCAGAATCGTAGCCCTGCTGGCAGGAGGCAGGACAGACCTTAAGTAGGGGTACCAGACGGAGACCAGTAGAGCCCTAGTCTTGGTCTCTGCACATGTTTGTTGAACCACACACAGACCAAAAAATAAGAGAAAAAAATGCATCTGTGTTGTCATATTCAGAATTCTTCTTCTAACTACTCTCTGAGCAACAAGGTGTAACAGCTCCTTACTCAGTAGAAGTACTATCAATAATTTGGGAGATGGTTACGAATACAGAAGGACACACATAGCTTATAAGCAAATACTCTGACATTTATAAGAAGGATGTAAGCAGCAAGCGATTTTGATATTTGCAAGTATGTATGTACTGGAACAATTCCGTGGGGACACAGAGGAGTATGCGGACATGTCTCCATAGATCCTGGGTCCTTTACTCATATAATAAAGGGCCCCAATGGTCTCAAGGCCCTTCTAGCACAGGAATAGTAAGCTAGCTTACAGTGAGGATAAGCACAGCTGAGAAGATAAAGTTCCTGCATTAGGGTTGTTTTCACTCCATTTCCTAGAAAATTATGCAAAAAAAAATTGAAAGAAGGCACCAAATAAGATGTTCCCCCTACTGCGTATTCACACACAGATGCTGCCATCTTCCTCAGACCCTTCATTTCTTGCACCCTGTTACTAGATCATCTCAAATTGAGAGGCATTTTAGGGGCACGTAATGGGAACTTTAAAATAGCTTCTTCAGAGGAAAGGCTGAAAGATGAAAATTAGATTTATGAGAAACACATCCTCTGAACCTGTAAAAGAAATCAATACCAGCAAGTAAGAAACACTGGGGAAATTTCTTAGAGTAACAAAGAAAGCGGACACTAAGCAAGATCGTGTGCAGGAAGGAGGGCAAAGTCCTCACGACAGAATACCTCAATCAGAACAACGTACATTGTACCCTCCCTGGCCTATGCTAAGAGCCGCTGCCCTCTTGCCATACCCTCTCCTCTGTGCACCCAGGGCGTGAGAATATCTCTTGCACCAACACCAAGCCTTCTCTACCGCCTCAAGCCCCGTCTCAGAGGCCAACGAAGTGAGGCCCCTTGTCTCAGCACATACCTCTGAACTAGCTCAGGCTGACCTGGACATAAGCCGATGCATCCCTGCTCTGCACACATGGACACTAGCACCCCTGTCTTCAGATGTTACTGTTCCACCATGTATCCTGCCATCTTGTGATGACATTGGCCATTTGGCCATCACCAGAGGCCTAAGCCACAGAGCAGCCTATAAGGCTAATAAACCCTTCTCTTTATCATAATAATGATAGCGATAACTTTCACATACATTCTAAGAGTGCTTACATGTTATAGGTCCACAAATTATGGGCCAAATTAGAACATGACAGAAGAGATTTAGTTTTGGCATTGCCAATCAGTTCACCACGCACTCCCTACAATCAGAAGTCTGGCTCTAAGCCCAACCCATGATGGGTAGGATCATCACCACAGCTCAGCCACAAAGTAAGCCACTCTCTGTTCACAAGTGTTTGGCAGGCTGCTGTCAGATAAATAATCTATTCTAGAACTCTATGGCTCTATAGGAAATGAGCTTATCTGAGTTGATCTAGACTTAGGCCCATATCTGATTTTGCTTCTATGCAGAAAAGTCTTAGTTTCTCAAGCAAGCAGCTCAGAGATGAATTTAAGTCCATATGAAGTTGAGGCTTTCCTGGATCTCCTCAACACTGTGGGGCAGTTCTCTGTGCAACCCTGTTACAACAGGAAATACACTATCATTACAACTAGAACATTACAACTAGAAGTGCCAATAAATAAGGTTTTTCTTTACTGATAAGAAAACTCTTACAGTCATCTTAGCATCTTGAACACTTGGTTAAAATAAGACAGATCTGTGCCCTCTCCCATCTGTCTCCTGACTTCCCTCCTTCCGTGATAATTACAATTAAGTAAGCCCTCATCAAGGAACCGAAGTACTCAGACTAAGAGCTACAAAAACCAGGCTGCTTCCGGGAAGACAGTGTGGCAGAGGACCCAATAAAGTCCCAGAAGCCTTGCTCATGTCCTTATGCAATTCTTTTTTTCTTGAGTTCCAGTGGGACTTGAAATTTGTGCCTCATCAGCAGAAAAATGGCAAAGATGACATACATCACTTCCACCATTATGGCACACACAGGCAATGTCCATATGGATAGCACTTTATACCATGATATCACTTCCATAATTATACTACATAGAAGTATTACTTTCATTGTTCTAGAAGATTCTCTAGGTGCCCTTCTGCTGGTTCTGATGGAGTAAACCACGGCAATCTATGTCTAAATTTCTGAATCAACAGACACCGGCATGACAAATATGTCTTGCTTTAAGCCACTAAATTTATGGTATTGTTACCTAGCAACCAATAATTAATAGACAGACAAGAAAACACAATATAATTAGAGAGCAAATTGAAGGCCATAGAATAACGAGCGTGAGATGGCAAAGTTCAGGCAATCACAGTAAAAGGAAGCTTACTACGGGATAGGGTTATTTTGAAACACTTCATAAAAAGGTCAGCTGTGAGACCCGGTGTAAGTGTTTCAAAGAATCGGGTAAGCAGACAGGCAGAAGGAACAGCACAGAGGCAGGATCAATCAAATGCCACAGACAGTAATAACACCACACTGAGGGACAGTGGGAGAGGACTGGGAAGGCGAAATGGGTCCGGATCTCAAAAGGCCTGCAAGAGCTGGGGCTGGGTGGGCTCATCTGTGATTGCACAGGCCACAGCAGGAAAGCAAAGGCCCTGGAAGAGGGCAATGGCAAAATAAAAGCCCTATTTTCAAGAACTTAATCCCATCACAGCATAAAGGACAGAGCTGATTACAGCTAAGAAGACCAAGAATAGATACATTAAGCACAACAGTCGTCATGAGAGGCTAACAAGTGCGGGGGAGGGGCTTCATACACAATAATAACTAAAGGCACGCAAATTAAAACTATAAAGTACTATCCTGTGGCTTATCAAACTAGTAAAGAATAAAAACTAATAATACTAGCAAAGATAAAGCAATCTCAGACACTGTTGGTGGCAATGTAAATGCAACAGCCTTAATGGAAAGCCGTTCAGCAACATGCATTAATAATCTTAAAATATTCAGATCCTCAAACTCAGTAATTCACTTCTTAGAGTGAATTTATTTACTCATTTGGCAAGCACTGAATGAACTGCCTACTTCATTCCTGACACTGAGCTAGCTGGCTCTAAGGATTCAACACTGAAAAGAACAGGCCTCATTGCTTTCACAGCATTTAGTAAAGACACCCCTTGGACAAATTATCAAAAAAAAAAAGTGTAATTATTTATATTAAAGGCCACAAGGAGAGTTTTAAGTGGAAAATTATGATAGGTGACTCTTTCATTCCGTCGGTAGAATGTCAGTCTCACAGTTTAATCTGTAAAGCCAGAGACAGCTTCTCTGGGAAGTGACCTTTCTGCTGAGAGAGGAAGGATGAGCAGAATTTAGCTACATAAGAAATGGAAAGAAAAAGAAAAAACTCTAGTAGAAGGGATAACGGTCATGAAAGGATTTTATAGGATTTGTTGCTGCATTATTCAGCAAATGCACATGAAGGTCAAATAAGGGCCAGGCATTGGTGGTATCAGCACAAACACAGGTGTAAGGAGAGTATGCATTAACCATGGAAGGCCGTGGAGCTCGCTGAAGCCGGCAGGACAAGGAAAGAGCTCCAGACAAAGGCAGCAGGCCATGTCGTTGGAGGAAAAGGATGAAATAAAGCCAAGGCAGACAAAGAACGCTGCCTTCTTGTCGCTAACTTCAAATACGTAGACTTACCTGAATACGGATACCCCAAATTCTCACAGGCATTTACAGACAGAGATGGCCAGATTATACCGTACCAGTTAATAGTGCAAAGGAACCAAAAACACGTAAGTGGGTATGGTTGCACACACCTTCACATCCCAGGACTGGAGAGGATAAAGCAGGTGAATCTCTGTGATTTCAAGGTCATCCTGGTCTACTTAAGAAAGACGCAGGCCAGCCAGGGCTACACAATGAGACCCTGACCCCTGCAACCCACCCCCCAAAAAAGAAAAAGAAAACAAAAGCACAAAAATACATGTTAAATATGTGTACATGAGTGAAGAAAAAACTAATTCAAAAGCCATTTATTTTCTCTGCGGTTAAACGTGAATAGCTCTTGACTACGCAAAATAATCAGAGAAAAGTAGCTCTTTCTCAGAGTAATATACAATTTCTCCTTGCCAGAGGCCAACGTATATATAAGATAGACAGAAGGTTTGGAAGCTGCCTCCCTGACCAGCCTGTTAAATGAGAGTGGTACCTGCATGCCTTATGATACATACATGTGCACAGTCACTGTAGGTCAGGAAGCAAGCCATAGGGACAGTGGACTAAAGCATAAGACCCTCTCTTTCCTGTGCCCTCAGCTGAGAGAATCATAAACTTGGCGCATTTTAACATCTTATGACACAGGTGCTACTTTAGAAACAAAATAAATTGAAGCTTTTCAAGTTCTACATGTCCAAATACATTTTGAAATAAAAAGTCAACAAAAAAAAGTTTGTGGTATTTTTCATATAAAAACTGACCCAAAGTCTAAAATGTGTATTAATTCCATAAACAAGCACAAATGAAACAATTTTCTAAGCTGCTAAGACTCATTCACCGCTTCTCTTAAGGGATGCAGTATGCAGGTGCACTCGAGGACAGATGCTCACAACAGCACTGGATCCTCTGCTACCACCAACCAGCTACTTGGCCTTGACAGTCACTGTAGCTAAACCTTTGTTCCTCCTGCCTTGCAGGGTGGTAAATGCTTGTCATCTGCGGGAGGCTATGCAAAGACTCACTGTTGTTACTTAGAACTTAGCATATTTGACCTGCATGATCTCCTCTTCATTAGAGGGTGGATTGTCTCTAAGAAAGGGAAACTATTTAAAAAGTTCTTCAAGTTTCTGAAATCACTAAATTCACCTTATACCTCATACAGAAGGGCCAAGATTTAAGGAACAGTCACAAATAATAAGTTGTTAGGATCTACTCCGACTTTTCCTAGAAAGTATAACTACACTGATCAGTATTGCTAGCCTGCAATTAGACTTATTAATTCTGAAGTCCTGATTTGGCTTGAAATAACATAATGAAGTTTGAGGGTATATACATTCACAACCTGAAACTTTACACAGAAATCAGACATAGAGTGTGTTTACTGGATGAAATGCATTTCCTCCATCAGTACTGGTAATAAAATAATAGCTTTTGAAGAGCATGGACAATTAAAGTCAGAAGTGTCACGACATCCTCACGATGACACTGAGAACCCAAGACAATCTGTCAAAGAAGATATAGCTTTTAGGGAGCTGGAAAGGCTTAAATATTTATAAATGATGCATCACAAAATACTACATTATAGCTTTATGCTATTGTCATCCATCTGTCTCCCATTAAGTATAATCTTAAAATGGAGAATATTATTTTCTGGGTTAAGGAGTAGAACACAACCTAAAGGCTAATGGGAAGACAGAACCCTTTCAAATCACTTTCTTGACCCACTAAAACTGCAAGGTGGGCAGTTTTGTTTCCTGGAGAATGTATTTGTTGAATCAAAGCAGCAGTGACTAAATACCCCATTTAAAAAAAATACTCTTATGAAAAGTATATGAAAATATCCCGGAGGCGCTAGGAAACCATGCCTCCCTGTGCTTCCCGCCAAGTTTCCAGACCATTTGTCATGCAAGAATCTACTCACTTCCGGTGGGTGTGGTCCAGGCCACTGTTTGGTATTGCTTCCAGCTTTGCATTTCTCTGCCCACAGATATTTCCATAGCTGTCGTATCCTGACACTAGTCTTGCTGCTGCACCTGTTGCTACTGAAAAGCCACAAATAAATCCCTAGGAAAGAAACAGAAAAAAAAAAAAAAAAACAGAGACAAATAAACCATTTCAATAGCATCAGTCACTACTTGATATGATAATGAGCTTCTTTTGTCTGCTGCAGGGAACAAAGAGCTCTATTTTCTTATAGCAAACACGATCACACTGTTTTCCCTGGTCTGCATAGGAACAGTATGAAGAAGTCCACAGGGAAATACCATTTGCTACTGGAAGGACACAAATCCCACCCTTCCTTGTCATATGATTGCCTTTGCATTTTGTGACATTCACTGTGGTGCCCCCATGCTGAACACCTGCTCAGAGCCAGATTCCATGCAGGGAATTTATCATACATTCTCTAATTCTCCCAAGGAGGAAACTAAGGCCTGGGAAGGTTAGTAAGTCATGCAGGGCCACAAAAGCTAGTAAAGATCAGAGTCTAGCATCTAAGCCAGCTGTAGTCATTCGTTAGTTTTACTTGGTCATAAAGGGGTTCTATTAAACAAACAGTAAAGGATAAATGGGGGCTAAAATCCAGAGAACAACAATATGTGAGATTTGAATCATTATCACTTCAGAGCACACAACACTTTTGTCCTTCCTGCGACAAAGCTGTATAAGAGCCAAGACTTACATCATGAAGCTCGCTATTACCACTCGACAGTGGATGGAGGGCAGGTGGATGGAGGACTGCCTTCACATACTGCAAAAGGCCACTTATTTCATGGGAATATGCTTCATCCTGGTCTCAAAGGTAAATGGTAGACACTGGGGACCACACAGTGCTTGCTTGCTGAGTCTGCCAGGCGCTGATCACAACAAGGCAACGGAAGCCAGCACTCCACCACAGCCCAGTGAGCATAAGGCTGCAAGTAAGACCAGTGATGGCTGATAATGGCTGACCTAGGGATGGAGGGGCAGGGGAGGATGGGACTTGGACATTGAGAGGACCCATTTCTGTTTAGTCGGGTTAAGGAGGCAGAGAGGGTACCCATCAATTCTTATCTAAATGGTGCTGCTGGATCTCAGGCTGCAGAGGTGCATGCTGCAGTCTGATCCAATCCCTCAGAGAAAAGTCTTTTTTCCTTTACACATACTTACCTAAAAAGCCTTTTTAAAAAAAAATCTGGCAACTCTTTTTCTAGACAGCTCTTCTGACTTTCACTGTGCAGACAAGGAGAGGTGAGAAACTTCTTAAACCACACTCTGTGAAAAAGTACACAGAGGACAGAAACCGGACACAACGTCCTAGTCTCCAACCCTGATCAACTCTCTACCTCAACTGGCTCACCTGACAAATGGACAGAGTCTGCAGCTCCTCAAGCTGGGGTAAGGAGTAAATGGTGCTATAGTAAGAGCTTAGTAAGCATCTCATATTCCGCTATTAGAAACCAGAGCGTGTGTGAGAGAAAGACTGTGGACTTCAAGTTACACGCTCTTGTGTTATCAACGGAGCACCGGTGGTTCCATTTTCTATGAGTATGACTGTGGTCAAACTTGCTCAATCCCCCCTGCCTCAGTCTACCCATCTACTGGCTGGGAGTAAAACTGCCTAACCCAACGGCTACTGTAGGACATACTAGAGAGAACACAAGTGAGTGCACCTCTGGGTAAATGCTAACCCTTCATTCCCCACAGCAACAGCTGAGCTGCCAGCAGTGCTGCTGGGCGTGGCTGGCCACTCCCCTGTTACAGAGTGCTCTCTCCCCTCTAAACACAGAAGAATGCTAAGTCTCACCCATGAACTTCAGCCCGATACTAAGATATATATATTCACCCTTGTACACACATACACAAACTCAAATGAGCACACCCTCTTATGTTTCAGCTCCAAACTTGGAAACCGTGTGCTGAGCGAACAGAAGGAAGGGGAAACGCAGAGGCTACAATGGAGAAGTTTTCCATCATTGGCATCCAGAACGTCTCCCAAAGATCCCTGTGTTAAGAGCTTCGGCCTCCAACCTGTGGGCCAGTGATGGGAATGGGTGGTGATGAACCCGTAACACGTGAGCCCAGCATGTCTTCCAATTACGCAGTACCTTTGCAGGGGACTGTGGGGGCCCTGGCTGCTGCTTCATAACGTCTTTCCGCTGTCTGGCCGGAAGCGGAAGTGAGTGACTTTGCTCTATTGCATGTTCCTACCACGAGGGACCAACCCGAAGGCCCCAAAGCAACAGGGCCAGCCAACCATGGGCTGAAAACCTTTTCACTTATAAACTGAGAGTATTTGTTATGGTAACAAGAGAGCACGAAGAACGATCCTGGACAAAGGAACTAACTAAACGAGACTGCTCGGTAGCTGGAGTCTCCCTACCATGTACTACCTGCTGCCTTTGAGGCAATTACTGACTTACAGTCAGCTCTCTTCATCTGTAACGCTGAGCACGTCTACCTCACAGCATAATGATGAGACCGGAAGGAGATAACGCAGATCCAGTCCCTGGCTAAGCGTCTGCTACCTGGCAGGTGATGAATATGTGGGAGCCTGTTACTAGTAAACCTGCACCGGCAAAGGCTGACAGCGGTACCAGGAAGTGACAAACTTGCTCTGTTTCTTGTCAGAAAAACCAAAATTTTATCTGGGGGAGGTGGCAGTGGGGAGGAAAACTGAGTAATAATGCCAGTAATTTTGTTACTACACAAAAATACTTCCAGATCACAATTAAACTTCTTTAGTAGTCCGGAGCAAAAAAAAAAAAAAAAAAAAAAAGGTTCATTAAAAGGTTACATTCTTTCTTCTTTTGTTTTATTTATGGGGTTTTTTTTTCCCCTAACATTTGATAGGAACGTTGTTAAGGATTCCATTGTTCAGGTTTCCCTTCCTGATTGTTTTATAACACTGCTGTTGCACATGATGGGTTCCCCTCTTAATCAGAAGCCACCTCACATCCCTGGAGCATGGCAGAGGGTAAGCTGTCAATGTTACCTATGTATGCTGAAACGGGACCTTGTCATATTTTTCATACAGGTCATTTAAAGTTCATAGAAGATTCCAGAAGCACTAGAGCAGAGAGTGTGAGAGGCCACAAGGGTGGAGCAGGGGAAGGGCTGGGTAGATAAGGAGGGGTAAGAAGCCGCAACTATTATCCGAGGGACTTCCCACCTGGTATGGGCACTGATGATGCAGAACAAGGGTAACTGCAATCAAAATTCCAATCTCTTTAAAAAGAAAAACACTAAAGTCCAAATGCAGGTGACTACACAACTTCAGAAGAGAAAAGGAAAAAAATACAGTACATGAAATTGAAACAGGATGGGAGAAACTTTTCAGAATATATTCAACACTTTAGTGGCTCTCTGGATAGAGGAGGGGAAAAGCACCCAGCAGAAGGAAATCACATCACAGACATGAATGTTTAATAGTGGAACAGAACACAATCACTATCACTAAGGAAGGGAACCATGACGACAACATTAAAATGACTGAGCCACTGAAGCATTTTGGGGGCTGCTACTGTGAGGTAAACAGGTGTAGACAGAACACTTACAAAACTAAGTGACTAAAAACAGGGCTGGCGGGGGGGGGGGGGTGCATACCTTTAATCCCGGCACTTGGGAGGCAGAGGCAGGCCAATGGATCTCTTAAGAGTACCAGCCTGTTCTACAAGAGCCCTGGTTGCAAGGCTATACAGAAAAAAAACAAAACAAACAAACAAAAAAGACCTAGGTGACTAAAAGCAAATACAGGCACAGCGCTGAGGGACAGGGGACATAGACAAGACCCAGCTACTAATTATATATCACCGAAATGAGTGGACAATTTGCACATAAGAAACTCTGCACTCCCTGTCATAAGGGCTAATGTTACTTAAATAAGTTTTTGCTTAGACTTGTGCACCATCAGGATACACTTCTTTCTCTCTCTCTCTCTCTCTCTCTCTCTCTCTCTCTCTCTCTCTCTCTCTCTCTCTCTCTCTCTCTCTCTCTGTGTGTGTGTGTGTGTGTGTGTGATTTTCACACCTACATTTTACCAAGCAACTGAACAGAGCAGATGGTCTTCACTAGGTGTGGGGGTGGAGATTCAACAAAAACCTGAGGTGAGTAGGAGGAGCATGTGAATATGCCAGAAATGTTGCAAAAATAGTAAATGGGGAAGTGAGTGGCAGAACAGCTGTGTCCCAGCAGATCAGAGTACTGAGTGGCAGGATAGCTGTGTCCCAGCACTCCCCGCCAGCTCTCTCTCAACCACCAGCACATAAGTGGCAACTAGTGCTGGGTCAGTCTGCCCAATAACACATTTATACAGCAGTGGGATAATACTTGGTTTCTGGTCCTCCTCTTCTGAGACTCCTGAAAGCGGGAGGACCATCGGGATCTAGCAGATAAGGTCGGATTAGAAGGCTAGGCACAAAGGCATACTTATGCAAACAAAGCTTTTTGTCAGTACACTGATTTGCAGAGTCCTTTAGCATTTAATAGAATGCATTGCTCTAACTGGAAGAAAAAACTGTTTGACAAGTCTCAGAAACATGTATGCAATAAGTATTTTTTTTAGTATATGCCAAAGCAAAACTTACAATAAAGGAACGAGCATACTCTTAAAGGAAAAGGAACCAATGGGCACAGAGGGAACAAAACCCAAATCTAAGGCTCGGTTTCACAGACAGAGAAAGGAAGAAAAGAAAAACAAACAAACAGCAACAACCAGACAAGGAACACAGAGAACAATCCTTCTAAACCCCAGGCATGTCACACCCTCCCAAATCCTTTCTGCAGCTCATCAGAGCACTGAGCTGGCTCTCCCCCTGGCTGATCACCAGTACCCCAGAGATATGGCCTAATCACTAGTGGGGAGCTGAGGGATAAAGTTCTAAACAAGAATTCCAGATAACAGTCATGTACAGGTGGTATTAAGGAGCTACCTGATTGAAAAGAGAATGTTTTCAATATGGAAAGCTGAAAACAGGAATTTGGAAGTGCAATGTTATGCCAGGTATGACAGTAACATATCTGTGATCCTAACAGAAGCAGAGGTTTCCAAGTTCCCCGTCAACAGAGACCAGGCCCAGCAGCACATGCCTACAAACCCAGCATGCAGGAGGCTAAGGCTGGTAGAGTATAAAGTGAAGCCCAGCTTGCCAACAAGATTTTGCACCCATCTCACTGCCCCCAAATTAAGTTCAATCATGAATGATGACAGCCCAAGAAAACTGAAAACAATTTACTTTGAAAAATGCCTTAAGTTCGTGACAATTCACGCGGTAAAAACTTGCAACTATAGAACAAATAAGTAAATTATGACAAGGAAATGGGCACATGCAAATAAAAGGTTTAATAATGAAGGTGGATGAAAAATAAAAATATCAAAAATAAATAAAATAAAAATATCTATAAAGAGCCTAGGTATCAAGGTAATAAAAGCAATAAAGCTAAAGTCTGAACACCAGACTACAAGCTGACTAGAAAATGGTCTATAAAAGGAGAAAGCAGAGAGATCACTAAAAAGAACACGGAAAGCTCCTATCTTTGCTAACTTACTAGGCAAGTTAACACTTAATTTCACTACCCCTTGTTGATACACTGGTGTAAACTCCATCTCACTGTACGATTCAGAGATTTCTATGGATTGATAATGTTCAACAGATGCTTGTTGAGTGTTCGTTTCAAAACTCCAGATGGGGCTGGAGAGATGGCCCCTGGTGGTTAAAAGCTTCTGCTGCTCTTGAGGAGGACCCAAGCTCAACTCCCAGCACTCATCTCACAAGGTAGCTCACAACCATCCATAACTCCATCTCCAGGAGACCCAACACCCTCTCTGACTTCTGCAGGCACCAGGCACGTGTATGGTACACAAATGTACATGCAAGCAAAATGCTCGTATGATTAAAAATAAAATAAATGAAGAATTCTTTTAAAGCTAATGCAAAACAACACTTAATTTTCTTTTATTCTTTCTTTCTTTCTTTCTTTTTTTTTAAGAACAAAAATGAATCCCGATTGCACCCTGTCCATCAAAAAACCTGAAGTCTAAAATGCTTCATGATCTGGAGCTTTCTGAGCACCAGCATGGGCAACATGTGGGAAAGTCCACATGTGACCTCCCATGATGAGCTGCAGCCAAAACTATATAAAACTACCTGCAGGGCATGAGTAGCAGGTATATCTGAAACATGGAGGAATTCTACGTTTAGACTTGGGTTTCATCCTCCAGATACTTCATCACATTATGTATATGCAAAAATAATCTAATTTTAAAATTTTACGGGTTTTTGTGTACACATACATATATACATACATGTGCATGAAGGTCACAGCACAGCTTCAGAGAACCACTTCTCTCCTTCCACCATGTGAGTCCTGCAGATCAAACTCATCCACCAGGCTTGGCAGAGGGCTCCTTTGCCCAAAGAGCCATGCCAACTGCCATCCAAATGTTTTTACCATTTTGAAATGGGTAACACTTTGACCCCTGAGCGTTTGGTATATGGCTTACTACAGAATGAAATTAAAACGGGATGGAACCAGAAGCAAAACTATACAACTCAGCTGCACTTGTGAGATGGGCAACGGATTACTTCTGTCTCCTCACAGCAAGATTTGACATCAGCTCAACTCCATGGGAAAGCAACCTACTTAAAAGATTCAGTCCAAAACAAATAGCGCTGTGCCTGTATTTAAAAGCACACACAGTGGGTCTTAATTACCGTCGTGATGAAATAGACATTATATTAATTACCATTGCATTAAAACATTTCAGTAAACAGCTCCTTACGCCCAAGTAACTCCCAAATCAGTCTATTAACATTAATGATTGCACTTTCCTGGGCTATTTGAGCACAGGGAAATCAAAAGCACTTTGAGTGGCAGGGCACATGTTTTTACAAACATAATTGTGAAGGTCATTTGTTATTTGTTTTGGGGTTACAATGGCTGTGGAAGAGCTGGGGGCTGATTTTATCAGGCAGTCTATCCATGCTCTTCGTGAATATTCGCACATGCTGAACATGTGATGTCACTCCGCTCAACTAAGCAAACTCTTGAACAACACCTCATAAGGCCTGTATTAGCATTTTGACCTTTTCTATGTGTCCTAAATTTGACAAAAGTGTACTTTTATCTTTAAAACAAATGCTCCTTATTTTCCTAAGCTTATCATGTCTCATTCAAATGTATTGTTTTCTTTTCCTCTGCTCAGGGCTAAAACCCTTAACTAAAGCTATGGCTCCTAGCTTAGATGACGGCTGGTGTATAGCGAGACAAGGAATCCTGAAATCTTTTATTGCAGACAGACAAAAAGCAGTATTTCCAGAAGGACCCTGCATAGAAAGGGCAGGAAGATGGGGCTAAAAATACAGCTAAAAAACCAGAGATGCTGGAGACAGTGCAGTTGCAGCCTGAGTTAGTCGCTAAGGGATGGAGAATCACGGCCCTGGACAGAGTTTTCTTGATGGAGAGAGACGAAATGCAGAGCTGGGAACACAGCTCTCCCATTCACTAGCACGGTAGCCTAAGGGTGGTCCTCTTCTTCTTTAGTTTTGATGTTTTAATCTATAAACCGAGGGTGACCGGCCAGATGAAGATTCCTAAACTCTTTGATGCTCCAAATGTCAGAAAGTGCTAAAGCAGCTCTAGGCCTATTATTTTGGAGCCTAGCACCCTGGCAGCAACCAAAGCCATGAGTGCCAAACTCTGGCTAGGTACACACTCAGCACCTTTCCCCAAGACTCCAATTCTCATCCTCTCTCCCGAGGATGAAATCACCAGAAGTCCTGATTTCCATCAGAGAGAAGCCACTCATCACACTTGACGGCAGGCTGGGGGCCTAGGACTTGACACAAGGGAAAAAGCACTAGGCAGGCTCTTCCCCTGCAGGAAGAACTCAAAACTCTGAGAATTCCAAGTGTGCTGGGTATCAGATAGCTACATACTCACTTTTCCAAAGGGATGCCAGGTCTCTGGGGAAAGAAACGGCTATGCCAAAGATAAGCATGTGGCTTGTGTGGCTGGAGGAGCTAGTAGTCAGGATGTTCCACTAACCTCTCAAGGTCAGATTTCAAAGAAATGTGCATCAAACCATCTGGCTCTCTCAAATGATTGGGTAAAGGGACTCTCGTCCGCTCCTTCAGTTTTATTTGCATGCAACAACAAAATAAGAAAAAGAAAAAAAGAAAGGAGAAAAGCATAAAAGCAAAAGAAAACAGGCCTTTAATCCTAGCACTTGGGAGGCACTCACATGGCAGCTCACAACTATCTGTAATTCCAGTTCCAGGGGATTGGTAGCCTCACACATACATACATGCTGGCAAAGCATCAATGCCCATAAGAAAGTAATAAACAAACTATTTTTTAAAAAGCCAAAAACTAAAACAAAACAAAAGACAAAATAGCAAGTGACTACCAAATACTACCTAATTGTATTAAAGGGGAAAATAACCCCCCTCATGATGGTACCTCAGGCGCTCCAGTTATGCCAATTATAAACAGTAGGGCAGAGAGGAGAGACAAGCACACAGATGCACTGGAAGCTCCCCCTCCCCCTCACACCCTTGTGTCCAGAGTGGAGGTGTGGTTAGCCTGAGTGTCCTTACCATCCCAATGCAGAAGAGGACAAAAAGCAGCAGCCATGGTATGTCTGTGCAGCTACGATCCTCCAGTGGCTTCCAGTCTCGTTTGGAGCTCTAAATTCAAAATACAAAGTAAGACAGCTGGTAAGTGTCAATTTTAGTCAAAACTGAAAAGGTACAAACATTTCTACCCAGATTTTTTTGGGGGGGGGCTAGACAATGTCTACCGAACCTGTAAGGCGAAACTCAACGATCTGTCATGTCTTTGTGAAGTCTACGCTAGCTTCCGGGGCCAACACTGCTGTGGCTCTAGTCCCACTTCTTCCCCTGGCAGGCATGGGACTAACATAGATAGTTTTTGTGGTACTCCACTGAAATATGTAGCATGCTGAGTTGTTATTCTTTTCTATTCCTCTTTTGAGACATTGTCTAGTGTAGCCCAGGTTGGTCTTGAACTCCTTATGTAGCCAAGGATGACCTTGGACTGCTGATCCTCCTGTTCCTAACTCTCAAGTACTGGAAATACAGATGTGAGCCACCACATCTGGCTTCTGTGGTGTTACAGATGGAACCCAAGGCACTGTGCAGACTGCGCCAGCACCTACCAGCTGAGCTACATGCCCAGCCCTAAACTGTTATTCTTAAGAAGCCCATGTCTGTAGCCTACTGTGAGCATAGCAAAGGACTGCGCCTGTCTCATTTCCCATCACTTGAGATTATGCCTAAGCCTTCATATGTTCTCAGTGAGGGATTTCTGGGCTGAATAAATGAACATGGTCTTTCACTTGTGTGACTTTTTCTTTGTGTGTCCAGATGCCAGCCAGCCAGACAAACAAACATGTTAGAGCATCCTTTCTGTATGTTCTCTCTTGGAGAAGAAGCTCATCAAGTGAATTCTTAAGAGGTAGATTTGTCTACGTTAAATATAATTCAAAAAGAAAATATTCACTTTTTTTTTTTTTAGACAGACCTGAACAATTTCTAAACCATCATCCTTGGATTTTCATTGTGTTCCTCAAAAATGCAAGTGCTTCCAGTTCAAATAGAGGGATTCCTAACCAGAGAACTAGAGGCATTCTGAAAGTTAATTTGCAAAGCATTGACTGGAATTCCAATTCAGTATTTTTTTCTTAGTGCAACAGTCTTAGGTGAGTTCATACATCCTTTTCAATCAAGCTGCAACTGGATTAACTCTCCTGAACTCTCAAAGGAGCAAATAGCCCTGAATCTCACACCCTGTCCTGAAAATGGAGTGGGGAAGGGAAGGAGAAGGCAACCTCAGAAAGCCAGCCCGCCTTTACCCTACAGGAACTACAGGCGACTGTGGAAAGCTGGGAGCAGGAGAGATGGCCTCCCAGGAAGGAGCACACCAGCTGACTGTCCAGTGCCACATGGTCAGCCCTGAAAACAGACAGACAAGTAACATCCCCTGCACTAAAAAGGGTACATTTAGAAATATATTTATGTACTATGTATATATGCATGTATATCAATCAATCAAAATGAGTTTGAAGGAAGGCAGGGAGGGGTGTATGGGAAGGTTTAGAGGGATAAAATGGAAAGGGTGTGATGATATTGTAATCTCAAGACTTGTCAGTAGGAAGGGGCCGAGGCAGGAGGCCATGGAGATAAGCAAGTGCTCTAGTAGAATTACTACTTAGATTAGAGTCAAGCTCAGCTCTGTTTTTAAACAACAGTCTTAAACTATATATCCTTCGATAAAAGCTACAGATCCTTCTCTTAAAATATACACTTATATTCACATGATTTTTATAAGAATGCAGACTTCAGGGTTAAGAAGCTCAACATTAAAATATCTGCCTATGAGGCAGTTCAACTCCTTGCACCCACATAATGGCTCACAGCCATCCGTAACTCCAGTCCCGGGGGCATCAGCACCTTCTTCTGACTTGCATGGGCATGTGGTACACATACATAAATGCAGACATTTATATACATAAAATAATTTTTTAAAAAATAGCTGCCTATGAGATGGGAAGAAGGGTCAGTTGGTAAAGCGCCTGTGTGTAAACCTAAGGACCTGAGTTTGAACCCCAGCACCCATATGAAAAAGCCCGGCATGCTGGTGTGTGCTGGTGTGTACCTGTAACCTGACACTGGACAGGCCAGCACAAGAGGATCGGTGGCGCTCGCTGCCAGCAAGTGTTGCTGAATTGGTGAGTTTCAGATTCAGTGAGAGGTTGTATCTCAAAAAATAAGATGTAGGGCCCCATTTATAAAGGTACCCTCCATGACGTGTGATGAACTTTAATTCAACCCCTAGCGTCCACATGAGAGAAGAAAACTGACTCCTTCAAGTTGTTCTCTGACCTCTCCATGCCTACTGTGGCAAGTGTACTCCCCTGCACACATGCACAATGAAAGAAAGAAAGAAAGAAAGAAAGAAAGAAAGAAAGAAAGAAAGGAAGGAAGGAAAAAAGGAAAGAAGGAAGGAAAGGAAGAAAAAGTAGAGAGAGGTGGAGGGGGGAGAGAGATAGTAACTGAGAAAGACATATGATGTTAATCTCTGGCCTGCACATACATGCATACGCACTTGCACCCAGACACCCACACAAGAAAACAAAGGAGCACTCGTTAGCCATGGAGGAAAAAAACCCTCACCCCAAGACTCTAACTAGCATGGGACGGTAGGAATGAGTAGGTGGATTCCTCCAGAGGAGGACAGAGCCTGGCGTTACCAGCTAGCTGACTTTGGCTAAGTTGCTTGTCTCCCTGATGGCAGGGAACGAGAGACTGGATCTCTTAAATTTCTGTCAACTCTACAAATCTAAGGTCAGGATTGGACTTCTGCAAACTTTTGGGTGGACAAGTAAAACTACTACAAAGTAACATTATTCCTTTTGTTGTTCAAATGCCTGTACTGTGGTCTATACTTTGGAAGACAGCTGGTCACTGTGTGAAGAAACAATGTTTCTTTGTATTAAGCAATTTCAATCTTGAATAGTGCCCATTGCAGTAAAATTACTCATGGGTACAGAATTTGGAGACCTCTGAAACTCATCCTATTTACTCCATGGTAACTTATAAAACAGCAGCGCTACTGGGAAACACTATTATTTGTTTGTCTTGAACACAAAGCATAGGAGGGACAGGCGCCTCAGATTAACAGCTTTTTGTTGTTGTTATTGTTTGTTTGCAACCATTTTAGACCGGCACTCAGTTTGTTACTGCTGGAGCTTCCATCTCTAACATAAAGCCAGAGTGATTTTACTTTGACAAGACAAACACAAAGACTCAACATTGCAACAGTTGAAGCTGTTGTGAGGCGCTGCTGTGGTAAATACATACAAAACCTTCTACTGGATATAAGTAGGGAGGACGGAAGCTACAAAGAAAAAAATGGATGACAGAATCCAGGAGAGTAGAAAAGCAAAGGGGCAACAAGGTCACCCACACTGTAACAAAGGAGACGTCCCAGAAGAAAATAGCAGGCGTCAGGGCAGTGTCCATCACTCAAAAGCACTGGCTATTTTCATTACACGTCAATATTCGCTTTTTAGTTTAAAACCTTCCTAATTGTTAAAGTTTCTATTTACAATGTGACCTTTTCCATAAAAGGTATAAGAATATTAAACTCTCTTTTCCCTCTTATTTATATTAAAATAATGGTCTCATGGAAGCATATTTTATCTTGGCTGCTATTTTTTGTTTGATTGGGGTTTTGTTTGTTTGTTTGTTTGTTTTGGTTTTGTTTTTGTTTTCCAGGACAGGGTTTCTCTATGTTATAATGGCTGTACTGGGCTCACTTTGTAGACCAGGCTGGCCTTGAACTCATAGCGCTCTGCCTGCCTCTGCCTCCTGAGTGCTGCGATTAAAGGCATACATCGCCACGACCCCCAGCTTGGATGCCATTTTTAATGCTATCAATGACTGATTTCTTATTAACCAGGAATTTCCATACCTAAAGGTTTACATACATGTTTCTCACTGATGTAGGTACCATCCTTGCTCCAAAGATGAACAAACTTGGGCTCAGAAATTAAATAAGCAGCCCAAGGTTTCAGAGTTGTGCAGCTAGGATTTAAAACCCAAGTCCACGACTCCAAACACCAACAAGACTGCCAACTCCTCCTATTAGCAGTCAGTAAGGAGCATCAGCAATTCCTCACATGGAAATACCCAGAAGCCAGGCTGAGAATGCAGCATCCTTTCAATGCAGAGAAACTGAGGGACATGTGATGAGCCATGACATTTCCCAAGTGAGCCACAAAGCTCAACAGCTGAAAATTTTAATGACTTTTTAACAGATGTAACCAAGTGACAACTGGATTTAATGCTATCTGTTTCTTCCAATTAACATCGCATACAGACCATCAAAAGGAAAATGTGCTGCAGACATACTTTAAAAACGTGATTTTTATCTTTCCTCAGATTCTTCTCTCTCTCTCTCTCTCTCTCTCTCTCTCTCTCTCTCTCTATATATATATATATATATATATATATATATATATATATATATATACACACACACACACACATATATATTTGTGTGCATATATAAAGTTTGTTTTTTTTAATTAAACATTTTTTATTTTTTACATATATATTTATATTATTACACATATACACAATAAACTACCTGTAGTAAGAAGAACTATAACACAATCAGGAATTATATAAATGTTACATTCTTAGTGTTTTGGCTATTTGTATTTGACAGCCTTGAAGAAAACATCTTTCCTATCTTGGTGCATCTAACATCCTGAATGTGAATCAATATCTATCATATCTCATCATTATCAAGTTAAAACATCTATCTAGACCTGAAAACATTTTAACCCCTAAACAACTAAGCTTAATTGTAAAACTAAACTATCTTCAAATATGGCAAACAAGCCACTGGGCAAAATGTCCTCATTTTTACCACAGGCAGAATTCTGCCCCAAAAAGGGCAGGCTTGGATGCAGGCAGAGTCAATGACAGCCAAACTCTGCCAAGACAGGGTAAGCAAGTCCTCAATAATTCCTGCCTCACAAATATGTCCATCAGACATATTGGGCCAGAAGGCTGAAGATGATGCTGGGCATCTTTTTAAAAATCTAAAATAAGCAGAGTTGGGCTTGTCAGTAACCAAATATAGCCAAGGGAGTGATCAGTAAACTCAAGGTACCCAATACAAATAAAAAAGAATTTAAACTCAGAAACCAGAATACTGCTCAAAGTGTAGCATGAAATTGACATGGTCTAACATATGCATAGCAAGAAGCAAAGAGGAAGATGTAATAAAACAAGAAATATTTGAAAATATAGTAACTGGAAGGTTCCAAAAATAATAATAATAAATAAAAAAAAACAAAGCAAAGATCTAAGGAATCATAAATTTATTCCAAATAATGACAAAAACAGTATGCATGTGCACACACATATTTGTGTGCACATGCATGACTGTGCATGCGCGTGCGCACACACAAATAATAGAAAATGTGTATACGTTCTTCTATGCCAGACCACAGATGTCATTCAGCAAAGTACTCATGTTCTCCTTATCTTGAAGCTAGGCAAAGACAAGACTTGGCGTTTTTACATCCCTACACTTTACCCTGCATGGGTATCGAACTTTTTAACTTCTGCAATACCTCATGGAAACATCACAGTTATGGACAACTGTGTGACTGACCCTACAGTCACCATAAACCCTAAAACCTAAACCACCAGCCTCCTAAGAAACCTGATGTGCTCCTTGGAGGTTCTGGATTTTCTTTAGGGCATCAACCTGCACAAAGTTCTAACTCGGCTTTCAATATTATTTCACAGAAATCCCCATTTTGAAAATGCATTTGTAGCTAACACCAACACACAGAAATTTCAGCAAGTGCTACGCTATGACTAGCTGGGTGGAGTCAGAAGTGCCTAGAGAGCATCAGCTTCAACAGGGCAGGCCACCCAAGGGAGTGCGCTGGTAGAGAGGAACCTACTGCATGGAATTACGCAGAGCAGAAAGGATTAAGAAGACCGCAGAAAGATCAGCCAGGCAAAGGCAACAATCTAGATTTAAAGGTGTCAACTGGGTCTCAAATATGGAAGAAGAAAAAGGATAAACTCCTCCATGGGAAAAGGCCCATGAAACAGCTAAAAACAAAGACTGAATGTCCCCCACCACATTCCTGTATTGTGCCTACTATGTGTAAGCTTTACCCTCATTAGAACAGACGTGAAAAGCTTCCCCAAAGATTCCTATAGGGACAGGGCAATATATCAGGCTCTGAATCTTCCCTTTATAGGCCATACTTATAGAAGCGTGCTTGCAAAATAATAGAAAACATATAACAAAAAAGGACAGCTAACGTGGCGTGCGACTGTGTGATACTATCCCAAGCATGCTGAAGGCTATCCCGATCAACACTGAGCACTACACTAAGTACTAATGACTCACAGACAGGTGAGACGGCTCCTGCCCTTCCTGAGCTCTCATTTAGTACTGTGACACTGCAAACAGCGCCAACACGGAGGGCTGGAAGAGGTATTGCAGAAACAGGCTGGGATCCACTGAGAAGGTGGTTCAGAGGTCTGCTGGAATCACCTGCAGCTTACTTGCTGACGCAGACACTGAAATGATCTTTCCGTGTCTAAAACACAATGTGCCATGTGCCCACAAACACACTCAAAATTCTTGCGAGCTATGAGAACTATCCACTGCCAAGTATGAATTTTACTTCCACTCAGAAATGTTTACTAGAAAACAAAAAGACACACTAAGTTGGCCATTTTTTTATTTCTCGGGTTGCCTTCATTTAGGGAGAGATACTAGAAATGAGGGGAAATAGCCCTTTTCTTTTTTAACCCATAGCAAAGGACTGTATTTGCCAAGCTTCTTGAACAGTATTCTTATATTTGTGTCATTTTAAGATACCTATTAAACCTGAGTTAGGTACTGGCTGGTCACATATATCAAGGGTCGCTGCAGTCTGGAACTAAGCCAGGGAGCTGTCTGAGCCAGCATTGAATACAACCAGGCCAGAGGATGTGAAGAGGTGTGCCAGCTGAGGCTGAGCCTGAGCACAAGACAAGCCAGCCCTGATCTCAACCTCACTCCGACTGGCAGTCCGTAACTACCCATAATCCCGTGTTCTCACTAGCAGGGATATGTCCAAACATTCATCACCGATAACCAAGTACCAACACTTTATAATCTGGGTTCTCTGTCGTCAATGCGTGCTTACATTCGCACAGGTCGGCAATAAGGAGCATGAAGCCAGAAGCCTAGGACTGCACAGACCCTGGAGCCAATAGTAAGGACAAGTACAAACGTCACCCATCCTGTCTGCTGCCTAAACCTTTGCAGCACAGATCCGACAGATTAAAATGAGAAGCCCATAATGCCTGTGAAGGGCAAAGCTAGCTTTGATAGGGCCTTTCATCCAGCATAGATCCCTACAACTGTTTTGGGCTATTGTTGGGTAATCTGCAACTCTCTTTCTCGCTGCCTCTGTCTCCCTGTCTCCCTGTCTCTGTCTGTCTCTGTCTCTCCCCCATAAGCATCAGCCCCCGACTTCCTGGCTTAAAGAAGCCATTTCCAAGATGCTCTGATAGTTCCACAGCTCTGCTCTAGTTTCCATTGTCCCAACTACCCACTGGCCCATCCCTAAAGCACACTGAATATGTCTATCTCAAAGGTCACTGCTACGTAGGAACACGTGTGACTCGGGCTCTTAGGTGGCCATACTAGTCTACCCATGAGGTTTTAATTTGGCTCTTGTCAATCTGCGTTGCACAAAGGCCTCCAGAATTAAAGACAAAGAATTGTGTACTCAGACTCTCGAAAGCTCCCTCCAAGGACATGCTGCTTCATTAAATCCCCCAAGATGCTTTTATTTGCACAGAGCAGTAACAAGAGAATAAAAGAACTGGTGTGGATCGTTTTTCCAGTTTCCAATAGAATGAGCAGGCATGATGAAGGTGGGAGGCAATAAAACATAGAGGCTTTCAGCCCTGTGTTCACTGCACCTGCAAATAAAATCTCCTAACAGGATTTTTGAAAGACATCTCCTGTCCTTTGGGAAAGCTCGGTCAAGGACCTGGAGCGCATAACTACTTACATTTACTGTAAGTCAATCTGTTTCATTTGCTAAGCCTGCTGATGGCAATTTATATTGTGAAGGTGAAAATCATAGCATGATTTTTTTTTTTTAAACAGGCAGTTAGAGGTAATAAGAGACACTGAGTGGAAAGATACGGACATCTGTATATAACTACTTGTCTTAGTTCATGAACTTTATGCTAAGTCAAAAGCACTCAACTGTCTAAGGAGAGAGGACTTAAAAGTTGTTTTCTGAGCTGTGACAGAAAGATACCAAGGAGATACGTCACCTATGGCTTCATTATACTTCCGACTCCTCTAAAAGAAGTAACTGTGGGTCTCTTACTCGGCTTCTTGCACATAATAATTACTGAGCAGACACCAGGCTAGTCCTTCTCTGCAACCCTGCGAATCCTACCCTCTACTTCTACAGGTGACAGCTGCCTACAGCCCTCAAGCAGTATTACCGCTTCTTCCTTCAATCAGTCTGAAGCAGTCTTTTAAGAGTAAAATTAAGTGGTGGTGCACACCAGTGGATCTCTGTGAGTTCAAGGCTAGCCTGGTCTACAAAGCAAGTCCAGAAGACCCAAGGCTACAACAGAGAAACCCTGACTTGTGGGGTGGGGGATGGGGGGAAGTAGAATTGAATTTCTAAAATTGTATTATCCTTCCCACATCCTACAGATGTCAGAACTTCTGTAATAGCTGATGATGTCCAAGGCTGACAGACAGAGTCAGCTGTTTTATACCTCGTATTGGGTCACAGTGGTCCTTTGACCCTTTAATAGACTTTCTCATGTTGTGATCCCCCAAACCATAAAATCAATTGTGTTGCTAGTTCATAACTGTAATTGTGCCACTATTACGAATTGCAATATAAATATCTGTGTTTTCTGATGGTCTTAGGTGACCACAGTGAAAAGATACTTCAACCCCTAAAGGGGTCACGGCCCATGGGCTGAGAACCACTGGTATCTCCAGTCTCTAGACTACTAGTTGATTTTCTGGGTTTCCATGCTATTTGTTACTTTAAAATATTTTTTCATAGGTGCATATTTAGATTCTTACTCAACTGTGCTTCCTATTCATATGAAAGTGTTTTTAAAGTTCTAGTAATCTATGAAAGGCAACATAAAAACCACATAATCATAAGACAGCATGTAGGTGGCTATTGAGTAAATTTATGACTTAGCTCTCTTTAATATACTCTGTGTGTGTGTGTGTGTGTGTGTGTGTGTGTGTGTGTGTGTGTGTATTCTATATAATTGTTTCCTACTACATTATGAGTTTCTTGAGGATAAGGACAATGTGTCTATTTAAATAAACAACCAGCCCTGTTTATATAGACACTGAAATATTTTCCTAAAATGCAAGTCTAAAGCATGCACAGAATCTTCCCTTAGGCAGCTGAATCTGTATTGATTTTCCTACCTCACAGTGTATTTGGGGGCCAGGACTTCTTGGTTTTGTTCACTGCTATACCCTCATGGGTTCAGGAAAGCCTGCCACATCGTAGGCTCCGAGTAATTACTTAATGAGTGAATCAACAAGGCTACATCTCTTAACTACAGGGATGAAATATTGTGAGTCAAGCATCCTCCCTGCCTCTCTTGCACTACACAATTTCCATTTGTACCATAGGCTGGCTCCTTTTCCTAAAGCTGTGTTTCTCAAAGATGTCCACTAATGGTTATATCAGAATATAAAGCCTCTTATGTGTGTAAATAGTGGCAAA
Organism: Acomys russatus; assembly: GCF_903995435.1. Taxonomy (NCBI): domain Eukaryota; kingdom Metazoa; phylum Chordata; class Mammalia; order Rodentia; family Muridae; genus Acomys; species Acomys russatus. The sequence continues at coordinate 63,719,130 of NC_067138.1, read as the reverse complement.
TGAAGTCTATATTTTTAAAATATTTCCTTTTATTTTATCAGCATGTTATGTTTTGCCTGCATTTATGTCTGTGCACCGTGTGTGTCTGGTGCTCAGAGAGACCAGAAAAGGCTATCAGGTCCCCTAAACTAGAGTTACAGACAGTTATGAGCCACCAGGTCAGTTCTGGGAATTAAACCAGGTCCTTTGGAAAAGCAGCCAGTGCTCTTAACTGCTGAGCCACCCATCTCTCCAGTTCCCCTGAGTCTAGGTTTTGCGGATAACTCCTTTGATCCTTTATAGCGAGACTCTTAAAAAAAAAAATTATTGAGTCACACACACCCCTAGGAAACTGGGATGAAAACAACATAATCCCACTCACTATGTTTCTTTTTAAAGATATACTGCTACGTGTGTGTGTGTGTGTGTGTGTGTGTGTGTGTGTGTGTGTGTGTGTGTGTATACACCATGTGGCCAGAAAAGGGCCTCAGATTTCAGATCCCCTGGTGCTGGAGTTATAGGTGGCTATGAGTGACCCAGCATGGGTTCTGGGGACTAAACTTGAGTCCTCTGTAAGAACGGTGAGCATTTCTAACTGCTGAGCCATCTGTCCAGCCATGTCTCACTACATTTCTAAAAGCCATGGTTACAAGGGCTGTGGTTAGGTCGATACTCCCAATGAAAAGCCATCACACCGAAGGCTGGCAACTTTGTTTAAAGCTATGTTAAAACAGTAATATAAATTGGTTAGTCACTTTCAGAAAGTAATTTGGCAATATACTTCAAGATCCCAAAGAAGTTAATCTACAACAGTATAACAGCTGCACATAATATATTCAATGCAGAGTTATTATGAAAAATAATTAGAAATTAGCTAGACAATAGAAAACTGTTAACTATTAAAATGGTATATTAAGCAATCACAAAAAGAATTAAGAAACTGCATAGTAAGATAAAGATGATTATGATAAAAGTTGCATAAAAACCATGGGATGAAGTTCTATATATACTCTGGTTTGATAGTTAAGTAAAACAATGTATGCAAATGTGTCAGCCCTGGGAGGGGAGGGGAATATGATGTGCATTATTGCTATTTAATTATGGAAGAAACAAAAGAGAATATTGGCTCCCACTTCTCCAGGTTAGTCTTCTTCTACTTTCTCAGTATAAAAGTCAACTACAAAGGGACACGGCATCAAAACCGTCATCAGAAAGAAATGCTTAAGCCAATCTACCTGACACTGAAGACAGAACACTTCAAAGTTCATTAGAAAGCTACATGCTAAAAATAGCACAGGCAGAAGCAAGACTTCTGCTTGGGACTGAAGGGCAGGAACATCAGGAAGGGAACTGACAGAGAGATGGGAAGGAGTCCCCCACAGTTCAAACCTCAGCTCCTCTTCCCTGTGACTGTGGGGGGCTAGCATGGCTTCCAGACCCCTCAGATAAAGTTAAATATCCCTTTGGTGGTACTTTAAAGCTTCTAGGAGAACAAAGCTCTACATCGTTCTTGGTGCCTTTCTCAGTGCGGTATGGGAAATTTCCCTAGGTAGCATCAAAGAAAGGGAACTGCACCAATACTCATCCCAAACACCCATGAGTGTTCCCGTGGTGTGACATCACGGAAAACACATGCTTGCAAAGCAAGAAGAAATGAATGAGTGAGCAACTGTTCAGACACCTGTGGTCAAGAGGGAAGAGAACAATAACTTTCAAATGATGGACACAACAGGGAACTGACCGATTTCTGTATCTTACTCTCCACTCCATCTTTACTGGGTAGTTAAGGAGCAATAAAGCAATAAAATATATCTGAAGGTGTATATGTCAAGTTCCGGTATGCGCACATGTTGGAAGCTCTTATATTATTAATGAAAGTCAAAGGAAACCCCAATTCTGAAACCCATAGCGAACATACTGATTTTAAGAATCCATCCCATCTGTGGTCAGGAATTGATCATTCCCACAAGAACAATGTGAAGCACATGAGAATCCATCACTTGATTCTCACCTTGGGGCCACTGTCCCTTTGCTAACTAACCATTTCTGGATCCTACCTTTCCGTTGCTTCCCTTTTATACCACAATCCGTCTGAGTTCACACCAGAAGGTTAGTGAGATGACAAACAAAATTGCATATAATTTTTATTTTTCTGGTACTAAGAACTGAATGCACACAATTATCCAATGTGACAAAAGTCATGAATCAAACATAATCAGGCATGGTATCAAAATAACCTGCTTTATTAACATGCTTGTGTACTGTCACGCAAACGTACACATTACAGTTAGTGTCACCAAACATACTCCATGCGCTGAATACTTTGCTTAAAATAACTCATTTAATCTGCACAACAAACCGATATAGTCGATAATTTCCTTATTTTACTGATGAAGGGCAGGAGGGGGTGAAGTAATCTGCCTATGTGACACAGTAACTTCCACAATAGAGAAAAGTGAGTATTCGGGCTCCACACCCACAGCCACTCTGTTCAGTTAAGCAGACAAGCCATGGCTTCCCTACCAAGTAATGTGAAAACGAGGAGGGAAAACAGAGAAATGAAATGCGTAAGAATTACAGGAAATTTTATCTTGATCACATTTTATATGGTTAGCGTTTTTCTTATAAGAAAATTATAGATTCCAACCAAGAGTAATATATTAAAGCATTTTGTGTTTTGATTTCATAGGTAATTCCCAAATGCCCAAATAATTACTCTAGTTATTTGAAGAAAACACCACAGTGATGTTTAACAGGTAGGAACAAACTGTTGTTTCCTCCTAGCCATCTGTACCGTCTACTCTGTAAAGTGAAGTGTTTGTCTGCAAAACATAAAGTGACTCTTTGCCATTAAGAAATCCCATACCAGGGTCTAGAGAAATGGCCCCAATAATTAAGAACACTGCAGGTGCATCAGGTCCACCAGGAAGTGGAGGTAAAGGCTGCTGTGGACCAGCTGACACCGGGTCCTGCCTCGGACTCCTGTAAGAGCAGTGAATGCTCTTAACCATGGAGCCATCTTCACAGCTCCTAGGTTGTTTGGTTGGCTTGGGTTGAGTTTTAAAAAATAAAAATAAAAAATCCTAAATCACTAGGATTACTAGATAAAGTACTATTTTCTTAGAACAATCTAGTCTCTTCGTAGGCAAAACAAAGGGGAAAAGTAATAACATTACAAACAATTAACTTATAAGATAGACAAGGTTAGAAAATTCAACTTAAAGTAGAAAAAAACAACAAAAAACACTCCATGTGCCATAATAAAACTAGACTGCATTTAAACAGCTATAGAAAGATTGGAGTGGATAGGACAATACATATACAGTTTCAATTTATACAGAACCTAGGAGGTGCTGGAGCTGGGCTGCTAGATACTCAGAAAATTAAACCTTGATGCTGCCCTACCAAACTTTGTCTTGGGGCAGGGATGTTGGGACTCTGTCACAGACATATACCTATTGCTGACTAGACAATGAGGGCACTGAGCTGAGCTCGCCTGCTCTCTGAGTCACCCCGCCTACTCTTGTTTACTTGACTTCATGTAGTCAGACAGCCTTCTGCCTGCCCTCTGGCTTCCCCCATGTTGACAAGCAGTGTGCACAACAAAACCTGAGGGTACTGAGAAGAAAGACTGTAGAACAATAGTGTGGAAGTGAGACGCAGGTAAATTGTTGACGGCCTTATCTCATGAGGTAGGGTCACAAAGGACTTCATTTGAGTGGAGTTTATTCAAAACACTATTTACTAATTAAAAGTACATAATTCTAAGCTGGACAGTGATGGTACATGCTTTTAATCCCACCACTCATGAGGCAGAGGCAGATGGTTCTCTGAGTTCGATGCCAGCCTGGTCTACAGAGTAATCTCCAGGACAGCCAGGGTTACATGGAGAAACCCTGTCTCAAGAGAAAGAAAGAAAAAGCAAGTAAGTCTTAATAGTATTTTGGCTTTGTCTTCATGCTGACCAAACAAACAAGAATTTTCTAGTCTATAGTCAGCTAAGTCTTTAATAAATTAGCCTTCAGGATGGACACGTGGACTTTATGACGCTGTCTGCATATGTCGACAGATACGTACTTTAGTGTATTAGTAAAATCATGAGTCTCCAAAGCCCAGGGCTTGGTGGATTGCCAAGTCAACGATGCTTGATGACGCCTGTGGACTGCCTTCGTTGCCTTCTGTGATAAAAGCTGGAAACTCATCAAGTGCTCACAGTTCAAACTCTCTGTGGCCCAGGCAGTGTGTGGCCTAGAATAGCTATGGGTGAAGCACAGCACCGAAGTGTAAACTTACTTAAAACATTATGAGGCTATCTTTTTGTAACTTGATTGTCCAGTCCTCAAATATGACCCCCATGGTTGGCAATGTTGTGTTTCGAGGACTGGACGCGCTTACCTGAAGGCAGATGCTATTGCACGCTGCCAGCACTCAGGCAGCTTCTCCGGCATCAACACCCAACACACACCTGTGCCCTTAAGGATGGGAAGCCGCGAGAACGCAGGAGTACTGAGCCAACCTGTCCCTGGAATCTGGACCGTGAACCTAACAACACTGCTGCCCTCTTCCCAGAGGTACTCAAAGTTAGGGTGCCCTTTAGCACCTTGACTGATGTGCCAATACTTCCGGCTTCACACAACCAGCTGACCCCCAGCTATCCAGAATGATGACTAACTCGTCAAATGACTGCCATATGTGAAGGTGACAAATTACTGCAAAACCTGCAAATCCCCTTCAGTGTTAAAATCCAACTATCAAAACTCAAGAGCCAACAGATTACTTAAGTCTAAAAAGGCAAAAAACATAATGCAAGACAACCCTCAGGTCAAATACCACTGTGAGAAGACAGCTCAGGACCTCCCAACCCTGGGAATCAGTGGTGTCGGGAGTTGTGATGGCTTCTGGGAAATCAAGTTCACATCACAAGCTCCATTAATACAAATCAGCTGAAGATCTATAAAGTGATTAAAAGCACATACCCAGAAAAAAAGTCTAGAAATTCCCAAGCAAGTGAAGAGGAACACTGAGTCATCAAACTAATAGTCCCACGAATGACAGACACTATGCTTGCTGGGGAGAGCCACAGAGGGCAGGTGCACGGGGAGGGGAGAACAGATCAAACTAGAGTAAACAAGTGCTTTAAAAATATAAGCAGCTGTAAGTCTCCAAACCTAATGAGTCATCAAAATGCCGGACTCCTAAGAAGCCATTTTTGACACTCACCAAAGCTAGTAGTCTCAGGCACTGACATACTTTAACTGGCTCACACGGGAGTCAGGACCAAGGTAGGGCCCCAACCAAGCCTCTCACTATCCATTACAAGTCCTCTTCTGTTTTTTAAGAGTGATCTCAATTAGTCCCTTAAAAGCAACTACCAAAGTAATGATGCCCTGGACCAGCCATCAAACAGCTACATGGCTTCTAAGAGCACCCCGCCCAGCTTGCAAATAAATTCTACAGAAACCCAATTGAAACCTACCTCCCACAACGGAAGGGAAATGAAAAAAGAAACCAACAACAACAAAAACAGCCAGGAGGTGGTGGCACACACCTTTAATTCTGCCTTTCATCCCAGCACTTGGGAGACAGAGGCAGAGGCAAGCAGCTATTTGAGTTTGAGGCCAGCCTGGTCTACAGAGTGGAGTTCCACGACAGACAGGGACAAAGAGAGAAACCCTGCCTCTAAAAGAAAAAAACAAAACAAAACAAAAACAAAAAACACAGTTCTTGCCTAAACAACTAAGGGCTGAAATAACAGGTGTGGGCCACCACATTTGACTTAAACCTGTTTTATTTTGTTTTTAATTCCTTTGGACAAACCCCAACAGATACATCCTGTGACTCAGTTTACCATTCAATGTTACATAGAAATAAAATTCTGCATAATCAAATCATTTTGACTTTAGATCTTCCTCGCTGCTTCTAAGCTCCTTGGATATTTGGTATGTTTCTCCCTGGTATCTATTTCATAGGATTTATTTCGATACACAATATGAGTTATCCAAAACTTTCACTGAATCTAATAGCTAATAAATTATTTGATTCAGAATGACCTCTTTACTAAGTAACAAGTGCTTATCTAACTACACATATAGACTACTTTCTTCCATGCAGCTTATTAATAACTGCAGTTGATTTTGTTTTCTAATTCATCACTTGCAGTCATTCCCCTTGTTTTTGGCTTTATGGCTTACTACACTAATTAATCTTCTAGAACAATGCTAATGGTGATAATAAACTCAGTATGAATATCTAGTGTAAACTAAGTTCTCACTGTCAGATACATTAACTGACCTAAAAAGTGGGTCTTGTTAAAGATGTAACAGTGGTTTCTTTAGCCCGGCGCGGTGGTGCATGCCTGTAATCCCAGCACTCATGGAAGCAGAGGAGGTGGAAGGATGTGAGCTCAAGGCCAGCCTGGACTACAAAGTGAGTCCAAGGCTACACAGGGAAATCCTGCCTCAAAAAACAAAAAACATAAATATTTTACTTTTTTTTTTTCTATTTTAATTTGTGTTTAAGTGTGAGCACGCATGTCTGTGTAGCACATGGGTGCAGTGCCTGCAGAGACCAGTAGGGAGCACTGGATCCTCCGAGACTGGCGTTCCAGACAGTTATAAGTTGCCATGTAGGTGCTGGCAACGGAACAAAGGTCCTCTGAAAGAGCAGTCAGTCAGTGCTCCTAACCACTGAGCCATCTCTCCAGCCCCAACACAAAATTATTTTGTGTGTACGTGATTTCTTACTGGTTTTTCTTGAGATTTGTGTTTCTTGAGATGTCAAGTCATTAAATGACCCAGAATAGGCTTGAACTTTAGATAAATAGCTCAAGTTGGCCTTAACTTGCAGCTCTTCTGCGTGAGCCTTTTTATGGTCATACATTATTATACCTCTCCACACTTTTGGCATACTCCTAGACTAATGGTATGGTATTTCTTGCTGAGTATCCACATATCTTCAAGACATGCGGTGTTAGAATAAACCTAGGGCTTTACATTTGCTAGGCCAGTATTTCACAACCGAACCGTATCTGCAGTCCCCGAATACCTATTTCAACAAGAATAACAAAAATAGAAAAGAGGCAGACCCTGGCTGCAGGTCAGAGCTAAGAAATGTTGAGGGCAGCCGTACCGTCTGCTAGGCCAGTGTTTCTGGCCTCATACATGGCAGGCATCAGCATAATGTCCATAAGGTCACACTGGCTCCCAAGAGATTTTCCCAGCATGCTGCTGTTTTCAAGCAGAGGTGAGTTTTTTTCATGAAAAGAAAAAAGTTTTTTCAACAGAAGACAACTTGCAGGTGGGAGGATGGCTGAAAATCTATGGCAGTGACTTACTGTCGCCTCCGTGGCTTCTTTTCATTATGGGCTGCAGGTGCAGATGAAGGTGCCCAGGCCTTCCTCCCCATGTGCGCTAACGAGGCTGTGCACTAGACCAGCCCTCTGCGTCTCATGAAAACAGTGTATCAGAAGCAAGACTTCCTCCTCAGAGGACACGGGCTCCCATTACATGAGATGACAGAAAACAGGTGTAACTCGTGGTGCTGGCTTATTCGTTTTTGGTTTTTAGCATGTAATAGACTATTATTTGTTTAAGCTTTCTTGGTGTTTAGTGTTCCATCCTAACTCTATTTTGCCATCAGCCCTATTGTTTCCAGTACCTGATTCTGACCATATGGTGTTATTCCAGGTTTGTCTACATAGCATGGCAGCAGAGACATCTGCATCCCTCACAGAACCAACTTAGACTAATGCCATGACTGCTTATCACTGACATCCGATAGATGGTAGACACAGATAGACAGATAGATAGATAGATAGATAGATAGATAGATAGATAGATAGATAAAGACAGGCAGATAGATTTGATAATTAACGATACAGATGATAAACATCACCTTAAGAGTCTCACGGTCATTACAAATTCAACCGTTAAAATTTCAGTCTTTAATATAAGAAAGTTGGTTTTCCTATGTGCATGCCAGGTGCAAGCTGTACCTACGGCAGCTACAAGACAACCTTAGATCTCCTTGAGCTAGACTTAGAGGTGGTCGTGAGACCCAGGGTGGGTGCAGGGAACCAAACTCAGAGTCCTCTGAAAGAGCAGTCACAGCTCTCAACCACTGAGACAGCACTGCAGCAGCGAAAAGATGATGTTTTTATACTGATGTACAGCATCCTAGGTCCCTGGTACCCAGCATCTCTGACCTATTTTCTTCCTCAAGCTGTCCAGCCACTTGGGCGTTCTTGCTGTCCTCTTCTTCCTCTCAAATGTACGCAGTTCTATCTCAATTTTGACTCACTGTCCTTCCTTTCCTGGGTATGAACCTATTTTGTCTTTTCATCTCGGGGAGGCTTTTCCTGAACACCCTTCTGTAAAATGTACGCGTGCACATGCATGCATACACACACACACACACACACACACAGAGTTGCCTCTCACTCTTTTAGATCTCACTTTTCTCCACACAGTGAAGATCTTCAACAGATAAACTACAGAACTTACCTAGTCATAAATCCTTCTAATGTGGAAATGGTTTGGTATTCTGTGCTGCATCCCAGCATGTAAAGCAGTTCCTAGCACATAAAAATGCTCACTTTCTACTCACTGTGTGAGGTGATGAAGGAATTGACAGCTAAAGGTCGTGACTCTTAAGGCCATCACCTTAATCACCGCAAACACAGCAAGAATCCGGAAGGTGGGGCATAGAAGTTGGCTTTATTTTATTGCAGATATACAGCTAAGTTGTGAAAACTTGTTCAAGAGATTTATGGAGCTGCTTCTGAAGATCAAGGACACTTGGAATTAAAGGGCTTTGAGTGGCTCGACTTGTCAGGCCCCCTGATGACTCATGAAGATTGTTCTTCCATGATATGACGAGACATCTGAACACACCACACTGAAGCTGCTGAGAGTCGGGGTAACAGGCGCTTTCTGGACAGGACTGAGGCAAGAGCAGAGCTCGGATTCACACTGTCATGTGTGAACAAGTAACTGGAGACTGTGCTTCCCACAGTTAGCTAGACCCCAGTCTCAATGGATTCCCAGAATTTAAAAACCAGAGCTTTCCCAGAAGTCAGTTTCTAAAGGTCACTAACTTTTATAAGAACTGTCACACTTTTACTGTCTGTGTTTGCCTCTGAGGCACAACCCTCGGGGACAGGCCTGAATTGTCAAGCACTTATCACACTGGCATTGCTCACATTTTCAAATGCAAGGGCTGAGAGCAGGATGTGCCCAACACAAAGTCGATATCCATGACACTCTGAAGACGAATCACAAGCTTAGCCATCATCCTAAAGCGGCTGGCATGCGCTCAGCTTCACAAAGCAGGCATAATCGCAGACGCTGCGCAACACATCTTTTTCACGACAGAGCAAAAATAGCAGAGGGCTACACCACTGCTGAGGTAAAGCCAGAGCTGTGGCAAAACAAGTAATAACAGGTAACAACCTGCCCTATTGCTCCAGATGATGGTCATTCCTTCGAATGCCACTTTGCTACTTTGGTAGGCAATGTTCTAAGGCTAGACTTAGATTTTCAACTTTGCATGGGAGCAGAAGCAGCTTAACTTTGTGCGTTAGGAGAAAACAAGTTTATTATATTATGTTGTAAATTGATTTCTTAGTAGTTTTAAGTATGACATCACAAATCTGTTTTGTTTGTCATTAAGATATCAAATATCTGCATGGTGACTCACCCTTGTAATTCTAGCTTTCAGGAAGCCAGGGCCGAGAGGACCCTGAATGAGGTCAGCCTGGGCTACACTGCACATTTAAGTCGTGCAAACGGTGGCACGCCAAGACGAATTTCTTAGTTTTAGTAAACATACCAGCAATGACTGTAAAGCAGCAACGACTACAAGAAGCTGGATGGAAGAACAACACAGGAATTCTGCGTACACTAACTTTTTCTCAGTGTATATTCAATTACTTGGAAGTAAGAGTTAAAATAAGAATTCTAGTCCTAAAGCCAAAATAAAATTGTGAAGGTGAAGCATTAAAGAAAAGCCAGTGTCACAAAAATCGATGTCATTTAAATTCTTTAATCCAGATTAAAGGACACAGGAAACATGGTTTCTCAATATGTGAACTGCCCAAAGCAGACATTTCTGAAGGATAAAATCTTCCACTTTTCTGGGTTAGAATGAGCCATCATTTGAACTAAAAAATGGGTGTGGAAGAAATTAGGTTTTGTTATTAAAACATTTTACTCTTTATTACTACCACTCCCACCACCACCACTGGAGAGGACACAGGGTACACCAAAGCCATGGTGTGGCGGTTAGAAGACAGCGCTCATGATCAGGGATTGGGATCCGCTCCAGAGCCAGCTTCAAAGAGCTGGTGCTCTGATCTCAACGCCGTTTCACCAGCTCTGCTTTGCATTGTTCTTTGTGGGAGAGCCTATCACTATAACTCGCAGTGGCTTGGACCACGCCATGTAGCCAAAGCTAACCTCAGATACAGGGTAATCCTCCTGCCTCTGCTTCCCAAGTCCAAGAAGTTACCCTACTAGGCTACAAAAGGAAGTTAAAGTGTAAAGTAATTATCTCTATTTGCTAGAAATATGAGAACCATTTTGTTTTTCAAACTTAATAAAGAGTATATAAAGATTTTATAATCTGATTAAACAAATTCCTTTGGGTGTAAATGTGTCTAGGGTTGCAAGAACAGGAGGCTACTTCGATTCGTACAAGCGTCCACACTCTTGCTCGGTCTCCATCCCCACCTCCTGCTCCTTGTATGGTCTCCGAACCGTTTGAACAGTTCTCCACCATCGACTGCATCATCAGCCACAGGCCTGACCTCTTAATTCATCTCTCCTCTATCTTCCCTTCTGGTACTTAATTTTCCTGAGATCAGCCTATACACACATCAGTTCTGTTGAAATAAAATTAAATCTAAACAAGGAAGCTCCAATGGCTCCCCCACCCTTCAAACAAAACAGAACCTTGCAGGAGAAAGGATGGACTGAAGCCACTAGTTGTCATCCACTTTTCAAGGCAGAGCCCATATACGTCTTAGTAAGTTCCAAAAAGACTAAATCTTCCACAAATTCAACAACTACTCTCAGGCTTCTTCAGGTTCCTTCCTCATTATTAAAATTATTTTCACTCATGCTTCCTGGTGTTTAATGTCCTAGGCACAATGCTAAAGGATTTGCATGCAGTTGTTTTGTTTGTTAAGTCTTCCAACCAACCATTAGGGCTATAGGCTACTAAATAAGGAAACATCAGAAACATTAGCTAATTCCCAGGGTTCCTTTACTAGTGAGTAATCAATAAAACTTGTCAAAACTCTAAATATAATCGTCCTTCCAATGTCAATCCTTCTGTCAGTGCTTCTAGTAACATCCCAATTCCTCCCACTGGAGACGATTGTCTCTTCCATGGACCCTCAGGAGTCTCTTTATTTCCTTCTGTTGATCCTACTTCATTCTCCCTGACATAAAGTGACAAATATATGCATCTGTGTTACTTTTATGTTCGGGCGATTTAAGGACAAGAACAGCTAAGTCCCTGGCGTACACAGCTGGACCTATGATGATGCCTTGTGGACTGACAGGCAGCGAGTGAATTATCTCTCAGCAAAGACCTTGTAGTCAGTGAAAAACAAACTGATTCTTAATTCTCCCGGTTGTTAGGAAGACATCTGAAGTAGACACGCAGAGAGGCTGGGCACATATCAAGGCAGGGTGCAAAGCGCATAGTTTGAAGCTTGGCAAACCTGCTAGTCAGTCCTAGCTCTGCTACAGAGAGGCTAGCTGAGGACAACTTTAGCCTGTGTGTGCCTTCATCTCCTTACCTGCACCACTTGTACAAGGGGCAATAACACACACAAAACACACAGCACCGCACACAGCAAGGGAGACACTCGCTACGTATGGAGACGTTGTACTGCTGTGTCTACTATGGGGATGGGGGGAGGGGGCACACAAAGTGCATTCAAGCATGCCATACAGAACAAAACTGTATATTATTAAATTCTAGGCATGGGAAACTGTTTTATGATCAGTATAGACTACAGATAAAAGTTTCCTGAGAGGAAAGGAAATGAGCTGACTCATCAGAAGGCTGTTTGGCTAGAATGAAGAAATTACGTCTAAATAAGGACATCACATAATTAAAAGCAGTGAGGGCAGGAGCAGATGCTGCTCCAAAAAGAAAAAAAAGGCCAGATGAGTAAAATGAGGACATCTGGTGGGAATTTTAAATACAATTTTGAAAGAAAAGATAAACTGCTAAACAAAAAAGAAGTAGAAGGTGGAAGCTTGTGCTGTCTCTGGGGAGGGATGAAGAGTTTCCTGAAGCACTGCGTGACTATTCTTAAACCACTGTTGGCGTTCCTACTCCAGCGTAGCTTTCAGTGTGGTGACATATAGCCAGACACAGAGAGAGAAGTAATGACTTTGAGAACTAGCCATTGTCATGTGATTATGTAGCTGTCTGTGGATAAAAAGCAGGACACCAGAGGACTGAAGGTTCCATAAAACTTAGAATCACTGATCCCTAGGGAACTTTCAAAGCCAGAAAAAAAATAACTTAGTATTATTATTTCTCACAACATCAACAAAAATAGCTACATGTGCCTGAAGAAAACAACAAACAAACAAACAAACAGTAATTGTGGAGCAACTACCCAAAGTGGTAAGCGGACTATCGGGACACATACAATGGGGTAACTATCAAACTCTGTGCTGGCAGGTCAAGAGCCAGGCCATGGACTCCAAGCTTTTTGAGATTCCTGCTTAAATCAATGTATCACTCAGACACAATTTCACACAAATCATCTACTATGAAAGGGCATATGAGCCCAGAAATGTAGTTTGCATATAGATTCTTTTTCCAAACCATCGGGCACCTGTTCAATTAGATCTAGAAAACCAAAAAAGGAACAACGCAGCTCACATGCATTAATTGGCAAGAGCAACACGAAGCCCATTCATCCCCACAGTCCACATTTAACTGTGTTGAAACTAACACAGGCGTGGATTACAAGGAACTCGAGGCTCTGCATTTGCTTTCCTCTCTGAGCAGATGGGGAGGGCCCATTTGACAATTTTTTTTTCCAATTAGCCAGTAGGCCATTCATCAATCTTAAGTGGAACTCACTGCTCTAAAAAAATAACAAAAATGTGAACTATAATCCCAGCCTGTTTGTTTACTAAGTAATCTTGGTTCCTTAGCTTCTGAAAATGAAATAATACATAAAATGCTGGAAGGCCAGAACACAGAGCAGCGCAGGAGTGTTGCACGTGTGTGCTGGAGTGCCCCAAAGCATACCTACTATTTAATCTAAGAAAATGACTCCCAACCTAGAATTTTATTCAAACATTAGCAACATATAAGAATGAAAACAGGAGCTGGAGCCCTAGTCAGCAGTTAAGAGCACTTATTTACCACTCTTGCAGAGAACCTGGGTTCGGTTCTCAGCACTGACATCAGACAGCTCACAGCCACCATAACTCCAGCTCCAGGAAATCTGAAGGCAACTGCATGAATGTGGTACACACGCACACACGCACACATGCACACACACACACACACACACACACACACACACACACACACACGAAGTAGCTTAAAAAAGAGAGAAACCCTGTGTCAAAAAAACTTTAAGAAAAAAGTACGTTATTGCAAATTTTGCTGCCTAAGAATAAATCCAAGTAAAAGAATAGATAAACAAATAAGAAATAAGAGAGTCCAATATAATCAACTCAGTAATCAACAAACCTTTAAGATAAATAAGGGACAAATTATTACATGTCTGTCGATAATAGCTCTAAATATAAACAGTCATAACTTTCCAATTAAGATACATTCAGAGTGTGGTGGCACACGCCTTTAATCCCAGCACTGGGGAAGCAGAGGCAGGCAGATCACTGTGAGTTTGAGGACGTCTGGTCTACAAAGTGACGCTAGGACAGCCAAGGCTACACAGAGAAACCCTGTCTCAGAAAAATCAAAAAAAAAAAAAAAAAAAAAAAAAAAAAAAGACACATTCAGGCTAAATAAATTAAGAACCAAGACCCAAGAAGGCTGTGGTAGCGCACGCCTTTAATCCCAGCACTCAGGAGCAGAGGAAGGCCGAAGATGTGAGTTTGAGGCCAGTCTGGTCTACAAAGTGAGTCCAGGACAGCCAAGGCTACACAGAGAAACCGTCTTGAAAAATAAAACAACAACAAAAGGAACCAAGATCCAACTAATTACCCTTTCCAAGAAATTCACCTTACTTTCAAACACACAGACAGACACACACACACACACACACACACACACACACACACACACACACACACAGTGGGTGGGGGGATATGAATAGGAAATCATAACCCAGGCAAGAGGAATCTTCCTACATCAATGCAAAACACTGACGTAGCCAGAAGAGACCAAGGCCACATAGCAACAGAGGGAACAGCCCATACAGGCATGGTGCTGCATGCTTATAATCCCAGCTCTTCTAGAGGTTGGCTAGGATTGTGAGTTCAAGGCCAGGCTAGATTATACAGTGAATGATTTTAAGTACATATACACCAAATGCTAATATTATTGCACAGGCAGACCCAGAAACAATAGTGAGTGACTTGAACTTTTTTCAATTTATCACTCTAATCATGGAAATGTAAACCAATTTAAAAAAAAAAAAAAAAGCCAGGTATGGTGGCGCAGGCCTTTAATTCCAGCACCCAGGAGGCAGAGACGGCAGATCTCTGTGAGTTTGAGGCCAGCCTGGTCTACAAAAGTGAGCCCACCAAGGCTATACAGAGAAACTCTGTCTCAAAAACAAACAAACATAAAGAGCCTTAAAACCAGAGCCTACACAATGCAGGGTCAGTCAACTAGGTGAATACTGAGAAACCAATTAGTCATAAGTGCAAAGAAACCCAAGCAAACAGCAAAACAAGACAGCTTTTACCCTCAAGGTCAACAAACCATAAAATACTCCATGATTCAGCTGAGAGCATTTACTTAATCATGATGTAAGGACAGAACATTAATCCAAAGTCATAAAGTTCCACAGCAGAACCATGGTACCCACAGGAAAGGGTTGGAAGAGCTCAACCTTCATCTTCCGGGGTGGAAACTGATGCTGAGAACTAAAGGATGAGGGGCCGGTGTACAAGCATACTAAAGATAGAGAAAAGAGAAGGAGCTGACCCCAAAGACTGAGAATGGCCTCAGGGCAGCAGAAGATGGAGGAAGGCAGGACACTTTTCTTGTTTTAAATGACAAGCACTCAGAGAGATGGCTTAGCATTCAAGGGCACATACAGGTCTTGCAGAGGACCTGAGTTCTGTTCCCAGCACCCACATCAGGTGGCTCACAACTGCCTGTAACTCCAGCTTCAGGGTGCTCTGATGCATCTGGCCTCACATACAGATGCCTACTCCTAGGAAAACATAGATGCACATAATTAAAAATTATAAAGTATTAAAAATTAATGATAAGCACTAGAAATGTTTAATGCTTTAAAGTATGTGCACATGCAGCTTTTATAGATATACATAATATATATACTAAATTTTACTTATATATATATATATATATATATATATATATATATTTTTTTTTTTGGTTTTTCGAGACAGGGTTTTTCTGTGTAGTCTTGGCTGTCCTAGACTCGCTTTGTATACCAGGCTGGCCTCGAACTCACAGCGATCCGCCTGCCTCTGTCTCCTGAGTACTGCGATTAAAGGTATGCACCACCATGCCCTGCGCAAGACATTTTTTATGACAGGTTTTTTTCACCCATTTATTTATTTAATCACTTTACAATCTGATCCCAGGCCCCTCCCTTCTCTCCTTCCAGCCACACCCTCATGTCCACCTACCCTTTCCCCCCTCCTCTTCTCAGAGAAGGGGAGGCCTCCAAGGGTTACCAACTCATCCCAGCACTTCAAGTCACAGAGGACTAAGTGTACGCCTTCCTACAGAGGCCAGACATGGCAAACCAGCTATGGGAAAGGGATCCAAAGGCAGACCACAGAGTCAGAAACAGCCTCTACTCCCATTCTTAGGGGACCCACCTGATGACCAAGCTGCACGTCTACTACATATGGGTAGGGGTTCTAGATTCAGCATGTGCTAGCGTTCGGTCTCTATGACAGGTTTTACATTTAAAATACAAAGAGACAGCGAGGCGTGGTGGCACACACCTGGAATCCCAGCACTCTGGGAGGCAGAGGCAGGCAGATAACTATGAGCTGAAGGCCAGCCTGGTCTACAAAGCGAGTCCAGGACAGTCAGGGCTACACAGAGAAACCCTGTCTCAAAAAACCAAAAATAAATAAATAAATAAATAAATAAATAAATAAAACACAAAGAGACATACATACAAAACTTGGAAAACATTAAAGGCGGGTTTCAGTTTGTCATTCTATGTGACAAACTCAACAATAAAGTTCCAAGGATATAAGCCTAAACATGAAACAAAAGTTTCTAATAACAGGGAAAAGATCTGGCTGCTGAGACATGAAGCACCCAGTTCTCAGTTGCTGGGCGAGGCTACGCGGAGCCTGAGCTAAATTCACTTAGTAGACAGATACAAAATTCATGGCTACCTAGTGCTAACTGGGTTAGCCCCAGCCATTGTTGACTTGTGTAGACAGATTCCACGTGACAACGAAGCCTAGGCAGGGCTAGAAACTGTCATGGGTGAAGCCTGGGCACCACATACACCTCCGCTCCCATTTACACCTACCAACGACTCGCTCTTGATTTCTCCCCCAAGTCTTAAAAATATTTAGTTTGATTATAAATCACCTAACATATCCATGCAAGCGGGCAAGGTATGAACACAAGCGGAAGAGGAAGCCATGTCTGAGTGGAAGCAGCTAGAGGATAAACAAGGTAGTCTCCCGGTGTAAGAAACAACATGGAGAGCTGGGCCCCTGGATGCTGTGGGTCCACAGCTCGGGGTCCTTAAGCAGGTGCTACACCCAGTAAGCATGAGAGACGTACGGACCAAGCCCTCAGCAGCTGAGCTCTTGGTTGTGACAAGACAGAGAGCTGAGTGTGATTCAGTCAAAAGGATAAAAACAGCGAAGGTGGCTAGACTAGCCAACAACTACAACAAAAAAATCTACCCCCTTTTTTGAGACAGTGTGTCATGCATCCCTTCCTTTCCATCCTGTTACACACACACACACACACACACACACACACACACACACACACACACACACACACCCCAGAATGATTCTTTTTTCCTTTTTTTTTTCCAAGACAGGGTTTCCCTGTATGGCCTTGGCTATCCTAGACTCACTCTGTAGACCAGGCTGGCCTCCAACTCACAGCGATCAGCCTGCCTCTGCCTCTGCCTCCTGAGTCCTGGGATTAAAGGCATGCACCACCACTGCCCAGCCCTCCAGAATGATTCTTGATTATATTAAGAGATTCGTCTCAGGCACAATGACAAGGGCCCCGCCTCCCTCTGCTGTGTCTTTTAGGATATTCAGGAATGGTTACCTGCACTGAGATATTCTAAGGATTTTTTTTTCAATTTCCATACATCTATACACGTATACAACTCTAGTACACCTGTAGGCTGTAGTTTTTCATTCTACCTGGCTAATGGGTTCAACAGAATCAGGGCCAGCATAAAGTCGCATGGATACAACACTGTCTACTTTCAGAGGAAGTCTTAATTTTTTGTTAAACCCTCCAAGGAGCACACGTGACTGTTCAACAGAGCCGACACAAGTGGCCAGCTGATATGCTCCTTTTTGTTTTATGGTACTTTGGATCCTTTGACTTTTTCTCTTCCACAATATCAGAGACAAGTCATTTTTGCAACTCTCCTGCTGTACACCCTGCTGGTGACGCTTCAGATCTGTATCTCTCCTCCTGTCCTCCTGGACTATCCAGGACAGGCACTGAGACCGCGGCTCGCTTCCACCATATTCTTCTGGGCCAGTAACAAGGCTGTGCTGATGGGGACAGGAAGGAAGGCGAACACATTCTTACAAATGTATGGCATGAACCAATGCACTGCCGTACTTAGGCTCTGATAAGGTCCGGGGAGCTCTATGATTTTCCGCCCCTCCCCAAGATTGGCTGGATATAATTAACACCTTCACGAAGAGTTCCTTGTTTTGTTTTAATTTTCAGATTCCATTCCATTTTCCTCAACTGACAAACTATATTTAATATGAGTCTTGATAAGTATCATTAGCATCACCAACTAAGGATTTAGTCTTCAAATGCCCCCACCTCCCTCCTCATACCCTGGAATCATTACTGCCTTGGCTCTGTCCAGCATCAAGCCTGCCCTCCACTCGTTATCAAATGAGAGAGCTCTGATCAGTGGGGCCATCCAGGTAGGGTCTGCAGTGCTAAGTGGTAAATGTAACTGCAAAGCCAAAGGAAAGAATAAGAAAACCCCAAAGACAGACAGCTGTTCCCCCTCTTGCTCTTGCTTAGCCCAGTGGTTCTCAATCTGTTGGCTGTGACAGAGGGTCGAGTGACCCCTTTTACAGCAGTTGGCTAAGACCATCGGAAAACACAGATATTTACATTATGATTTGTATCAGTAGCAAGACTACAGTTATGAAGTAGCAATGATGATAATTTTATGGCTGGGGGGGTAGGGGGGTCACAACAACATGAGGAACTGTATTAAAGGGTCGCAGGTTTAGGAGATTGAGAACCAGTGGCCTAGATGGTCCCCCAGCAGTTTAGATGCTGAGGTCTGTAAAGTTTCTTTTGTAGCCCACTTGCCTGTCCCTCATTTCCTTGCTGTGACAGCTAGACTTCATCGCCAACTTGTTCAGAGTCACCTGGGAGTTTGGTAAGAAGGCACACCTGTGTGTGTGTGTCTGTGCGTCTGCAGAGAAGATTAGCTGAAAAGACCCAGCCTGGACATGGGTAGTACGTCCCATGGGCGGGGCCCACATGGAATACACTCTGAGCAGGGGAAAGCTGGCTAAGGACTTGCATTCCCCTCTCTGCTTCCCGGCCTGCGATGATGAGAGTCGCCCTGTTCAGCTTTGCCCTCTGGGCCATAGTAACTGACCCTCTAAAACAGCAGTTACCAACCTTCCTAATGCTTAACGTTTCCTTAAGTAACAGGAAAGATACAGGATGGATGATGTCAATAGAAAGATATTCACAGGATGGATAAGTCCAGTGCAGGCCAGGAAAGCAAATTCTCTCCTCCCTGTGCGGGTGAGGGCAAGGTGTGATAACATGTACTATGAATTCTCAAGGTGGGGTACAGAGAAGGCAGCGATGGCACAGAGTTCTCAACTTTTCTGATTGCAGACACCTCCACGTCTCAGGAGCGCATGCTTCAGGGAGTGATCAAGGTATTCTTGCAGAAGTAATTTTTTAACTCTGAGTGAAACAGACAGAACATGAACAACCCCTACCGCGCAAGAGCAAATGGTTAGTAGCAGCAGCGCACTGTCGCTTGCTAGCAACTCAAGAGAAACAAATGTTTCCACTTGTTCATGGTTTACTCCGTCAAATTAAACTTTGTGTTTAAAAGGTTTATAGTGCCACACCAACTCATGAGCACACTCACTTTTAAAATGAAGTGTCTTCTTAAACTACTGTTTCCAAATCTCCCTAACAAAGATCTGATTGGCCATTGGCTACTGTCTCAAAGCACAGCAAACCAAAAAGGCAAAAAATATACATAAGCTGTAGATAAAGAACCAGTGAGTTCTGGGGGTGGTGGGGGGTGGGGGGGGGAGAGACAAGATCACCACAGTCACAATAACAAACCTACTTCTATGCTAACCTTCTCTGACCTAAGTTCTCAGAGGAAAATACAGGCTCGGGAAGAAAATACAGCTACTGTGTCTCAAGTTTTATAAGAAGCACTTACGCTGACCCTGCTCTGAGTTTTTATACACTAACCAGCATACACTTTTTTAGGTTAATAGATTTAATATAATTTAAATTTATTGGGGGGGGCCGCATGCCATAGCACATGATTGGAGGCCAGAAAGAAGACAGTCAACAGGAGTCCTTCCTCTCCCTGCACCATGTGGGTTTCAGGGTACTACTCACACAGTACTCCTCCCTGCTCTCAGTGCCCCCACCCCAACTTTAAAAAGAATACATAGCACACATAATCTCAGCTCGCATAACAAAAAAACGAGGTATCTAAGGTGCAACCATCTTAACCACCATGCTTATGTAGTAGTTCTTAATAAAAAGCAGGGGATAAAGTGAACCAGCAACACGAAATGCCCTCAGAACTAACTTGCTTCTACACTACTGGGTGGCACTGAGCTGGCTAACCAACTTTTTTTTTTTTTTTTTTTTTTTTTTTTTAGCCTGTTTCACCTATAAATTAGAGCTAACTCAGATCTGAGAACACAGTAGGAAATATGGGACCCAGGCCCTCCACACAACACCCAGACGTAATTGGCCATCTGCATAGTCACCTGCTCAGTTAACTGTGCTCACTGCATACTTGCCTGCTCCAATTTAGTGCCTATTACAGTGTAGTTCAGGCTAGTGGGTCTAAATACCTAGTCCACACTGAGTGCTGTTACTTCAAAAGGCTGTGGAGCCTGTCTGGCAGAGACTGGTCAGTGAGGAAGAGCCATTGAGGGTGGACTTTGAGGGTTATGGATGGCCTTGCTTCTGGACTGAGATCTCTACTTCTGGATCCATCAAGATGTAAGCAAGCTGTTGTCTCATGTTCCTGGCAAAGGGGAGCTGCCCCTGGCTCTGTGCCTTCCTCATCATCATCCATATCTCCCAAAACATTACCCAAACTGAACCTTTCCTCCAAGTCACTTCTACAGTGCCTTCCCTTGCCCCTTGGCAATGACCCACGCTTGAAGCTCCTCCCTGTTTGTGATATAAAGTGCGTTCCAAAACCATCTGCACTCTTCAGTTGACTAAGAGTTGCACTAGCTGGAGGCACCAAGAACAGCATCACTTCTACTAAGCCCATATAAAATTCAATTCTCCTTCCTCTCCCCGCTTACTAGCCCCATCAAGTCTCAATCACAGCAGCCCTATCCCACTGCACAGGAATTCTGCATGCCGTTCAAAACCTGTCCTGTCCCTCTGCCTTACCTTCCTCCGTGTCCACATTCAGGCAGGAAAGCCTGTCTTACTTCACTTCTACAAAGTCTCTTCTGTTTCCTTTGTGGCCTCCCCAATAAGCTCACATCCACGATGACACAGGTCTTCTGTCAATACCCCGTGGCTGACCATTTCCCATCCACCCACACGTGAACACCTCCCCTGACATCTCTTCTCACCTCCCCAGGCAGGTCTCCTGACCGTACTGACTCACAGCAGCTCACGTCTCTCCACGCACTGGACCAAGCGATCCTTTCAAACACTTCTCTGACCTCTCACTCTCTAAACCCTGGCCAGTGGGGCTCAGGAAGGCCATGTCCCAGCCCTGCTTCCTCACTCCTAAGCCCCGAAGCACCAGCATGGCCTCTGCCTGTTACTACCTATTTTACTCCAAGCATTCATCCTTCCAACATGGGAATATTTTCAGATGCAGGGTCCAGATTCCAAAGTTCGAATCTGAGACTGCCTTTCTAATGGGAGCATGAGCGTGAGTTTACATTACTATGGAAACTTCTGGGATATTTTTTATCATTTGTTTGATATAGGCCCATGAAGTTACTCTTGTTTCCATTTTCTTCTGGTGAAACTAAGGCACCAATGACCGAGGAAGTCAGCCCAAATAAATGAGCTGGTGTTGCGACTGAAATCCACTCCTTCCGGTCAGTACATAATGGTGCTCCACCCTCCGGTTCTCAGAGGAAGGAAGCCTCTGAAGCAGGCCAACTGCCACTTGCCCAGTAAGGGAGGGTTTGGTTGGCGGTGACTAAGTCCAATACGCTGAATGCAAATGGATTCTGTATTTTCAAAAGGAAAAGGTTCTCTTAATCTGAAATATAATAGCTAAACCTAAACTCCTTTGCTGTTATAAATAAAACAACAGAACACATAAGACAGCTCAGCAGATAAAGGCCCCTGCCACCAAGCCTGACACCTGACTTCACTCCCAGAAACCCACACGGTAGGAGGAGTGACCTCTACATATGTATACCCACCCACAGTAAATAAATAAAACAAGCAAAAATGCCATCACAGAAGTACTCCTGCACACCATATGGCAATACTTTGGATTACTAGAGGAGTTCAACAACTTTCTTAAATGGCTTTCAGTGTAGGTTGTCAAGAA
The DNA here is from genome assembly GCF_903995435.1 of Acomys russatus. Classification (NCBI taxonomy): domain Eukaryota; kingdom Metazoa; phylum Chordata; class Mammalia; order Rodentia; family Muridae; genus Acomys; species Acomys russatus. The sequence goes on along the minus strand of NC_067138.1, from coordinate 63,696,983 downwards.
GTACCCAAGAGGGTTACTCCAATTTATTCAGCAAATCAATAAAGTCTATTTGAGTCAAAACCACAGAGGCAATTAATATTATTCTGTTAACTTATATCAAGGTCACTGGCATGAAGGGGTGCTCCTCCTTCAGCCTGAGTGGTAACAAAATTGAACATTTCTACACGTTAGCTGTTTACTTCCATTTCCAAAATTCTATTTATTACAGAGCTATATTTGGCATGAAGAGACCACTTTCTATCAGCGATATTCTAAATAATATGAGTCTTCATTTTCATTGCTTTTATTTTAAAAAAAAAATCCCTGAAATTAAGCATGGTGGAAGGAAGAAACAAAAGAAAATGAAGTTTTTGAGGAGAGTTAAAGAGGAAAAATTAATCCAAATCAGACAGAGATAAGAAACTTTAGCAGGGTCAGGCGTGGTGGCGCACGCCTTTAATCCCAGCCCTCAGGAGGCAGAGGCAAGTGGATTGCTGTGAGTTTAAGGCCAGCAGGTTCTACAAAGCAAGTCCAGGACAGCCAGGGCTACACAGAGAGAACCCCTGACTCAAAAAACAAAACAAAAAACAAAAAACCAACCCCCCAAAAAAGAAGAAGAGGATGAGGAGGCAGCATTATCAGATGAAAGAATCTGGAAGAGTAGGAAGAAGAGGGACAGGGCTAGAATGGACAAGGCTCTCCAGCTCTCCTGGGGCCACTTTTAGAGGAATGTTAATTAACTACTTAGCCACACTCCAATCTCAGGAGTTCTTTACTGAAGCTGTCCTTTTGTTAGTCAAAGAAAGGGGCGGTGGGCGTGGCTAAGGAGAGAAAAAGGGCACTGTAGCAGAGGCTACAGCCCTGGGTGACAGGGGTGAAGATCACTGTGTGTGTGGCTGGAAACTAGGTCTGCAAAAGGTTTATACTGGAGACACATGAAAGTGTTAGGCTACACTATTCAAGTTTGATTTCACAGACAGAAGAAAATGGCAGTTACTAGCTCCTAGCCTCTAAAGCTCCTAGTCCATACCCAGCCATCCCACCACCACTGGGCCCTCCCACTTGTCTGTCCTACCTGACTTAGAGAGAAATTATGGTCAGTCCACTCTGTATGTGCAACCTCCTAACACTGCAACATGTTGTTGCCACCTACTCACACTGTAGAACTTCAAAATCATTTTTTTAATTAAAAATTACAAATCTCAGAATACATTTGTGTTGGGCCCCATTCACAGCTATCCTGAAACACATAGGCTAAAGACTGGACCAACTACTGGGTCTTTGTTTTCACCCTGCTAGACACTATTAGGCATGAGGACTGTACTCTTCCCTAATCTCCATTCAAAGAAAAGTAGTACAGATTGTTAGAAAAGTCCATTGGGAAAGCCACAGCCATCTCCAGAGCAGGAGTGGTGAGTGAGAAAAGGCTACCTCCCTTAAGACTGTAGAAGAGAGAGCATGGTATGGTTGCTTGGACCAGTAATCCCAGGACTCAGAAGGCTGAGGCAAAGAGGAGTCTAAAGCCAGCCTGAACTACAAGTGGGAGAGGGAGGGAAGGAGGGAGAGAGGGAGGGGGGAGAGAACCAGGGAGGGAGGGAGCCAGGGAGGGAGGAAGCCAGGGAGGAGAGGGGGAGAAAGGGAGAGAGAGGGGAGAGAGACACCAAGGAGAGGGAAGAGAAGGAAAGGAGAGGAGAGGAGAGAGTAGCTACTTCCTTTTATGAGTCATCATGGAGTCACTGAACAAACTAACTGGGAGCCCCACCCCAACTCAGGGACTGAACAGGAAAAAATAAATTTTATTTAATGTTTCCAGCATTTGGATTTGAGGATGATTTGCTACTGCTACTTACTTCTTCTGGTGGCAGCATCCCAAGTGACTTACAGTGAAGAACCTTGTTCATGCTACCACAGTACTACAATATAAAGCAAGCAATGCCAGCACTGCTGCTTATGCATCTAGAAGCAGCCACCTCTTTTCAATGTTCCAGCCCTCTTGTTATTTTCTTTCCTTGACATTATACAAATGTATCCAGGAATAACATTTGTGCCTAACATTCTTTAGCTGTCCCGCACCCTTAAAAATAAGAATACGGAGTGGGGAGATAGCTCAGTCAGTAAAATGCTTGCCTTGTCAGCATGAAGAGCTGAGTTCAACCGCTAACGTCCAAGTGGAAAAGCCAAGTGTGGCAGTATACCCACAAGACAGAGAAGCTAATGTCATGGGCTGGCTCAACAACTGGCCTTTCCCAGTTAGGGAGTGCCAGGCTAGTAAGAGACTGTGTTAGACCCAAAGGCAGACAGCTCGAGGAAGAATGCCAGAGACTGTCCACTGGCCTTCACTCACATCTACACATGCATGTGTACTCACACAAACATGAATACATATACATATTATAATATTATTGCTTTAAAAAATGTTTAAACAAAAACAAAATAATATTATTGTTAAGAATTTCACTACTAAGCAGGGCAGTGGTGACACACACCTTTAATCCCAGCACTCACAAGGCATAGGCAATCAGATCTCTGTGAGTTTATGGCCAGCTTGGTCTCATGTCTACACAGAGAAAACCCTGACTAAAAAATATTTTTAAATTAAATTAAATTTAAAATGTATTTCACTACTAAATAAAAGTCTGGTGGTGATGAGCACCTAAAAGGTGTAACAATGTGGTTTTGGTAAATAAATAAACTCCAAGAGTTTATCAAAAGTCTTAATATAAACTATACTGAAAATACTATGAAAGTAACAATAAGTCTATAGCAAGGAAAGAAAAGTTGACATTTTCTGATTAAGTATAATCAAAACTATACTGAAATATGCCACTCTGCTTTAAAAAAAAAAAAAAAAAAGCATCCTCTACTTCAAAGAATCTTAACAAAAAATGGTAAAAAGGAAGAAGTTATGGTTAAAAACAGCCAAGAGCCACAGAGTTCAGAGTTCACCACAGGCTGTCTACAGGTACAGCTGAAATCTGTTGGGACTTCCTCTAAAGAATCTGTTGTTAAGAAAAAAATCCAGCTGAGTGCAGTGACACAAGACTGTGATCCCAAGTACCTGGGGAAGAAGACAGGCGGATCTCTGTGAGTTCAAGGCCAGCCTGGTCTACAAAGCGAGTCTAGCACAACACAGAGAAACCCTAATAAAAAATAAAATGAGAAAGTCCATATTAAATTTTAGAGTAGAGTTGGCAAAGTAGCTTACCTCCACTCACTGGTATGAAGAACGCATGTTTAGTTTGTTCAAACACTTCCCGAGCACCTCCACGAATCAGCGCCAGCCAAGCAGAGCCCAGCAGGAACACACAGAGCAGAAGAGAACATCTCTTCATCAGCCCAGGACAGAACAAGGGCGCCAATGGTCCATGCTAAGGACCCAGCGGTGACACTGGTACCTGCGCAGGTCTCCAGAGTACTCCCTCCTCCTCTGCCACCAAACAAAGAAGCAGCTGCAGTCAGGGAGCATGGCTGTGTCACAACAAAACATTTTGGAACAAGGACGCCCAAACTTCATATACTTCTCATGAGACAATATTCTTCTCTTTCTATTTGTCTCAGCCATACCTGTCTTGATTGTTTCATCAAACAAACAAACAAAATGATGGGTTTTTTTTAAGGCAGCGGCAATTTTCAGTGTATTTTATTATACTTATTCAGGCAATATGAGCTTTCCTTCCTTGCTAAAGACTTGTTGTCTATACCATTCTCTGCTTGCCAGCCATATAAACACAGGCTGGCAGGTCAGACTCCATCCATAGGCTATGGTAGGCAAACTCACAGTCTAGACACCAACAGTGACTATAATTATATGATTACTGCTATTACGTGCTCAAAGGGGGGGAAATCCAGGCAACGGTGAGTTTAATAAGGAGACATGACCTAGTCTGAAGGTTCAGAAAAGTCTTCCAACAAGTTAATTTTAGGATGCAACTGAGGGTACTAGTCAAAGACCACATAGAGGGAAGAGCAAGGGGCCTTCTCCACATGTGAGCGCTTAGGCACTGCCTGAGCCGTGAGGCTGAAACACCGAAGTAAATGAGGCTAGAAAGGAGGCACAGAGTGCACCAGTCCATCTTGTTGATGCTAGGAGAATCTAGTCTTTGTCCCCAGAGAAATCAAGAAGACTAAATGATTTTAAGTGGGGGAGGAACACAGCCAATCAGTTTAGACTTTTCAAAGACCATTAAGGCTGCAACAGGGAGAAAGATGAGATGGAGGCCTGAAAGGACACAAGGTACTGGCTGGAGATGACGCTTAGCTAAGAGGCTGGCAGTGCTCCAAGAAGGCAAGAAACAGTGATGGGCTTGGAAGAACAGAAGATAGTCTGTTTCCCTTCCGGACCCAGGCTTCCTAGCTCCACGGCTACTGACATCACTCAATGAGCCAGATATACAGGGACATGGGATGAGGATAGATTTGGGGTCTGATTTGAGCTTAGGGGTGCGAGTTGAGTATCTCCATGATGTTCCGGTGTCAATCAGTTGCTAGTAACAGGTCAGAGGGGGCTTGTTTCAACTCAGCAATTCAGTCTGGGAACGGTCCTCACCGACTGTAGTGGAAACCACTGGAGATGAAACCGCCTAGACTGGGGTGATACTCTCAACCACCAGTGGGTCTCTTCAAAATGTTGGCGCCGGGCAGTACCGCTGAACCAGTTAAACCAGAACCTCCAGGAGCAAGCCCCAGGCACTGGCATTTTTAAACTTTGCCAGTGACTCTAATGTATAGTTAAGGTTGAGAAGAATTAAGAATTAAGATATTGAGAATTAAGGGTGCCAGCTACCCCATAGCCTAGCTCTCTGACCTGACAACTTCATGTTGCAATTTGGATCAACAAAATAGGAAGATGGTAATGCTGCTTTATGTCTTGTGTCTCTTACAGTCTACAAAATGCAGTCCAAACCTATACACCCTGAGGACTTCCTTCTTCCTGGGTACTAATGAGGAGGGAGCACAGGGAGGGGAGCATTAACCAATTACCAGCAGCAAAACAGACTTGTATAGACAGTACTCTTCCCGGCCAGGCATGCTTTTAATCCCAGCACTCAGGAGGCAGAGGCAAGCAAATCACTGTGAGTTTGAGGCCAGCCTGGTCTACAAAGTGAGTCCAAGAACAGCCCTGTCTCAAAAAGCCGAAAATAAAACAAAACCTCTGTCCTTGTCAGTAGCATTCTTAAATGACAATGCTAACACAAACACATCAGAAACTATAGCTAGACCATGTTGCCTCTGGAGCATCCCCACTGTATAAGCCCTGCTTGATCACACAATGATCCTCCCAGTGCCTAACTGCAGGGGGCTCAAAGTGCTATGAAATTTAACTTGGAAATTCTTTGATACAAAGTTGACCTTTCCTTTTTGCAGACTAAAAAAAAAAAAAAAAAAAAGAGTGCAGCAACTTTAGATTTAGCAACTATGTATATGAACACTGAAAAAGCAGGCAAGTCAGAAGCAGGCAAGTCAGATGCAGGCAACTGAGGTAGGCGGTTTCAACCAGTGAATGGGTGTTGTCTGTCACTCCAGCCTCCTTTTCTAATCTCCAAGTCTCAATTTCTTCAGTTGGAACACAGAAGTAAAATCAACCTGAATTACTATGAGCATGGCTCTGAAAATAGATAAAACAGCATACTACTTCAATACTATTTCCCAGCCAATTATGATTAACTTGTTAACATACTGGGGGTTTGTTTGTTGGAGGCCAGGGTTTGCTATGTAGCCCTCACTGACCTGGACATTCTCACTGACTCTGAACTTCCAGCAGCCTCGGCCTTCCGGGTGTTTGGATTACAGGTTTGGCCACCAATGCAGTGTGACTTAGAATCTTTTTTACACGACCTTTGATGCTTCTAAATGAGGTTTACTTCCCAGATCACATTTTTAATTGAACAATTTAGTCTCTCTCAATGATTCCACTAATCCTTCAATTTCATTTTTATCACCTGACTTCAAATTCAACAAAGCAGGTGTGAACACAGTATTAGAAAAGTGTTATAAGGTAGTCAAAAGATAATGAGTAAATACTACTGACTGGGTTTTTCTGTCACGCTCCAAAAAAGACAGCAAGGCTAAGAAATGGCAGTTAAATATTTCACCCTCAGTTTGAAGGGCTTGGGACAAGACAGTGCCCAAGAGTCTTCTAAAATGAGCCCCATGAAGGGAGGTCTCTTCACCTGGAACGACTCCCCCTTTTCTCTTTCTAATTCTAAGGCTGGAACGAAGGGCACGAAACCTCAGAGGCTTGAGAAACCGTCTGTCTCCAAAGCACTGCTCTGAGAAATAATGATCTAGCCACTAAGGACAAAGACAGACAGCAATTTGCAAAGTAATCTTTCACAACCCACCTTCATTTACATGAGTTTGTCAATGGGAAAGAACATTCAATAAATCTGAAGATTTACAAGCGAACTTTGAAGTTTAACACTACAAGAATAAAAATTATGTATAGCAGGTTATAGCAGAAGAAATGCCTTATGGAAAGGTGGGGATAAATCTTAAGAGTCTTAGGGAGGGTAAGTGTTGTAAAAAGAAAGTCCAGACCATCTTACTTTGATGCTCCCTTCAAGTAGACTTTTAGACAAAGGGTGTCAGATACTGGTTTGTTTAGAGCAATTTCCAACAATGTAGAATGGTTACTAATTAAGGGAAAGAAAATCACCCTAAGAGTTCTGTGAGATCCATGTTACTAGACACTTATTCTTAAATGTATGTATCTAAAACTGTACAGGTTATTTTGCAAATAATTTGTTCCCTCGGCAGTAAAATACTAGCAAAGAATATATTTTAAATTTAATTCTTAAAGAAGAATAATTACTTTGAGAAAAAAAAAAAACTATGATAGCCAGATATAGACAAGGGAAAATAGCATCTGGACTCCAGAGGATCAAAGTTCAGAAGACCATAAACTCTTTTATGAGCATCTGTAACACAGTAAGAGACTAGGAAGGGAACTAAATTATACTTCAACACTCAACTCTAGGCCAAAAGTAAAATGTACTTTACATACACTGATAAAGTCTCGCTTCAAAGTTCCTGGTGATCCTGCTGAGCATGTTTTGGCTGGCTAGGCAGGGTACCATGAGAGCTGGCGGGCAAGACTTTTAAGATGCTACAGCCACTGCACCAACTAAAAGAAACACACATGCTGAGCAGGGTGTCAGGAGCAAAGGAGAAAACCTGCTCCATTTCACAGGTGAGTGGTGTGATCGACACAACAGGAGTAAGTGTGGCAGAGGAAGGTGAAGTTTAACTCAACAAAGTTGGGGTGTGAGTTCAGAAGCGGATACTCTGGAGGAATCACCAAACCACAGAAATGACATGACTCAGACCCAGACCCAAGCTGGGGGTTCACACTCAGTGACCTGCTAGCCAAATAGCCAAATGTCCACAGCTGAGCAACTCTGTAAGATACAGAGAGCCACGGCATACATGGAAAGCTGAGGGGGGAAGCAGTTTCTATACGGAAGAAACCCACAACCCAGTAGAAAGCAGAATCAAGCATACATATTCTGCCTGAAAATACATTCATGACCCCCAAGATTAGCTCAGTAATGTGCACTTTTGTATCTAGAGAACATTTAAAATTGTACTCCTATTTTATTTCAACACAACACACATGAACATTCTAAATGTCTGATGCTTCTGAGCTGAGTGTTAAAGCATCAGGAGATTGAGAACACTTCAGAAATGAAGACTGATGAAAAAAAAAATCTTTAAAAAAAAAAAAAAAAAGATGATGAGCCCCTGTACATAAAAACTGCCTCAATGCTCCACTGAACACTTCAAGTCCCTAAAGCTGAACTCAAAAGCATGTTGACAACTGCTGATTGGTTACAGAAATGCACAGGGGGAAAAATGCACCCTTTCAGGTACATGATAGTAATCTTGTCTACAGAACGTGGCATGCAACAAACAGTGGCTGTGAGAGGAGGAAAAAAAAAGAGAAGGCATGTGATAGCTTCCCAAAACACCACAACGTGGAGGCAGACAAGACCCACTAACTGTTCAAAACGGAGTTCTGGTGCAGAACCCATCCCTCCCAAATTATCTTTCGTTCACTGAACAAGCCATCCATAAACTATCAATACTTTCCTGTCTTAAAGGCATTTCACCACCAGATGAGCATGCACAGTAACCCAATTCCAAAAATTAAGGCAATGTGAAAGACACCTTTTTGCTGAAAACTGTATTTAAATAAATATCAGATGAACAACATCCAACTATCAATAGATGTACCCCCTGCCTCTAAGTCCCCAACCGGTTAAAAGGTATGTATTTTTCTACACCTCTTATGCTAATACGGAAGCCCAGATCCAGCCTGCCTTAACAACAGCCACATGGTTTTTCTTTGCTATCCTAACTGAATAGGAAGGTTTAACTAACTCAACCAGTCAGCCTACCAACTGGATTAACAGGAGGAATGCCCAAAAAGCCATAAATGTCCTCCATTCGTCTCCAGTTCTAGTCGTTTCTGCGACAGATCTCAGATTTTTTCAGAACAAGGATGCAGGTTATTTAAAACTGAGTTATATATAGTCATTTAGCAGCAAACACTTCTGTGTCACAGATGCTACATCTCCAGAGGAATTTTTCCCCAAAAACTAGCGTTTTCCTTCGCCAAGAACCAACCAGCCTCTATTTCTAGAAGCAAGCGCATACCCCCCCCAAAAAAAACCCAAATAAGACTACTGTTAAATTCTACGCTAATGAAACTGTGGAGAAACATCCCAGGCGTTGTCAGAGCCTATTTTCATACACCACCACCAGACAGTTTGATGCAGTATTCCTGATTGCTTTTTATCGTATTTGTAAATACACTCACTAATCCACTAAATTAGGTAATTTACAAACAGGTCCTCTCAGTTATTAGTGGCCAGCAGTCAAGTTCTATTACATCTGATCCTTACACAGTTGTCCAAACATTTCCACCCAGGTTAAAAAGGCTGTGATCGGAAAGAGAGAAGGCAGCTAGCGAAATTTGGAATGGGGGCAGGGTGGCAGCTGGGAGAAATCTCTGCATCTCAGCCCTCAGCGACAACATCCAGCCAGTGCCCACAGAAAAACTAAATTCGGCACCTCTTCCTCCTGTTACACTGGCAACAAAGAGGGAGTTTCCGTAACGCTCCCGTCACCCACCAGGTGCCCAATCTCTTTCCCAAGCCAGTCCCCGCGCTCCCGCAGGGGCCTCGGTGTGCCGAGAGGCCGCGGTGCCCGGGGTCAAGGCACAGAGGGGGGATGGGATGGAAAATGAACGGGTGGGATCTGTGAAATGGGCCCTGGAAGAGCACGGGGACCCACTGAAGCTCCTGATTGCGGCCGAGGGGACCGCAGGCCAGGGGAAATGGGGGAGATTATTAAATGGAGCCGAAACTGGAATAAGGTGGAAGAGAGGTGAAGAGCCCAAGCTGGGGTGCACCTTCAGGGGACACGGAAAACAGTCTGTGGGTGGTGGTTGGCTCAGCGGAGGTAGGGAGCGGGCAGACCGGCCCCGAGGCGAGGCAAGGGGACCCCACCTGGGGCAGAGCGGGCGCCCGGGGCGCCTCTACCTGCAGGCGGGCGGGACGGGCCGCTCAGGTGCGAAAGCGGGGGAGGGTGCGCGGAGGGCAGCGGGGGCCGCGCACGGGCACAGGGGTCGGCGGGGGGACCGGAGGCGCGCAGGGCACCGCAGGGGCGCGGAAGGCAAGGCTCCGCAAGCGCACGGCACTGCGCGGGGTGGCATCCGGGCGGGCGGCCGGGAGGCGGGAGCCCCTCACCTGCGCGGCGGAGGCGGAGCTGCAGCAGCCCATGGCGGGGCCGGAGGAGCCCGGAGGCGGCGCCGGGCGCGCAGCTACGCCCCGGAGCCCCTCGGCATGCGAGCCGGCGGGCGCCCGGGGAGGGCGCGGCCTGGCCCCGCACGACTCGGCGGCGACAACGGCGACGGCGGCAAGAACTCAGGAGGCGGCGCGGCTCGGGGCAGGCGCCGGCCACATCCCCCGGCGGCGGCGGCGGCTGCGCGGCTCCGGCTCCGCTCCTGCTGCTGCAGCTTCTCCCCAGCGGAAAGGGGCGGGCGGCGGCGGCGGCACCTCCCCCTGGCCCCCGCCTCCCACCACCCGCGCCCAGTCCCTCTCCCGCTCCCTCTCCCTCTCCCGGGCTGCAGCCGCCTCCTCCTCGGCGCCGCGCGCGTCTCCCATCAGACTCCCCGCCCCCCCCGCCCCCCCTCCCAGTGCAGCGCCGCGCCGCGCGGACGGCGGGGCGACGGCAGCCAGAACGAGGCCGGGCCCTTGGGCGCGCGCCGGAGCCTGCGCGGCGCCGAGCCCATTTCGCGGTGGCACCGAGGCAGCTCTCTGCCTCGGGGGCGAGAGGGCGTCTGAGGCCGTAGCTCCCGAGGACCTGGCGGACTCGCGGCAGAAATGCAGCTGACTCGCTTCCGGACCCGCGGAGGCACGGGGAGGTCACACGGGGCTGCTCCCTCTCCAGGCTGGGTACTGACCCTAAGCTCTTTAGGACTCTCGCGGCTGCTTATTTTACCCAGAAGAAAGCATACATGCCAAACCTCCCATGGAGAAGGAATGGGTCATGGAAGATGAGGAGTAAAATACAACAACAACAAAACATCTGTTGCTCCTGTCCCCATTTTGCGGATGTAGAAACTAAGCCTTGAAGGAGGCAGAAACGACTGCACCCAAATGGACGTTGTAGTAAAAGAGTCAGAAATGGGAGGAGAAGATCCAGCCCTCAACTCAAAGCCATGTTAGATCTTGACTAAACTATCTTACACACGGTAGTGCTTACACACATCAATTCATATTTAAAATATTTACCGAGGCACTCACTATATTACAGTCAAGAAATTTATTAGCACTAAAACAGGTGATAAAAGGCAAAGTTGCTATTCAACTAAACCTGTATTAATACGCACTGGGGTAGCAACAAGTTAGAATAGACATGGACAACATTTAAAATTTTTCCAATGGTGAAAAGTCTTTAGAAATAGTGAGAAGCGAGAGCAGTTTTTAAATGGCGAGAATAAACAAGATCCTGGTTAAGAGTCATAGAAGTACATGTATCCAACACTCGGATGAGCCTTCATGTCTCTCCTGTCAGATTGTCTCAAAGGCAGAAGCAAAGGGTGTGTGTGCGAAGTTACAAGAGTGAGAGTCCAGCAGTACTCGAGTAAAAAGGCATTGTCAAATAAAAGGCTTTTCAAGGTGACTCAAAGTCAAAGGGGAAGAAAGCCTGAAGTTGACGGTAAAGAGAGGAGGAGTGGAATAAAGACCGGAAACAAGGAAGATTAAACAGGAGGACTCGATAGCTGGTATGCTGTATTACCATTTCCTGGGTCTGTGGCTTTGGATGACTTGTCCCTCCGAACCACGTGTTCCTCTGTGAAGTCCTGATAGCAGGGGTGCCCGCAAAGTGTTCTGAAGATTAAATAATGTGGGCAAGCCGCTGATAGGTCAGTGACTTAGCACTCAGCATGCACTACTTGAGATCCTTGCATTTTCTGCGGTGTGACCCGAGGCTCTTCCATAGGCCCAGGATGAGTGAATACTAAGTGTTCCCTAATGGTAACCATTGGGTCATTAGCTAGAAGTGAAGAAATAAAACAGTAACTACTGCTGTAGTCCCAATTCTGTTCATAAAGTCCACACTAAGATTGTAAACTCCCTGAGAACAAGGGGAAAGCGTTTTCTTCTTTGTATCTCCCTGTGCTCTCTGGGATGTTTGTTGAATTATTCAATACAGCCAGGAATAAAAATCCCTCCCTTGAGATTTTCCCTCAAAGCCAGAAAAGGACATCTTGTTTTTAACTGAGGGAGGATGCTGAAAGTGAAATTGCAGTCTTAAACAAGAAGCCATCTGTCTCCCTTCTTTATAATCAAGGAAAGAGGAGTTGTCTCTCTCTTAGCAAGTCAAGATGGGAGCTTTTCTCTTGGATTATAAAAATCTTTCTGGCTAGCACAGTTGTTCCATGTAGTACCTAGTGCTTATTTTATCATTAGAACAGGAGAAGTGGCTGGCTATGTAACTGGCTGTGTCAGTCCTTCATTTAAAAACAAAACAAAACACGGTGTTGTTGTTGCTGCTGCTCCTGCTGCTGCTGCTGCTGCTGTTTTGGAAATCTCTTTCCTGATATGGATGATGGATAAATAGCCAGTCCAAGCCCATCTCATTTGTGCTTGCTCTTTACTGGAGTTTTGCCTTTAAGAGTTAATAGAACCAGCTGGGTGGGCAGTGTGGTGGTGCATGCACTCCCAGCACTCCGGGAGGCAGAGGCAGGCAGATCTCTGTGAGTTGGAGGCCAGCCTGGTCTAGGAAGCAAGTCTAGATAGCCAAGGCTACACAGAAGCCCTTGTGTCTTGAAAGAAAGAAAGAAAGAAAGAAAGAAAGAAAGAAAGAAAGGTGATTTAGAAGGAGGCCTTTCTGTTCTGTTCTTTTCACTATTTCTCGTAAACAAGTTCATACAGTGTTTAGTAGAATTAAATTACAGCAAGTTCAGAAATGAGGAAACAGGTTGTTTTGGGGGTTTTTTTTTGTTTTGTTTTGTTGTTTTGTTTTGTTTTGTTTTGTTTTTGCTTTTGCTTTGTTGTTTTGTTTTGTTTTTAACACTAGCCAGGGCTGAGGGCACTGATCTCAATACCTTGAGATGTCATCAGGAAGAATCTCTTTAAAAGGATTTAGGGTTTTTGTTTTCAGAAATAAGGAGGTTTTAAAGAAAAAAACATTTTTTTGAGTTACATAAGAACAACGTCTGCAGTAACCAGGATAAAATTATAAGGCCTATCAATCTTGATGCTGCAGGGTAAAATCAGATCACCAGCTGAGCCAGCCAGAAATGCTTCCCAATAGTCTAGTATTGCATAATTGGCCGTGTGAATTCCATGGTTTCCAGCCTCAGAACAGAGGCTTGGCACTGGTCACTGCGGGGATACGGAACTAATGATCTTCCGACGACTTTAATAAAGCCTGACTCATTGTTCATATGAGTTCAGGCTTGAGGTGGAGGATGGGGAGTAGGTTGTAAATATAACTGAATCTATATGTGAGTGGTGTGTGTGTGTCTGTGTGTCTGTGTGTGTGTGTGTGTGTGTGTGTGTGTGTGTGTGTGTGTGTGTGTGTGTGTGTGTACCCACTCAGAATAACCCTCTAATTTAAAACCGTGGCATTTGGTGCGTTGGCTGTGTTACGTTCTGGCACATACTGTGTTCACAGCCATATCCCACAGGAACACAATCCCTTCAGCTGAGGCCCAGCTTCTAGATCTGCCTTGCCATCCTAAGAGCATTCACAGATCACCCCTGGGAAATGCTCCTGAATCGAAAACTAGCTGTAACCGAAGGCTGTAGCTGTTCATTCATTACCAGAAAGCCAAGAGCAGATTCTACTGGAGACCTCAAAAATTTATCTCAGGGTTCCAGGTAAATTCAGGAGTGAAAGACCTTCTGGGAAAACTCTGGTTACATTCACAGAAAAGGTAACATTGTTACTGGCAAGTTTAGGGACTTCTAATTCCTCCTTCTTTAACTGTAGCTGCCCACATTTGCAAGTTTATGTCTTTCCAATGTTACTTTATTATGCTGACTTTTATTTATTATTTCACTTGGATTTTTTTGTTGCAAAATCGGATAACATAAATATGTCCTCTACAAACTGTTGGCTGTGAACTTGTGTTTAGAGGGGTAAAACATTTTCCCTATTACTTTTCTAAAGGACTTACATTCTTTTGCAGTCATCCAATTCATTCTGTGATTATTTTCTTCATATTTTTTTATTTTTCACATATACATTTATATTATTATACATATATAAAATAAACTACACAGAGCAAGAAGAACCACGAAACAATCAGGAATTATATTAATGTTACATTCATAGTGTTTTGGCTATTTGTGTTTGGCAACCTTGAAGAAAACATTTTCCTATCTTGGTGTGTTTAAAATTCAGAATGTACATTCTGTAATTTTTTTAATTGACTTCTTCAGGATGAGGTGGCATGGGCTGAAATATCAATCCTTGGGATTAGAAGCTATTGCTAACCTAAGAACAGTGTTTTGACTTGGGGGTAGTGAGGTGAGAAAGCAGGAGAAATAGAGGCAAGTTTATGAATACTAAATTGAGGAGGAAGGAGACAGCCTGTAGGGTAGGGAAATACATTTAGTTAGCAACATGTTTCTTGAGCCAATGTAATAATCAAATCCCTAGCTAGAGAAAAGCCCTTGCTTTAAACCCATTTACATTCTAGTTAAGGAGAAAGAGGGGCAGGTATTAAATCAAGAATTATTGTGCAGTTTAAATGTAACAAGAGTGAGTGTGCATGCTCTATCTGCTCAGAGAAGGCCTGCCGCTAACTGGAGCACAGTCTTTCCCATTCTTGGTTGTGTTGTGGTCACCATCTCCACTAACACAGCTGAAAACCGAGAACAGTGTGCAAAGTAAAGTAAATCAGTCACACAAGGACAGTTATCATCCAAGGCCACGTACATAGAAGGCACAGAGTCACAGTATTCATGGTGGTAGAAAAGAAAAGGTTGGGTGGGGGTATTATAATACGTACAAAGTTCCAGTTGGACAGAGTAAAAGGAAGTGGTGCTGATGGTTGAAAACTATCACACTTCATTCCTAACTGTATAGATGGATAAGGCAGTAAAGTTGTTATATGTAATTTATCATAGTGGGGGAAAACTGTAATATAGACAGTGTTGGGATTTAGGCAGCAGAACTATGGAGGCTGCCTCTGGGTGAGGGTAGAAGGAAAAATAGGAAGGGGGAAGGGTACGGCTGATATAGGGGATACACAGAGGGAGGGCATGTGGCTGGCGGTGACAGTGGGAATGTGTCCTGCTGTTGTCCAAGTCCCTGTAGCCGGCTGTGGAGGTGCCTGATTGCTAGCAGACAGTAACTCAGGACAGGGAAGGAATCGGAAAGTCATGTTAGAATGAGAATGTGCCAGAAGGCACACTTCTTTCCTGCAGTACTTAATAGAGATTGTCAACTTGGTGGGATTTACAATCAATCAAACCTCTAGGCATGTGTGTGAGGGAGTTTCTTCATTCAGCTCATGGAAGTGAGAAAAATCCACCTTAACTGCAGGCAGCATCATTTCATCGGCTGGGGTCCCAGACTGAATAAAAAGGAGAGAGAGTGAAGAGAGTACCAACACTCATCACTCTTGGCTTCCTGATTGTGAGTCGTCCATGCAATGTGACCAGCTACCTCAAGCTCCCGCACCTTTACAGTCCTGCATGAGGGAGTGTACCTTGGAACCATGAACCAAAATAAATACTTCTGAAAGAAGTGGGGGCTGGGGGCGGGGGTTGATTTGCTTTGCC
The DNA here is from genome assembly GCF_903995435.1 of Acomys russatus. NCBI lineage: Eukaryota > Metazoa > Chordata > Mammalia > Rodentia > Muridae > Acomys > Acomys russatus. The sequence goes on along the minus strand of NC_067138.1, from coordinate 63,681,699 downwards.
CATAAAAGGTGTTACATTAATTTTTCCTGCTTATTCTCTACCATACAAGTTCCTACTGTGTACCAGATATCCAAAACTAATTTAATAGCCAGAAATACATATGAATAAATACATTTTGTTAATGAGCCTCTTGGTATTTAGATATTTATTTATTTATTTTGTTTTTTTTTTTTATTAATTTATTCTTGTTACATCTCAATGGTTATCCCATCCCTTGTATCCTCCCATTCTTCCCTCCCTCCCATTTTCCCCCCATTCCCCTCCCCTATGACTGTTCCTGAGGGGGATTACCTCCCCCTGTGTATGCTCATAGGGTATCAAGTCTCTTCTTGGTAACCTGCTGTCCTTCCTCTGAGTGTCACCAGGTCTCCCCCTCCAGGGGACATGGTCTTATTTTGGTTTTTTGAGACAGGATTTCTCTGTGTAGCATTGGCTGCCCTGGATCGTTTTCTAGACCAGGCTGGCCTTGAACTCAGAGGTCTGCCTGCCTCTGCCTCCCTGAGTGCTGGAATTACAGGCATGTACTACCACACCAGGTGAATATAGATTTTTAAAAAATATATCTTAAGTGCTTCAAAAGAAAACTTCTCAAGTTTTAAATGTTTGCTTTTTAAAATCTGTTTTTCCTATAACATTTCTGAAATGTGTCTCTTTTATTTAAAAGTTGCATTTATTTATTTAAAGAGAGCGTAGGTGTATGAGCACTTGGGCCTCAGAATGCATGCAAAACTCAGATGGCAACTTGCAGGCATTGGTGCTCTCCTTCCTCCACATGGGCTCCAGTGGTCCACTTCACTCAGGCCATCAGCTATCTCAAACCCAATATGCCTAGTTCTAAATAGAGGAGGTTTCTCTGCGAAACAATGTATCCTGGTGATTTATCAAAAGACAGATTAAGAATTAACTGCATAAACCCTGAAAGACCCCTTGAGATGCAAAAGATACCACATGTGAATACAAACAACAAACCTAAATAATATTAGCAGAGTCAATATGAGAGGTTTATGTAATTCACATGAAATTCCCACTTAAAAAGAAAAGGCAGCTGAAGCACGCCACAGTGAAAGAAATACAAGGACGAATAAAATGTGAAGTGCTGCTCAGTCTCCCTGCTCATAAACCTGTACACTAAAAAAAATTAGAAAACATCACTCCTCATCTAACAAATTGGCAACAATTTAAAGGCTTCATCCTAAGCAGCATTAGGGGCCATCATAGCACCCTAGCCACGATTGATGGGGATATAAAAATGGCCCTCTTCCTGCAGAGGAATTTAAGAATCTGTATAAAACTTAAAAGTTACATTTTTTTTTTTCTAATTAAGTAGTTCTTTCCCTGGCGATGCCAACTCACAATCCAGTATTTTTAATAAGGAAAATTTGAGGAAAACCTAAACTTCCATAGTATGGAAGACTAGTTAAGTAATGGCCAAAATAATAGGAAATCCCATATATGGTAAATGTTTAAAAGAAATGTTGTAATCTATATTCACTGACACGGACCAGGTATAATGATATAACATGGCCAGGTATAACCTACCTACCACATGATTATAATACACCATTGTCTTAGTTACTTTTGTATTGTTTTGAAGAGACACCAAAACCAAGCCAAGTTACATTTTTTAAAAAAGCATTCAGTTGGGGGCTTGCTTACAGTTTCAGTGGGTTAGTCCATGACCATCATGGCAGGGAACATGGCAGCAGACAGGCAGGTGTGGTGATTTGAGATAAGAACTTAAATCTGATCCCTCCCTGCTCTGCAACTTGTTGGCAAAGAGAGGAAGTGGGCCTTGGGTGGCCTTTTGAAATCTCAAATCTCACCTCCTCACGTGACATACCTCCTCAACAAGCCCAGATTTCCTAATTCTTGATCCATACAAACTATGGATCAAGTGTTCAGCTGCAGGGGCCATTCTCTTTCAAACCACACAACCATCAATCAGCATAAGGTAAAAATCAGGATTATGCTGGGCATGGTGGCAGTGCACACCTTTAATCCCAGCCGTCGGGAGGTAGAGGCAAGTGGATCACTGTGAGTTTGAGGCCAGCCTGGTCTACAAATTGAGTCCAGGATAGCCAGGGCTCTGTTAAACAGAGAAACCCTGCCTCCAAAAGCAAAGCAAAGCAAAGCAAAACAAAAAAATCAGTATTATGATGAGATACTATCATGTAAGTAGCATGTATATAGAAAAAGTCATAAGGAATTTATACTACTATGTTCATTGCAAATGCCTTTCTTTGCAGAAGAGATGAGCTTTTCATTAGACTATTTTGTGTCACTATAACAAATCACCAGCCAGGTGGTGGTGGTGCACACCTTTAATCCCAGCACTTGAGAGGCAGAGGCAGGCAGATCTTCATGAGTTCAAGGCCAGCCTGGTCTACAAAGGGACTCCAGGACAGCCAATGCTACACAGAAAAAAAAAAAAATCACCTGAGACTAATTTATAAAGAACTGGAATTGTATTGTTGGTAGTGTTCAGAGACTGGCATGTCTGAGATTAAGACACTGACATCTGGTGAGGGTCCTCCCCCTTCATCTTTACATGGTAGAAAGCAAAATGGCAGAGGGGCAGTGAATATTGCATCCTCGCAGGCCCACAGAGCAGAGCGAGAGAGTGCACTCACTCTCCTCAATGGCAGGGATCCACTCAGGAGGACACACCCCACATGATATAAACAACTCCCAAAAGACTCCACCCCCAGCACTGTCCTGGTGAGGACTATGTTCCCAATGAAGAAATTCAGGGGCACTCATTTAAAAGAATATCAAGAATGAACCAGGGCAAGGCAGAACCAAAAGGGAGGATGCTTTATATAGCCTGTTCAGGCCAATTGCAACATTCCCTCCCCACTGAAACATTTCCTCCAGGAATGAGAAGAAGCTTTGAACCATAAAGAGAGGTAAAATAATACTAATTAATAATAATAATAATAATAATAATAATAATAATAATAATAATAATAATAATAATATTTAAAAATGTAAACTTCTTAAGGCCCCTATTGGTGGGGGACAGAGACTTTGACCAGTCAAACTGCTGGTCAAATAGGATTTAGCCTATGGAGTTGCCTGCAAGGGCTCTGGGGCTTCAGAGTTGCAATTTTGAGGGTTTATCACCCGTGTTGGGCCAGGCCTGGTGCAGCTACTTTTGAGCCCTTACTGTTCCTTTGAAAGCAACTCCTCACCTGTACTCCTGCTTGTAACCCCAGTAAACATTCATTAGTTTACCAAAGCAGACGTTGGTGCGCTTCTTACTGTGGCCTGCCGAAGGCTTCCCTTTCTGTGCTGAGAGCAGGAGTGTGTTGGCCTCCTTAGTGGCTGTCTCTCCTACAGCCCAATGCTTTCTGAATTATGATACTTTTAGCAAAAGCATCTACTGTTGTTCAGATGAATCTTTTAAAGATTTATTTATTTGTTTGTTGTATATAAATGATTTGTCTGCAGAAGAGGGCATCAGATCACATGATAGATGGCTGTGAGCCACCATGTGGTTGCTGGGAATTGAACTCAGGACCTCTGGAGGAGCAATCAGTGCCCTTAACCTCTGAGCCATCTCTCCAGCCCCTGCTCAGATGATTTAAGGAATAGTTTGATCCTGGGTAGGAGGGGCAGGGATTTAACAGTCTTATAGGCAGAGAAATAAGAGGGGGCAGTTAAATCTTAGGATTCAGAAAGGCCTCGCTGAAAAAACTGCCTTTAAGATAAACAAGTAGCTTGGAAGATAACTAGAGGTGGTGGGGACAGCACTACATTTATACATCATGGCACCTCAAGCTAAAACAAACGCCAATGGCTTACAGCAGTCAAAATTTGTTACTGTCTCTCAGAAGTCTGAAGGCTGAGTAGACTCAGCTAGGCCGTTCTCACTTGGGCAGCTCTCTTGTGGCTACACTAGATAGTGGCAGATATTATCTTGAGGTTTCCTCACTCAGAAAGTGCTGGTAGTTGGTGCTGGCTGTTGGCTGTCAGCCAAAATACCTACCCAGGGCTTTGCTATGTGACCTGGGCCTTCTAGTGGCATGCTGTCTAGGTTCCCAGGAGGGCTAAGGTTGACACAGCATTCCTTTTCATAACCTTCCTCAGGAGGCACATGACATCGCTTAGTCATGTGACCCATTGATGTCACAGCCCCATTCAGATTCAAGGGAAGAGTGGAAGGAATGTCAGAGTCGTATTGTGAAAACAATATATGTGATGGGACATTATGGTTTGTGCTCTTCTGTTGGCATAGTCATCAATGCTCTATAGGCGCAATCTATACCACCCTACCTCTATATGGCTGCCCTTGAACTCAGAATATGGACAGAAGAAAGGAGACTTCAAAGGTTCTATAAAACTGTGATGCTTATGAGTGACAATTGTTCGCCAAATATTTCCTTTATGTTTTTTGTTTGTTTTTTCTGTTTAATTAATGTATTTATTCGCTTTACATCCTGTCCTTCCTCTCGTCCCAGCCCCACCCTATCGCCATGACATCCTGCCCCAGCACTTCATGTTGCTTTAGGACAGAGTGCATGCACTTTCACTGAGGCCAGACAAGGCAGCCCAGCTAGGAGAAAGTGATCCAACAGCAGGCAACAGAGTCCATGTCAGGGACAGCTCCCGCTCCAGTTGCTAAGGGCACCCACTTGAAAGCAGGGTTGTCTATCAGCTCCATAAATGTAGAGGGTCTAGGTCCAGTCCATGCATGCACTTAGATTGGTTGTTCAGTCTCTGTGAGCCCCCATGGGCCTAGGTTAGTTGATTCTGTTGGTCTTCTTATGGAGTTCTTTTCCCTTTCGGATCCTTTTATCCTCCCCAACTCTTCCACAAGATCCCCAGATCTCGGTCTAATGTTTGGCTGTGGGTCTCACACCTGATTTGATACGCTGCTGGGTTGAGCCTCTCAGACAACAGTTAGCTATGCTTCTGTCTGGTGGTCCTTGCTCCTTTGTTTTGTTTGTAACCAAACTTCATGTACACTAGGCTGGCTTCAAACTTACTACATAAAGCACAACCTTTACCTGCCTCCTCCTCCCCCTAAATACTCAGATTACACTCATGTACCATAGCACCTGGTGGGTCAAACCCAGGGGCTTTGTGCATGTAAGGCAAGCCCCCAACCGACTAACCTACATCCTAAGCCCTACCGACTGTCCTGTCACAGGGTCCAGTGTCATCATCTGTGTCAACTTGTGACATCCAAAAGATGAGGAACGTGCACTTTCCATTGACAAGATGCCCCAGATGGTTTTGACCAGAGCAACACAAGGGTGATCTTCTTGCTTTAAAATGACCACTGTGATAATATCTCTGTAAAAAGACTCCAGGGAGAAGAGATTAAATAATAAAAACAGTAAGTGCTAAAACTGTGCCCCTACTTATCAGCTCCCCACTCAACACAAAAAAATGATGCTTCAGTGTGAATGATGGTACCCTCCACGTTTGTGCCAAAGCATTCAGTCTTCAGGATGCTCACAGTGGACTTCAGTTCTTACAGAAGCAGAGGCTCCTGTGCCCAGCAGGAAATTGCTAGGTCATGGGAAGCAAGTAGACTTTTTGAGAATGCATAGCAAGGTAGCACTTCAGGGACGCTAACTGGTATTTCTCCCACTGAGCAAAGAGCACGGGCTCCCTAGAAAATGAGCCTCACTTGATTGCCAAGGGCTCCAATAGCTGGTAGCTCAGGGTGAGTGTGGCATTGCAGGAGGAAGTGGGGTAATCCGGAAGAGGAGGCCGTGTGGTCTGGCTGCATTGGCAAGCTGAAGCTTAGTCACTGTCACTCCTAGCTTCCCTCTAGTTCTGTTAAGAGATCTGTGTCAGGCAATCATCAGAACACTAGCATAAGTCTGTTTTTAAAGTTTCTTCCACTAACTAGCATTATTTTATTGGACAAACTGTCAAAATTCACCTATTCTTTCTCTGAGCGCCTTTCTTCCTTTCTCATTGGTGCTAGACAGTCATTTTCCCTAATGCTATATAATTTTGAAGAGGCTGTGTCAATTGCATAAAATATTTCTAATCTCCATAATTAAGATGCTGCTGGCCTGACAGCTTTGCTCTCTCACTCCCCCTCGGCTAGTTGCAGGCTGTAAAAAGACATTTTAAAAGAGTACTAAAGCAAAAATGACACGCTGTTCCCATCCCAGAGGGCCTGCTCACGCCTGCCGTCAGCCTCCCTCAGCTCCTGCCTGCAGAGTTGCACTTACAGCTTCTTCAGATGTGGGGGAAAGAGCCTAGTGTCAAAGTTCTCTTCTCTTGATGACCATCATCTTGGCATTTCCAGAAAAATGTGTGCCTGTCTCCAGTTTCTGTTAGCTGTGCCTCAACCAATAACACATTTGATGAAGAGAAGCCACCAATGTAATGATCAAATCCGGAGGTCAGAAAGGAATCAAGAGTGGGAACCAGCAGATCAGTGCAGTTGATAGAGAGGAGTCTTTCAGATGCAGGTCCACTTTTGGGGAAAAACAGAACAGTTTTTAAAAAGTAACAATTTAACTAGACTTCCCCTATTCACATCTTTCTTCACCTATCCTGTGTGTTAAGTGATCTATTCAGGTAACAGGCACAAAAGTCTATTGTCATCTTCACGGTACTTTTATTGAGTTAAAAAAAAAATTAAATCATCATTTTAGCAGTTATCACAGTGAAATAGAATTGATTATACTGGAATAAAGGAATTTATCCTCAAACCCTCATAGGGTTGGTTTATTTTGTTTTGTTTTTACTTTAAAAAAAAAATTCTTTGTGAATTTCACATCATTACCCCAATCCCATTTGTCTTCCCATTCTTCCATATCCACTCTCTGCCCTTGTGATCTCCCCCCTCCCACACACGCACAAATAAAACAAACAAACAACTTGACCATGGATGCTGTTGTGTGTCACGGTGTGTCATGCAGTATACCTTTGGCCTAAATAGCTCTTCTTGCAAACTACAGCTGCCATGTGGCTCTAAGAGCTCTGCGCTTGACTCAGGTAAATCAGTATATCCATTTGCTACTGCCTTAGTTCACTTTTCTTGTCTGCTAAGTCATCCCCCTGCCTCTAAACTAGGAAGAGGACGCTCATTAGATGATTGTGAGGAGAGTCCAAGGACCTTCAACGGACATTACACGCCCTTGAAGTTGGTTAAGTGTCAGTTCTTGAACAGACTTCTTTTACATTTATTTACTTAATGTGTGCACATGGGTATGGTTGTCAGAGGAAAACTTGAAGATCTCATTTCTCTCCTTCTACCATATGGGGCTGGGACTGAGCTCAGGTCATCAGGCTTGGCCACAGCTACCTTAGCTACCTTAGCCATCTTGCTAGCTGAAAGTCACAGTTCTTGCCATTTCCTCTTTCTGTCCCTCTTTCTGCCTCACTCAGATATATTCCTAGAAATGTAAGGCGTTCCATTATTTTGTTTGTTTGTTTTGCTTGCTTGTTTCCTTTTCCATTTCTTGGAGTTCTGTCTGAAATCTGCCAGAGGAGAGACATTAGTTACCCGATCTCAGTAGTCCCAGTAGTTAAGTGTAACTGACTCTCCTACCAGAACCAGTCCTTTTCCTGACATCACCAGCTTTCCTCATATGTCGCCTAGAATAACTCATTTGTGACTCCCTGGGAAAGGAAACGATAAAATCACAGTGGAGCTAGAAGTGTGGCCTGAGTGTCCTCTCTCACTTAAAAACACTGTGGACACTGGAGCTCCTCTAGCAGGTCAACGTCAAGGCACACAAATACCAACAGGAGCACGGTGCCTGCAGCTATCAAGCTCTGAGGAGGCCATTGGGTCATCCCTCATATCCTCTTCAAACTATCAAATCTCCGTCCTCAATATTATTTCAAAAAAGTTAACTGTGGATTAAAGAGACTAAGTCACAGCAAAAAGCATCTTATTTAGAAGCCTAAAACACTTCTTCCCTCCCGGGAAAGAAAAGTAATTGCTTGCTCAGCAGGGTGCATGAGTTCCTTCCGGCCCCTGGGCCATCACTCGGGAGAGTATTGGTAGAGAGAGATACAACCCAAGACCCCAGGTTCATGGTAAAAGTAAGGACGTTCCCCCACAAGGTGCTCTTAAGCTTGAAGCTCCCTGTCTTTATTTCTCCCTCCTTCCCTTCTTGTTGAGAATTCCAACACCCTGATAGACTGGTTATATTGGGGCTCTGGAGTCAGACAAACGCCAGCAGCTCTGCAAATCAGAGTATGGGGTCCTCCGGCAAATGAGGGCACCCTCAAAGCAAGAGGGAACGCTTACTGGACTTCCAGTAATGTGCGGGCCTTGCCGGCCACGGGCAGTTGACCACTCTCCCCCCGCCCCCCACTCCTCGAAGGCTTTTTTATTCATGTTTTACATCTCTAGAAAAAGAATCCCAGGATCTTCCCTCCTGTGTGTTTTTGTCTTGCTTCCTCATGGTCCATGATACCAGCTGAGGGTGTCAGTACAATGAAGCCAAACTGACGAGGTGGGAGCAGATTGTTCTGCCATTTTTCTAGGTCCTTGAGTTGCACATCAAATCTAGGGCTGGTCTCTCCACACTTGGTGAGCCTGCCTGTGAGGTTCACAATGATTTTCCCAGCTCTATGGTCATCAGTGAGCTCAAATTCACCAATGTAGCCTTGCTTCATCACCACGGTTGGGAAGCGGACGATGACTTTGGAGCACAGCCTGATGAGGGCCTGGCGTTTGCCTCGCTTCTCAGTGTTGTTGATGCTCTTGAGAGCATCTGCCAGGACATTCATGTGGACCATGGTGACGGCGCGGAAAGATGGCGGAAAGAGCCAGTTGGCCACTTTTAATCTACTGCCTTCAAAGACAAAATTAGCATCCTGCATAATCATTTTCTCAACCTATGTTTCACTTTTCATAAGATATTAACACTTCAGAAGAACATAATTGGCTGGGCAATGGAACACGGAGGTGCCTGGGGGTCCTCATTCTGAAAATAAAGGAATACATTTCAGCTTTTTAGATGATAGTTTTTCTTAAAGGCAAAATATTTTGTGCCCTGTGTTGCAGGATCACAATAGTTTAGTAAAATTTTAGTGTTAGGAAAGAGAATGACAAGAAGTTTGTTTCTTCCCTTTAAAAATGTCTGTCTTAGAGAAATACAAGTGCAGGAAAGTCCAAGAAAATGAACAAGATTATATCACTGAGCAGTGTGTTGGAGGAACTTGGAGGTTTTATAATAAACCCTTTTCTCCAAGCCCACATTACTATCTATTGAACCAAAGCTCTCAGGAGGTTGGGCAAAAAGTCTAGAAATTTGTCTGTAGATCAGAATGACTTACTTTTATTTATTTACTTTTTTACGAGGAGCCTGTGGTTTTGCATATTTTGGTGGCGGGCAAGTATATTTTAGTTACTTTTCCATGACCTTGGTATTTGAAATTAAAATTGTCAGTGTATTTGGACATCCCCCCCCCCCTAAAGTTAGGACAGTTGTGTTAGGTAGGTGTTTACTTGTGTGAATTATCATGCAGACATCTTACCAGTCTTGTGAGTACAGTGCCGATGACACACTTTGTATTGTAGGAATCTCACTGCCTGTCCTGTCTGCTAGCGGCTCCGTTAGGCTAGGCTCTTCACTCCAAAGCTGGGACTCGTGTCCTTCTAGTTGGGAATTTACAGAAGTAATTTGAATGAGTTAAAACCAAGTCTTGATAGCAGGAGACAGCTTTCTGGTCTAGATGTACACTTAGCTTAGGTTGGAAATTACTTTAAAGAGGGTTTGGGCATGTCTTCAGTCTCTGTGTAAATACCAACATGCTTATTATGCATCATAAACCAGTGTGTATGCCTGTGTATGGATTTGTAGAGCTGGTTTCTGCTTCAAGTAAAGCTGCACCCTTGATTTTACAAGGTCCCCTCCACCCGGAACCCTATAAACGTTTGTAAATAAAACACTAAAATTTGTTGTGATAGGTTCAATTTGGGAAATATCTACTGAGAGACCAAAAAGTTCCTTTTTTAAGTACCTTGGTTAAAGAGTAAAGATTATTTCTCTTATTTTTTAAAAGAAGAATGCACTTTAACAAACACCGCCGCATGGGCAATTCAAACAAATCCATAAAATACAGTACCCATCCAGAAACCACACTTCCTGAAAACCGTACAAAGCAGAGTCCGGGCAGGCTGGTGATCTCACTGCCTGTAGGTTAAAGCTCAGATTCTGATGAATTGTGAGACAAGCAGGGCTACTTCAAAGAGCAATGTGAATACAATCGGAAGCTTCCGTCTATAAAATGGCGGGTCCCGTATTTACCACTAACTAGCAAAACTGACAGAAAAACTCATAGAAATAAAATGTTTAAGAATCTTTCCTGCTTGCTGGTAAAACACAGGCTCTTAGTGAAAACACTGAGAATGAAGGGCCAGAGAAGGAATTCCAAGGACAACAGAAGAAGATATTCATGGAGGCAAAGATACCAAAGTCCAGAGCCAAGTGCCTCAGAAAATCCAGTCATTGTAGACAGCAACTAAACTCTGCCTCAAATCCCATTTTTGTTGGTTTACAGAATAAGAAATGTTTCTTCTTTTCAAAGTGAAGTGATGAATTGATACTGTGTGCGTGCATGCATGCGTGCGTGCGTGTGTGTGTGTGTGTGTGTGTGTTTGTGTGTGTTTTGTGTGTGTGTGTGTGTGAGAGAGAGAGAGAGAGAGAGAGAGAGAGAGGTGAATCTTGTTACTTTTCAGGTTGTATGACACTACTTTGTGGGTGACTCTCTTGTGGGCTTTAAGATGACCTTGTGTCAGCCTGAATGGAATGAATACGTGTGCCCTTATAGTATCTTTTGCCCATTGCTATGTAGTATCTTCTCTTTGACACCTCTTCTTTCGATTAGATATGTCAAATTCCATATAATATTGTAATAATCATAAAAGACTATTATTCATTCAAAAAAAAAAAAAAAAGAATCTTTACTGCTTGTGTGCACTCCTTCCAATAGCAGACTTTCTCAAATGGAGTTTTGTAGTCCATATTTTAAAAATTGTATGTTTGTAACAAATAAAGTATGTGGAAAAGTAAAAAATAAATAAATTATAGTTTTCCTCATTTTTTCCCATTCCTGGGATTGAAGCCAAGCAAATTCTCTACCACTGAGATGCATCTATCTATCTATCTATCTATCTATCTATCTATCTATCTATCATCTACCTACCTATTATCTATCTAGCCTATCTGTTATCTATTAATCTTCCTATCTTTTAGAGAGGGTCATCCCAAGTTGCCCAGCTGACCTTGAATTTAGTAGGGAGTCTAGCCAATTCCTGAACTCATGATCTCCTGCCTCTGCCTCACAAATAGTGAGGATTACAGCTGTGGCTGGCATACTTTTTCTGAATGAAAATGTATGCTTGCTGAGGCAGGTATTACACAGAGAGGTGAGACATGCCTAAATTGTTCTTCAACTTCTCAGCAGACCATGTTCTTCTGCTCATTTTGCCCCAGGCTAGCCATTGACACCCCATCCCCCATGCCTTGGCTTGCCATCCCATAGTCCAGGGCAAATAGTAGGAACTCGGTGTATGTGAACTATTGTTTCTCTACATGTCATTGAAGCCAGTGAGGTCTCTGAAATTTTATTATTTGTTTCCCAGAGAGATGAGCAAAGATATATCAATCAGCTTTTCATTGTTGTGTCAAGATGTCCGAGAAAACAACTTTTGGTTTATAAACTGAGATCCTTCAGCCCACAATCCTTGGCTCTGCTGCTTCTGGGACAACACAGAACATGTTAGTGGAGGTGGTGGTGGGGGGAGTTGGGAGGGTTGTGGTAGAGCAAATCTTTTCAGTTTGTGGTAGATAGGAGGCAGAAAAGCAGAGAGAAGCAGAGGTTGGAGCAAGCCGTCCTTGGAAGTCCTTCCATCCTGCCCTGCAAAGCACAGTTCCTCTGCCGGTGATACCACATTAACTGGGACCCTTGAAGAGATTAAATCATGAAATAAGTCAGAGTTCTCATGATCCAAGCCTTCAACACAGGAGCCTTCTGGGAGGCCAAGTCATATAATAACACAGAAATGCAAACTTATCTTTTCAAACAATAATTTTATCTTTGATAATGGCAGTGTGTGTGTGTTTAAGTGCCTATGGCCTATGGAGTTCAGAACTGGGCATCAGATCCTTTAGCGCTCATGTTCCAGGCTGTTGTGAGCCACGCAACATGGAAACCATACTCAGGTCTTCTGCAAGAGCAGCATGTGCTCCTAAGCCATAGGCCATGCCTTCAGCCTCTCCACCTTGTCTTTGGTGGGGGTGCCTTTCAGTGAGCCAGCTCACCACTCGCCTAGAGTGTCCAGCCAGCGAGCTCCAGGGATCCTCTGGTCTCTGCCTTCTGAGCTCTGTGCTTATAGCCGTGTACTCCTATCCAATTTTCAGCTGGAGGTAAGAAATCAGGTGTTCATACTTGCATGGCAAATACTTCACCAACTAAGCCATGTCTCCAGTCCCAGTCAGTGCTTTTTAATTAATAAAATGCACAAAAGTATTTTAAATGTATGCAATAAATAGTAACAACCAATTGTTGATTGCTTACTGTATCCCAGGAGCTAAATATTTGCTCCTGTATTTAATCCTCACTCTAAACCTATGGGGTACTTCATTTTCACAGTTGTCCTCCCTCTTTCTTTTTCTGCCTGCCGCTTTCTCTCATTCTCTCTCTTCTTCCCTTCACTCATTCTATTGAGACCTGATGAACCCACATACACGGGCTGATAATGAGCCCAAGCCTGTAAGATGAAAATCTGAAATCCAAACATCTTTGTTAGACTAAGTGCCCAGCCTCTCTCTCTCTCTCTCTCTCTCTCTCTCTCTCTCTCTCTCTCTCTCTCTCTCTCTCTCTGTGTGTGTGTGTGTGTGTGTGTGTGTAGACTCACAAAGATTGGCATGCCTCTACCTCACTGAGTGCTGGGCTTACAGATGTGCACCACCGTGCCCAGCATGCCCTATCTCTTAACAAATCTGCTGTTTGAAATCAACTCTATGTCCCCTACTAGCTGTTATTTTTTTTAAAGATGTATTTATTTATTATGTATACAATGTTCTGCCTGCATGTATACCCACAGGTCAGAAGAGGGCACCAAATCTCACTCTACATGATTGTGAGCCAACCTCTGGTTGCTGGGAATTGAACTCAGGACCTTTGGAAGAGCAGCCAGTGCTCTTAACCACTGAGCCATCTCTCCGGCCCCCTACTGACCATTATTCATATTTTTTGCATATTTCCTCTCAATCTCTCTTCCATATCTTCAGCCTGAGATAAAAATATAGACGACATAAATATAGATATAGCTAGACTTTAAAAAAAAAAAAACAAAATTAGACAATGCAATTTTGTACAATTCTTTTAAGATTGAATGATGCATTGTTGCATTCCCTGGTCACTGCAGACACATCTAAAATATAATTCTCACTGGCTGCATGACAGTCATCATATGCTCTACTGTACTCGAATGAAGAAATGCCATTGTACTGGATTTGATGATTTTTTTTTGGTATGTGTGTTAAATAAAATTTTTAGGAACACGAAATGTTACAACCTTTCTGAATGTCAATTTGGCAATACATCAGGAGCCTTAGGAAGTTCTTGTCTTTATAACCTCACTTACAGAAATTTACTCAGAGGAAATTACAGGATCTTCACCAAGATTGATGCACGAGGGTGTTTACCACAGTGGTTGCAAAGCCTTTGTGTGGGCACCTGTAAGAGAAGCAGGAAATGCTCATATCTTTATGATGGCTGATAGCTAACTGCTGAATTGATGATGGTTTTTATTACATACACTTTCTGAAAATTCTGTAAGTATGAACAGTTTCTGGAAACTTAGAAAGGAGTGTTTGAAAACTTAGTGTCGTTTTGGTGAATTTTGATCCATCCATCATTGAATCTTTATCTTCCATGCAAAGTTTGATTTAAATGGTTTGTGTGCCCATACTTTCCAACAATCTCCAGCTTACAGTGTAAATAAATATCACTCTAATACCTTCCCCTAGTTCCTTTAATCGTCAACTATTAATGGCTTAGCACTATCAACTCTAATAACTCCTAAACCTACCAGAGACAGGCATTCATTCGCTTCTCTGACAGTTTTTTTTCTTTTTTATTATTATTTAATTTATTTATTCAGATTACAACTCAATTGTTATCCCATCACTTGTGTCCTCCCATTCCTCCCTCCCTCCTGCTTTCACCCTATTCCCTTCCCCTAGGTCTATGACCGAGGGGGACCTCCTTCCTTACTATATAGTCATAGGTGATCATGCCTGATTTTGGTAGCCTGTTTATTCTTTCTTTGAGTGCCACCAGGCTTCCCCACCAAGGGAAGTTGGTCAAATATGAGGCACCAGAGTTCATGCCAGAGTCAGTCCCTGCTCTCCACATAACTGTGGAGAGTGTCCTGTCCATTGGCTAGATCAGAGTAGGGGTTCGATGTTTACTACTTGTGTTGTCCTTGGTTAGTGCAATAGTTTGAGCAGACCCCACTGGGCCCTGATCCACCCATCATGATGTTCTTCTTGTAGGTTTCTAGGACCCTCTGGATCTTTCTATTTCCCCATCTCCTATAGTTCTCTTACCTAGAGTCCCAGTAGGATGTCCTCACATCTATCCCAATCTCCTGCTAAGTGAAGACTTTCGTGGGACATGCCTTTTGGGGTAGTGCACAATTATAAGTGAGTATATATCGTGTGAGTCTTTCTGCTCCTGGGTTAACACACTCAGTAAGATCATTTCTAGTTCCATCCATTTGTCCACAAATTTCAGAAATTCCTTATTTTTAATAGCTGAGTAGTATTCCATAGTGTAAATGTACCACAATTTCATTATCCATTTTTCAACGGAGGAACATTTAGACTGTTTCCAGGTTCTGGCTATTATGAATAAGGCTGCTATGAACATGGTTAAGTATATGTCCTTGTTGTGTTGTGGAGCATTTTCTGGGTATATTCCAAGGAGTGGAATAGCTGGGTCTTAAGGAAGCCCTATTCCCAGTTTTCTGAGAAAGCGCCAGATAGATTTCCAAAGTGGTTGTACAAGTTTGCATTTCCACCAGCAATGAAGGAGTACTCCTCTTTCTCCACATCCTCACCACCATGTGGTGTCACTTGAGTTTTTGATCTTAGCCATTCTGATGGGTATAAGATGGAATCTCAGAGTCGTTTCTACTTGCATTTCTCTGATGACTAAAGATATTGTCATCAGCCATTCGATACTCTTCTGTTGAAAATTCTCTGTTTAGTTCTGAGCCCCATTTCTTAATTGGGTTATTAGGTTTGGTGGTGTTTAATTTCTTAAGTTCTTTATATATTTTGGATATTAGACCGTTATCAAATGTAGGATTGGTGAAGATCTTCTCCCAGTCTATAGGCTGTCTGTAGGTTTTGTTCTGTTGACAGTGTCTCCTGCCTTACAGAAGCTTCTCTGCCTCATGAGGTCCCATTTATTAATTGTTGACCTTAAGGCCTGGGCTGTTGGTGTTCTGTTCAGGAAGTTGTCTCCTGTGCCAATGTGTTCCAGGCTCTTCCCCACTTTTTCTTCTGACTGATTTAGTGTCTCTGGTTTTACATTGAGGTCTTTAATCTATTTGGACTTGAGTTTTGTGAATGATGACAAATACGGGTCTAATTGCATTTTTCTACATGTAGACATCCAGTTGGACCAGCACCATTTGTTGAAGATGCTATCTTTTTTCCATTGAATAAATTTGGCTTCTTTGTCAAAAACCAAGTGACCATATGAGTGTGGATTCATTTCTGAGTCTTCCATTGATCAACCAGCCTATTGCTGTGCCAGTACCATGCTGTTTTAATTACTGTGCTCTATAGTACAGCTTGAGATTGGGTATGGAGATTCCTCCAGAGGATCTTTTATTATATAGGATTGTTTTGCCTATTCTGGGTTTTTTTGTTTTTCCATATGAAGTTGAGAAGTGATCTTTCAATGTCTTTAAAATTTGTGTAGGTATTTTGATAGGGATTGCATTAAATCTGTAAATTGCTTTTGGTAAGATGGCCATTTTTACTATGGCAATTCTCCAGATTCACAAACAAGGGAGATCCTTCCATCTTCTGATGTCATCTTCAATCTCTTTCTTCAGAGATTTGAAGTTTTTTTTCAAACAAGCCCTTCACTTGCTTGGTTGGAATTATTCCTAGAAGCCAGGCGTGGTGACGCACGCCTTTAATCCCAGCACTCGAGAGGCAGAGGCAGGCGGATTGCTGTGAGTTCGAGGCCAGCCTGGTCTACAGAGTGAGTCCAGGATAGCAAAGGCTACACAGAGAAACCTTGTCTCGAAAATTAAAAAAAAAAAAAAAAAAAAAAAAAAAAGAAAAGAAAAAGAAAAAGAATTGTTCCTAGATATTTTATATTGCTTGTGGCTATCATGAAGGGTGTAGTTTTCCTAACTTTTTCCTCTGCATGACTGTCATTTGTATATAGGAAGGCTACTGACTTTTTTGATTTAATTTTGTATCCAGCCAATTAGCTGAAGGTGTTTATCAGCTGTAGGAGTTCTCTGGTGGAATTTTGGGAGTCAGTTATGTACACTATCATATCATCTGCAAATAGGGATAATTTGAACTCCTCTTTTCCAGTTTGGATTCCCTTAATCTCCATTTGTTGTCTTATTGCTCTAGCTAGAACTTCATGAACTACACTGAAGATATATGGAGAAAGTGGGCAGCCTTGTCTGGTCCCGATTTTAGAGGAGTTTCCTTGAGTATCTCTCCATTTAATTTGATTTTGGCTATTGGCTTGCTGTATATAACCTTTACTGTGTTTAGGTATGTGCCTTGTATTCCCAATCTCTCCAAAACTTTAAACATGAATGGATGTTCCATCCATTTGCCTGCAAATTTCAGGATTTCCTTGTTGTTAATACCTGAGTAGTATTCCATTGTGTAACTGTACCACAGTTTCTTTATCCATTCTTCAGTTGAGGGACATCTAGGTTGTTTCCAGATTCTGGCTATTACAAATGAAATTGCTATAAACATAGTTGAGCAAATGTCCTTGTTGTAAGGGGGAACATCTTTAGGGTATGTGTCCAGGTGTGGTATACCTGGGTCTTGAGGTAGCACTATTCCCAATTTTTGGAGAAAGCACCAGATTGATTTCCAAAAGGTTGTAGAAGTTTATACTCCCAACAGCAATGGAGTGTTCCCGTACACACACACACACACACACACACACACACACACACACACACACTCACACTCACATATTCTCAGGAACAAAAATGTTAAAAAAAAATTTTTTTTAAATAGATAAGAATGCTCCAGAGAGATTTTATTAAGGGGCCTTCAGTCTAGTAGCTTGGGATAGTACTGGGAAGATGCTGCAATTCAAGCAGTGTGGCTCTGAAAGTGGCCCTGCCATTTTGGAGCCTTAAGCAAGTCAATGACTTCTTGTCAGAGTTTCTCTGGGTTTTCTCAGGTTTCTGTAAAAAGCCTCAGTGCAGTTTTATTTTCCTGACCCTGGTTGGGTGTGGCTGGAGCCTAGGAATCTGTGGCTGGCATCTTTTGTTTTTAGAAAAGACCCAGCATTTCAGTATTCAAATACTGCCTCTAAGAGCAACATGACGTGACTTCTGGGAATGGCTCTAAAATACATCAACAATGAAAGGAAATGAACAAACGTGGCAGAGTTTTTACAACTGGTATCTGGGGAGTGGACATATGGGTTTTACAGCATATTCTTTGCTTTTTTTTTTTTTTTTTCTTTCATGTGTGCTTAAATAACTTTATCGTAAAAATAAAGAGACAGGAGAGGAATTACAGCCACTCTGTCTCCTTGTGGTATGGGTGTAACCTTCTCTTTCTAGCCCCGTGCCTCATAATGATCATAATTTTTGTATTTTTATCTTCTGTGTCACATTCTGGGTAATTTTATCTAACCTATTTTTACTCCAATTATTCTGCCTTCAATTACATTTAATATGTTGTTGAATATTTAATTTCAGCTATTATAATTTTATTTATAGAGACACTGATTCTTTTAAAAATGTGTTAGATTTCTTTTTGTACTTTCTTGCTCCTTTTTACTTTTCTCTAATGACAATGACTTACCTGTGGGGATTTATTTTAGTGCTTCATATCCCAGATATTTGAAAACAACAACAACAAACTATTAGGCCTAGTTGTCTTAGATATAGTCATTTTATAACCTTGGTCTCACAATTCCAGCATCAGAAATTTATTTGTTCCATAATCTTTTTTCCAAGACAGGTGGATCACGGTGAGTTCGAGGCCACCTTGGTCAACAAAGTGAGTCCAGGACAACCAAGGCCACACAGAGAAACCCTGTCTCAAAAACCCAGAAAAACAAACAAAAATAAACAAACAAAAAAGTAAACAAGAACAACAACAACAAGAAAAAAACACCCTAAAACTAGGACTTCTACTTCGGGAACAGCTCAGTGGAAGAGAGCAGTCTGCAGAGAATCAGCTACAGCTAATAAGCAATATAATATATTAAAACGCCCATCCACATGTCCTAAGGGCACATAGAACACGAAGACACATTTACTAAAGAAAATCTGCCTGCTGGGTCTTAGGAAGGACAGCAGGCATTCCTGGAACTGACTACACTATTTTTCCCTTTACATGTGACTTACATGACATGAGCCCCATTCGGCTCAAATATCCCTAAGAAAACAGAGCTCTGTCGCCCTGGTTTCCCTCTAGTGTGTCAGGATGCTAAAGTCAGTGACCTCACAGTCCTGAACTGCAGAATCTGCCTCTGGAGAGCCTGAGAGGCTAAACCATCAGAGGTTTCCTTTCTCCAGCTCCCTCATACAGCAGCGGCTCTGTCCTATGCAGAGCAGGCCTGTGGGGGTCATCAGACTCCTTGGGTCAGCTCATTTGTAGGGTGGAGGTTTCAAGGAAGGAGAAACAAAATAAGATCAAAAACTATTGCCTCCGTCCATCTTGCACCCTGAGCACAAAATCAAGGTGTCAGTCCACGCGAGAGAGGCCGGCTCTAGTCGCTAGACCCTTTTCAGAGCAGAGCTCAGGGGATTTTGCCCTGTGGAAGCAAGTCTTGAGGAACAGAATTCTGAAGTTCTCTCCAAAGCAACTGCCTCATTGGAAGCAGAGTTTGGGGAAATTCAAGCCTAAAGAATATCTCAGACATATGGAGGTTTTGGTGGTAAACAGTTGAGGGAATGTTGGTAGTTCCGTAGGGCAAGACACTAAGCCATAGGTCAAGTAGTTTATGGGAGAACCAGGAAAAGACGAACCAGAGAAGAAGGGTTCTTAGGGTCAGAACAGACTTTAAAGACTGGACTCAGGGACTAGCAGGAAGGACAAGATTTAATTGGATTAGATTTTCAGGCAAGTTTTGTTCCAGGGCTTTGTCAAAAGCAATAAAGCAATCAGCTGGCTATTAGTGGAGTCGCACAAAGGCAGGCAGCTTAAAAGAGTGATCAGGGAAAGAGACAAAAGCCCAGCTGAGACTCCTGGCATCCATGGTGACCACACGAGCCCAAGGCTCTGGATGTCCTCTAAGAAGTGACATCAGGGGCTTCACTCAACAAGTAAAATAGCCCTCATTAAAATAATCCAGGCGAGGCACTTAACTAAAAAATAAACAAACAACAACAAAACCAAGTTGCGAGTGAGGGAGGAAATGAATATTCTGAAATTTGTTCTGTCTTATTAAGTCTTCCCAAAGAGAGCAATGTGCCACTCCCACCTAAGGAAACAATGCGGGTACAAGGAAACTGCCTTGAGAAGGCTGCTGGTTCAGATGTCAAGTCTGATGAACAAAATGATCAAGTCAGACCTCACCAGCATAGCCAAAGAATGAAGGGAAGCCATGCTTAGTGAAGACGGGCAGGATAATAGAGTATCAGCGAGGAGGAGACAGAATTTTTTTTTTTTTTTTTTTTTTTTTTTTTTTTTTTTAGCAAGAACCATGTGGAGAACTGTAGGCCTGGATTTGGGTAGGACAGTGCCGGAATTTAGAATTTCACCAAAGCACATTGGGGGGTACATGAGGATTGGACTAAATGTGACCTGGCAAACGTAAAGCTGGAATGACAGAGATTACACGACTAAAGAAGAGAGCAAGGAAATGGATGAAAGCTAAATAAACAGAGGAGCAAAGAAGTGTATAACTCAGGAAATCCAACAGGCTTCTAGTAGGACAAAGGCAACGAGATGCACGCTCAAACCCATCACAGCAAAACCACTGAAAGGAATTTTCAAAGAGAAAAATTTGAAAGCATCATGAAAAAGAAAGAAAGAGGGAGAGAAAAAAGACTCCTCACATACATACAAGAGGGCTCTAATAAGATTAAAAGTCGAATTTTTTTCTCCATCAAAACCAATGGAGACCACGATCAATATGATCAAATATTCAAAGTGCTGAAAGAATAAAAGCCAGGCAAGAATGTCACACCCAGAAAGATGCTTCAGATCATCCTCCGCCTCTCGGTTGAGATCAAGGGCTGCAAAACTTTTTTGATAACTTCTAATTACTTTGCATAGTATCAATACTGTGTATCGTGTGGCTGGGTGGGGGAAGGGCAGTGGCTGCACTTGCAGAGGCCTGGGTTTGAGTCCCAGCGCCTGCATGGTGCTGAGCGAGAACTGTAGCTCCATCCTAAGGCGTCCAACGCTCCCTTCTGGCTTCAGTGGTCACTGCACTCACGTATGTGGTGTACAAACACAGGCAAAACACCACAGACATGAAATAAAATAGATCTTTAAAGGAGACTTTTAAAAAATTACGAATCATCACCTCCATGGGTGTCAACTTCTCTATCCTCTAAAAATGTATTTTCCTTAAGAAACTTGGTTGCAAAAAAAAAAAAAAAAAAAAAAAAAAAAAAAAGAAAAAGAAAAAAGAAAAAGAAAAAGAAAAAGAAACTTGGTTGCTCTGGAATTTTTTCCACCTGTCCTCTCTTGCCCAAGAACCCTTTAAATAGGTTATTCCCCTGTCTAGAACACGCCTCTCTTCATCTACTTAAGACTTGCCTTTGGAGCTCAGCTCAAGCTTTGCTTCCTCTGGGAAGCCTTCTCCCACCTCCCAGCCTGGCAAGATATGCATATTCCTGCCTGTTTCTCCTTCAGAGCCATGAAATTATACATGGACTGGTGTATTTGATTAAAAGGAACACGTTGTACAGTCTACAAGGAGAACTGGAGAGATGGCTCGGTGGGTAGGAGCACTCACAGCTCTTCCAGAAGAACCACTCAATTCCTAACATCCAAGCCAGGAGACTCACAACCACCTATAACTCTAGCTCCAGGGGACCTGACACCATCTTCTGAACTCACGCCTACACTCACACCCACATACCCACGTGCAGACACACATACACATATTGCTTAGAAAAATAATAAGTAGATCTAAAAAGCTTCTAAAGCGTGTGTGTGTGCCTTTGTTCTGCTATAGGCTAAGAGGATGGAAATATTTTATCTGAGGTCAGTGCCTAGTCCAGTCTTCTCAGAGAGCCAGTGATAGGAGTCCATGTAGAGACCTACAGGCAAACACTAGTCGAAGCCAGTGGAACCCTGCAGAAGAAGAGGAGAAAGGATTATAGGAGCCAGAGGGGCCAAGGGCATCATGAGAACATGGGCTGCTAAATCAACTAAGCAGGGCTCATAGGAGTTCACAGAGACTGAAGCAGCATCAGGGAGCCTGTATGGCTCTGGGCTAGGGCCTCTGCATATACATTATGGTTGCATAATGGTCTTGTGGGACCCCTAATAGTGGGAGGGGTAGTACTGATTTTTTTACCTGTACTTGGGACCCTTTTCTTCCTAATGGGTAGACTGCTCCAGCTTTGACATGGGGGTTTGTGCCTAGTCTTATTGTAATTTGTTATGCCTTGTTCAGTTAATATCCTTGGGAGGCCTGCTCCTTTTTTTTTAAATAAGGGAAACAGAGGAAAAGTAGATCTAGGGGAAGTGGGAAGGGTATGAAGAGGAGGCATAGGGGAAACTTACAGTCAGAGTGCAATGTACATAAAGAAGAAAAATAAAAATTAAGATTTTATTGGAGGAATAGTGGCCATTGCATCAGGTAGACCCTGCAGTGGCAGCACAGAGACAAGTAAGGAAGCAGTTAAGAGTGTTCCAAAGGAGTGCCCATCAAAGTACAGTCAGCCGGAGGGGTGGGGTCAGAGCAGAAGGAGCTGCCAGTGGATGGATGCCAGGCTTCTCTCATGCACAATGCAATAAAATGGTTCCGTTTAGGTCACTAGAGAGTCTGGCTGTTGAGCGTGGGGATATGAACAGGCTGAGTTCAGGGTGCAACTACTAATTCCGGGGTGTCAGTCAGCCCTCTGATTTTAGGCCAGCAGTTGGGCCCAGGGTTCTGGAATTTAGAGCTGTTGAGGGTGCAGATCTGCAAAGCCAGCTGTGCTTCTCCCAGGCTCCCCTCCTTCACACCCGGGGTGTACCATTGCTGCCAGCCTCCCAGCTGCAGCTCTGTTCTGTCCCAACCCTAACAAAGCTGGAAGTGTCCTCCCCAAACTCCACCTGCTTCCCTACTTCCTCTGAACCCCACCCTGCAGGAGGGCTGTGTCAAGGCTCTTGGGAGATCTTTTTGTTTCAGGCTAGTCCCATGAAGAAAAAAACCGCCTCTAGAAGTGAATGCAAAGCTCTTTTGTGTCTCTTTCTTTTGACGCTCTCGGCCTAAATCTCAGAGGAGTGTGTGCTGCATATCCGAGGGTGGAGGCGGACTTTTCTGTTTGTGGGCCAGCTCTCAAAGGTCAGGCAGCAAGCCTTGGTCGTGTTAATGGCCATTCTGTGAAATTAGATTTTTTTTTTTTTTAATTTTTACCGGCTCAAGGGACTTTTAGAAAACTTCCAAATGAGGACTATTGTCCCCAAGTCACATTGATCATTACCGGTAAAGTGAGGATTTGCTCTCAAGTCTGACAGAAAACTGGAGCTGGAGAGATGGCTCAGTAGGACTCAAATTTGAACCCCGAAAGCCACACAAAAAGCCAGACATGGTCGCACGAATCTGTAATCCCAGCTCCCTTACCGCAAAACAGTAGGTAGAGTCAGAGACTGTGCTAAAGCTCAGAGGCCAGCTGGCCTGGAGTAAACTCTGCAACAGCAGGAAGAGGAGAGACCTTGCCTCAAAACAAGGGGGAAAGCTGGCGCCCAGCATGGAGGCGCACACCTTTAATCCCAGCTGTTAGGATTCTGCTTCAGTCTGCCCCCCTGTGATGTCACTGCTTACCTGCCATGGGAGGCATGACCCTACGCAGGGCCACACAAAAGACAGACCCTCCACATGGTCTCTCTCTCTCTCTCTCTCTCTCTCTCTCTCTCTCTCTCTCTCTCTCTCTCTCTCTCTCTCTCTCCCCCTCCTCTCCTCTCTCCTCTCTCTCTCTCTCTCTCTCTCTCCTCCTCCCTCTCCCACCCTCTCCTCCTCTCCTCTCCCCCTCTCCTCTACCATCTCTCTCTCTCTCTCTCTCTTTCTCTCTCTCTCTCTCTCTCTCTCTCTTTCTCTCTCTCCCTCTCTCTCCCTGCCTCCCTCTTCCTCTCTCTCTATGGGGTACCCCTCCCCCCTTTTCCTTCTCCCCCCATGATCATTTAATAAACCTCATATAATATAATATCTGTTGCCTGGCATCTTATTATCTTATCATCCTATTTTTGTTTTATTAATCATAACACCAGCACGCAGGGACTCAGAGGCAGGCAGATTTCTGAGAGTTCGAGGCCAGCCTTGGCTACAAAAAGAGTTCCAGGACAGCCAGGGCTGTTATACAGAGAATCTTTGTCTCAGAAAAGCAAACCAAACCAAACCAACCAACCAACAGCAACAACACCCTCCAAAAAACAAACAAAACCAAACAAAGCAAAATAATGCAACAAAACAGAACAAAACCAAACCAAACCAACCAACCAACCAAACAAACAAAAAGCAAAAGCAAAAACAAAAATAAAGGGGAAAAGCAAGAATAAAATCCTGAAAGCTGCCTGCTGGCTTCTACATACATGATGTGGCACATGCATACATGTTCCTTCATTCCTCCCCTGCACCCCCCCATCCCCGCCCCCCGTGTGTGTATGTCTGTCTGTCTCTCTCTCTCACTCACACAACTTAAAAAAATAGATAATGATTTTCAGAAAAGAGGCCATTGCTTTTTCTTTTTCCATATATATATATATATATTCTTTTATTAACACTTACATCCAGATCATGGACCCCTCCCTCCCACCATTGCTTATTGCTTTTTTTGGCTACAACTTCTGCATAGTCTGTAGCTTCTTGGTGGATATTTTCCATACCACACACCATTCCTGACACATAGTATAACTGAATGTGGGGGTTGTGAAACATTTGGCAAGAGTAAAAGGTTTCCGAATTCAAAATCAAATGTGTGATGAGTCTGAGCTGTTCTTGGCAGTGTTCTTCCCTGTTGAGTCCTGAGATTTCACTGCTGCCCGGGTTGTGAACACACAACATGTGCACTTTACATTGTACCTGTGGTCGTGCCAGGCAGGCCAAGGACTGTTGCCTGAAATACCTCGGCTTCAGTAAGACACTCTTGTATGCTCTATTTGCAGTGTTTTTACTATACATACAATGCCTTCTGGCCTGGGCGTGGTGGCACCCACCTTTAATCCCAGCACTTGGGAGGCAGAGGCAGGGGGATCTCTGTGAGTTGAGGCCAGCATGGTCTACAAAGCGAGTCCAGGGCAGCCAAGGCTACACAGAGAAACCTTGTCTCAAAACAAACAAACAAACAAACAAACAAACAAACGTGTCTTCTTCTTTCATGGGAACATAACGGTTTAATTATGGGTATGGAAAAGACTCAGTAGTTTTCTCTGACCTTCAGATTGGCTTATCAAGGCACACATCAGATTGGCATGTCTTTGGAGTGTACTCTGTTAGAATGTTGGATTTTTAGAATTGCTTTTTAAGTTGCTGACTTGAGCTTCACTTAAAAAAAAAAAAAAGTCTGTCTGGGCATGGTGGCCCACACCTTTAATCCCAGCACTCAGGAGGTAGAGGCTGGTGGATCTTTGTGAGTTCGAAGCAATCCTGGTCTACAAAAAGAGTCCAGACCAACCAAGGCTACGCAGAGAAACCCTGTCTTGGAAAAAAAAAAGACAGTTAATGAATTTTGGCCCTGAAATTGTCCTGAACATACACACTTCTGCTCTTCTGTACTACATACACATTTATTTGAAACAACATTATGTATTGATTATAAAATTAAAACATTGATTAACTCTGACAAATGTTGAGGATGCTTTATGTTATGCATCAAATATTCGGCCAAGATTTAATTCTTTTTTTTTTTTTTTTTTTTTTTTTTTTTTGGTTTTTGGTTTTTGGTTTTTGGTTTTTTGTGACAGTGTAGCCCTGACTGTTCTGGAATTCACTCTGTGTGTGGACCAGGCTGGCCTGAAACTCAGAGATCTGCCTGCCTCTGCCTCCCAAATGCTGGGATTAAAGGCTTGTGCCACCACCTCCCAGCTTTAATTCTTTGTGTATAAATAACTAAGCTCATCCATTCAGTAACATGAAACTTTGCTTTAATAATGGTCAGATCACATGTACGCCAAAGAGCTGTCTTAAAAGAATTATTTATGAGGATGTTTCATTTTCCTACCTAGTTTATGCACATATATGCCTGGAGTATGTAAAGAACGCTAGAGCAAAGGGGGTTTGCTTGTGAAAAAGTTAAGCAGCTGTGGTATAATTTGCCTTTGCTGAGAAGCCCTGACTCGTTGCTTGGGCTCACCAGGTAACAAAAAGTAAGATAAAAGCATGCTGTCTGTTTTCACTGCATACCTGCCTTCTCTTTGGGTTGGCCATCTGTTTCCCTCTGCATGGAGGCATGTTAATCTTTTAATGAATATCTAGCTAAAAGCTGGTGGTGCCTAGCTTCTCTCATCCCCTTTCAAGGCTAAATACACAAAGATAAGGGTAGCTGAAGCATCTTGCTGTGAGCCTTCCTGCTCCAGAACCAAAGGCACCTACAGCTCTTTTCATTTGTTGTAAACCTTCAAGTCACCTGGAGGCAGAAGAATAGGACATAAAACTAACATATGAGAAATACCTCTTGACAAGAAAGCAGGCTAGGCTGGTCTGGTCCCCTTTCTCCTCAAGGCTAACTAGAACTGGCCCAGGCATCTAAAGGTGGAAGTGATGGATGGTTAATTATCATACCAAAAGTGCACACCCCTGGGTAGAGCCCTGGGCTCACAGAGATTTGCCTGCTCCTGCCTGCTGAGTGTTGGAGTTAAGGCATGGTGATAACCTGTTTTTGGGAATTGGATGCTCCAGTCACGTATTGGTAGTAATAACAACTTCTTTGAACTACCTTAAAGACCCAGAATGAAGATAACAGTCAACCAGACCACACCTTGACTAAGATTGCTACCATACATTCATCCCATCCCAATTCTCCCTCTTTAAACCTTAAGCCTGTGTCAGCATCTTGGAGACAGAGACAGACTTGGGATCACTGAGAACCCTTTATCTGTACTTGCCAGTGTGGTCACACTGATTAAATCTGCTGCCCCTGCCTTTTATTATTAATCTGGATGTATTACAGGTCGAATCTAATCTCCAATTTCTAACCTTGGGGTTTCTTCCCTAAAACTCTAGTACCAATAGCCATGGTAGGAAGGCCATCTAGTGAATAAAGAAATAACCGCCATGCTATTGCTCAGCTTGTTTTTTTGTTTTTGTTTTTGTTTTTTTTCCTGAGCTGAATAACAGGAATACGGTGGGGTGGGGCAGAGCAAACAAGGGCAAAGCAACATAATGTGTTAGGGGTTTTCAATCAGTATGACCAGCATGAACATATGACCTTCCAACCTCTGTCCCTCTAGTCATTTCATCAAATAGAAACAAGAACTATAGCCTATTCCTAGCACAAGGCCTAAAAAAACACCTGGTGGAAAATACCAACTCTGGGCTGTTGTATAAGCAATATGTTTCACACCTAGATGTCTGATCCAATTTGAGTTAATTTTAGTAAAAGGCATAAGATCTGTGCCTAGATTAATATATTTTTTCTTTCTTTTCTTTCTCTCTCTCTCTCTCTCTTTTTTTTTTTTTTTTTTTTTTTTTTTGCTTTTTCAAGACAGGGTTTCTCTGTGTAGCCTTGGCTCTCCTGGACTCACTTTGTAGAGCAGGTTGGCCTGAAACTCACAGTGATCCTCCTGCCTCTGCCTCCCAAGTGCTGGGATTAAAGGCATGCGCCACCATGCCCAGCCTATCTTTTCATATGGATATTCAGTTATTCAGTATGTTATTGGAAAGACCATCTTTACTCCCTTAAAATGCTTTTATTCCTTTGTCAAAGATCTGTTGAGTGTATTTGGGAGGTTATGTCTGGGCTCCCTATTCCACCCGGCTTTCTGTATATCCTTTTGCAATACCATGCTATAAGGTGGAAAAGCAGATACAGCTCTGTAGTGAGATACCCTTTCATGACTTCCACAAGCATCTGCTTAGAACTGGAAGACCCCTGGGTGGTCTTAGGGTACATTTGTTGAGATGCTTTGATTTATTTCTGCTGTGATCACTCAAAGTCCAGGCTCTTGTCATTCAAACTAGGAAGCAGGATGCTAGAGGCCATCTCTTAACACATCAGTTCACCTTTCTCAGAAGTACTCAGCTGTACTCTGGTGGGACTTCCCCTCTGGGGGGCTTCTCATTCTTTTTGTTTTGTTTTGTTTTTTGAGACAGGGTTTCTCTGTTTTAGCCTTGGCTGTCCTGGACTCACTTTGTAGACCAGGCTGGCCTTGAACTCACAGAGATCCTCCTGCCTCTGCCTTCCTCCCTGGGTGCTGGGATTACAAATGTGCACCACCATGCCCAGTTTCCCCTCCTCATTCTTAGTTCCTGTGCCCCAGTGGGGCCTGAGACAATGCCTGGCCCCAGTGGGGACCTTGGCCTTCAGCTGGATTAGCTGTTCCAGACAACCTGTATTTTATAAGGTGTCTGAGGACTTTTTACCCTGTGGGGGACACTGGAAAGTGGGGAAGTTGGCAGTGGTCTATTTGTGTGGGGAATGATAACAGTTGGCAAGCCTGTGTAACTGACCACCTGTAGTCACCCAAGAGTTGTGTCACATGCTCCTGAGGCAGGCACAGAATCAGGAGGGAACATTGTCCCACACCTTCCGTTCTCAGGAGGAGATTTTTAAACCTCAAGTTTGAGATTTCTGAGGTTTGAACAAGCTCCATCTTGGCAGTTCTATGTCAGTTCCTCTGGAGGAGAAGCCCCACAAAGATCAATTTGTAATATATTTGTACTGTGTGGGTGACTGTCTGTTGGATGTGTCTTATATAGCTTCAGTTGTCAACTTGACACACCTGGTAAAAGAGAACCCCAATGGAGGAATTGACTCCATCTGATTAGCCTTTGGGTGTGTCTGTAAAGCATTTGTCTTGAGTGTTAATCGGTACAGGAGGATTCAGTCCACTGTGGGCAGCACCACCCCTAGGCAGGAGGGCGGCAGGTACATAAGAAAAAGAATTGAGAGATGGCTTGGCTGTTAAGAGGACTGGCTGCTCTTTCAGAGGACCAGAGTCTGAGTTCCAGCATCCACGTGGCCACTCACTGCTATCAATAACTCTTGTTCCTGAGAATTTGATGCTCTCTTCTGGTCTCCAAGGGCACCATGTTCACATGTGGTACATAGACATACATGCAGTACATGAAGTATTACTTTATTACTCAAAGAAATAAGATGCTGTTGTTATAAAAGAAAGACAACTGAATGCGAGTCAGTCTGGAAGTAAGCTGCTGAGCTGTGCTTCTCCAGGCTGCTTCAGTTCCTAAATCCGGGTTGCTGCCTTGAGTACCTCCCTTGGTTTCCTTCAGTAATAGACTATTTATAACCTTTAAGCAGAATGAATGCTTTCCTCCTGTAAGTTGCTTTTGGTTAGTGCTTCATCATAGCAACTGAAAGCAAAGCAGAAAATGTAATCATGAGGGTTGTAATTTTCACAAGGATATTTCTATTCCAACTTATCCTTTATGAACTTTATATATGTATATCTCCACATATGCAGCAGGAAGGCAAAGTGGTTCAATGTGATCCTCCCTGATTCCTCTCCAGTCTCCACACTGTTACTAGGTCATCTCTTTGAATGTAACTTGGGCTAGGAAAGACTTTTTGTTCTTAGCCATGATTGTACAGCTAATAGACATAGAAGCCCATGGCCTATGATGTTGGTTGCCATTTCTAAATAAAATGATTATATATAATTGTATGTGTATGGTATGTATGGTATTTTGCCTACATGCATGTCTGTGCACCGTGTGAATGGCTAGTACTTATGGAGGCCTGAAGAGGGTTTGGATCCCAGGGGTTGGAGGTCCAATATATAAATATTGTATGTACATTCAGGTGTGTGTGTGTGTGTGTGTGTGTGTGTGTGTGTGTGTGCAGGTGTTGTGTACTTCTGTGGAGGCTAACCTTGGGTGCTGTTCCTCTGGTGCCATTCACTTTTTTTTTTTTTTAAGACAAGATCTGAGCAAGGTGTGGTGGAGCATGCCTTTAGTCCCAGCACTCAGGAGGCAGAGGCAGGTGGATCTCTGTGAGGTCGTGGCCAGCCTGGTCTACAAAGCAAGTCTAGGACAGCCAAGGCTACACAGAGAAACCCTGTTGTGAAAACAACAACAACAAAAAAAGAAAGACAGGGTCTGTCACTGGCCTGGAGCTTGCCGAGTAGGCTAGGCTGGTTGGTCTGTGGAATGAAGGCTGAAAATGGACCTTTCTCCACCTCCTCAGCTCTAGGATTCTGTGTGTGTGCCACCATACCTGGCATTTTTATGTGGGTTTGGGGAACAAACTCACTTTACTGACTGAGCCATCTTCCCATCTCCATACACATTTTTTAAAAGATTTATTTATTTATTATTATGTATACAGCACTCTGCCTGCATGTACACCTGCAGGCCAGAAGAGGATCAGATGACATTATAGATAGTTTGTGAGCCACCATGTGGTTGCTGGGAATTGAACTCAGGACCTCTGGAAGAGCAATCAGTGCTCTTAACCTCTAAGCCATCTCTCCAGGCCCCTCCATACACATTTTAGAGCTGCATTCTATAATGTGGTAGCTCCTACCCTCATAAAGTAAAATAAAACAGGAAATTCATCTCTTTTCCTACTAATCCCATTTCAAGCTTACACTAATTACACACAAGTAGCAACTACTGTGTTTGATATGGCAGAAACAGGTAATTTCCATCATCACTAAACATCCAGACAATATTACTCTGGGGACCTTTAATTGTGTGTTCAAAACGGGGGTCAAAAAAAAACCTTGATATCATCTTTCCTTTCAGGCATGGCAAATGACAGCAAGCAGCCCAGCGACAAGCTGTGGGCCGCCGGGCATTGCTGTTCATTTTGCTTTGCTGCGACAACTGTCTGAGGACAACACTGTGAAAGGGAGGGTGGCTTATTTTGGCTCACAGTTTCGGTGGCTTCTGCCTGTGGTCGTTTGTCTTGTTGCTTTGGGTCCGCGATGGCAGAATGTCATAGCTGGGAGCCACATGACAAGGGAGATCTAGTTTGCCTCATGGCAGCCAGTAAAGATGGGGGAGGGGAGGGGGAGGAGGAGGACTGTGAATATGAGTTTGTGTCCCGGTATACACTTCAAGGTCCAAGGGCACGCCTCCAGTGACCTACTCTTCCCACTATTTCCAATCACCTCCCAATATTCCATCGGCCTGAAGACACGCTGTTGACAAATACGGTTGCTGAGAATATTTAAGATCCAAGCACCTGTAATTGCAGCACCCTACAGGTGGTGGTGATGGGATCGAGAGTTCGAGGTCTCCTTCAGCTACTTGGCAAACTCAGTGCCAGTTATGTAAGACTCTGTCTCAACTTCCCCCCTGGCCCCAGAGGAGAGATCCAAACTGTCAGATCATCTATTAACTCCGTACTTTCTCAGCTCTTCAGTGGAACTGATAGGCTAGTTGCTCAGCTCAGGGCCGGGTAAATCTCAAACACGTCGCTTAGTGAGAGATGATTAACTAGTTGTTATATGAAGCCCCTTGAGCATATTATATAAGTAAATATAAAATATGCATTTCTCTACCCTACTCTGCTCTACCCCGTGAATGCATACATCTCGGGATTTAGCCGAACACAATGATTGATTCTCAGGCTGGTGATTCATTAAGAACGCATTTCTCAATGACAGCCTCACAGATCATCAGTCTTCAGGCAGGAACTGTTTTCCTAGGTCTCTAGGCTTATTTCCTCTCCAGCTTAAAAGGTTCTGAGAAAAAGATCTAAACACTTCAATTCTTTCAGGGAGTAAGCTCCGTGGCTAGAAATCTGTAGCAGATTTTCATACTGGGAAATGGTAACTGTGGTGTGAAATAAACCTTTTTTATTGGACAGAGCATACAAATGAAAGATTATATTGCTGCCTAGGTACCACAAGTGAGTTATTTTCCCAGGGGGGAAAAAGTAACGACTTTGCTTTGCTTTGTTGTATGTCAAACGAAAACGAACAACAACAACAAAAATAAACAGATAACACACGGGACCCAGAGTGACAATTTCTTTTAGGATTGACATAAATAGTGTGCATTTGCAAACATAACCCATTCACTTGTGTGAAATAATTGGGAGGGAGAAAAAAAAAAGCACACAATTTCCACAAAATTGGAAAAGGAGGGGGTGGGGTTAGCACTAATGCCCCCTTGTCAGCTAGGAAATTTTGTATCTGGAGGTAGCCATGGCGACCATAAAAGTTACTCATGCGACTAACGATGCAGCTAATGATGCCCACAATTACCCAATTGCAGGCACGCTTAGCGGCTTTTGCCATTTTTGGAGGATGCTTGCGGCTAATTGTGGCTGCAAGTGGGTACGTACAGGTGCAGTCAGGTGTGTTCCTAGTTTTTACATTTGTGCTGACAGTGGGAGAATAAACGATCCCATCTAAAGCAGGGAGTTGCAGGAGGAGGGCTAAAATTAGTTCTTGTAAGCCCAGTGGTGATGGAAGAGCCCCAAACACGAAAACAAACATAAGGCACTTTGTATTTAAGCGCAGATCTACATCAGCAGTAACTCGCAAGTTCCCAGCACTATCTGCCCTTTCTCTCCCTTTGCCCAAGCATCTCCCACTTGAATTCCTGGTCCTGTCACTCAACTGAAAAGGAACTGTTGCTTCTCACCTTGCAAAACTTCTATTCTACCATGAAACAATATCGTTTTGCATGTCTATGTGACACTGCTTGTATTTGCAGATGCTTTTGTTTTTCCACTATGATATACATGTATGTATTCAAGTATACTTTAATATATACCACAGGATAACTGATTAGCTTTAGACGTTCTCTCACTGGTAATTAAACTCCAAAGATGGCTACATACATTTTAAAAACTTTTATCACACTCCTAAATGAAGGTTTTAAACCAGTAAATGTTAGAAAGGTTGTTTAAGGCTTAAATATGTTTATTTTCTGTATAGGCGTGTGTTGTCTGCATGTATATCTCTGATTCATCACTTTTTCTGCCATTCAGTTTGACATCACTTTCAAACATGGATGCTTTCTTTCTACAAACTCACTTTACCTTCATTGTTTGGGATTAAAGTCGTGTACCACCACACCTGGACCTCAGCTTCTCTTTTATCTGATACTTGTTCTATTCCAGGCTGGGGTTGAACTCAGATCTGTTTGCCTCTGTCTCCTGGATTAGAGATATGCTTGTATTCCAGCCAGATCATGTAGATTTACAAGGTGTTTGGATGTGATCTTTTGCCAGAACAGCCACGTGAAGAAGAGATAAACCTGTTTTTTAAGATCCCAAGTATGGGATTGGAACGGTCTTGTGAGAGAACAGGTGAAGTTAATCCACTTGAAGACCAACCACCTCGTGGGGGAGCTTGATTGTTGCCAGCTGAAAAGATCCCATGAAAAGACTCTGGGAGGAGATATATAAATGAGCTGAAAACTGGAGGCAGGGCTTTTGGAGACTTGGGATAGTTTTGGCTGTTCATCACTCCACTTTGAGACGCTCCTAGAGGGAAGGCTTCGGGGCTCCAGCTCCTGCTGAGGTTCCAGGTTCTGGTTACTCCAAGTTCTAGTAGAAGAAATCCTGCTGATTATGCCAGGAGAATCGTTCCTCGGAACTGATATCCTTACGGTTTTGTTATTGTGTCCATTAATCCTCAAGCTTACTGGTACCCTCAGCCTGCCAGGTTACAGTGTTACAGAATTCTCTTACTCTTCCCCTCATCTTCCAAGTCTTTCTCTGCTACAGTTTAGGGTCCTTGGATATAGGAGAAAAGGAGAAAGGAAATGAAAGAAGGTGCAGGAGAGGAAAGAGGGGGAGGAAGGGAGGGAGAGAGGGTGACACTGGGGTGTTCAACTTTAGCCCAGATACCAAACTCAATCTTCTCACCAATATCCACAAGATAATCGCACATTGTAAGCATTTCATTGTTCAGCATTTTCATCAATGATAAAGCTCTGGTATGAAGGGTTACACTTAGCAACAGTCATCATTCTGCCTTAGCTTATGGTTGGTCTCTCCTCCTTCCACTTCTCTGTCTTCCTGCCTCTTCATCCAGGAGCCATAGAATTCCTCTCCTCCCTCATGTAAAGCAATTTAGCAGACAGACTGTCATGATGGAGAAGGCCTTTGGGACTTAACTTTCCACCCCAAATGTCATTTTAAAGTATTTCATCTAATCAAATAGAGCGCTCCTCCTCAGAAGGTTCTGGTGACCAACATTTTCTCTACCTCATTACTTGGAGATCCTCATGGTCCTGTCACTTGGCTGTGGATAAATCTCGTACCTCAAGCCCCTAACAAAAAGTTCATACAATTAGAGCATAAAGCTTCCTCGCATCCCCTGGGTGAGCAGCTATCCAGGTCAACTCACCAAATCACCACAATGCCCAGAACAGGGTCTAATGCACTTGATGAGCTATATAACACTATTTGTGGAACATTGAATAGCTTTAATATAATCAGCATATCTCATGAGACAAGAGAAAGGTGATGTGCAGTGTAGAGGAATGGTAAGGCAGAGCGTGGCTGTAAGCTCAATTTTCTTAACCAATATATTTTATTAACAACTTAGCGACCGAGCAGACCAGCTAGCCTGCAGTATACAACACAATAGAAAATATGCCTCAGTGAGGTAAAGGTGAGAATAAATTCTCCAAAGTTGTCTTCTGATCTATACGTGTGCTGTGTGGTAAATACACACACACACATACACACGAGAGAGAGAGAGAAAGAGAGAGAGAGAGAGAGAGAGAGAGAGAGAGAGAGAGAGAGAGAGAGAGAGAGAGAGAGAGAGAGAGAGAGAGAGAGAGAGAGAGAGAGAGAGAGACTGAAACCAAGATGGAAGTAGTGAAGGCCTGAAGGAGAATATGAGGGTAACTGGGGCTGAGAGACAGAAGGACTTTATATATAGACATTCATAAAGTGGGGTCCTCTGGGCTTTGTGACCGACAGGTGGTTGAAAGAGAAGTTAGTGAAGAAGACCCTTTTGTTTTTTACTTTGCTGACTTGGAGCAGAGGGAGGAAGTCCAATCAGAGGAGTGGAGTTGTTTGGACAGGGGACAGGGAGACTATTGCTCCATGGCTTTCCATAGCCCATGAATCAATGGAAGCAACACATAGAAGTCTACTTTTGAAGTAGATCACAGACTCTAACTGGGAAACTGCACATTGGAGGTAACAGCATACTAAGGGTCTTTGAAGATGTGAGAGGGGTATGAGGTCACAGGCAGAAGGCAAGAGGAAGGGTTATAAAACCGTGCTGAATGTTAATATTTGTGAGAAGACATGAACAAAGTTGCTCTGGAAGGCAGGGTTAGTTCCAAAGAAAGAAATTGGGAGTGAGAAAATTGTTATAGATGTTATTATAATGGTGCCACTCACCCCTGGTGGCACATGTAGATAGATGCTCTCCCTTATTCCTCAGCTCCTAGTAGTTAAGTAGTACACGTGACTAATTTTGCCCAATGGGCATGAAGTGGAAATGATAGGTATTCCTTCTGGGCAGAAGCTGTTAAGAGCTGGCAATAGGAGGCTTCAGCTTGGTGGTGGTCTACTTGTGACTGGATGGGGCCAAGATGAAAACATCCTGGCCAAGAGTCTCATGATCATGGGACCCCCAGAGCAACTAGTTTTGCTTGAGTGAGAAATGAACTCTTGCTGTGTTAAGCCACTGAAATTAATTTGTTACTGCTATAAGCCAGGTTATCCTGATAACTGCATCAGCGAGTTGTACTTTAAGAAGCTGGAAAATGGTCTGGAGAGATGGCTCAGAGGTTAAGAGCATTGTCTGCTCTTCCAGAGGTCCTGAGTTCAATTCCCAGCAATCACATGGTGGCTCTCAATCATTTATTATGAGATCTGGTGCCCTCTCCTGGCAGGCAGGCAGAACACTGTATACATAATTAATAAATTAATAGATCTTTCATGTATGTATGTGTGTGTGTGTGTGTGTGTGTATGAAGCCAGAAAACATGATACAAACTAAAAAAAGATGAGGTAGATTAAAAAACAACAAAATGACTAGTGGATTTAAGAATTTAGGAGAAGAAAAGTATAGTAGAAATGGGCGAGGACTGTGAGAATAGGTGCAACATTCGTAACTTCAGGTAAAGTGAAAGAGATCTGGGCCTGGTGGCACACACCTTTAATCCCAGCCCTCGGGAGGCAGAAGCAGGCAGATTGCTGTGAGTTCAAGGCCAGCTTGCTCTACAATCTGAGTCCAGGACAGCCAGGGTGACACAGAGAAACTCTGTCTCGAAAAAACAAAAACAAAACAAAAAATTGAAAGAGAAAAACAAGGAGATATGCAAATACACAACAAAATTGCTTTTGTCTTTGGAAAGATGTTTGCAGATTTAGGGGAGGGGGAGAACAGAAAGAGAATTAAAAACATAAAGAAGAGCTTATTCTTAGCACTCAGAAGGCAGAGGCAGGTGAATGTGAGTTCGAGGTCAGCCTGGTCTACAGAGTTAGTTCCAGGACATCCAGGGCTACACAAAGAAACCCTGTCTCAAACAAACAAACAAACAAATGGAAAGGAAGGAAATATACTTCTTCAGAAACATCTCTGTAAGCATCAGGACCATGAGCCCATTAGGACGGAGGTGTGTGCAAAAAATGACTTCTCCATCTCACATCCTGTCAAGCATCTTCTCATTGTGAACTAGGATGCTGGGAAGCCCCTTGGCTGGACTTCTCACCAGCAATAACTGCGCGGACGTCCACGCTTGGCCTATTGCCATGACTCAAAGTATGGGTTCCGCGCGTACCTGAGTTTATCTGGGCACTGTTCCTTTGGGGGACAGCTGCTTAGGACAGAGTGAGAAGCATTCTTCTGGAATCAAAGTGTGAGGGTGGCTTAGCCCAAGCTGTATTCTCTCCAAATTTGTACATTAAAGTCCTAATTTCTAGAACATGCCTGGAGATAGGGTCTTTCAAGTGAGGCCATGGAGGCAAACTCTAATCCATTGTGCCTGGTGTTCTCTCTGTCCGTCTTTCTATGCTCCCTCAATCTCTTGCCTCCTACCATTGTCATCAGCATTTTAAATCTTTTTTCTTTTTTTCCAAGACAGGGTTTCTCTGTATAGTCTTGGCTGTCCTGGACTTGCTTTGTAGATCAGGCTGGCCTTGAACTCACAGTAATCTGCCTGCCTCTGCCTCCCGAGTACTGTCATAAAAGGTGTGTGCCACCATGCCAGGCAGCATTTTGACTCTTAAGGGGACATTGTGGTGATGTTAAAGTCCTTTCAACCTGGTAGGGAGGAGACATGCTGAGAAACCTTTTCTTCTTCATGGTCAAGAGTGCCAAGTCACAGCCCTGCAGGCCTTACAGGTGACACAGCTGATGAACAGCTGCCAGATGGGGGAGGGACAACCAGTGAAGAAGAGCCCTATGACCCGACATCCTGGAGATTCTGCAGACTGATTCATTATTTAGAACTTCCCGATGTAGGGAGTTGGAAAACTGCTAATAGGGAGCCAGAATTATCATGGGCTATCTTTAGTCCCTCTTCTGGCCATTTATGACCAAGTCTGTTTCTGACCTAACATCATTTCCACATTCAGGTAGGGTCTTTTCAAATATATTGATTTAGCATATCATTGGCTTCCACCAACTTAAAGATGAAGAACATCACCAGGACGCCATGGAAAGCTGCTGGCGGAGGCTTCCTTGCTTTACTCTCACCCTCCTGCTGGCCCCCGACCAATGAATACATTTATGACTCTCTTTGTTCTGTGACAGCAAGAGTTCCTGTAACCACTTCAATGATGGAATGTGTCGTTCAGAACAACCTAAATCTGTATTCCCAGGTCATGTTCACACATATTTGGCTCAGAACAATGACCTCTTATTTTCTTTGCAGTGAGAACAGTGTTTTACCCTGACAAGGATGTAATTTCCTTTCCTACCGCCCATCCTTTTTTTTTTTTTTTTTTTTTTTTTTAAACCAAGGGCATCATGTATCTGTGGCAAGTGCTCCACCACTGATTTACAGCCATTTGTCTACAAATTTGATTTCTACAAACAGACTGGGAACTAGGGAGATGGCTTAGTAGGTAAGAGCATCTGCTGCCAAACTTGAAGGCCTGAATTTGATCCTTAAGACTCACATGGTAGAAGAGAACAGATTCCTGCAAATTTTCCTCTGACCTGTACATGTGTGTTGTGGTACAAACCGACCTCCTCTGCAAAATGTACATAGTAAATAAATAAGTCTAAAGAATAAAGACAAATCAGTTCTCAAAATTTAATGCTTGAGGCCCAAAGCTCAGCCATCGTAAGTAAACCCCAAGAAATGTTGGGATCCCTTAAACATTGATCAACAAATGGTTTCCATCTATCAAGAATTTGTTTATTCATATATTACTTACACAAATATGGAGTCCATGGCCAAATTCTTTTACCTATTTTTACTGATTGGAGGTATAAAAAAGAATGCTATCTGTCACTGAAGTCAGTTTTTGTCAGTTTAGAATTTTAAATGGCACCGGGCATGGTGGCACACGCTTTTAATCCCAGCACTTGGGAGGGAGAGGCAGGTGGATCGTTGTGAGTTCGAGGCCAGCCTGGTCTACAAAGTGAGTTCAGGATAGCCAAGGCTATACGGAGAAACCCTGTCTCAAAAAACCAAAAAAAAAAAAAAAAAATTTTTTTTTTTTTAAAAAAAATGGCATTTATTTGTTTTGTATCTGTGATGGAGGCCAGTATGGCAATCAGAGGACAACTTGAGGGAGTTAGTGTTCTTCTTTCCTCTCCACCCCTCCTCCCAAGATTCAGCAATATTTACAGAGTACCTATTTGTATTTTACTTGAAAGTTTTTAGTTAATTCATTTTGCATTGTTGAACCCAATTCAACAAATTTCAGAAAATTTCAGCAGCTGCGTTGTCTTGTCTCTGTGACCCACCTTCAGATTTACACATGGTCACAGAAGGCGCTCCTAGTGCCTACCTCACATGCCTGTGATTCTCTGCTTCTTTGTCTGAGCTCCAGACATTGAGCATGTGCTGGAGACTTTAGAAGGCCCTAGAAGCAACTGTCAACCCCTGAGCAGTAAGAGTTACTGGGTAGACATCACACCTTCCTGAGACTTATTGGGACAATTTGAGGTGCAGTCTACTCTGCCCTTCAGAGCGCTCACTGCAGGACCCACCCATGTTGGACTTTCCTGCTAAGGAACTTGATACTTTCCTTTCAAGGCACACTTGAGATTTGGGGAATTGTTTCCTGGTTGAAGTACCTACACACAGGAGCTGCTGGGAAGGGAAGGGTGGGCAGATAATGCTGGGAAATGGATGTGTTGGATGTGTATACATAAATAACTAAACCACGTCTGCACTATATGCTGGGCACATCCACACATTCCTAAACAGGCATGAGTAGCCTACTTCAATCCCCAGAATCACACAGAAAGCCAAACATGCTAATGCACGTGCTCTTGTGCACTCAGTGGTGGGGAGGCAGAGGCAGGCAGATACCTGGGGCCCACTGGTCACTCAGCCTAGCGCAGATCTGTGAGCCCAAGGCCAGAGAGAGACCTCCATCTCAAAAAATGAGGTGGGCTGGTCCAGTCACTCAGGAGATGAGGCAAACCTTTTAGGGAATGTCTAGATTCAGCTAATGGGATGGGAAGACCTGCCCACTGTAGGCAGCACCATTTCATGGGCTGAGACAATAGACTGAAGTGGAGCCAAGCTTTCATCACTCTTTTTTTTCTTGGCTGAGGATGAGACGTGATCAGCTGTGTCAAACTTCGGTTATCATGACTTCTCTTGCTTGATGTACAATACTTTGGACAGTGAACTGAAACTCTTCCTTCCCTGAGCTGTGTTGGGTTAGGAAAACACACACACACACACACACACACACACACACACACACACACACACAAGATCATGTAACTAGTAAGACTTAGCATGCAAATCTCTAGGTGCCTTAGACATTATTTTGCCTCCCCTCTGCTTTGTTGGATAGAGTTTATCAGCAGCCAGTGGCCTTTTATCTTTCTGCTTTTTTCTTTGAGTCATTCCATTTGCTTATCTGCATTTTGAATGGGAGAATTTCCTGGCAGTTGAACTTCAAGTTGTAAGTGGAAAAAAAAAAAGAAAGAAAAAGAAAAAGGAAAAGAAAAAAAGCCCATCTTGGTGTGGTCTCCTAGCAACAATTTATGAAACACTTTAAGGTAATTATTCTTCTCAAGCACATTTCAAAAGGTTGAAACGTATTCATTCACTTCAATCATTAAAACTCCCAAGAACACTCGTTGGGTAGCGCATGGCTCCAGTAATTATAAGCTTGTCAACAGGTTGCTTAGTGAGCTGAGAGCAAGGCAGACCACAGTCCCTCCCAGAAGTCAAGCACATTGTTTTGAGTCTAGAAGGGCAGGGCGGGTCCACTCCTCTCAGAGAAAAGGCTTAATTGACTGGTGGGGAGGCATGGAAGGAAAAGAATATTTAAACCTCGAAGGGCCATCTGTAAAAAGTGGAGCCCATGGTAACACATAACATTTCAGGGACCACTCGAATAGCTAAGGACCAGTTCTGTATTCAGACAGCTGTGAATTCCAGCATAGCCAGGGCTACACAGTGAGACCCTGTCTGGAAAAAAAAAAAAAATTACTGTTTTTCTTTGAAGCCAAGCTGTCTGCGCCTCTTCCTCTGAACCCTCCTTTTTGGACCTCCATAGACAAGGATATCAAACAGGCTCAGCTTCCTTCTCTGGCCTCTCAAAGCTGGAGCGCCTCTATTTCCCTTTTTACACTTGTTTTCATTTTTGAGGCAATGCCTCAAGTATCCCGGGCTGGCCTCAAGACGTTGTATTACCAAAGGTAACTTTGAATTGACCTTCCCACCTCCTCTTCCCACTGCTGGAATTTAGGCATGTACTAATACAGCCAGTTTTATTCAGTGCAAGAGAAAGGAGAACCCTGAATCCTGGCAAGCACCCTATCAACTGAGCCACAACCGTAGCCCCAGCTCTGCTTTAAAGCAGCTATCAGTTTGGGCGTCTTTGTTTTTTAATCCTCTTTTTTCATGTTTTAGAATATATGTCTGAGAGAGGAAAGCCACGTTGGCAGTTAGAAGTGCCATCTGGGTGTGCCATCAGGCCTGACTCCAGATCTTTTGGTGAGAAAAATCACAGCCAGTTTGGTTCCTTTGGGACAATCGCTAAGGCGCCAGGGAAGTTTCAGAACTATTACTTAGGGGACCCTGGGCTTACTGACTGATCTGAGCAGCTGACATACATGTCTATTTAATGAGCACGTGGCGATTGAGCATACTTATGAGGTTCAGTGTGACACTTTACTGCTGAGGACTCATGCCTCTTCCTCCCGTGAGTAGGGCTGTGTCACTGTCACAACCCCAAGGCCCGGACCATGGTTTGGATGTCCTCGTAGGATCATGTGTTTGACTGTTTGGTCTCCAGACGGTGGCGCTGTTTTAGAAGATCGTGGAACCCTGAGAGGCGAGCCCTTTCTGGAGGAAGTGCATCACTAGTGAGTGGTAGGCCTTGAATTTTTCTAGCCTGGCCCCCTTCCTGTCTTCTCTCTCCTTTCTGACTTCACACAACCACAGCGAGACCAGATGCCTCACCTTCCTACCATCCCGGAGGATGGTGAGCATCCCTTCTCGTCAGCTTTTAGGCGTTCTTTTACATGTCTAAAATAAAAATATCTTTGTAGGTGGTCTGTTAGCTAAGGCCTGTTTCTGTTTGTGGTGTCGCAGCTTAGGGAAGTGATTGTGTTTCTTTGACCGCTGCTCTCTTGCTGTATGGGAGGTGTTCAGCTCCCTGCCGTGCATAGGCTCTCCTGGATCTGACTTAGTTCCAGGAGAAGATGTCTCAAGCACATCTGAAGCTTGGCTGTCCTAAGTGAGACAGCAGCAGGGAGTATGCCATCACTCCCGCCGAGACAGTATCATCATAACGCAATATTAGCCGCTGAGGTTTTCCATCCTTTCCTGCCCCGAGAGTTATGGTCCTGGCATTGAGGATTTAAGACCTACAGCCTGAACACTACTTACTACAAATCTCTCACAAAGCTGCTGCAATAAATCTCTGGGAGGAAAAGTCATTGCATAAAAAAAAAAAAAAAAAAAAAAAAAATCCCCAACTCCAAGGAGCTGGCCATTTATTCTCCCAGAAAAGGGGCTGCAACGGGAGACACTCTCTGTGCTTTTGAGTCCACGGAGCAGGAGCCAACAAGACATTCATCAGGGAAAGCCAAGCGATGGGGCAACCAGATCATCTGCGGAAAGAACATGGAGAGGGAAGTGCTAATCCAGACACTCTCCTTTTCCTGTCTTCAGCCCTGGCTGCCTTCTTAGCCTGGGGACAGCTCCGCAGAGTTTGTTACTCCTAAAGACGAACTGTTGGCCACGCTGTGAAGTCCCGAGTCTGCAGAGGGGACCCAGATACTCCTGAGATTTAGTTCACCTACCCATTTTTTTTCATACTCACACATGTAAAAATATGCATGCATACAGCATTCACACATGGACAGCATGTGTAGAGAAAGAGAGGGGGGAAAAAGGCAAGTAGGCAGGCACTTGTGTTAGTTTCCAAGGACAAGAATTGAAAACTCTCCAAAAGAAGATGGAATCCAGATTTTTGGCTTCTGTAAGGCAATTGGAATATCTGAAAATCTCGTCCCAACGTTTCTGGCTCTCTGAGTCATACACACATGCCTCAAGTTGTGCTGTGCCCCACTCTGCCTTCCTTAACTACTCCGTAAGCACAGAGTTTATAATCTCCTCCTAATTTGTTCAGGGTGGCTTCTATTCTCTTGCCCTGCGCCACCTCCGATTCGGTATCAGAACTGTATACATTGAATAGGAAATGCTGCTGATTGGCCCATCTGAACCATGGCCTCCGAGGCCTCTAAGGAGGCAGCCTGCTGTAGCTGCTCAGCTTGGGTGGTACCTAGAGACAGAGCTCAGCTCAAATCTCATTTCTCTCTTACTCTGGGATATTTGCCAGCTTGCTCAATCTCTTGAAATTTACTTAGCCTATAGCAAAATAGATATAATAGAGTCTCCCACCAGGACATTTGTAAGGACACAATGTGGTAAAAACTGTAAAGTACCTGGCACCTTGGACATCTCTCAGCTTTGGCAATGCCATGATCTCCGTTTTTGCCTTTTCATGGCTTCTTTGCTTCATGTTCAATGCTGCTTACTATTTCCCTGCCCCCCAGTCTCTCTCTCTCTCTCTCTCTCTCTCTCTCTCTCTCTCTCTCTCCTCTCCTCCCTCGTCCTCTTCTCCTCTCTCCCCTCCCTCTCGCTCTCTCTCGCTCTCTCCCTCTCTCTCTCTCCCCCTCTCCCTCTCCCTCTCTCTCTCTTGGTTTTTCAAGACAGGGCTTCTCTGTGTAGGCTTGGCTGTCCTAGCCTCACTTCATAGACCAGGCTGGCCTCGAACTCATCAAAATTCCCCTGCCTCTGCCTCCTGAGTGCTGAGATTAAAGGCATGTGCCACTATGCCCAGACAAAGCTTTCATCTTTGTGGTGACATACTGTTCAGGATAAACACTTAATGACCATATCTCTGTTGCATGTCTAGATTATAATTTAATTATTATTTCTTTCTCTCAAATGTCTGTGCACGCATGCGTGTGTGTGTGTGTGTGTGTGTGTGTGTGTGTGTGTGTGTGTGTGTGTGTGTGTTTGGCTGAATGTGTTCATCTAAGTGCCTGTGCATGTAGGTATGTATTCATGGAGGCCTGATGTTGACATGGCAATCTCTCTTGACGGCTGGGCACTTCATGCATTGCATCATGTTCTCCCATTAGACCCAGAGCTCACTCATACAGCTAGTTTAGCTAGCCAGCTTGCTCCAGCTGTGTCCTGGCTTCATTTCCTGAGCGTTGGAGTTACAGGTAGGCCTCTATGCTCCCGAGGCATTGATGTAGGTTCTGGGATCAGAGCTCTAGCTTGCAAGCTTGTGCAGTAGGCATACTTTTGAGAGAGCCATGGCTTTATTTCCTAGTTGACTTAATTATTATGCTATCTTTGGACATTCAGTCTGTTCTACTCTGTTTGTTTGGGATAAGGTCCCTGGCTGGCTTTGTATGTCAGGCTGGCCTTGAACTTTTCACGATCCTCCTCACTCAACTTCCTGAGTGCTGGGATCACAGCTGGACTGATATGTCATTACACCTGGCTTAGTTGTTCCACTTTTGGAACATAAGAATTTTTGGATTTTTCATGTCATTTTTCTGCCTTGTAGTTACTTCTTGAGATATAGTCTCACTTTCCCACTATGCTACCTCTTCTTTTAGCCCTTTTCTTCTCTCACTTTCTCCAAAGAACTCTTTAGTACTTACTTGTTTTTTAAACGTGATCTCAGTAGGAAAATGTAAAAGGCATGAAATGCCACTGATACATTTAAGGAACTAAATAATTATTTTTATGTGATGAAATACGTTTTAAAAATTGCATTTATTTGTTGAGTGTGCTTGTTCACATGTGTATGTACATGCATGCATGGCTTGGGAAATGTGACAGAGGACATGTAGGAGCCAGAAGAGATTATGAGAATCAGTTCTCTTCTACCACGTGTGTCTTGGGGATTGAAGCTCAAGTCGTCAAGACAGCAAGTGCGTTTAATTGATGAACCATCTAGC
Source organism: Acomys russatus (assembly GCF_903995435.1). Classification (NCBI taxonomy): domain Eukaryota; kingdom Metazoa; phylum Chordata; class Mammalia; order Rodentia; family Muridae; genus Acomys; species Acomys russatus. Next base: position 63,637,618 of record NC_067138.1, on the reverse strand, counting down.
CAGCCTGAGACAAATTGCTAATCTAGGATTAGTATTTTCTTATTCCCTTCCCTATCCAGAAGTAATCATCTGGTAGCAAGACACATTCCCCATCTCCCCTTGGCCAAAAAGGGAAGAGGTGTATTTGATAGAGAAAAGTTACCATAGGGAGAGTGTGGAGGGAGAGCCCAAGCAGTTGGAAGCAGCTTGTTGGGTGACTCTTATGGGGTATGGGCGAGAGGAAAAGTCCAGAAAAGTTTGAAAAAGTGGATAAACAAGGAAATGGAACTCTTGTAAGAGGAATATATAGACCTTTAACATGGGGATTTACTTAAAAGTTTCAAAATGGCAAATTAAAGAATGGAACTGCTGTGCTGGAGCTGTGGCTCGGTAGTCAAGAGTGCTTGCTGCTCTTGCTCAGGACTGACTGACTCAGTGTGGTTCCAAACACCCACATCAGGCGGATCTCAGTCACCTGAAACTCCAGCTCCAGGGGACAATTATGCCTCTGGCCTCTGTGGGCACCTGTGGACACACACACACACACACACACACACACACACACACACACACACACGTATTAGTATTTTGAGAATACTTGCTGTATATTTTTGGATGACCATAGGTTGTTAGGGATTCATGCTTGACGTCCTATTCAAAAGCTTTGCGATATGACAGAGTAAAGAATATAGCGGCGGGGGTGTCCAGGAGAAAACAAGAAAGAATAAAAACAAAGAGAAACTTTCAGTGATGCCAGGGGATCAGGATGCAAAATTGCAGGAGTGTATGCATCTGCTGCCGTGAGCCCCTGACTTTGCCAAAAGTGAGCTTCTCAACAAGCCTGCAGGGGTGGGCGTGGGCACTTTCACAGTGATCAGTAGATCAAATCCAGGCCCAACAGCTGGGAATGGAGAGGGACTTCTTCCTGTACGAGTCTCAAGAAAACTCTACATGACAACTTTTGATGTGTCCATAAAAAGCTCTCAAACAACAGTCTGATGGTCTCTTAGAAAACAATTCCCCTCCTTGCAGGTTACTATCGAAACACCAGATACAACTAGCAAAAGCCAAATCAATTTTTTTTTCCCTCTGATGGTTTTACTCGATCCAAAGATAACGTTTTGACAGCTCGGAGGAATGGGTGAGCCACGCACCTTTTTTGAAAGGCTTCGCAAATATCAGTTCCTGCACCTGCAACTTGATAAAGATTGGACACTCGAAAGTTTATACTGTCATCTATACAGAAAATAGCCCTATGCTTTGGCAGTCCACTTGTCAGAAATGGCTGAAATATTTGTTCACAACAAGAGAGCAAAGACTTAAAGTACAAATAGTCTCACAATGGATTCAGAAAAGCAAATGCGTAAGATCTCTATAGGTCTGTGGCACCTGAGTGCAGCGTTGTCTTTGAAAGTGCTTTGCCTTCTTTATCTGCTTAGTCTCGGGTAGAAAAGAATAGCATCTAGAGAAAATGGCACCTAAATTAAGGAAGGGATCAGTCCCATCCAACTGAGAGAAAATGGTAATCAGAGAGCAAAGCAGAAAGTGTTAGGTTTACTTAATGAATTTTAAGTATTTGCTCTGAGCTGGCATGCGGCCTAGACGGTGCTGTTGGCTCATGAATGCTTGGTGGCCCAATGGAAACACAAAGATAAAGGCAAGGCAGAAAATGTCAGATCTAGGGGGTGCAGCCACGCGAAGCCATAAATGAGTGACTAGGTGGCTGTCCTGGGACTCTGCCGTTCCTTGTGGAGTCACGTCCTACTCGTGGTCACCAGAGTGAATGAATGACGACACATACCAATTTCACACCAAGTGTGTTCGCAGGGTTTATTGTGCGCGGGAAGCCAGCTGGCAGCACAGAAGCAGGCAGGCAATGAGATGTCTCAAAGTTACTCGAAAGTAATAAGCCTTTCTGAACAAAGTTTCTAATAGGTTAATTCTTTTTTTTTTTTTCACTGTAGTAGCTTCTTCACTCTCTGCCAGATCTACCATCCACTTCCTGTGGAAGATTAAGCGGGACTATCACCAAGAAGGGTGGGAAGAGAATCATTTCCTTCTGTTCTCCGAGGAGCCCGTTTACAAGCTGCTCTCCACGTGGCTGCTCGGCATCTTGCATCCCAACGAGGCAGGAGAGACTTGTGGGTCCTTCCAGCATCCTGGAGCCAACTATACAATAAACACGATCCATCACCAGCTTTGAGCGTTAGAACCACATAATCTAAAATACCAGAAAGGAGTACGGCTTCCAAATTGGCTAACCGAGCTACCAAAAGTGTCCTCCTCCCCTCCATCATGAGAAAGCTCACACCTACCTTCAGCTGCCTGTAAAACAAAATACAGCATGCTAGACTCCATGGAGAGGCAGACAGGCTACATGGTTCTCAGGCTGTACGGTGGAATAGTGCCACTAAGTCCAATTCTGCATAGGTGAATTGCTTTTAGTTGAAGATAGAGGGAGGATTTTGGCTGCTTTTGACACTCTGAAGTTCCATTGTTGTCCATTTTCTACAAGGGCACCTTAGGCAGGACAATGAAGAGTAGCCTTGAGGGGTCCAGAAGAGAGTAGAGAAATTTTAGTGCCAAGAGGTATGCTTAATTTTGTTTTTAATTTAAAAAGAAAGAAAAGAAAAAAATTTTGTTTTTAAATTATTATCAGAAAAAAATCACTGTGCTGATGAATTCAACAGTCTTATACAATACTATTTTGTCATATAAAATTAAGTTGCCCCTCCCTCCTCTCCTTTTCTCCTTCCTTCTCTTCCTTCTTTACTTTCCCTTCCCTTCCCTTCCCTTCCCTTCCCTTCCCTTCCCTTCCCTTCCCTTCCCTTCCTTCTTCTCTTCCTGTAATGGCAGGTGAACTCAGAGCCTCACATATGCTAGGCAAACATTCTACCAGTACATTGCACTCCCTTAGCAAATAAGTTGTCATCTCAGCTCACACTTCTGTAACTCTCAGGGGAGTTTGTAAACCCAGCAAAATCCCAGTTTAGCCGAACTCCTGCACCCATCAAAAGCGCTCTGACGCTGCCCTTTTGTTTCTCTTGACTGAAGTAGCTGGCACTGTTGAGTTGGCTAGCCACATCTGTGGTTCCAGTGAGGAATGGCACAGTTTCCTGGGCTGCCCCTTCCATGTGGCCACACCCATGGATGTTCTCTGCATGTGGTTATGCAAGCCCTGAACGTGTGACCTCCATAGCTATGAGCTAATAGATGGGGGGGGGCGATAGTGCATATAATGCAACAACAGAAAACAGGCACAGCCATCTTCCTCCTTCATTTCTCAGAAGCAACCGGAGACAACCCATTGCTCCCCTAGGGTGCTAGCGAATGGGTGTCCCAGAAAGGAGCAACCCATGCTGCCCTCTGCTGTTTGCCTTTGATAAAACAGGCACTTGTCTGAGATGTGGTCATCCATGCCGGCCTGGTATAGGAGTATCTTCTCTTTGGAATCAAGCAAGCGTTCGACACAACAGTTCTACATCCAAAGTTAATGCACACAGCAAGGCACATGAGTGGCAGGAAAAGGAATGGGGAAGCTGGGAGGTCAGCTATCAGAGACCAGCGCCTTCCACTGGCCAGTTCACTGTTCACCCAGGAATGCTGGGAGCTCAGAAGCTGTACAGCAACCTGCTCATGCTAGCTTTAGGGCCCGTTCCTGGTCATTGCTTTCACCCTAGAAAAGGGGGTCCTGGGGAAGAAAAAGCTTGTCTCAGTCTCTGTAGCAAAATTTCCTCAAAGCTCCCCCTAGTGAGAACAGGCCCACTTGTATCTCAAACAAGCCTTACAGGTTCCAATGAGCCAGGCAAGCTTTACAGCCCAGCTTTCCTTTTCAAAGGCTCGGCACCTCAGAGACAAGTATCTTGGGGAATTATTGAGATTACACTTATTTATCCAGATTTATGCCGGGTCAGGGCAAATTATGTTGATTTGATAGCTTTGTATGTAAATAGTCAGAAAGGCAAGCTTCAGGCACTGGCCACTTTTGAGTGACATTCTCATGACAACCTTGTGAAGCAGATCCTAGTGTCCATAAATGACATAGACTAAGACACAAAGAAATAGTTGCTCTAATCATAGAATTGGAATTTGAGTCAGGTTTACAATTTGCAAATGGCTTGCTTTCTTTTCCTCCCTCCCTATCTCCGTGCCGCCTCTGCCCTCGCCCCCCCCCCCCCCTTCCCACTCTTTATTTTTTGGAAATCAACTCAGGGCTTTGTCCATGCTATCCTAGAGCACACAGAACAGCACTCCTGGCCTTTGTTTTTTTTTTTTTTTTAGACAAACTCTCGCTGTGTAGCCTACAGGAGAGCTGTCAGGCTGGGAACCCCATAGGGCTGATGTTACAAACAGTTCAAAGCTGAAGGTCATCTGCTGGCTTTAAAAAGGTTAGTGTTTTGTTTTCCTTGACCTTCACATTATGGAGGGCAAACTGTTTTACCCAGAGTTCACTGATTTCATTGTTAGTCACACCCAAAAACAACCTTATAGAAACAGCCAGAATATTTTCTGCTCAAATGTTGAGGCCCAACAAGTTGACACATTAAAATTTAAAATTTAATTAAAATTAAAAAGCACAGATGATAAAATTGGCCCTGGATCCTTTAAGAACAGGATATTTGGGCCTGGAAAGATGATTCAGCAGTTAAAAGCACTGGCTGCTCTTCCTGAGAATCTGAGTTCAATTCCCAGCAATCACATGATGGCATGGCTCACACAACTCTCTGTAACTCCAGTCCTAGGGGATCTGACACTTTATTTGTTACCCAAATGCACATGGTGCATAGAAAAAACACGTAGGCAAAACACCCATTCACATAAAAATCCAGGCCGGGCAGTGGTGGCACATGCCTTTAATCCCAGCACTTGGGAGGCAAAGGCAGGCAATTGCTGTGAGTTCAAGGCCAGCCTGGTCTACAAAGTGAGTCCAGGATAATCAAGCCTACACAGAGAAACCCTGTCTCAAAAACAAAACAAAACCACATAAAAATCCATTAGAAAAAGAATGGGATGTTAAAGGCTTTAAAGAAAGGAACCTGAGTGTGGAAGATCACTGCGTTAAATACATAAGCCGTTAAGAAAAGAACTTAGTTAAATACATAACATTTCCCTGCAGGGCAGCTTTTGGGACTGTCCTCTTGACAGACATTGTTTACTCCACTACCACCAGGAGCCATCAAGAGGACATGTGGTGTCATTGGTTTTGTATCCGTAGCTCACAGAAGATACCTTCTCATTGAGAATGAAATAAGTGTCAGGTCTTGGGAACAGCAGCAAAAGTTGTAGTCTTTCTAGCTCAATTGTTTTACATAGCTTCTCTTTCCACCTTGCACCCAAAGCCTCTCCTCCCTTACTACAAGAAAGCGTTTCGCCATGTGCCTCTTCTAGGCTCCACTCTGTTCCATCCCTGTAGCAGGCAGGTCACCCAGGCCTCTTTTACCTGGTAGCCAGGTAATGAGCAGACATTAAAAAAGATGGTATCAGAAAGCATTCTGGAACCTTATTTTTGTTTTTGTTTTTTTCCCATTTTCACACTCAAAACACCAATTACTCTTACAGTGGTCCATGATAGTAAAGCTAGCCTGTTCAAGGTAAAATCGTTTTCAATGATGGTGGAGCAGAGCGAGGACTGAGATGTTTGTGTGTGTGTGTGTGTGTGTGTGTGTCTGTGTGTCTGTGTGTGTGTGTGTATATAGTATATGGTATATATAGAGAATTTATAAAGAGAGCAAAGTAGGCTACTTGCTACCCACAGTTCAGTGTCACATCAGAGTACTCATTTTATCTGAATGTCAAAGACCATTGTGTTCCTTGCAAAGCCTTGCATTCTGAACTACATCTGGCAGCAGGCCTGGTATATTCGGAGCCAAGTAAACTGCAGCTGCATGATTGGAAGGGGATATTATGGGCTGGAAGTTTTGTTAGAAATAGGACCGTGCAGGAGAAAACAGTGTGAGACAGCTCTACCCAACGACTTGCTATTTACGAGGCCATGCTTTGAAATAGTGTCTCGAGGACATGGTACCCTGGAAAAAGTAGCTCGCAAAAGCATAAGAAACCCCTTTCATTAAAAAAAAAAAAAAAAATGTGACCCAGATGGCAGTACCAAATAATAACAATTATGGTGCTACTTTTATATATATATCTGAGGCTTGACAATGTCTGCCTTTATATTATAAATTGGCTCACTATCAGGAAAAGATATTTATTGAAACACAGCCATGATCAACGGGCTCATTATCCTCTTGTGGCAGCCGAGAAGTCCTGAGACACAGCCTGTCGCAAACACCAGGCAGTTATTTGTACCAGTGCTATTTGGTGCACAGCTTTTCCACAGGGCAGACTTGTTCTGAGAAGAGGTCCAGGGACAAGAATCGGACTTCGGGGTCTTGATCTGATCATCTGGAAAATAGAGCTAATTGAGGTGCTCCCCTCGGGGGCTTGCTTCATTAACGCCTGGTTGAGAGCTCCAGTGAGCTTTGAAATCGGTGCATCAGTGTGGCGCATGGCCTATTATTTAAATACAAGACCGCGTAGCACACAGTCTCGTGCTCTTCTTTTCTGAAAAAGATTTGTATTAGCGTATGTGAAGTATGAATAGCTGCGGGGTTCGTTACAACACTTCAGGCACATGTATGATGCATGCGTCTTGATCATATCTACCCCAGCACCCTCTCTTGGCTCCTTTCCTCTTCCCACCTATCCCACTTCTATTTTCATGTATTAGCTGTGTGAACCAATGAGTTTAACATTTCAGGGTTACTTACAGGAACATGACCATCATACCAGTAGTCTCAGCACTGAAGAAAACATCTCTCTCCTTCAGTGTGTTGTACTTAAAAATTAGTTAATTAATTAATTATGGCTTTTTTTTGGGGGGGGGGGACAGGGTTGGAGTCAGGGTTTTTATTTTAGTCCTGGCTATTCTGGATTTGCTTTGTAGACAAGGCTGGCTTCGAACTCACAGAGATTCCCCTGCCTCTGCCTCTGCCTCTGGAGTACTGCGATTAAAGGCATGTGCCACCACACCCAGCACATTAAGGCTTTTAAAAGGAAGTAGTTGCCTAGATTCAGCTGACCATTCCTCTGATTCCTTGTTCAGAAACCTTTTTTTTTTTTTAATTAGTTGTGCCTCTTGAGACATTTTAAATAGTATTTATCACAGAATATACAGAAAGACCCAAATTCCTGCAAGGTCACAAATGGTCCCAGAGGACTAACCAGGGGACCACTGTGAAGAATGGGTTAAACAAGCAGCCCCTTGACGAGGTGGCAGGAGCACTCGGCTTGCAGGTGCGTGGCCTTCGATGGGTTGTTTCGTGTTGTTGGGTCTTAGCTTGCTTCTTAAGAAGAGGGAGAGCATCACTTGCTTTGTAGGGAGGCCTCAGGAGCCAGGAATGCAGCAGATGCTTAATAAATTATAGAAATCTGGGGCTAGAGAGTAAGCCATGTACATGGTATTGAAGTTCACAAGATGGTGTTGGGTCACCTGGAACTGGAGTTTGGGAAAATAGTGAGCCAGCATGTGGGTGCTGGGAATAGAACCTGGAGTACTTGGCACTCTTTGCCGAGGAACCATGTACATGGCATCACATACAAACATGTAGACAAAACACTAAATAAATCTTTTAAAAAAATTATATAAGTCATTATATTTTTCCTAGAAAGACCAAAGGTAGGAGGTCTGGTAGGGGGCTGTGGACATTTGGGGACTCTTTCCTTCAGAGCACCCTGAGTGGGGAGCGTGAAGAGCAGAAGGGAAGTGTCCTTCAGCTATAGACATAATGGGGACATTTATAGTTCAATTGGGGGCTCCCTGGCTCTCTTTACTATAATTAGCACTAAAGTATACATGCCTGGTATGCTTGAGGCTAAAAAGAAACCAGACAATGGGGCGAGTGACAACAGATGGACGGGATTGACAGACATACAACATTCATGGCCATCAACCATAGCACAGGCGACTTCACTTCAGAGACATAACACACAACAGTCATTAGTAGTCCGGACACACTAACTGTGCTTCAGGTTTTCCTTTTTTTTTTTTTTTAAATCTGAAATTGGGGCTCGTCACTTAGGGTAACCTAGCTTATTCTGTAGTCATGAATGATGCCCGAAGAACTGTCCTTTGCAAGTCATCTACAGCTCTAGTCCATGGCTCCTTTCTTCCCAGACACAAGTAATCAGGGCAGTCCACTGGTGGGGCTGCTGCCAGTCATCATGGCACAGTGGGAAGGAAGCACGGCTGTGTTAGTCAAATTTATTTGTGTGTGTGTGTGTGACAGAATCAGCTTAAAGGAGAAAAGGGGTTCCTTAGTAAACTATGTTTTCACAGATTTTGGCCCACAGCCAGTTGGTAGCATTGCTAGGGGCCTTTGGACCAGACATTATGGCAGGGAACATATGGTATAAGGTGGCACTTGGGAACAAGGAGTGTGTGTGTGTGTTGGGTCTCAGTAATCCCTGCCAGGGAAAGTCTCCAGGTACCTGATTTCTTTTTAGCATGTCCCCTCTTAAAGGTTCTATCAGCTATCAGTGGCATCAGCTGGGGACAGAGCCTTTAACACCTTTGGAAGTCCCTTAAGATCCAAACTATAATAGTGAGAAAGCACACAAGGATTTGAAAAACTGCATTGTGGAATTGTCTCATGATACTTTCTGAACGTTATGGTTAAGGAAAGCTGCATGGCCACTCCTTCCTTAGTTCAGCAGGCAGGGTAGAGGAGAGAGGGGAGAGGGGAAAGAGGTAGGGGGAGAGCGAGGGTGAAGGTGAGGGGGGTGAAAGGGAGGATAACTAAAGAAAAGAACCAAAATATTTGGCAAATAGTAACTGAGTTGATCACTGAGTTGTCAGTTGTCAACTGAATTGACAGAGGTCCATCATGGGTTGCCCTGACAACCAAACAAATTACTTTTATACATGATGTGTAAATGACACAATAATTGTAACATGTATTTGCTGTGAATATGATGATTATTCGACGAGTTAGTGATGAGGCTAGTGAAATTGATCCCAGGTGTACTAATTGAAAGGCAGAAAAATATTTGTGTGTAACGAGAACTATGGATCACAGACAACTATAGGCCAAATACCCACAAAAATTGATGTAGAGAGGGGGCGGGGCTGAGAACCGATGGAGGCAAGGTGAAGGACAGCATAAAAGAAATGAGTAACAGCAAGGAGAGGCAGAGGGACAGAAGGACAGACAAATCCCAACTGTGGGCCACAAAGGGAAATGAACCTTTAGGGAGAACAGGGTCTCCACGGCCTTTGAGGTGCCCTGTCATGGAGGCTCATGTCCTCAGACCCCTCCTTTGCCTTGGGCTGAAGACCTTCCTAATAGATTTGCTATGACATCACAAACATGCTCTAGCTCTTCCTTCTTAGACCTGTAATTGTTCTTCCTGGGCTCTGGTCAGTGTTGGATGGACAGTCAGAGCCTCCCTCACTTTCTCCTGGATCTCTGTCATGGATTAAGAGAGCAATTGTGTCTATGAGGCTGTTGAATGGGGCCAGTGACAGTAAGAGTTCATCTTCAAATGCCATCCACAATGTGGCCAATATGTCAGTGTTTTGTATCTTAAGAAAGCATCTGAACTCTAGCTCTGCTTTCCTCTCTGTCTCTGTCTCTCTTCCTCCCTCCATCCCTCCCGCCCCCCATCTCCTGCTCTCCTTTCCTCCTCCTCCTCCTTTCTCTCTTCTCTCTGCACACATTCCCCCTCACATAGTGGCCAAGAGCTGCTTTCAGTATATATATGCATCTGAATCTTGATTTTAGACTCTGTGTGTACAAAGATTAAGAGCTTAAGCTGAACTGAACTTGGTAGTACAGGTCTGTAATCCTAGTTACTGGGGAGTCTGAGGCAGGAGGATATCAAGTTCAAAGCCTAACTGGGCTATAGAGTGAGTTCAAGGTCAACTTAGGCTATTTAGTGAAAGCCTGTCTCAAAATAAAATATGAGAATAAGGCTGGGTATGCGGCTCTTCTGTAGAGTGTTTGCCTGGCATGGCAGGACTCTGAGTATAATCCTCAGTGCCACGTTCACAAACTAATAATCTAGAGCTTGCTGTGGGTGGGGGCTGAGTCTATTCTTCCATCCTAGGAGGGATTCATCCTGCATAAAATAACAACTGATAATTTTTCATTGCTGCTGATTATGTTTACACAGTTGTCTCCAGAAACAGCCAGCGTACACATTAGCACTTCCTTAGAGCTGCACGGGGAATGCTGGCGGGACTCAGGAAGGGGTTTCTTTTTGAGCAGGGGCTCCCCAGAGTCCTAGATGCAGAACCTTCTCCATGACTTTTCAAGCATTTGTGCAGTCACTGATTGCTTGCTCTGCTCTCTACCAGCCTCCTGTGGACTATCCCTAGCTGTGGCAGCTGGAATGTTATTGCTGAGTCAGTCAGCCCTAATTGTCTGTATCAACCTCCAGCTGTGGTTCTTCCTTAGGCAGGAAAGCTTTTCTCTCAGAGTTTGGTGCACCACCTAACTGGATCAGATGCCCAGGTTGGCAGCACGGGTAACTTAGAGGTTTTTTGTTTGTTTGTTTGTTTGTTTTTAACATTTGAGCCCACAGACTATGCCTGGAGGAAGAAGATGAGGGGCCTTCAATTTTTGTATTTTTCTACATTCCTGCTAACCCCACTTCACCATCCCACACTGCTACATGCCTAGAGATGCTGTCCTTTATGGACCCTATAAAAAGGTTTCTTTGCATTGTGTCTCCTGTCTGGGATTCCCTGCAAGTGAGCATCCAGGGAGAAGACCTGAGGAAAGTGAGGGGTGTGTGTTTCCTTGGCATCTTCTCTGTGGGATATCATTAGGATTTTTCAGAGAGAAGGTCAGAGCTTCCCTCAAGGGGCCCAAAGTTTGAAATTCTGAATTCAGCTAAATGCCCCTTCTCCTTGCATTGTGGGTGTGCTATATAGATTGAATTGTCCTCAAGTCTTTGCTCCTTCAAGTGCTCTGCCTGGATGTGACTTTGCAGATACTCACATAAGATTCAGAGCTCTTTGCCCTTAGACTTGGCTTTATGACTTGCTTTGCCCAATGAACATGTACTAACTGTCCATATGCCAGCCCAAACCAGGGCACTAAGGAGCATGGCATGTCTCTGTGTGCCTCTGCCATCTCTAGAAGTGTTTTCCCTGGACAACTGGTGCCTCTCTACTGGGGGGCTTGGAAGGCACATCTGTGGGACTGACCGAAGTCAAGTCAAGACCAGCTGGACACCAGTCGGCCTCAGAATCCTTAGTTAAGAACAGCTGCCCCCAGTCGAACCACACACCCATGGAAAGTAGATACTCAGGGCTGCATCTCCCCGAGAACATGCGATAAAAGGCAATAGCGCCCCACGTTTCTACCAGAAACCCTTGTCTCTATTGTAGGTTCCTACACCATAAGTACTGCTTTTATTGAAGCCTCAGGGAGCCATCCTAATTTGGGTGACACTCAATGAATGATACAAGTCCTGGGCCCGTGCCTGTCCACTGCCTCACTGCATTGCCATCAAAGCACAGAGCCCGTCAGCACAGAGCTGCTTTATCACTTCGTTCCCAGCTTTCTAGTCAACATTCAACGGCAACTTTGGTCTTAGAAGCGGATAAGAGCTTATTTTTATTCTTCCTTTTATTAAATTGTTTTTCAGCATTTCAACCTTTAATTTGGAAATATCTCCAAACATATACACAGAGAGAGTTCACATAATAATGAATGCCCATGTAGCTGTGTCTGGGCTTCAGTGACTGACAGTTTGCAAAGTCTTATGTCATCTACTTCCCTCTTATTTATTATTATTTGTTCTCTTGAAATCTAATGGCCTTTGAATCCGAAGGCGAGTGCAGAGGGGTATATGGGAAGGGAATGAAGGGAAGGGAGAAGCATTATAATTAAACTATAATCTCAAGAATAACAAAAGCATAAGTAAAAAGAGAGAGACAAGAGGGGGAGGGAGGGTGGGAGGGAAGGAGGGAGGGAAAGGGCTAACTTTGCAGTCTCAGGGTGTCTAGAAATCCCACTGTACTTCTCATCTTCTGTAATCTTGTGACACTGTTCCCTCTTCTTCCCTGAATCTGTTTTCTCTCTCCTGTCTCTTGTGATGGTTGTTCACTGTTTCTTTCTTTTTAAAATTTTGATGTGTGTGTCTGTGTGTGCATGAGACCAGAGGTTCACAACAGGTGTCTTCTTCAGTCACTCTCCACCTTATTGCTTGTGATAGAGCCTCTCACTGGTCCCGGAGCTGACTGATTGCCTAGAGGGCCTGGCCAGCAAGGCCCTGGGATCCAGAACTAGGAACACATGGGCACGCCATTACACCCAGCTTTCTAGACACTGGGGTTCCAGCTCAGGTCTCCAGTCTTGAGTGGCAATCACTTTACCCACAACTTCATCTTCCAAGGCCCATTTCCTGTTTTTGATTCCTGGTTTGGCTCTTGGAAGTCAGTGTTCCTGGCCTGGAGAAATACCCTGTGCATGTGAGGCTCGTGCCCACAAACCTGATGGCCTGAGTTCAATTTCTGGGAAGGAGAGCACCAACTCCTGAAGGTGATTCTCACACCTAAATTTAAAGTGTCCTTTCCACAGCTCTTGGATTTCCCCTTGCTATTTAGAGATTCTTGTAACATTTGAATTTGTTATTCCTGCCAGAGGAGCTAGTCAACATACTGTGTACTTTTTGTGTGCATGCAATTTCATTAGAGTTTCTCTGTTCAAAAGAGACCCATTTGCCTTGGCGGAGGATATTGCTTCCATAGAAATCCCAGCAGTGTGGAAGTCTTTCTCTAGGACCCTGAGTGCCCCCCAAGGCAGGAATGGGGTGCTACTCATCTTTTTATATATCCCCAGTGTCTGGCACATAGGAAACAGTGTTTGTTTGAACAGCATCTAAATTAGCACTGGGACTAAAGACTAAGATCCAGAGGGGACACAAATGTTGCCAGCCAATCACAGTGAAAGCTGCCAAACACACAGTCTCTGGGCTGAGAAGCTAGGGTCACCCGTTCCCTGCAGCGAGAGCCTCCAAGCCTGTCAGATGTCAGTTGCATTTGCAAAGTCAGGAGTTTAGGTGGAAGGCTGGAGTTTTCTTTACTAAACTTGTCATTCCCCAAGGTGGGTCTCTGACAGGAACCCAGTGAGATGTCAAACAGAGACAGTTGTTGCCAAATGTGGTAGAGACATCTCGACAGCTGAGAATACATTGCGGCCCAAGACTTTACGTGTAATGCATTTTCTTTCTTTCTTTCTTTTTTTTTTTTTTTTTAAGGGAAATCAAAATGATTAATAAACAAATAGGAAAAGTGAAGCTGGCTTGTCATGGTGCAGACGTGATTAGGTGACAGTCGGGCCACATGGACTTGTGCCTCAAGCCTGCTTGTTAGCTGTGGGACTCAGATTGAGTGATATCTCTCCTCTGAGCCTCATATTCCTCATTTGTGATATTTTTATTGCAAAGTGACATACTATCCATGGGATTGTTTTATATACTATAGAGCATGGCTTAAGTACTAGGCATAATTAGAATATATTAAAATTGCATTTAGTCATTTCACAATATTTGTTGTGGAGAAGACTGAGATGAAATCCTTGGAAATGTTTTATTCTCTGTAAAACACTATTCACATGTTAACTATAATTAGAATATATTAAAATTGCATCTAGTCATTGCTATGGTTTGGGTTTGAAGTATCTTGCCCAAAACTATGTGTTAAAGGCTTGGTCACTAGTGAATGGATCCAATGACTGAGCCTGAGGGCTCTGACTAAGTCAATGAATTAATACACAGATAGATTTGTAATTTAATGACACCACTAGAAAGTGGTTAAAACCAGGATGTGGGGCCAAGTTCAGGAAAGTATGTCATAGAAGGTATGCCTTTGAAGAGTATGTCTTGTCTTTGGAGTCTTCCTGTCTACAATTTTTAATTTTCATTCTCATTTCAGGCCCAAAATGACCCTCTCTGAAATTGGTTTTCTCAAATATTTGTCATAAGAATGAAAACCAATGAGCACAGTCTTTACACAATACAAGCACACACACACACACACACACACACACTCACACAGTATAGGACGATATTTTTATTTATCAAGTTAACCAGCCGTAGTTGGCTGTAAAGGTTTAGTTTTAATTGCCAACTTGACACAATGTAGAATCACCTGGGAAGAGGGTCTCAGTGAGACACTGCTTACATTGGGTTGGCCTGTGGACAATTCTGGTGTAGATGACTTAAGGGAATTGATGTGGGAAGATGTGGCCTACAGTGGGTGTCACCATTCCTTAGGCAGCTGGCGGGGGGGCGGGGGGCGAGGGAGGAGGGGGAAGGGGTGCCGAATTGTATAAGATTGGGAAAACAGAGCTGAGAATAAGCAAACAAATGAGCGTGCATGTGTTGTGAGAATTTTTGACTTGCTATATAAATATGTGTTTGCGTGGGATAAGGGGCTGCTTCAGATCGTCTGCAACAGCTAGCTATGATTTGTCTCACGCTCTGGCAGGGCTGTGATTTTTGCCAGCTGAGGATAGTTTACCTTTGGAATTCAGAGGACTCTTCAGAGGGCATATAAATGCCAGATCCCTGAGAGAGGTGGCAATTGCTGCTGCCCCTGGTGCTGCCCCTGCTGTTGCTACTTTCCCCTAGGAACTTGACATCCCTTATCAGCAGGAAGTAGTTTAACAATACCAACCCGCCCCCAACCTTCTTTCTCTCCACTCCTAGGGATAGGGGTGGTTTAGGGAGATTAGAAAAACAAAAAACAAACAAACAAACAAAAGAACCGAGTAAAGTCTGGCTACATGCATGCATTCATTTCTCTCTGTCTTTGACTGTGGTTGTGACATGACTACTTGCTGATTGACTTACTCTGCAATGGAATTATAAACTAAAATAAACCTTTTTCTCCCATAAGTTGCTTTTCGTTAGGATATTTTATCATAGCAACAGAAATGCAACTAGGGCAGTTGTTATGCATTTGGTTAAATGCTATCCTGGATGTGTGTGTGTGCATGTGTGTGTGTTTCTGGATGAGATTAGGACTGGACTGGTATATTAAATAAAGCAGACTTTATTCTCTTAGTGTAGGGGGGGGGACTCACCCAATTGATTGAACACCTCAGTAGAACAAGAGGCCAATAGGAGAACTTCTGCCTGGCTAGTTGAGCTGGGACATTGGTCTTTTCTTTCCTTTGTACTTAAACAGTCTGCTCTTCTTGGATATTAGGCTTGCTGCCTTCTGAACTGGACCTTTTGCTTTTGGCTCTCCCTGGTCTCAGACAGCTCCTTAGACATAGTCCCAAATGCAATGTGAGTGTTTCTGGGTTCCTCACTTGCTAACTGCACTCTAATGGCTTTGCAGCTTCTATAGCTGTATGACTCTGTTTCTTATCAGCCATCCATCCATTTATCTATGTATCTATTTGGTCATCTGTTCCATCTACTTCTCTCTCTCTCTCTGTCTCTCTGTCTCTGTCTCTCTCTCTCTCTCTCCCTCTCTCCCTCTCTTTTGTGTGTGTGTGTATGGTTGAGACAGGGTTTCTCTGTGTAGTCTTGGCTGTCCTGGGCTTACTTTGTAGACCAGGCTGGCCTCAAACTCACAGTGTTCTGCCCGCTTCTGCCTCCTGAGTGCTGGGATTAAAGACGTGTGATACCACGCCTGGCTTCTACTTTTATCTCTTTATCTTCTGATGGTTCTAATTCTTTAGAGAGGTCTTATTAATGCAAATGACCAAAGTGATGCATATTGGCTTACTACTATATGTTCAGCATTCTGCCTGATGCTGATAGATGTAAAGATTTTATAAGTTGACTGGGAAAGGAGACTAACCATCCTTTACTCTCCACGTTTCTGCAGCAAAGGAAAAATTACTGGTGTGTATGGGAACATTTCTTCCTCTTCATTCTTGTCCTCATCCTCCTTGTTCTTTTTGGTTTTGCTGTAGACCAACTTGGCCTTGAACTCACAGAGTTCCAGCTGCCTCTGTCTACTGAGTGCTGGGATTAAAGGTGTGCGCCACCATCTCCCAGCTTCTTTTTGCTTCTTTTTTCACTCTTTGTAAGAGAAGAGTGACATGATTGGTGAGCTTGGAAAAGAGGGTTGAGCCGGGGAGACTCTGCCTCTTCTGGCTCCTCTCCTCCCCTACTGTGGAGGATGTGGAATGCAAATTTCCCCTAGGACCTGTCAGTGGGGTGGCTGGGACTGGCAGTGGGAGCCCAGCTCTCAGTGACTGTGGGCAGGATGTTAGAAAGATGGTGGGAAATGCATTACACATCAGTAACCTCAGTGTTTACTCTTGATCCTGTTTCCTTCTTTAATCTTCACCATGTAAATCTCCTTCTAGTTTATGAGAAGCATCTTCCACTTTCTCACAAGGTAGGCTTACCCTTAAACCCACTCATCTCTTGAGCATAGATTGTTTAGACTAGACCAATGCCTTAGGTATTCCACAAGGTTCCCAGATGGGCTGTGTTGATGTTGAAGGCATTTTATAAGTATAATCAGCATATGTAGTCAGGTAGTTCTAAGAAAGGAATACTGTTTTGGAAAATCTGTAATAGCCTTACCCATTTAGTAGAAAAGGCATCAGAACAGAGCTCAGACTTCCTTGAGGAGGTAGATACTTTCTCCATGCACTACAGCACTGGCTCCTACATGGATGTCTCCAGCCTGCCTTTCCTGGCAGTCTGCCCTATCAATGGAGACTTGCCTAGCCGGGCCCACAGTGATGTGGGTCAACTCTGGGTAATAAATCTTTTTACATGCTAGGAACATATACTTCATACGTGCATCCTATTTCCAGTCCTCTTCTAGATACAGGGATGGAAAAAAGGGACGATGACAGGCCTAATTTGCTTCTGAAAAGAACATTTACTTTACAGACTCAAGATTTTCAATAAACCTTGGATGGGATTAAGGACAAAGAATGCCACACATAACACAGTGTTCTAAAAAAGCCCCTAACTTTGACAGAGGCAAAAGTGAATCCTACACAGAGGACATTCTAAACTGTTCTGAGGGACCTGGAGTGGTAAGCCCATCTGTTTATTCATAATTAACATTAAAGTGTTTTCATTTAGCTCTTTGAACATATCTAGAATAGCTGCTTTGTCTCCTGAAGTTGGACCTGCGATGTCAGTTTCTATTTGCTTTTCTTCCTGTACGGGGTACACACTTCTCTCTACTTCACCCATCTTTGATTGTTGTTGAAGATTAGAGAGATACTAACTAGTTAGTGCTTGCAGACAGTACACTGTTGATAGGATTGATTTTTTTTTTCCTCTGAGTTTTAGGGAGTTTTTGCTTCATGGTCAACACTTAAACTATGAACTGTTGCTGGACAATGGTGGTGTATACCTTTTATTTCAGGAGGTAGAGGCAGGCGAATATCTGAGTTTGAGGCCAGCCTGGTCTACAGAGTGAGTTCTAAGACATCTAGGGTTACACAGAGAAACCTTGTCTCAAAAACAAATAAACAAAAACCCCTAAACACAACGAAACAAAAAACCCTGAAACCAAACAACAAAACAAGACTATGAACAGTGTTCCCTGCAGTATATGCCCACTTTTGTCTGTTTTTGAAAGTCTAAAAAGTCTGGGTCCCTAGTGATCTCCCCAATGTCTGTGTATTTTAGCACTTTCAGTCAACAACTTGGACAAAATTAATTTTCAGTTATTTCAAGCCAGCAAAGCTTTTGGTCTCTTCTGGCAAAGTTGTGTGCTCATTTCTCAAGAGCACCACAAATTTACAAGTATCCCTAGATTCTGAGTGCCTGAAAGCAATCAGGGTGCATGGAGAGCTCATTCAATCACCTTCACATCCTTACATTTGCAGCTACTCTGTCACTTTTTTGGGGGGGGGTGATGCCACCTCTGGCTGTTAAAAAAAAAAAAAGAAGAGGAAGAAGAAGAAGAAGAGGAGGAGGAGGGGGAGGAAGAGAGGGAGGAGGAGGAAGAGGGGGAAGAGGAGGAGGAGGAAGAGGGGGAGAAGGAGGAAAGGTGGGGGGGGGGGGAGGAGAAAGAAGCAGCCACCCTTGGAAGAGGCCAGTGAAAATGAGGTGGATGGGATGGGTCAGAAGGTCATAGGTCAGCATTCTTACCTCATCTTCTTTCTCCCTTTCTCCCTTCCTCCTCCTCTTCTCTCTTCTTCCTTCTCTTCTTTCCTCTGCTTTTTAGTGAGCAACTGCTTCTTTCTTCTTGCATTATTGCCTACCTACCTAATAGGTTATTTTAGTGTTATAAAATGGTCTACTTTAGTGGTCTTGTTTGGTTTTCCTTTTATTTTTATTTTTGTGAAGGGCAGCCATCTGCCTTCTTTCCCTCCGTGAAGGTCCAGCTCAGAGGTTCCAATTTTCAATATGTATAATGTCTTTGCAATACCACTTTTATTATCCTCAAATATTATAACTCAGAGGCAATATCACTTTACACAGATAATTTCAAAATATCAATATACTTAACATAAAGGAACTATTAGGAAAACTAATTTGAAATGAAATTGCACACACACAGAAGCTAGAATGTGAAAACACCATTTCAGAGTTCTGAAACTCTTCTTTAGGGTAATGCTAAGACCTTTGGAACACACACACATTAATACACACACACACACAGTACACACCATACACACATTTCATACACATACACACACAGCACATTACACACATGTACACATGATACTACACACAAACACACATATACACCACACCACACACACACATTTCATACACACACCACACACACACACTCATATATACATATACACACATACACACACTCACATATACATACACGCCACACATATACACCACACACACACCAAACACACATACCACAATGCACACCACATGCACATACACACTAAACACATTCATACCACACACATACCACACACACACACATACCTCACACGCACACCACACAAACATACACACCGTACACATATACACCATACACATAACACACACACACACCACACCACACCACACACCAAAGACACATTTCACACACACAAACATATACCATACCCACACCACTACACATACACACACCACACTACACGCACACATTTCATGTGCACACACATCACACAGATACACCACACACACGCACACACACATATAAGCATAAGCATGCATATTCTCTCACAAAGAGTTCATTAATTTGCAGAGAACACATAGTTCAACGCCTTGACAAGGAGCTGTGTGCTGTGCCAGCAGCTGCCTTCCAGTTTGCTAGTTTGCTGTAGCTCACAGTACACCTGCCTTTTCTTTTGTCACAGGATATATTTTAGTGTCTTCTACCCAGTCTTCTCCTGATTCCAATTCTGCAACTCCTCACTCTTACTAGAAATCATAAACTGGGCTCATTAGAAAATCACATCTTTCTGTTTAATGGTGTAAGTGTGGGTGGGTGTGTATATGTGTGCACACACGGTATGTGTGTATAATATACAGTGTGTGAGTGTGACCTACTGAACCTTGCTGCCCAAGGATGAGGACCTGAGTTCAGATCCCAGCACCTGTGCATGTCTACAGTTCTGGTGCTAAGAAGGGTGAAACAGGCGGATCCCTGGAGCTTGCTGACCAGACGGTCTAGCCAAATTGGCAAGTTCCAGTTTCAGTGAGAGACACCATCTCAAAAAATGTTGAAGGTTACATCGACCTCTGGCTTCCATATGCATTCCCATGCGTTCATATACTTGTATATATCACACACACACACACACACACACACACACACACACACACACACACACACCTTTAGGTGACAGGTGGAATAATGGTCCATCTTTCACCTATATGCAAGAGCCTGGGTCATGTTTTCTTCTATGTTCTTGTAATACTTCTGGCTCTTGCTATGAGCAGTGTTTGGGGATTTGTATATTGTTTTGCCAAACACTGCTCATATTTTCTTTCTTTTATTAGTAAATTACATTTATTGGGCACAAAGATAGAAACATGGTGCTTGTTGGTTAATCTTGTTTTGTTTTGTTTTTCCCCCCAACATTCTTGGTTCACTAATTAATCTAAGGAGTGAATATCAATACCTGTTCTGGCTAGTTTTTCTTTTTTTTTTTTAACTTTTTATTAACCTGACACACAGGACCGGCCTGTGGGGCATTTATTAATGTGGGCTCAGGCCATTGTGAGTGGTGCCACCCCTGAGCAGGTGGTGCTGGGTTGTAAAAGAAAGCAAGCTGAGCAAGCCAGTAAACAACACTCCTCCGTGGCCTCTGTTTCAATCTGTGCCTCCAGGTTCCTGCTGGGAGTTCCTGAGCTGACTTCCTTCAATGGTGGACTGTTCTGTAGGAGCATAAACAAAATAAACACCTCTTTCCTCTACAAGTCACTTGTGGTCACAGTAATAAAAAGCCCGAGGAAGACAACACCCATGCAAGAAAGGCAAAGAAAGATTTAAAAAATTCCCAACAAGATTTAAACTTTTGAAATATCTTATGATATTTTTTGTCAGGCTAAGGATAAAGTGTTTGCCTGCTGGGTGAACATGAGGACCAGACTTCAAATCTTCAGCACCTTCTCAAAACTTGGGTGGGTGTGACAGGCTGCCTATAATACCAGAGCTCAGAAGCCGAAACAGAGATTCCCCAAAGCAAGCTGGATAGTTGGACAAGGAAACCTAGCAAGCTGCAGGGTCAGTGGTGACTGATCAAGGGCAGTGCCAGATGTTAATCTCTGGTGTCTGTAGTTTTTGTCGTTTTGAGGGAGAGATAGTGGTTGAACCAGAGTTTCTCTATGTAACAAGAGCCCTGGCTGTCCTGGACTTGCTTTGTAGACCAGGCTGGCCTCAAAATCACAGAGATCCTTCTGTGTCTGCTTCCTGAGTACTGGGATTAAAGTCGTATGCCGCCACACCCAGTCCTCCCTCTCCCTCTCCTTCTACCCCTGTCTTCCCCTCCTTCTCTGTCTCTGTCTCTGTCTCTCTCTGTCTCTCTCTCTCTGTCTCTCTCTGTCTCTCTCTCTCTGTCTCTGTCTCTCTCTCTCTCTCTCTCTCTCTCTCTCTCTCTCTCTCTCTCTCTCTCTCTCTCTCTCTCTCCAGGGTTCAGGGTTTCTCTGTGAAGACCTGGATGTCCTGAAACTCACTCTGTAGACCAGGCTGGCCTCAAACTCCCCGAGATCTGCCTACCTCTTTCTCCCAAGCACTGGGATTACAGTAATGCACCACCACCACCTGGCTTATTTTTTGGTCTTTAGCGACAGGTTTTCATATAATCCAGGTTTGTCTTGAGGTCATTATGTAGCTGAGACTGGCTTTGACCTCCTCATCCTCCTGCCTCCATCTTCCAAATGCTGGCTATCATAGCTGCATGCTGCCGCTCAAGTATATTTATAAGGTTTTGCTTTTAAAAAATGATGTCAAGCAACTGGCCCGAAATGTTTAAGAGCTAATACAATACTGGATTGGATAATGTAGTCTCAGAAGCAAAGGGCAGAGATAGCATAAAAGGCTAGCTGGTCAGATTAAAATCTGGTTTATTTGTTCTTGACTGTGGACAACACAGTCTCTTGGTGTCTCACTTTTTCAGATCTGTAAAACAGTGATCATAATAATACCCCATAGAATTCTTGAGAAGATTGTATTGATAGAAAACACTAGAACAAGGCTGGAGAGATGGCTCAGAGGTTAAGAGCACTGACTGCTCTTCCGGAGGTCCTGAGTTCATTTCTCAGCAAGGACATGGTGGCTCACAACCATCTATAGTGAGATTTGATACCCTCTTCTGGCCTGCAAGTATACAGGCAGGCAGAACATTGTATACTTAATAATAAATAAAAGAAAAAAAAACCACATTTGATATGGATATGAACATTTGATCAGTAATAACAAAATTTTAGATGTTTCATAACATTTTCTTAAGAAATTGAAAGGTTTTACTAAACCCTCAAGCTCTTGGGGTAAGACATGTTTCACAGAAATTTTTGCTTGTCAATTATACAGTATAATTAGTGACATCTAGAGTAAAATAATAACCTTAATGAAATATATTATAAGTTTTCATTGAAAGTTAACAACCTTCACTAAATGGGATGAATGGAAGATCTTTAAGTTTCAGATCAGATCAGGTTTTTACTGCCAAATAAATAAGCTGAAAACTCCCTCAAAGTTTTCAGAGGATTTTGGGTTATGAAATTGCATATAAATGTCACTGTAAACCATCTACTTTACAAATATCACTTTTTCTTTAAAGATAGTAAGGTAGAGCTATACATACTTGTGGTGGATTGAATTAGAATGACTCATAGGTTTGAAAACTTGGTCCCCAGTTGGTGGCCTGGCTTGGGAGGAGGCTGGGAGGTGTGACCTTGCTGAAGGAAGTGTGTCGCTAAGGCTAGGCTTTGAGAGTAAAAACCTTTGCCTATATCTAGTTCGCTCTCTTTTTTTTTTTCTTTTGTGCTTACAGTTCTGGATGTGAGCACTCAGCTTCCTGTTGTTGCTACCATACCATTTTGTTGCCATGCTTCGGCCCCATGATGGACTCTCAGCCCTCTGAAATCTACAGCCCAAATAAAGCCTTTCTCCTATGAGTTGTTTTTGGTCATAATGTTTTATTACATCAACAGAAAATTAAAAACATAGGCCAATTGTTGAATGGCGAAAAGTTCCATGTTAAAGCTTTGAGAACTCATTGAATGATATATATTATGTGATTTCTTTACCCTTAACCAAAAGAGATCCATATTTTCACCCATATGTATTTTATTGCAAGTGGTCTGGAAAGAGACATGACAGAACGTTGAGTTGTCAGTCCTGGAGGTGGGAATGGGGTAAGCGAAAAGGGACCTGACACCGTTGCTCTGGAGACTTCTGAATTGAGTCTTCTATAGAAATATGATCATACATATTTGAGTAATCAAAACAGAAAAAAATGCTTGGAAAAGTCAGTTAATAGAACTGTGATACAGGCCTGTTGACACATACAAGACTGCCATGCCAGCTACTCGGGAGGCTGAGACAGAAAGAACTGGGGGTGTAGCTCATTGATAATCATGTGAGATGCCCAGGTGTGCTCCAAAAATAATAAGAGAGAGACTGAGAGGGAGAGGGAAAGACAGAGTATAGGGTTATGGAGAACCAGAATTTTCTTTTCTTTTTTTTTTTAAAAGCCCTGTTGTAATAATAAGCTCAGGAAAAAAATGTATGATGAAATGACATGGTTTGTAGTTATATATTGAAAGTGATGATAACCAAACAAACAAGAAGAAGAAGAAAAAGAAGGAGGAGGAGGAAGAGAAGAAGAAGAAGAAGAAGAAGAGGAGGAGGAGGAGGAGGAGGAGGAGGAGGAGGAGGAGGAGGAGGAAGTTTTTGTATTGATTTTTAGGCCACAATTCTACTCCTAGAACAATTAGGCTCTAGTTATATTTACTGCATTGTTTGTGGGAGGTGAGCTAGGCGGATACGACCTCCAAAGGATTTTGTGCAACCTGTATTCATCTAGCTTAAGGGACAGAAAGATGCACTGACATGCTAATTTAAAGTCCACTTACAACTTTTATATTCTACGTGTATGTGTGTAAAACCACTACATAAGGCCCTCTCACGTTATCTCCCTCCAGTTGCGCACGATGTTCTCTACATAGTTCAAGCTTATGCATGGCGGTTTGAATGAGAGGTGTCACCATAGGCTCACATATTTGAACACTTTCCTCAGCCAGGGACACAGTTTGGGGAGGTTATGGAGTTCAGGAGGGGTCCTCTCCATAGGGAGAGGACATGTCTGCATGTGCTGACCTGTCTGCACATCTGCAATGGTCACTCAGAACTGCGCCAGTTTCCTGATCAAAGGAGCAAGCAGATGTGTAGCACTGAGGCCAATAATCTGAAGGCATGTGATTCTTTCCACAAGACTGTAGGAGTAGAGCCCACAGGCAATGGCAAAGGAGTGATGGTGGTCATGAAACACAGATCCCAGCAGCGAAAACCCCGCCACTTCTTACGTGAGGACCACCATCAACAAGAATGCTTGGGCCATCCTCAGCAGCATCAGGAACATGAAAGTACCATCCTGATCTGTGAACAGCAGCCATCCTGAGAAGACAGAAGCCTGTGGTGAAGAGGAAATGGATCCACCCCACCATGAGGCCCACACCCCAGAAGCAATAAAAAGCTGACTTTTTCAAGCACACACACACACACACACACACACACACACACACACACACACACACAAAAGTGATCACCAGTTTCTTGCTCCTGTCGCTGTGCCTTCCTCAGTCACCCTTCCTTAAGTTTGCTTTTGTCAGCCTATTTTATGATAGCAATAGAAAAGCAACTAAAACACTAATATTCTTTATTTATTCCATCCCCAAATACAACACACAGATTTTAATATTCATTTTATTGATTGTTGCTCATTGTGAGAGGGCCTGTTTCATTCATTTATATATTTCTTTCTTATTTTAGTGATGGATATTGAACCCAGGCCCTTGCTTATGCTAAACATACAGTCTAACACTGAGCTGTGCCCTTGGGTACAGTTCTTAAGTACATACTTAAATTCCGTATTTAATATGTCTTGGTGCCAGAATGTTGGGAACACCTCTGTCCATATGAATGCTTTTTGCACTGCTTGTCGATTGTTAAGTATCTATTAAAAAGCATTTTATGGGGGCTGGAGAGATGGTTCAGTGGTTAAGAACACTGGCTGCTCTCTCAGAGGATCCAAGTTCAAGTCCCAGCACCCACATAGTGGCTTACAAATATCTCTAACCTCAGTTCCAGGCATACACATGGTGCACAGAACAAAACACATAAAGTAACAAGAAAGTGAAATAGTCAAATGAAATCATCGAAGACGAGTGGCTTTGACCTGATGTGAAACTCAAATGTACAAATGATTCTGTGTGTGTGTGTGTGTGTGTGTGTGTGTGTGTATTCAGAGATGAATTTTAGAGGTTACTTGTAATTATATGATATCAGAAGCCATCACAAAGTTGTCACAGGTTTTATTTCCTCTTTAATGTCAGTCAAATGAGACCCTACTTCATTACACTAGTAGCTGGGACTACAAGCACACAACACTGCACTTGGTCATTGGTAAAATTCCTATTATTCTGAATCCAACTGTCTTTGTTCTCATTATCCAGAGAGACTAGACCATCACAACTAGTAAAAGGAAAGAAAATCCCACAAGTGTTAACACCATCGATCACTGTGCAGAGTAATCTTGTGAAGAAATATAGAAAGAAGAATATGACTGTAGCTTTTATTGGCCTTCCACTGGCCTGTGACTTCAAGCAGCACGAGTTCAATACAGACACTCCATTATTGATGTTGGTACAAAACCTGCATTTTAATACCCCTCCTGAACTCAGGGTTGATAGAAATAGTCTTGTATCCTAATGATCCGAAACTGAAGATAAAAATAGATGACTTACCTCCAGGAACAAGAGGGTAAGTGTCCTCCTGGGTGCTGAAGGAATGTCTTTGATGTCATGGCCTGAGAATGGCCTTGATAATTGGTTCTGAGTAATTAACCATGGTTACTGCTCTTAATGCAAATTATTCCAAAGCTGATGTAATGATGTCTGTGACAGACTACCCCTGCCCCCCCCCCCAATTCAACTGATTTAAATAAACTACAAAGCACAACCAACAGCCATATTAAATAGAACCCAAAGCCATATAAACTGCTGCAGCCATTCAGCTTTTGGGGGGACCAATTCATCTTGTCGGATCCACTGAAAAGCCACGTGATTAAGCAATATATTAGTGTGTGTGTGTGTGTGTGTGTGTGTGTGTGTGTGTGTGTGTGTGTTGCAGGCACATGCAGGCCACTGCATACATAAGGAGGTCAGAGGACAACCTTGCCAGTTCCATCCTCATCTGTGTCAGTTCTCCTGATCCACCTTCCTTGAGACAGTTTCTTGTGGTTTTCCTGATGTATACACAAGGCTAGCTAGACCCGGAGCTTGCTGAGAGTCTCTTGTTGTTGGAGCACTTGGAATTAGGATGGGAGTTATAGTGCCCAGCCATCCATAGGTACTGGGAATCACACTTGCTTAGCAAGCACTTTACCCACTAATCCATCTCCTCAGCTCTTGAATGTTTTCAATAACCATGCAAACTACCGTTGATGTCTGCTTTGGATACTTGCCTACCAACCGTACTTCTCTAAGTTTGTGTAGAACCTGGCAAGACACATTTCAGTCTTTAAGATGGGGCAATATCACTAGCACCCACTCTAGAATGTTCTCACACAACAGAGTGCTGGAGATGCTCCTCCCTGGTGTGGGCAATAACCTTTTCCTCATGTGAAAAGATTCAGAGTTGTTGAGCTGATAGCTTGAACTTGGTCATTGAGGCAGCACTTGAACCTGGTGGGGGTTTTCTGCTGTTGTTGTTGTTTTGAGACAGGGTCTTACTATGCAGCCCAGCTGCACTGGAACTCACTATATTCACTAGACTTGTCTCGAAATCAGAGAGATCCACCGGCCTCTGCCTCCTGAGTGCTGGCATTAAAGGCATGCATCTGCATTTCTTTTTCTGTTTGTTTGTTTGTTCTTTGTTTTGGTCTTGGTTTTTGGTTTTTGGAGGCATGGTTTCTCTGTGTAGCCTTGGCTGCCCTGGACTCGCTTTGTAGACCAGGCTAGCCTCAAATTCACAGAGATCCACCTGCCTCTGCCTCCTCAAGTGATGGGATTTCAGGCATGTGCCACCATGTCTGGCTGCATCTGCATTCTTAATGAAGGACATTTCGCCTCCCTAGAGGACATTTGGTAATCTTCAGGGATATATTTTGCCACAACTTTGGGGACACTGCTGACATCTAGTGGGTAGGAGGCAGGCATACTACTTACTATCCCTGAGATGCTGAAGACAGATTCCCTCATCTCCATACCAATAATTACGCAGCCCCAAGTGTCCTTAGGACTGAGGTTGGGTTTGAACTTTTCCAAAGAAATTGGCAAACATAACCCTGGCCAGCCTGCTCCCCCGCTCTGCCCTGTCCTCATCTTCTCTCCCTTTATCTCTCCCCTTCTTTCTGTTTTTAGTACCAGTTATCAGCTACTAACCGAGAAAGAGATTCCTTATACCTTTGTCAAGTAAAACACTTAACTCTTTTCAGAAGCCAGCTGGAAGAATAGATGGTGTTGGAAGACTGAAAGAAAATTCTCTCCTGAGCAATGCACTCAGACCATGGGTTGACTAGCTTTCCGCATGGGGCAGGAGAACAAAATTTTTAAGCTTGGTAGACCATCTGGTTTCCATTAGAACTACCATATAGTGGGGCATGTCTTAATTCTTAAGGGAAGGAACGTATCTGTGTTCCAATAAAATTTTATTTCCAAAGCAGGTTGTCAGTCCCGCCCCAGACACTTTCTCAAGCAAGGTTTTATTCTTGTGCCATATGCCTTCATCTCATGTTCAAAAAGTTCTTGTCCGGTTTTATTTGTATTCCGGGTCGGTCTCACAGCCCTCTTGGTGTTGGTGCTGGCGCTTTACCTGTGTGTTCTGTGACCCTGTCCGCAGTTCCTGCATGGAATGGAGATCCTTATTAAACACCACAAAAAATTGTAACCCAATGTCTGTCCATTAGCAGATGGGCCAAGGAGGCTGACCAATGACAGAGGAGAACCTGGAGAGCTTTGGAAGAATCACAAGATTCTGTGCTTCTTGCCTAGAAATCCTGGGATCAAGCCTAGAAGTAGGCTCAAGCGGCCACTTCCGGCTATGGCTCCACCCCTTCCACCTGCGGCCCATTGCAGTACATTTTGGGCCTGATCTTCAAAGGCGTTGGCACTCACTGAAACAGAAATCATGTTAAGCCAGAGGCCATGACTTCAAAGCACCCACCTCTTTATTTTACATGACTCATGGGGGAAAATCCATACCACTTCCCAAGCCTAGTCTTGTGAAAGAAGGTCGTTTTATTTACCTCCTCCTGATCATGGAACTTCGAGATTAAAAGTACCCGATGGAAATCAGTGCAGTTTTTTGCTTTCTAGTGTTTTGTTGTTGTTGTTGTTGTTTTGTGTGTGTGTGTGTGTGTGTGTGTGTGTGTGTGTATGTGTGTAACCTGTCAGGACTCACCAAAGAGCTTGAGGTAGCCCTGGGCTGGCAAGTTGTGCTGTGATGGAGAGAGAACTTGGAGCTGCCTGGCCGTCTAGGAGCAGGAGACAGCTTTTGTGGCTTTGGCCTTGTTTGCAGGTTACCCTACAGTTGTAGCAGGAGTAGTGGGCGAACAAGGCGCACCAAATGCTGACAGAATGAGCCCCACCCACCCTCATGGTCAGGCCAGGACTCTTGAGAGCAGGCGGAGCAGGACAGCCAGCTTCCCGTGCACGTGGAGCCAGGCTAAGTATGTTAATCTTCCTTAGTCACTAGGTGGCAGAATATAATTAAGATGTCAGAGTGTCTCCTACTTTCATGGCTTCCTTCATTACTTTACAGTATTTGCTAGTGACATTCAGGGTTGAAGTAATGACATAAACATTTCCCTCTGCAAACACATCCTGCATTTCAAAGTACACTCCATTCCAAGTGACTATTCCTCAGACATTTCAAACTTACAAGTTTTCCTCTTTATTTTGTTATTCATTAGGGAACAGAAATAAATACCTTCCTGCAGTCTGTAAAATTTCAAATAATTTTAACATTAAACATAATGAGATAATCCATTTTATAGATGAAGAATCCATATTGATAATAGATATTTGTTGATAATAATTATTTATTGATAATAGATAGATTTGTTGATTTTTTAATGATAAAGTACATAGTAACTCGTGTGAAAAAATCTGAATATCCAGAAAGAAATACGAAAGGAAAAGATAGGCAGTAATCCTATTATTCAGAGAGACCAATTAAAAAGAGGTTATGGTGCCCCAGAATAATTAATCTTATCAAGTTGATGGTGGGAAAATGCTAAGAAAAAAAAAAAAACCCTATTCATAGATAAACACAAGCCCATTAAGATCTGATCCTTGGCTACCTAAAATTCTAGGTCAGCACTTAAAACAGAGCATGCTGTTTTTATTAACATTTTATTATAGCAGATTTTAAACATGTGCAAAAAAAATGCAAAGAAGATGATAAATTTGCTGTGTGCAATCCACACCTAGCTTAAAAAACTAACGATATAGAGCCCATCTGATTCATTAATACACGCCGAAACTTCTATCCTCTAAGATATTTGAAACCCCTGATTTGTTTTGTTTGTATTTACCTAGGCTCATGTTAATCTTTAAAATGAAGTCTGTTGTGCAGCTTTGGTGATCAACCCAACAAAACAAAGAAATCAGAATTTTATGAGTCACAATAAGGGCATGCACACCCACTCACAGAGGCCATAGCGTGGCTGAGAATGGGAGTGGTCTGGCTCCCCGCTCAGAGAATCTGGAATTTATTCTGCTGGGGAAAATATACCCTGAACCTAGTGTGGGCCTGACTTCAGCTTGTGTATGGATGCATACAAAGACTACCAAAGAGCAGGAAGCAGCAAACCAAGCGTGTGAGTGGCTCATAGCAAGCAAGGGTCTCTTCCAAGGCAGGCGTTTCACGTGCGCCCTCATCACTGGGCTCTGGACCAGATCTGCCCTGTCTCTTGAGGTCTTGGTTTCATGTTCAGCTTTTGCTGTTTTCTTCAGCTGGGTGTTTGCCTTCCACAGCAATCAACACTGGCCCACAGAGCCCTTTTCACCCCGTTGTCTTCACTGGGTCAGGTGCATCTTTTCTGCAATTCTTACTGTATTTTCTTCCTCCTCACTTCTGCTTTCTACTCCCAGGCCTGTAAAAAAAGTGCCAGTCAATTCCTCTTTCCAGACTGCTGATACC
The DNA here is from genome assembly GCF_903995435.1 of Acomys russatus. Taxonomy (NCBI): domain Eukaryota; kingdom Metazoa; phylum Chordata; class Mammalia; order Rodentia; family Muridae; genus Acomys; species Acomys russatus. Next base: position 63,607,851 of record NC_067138.1, on the reverse strand, counting down.
ACACCCTTGGGTGAGTGACTTCATGTCTCCCAACTTCTATTTTCCATGCAGTGGACGCTCACCACACATCAGGCTCCGCATAGTGGGCTGGGTAGATAAGAATGAGTCCTCCTGCCTTTGAAGAGCTTGCAAAATAGCTGGTCTGGGCGAGCTGTGGGGTGGAAGAGCAGTGAACACTGTGCAATGTCTGGAAAAAAAATGTAGGAACAGATAATATGGTCACATCAAAGCGTAGGCTTATTCTGTTTAGAGTATCTAGGAAAAGCTCACCTAGAAAGGGCATTTGCTTTCTGTGTTTGTGTTTATTTAATTTTGGAGCCCAGTTGTGCATGTGTGTGTGCGTGCGTGTGTGTGCGTGCGTGCGTGTGTGTGTGTGTGTGTGGGCGTGCACGCATATGATCCCTATTACTATTTTGCCTGTTCTATGTTCTCCAAAACTGATTGCTTGTCTATTTTCTTATGTGTCTTTCAAGAAGTTCTGTACAGACACGTGGGTAAAGACATACTTTTTCTTTCTCTGCAAAGGTGGTAGCATGCTGAACTTTCTGGTGTGTGCTTGGTGGGTTTTTATAACATAATGTTATTTAGAGACAAGGGTCTTTAAAATCAGAATATCTGCATTCAGATACCAACTCCGTGATTCACTAGCTGTTTAAACTTGGCAAGCCATTCAACGTCTCTCTGCTTGTTTTCAATATTTTTATCTCACACTTTCAAGTTCTCACAGCTTATTTTATGCTAACCTAATTATATGTACACAAATACACAGCGTTATTAGATATTGAGGTGTCTTTTAAACATTCTCTTCTGTTTTGTTGGTCTTTCTTTTCATGTTTGTATGGTGCAACTGTTTAATTTTTGAGGTTTTACATCATGTTTACTCTTCAAAGATGATAGAACTTGCAGTGTCCGAACACAGGGAAAGAAACAAATAGTTAGCATGGCTTGTTTAATGAGGATGGTAATCTGTGCCTCAGGCTTTGTCCTCACCCTCAACTCACTTTCCAAACAGCCTACCTCTTGGTACCAAATACACCAATGAGAAAGTTTCAGCATAGGATTTTGGTATCATCTTTTCTAGAATAATACTAGAGCTGGGCCACTGTTTGGATTTTTATATCATCCCTCAAATCCCATTCTCCCTACTTCAAGGAGTCTTTGAAAAGATAAATTGAGACGATACACAAAAGAAACCATTTTTGCAAGGTTAGTACTGTTAGGTTGTCTGGGTTTGTGGTTTCCTTACTGGTTTTCCTTACTGCCTTTCCTATTACAACGACCTTCACCGGAGCCAGTGTGTTAAATACACTGACCCTGCATTCTTCTGCTTCACCTGCTGATCTTAAGTTCCACTGATTTCCCTGCAAATGACCTGATTTTGTTCTTTGTGCATTTTGTGTATTCTCTATAATGTCTGTATATCAGGTGCTCTGGATGCGTTATCTGTTGATGGCATCTAGGCTGACCCTAGAACCTGGCTATTGTGCGCAGTGCTGCAGTGAACACAGGCAATCAAGTACCTCTGTAATGTGTTCACTTTGGTTCCTTTGGGCTACACACAGGGATAGTAGAGCTGGGTCATGTGGTAGTTTCACTCTGAGTGTTTTGAAGATCCTCCATACTGACTTCCATAGTGGCTACAGCAATTTTCATTTCCAGCAGCTGTGTAACGTGCCCCTCTCTTCCCCCATTCAGGATTAGCTGCCATTTGTTTTCTGGATAATGGCATTCTGACTGGGGTGTAATGGAATCTCAGTGCAGTTTTAATTTCCAGTTCCTTCATGGCTAAGGATGTTGAACATTTGTTTTCATGCACATATTGGATGGGCAGAGTGTTGACCTCATTCACAAATCACACGTTCAGGGTTGGAGAGATGGTGCCATGGTTATGAGTGCCATACTGTTCTTCCAGATGAGTTAGGTTCCCTGGTACCCACACCAGGTGGCTCCCGGTCTCCTAACTTCTCCACCCACACACAGACACACAGTTAAAAGTAATAAATTTTTTTTTTTTTTACAGAGTACACCTCACTGTAAATGTCTTTGTTAAGAGAAGGGAAGAGTGCTTCTCTTCTTTCCACAAAACCCAAATTCACTTTGTTGTTGAATAAATATTTAAGGAGAAACAGGAGCCCAAGAGGAAAAAGAAGGTGAAATCTTAGCATAGGACTGCTTATTTGAAAAAAAAAAAAAAAAAAGCCTAGCTCTCTATCTACACACTGCATCTTATTGTGGGAGAAGAAGAGAAGTTCTGGGTGGGATCCAGCTGCTTTTGGGATCTTCCTATCTCTGTCCTGCTAACTGGCATTGCTTCTCTCAACTTTCTTTCCTTCTAGAACAATTGTCACATTCTTCCCTAGTGGTCTAGACCTCCTTCTAGGAAGGATTTGATGCCCATGATGATTTCTCAGCAGAGAGATGCCAGCTGTTAGTCCCTCCAGGGTCTGTCTCACATCACCTGAGTCCCATTGTTCCTCCTTTGGTGACTGAGGGTGATGGGCATTTATGGCTGGTCCATTTCAGTCAGATGGGATGCTCTCAGAGCTGTGGTTGGTGGAGGCTTATAACAGTCTGTATTACAGGGAAAATACTTCCTCTGCACAGTATTATTTCTTTTTCCTTTGTTTCATAGATATTGATCTTTAAGAAAAACATTTTCAAAAATGCTAAAAAAGAGCAAGTTTATTGAGATTTATATACTGTAAAATTTGTTCTTTTAAAGTACACAACTAATGGCTTTAGTGTGCATCTTTGTCATTGTTCTATTGCTGTGAAAAGGCACCATGACCACAACAACTCTTATAAAAGAAAGCATTTGAGTGGGGCTTGCTTACAGTTTCAGAGGCTTAATCCATTATGATCCTGGTCGGCAGTATGGAGGAGCACAGACTTTTGAAACCCCTAAACCCATCTCCAGTGACATACTTACTCCAACAAGGCCATACTTCCTAATCCCTCTTATGTAGTGCCACTTTCCAAGGACCAAACATTCAAATATATGAGCTCATGGGAGCCATTTTTATTCAAACTATCACAATATGTTTGCAAAGTTGCACAATTATCACTTCTTTTAATTTCAAGATGTTTTCATGACTTTTAGAAGAACCCTCGGTAGCCAGTAGCAACCACTTCCTTTTCTTCCTCCCTCAGCCTCTGGCATCAATTATTTTACTGTCTGTCCCCATATTTGTTTATTCAGAATGTTCCACTTAAATGGAACTATTAAGTATGTGGCCTTTTGCAATTGGATTCTTTTATTTAGTATTGTGGTTTCAAGGTTCCTTTTATCTTATAGAATATGACAGTATTCATTCTTTTTTTAAAAAATCAATGAATGCCTATGATCATATACAGGGGCAGGAGGTCCCCCTCAGTCACAGTCATAGGGGAAGGGGAGTAGGGTGAAAGTGGGAGGGAGGGAGGAATGGAAAGATACAAGGGATGGGATAATAATTGAGATGTAATATGAATGAATTAATAAATAATAAAAAATGAAAAAATCGATGAATGATATTCCCAAATGGGATATGTAATTAGATTCCCATTTTGTTTATGTATTTATTAATTGATGTACATTTGGCTTAAAAATAACCATCTTTATCCCAAACTCTGTCTTTGCGTGTACGCATGTGCGCATGTGCGTGGGCGCGCACACACACACACACACACACAGAGAAGGTGCCCCCTAAAAACTGTCTATGTTAGAAAACACTAGAACTTTTACTTCTGTGCCGATGGGCGTTTCTAAGAAATTTCCCCCTGTGTTGGGTAGTTTTATGGCAACTTGACAAAAGCTAGCAACAACTCAGAAGAGGGCACCTTAATTGAGAAAATTCCCTCATCAGACTGCCCTGTAGGCAAGCCTGTGGGGCATTTCTAAAAAATAAGTGATGTGGAAAGACCCAGTTCACTGTGGGCAGTGTCATCCCTATGCAGATAATATAAAGATATATAAGAAGTCAAACCGAGTAAGCCACGGGGAGCCGTCCAGTAAGCAACATTCCTTTATCTTTCCTGTTTCAGTTACTGCTTGCGTTTCTGCCTTGACTTTCCTCCAAGATGGAGTACACACTGGAAGTTGAAATAGACCCTTACCAAGTTGGTTTTGTTCAAGGTGTTTTAACGCTGCAATAGAAACCTAGCTAATGTGTGCCTGCTGTAGGGATGATGGGACAAAAAGTAGGTTATTGAATCTACGCCTCAACTTGAGGCCTTAATTGTTACTCATAAATAGGGTTAATTTTGATTCATTGATAGAGAATTTTGTATAATGATGCAAAGTAGGTTTAATTTTGATACATTGAAATGGAATTCAAATCTGGTATTGCTCGTCACACATTATATTTTCTATTGTACACATACAGCTTAATTAATACATAGTTTACTTTCAATAGTATGATAGTGTTATTGTAAATAGTTTAAGATAATTAAGTAATACTAGTCAATTGTTGATCTATTCATAGTCATGTTAGGTATAAGAATATACATGCTAGGTTTAACAGATATGATTCTATACATACATATGGTAAAATAGATAAAGTCTTCAAAAACTTCAGAGACCAACAGAATATGGCATTTAAAATTTTTTTTATTATTTTAAGGATTCTTTGACAATAAGACAGGTTAGCTCCTGGCAGCACCCAGCCTCCATAAAGAAGATGATGAGCATCGGAGAACCTCCTTGTGGAGATGGCTTTGAGTGTGGCAAAAACAGTCCCTGGACAAAAATGTTCTCGTTTCTCCCAGAGACAGAATTCTGCCTAAAATGGCCAAGCTTGGATGCAGGCAGAGTTGACAGCCAGACTCTGCCAAGACAGGTTAAGCAACTTCTCAATGGTTCCTGCTTTACAAATATGTCTGTTAGATATACTGGACCAAAAGGCTGAAGATGATGCTCCAACATTACAGAGAGGTTTGGGTGACTGTTCAGGCAGTAAACTTTCTCTGTCATTTTTTCATTTTGGAAGCTGCTAACCTGCACTTCTCCTTTACTCAGGTAGTTAAATTTATTCCTTCTCAAGTCTCTGATGGGGTTGAAGACCAGATAGTTAATTTTAAAAATAAGCTTATTTGTTTTAAGAGTTAAAAAGATACTTTTAAGTCTAGATAGATACTTTTAGGTTGATGGATTTGAGCTTTAATAGATGTTGATTTAGGTTGAAAACTTTAGATTTATCAAGATAGAATAGATAATATTTTCTACAAGGTTGCCAAATACATTTTGATTAGAAATTATGTGTGTCTAGCCCAAGGGGCATGTCCCATGAAAGTCTTCACTTACCAGGAAAGTGGGATAGAGGTGAGGACATCCTATTGGGACTCTAGGTGAGAGAAGTATGGGAGATTGGGGAAATAGAAGGATCTAGAGGGTCCTAGAAACCTATAAGAAGAACACTATGACAGGCGGATCTGGGCCCACGGGTCCTGCTCAAGCTATGGCACCAACCAAGGACAATAAATGCAGTAAGCATCAAACCCTACCCAGATCCAACCAATGGACAGGACATTCTCCACAGTTAAGTGGAAAGTGGGGACTGACTTTCACACAAACTCTGGTGCCCCATATTTGACCACATCCCCTGAATGAGGAGGCCTGGTAGCACTCAGAGGAAGAATAGCAGGCTACCAAGAAGAGACTTGATATCCTAGGATCACATACAGGGGGAGGAGGTCCCCCTCAGTCACAGTCATAGGGGAGGGAAATAGGGTGAAAGTGGGAGGGAGGGAGGAATGGGAGAACAATTGAGATATAATATGAATATTATCAATAAAAAAGAAAGTATGTGTGTAGGTCTTACCTATTAGTTTTTATAATTTTTCATAATTGTACTTACTGTATATAAAAAATGGCCTTTTTTATTCAGACAGAAAAGCGGAGGTGTTGGGGGATGGTCTGATGTATTTTGATGCTAATTACTGCTTACTGTCTGTGACCCACCTTTTGCTTAATAAATGGCCATCCCACCTGGGTAGGGCGAAGGAGATAGGTGGAGCTTAAAGAGAGAGAGGAATCCTGGGAAGAAGAAAGGATGGCCAGGAGGAGAAAGGAGAGAGACCTGAAGTGAAGAGAGGAAGGCCGCTATGGGTTAGCTGGAGGAGAAGCACATGGCCAGCGGCGTGGATGGAGAATCTGGCCCAGATGAAGAACATGAACAGGTATATGGGATTATAGATGGGAGGTAGCTTGATAGAAGTTATTGGAAGCAGATGGCATGGGATTGAGACAGGGATCCAATGCCTGAGGCCCTACTATGGAAAGTAGGTTAGAAGATTGATATCTGCCCTGCCCCAGGTATTTCAAAATACAACAAGTGTCTGTGTCTTACTTGATTGCTAGCCGAGCCTACAGATAATACAGATAATTTTTTAAAAACAATAGCCTGCCTCCTCCCCTCAAGAAATTTCAGCATCAGATAATAAAAATCTCTCTTTTACAGTGACTACTGTAGGCCAGTCTGTTAGGTACTTATCTTGTAGTAGTTTGTTCATTGATGAGAGTAAATATAACTGAAACCAAGGGAAGGAAGAAGACAAAAGGCCAGAGGAGGCCAGAAAGATGGCGGCGTGGGGTGGGGGTGGGATAGAACTCAGAAACTCACTTATGACCTGCTGAAGTATTTGGGGTCTTTCCACCAGCAGTGGAGGCTGGAGGTGAGGTATCATGAAGAGGTCCCCATTATTTGCCTTTATAATACCAGGTAGCCTTTTGCCTTAGAAGATTTTGCAGGAGTCCAGAAGCGAGAAGTTGCTGGAGGTGAAAAGGTGAGCTGTGGGTTGAGGAGAGGGCCAGAATTAATGTAGGGATGTGAAATATGCAAATAAATCAGAGAAACACAGTCACAAATGATGCACCTAGTTGCAAATGTAGCACACCCAGGTTTCTGTTCCTTTATCATGTGTTATCAGGCTTATGACCTGGGGCAGATGCCCAGCTTCTCTGAGTTGGTGTTCTTTCATCATTAACCCTTCCCTCACCGTAGCTTGGCATGAGGTTGAAGTGAGGCAGGCTGCATAAAGCAGCTAGCTCTCCTTTGCTTATCATTCCTGTTTAAGCTGGGTAGGCTTGGGAGACAGGCCTGAGTGTGGACCTCCTGGAACTAGGTCATTGGGTATGATGGGCAGACGGCAGCGGCAGTTAGGACCAAGCAACAGGAAACTGCCAGAGACCCAGCAGTGGGTGAAATGCCTCTTGAGCTGTGCCCTTCTGAAAGGTTCTGAACCACTCACTCACCAACTCAGGCTTCTCAACCAGTTCAAATGGTGCTCTGAGTGAATTTGCCTAGTGGGGCCTGCTGATCCGCACTCTTTATTTCAAACCTGGTACAGAGGCCAGACAGGGAACCCACGGCCATGCTTGGCAGGTGCAACTACCTAGTGCTCCGGAGGCCGTAACCAGATGCTTCCCTTCTTTCTTGCTTGCTTTTCATGCTTCACAGCTTTCCTTTAGTGACACATAGCCTGACGTTTGGGAAGTTGCTTTGCTAATTTCCAGTTCCATGTGATACATGGTTGAGATCCACGACCTCTGCAGCTCTTTGCTCCCCCTCCCGCCCCTCCCCTGTGATGCTGCTGAGACAGAGAGTCAAGCTGGGTCCTGCAGCTGCTTCTGAGCCATCCAGGCCGCTTGCCGCCTCCGCCGTTCATTTCCTCCTTCTCAAAGCTTGCCATTTGTCAGCCAACGTGGAGACGCTGCCAGCCCTGGGAGAACACGAAAAACAATGCAGGAGACTGTGTGTTTGACCTGCTGCCTCAGTCATGTTCAGGGTGGAGACACTGACAGTCTCAGACACGGAGCCGTGGTGCAGATGCCCTATGCCTGATCTGATGGTGATCAATCAGGGCACTGCCAGACGGAAGGGTGCAAAGGTGACTAAAGAGCCCCAGGCTACAGGACAACCTGAAGAACTCTTTCTCGATCCTCAACTGCAATTTGTAGAAAGTAAGAGTCATCTAAATTCATTTATTTCACAAACATTTGCCCAGAACTTATTGCCTCTGTGTGTATGTGCATGTATGCTTGTGTGTGTGTGTGTGTGTGTGTGTGTGTGTGTGTGTGTGTGTGTGTCCACAGGACACCTGTGGCTGGTATTAAGGTGGTCCCCATCTTACATTTTGAGACAAGCTCTCCTATTGGCTCAGAGTTCAATAAGTAGGCCAGGCTTGCTTGCTGACCCACCATTGAGCTCCCCAGCTCTGTGATTATAATTTTGTGCTGTGATGCCCAGATTTTTTTTTTTTTACATGGATTCCTGGGAATGGACTCAGGCTCACAGGCTGACGAGGCAAATTGTTTACCCACTGAGCTATCTCCCTATGACATTTCCATCTTTCCTTATGTGTGTGTGTGTGTGTGTGTGAATGATGATAAATTGGGGGGCAGTTTCATCTCATATCTGACAGGTATCAAGGCAGGAAGGAGCTGGACATACAGACAGGAAATAGAACTCCTGGCCTGGGGGACTGGACAGCATCCGAAAGGGAGATAAACACAAATTCCCAGAGAGGCCTCCTAGCTTTTGCCTAAGGAATACAAGTTTTCAAGACTAATGACCCATGCTAGGGAAACACAGTGTGGTCGCTATCTATTATTCAACTCTGGGTCTAACCGCTGTAATAAGCTCTCTCTTCTCTATCGCTCATCAAGCCCTGCTTTTTGGACTCATCCCTGACTGGTACGCACAATTAGTCTCAGGCCGGTCACCCCACGTTTCAGCTGAATACCTTCTGCCTTTGGTAACCATGTTAAACAGCACAGAATAGGGCATTTGTGGAGGCCATCCCCGACACAGGCAGCACTGGGAGCTCTCTAAGGGAAAGTAGTATTACTTCCCAAATGGTATCGTCATATTATCTTCTCAGCTCTTGTTCTTGTCCAAGTTCACATGGACCGAATCCCAGAGGCATTGTGGGGATGCTGAAGAGACTGGAAAATGCACGTCAGAAGAGTGTTAAAGACAGACAGGCCTTCTGGATGGGGAAACAGTCCTTTCTCTTCCTCCTCATTAGCATGGTGACTTCTGGAGCTCTGCTGCCTATGAGGGACACTGGTACCCATTGTAGTGATCTCACAGTGTTGCTAGGAAGATTATAAGAGATGGTACACATGCCATAGCATACTGCGTGGCACAGCACGTGCTCCTGGTAACAGTAACTTTTGCCAGTTTTGATTGCAATAGAATATACAAAACCACAAACCGTATTAACCATCCAAGGACCCAGTTCTGTGGCCTTAAGTAGCTTTGCGTTGTTACTGCACCTCTACTACTATTCCTTTCCATTCGCCCACATTGGAACTCAGCGCTTGTCAAACAACTTCTCATCTCCTCTACCTAACACACCGAGACTCCACAATCCATCACTCTTTCTGTCCCTATGAGTTTCTGTGCTCTAGGGAAACCTTTGTAACCATCATTATCATCATCATCATCCCATTGGCATACATCATCATCATGATCACTACCAGCACCACCACCATCACCCCTACCATCACCACTACCACCACCACCATCACCGCCACCACCACCATCACCCCTACCATCACCACTACCACCACCACCATCACCGCCACCACCACCATCACCACCACCACCACCATTTCCAAATTGCATCTCTAGGGAACAAAGAGACTACTAAGTAGAGATGATGTTCCCAGACTCCTTACTACTAAAGAAAGCCAGTGCATTAATACGTGTGCCATGATTCTTCTTCATTTTACTCTGGGACTGGGCAACATCTTTGTTTGCATGCAGTGGGTGGAAGGGCATATGGGGAAGATTAGTCACCGTAAGAGGCAGGGAGCACCAGTATGTGTCATGGAGGAGGCTGGGCATCTGGGGCTGTGCAGCTGAAGTGGTGATTTATTTTCCTTGGCTTGAAGGTTGAATTTTGGGGCTGAGGCCTTGACTCTACTACCCTCTACATGGGTCATCGCTTTTCCTGGGGCTGGGACAGCTGTCCTGGAATTCTCTTGAGTTTTCAGTGGTCACTTTCCTAGAACAAGAACAGTGATACCAGGTTATTGGCATACTGTCATGAATGGGCTGTGTCAGAAACATAAACAAATACATTTGTATCTTTCTGAAACGTCAGAATTAATTGAATAGCAATGAATCCACAAAGTCCTGCAGTTTCAGTGCCAACAGGTTGCCAGCTACTTCTGCTTACTTCAGTCCCCTTGGCTAAGACAAATGGTTTCTTTTATCCCAATCTTAGATACTAATATTAACTTTCAGATTATACATTATACACCACATAGTAAATACATCTCTCTATATGTATATATGTAGGTCACAGAATGACCACAGAAGGTAAAAGAGGTAAGGAGTTTTTGTTGTTGTTGTTGGTTTTATTTATACAGTATTCTGCCTGCATATATGCCGGCCTGCCACAAGAAGTCACCATGTGATTGCTAGGAACTGAGTTCAGGATTTTTGGAAGAGCAGCTTGTGCTCTTAACCTCTGAGCCATCTCTCCAGTGCGAGGCAAGGAGTTTTAAAGATGCCCCAGAAACCGAAATCTGCAAAACTCATAGAGATTAAAGAGTTTTTATACTGATAAGGTAAGGAACCCAAATGAAGCTGGAGAAACTGCTACTGTGAGAGTCCAGCTGCTGCCGGCCACAGGTTTGAGAGATAAGCTGCAGAGATGAGTTTAGCTACAGACACAGAGAGGCAGGGCTGTCTTCAGACCAAGGAATGGACAGAAGGATACCCATCTCAGGTCCAGATGAGACAGCCGGACAGCAGTCGAGTGGATCCCATTAACCACAGGGGCGGGGCCAAGCCGAAGTCCCTGGTATTGGCAGAAATTCTTGCCTTGATGTAGAAAGCAGGTGTTCAGATGACAGTTTGGCAGGGGTGGTGGTGGTGGTGGGTAGGTGGTGGTGGGGGAGGGGGCGCAGGGGTCATGGCCATTGCAATGCTATGTGTCCACCTCTTTGAGGAGTCCGGGTGGAGGAGTTCTTGGTCTTGTGAGTCCCACAAGGTCTTGGGTCTGCTTTTCCCGATATGACTTTAGTACACCCAATGCATCCAATAAATCCATAAGGTGACACTTTTCTCACTTCCAGAAATAAGTCATTTTCAGTCTGTTCTATATGGGGCATTGTTCACTTGTCTACCTAGGAGCTCAGTCATCCTCTTTCTTCCAAGAGGAGTCCAAAGCGAGTCTCTCAGAGCAAAGCACAGTCTGAGAAAGCAGCATTGTAAACAATACCGAGTACTGTAGAGCAGGGTGTATATTCACTGGCCCCGGAGGAGACCCACTGGCCCAGGCAGCATAGCGTGTGGCTTAATCTCTGCTCAAGGCTGTTATTCTGACTCTGGGTCTGTCTGTGGCACCACTGGAACAAAGCCAGTCAGCCAGGCATGTTGAGGCCTTTCCCCAGGTGGTGCATATACTCCACTAAGCTGGGTGATTTAAATATTTATTGCTGCATAACAAATGACCTCCAAAGAAAGCATCGCGGAGCAGGACTTTATTATCATGCATTTGCTATAGTCCAGGAGTCTGGGAAAGCTTTACCTGGGCGACTCAGGCTAGGGAGATCGCTGGGAAGCTGTTGGCTAGGGCTGCTGGGATTTAGGGGCTAGACTTGAGCAATTGAGTTTGTTTCTAGAGTCCTTCACTTGGCTGATGGTGGCCTCATGTCCTCACTGCACAAACCTCTGGGCCGAGCAGCTTGCACCATGCCAGCTGGTCTCCCTTAGACATCCTTGAGATGCAATCTCATGACTGATTTCCCATCACTTTAGCCATGAGCTGTTGAGCACACAGGTTAAGCCAGTGGAAGGAGATTTCACAAGAGCAAATGCCAGGGCAAGGGAATAACCACAGTCCAGCTTGGAGGCTGGGTGCCACACCCTAGACCCACACTCGGCAAGCCAAGCCTCCAACTTCCTCGCTATAATGCATGCTATTGTTCAGTTCTGGGAAGTAACTGGGGAGGGTGGGGCTCTGCTCTTAGCTACATCCTATAAGGTTGGTGAGGCCTATTCCCCTTTTCTGATTCAGGAAACCGGAGGACAGGTGCTTAATATCTGATATTCCTTATTGCTCTTAGAACAAGGGACTTTGCCGGTGACTCCTGACTTTCCTTCATCTCATTAACTTTTCATTTAGAAGTCCAGGTCTTCTGTCTGCAGCTATTAAACTGTTAGCTGTCTCCTGGGCCTGTTCATTCCTGATCAAAGGCAATTCTTGGGAAACACGGGGCGCTGTGTCCCTGGCCTGCTGCCCTTCTCTGATGGTACTTGGATCCCCTATGCTACCAGGCCAGGTCAGGGGAAGGGATGGGTTTTAGTTTAGGAACAAAACAGGTGAATAGTTGACAACGGCTCATGAGCAGAGAGAGTTGGGAGGACACAGAGCTAACCTAGATCCACCCCCATCCATCCCCCCCAATGAGTGCCCCACCACCACCTCCTAAGGTCATTTTCCATCTCTCCTTCCCAGAAACAGCTAATGACTCACATTAATTAATGCACCAGCATCCTTGTCTTTGTGTCCTTGTTTTCCTGAGTTCTCTCTGATCTCTCCCCACCCCTCTCCACCCACTGACTCTACTACTTTCAAGACCAACTGTCAATCACTGTCCTGGTTTTTATCTTTAAGAGTTTTCAGTCGTGAGCCCTTGTGTGAGGACTCACTGTGAGGCCCTGTTAGGCTGGAGACATTCTTTCAATAGGTCTGACATGGGCTGAGAGTCTCCATCTTTAACGGGCTGGTGTGGGTGCTGTTGGTGTGGCCCCACTCTCAATAGACAAGGCTCTGGGTCTCATTTTTCCTTTGGTCCTTACTTAGGCACAGGCAGGAGTCAGCTTTGTGCTTTCTTCAGGCCTGATTTGCTTCAGAATTTGCTGGTCTTTGTGACGTGTGTGTGTGTGTGTGTGTGTGTGTGTGTGTGTGTGTGTGTGTACATGTATGAACATGCATGCTCTGTTTTCTGTTTCCTCCTATCTCTGTCTCCCAAGCCTTGATGTTATTGGTACATCACCACGCCCAGTTTTTATGTGAGTGTTGGGGAATGAAACTGTACCTCGCCAGCTGTGCCATCTCTCCAGCTCTTCATTGACAGTTTGCTAGGAGAACAGGTAGGTTACCTCAGGAAGTGACTACAATTCAAGAGTGTGTTATTCCTAGTTGAGCAGTATTCCAGAAAAAAATAAACTGTGTTTAGCTTGTTAGTGTCCTCTTATTTAACAATTTGGGAGAAAGAGGGATATGCAATTAGTTCTTTTTGAACTTTGAAGTACCCATAACAAGATGGACAGGACATTCTCCACCGTTAAGTGGAGAAGGAGATCTGACTTTTACACAAACTCTGGTGCCCCATATTTGACCATGTCCCTTGGATAGGGATGCCTGGTGGCACTCAGAGGAAGGATAATAGGTCATCAAGAAGAGACTCGATACCCTATGAGCATATACAGGGGGGAGGAGGTCCCCCTCAGTCACAGACATAGGGGAGAGGAGTGGGGGAGGAAACGGGAGGGAGGGAGGAATGGGAGGATACAAGGGATGGGCTAACAACTGAGATGTAATTTGAATAAATTAATAATAAAAAAAGGAAAAAAAAAAAAAAGATTCTCAGCATCAAGGACAAAGTATGTGGGGCCTGAAGCTACCCTGGGATTCTGAAGAGACTTTTTTTTTTTAAACAGAGGAAGGGGCTCTTTCTGACTGAACTCTTTCCATTTGGGGAGAAAAAGGGAGAAAGAAAAAAAAAATTAAATCACACTTGTTTTCCTCAGGAAAGCAAGTATGGCCCACAGCTACCCAAACCCAGACTTCCTTCACCTCTGGGTCTTTAGAGGAAAGACCTGGGGACTTGGCGCCTAAGTGGCTGTAGGTTGTGGGTGGACTTTTTTTTTTAAACAAAGCAAGTGAGAGCATTAATTGAGCTCTGATCTTCCCTGTGGGTTTGCACGCCAACCTCTGACACCCGTTCAGCAAAACAACATCCCCTTTCACCCACTTTCTTTGTTTTGCAGCTGTTTGGTGCGTGCTCTGTGTGCACGTGAGCGACTCCTGATGATTCTGTTTGCTTACACCATTTCTTCCTCAGCACCAAGAAAGAACAGAGGCTTTCCAGGAGGTGTGGAAGTGGGAGCAGCAGGGAATGTGAGAGTGTCATTTGAGGAAGGGACACCAAGGTGATCCAGAGATTATGACCTAGTGTCAGATGGTCCCAGTCATATACAAAGACCCTTTCTTTTATGGGAACTAAAGAGGGACACATGGCTTGCTTGAGGCAAGCTAATGGTGACTAAATTATAAAGGGAAAATAGGCATATGTATATGTACATATCTATATCTGTATATCTCCATACACACACACATGCACACACACCCCAGCAATCTCAGTTAAAATCCAGGCTTTTAAGGTTGAAGGGCACCTTGACAATCACACACCCAGATGCTTAGACTCTGGCCTCTTATGGCCTCACACACTGACCATGTGGCCAATATGGACCTCAGAGGACATTGGGGAGATCACTACTGTCATAACAAATGGAGTTGGTTTCATTGATGCTTTCTATGGGGGGGGGGCAGGATTTTAAACTAGCACAACTTTAAACACCCTTCTTTTGAATGTGTCGTGTGAACATGTATGTGCTGATGTATTTGTGTACGTGTGGGAGAGTGTGTAACAGCTGAGGTCAACCTCTAGTGTATTTTAGGAGTTTTCCATCTTTATTTTTGGTACTGGGTCTTTCTTGGCCTGAGGCTTGCCGAATAAGCTAGTCTCTAAGATCTGCCTGGCTCTGCCTCCCTAACCAACGGATTACAAGCACCTGCGGTGATGCCTAGTTTTTAAATGTGGGTTCTGGGAATTGAACTCAGGTCCCCATGCTTGCATGACAAGTGCTTTGCCAACTAAGTTGTTTTTTCAGCCCTGGTAATATAGATTTTAACTAGAACTATACAGAGCTAATAAAATTTCATTAAAAAGGTATTTTTTGGAGTAAAATTCATTTAGCTTTGATCAGTTTGTTGTAGAATTCCTAGAAACTTAATTTCTATAAAGAATGTGATTTTTCCTAAAGAAAACTATTGGGGATTAAATATCTGATCCATAGGGCAAACATAGGAAGACACTTATTTGAGGTATAAGATAAAAGTCTAAGAAAGATAGATATAAATTTAGTTTTCAGTGAATGAAATAATACTTTAAACGTCATAGGAGCTTATCACTTTAAAAAACTAATAAGAGGGCTGGAGAGATGGCTCAGAGGTTAAGAGCACTGACTGCTCTTCCCAAGGTCATGAGTTCAATTCCCAGCAACCACATGGTGGCTCCCAACCATCTATAACAAGATTTGTATACATAATAAATAAATAAATATTTTTTAAAAACTAATAAGAAATATGATGATAAGGCCGAGTGTGGTGGCACACGCCTTTAGTCCCAGCACTCGGGAGGCAGAGGCAGGTGGATCTCTGTGAGTTCGAGGCCAGCCTGGTCTACAAAGTGAGTCCAGGACAGCCAAGGCTACACAGAGAAACCCTGTCTTGAAAAACCAAAAATAAATAAATAAATAAATAAATAAAAAATAAAAAATGCTGATAAATACAAAAGAGAGTATTTTTGTAATGTATTTATTTTAGGTATTCATATATTATAAGTTATTATTCGATGAGGCATACAAATATATTTTTAAATAGATTATTTATTTATTTATTTTGGCTGTCCTGGACTCACTTTGTAGACCAGGCTGGCTTTGAACTCACAGAGATCTGCCTGCCTCTGCCTCTCTGTGTGCTGGGATTACAGGGGTGCACCATTGCACCTGGCTCACAATTAACTTTTAAAGTAATACCACCAATGACAAAAGGACTCAAGATGACAATAGAATATTCCTTATGAAGTGGAGAATATTTTTGCCAGAGATGGTGAGGATCACCCTTTCTTTAATCTCTCGTGTAAAACAGGGATATATGCTCTGTTTCCCTTTCTGTGTGAGAAACACATAGCTAAAATACCATTTTCCTCATACTTTTCTTCCAGTCAAGATCCTACCAAATCTTGCCTTCATGCCAAGACTAGCATCCTCTAGCTGACAGTGTGACCCCACGTACCCTGACTTCATTTTCCCTCTGAGTGTCCTAGTGTCGATAACACTACACTCTAGCCAGGCATCTTTCGTGTCTCTAGCCCTCTTAGTCCTCTTGTCCTTGCCTTCTTTTCTGACTCAGTAGCCTCATCTTGCTCTGTTTTATTTCCCAAGGCTACAACATCTTTTTCTCTTTTTCTAAACTCACGGCTGTTCTTTCTCCACACCGGCACTTCCATGTTCTGCCCTTCTGTGCCGGTCCCAGTGTAACCCACAGCAGTCCATTGTGCTTCCGTGGGTTTGAGCCTCAGAGCTGACTGCCTGAGGCAAACTGAGGGTCTGGTTTCCAGAGAGGATAGAACAGACAGACGCACGGTGAAAGGAGGAGTAAGACAGAGATGGTGGTGGCTTTCGGACCTGCCGTAGCTTCCTGTTGGACTGAGGGCTGCTTTTAAGTGGAAAGAACTAATACCTCCTGGAACGGCGTAAGAGAGGAGGGCTTTGTCCGGTTCATGGTTTCACAGTGACTTTAGTCCGTCCCATGGCAGCAGGGCCATGGCACATTTGTTTGTTCACAACCTTGCAAAGAAACAGAGAAAGCAGACTGGGCTGATGCTGGAAGGGCCATCCCTAGTATACCATTTCTGCCAGCAGGCCACACCCTCTAATGGGGCCACAGTCTTCAAATAGCACCACGAACCAGGGGCCAGTCACTCAAGACATAAGTCTGTGGTGGACACACAGATGCAATCCACAACAGATCTTATGGAGTCTGCTTGGGCTGGAGACAGACTTTGGCTACTGAACTGGGGCATTCTCATCAAGCGTGTTCTGAGTGTGAGGGCAAGGCCAGAAGCTCTCTTGGGTCATTTTGAATAACTCTGCTTCATTCAATGTTACCAGCGGTACATGTGGATTCAGTCATTTTGGTTTATAACCAGAAGAAATTCAAAATGGAAGCCACTTCGGCAAAAAGAAAACAAAAACAAGAAACAAACCCTCAGGTTGACCAATGAGCAACTGAGTAACCAACCAGACTGCAAGACTGCAACATGGCTTCAACTTGGCCTCAAGAAAAACTGGGTCCTCAGAGATGGGTGCTGCCAGTCTTTTTCTCCATCACTGATCTCTGCTTAGCTTCTGTGCACTTATCTTCCCCCAATTGCAGACCTTCCTCCACACGGATGAACATCAGTTACCACAAAATCCTGAAGTTTGCATCTTCCAAACCCTATCCCCTGAAAGATACTGAGTCTTATTCAAGTTGAGAGGTTTCTGAAAAAGGGTTCTGCTTGGTCCTGAGTCAGGTGCCTAACGGTCTCTATTCAGGCAGGGGGAGGCAATTCAAGTAGTGGGAGACTGGGCCACAAAAACCATGCTATGTGAATAGGGTAGTGAGAGGTTCCTAGCAGGAGGACATTCTGGGCAAACAACCCTCTGGGGACCCAATAGCACTGCAGAAGTGGCATGGGAGAGGTGCTCACTCCAGCCATATCCACACTAGTGTTTGGAAGCAGAATGACCCACAATGGAGAGTACAACCCTTTCTATGCCACAACATGGAGTCTTTACTGCAGGCAGCTCCGAGGAGGGAGCTGATAATTGCTGACCTAGCCTATAACACAGAAAACTGGCGGACGGGTGTGTTCCTGTTTTGCTAAGCCTGCTACCTCCAGCTCTAGGCAGACACCAGACAACCTCGACATTACTCTGTTCTGCCGAGAAACGCTTCTGACTTGAACTCTATGTCTTTGGCCTCAAGGGTTTGCTGAGTCACCTCATTTCCCAGAGGGAGAACAGCGAGGTCAGCAGGGCCGGCAGGTCAATCAGCAACCTAAAGCTTTCTCGGAGAAGGGGAAGAAAAAGAGTGTGACATCACGCACCGGTTCTTTGGGAGAAAGGTGTGAACTTATCTATAGAGGCCGGAGGCTTGGTGGGCAGCATTAGCCTAAACCGCTCAGCTCTGGAGAGGTCTTTCCCAGCGACCCTGATGTCAGTAAAGTGTATTAATCTGGAGCAGGGGGGGAGGGAGGGAGCTGGGTAAGATGAAGCAGAGAACACAGAGGGAGGGAAGGTGGTGGCCCAGGGCCCAGCAAACTAGTCCCCTAGCTGGGCGGTGGCGGTGCACGCATTTAGTCCCAGCACTCGGGAGGCAGAGGCAGGTGGATCTCTGTGAGTTCGAGGCCAGCCTGGTCTACAAAGTGAGTCCAGGACAGCCAGGACTACACAGAGAAGCCCTGTCTTGAAAAACCAAAAAACAAACAAACAAACTAAAAAACTCACGTCCCCTGTTCCATTTCTGCTTGCTTGCCCTCCCTTCTGCAAGGGGCTTTGAGTTTCCCCATCTGCTTGCCGCTGCCTTTGTTACCAGTAGCTTGCATTTCATTTCGGATTTCTGCCCATCCCCTTGCCTTTAGTATTGTTGGCTGGTCTCTCTGGGGATCCACTGGGCTTTCTTTTGAGCAATTTCTTTTTGTTACCAGCCAGAGAGTGAACCAACCAAGCGATGCCAAGCAGTCTGAGCTCCATATCCCTTCCTGGCACCTGGCTCCAAATTCAACAGGTCAGCCTCCACTGGGGCGGAGCTGTTTTTCTCCACTTATCCCAGACAGAGCTCTGTAGGTCTTAATGTAGGCTGTGTTAGCAGGGCCTGTTTACTCCCTGTACGGGATCTGACTCATCTTCAAACCTGTAGCATCAGGCAGAGATTCTGTTGCCAAGGCAGTTCACAGGCACCTGTCCTATGGTTGGGGGAGCACTCACTCACATGCCTGGCTGGGGGAGCACTCACTCCAATGACTGGCTTTTGGAGCACTCACTCACTCACATGCCTGGCTGGGGCCTGAACCAGGCTTTCTTCCGTATCTCCTTTGGACCCAGATGGAGCCTCACCACATTCTTCCTTGTTCTTTTCTGCTGTGTTTTCCTTTTTTTCCCCTGTCAGACTGAGAAAAAAGGGAGTAGGGGTGGGGATGGGGCACAGAGAGAGGCAGAAACACACACACACACACACACACACACACACACACACACACACACAATCTAAAATCAGACTTTTTTTTGCTTGCTTGTTTGCTTGCTTGCTTATTTGTGTTGTTGATCTTCTGAGGTACACTGCACCCCAAAGCTCAGGCTGGCCTGGGACTCACTGAGTAGCCCAGGCTGGCCTCACACTCATGGCAATCTCCAGCCTCTCCTTCTGAGTTCTAGGATTTCAAAGCTGAACCATCATCACATCTAGCTATCTGCTCCAAAGTCCTGGCACCTCATGTCCTCTAATGGTGTGGCTGTAGCAATTATTTTTACTGCTCTGTGTCTCTCTTCCTTATCCATTAAGGGGGAAACACTAACAGGACTGTCCTGGGGCTGATATGTGTACCCTGTGGTGCTGTGAGCCTGTGGTACACAGTAGACATTCTAGAAGTACTTGCTCTTGGTTTTGGTCTCTATTTTCCTACTGACTCCAGGAAGGATCCTTGACCCTGTTCCGTGTTCCTGGCCCAAACTCTGACTCACAGGCGTCAGTTTTATCATGGCCCCTCCAGTCAAAGTTTTGCCAATGCATACTTTTAATTGGTAGCTCTGAACTATACCTCAGGAACTTCCAGTCTTGTTCCTTGGGAAATGTTATTATACCCTTATCTACTTCCGGGTCTTTCTTTAGCCTGGACCGAAACATTTCCCTTTTGATGGTCAGTTGGTGTGGCTGTAAAGGAATAAGGTAGGTGTGTGTGTGTGTGTGTGTGTGTGTGTGTGTGTGTGTGTGTGTATGTGTTTGATACGAGGACTCTCTACATAACCCTGGCTGTCCTAGAACTCACTGTGCAGCCAAAGCTGGCCTCAAATTCACCTTAGAGATCTGCCTGCTTCTGCCTCCTGAATGCTGGGATTAAAAGCGTGCACCACCATGCCTGGCTCAACTAGGCCTTTCTTTAAGAAGGTCTAGTTTGCTAGACAAAGAGTTGGCAAACTTTCTTTGTAACGGCCAGATGCTAAATAACTTATGCTTCTCACCCTGCTGTGGATGCTGTTTCTGCCTTCCTCCATCTCCTCCTCCTCTTCTTCCTCCTCTTCATGCTTTTGGAATCCTTTAAAAATATGAAAAACTAAAAGAGGCATGGTAAATATGAGAGGGATACGCTAGGAAGAAGGTTTTCAGATGAGTGGGAAAGGTGTAAAGGAACAGAGTGGGTATGACTGTGGTTTAAAAAAAATTTTACACAAGTATGAAAGTGCCAAAGAAATTAAGAATAATTTTAAAAATATGAAAAATCATCCTTAGCTTGATGGATTTATTAAAATGACTGCAAGATCTGTTTGGCACTCAGGCTGTAACCCGTTGGACTCCTGTAAAAACCAGTAAACTCCACTGGGGCAGGAGGAATTCTATGTTGTCATCTGTGGTCTAGCTGCCAGCCCGGCACATGATAGATAGGAGTGATGGGTCCCTGGCTTAGAGTTTGAATGACAGATGCCTGTGTAAACTCTACTGTGAGCAGAAGGTCCCCAGGGCTTTGTAAGTTTATCTTTTGTTCCATCTTTGGTTAGCCCAGGGAATAGGCTTCTCTCCATGAGTTTGCCTTGGCCTGAGTACTTGCTTGCACTTCCTGCCCCATCTTTCAGCTAAGAACAGATTCTTCCCAAAGCCGTAGTTTTACAATCAAGTCGGCCAGAGGTGTGCTGGTAAATATTTAACAGCCAGGTGCTTGGGCAACTTAGCAAATGGTCCTTGATTTATAACCATTTCCAGTTCCCATGGTGCGAATACTTTTGCTGTGGCCTGTCTCAAGCTATAAACCTGAAACTTGGGAAGAGGCAGGCACACATAATCAGACCTTCCCAGGTACAGCAGAGTCCTAAAACCATCCCATCTGGCTTACTCACTCCCACATCCCTAAGGACTGCTGACCTCCTAGGAGAAAACATGAAAGAAATCCTACTTCCCACCACCCCTGTCTCAGGACAGGGTGCTTCTCTGTGGTGTGGTGGGTGGGTGTCATTATCTTCCTCTCTCAGACTTCCAGGACATTGGCCTTTGCTTGCTTTGATCCTCAAGCCCCGGCTCTCATCTGATCCAACAGGCTCCCTGGACTTCTTGCAGAACAGACATCCATAAACTTCCTGACCCACCTAGATTCCTGGCTCTTAGATATTCTTGAGCTCAGAGAATAGACACACTGCCTCCCGCAGGGGCTTCTGTTTTTCAGGGTGTGGTCTGCTTGGCCAGGCTCCTCTGCTTCTCTCAGCATGCCTCTCTGGACGGACGTGACGATCCTGCTTGTTGGGAGCTTATTTCCTGCCTCAGATTCTTTCACTCTTCTTTGCTCCTGTCTAACGGCACTGCTTTTCTAAACCTGTACATGACATCCACTTTCTCTGAGTCCCTCTGTGTGTCAGCCTCTGCCTAGACACTGGGGATACATCAGTGAATGAAACAGAAAAGATTCTATGCCCCGGAGGGAAACACTCTAAATCGTGCAGAAAGTAAACAGGCACTATATTATGTAGGAAGAGTAAATGATGGAAACAGTGAGCAGGGATGGGTGGGTTGACCCTACTGATCTGAGGACGTGGTTGTGACAAGCAGTCTTCCTGAGATAGAACACTGGGGCGAGGCTTTCTAACATCCCGCGGCCCCATACTTCAAGTCACAGCCTCCACATCTATATTCAATAGCTACATGACATCAGCACTTGGCTGTACAGATACGCAGCTTGACCTCAGCTCATGAACTTCCTTAATGTCATGATGCTCACAGAGAATCCATTTCCAGTAAGAGGGGCAGAGAGTGCTGTGGCCCTGTCCCTGGTTGTTGGAGTGGAAAATAGGAATTGAACCTTGGCTTTATGGCCAATTGCAGCAGCTACAGAGGCACGTGGTTTACCTCCACTAGATAATAGTCATCTCAGGGGCAGAGACTGGTCAGTCGTATTCCCTGATATAGTCTATGGCCTATGTCTCACACAGCACACAGCACACAGTGCATGGCAGGTGTCATGTTAGTACAGTACTTGCTAAGTTGGCGAGCTCAAAGCTATGCCTTTGGTTTTCTTATTAATTCCATTATTGTAGGAACATTACATAGTCTTTCAAGTGTTCAGCTCCTCATGTGTAAAACTGGCATGTTAATCATGATAATAGTAGTACTTGCTTCTAGAATTGCTGTGTGGTAAAATCACAATAACTCATAATGCATACAGAGCCCTTGGCGCAGTGCCTAGAATACGTCATGTGCTCACTCAATTTTTGTTAGCAGTGGTCATAAGGGTCAATCACGTGTCCTTCAGCTTAAAGAAAGCCTGCCTTTCTTCCTTCTCCCCCTTCTTCCCCTCTCCTTCCTCCCTCTACCCCATCTCTCTCCTCTCACTCCCTTCTTCTCTATCCTCTCCTTTCCTTCCTTCCTTCCTTTTATTTGTTCTTTCATTAAGGTATGTGTGTATGTATGTGTGTTGCTGTGTGTACACAAGTTTATAGGTGTATTTATGTGTGTGTAGGTCAGAGAACAACACTGAGTATCATCCTCACAAATGCCATCTATTCCCTTTGAGACAGGGTCTCTTGCTAGACTTGAGTTCACCAATTAGGCTGAGCTGGCTGGCAAGCAAGACCCAGCATCCCAAGTATCTCTGCATCCTCAGCATTGGCATTACAGGTGTGCGTCATCCCTGTTGGCATTATTATGTGAGACAAGCAGGTTACCAACTGAGCCGTGTTCTGAGCCCACTATAATGGAACAGGTCCCTATTTTCTTAGTAACTTAGTCCTACCAACCAAGCCCATCGTATGGTGATGTCTGAGGGCCTGAATGGGAATGTGTGGGTGGTAGAGGGCAGGCAGAGTGGAGTTTGAAGGGATCTGGGCCAGTAGAGTGAGTTCAGGTATAAGGCCAGAAAGCGTCTCTAGGGTACCACAGCTAGGGCAGAGGCAGTGGGGTTAAGAGCCAGGTTTGAGAAGTGGCAGTGAGTGCCCACACGATAATGTGATGCAAGTGGCAAATGCAATATTAGCCACCACTGAGAACATTTCTGTTACTAGGCATCACTGATGGGTGCATGTCTCATGTTGAGCCTTCTTCTCTCTCATCTTCAAATCCATGTTTCCTCCGTGCTAGCATGGAGTGCTTCTCAGCTGAGGCTCTCCCCTGTAGGAAGAGCAAGCTGTTCCTTTTCTCCTGAGCGTTGAGCCAAGGCGAGCATCTTCCGGAATGCTTGCCTCTTTCAAAGTCAGTTTTTGTCTTGACGTCACAGCCTGGGCTCAGGCAAAATGGTCCTCATTGTGAATTCCCAGAATTCTTTGAGCTGAATCCCTTTCTTCTTTGATTGCCTTCCATCTGGTCTCCCTTGTTTGGCTTCCACGAAGTGTTCAGTATGGCTGAGAAACCCCTGCTTTTCTCATGTCACTTGCTAACACATTGAGATATAACCGTCATTTTTTTAATTCACGGTGAGTGTAGACTGGTCCTTTAACACTGTGACACAGAAGGCAGCACCCTGATCAAACAAGTCCAGGGGCTAGAAACTTCTCTCTATCATGTCCCTGGATGGAAGCAGATGTTTTATGAAGTCAGCGCCATCAAGATAGTTGCTAGCATTTATTTTGGACTCGCTGCACGTCCATTCTGGTGACGAGGGAGACAGCATGGCTGTGCAGAAAAGATAATGACCCTCATCAGCATCTCTGATTATTTCACGAGAATTGGCTCATCCAAATGGCTTTATTTTTCCAAAGGGTAAGAACGCTTAAGGCTTTTGAGACACAGAGCCATGTTGCTTTCCAAAAAGGCTGTCCCACCCACTGCAACCCACTGTGCCAGTTTTTTTTTTTTTTAATGCCTGGACACACACACACACACGTATGATCTGTTTTCAATTAATGAGTAGGTTGATATAAATATTTGTTGGCTATCATAATAATATTTAGTATCCTCTTTAAAGTGGATTTGAAGTACTATTAACTAGTTTTTTGTTGTTTACTTTTGCCATTTATTTTTAAATCTATCTCTCTCCCTCCCTCCCTCCCTCCCCACCCCCTCTCGTGTGTGTGTGTGTGTGTGTGTGTGTGTGTGTGTGTGTGTGTGTGTTTCTAAGATGGAGTCTCATATAGCCAGGTTTGGCTTTGTGTTTGCTGTGTTGTTAAATATCAACACAGTAAAATGTATATTTTCTATGTATACTTTTGTGATTTGGGGCATATAAATAGGGTTGCTTACCTACAAACACAATCAGAATAAAAATGGCCATCTTTTTTCCATAAACTCCCATATGCTACCTCTGTTGTAGTCAGACCCTCTGCCAGTGACAGCCCGTGCAAATTGTTGACTTATCCTGGGTCCATATAGGTTTTTGTTCTAAGAAAAGTGTGTCTTTAACAGAGCAAACAAAATTTAAAATAAAACTTAATGTTTGTCTTTAATGTGCTTTTGTTGTATTAAAAATTCTTTGCATAATCCATCACAAATCTTTTCTCCTATGTTTTTCTTATCTAAAAGCTTTTCAATTTTACTTTTTGCCTTTGAGTATATGGGACATTTTATTAAGTTTTGTGTAAGGAGTAAAAGTCCTGGGTCAATGCTCACTTTTAACAATGTGCATGTCCATTTGCCAGAAACTCTGCTTTTTTTCCCTCCATAATTGCCTTTGCACCCTTGTCAAAACCAGTTGGCTATGTGTGGAGATCTGTTCTGTTCCTCTCTATTCTGTGTTCTATACCCAGTGTTACATAGTACTGATTTTATTTTTGCCTATGAAAACATGGCCAATGGAGTCATACAGTATGTAAAATTAGAGCCTATCTCTTTTCACTCAGCATGAATGCCCTTGAGAATCATTCATGTTGTGCATTTCACTCTTTGGCTCGTTTTTATTGTTCAGTATTGTCTTGTGGTATAGTTCATTTAAGACGTCATTAGACATCAACTCAAAGTTGGTTTGGACATTTTTTTCTTACTTTTCTCTTTTTCAGAATAGGCTTGCAAACATTTGTGAGACTCACTCTCTTGATAATGTTTAGATGTCCATACATCTACAGATCAGTTTGGGGGGGAATTGTTACATTCTTAATATTACATCCTCCAATATATGAACATGGGCTAGTCATTCACTTAGCTCTTTCATCAACATCCAAGAGCCTTTAGCTTAAACCTGAGCCTTTCATGATTTAGAACTATCAACTGTATTGTTTCTTTTGACATTTTAGTTTCAAGTTAATCACTGGTAGTACAAAAACCAAACCAAACCAAACCAACGAAACAAACAAAAACCAGTGGACCCTTTGGCTACTGGTCTGATTCATATTTTTTTCCTCTTGGAAGTTGAAGCTGCCTCCTCTGTCAGGATGTCCTGGCTGTCCACGTGGAGACTGAAGGCCGTGCGGCAGAAAGCTGATGTGTCCCAGCTGAGAGATGGTACCAATTGCCATATGTTTGAATAAAGCCACATTCGTGTTCTAGCCCAAACTGAGCTCTCAACTAAATGCAGCCACCTGAGTGAGCCCAGCTGCCATTATAGGAAGCAGAAGATCTGCCTCTACAAGCCCAGAGAAGCCACAAATTGTGAAATAATGCACCTATGTTATTTCAAGCTGTTGAGTTTTGGAGGTGATTCGCCATTAAGGAGACAATGGTATACAGCTAGACAGCTGCTCACTAGCCCAGCTCTTGGCTCCATGCCCATAAGTACTACGCTCTGATGTTTCTTCTAGAATCCCCCTACATGCTAGTGAGACCCAGGCCTTGTGTCCTCGGGGCTAACATCTGCCAGTCCTTCCTCCCCAACTTCCTCCACAGTGGTGTGAATCTTATAGCTTGCCTCTCTGGGTGAATCTGTGCTTGTGGTGGTGTGTGCTGCCTCCTTGCTGTGAGCTGGTTGCTCACTTGTCTTGTAACTGTTTGTCTGCCTGGCGCTTGGGCCTCGGGCACAGCACTCTTTGTCTCCCTGATTGAAAACCCCAGGAATGACCAGTTGCAGTGCCCTCCTGATACCCTGAAATGAGATTCTGTCTTCTGTGAGGCCCACTTTGCACGGTTACAGAAAGGCTGATATTCTTCTGGCCTAAGTCCAATAGAGTTCCTGAACTTGGCAGCTGTTTAAATCTGGCCTAGAATCTGTGGGGAAATTTGGTTTTACCCGTTTGATAAATAACCTCAAACTCCAGGGTTTTACACCAATTAGTTTTAAAAACTGTTTTTATTAGCTGTGAAATCTGGGACACCTTTCTGTACTTCATTTTTCTCACCAGTAAAATAAGGGCAACACTGGATCAGGTGGCACATGGGCAGTGCTGAGCAATCTACCTGGCACATGGCAACTGCTCAAGAGTAGCGACTGCAAGCAATGTTGACCTTAGAGATAGATAATGCCTTTAGCGGTGTGTGTTTTTTTTTTTTTTTTTTTTTTTTTTTTTTTTTTGTTTGGTTTGGTTTGGTTTGGTTTTTTGAGACAAGGTTTCTCTGTGTAGCCTTGGCTGCCCTGGATTTACTTTGTAGACCAGGCTGGCCTTGAACTCAGAGCGATCCATCTGCCTCTGCCTCCCGAGTGCTGGGATTAAAGGTGTGCGCCACCACTGCCCAGACAAAAATGTACTGTGTGGTTCTGTTTGTTTGTTTGTTTGTTTTTCCTTTGTTTTGTTTTGTTGTTTCCAGACAGTTTCTCTGTGTAGCTTTGGCTGTCCTAGACTCGCTTTGTAGACCAGGCTGGCCTCGAACTCACAGTGATCTGCCTGCCTCTGCCTCCCGAGTACTGGGATTAAAGGAGTGTGCCACCATGCCCGGCTTCTTTAGTGGTATTTTAATTCACAACTTCCATGTTCCACTGATGGAGAGTGAAGCCCAGATATGCTGAGTGACTTGCCCCAAATCACACACTACATTACTAGTTGAATCAAGACTAAAGGATTAATCTTCCAACCTCTAAATCTTAGGCTTTTCTCTCAGCAACATAATTGCTGCATTTAGAAACTATTGGAAACAAAGAGGAAAAGATTATCATCTAATTTTTTAAGTACATTCTTCTCTCTCTTTCTCTCCATATATGTGTGTGTGTGTGTGTGTACATGTGTGTGTGTACGTGTGTGTGTGTGTACATGTGTGTGTGTGTGTGTATCTGGTCTCATGCCATTTCCATAATAATCTTATACCTTGTCATCTCCCCTAAATAAATGAAGATATCGGGATTCAGAGAAGTTAAACTCTGTCACAATTCCCTCAACTACAAACTTTGGTCAGTCCAAATCCCTGACCAGCCTATGCCCCAGCGTATGCCCCTCCATCATGGCATGCTTTCCCTGGGTCAGGCCTGAGAGCCTGAGAAGCAGAAGAAAGAAGCATTTCTGTAAGGTCTGGCACCTCCCGGGCTGTGTTCCCCCTCGTCCTCCAAGGCATTGGCTATTGAGCAAGCAGGAACCTTTCATCCCTCTTTCCACATGATCCTTTTAGCTGAAACCAAGAGGCCAGAGCTTAACTGGAATTCTGCAGACCTGGCACTGAGGGACCTGGCGGGGGCTTTGGGCAGTCACCCTAAACGTGATGTGCACAGAGAGTGAGGCGGATGACCGTTAGCTCCCTGCTCGGCAGTGCCCAGTCTGGCCTCCTGATCTAAACTGAGCTCCTAATCATTTTCCTGGCATTTGCTCAATAGATTTAATTTTCTAGTAATAAAATCTCATTCATTGTAGGAGGGAAAAAAAAAACCCAGTCTCCCCCATCCCCAACTTTTGTGAGCTCTTCGCCACCACCTGTCCTCCCCACCCCCGCCCCCCCTTGTGTTTGTGCTTGGGGCAAAGCCAGGTTGTTTTGTGTGCAGTGTCAAATTTTGGAGGCCCTAAGTGAACAGAGAAATGCGTTTACACTCACAGTGCCTCTTTGCTCATTACTGGCAGCTTCCCATCTCATGCACTGAGAGCCCTAGTCCCACAGGCTTGACCCGCATCTGTGGCGTGGGAAGGCTGAAGAAAGTGAATCACCTATGTCTCCTACCTAAGCACCTTCTGATGGCGGACATCTGGTTACCTCACACCTCTGCACAGAGGGGTCCACAGTGCCTAAGCAGAATTAAGTGCATACTCGTGTGTGTGTGTGTGTGTGTGTGTGTGTGTGTGTGTGTGTGTGTGTTGTGTATGCATGCAGATGTGCCTGCCCGTGTGTGCATGAGAAGGGCAAAGACTGAAGCTCCCTCCTTTGAGTATCTTCCTCTATTGCACAGCACCTCATTCATTCGTTCGTTCATTCATTCATTCATTCATTCGCTTCTTTATTTTTAAGACAGGGTTTCTCACTGAACCTTGAGCTCATTGATTGACTGGATAGCTGGCCCGAGAACCATCAGGATTAGCTAGTCTCTTGCCCCCACCATGCCCTGAATACACAGATGTGTGCTGCTCTACTTTTTATGTGGCTGCTGGGAATCCAAATTCATACTTGTGTGGCAAGCACCTTTCCCAGGCAGCCATCTCCCCAGTGTGCTCAGACCCTCCCATAACCCTCTTTCCTTTCTGTTGGGGGTGGGGTGGGGGGAAAATATAACATGAGAAGAATAAAACTGGACCTCACCAGGCTCTTCACCACTGCAGCCAAGAATAACAAACTGACTTTGCATATATATATTTAACATTTCTGAGGCCCTTGCAGGTCTTACTTCCCTTTCAAGGCCTGCTGTCTGACAACTCCCACCGGGCACAGCGCATTATTTACACAGAGCTTGCCTCTGAAACAGATCAAACACTTTCACCCTTCTGAGACTTTGCACTCTCTGTTGTTCTCTCTCTGTGAGGTGCCCTCTGTACTCTGCTTGTCTCCTCCAAGCTCTGACAAAAATTGGGTAATCCTCTCCGCTTCCTTTCCCCCTTGGTGAGCTTCTTACTACTTAACGCTACCTAGGGACGACTCCACTTTAAGAAAAGCCAGTCTCCACAAACTCACACCCCTCCCCCACCGCCATCAGTTGCCCACTCAATACCCGTTTTGGGATTCCCTGAGTCCACTGCCCTCTTATCCAAACTATCAGGGGCCACTTCTCTTTTCCTGGAAATCAGTGCCTCAGACTCAGCTGGAGACGAGATTTGCTGGGCAAGACTAAGCTGAGGCGTCCACTGGGGCTCAGGGCACTAGGGGATGGGTCAGAATGGTCTGTGAGCTAGCTTCAAATTGCTAAGGAGACCCGTGTTGTTTGCTGGGCTCCATCTTGTCTGGCAAGAGCCAGCCTTCGACCTCAGCAAGCACTATAGCGCCAGAGAGCTGTGTTGGCAAACCTCCATAAACTATTCACTCTTGTTCTTTGAGTGAATGTAGGAGCCCGTGTGGGGGATCTAGTGCCTAGCATGTCTGAAGCTCTTTTGAAGACACTTGGGCCAGAATTCGAGACTTAACAGGGGTGGGGCTGCCGGAAGAGAGAAAAAAAAAAAAAAAAAAATCCCAGGTCCCCAGCCTCACCTTTAGGCCAGGCCTTCCGCCCTGTCTTCACAGGAGGCAGAGCTTTGCTCTCTGGCTCACGGTCACCCACACTTTTATAAAAGGGGTGCTTTATACGTTCCTGTCGCTGGCAGCTGTGGTCCAGCTATCCTTTCTCACTGTGCGGTGTACGGTGCAACTGTATGTCACAAGCTCACACGCCCTTCCTCTCGCTCTTCCCTTCGCTCCCGGGCTTGGAAAACACTGAGGCATGCTCCAGGAGAGGAGGTACTTCCTGGATACTGCGGATGACCAGAGTCGCACTGATTCGCATCGATTGCCAGGTGCTTTCCAACGCCTCGGTCCGCTTCTAAATGGTTTTGGGTGAGCTCAGAGTCTACCATTCATCTATCGTAATATTAATGTGACTTGAATTACTCCAGGGCTCACCCACCTTATGATATCAGTGTTGAGGGTCATAGCCAAGGAGAGGACCAATCAAGTCTTCATCCCCAAGAGAGTATTCCCTATCACTCATGGAGATTGCTCCGATCCTCTCTCTCTCCCTCCCTCCCTCCTTCCCTCTGTCCCTCCCTCCCTCCCTCCCTCCCTCCATGTTGGTGATGCCACTCCCCTAAGCTAGAGGGTGAGAGGCATAAGGTGTCTTACATGATGTCTGAACATTGCAGATCTGAGCAGCATGGGCTGAGAGCACACAATCCTTTTCCCCAAGAGGAAACTCTTCAGGTGACCAGTTCTTTTGCTTTGGAGTTCCCACTCTGCTGGGAAGAATTCACCCCTAGCTCCTCACCCCTCCATCTGCCTGCTAGTGTGACTCTGAGCAAGCATCGCTAGAGAGACCCCTTTCTAAAATCAGGCCCTTAGCTCTGCATAACTCTGCAACGAAGCTGGACTGGGCACAGACATGTGAGACCTCTTTCTTGCTGTTTATGAGTCTTTGCTCCTTTTTTTTTTTTTTTCCCCATCATGTGAGCAACACCATTTCTCCATCCTCCCTGGAAGTGACTCCCAGAAGCCCCACATGCCAGCTCATCAAACACACCTGGCCAGAGCTGAAACCTGGTTTTAGTTCGAGTTGGGACACCATTAAAACAACAAATGCTTTGTTCAGCTCTCTAAAGTTAGTGGAATCTGTTCACATTGCTTCACTTAACCCTGGAAATAGCCCTTAGGAGTGCGTGGTCTCTTTGTCGTTATTTTATGGGCAGTAAAGCTGAAGCTTGGCAGGTTAGGAGATATGGTGGTGTGGTGATTACTCACTTAGAATGAGGGCTCTTCTGTCCTGCCATATGGAATGCCTGGCGCTCTCTCTCTCTCTCTCTCTCTCTCTCTCTCTCTCTCTCTCTCTCTCTCTCTCTCTCAGGGGGGGGGGGTGCAAGGCTTTTGTATTCTTTTTTTATTTTATTTTATTAATTTATTCATATTACATCTCCATGGTTATCCCCTCCCTGTATCCTCCCATTCCCCTCTCCCTCCCATTTTCCCCTTACTCCCCTCCCCTATGGCTGTGACTGAGGGGGACCTCCTCCCCCTGTATATGCTCATAGGGTATCAAGTCTCTTCTTGGTAGCCTGCTATCCTTGCTCTGAGTGCCCCCAGGTCTCCCCGTTCAGGGGACGTGGTCAAATATGAGTCACCAGAGTAGGTGTGTAAGTCAGACCCCACTCTCCACTCAACTGTGGAGAATGTCCTGTCCATTGGCTAGATCTGGGTAGGGGTTTAAAGTTTACGGCCTGTATTGTCCTTGGCTGGTGCCATAGTTTGAGCAGGACCCCTGGACCCAAATCTGCCTATCATAATGTTCCTCTTGTAGGTTTCTAGGATCCTCTGGATCCTTCAACTTTGCCATTCTCCCATGCTTCTCTCATCTAGAGACCCAATAGGATGTCCTCCCCTCTGTCCCAGTTTCCTGATTAGTGAAGACTTTCATGGGACATGCCCCTTGGTCTAGTATGCAGATATAAGTGAGTATATACCATTTGACTCTTTTCTGCTTCTGGGTTAACTCACTCATTATGATCATTTCTAGCTCAATCCATTTGTCCACAAATTTCGGGAATTCCTTGTTTTTAATAGCTGAGTAGTATTCCATAGTGTAAATGTACCACAGTTTCTTTATCCATTCTTCTACTGAGTGGGCTTTCTCTTTATAAGACCGCAGCACCTAAGACATAGCTGATGGAAATGTGGACAAAGCGATGTCATACCTGGAGTTAGAGGCAGCTGCCACTACCCAGAGGTGATAAAGTCAGGCTGTGCAGGTGAACACTCAGTCTTCTCAAGGGTCTTGGGAACCTTTCCTGGTCTTTATTATTCTTGTACTCTCCAGCATTTGGCTAGGACTTTTTGCAGAGTTTTTTTTTTTTTTTTTTTAAATCAGTCTCATGTCATGCTTGCTTTACCGTAGGACACTTGGAGGTAAGTGTGGTATCTTTGCATTTGTTGTGTATGTGTGGTGTGTACAGACACGTGTATGCAGGTGTGCTCACTTGTGCACACACTAAGGCCAGAGCAGGATGTCAGGTGTCCTGCTCCGTCACTTAATCCCTTGAAAAGGGGTCTTCAACTAAACCTGGAGCTAGGCTGGCAGCCAGAAAGCCCCAGCAGCCTTCTTGTGGCTCCTGCAACACAAGGTTTACTGGTACACATGCAACCATATCTCCCGGCTGTTTACATGGGGGCAGGGGATTTGAACTGTGATCCTCATGCTTGTTCTGCAAGTTCTTTTTCTTACTTATCTATCACTCTAGCCCCTCTTTGTATCTTTTAATGCCTCAAAGTGGATCTATGAATATGGTAGATGCTCAATACATGTTCATATAATGATGAGCTGTTTCTTAGATTTTCACCTTGGGCAATTCTGTTGTAGCTACTTCTCTTTCTCATGGTTGCGAGGTGGGCATTGGAAAGCAACACGGAGTAACTCAAGTTTTCCTGCCTCAATTTCCATGTTTTTATGATGCCTCCCCCTCCCCCAACCTGCTTGAGGTTCACTGATAGATCTCACTTTCAGTTAGTTCATCAAGGTTTCTGACTAAACAAATTCAGGCTAGAAGCAGATTCACTATCTCAGCACCACTGCTGGGACTTGAGAGCCAGTCATCCACTCACACTGTGGATTTCATGATACAGCAATATGCTCTGACATTTATATCCAAAGTGACTTCATCACTCTCCATTGACCTAACTCACCGATCTGGGTCTCATCGCTGGGTTTCCTGTCCAAAGCCATAGTCTTCTTTTAGGACTAGGCACTGATCCTAATTCATTCTGGGACCTGACCCTATGTGACACTTGCTAGCCTTCTCCCTGGGTCATTGAGCTGGACCTGTGTCCATAGAGCACTGTCTACAAACAACCTCCCACCTGTCTGTCTGCCGACCTCACTGGAGGAGGGCAGAAGGGGTGCTTTCAGTCCTCCAGCCAAGCTGTCACTTGATTGGGCCAGTGGCTTCAGCCACCCCTGGGCTTGCTATGTTCTTTGGTCATCGTGTCTCTCCCATCTGGCCTCATGTTTGACTTTGCATGTGATAAAGACCCAGCTGTGCACACACAGGCGGGGGTTTGCTCTGTACTCGGCCTGCTCTGCGTGCCTGAAAGATGCTCCTGGATCTGTGTGCATGTCCAAGTCAGAACTCCACAAGGTTTCATCTCAATGTGCCCCTTAAGATATTTGGTGTGGGGAGAGAACCAATCCTGGACACTGTTAATGACACTCGGCTATGCTTGCAGACAGGAGCCTAGCATAACTATCTTCTCAGAGGCTTCATCCAGCACCTGGTGGGAACAGATGCTGAGACTCACAGCCAAACAATACACCAAGCTCAGGGAGTTCTATGGAAGAGTGGGAGGAAGGATTGAGGGAGCTGGATGGGTCAAGGACACCACATGAATATCTACAGAATAAACTAACCTAGGCCCATCAGGGCTCACAGAGACTGAACCACCAGTCAAAGAGCTTGCATGGGCCAGATCTAGACCCCCTCCATAGATGTGTCAGGTGTACAGCATGGTCATCACGTGGTTCTTCTAACAATGGGAGTAGGGGCTGTCTCAGACTCTGTTGCCTGCCTTTGGATCCCTTTCTCCTAGCTGGGCTGTCTTGCAGGCTTCAGTGGAAGAGGATGCACTTAGTCCTGCTGTGACTTGAGGTGTCAGGGTGGGTTTATACCCCTTAGGGGCACCCCCTTCTCTAAGAAGTAGATGGGGAAGGGAGGGCAGGGGAGGGAGAATGAGGGCAGGACTGGATGGAGAGTAGGGAGGGGGCTGGTATCAGGTTGTAAAGTGATGAAATAAATAAATAAATAAATAAATAAATAAATAAATAAATAAATAAGATATTTGGTGTGGAAGAAAGCGTGGATAAACAAGGAACTGCTGATTGGGGTGAGGTTTTATTGATTTATTATTTCACCAAGACTCTTTCCCACACCCAGTCAAATACTCCCATTTTAAATACCCTCAAGATATGTTTAACTTATTCCATTTCCACGGATACTGTTTGAGTTTAGGCTAGTGCTATTTTTTACTTGTGCTCTTCACGGACCCCTCCTCTTTTGTAAGTTCACTTGTCCCCATTCCACAGTTTTATAGGCCATCAAGTGACTGGATCATTGTCTCTCGTTTGCCAGAGGTGAGCTTCTCCCCCTTGACTCAAGTCTCATGTGTAGAGGAGAGCAGTCAGTCACGTTCAGGAACCAAGTCTGGGTTCCAACTCACGCTCCTTTAAAAAAGTACATGCACACACACACACACACATACACACACACACACACACACACACATACATGTTGTTCACCTGTGTCTAGATGTGTGTACCTTGTGAGTATGGAGAGGCCAGAGGAGAATGTCAGCTCTTCTCGTGTCCTCTACTATTGCTTTCTGTCCTGTTCTCCTGAGGAAAAGTCTCTCATGGAACCCAAAGCTTGCCAGCTTTTGGCAAGGCTGGTAACCAGCAAGTCTCAGTGATCATCTTGATTCTTCCCACCCCACAGTCCTGGGGTTACAGAGATGAGTGGCCATGCCGCGATTTCTATATGGGTGCTGGGAGTCTGAACTGAGTCTTCAAGCTTGCACAAGCGTTCTTATCCCTCCCCCAATGCTCCTCGTCCCTTCTGCACCATAATAAATCAAGTAAGGAAAATGATGTGACTTGTGGCCATATCACAGAATCTGATCTAATTCATGTGTGAAGTTGGTTCTCATACCCTTAGTGCCTGTGAGTATGCTGAGCTCAGAGAAGGGTCCCAGGGAATGAGTGAGGTTTGCTGTGACAGTTATTCTCCTTTGGAGATGTTCTGAAGTCTTACCTTGGCACCTGTGAATATGAATGGGATCTTATTTGAAAATAGGGTCTTGACAGATGTAACTAACCAAAAATACAAACAAATGTAATGCATTAGAGTGGTGAATCCAGTGGCTTTGCCAGATGAGGGAAATTTTCAGACAGGGGATAACATCAAGGATAATGTGGAGGTGTCAGAAAGAAGGGCAAAGCATCTTCTCTCAGTACCGTCAGAGAAAACATGGCTTGCAGAGCCCTTGGGTTTGGATTTTTAGCTTCCCACACTATAAAAGAATAATCTCTGTTGTTTTAAGCTGTCAAGCTTGTGATTGTTAAGGCATCCTCGAGAACCCAATGCAGGGATGAGACATGCTGGGTTTATCGCAGGCTGTCCTTCTGGGTGTTGCATCTCACTTGGCTAGGTCTCTTCCCCAGGCTGAGAAAATGCACCTTGGCAATCAAAATTTGTGGGCTCTCAGCATAATTTTTAGAAAATATTTAATCACGGCTTTCTAAAAAAAAAATGTATTTCAGAATTATCTTTTTTTCTTTCCCTTTTAAAGGCATGACAAGTGTTGGCTGAAATAAATTAGTAGTCTTCTCTAGAAAAGCAATGGGGGATGCAAACTAATGTGTAAAAGAATCATTTTATAATGTGACAATAGAAAAGAGCACCTAGATCTTTAGGGAGAAAGAAAATAATGTATTTGGAAAATATTTTGCGTACTTATTATTTCCTGCAATGAGGCTGAAGGGTGGGATGGCTCAGATAGACATCTCACAGCAGCTGTAAGAGCTAGATGCACCTGGATTTCTTTTCTTCTATGTAAGTTCATTTTTATCTCCTTATATTAGCAGTGGGTGTTGAGTATAAATACATGGAAGTAACTGTTGGAGAATGAGTGAAAACACTAAAGAAAAGCAGGTAATAGTTAAACTAATGGGATACATGGGGTTATCTTTGGTTTAATAGTCTGTGTGGATTCAGTTACCAAGGCCAGCCAGAGCTTGACAATACTAAATGAAAAGGATCTAGAAACAAAGGACTTGTAGATTCAAATGGCACACTGTTCTGAGTGGTGCGATGAGGGGCAGCAGCTTCCTTCTTTGTTTTTGGCGCCATCTTGGTGAAAAGGAGAACTGTCATTTTAAATTCTACTTCCTGCCTTAATGTTTCTTCTGGTCCTTCTTGTTTCATTCTCCTTCATTCCTCAGAGTACCTGTCAGTCATCCTCTAACATAATGATATAATTTACTTCCTATTTTTACCATTTATTGAAAAGTTTCTGGCTCAAGATCTCTCAAGGATGTTTTTAAACAAAGGTTGATCCTTGTTATTGACAGTGATGATGACTTTTTAAAATTCTTTTAACTTGGATTTGTTTTTCAAAGGTCGAACTTTCCATAATCTTTTAAATATTATCATTATTATTGTTGTTGTCATTAGGATGGACAAGGTGGTTCAGTAGTATTTATTGCATTCATTATATGCAGCATCTAATTTTCGTCAGACATTTAAGCATTGTATAGTTACTTCCAAATGTATTTAACTCACTTGTATTATTAAAGTGTATCCTTCTAATAATCTCCTTTGCTCCTCAAACTTCAAGGGAAAAAACACAAGAGTACACACACAGAATAAATTGTCTGATCTCTGACTTTTTTTTTTTTTCCAGAAATGAAATCTCAAGCCAGACACCAGGGATATACAGTTAAAAATAAACCACATTATGCTTATAGGCCTTAAGAAAACAAACCAACTTTTTGTCAAGTTTTAATGGTTTTGCTAATTGTTTCAAGATGCTGAATGTTTCTTTCTTTCTTTCTTTCTTTCTTTCTTTCTTTCTTTCTTTCTTTATCATATAATCCCTTTACTTTAATTTTTTAACACATTTTTATTGAAAAATAAAGTAATTCATATTACATCTCATTTCTATCCCATCCCATGATCCTCCCATTCCTCCCTCCCTCCCACTTTCACCCCAACCCCGCTTCCCTATGACTGTGACTGAGGGGGACCTCCTCCCCCTGCATATGGTGCTAGGGTATCAAGTCTCTTCTTGGTAGTCCGCTTTCCTTCCTCCGAGTGCCATTGGGCCTCCCCAACAAGGGGACATGGCCAAATATGGGGCACCAGAGATCCTGTGAAAGTCAGTTCCCAGTCTCCACTTAAACTGTGGAGAATGTTTCTAATCCCTTGGCTAGATCTGGGTAGGGGTTCTGATGGATGACTGCTGAACGTTTTATCCTTGGATGGTGCCTTAGATCAAGCAGAACCCCTGGGCTCAGATCCACCCATCATAATGTTCCTCTTGTAGGTTTCTAGGACCCTCTGGATCCACCTACTTCCCTATCCCCTTTATTTTTCTCACCTAGAGTCTCAATAGGATGTTCTCACCTCTATCCCAATTTCCTGGTAGGTGAAGACTTTCATGGGAGCTGCCCCTTGGGCTAATGTCCAGTTATAAGTGAGTATATACCATTTGAGTCTCTCTGCTTCTGGGTTATCTCACTCATTATGATCATTTCTAGTTCAATTCATTTGTTCACAAATTTCAAGAATTCCTTGTTTTTAATAGCTGAGTAGTATTCCATAGTGTAAATGTACCACAGTTTCTTTATCCATTCTTCTACTGAGGGACACTTAGGCTGTTTCCAGGTTCTGGCTATTATGAATAAGGCTGCTATGAACATGGTTGAGCAAATTTTCCTGTTGTGTGCTGGAGCATCTTCTGGCTATATTTCAAGGAGTTTTTCTTTAGGGACTTAAAGTTTTTTTTCAAACAAGTCTTTCATTTGCTTGGTTAGAGTAACTCCTAAATATTTTATATTGCTTGTGGCTAACGTGAAGGGTGTAGATTTCCTAATTTCTTCCTCTGTATGTTTGACATTTGTATATAGGAAGGCTACTGATTTTTTTGAGTTAATTTTGTAACCAGCCAGTTTACTGAACATGCTTATCAACTGAAGGAGTTCTCTGGTGGAATTTTGGGGGTCATTTATGTACACTATCATATCATCTGCAAATAGGGATAGTTTGACTTCTTCCTTTCCCATTTGGATCCCCTTGATCTCCTTGTGTTGTCTTATTGCTCTGGCTAGGACTTCAATAACTATATTTAAGAGATATGGAGAAAGTGAGCAGCCTTGTCTGGTCCCTGATTTTAGAGGAATTTCCTTGAGTATCTCTCCATTTAATTTGATGTTGGCTATTGCTTGCTGTATATAGCCTTTATTATGTTTAGGAATGTGCCTTGTATTCCCGATCTCTCCAACACTTTAAACATGAATGGGTGTTGGATTTTATCAAATGCTTTTTCTGCATCTAAGGAGATGATCATGTGGTTTTTTTTCTTTAGTTTGTTTATATGGTGGATTACATTGATGGATTTCCATATATTAAACCATCCTTGCATGCCTGGAATGAAGCCTACCTGGTCATGATGAATGATATCTTTGATATGTTCTTGTATTTGTTTTTGCGAGTATTTTATTGAGTATCTTTGCGTCTATGTTCATAAGAGAAATTGGTCTGACGGTCTCTTTTTTTGTTGGGTCTTTGTGAGGTTTAGGTATCAACGTGACTGTAGCCTCATAGAAAGAATTTGGTAATGTTCCATCCAATTCTATCTTTTGGAGTAGCTTGAAGAGTATCAGTATTAGCTCCTCTTTGAAGGTCTGATAGAATTCTACACTGGAACCATCTGGCCCTGGGCTTTTTTTGGTTGGGAGACTATCAATGACTACTTCTATTTCTATAGGAGAAATAGGCCTGTTTAATTTGTTTATCTGGTCTTGATTCAATTTTGGCAAGTGGAATCAATCAAGAAAAATGTCCATTTCTCTTAGATTTTCAAATTTTTGTGGCATTATATGGCCTTTTAAAGTAGGATCTTATGATTCTTTGTATTTCTTTGGTATCTGTTGTTATGACTCCCTTTTCATTTCTGATTTTGTTGATTTGGATACTGTCCCTCTGCCTTTTAGTTAGTTTGGCTAACGGTTTGTCTATTTTGTTGATTTTCTCAAAAAACCAGCTCCTGGTTTTGTTGATTCTTTGAATTGTTCTTTTTGTTTCTAATTTATTGATTTCAGCCCTGAGTTTGATTATTTCCAGACATCTATTCCTCTTGGGTGATTGATTCTGCTTCTTTCTTTTCTAGGGCTTCCAGTTGTGTTGTTAAGTTGCTTATGTGGGATGTTTCCAATTTCCTTTTAAAGGCACTTAGTGCTATGAATTTTCCTCTTAGCATTGCTTTCAATGTGTCGCACAAATTTGGGTATGTTGTTCCATCATTTTCATTGAATTTCAGGAAGTCTTTTATTTCTTCCTTTATTTCTTCTATGACCCACGTGTCATAATAGAAAGTTGTTTAGTTTCCATGTGTGAGTAGCTTTTTGTTATTTCTGTTGTTGTTGAAGTCCAGCCTTAGACCATGATGATCTGATAGGATACAAGGTATTATTTCAATATTCTTGTATCTGTTGAGGCTTGCTTTGTGACCTACTGTGTGATCAATTTTGGAGAAAGTTCCATGGGGTGCTGAGAAGAAAGTATAGTCTTTTGTGTTTGGGTGGAAAGTTCTGTACACATCTGTTAGATCCATTTGATTCATGGCGTTGGTTAGTTTCTGTTTCAAAGACCTATCCTTCAGTGAAAGTGGAGTGGTGAAGTCTCCCACTATTGATGTCTTGGAATCAATGAGTGGTTTAAGCTTTGTTAATAGTTCTTTTACAAATGTGGGTGCCCTTGTATTTGGAGCATAGATGTTCAGAATTGTGATGTCATCTTGGTTGATTTTACCCTTGATGAGTAGGAAGTGTCCTTCCTTGTCTCTTTTGATTAATTTTGGTTGAAAGTCTATTTTGTTGGATATTAGGATGGCTACACCTGCTTGCTTCCTGTGACCATTAGCTTGGAATATTTTTTCCCAGCCTTTTACCCTGAGGTAAAATCCTGAATTGTTTCAAGATGCTGGATGTTTCAAAGTAGACTGAAAAAAAAATCCCTACACAATAGTAAAACCTATTAGCTGGTACTTCCCTATTGAGTTTTTACTTTAAAATATATAAAATGTAGAACCTCCCAGTAAGGCATTCACACAATGGCATAGTTAAATCCAGAAAGGGGAAAATGGGTATACTGCTGACTCATGCCAGCTTAGCTGAGGCAGGTCTGAGAAGAAGTATCTTACTAGCTCTGCTCTCTCCTTATTTCTATACAGTGCCATAAACTCAATTCAAGAAGAATCCTGGAAGCATACAGAAGAAACTGTGAGGACTTAGTTTTCTCAGAGAAGGGATTCTGTGGGTGGCAGGAGAAAGACTTGTTTCGTCATTACATATCTCTATGCACTGTTGGACTTTTACCTTAGGCGTATGTTATAGTGGAAAATAAAACAACGGAGGCTGAAAGCTTGGTTTAACCAGCCTCCCAAGTCCATCACAGGTATGGACTTGGATGAGTCAGGATTCCTTAGCAGTGAGAACTCAAAGGAGTCTGTACAGGGAGAGGTGGGCACAACGCACAGCGGTGGCGGGGGTGGGGGGGAGGGAGGAGGGGAAGGGAGGGAGTAGTTCACAGCACTGAAGGGGGAGCCAAGCTTCAAGAGCAGGTCTCAGAACTGACAGTTAGGAAGACCTTTCTCCAGCTTCCAGCATCAGCCCTTTGCACGTGGAGCTGTCACCTGCTACTTACCCTGCATTTGTAGTCCTAGCTGATGACCCCTAAAGGGGGGGGGGCAAGAAAAGGATTATCTTCATAAGTCTCCACTTCAAGTGCCAACAGGGGATCTAAATTAACGTTGCTTGTAGTCACATGCTGTTCTACTTCAAACCTTGCCAGTCCTAGACCATCTGCTCCTGTGTCTCTGTATTTTTCTCTGTCTCTGTCTCCCTGCCCACTGCCCCTCTGCAGGCCACCACTGTGCACATGTGCATGCAGGGCCTTGGGCATGCCAGGCAAGCCTTCTACCATTGATCTGTACCCCAAGCCTATTCTAACTTTTATTTTAATAGTGACATGTATGAAACTCAAACCCCTTTACCTCTCTCCACTGAAGAAAATAGATCAGGAAGGGCTTTATTAACTATAAATATGTTAATTACTCTTTAGATTAAAGAGAGGGCAAGGCACAAAAACCTGGCATACGAATCTGTACAATGTCAGGACTGTGCCACTCAAGGCTGTTGTTTCAACAAAGAACTCAACATCTCAGTGTTAAGATTCTCAATTATAGGTATGACTTTTGTAAAGAAACAGCATCTTTAAGTATATTAAAACTTTACAATGATCTATAGTAAGAGTTGGATAATTTTTTTGTGTGTGTAGGGAGAGAGACAGTTAATATTTTATCATCTACCACACCCGCCATAGCTAATACATAATGAATGTGATCTCGCGTAACACCTTTCGGTGCTGCGGTAGAATGGGTTTGATACAATGACCACAGTTTTCAGACATATGAATAATTAGCATGTTTCCTTAGACAGGGGCCACAATAAACACAGAGTCTCAATTTACCTGTATCAAAGCGTTTGAAAAGATTATTAAAATCTGAGGCGAGTTCGCAATGTATTTTTTTTTTTTAAACACGATGACAAATGATTGCTAGTAGTAGGTCACCAAATGAATAACTCAACAGAAAAAGGCACCGAATACACCACTGTTTTCTTCAGGAATAAAGTAATGTTTTTTAAGGAATACATTGTTTGAAAGAAACACAGAGACATCATAAGGGCGTCAGCGTAGTTGTCTCTAGCGCTACGTTGCTTAATAGTAAGATTGGTTGTGCTATCTGCAGACCGAATGCACTTAGGAAAATATTTCTCTGATGTTGTAATTTCTATATATAGTGTCTAATGTGTCTATTTATCTAATGTATGCATTATAGTATATAATGTATAAACTCCAGAGTATTTTTAGTGGATTTTGTTTAAATCTGCCCATGGAAAAATATAAATATGCAATCCCTTCTAATTTATTTGCAAGGATAATTTTTGGCATTACAATGATGGAAATTTATTAGCTCAACTTCAATAAATGCTCTATGTAAATGGAGGATAAAAGTTTTTAAGTTGTATTATTATTGAGCAAATTTAGCTAAGTGAGCCGTTTCCTTGGTATCACTAGAACCTCCACAGGCACAGGAAGCTCATCAATGCGGCCGGCCATGCGCTGAGTGCTCTCATCACTCCACAGCCCCTGGGAAGGTCTGAGACTCGGGCCTCCCACGGGCAGAGAGCAGGGCTGCTAGGATTCTGCTCCAGTCTGCCTAGCAACCCGTGATGCCATTGCCTAACTGCCACTGGGCGTGGCCGTACCCAGGACTATATAAAACGACAAACCGACTTCACCCCTCTTTCTTATTCTCTTCCTTCCTCTTCCTCTTTTCCTCTCTTGCTATCTCTATCTACCTATTTCTCTGTCCTTCTATTTCTCTCTAGGGCACCCCCTTTTCTCCCCAGGTTCATATAATAAACATCTCCCTATAATATCCGTTGTGTGGTGCATATTTCACATCTCATACTTCAATTGTATTTAAGAAGGGCTCCACAAGCGGGCAGAGTGGGCAGGTGAGGCCCTGAGTGGGCGAATGCCTCCCTGCACGGAGTTTGGAGCAGACTCATAGCCAGCACAGAGTGGGTTCATTAGACCCTCCAGGCGAGCTCTTCCTCTGCCATGGTGACCACTAGGTGTGTACACGAACAGACTGTCAAATGGCTGTGATGCGACACAAACTAATATTCTTCATTTTCATTTCTTGTCTTTAAGTTATTTTTAAGTTAGTGTACATCTTTATTATGGCATTTTCATAGCTAAGTGTCATTACGCTTTGCTCTAACTTATCCCTTTATCCACTGCCTTTCTTGTTTCTCCCTCCTACCTCTTGTTCATACCACCCCCACCCTTCTGCTTTCATGTCATATTTTTTCCACTAACCTCCTTTCCTCTTCTTAGCATCACTTCCTTTTTCCCATTAAGCCAAGATTCTAAAAGCAGTAGCGAAATATATCTAAACACATAGTTTACTGGATTTTTATTGCTCTAGAATCAGTAACACAAAGATCTTGCTATTTAAACATTTTTGTGTGAGTTTTAAATTAGCTAACTAACACATGTATATTATATAAATAGTAAGTAAGTAAATAAATAAATAATCACAGATTGGAATCTGCATGCTGCCTCTTTAAGAGTCACAGTGATACATGCCTGGATGCTCTGGACCTCCGTGGTGGGGAGGCAGTGTGCACAGTGGAACACTGCTTGGCTGGACATGAATTCTAGTTACTTCCACTTAGAGTCAGTCCTCAGTCTTTGAGATGGCATGTCAAGATGAGTTTTAGAGATTGTTTCCTGTCCAAAGCCACTTGGGAAAAGGTGGTTGTGTTTCCTTTATTTTTCCCCCTTTCCAGCTGACCCATTTCCCAAGAAGCTTTGGGAGCAGTTTAAGCATTGTGTTTGTATGGGCTTCCTCTTCAACTCCAAAATTAGGCAGTAGTGTCCCAGGCTCTGAATAGTATTTAAGGAGATTTCTGTGTCATTTGTTGAACAAAAGAAAAATAAGCAACACAGATCCCTTCTTAAAATATTTTATTAACTCTGATTCAGTCGAAGTATTGGCAGGAGAATATGGAAAGGACAAATTCAGAAAACTTTCAAGCCACGGTTACAATAATATTACAGTGAACTGGTTGTTATTTGAAGATAATCTAAGTATAATTATAGTTCTGGGTGGACCTAAAAGGATTTCCCTTTTCAGTGAGTCTGGCAGTGAGTGAGGCCAGAGCAAGTCCATACATCCTGGGGACTTCAGAAGGCAGCTGGCGCTGTCTCATCCTGTTCCTTGTTGGAGCACAGACAATTGAACTCTATGCTGTCTAATCTATACCCAGAGAGTGCAGAGGACATGCCTTCTCAGACCTCTCCTGCTCCTGGGAGGCCACTGATGCAAGTGGTACATTATTCTAGGTGTACAGTCATTGATCATTGTGCAGATGAGAAAACAGAATCCCCAACACTGGCGATGGAGCCAGCCATGGCTGATTGTAAAGTGTCCCTGTCTTCCTCAGTGTCCTACGCTTCACTTGTGGGGCCCGGCCCTTGACAGGGATATTTTTGGAGCAAGTTTCTTCCTTCTTGACCTTGAAAACATGTTATATCAGCAGATGCCAATTCTGCTTATTCCAAATGACACCGCTGTGTTGTTGCTGCTTTCCCGTGGCTTTGTTGAGACTCCCAGGAGACTCTGAAAACCTCGCTTTTATAATGT
This sequence comes from Acomys russatus, assembly GCF_903995435.1. Lineage (NCBI taxonomy): Eukaryota > Metazoa > Chordata > Mammalia > Rodentia > Muridae > Acomys > Acomys russatus. Next base: position 63,563,838 of record NC_067138.1, on the reverse strand, counting down.
TCTCATTCGGCAATGGATGAAATTAATGCCCAGAAAGATAAAGTAACTCTCCCCAGCTCTGTGTGATAATTAGGGATAGCCATAAATCTGCTTTCTGTGAACTTTTCAACTCCTCACATACTTGCAAAAATGGTCCCAGCATATAAATGTGTGTGGTTCAGTTTGGATTTTCAATGTCTATACTTTAGCACAAGAGTTATAATTTTTCTCTTTAAAAAATTGGCCAACACAGGGTTTCCCACTAAACATCATCGAAACTTTGTGGCTATTTGGGGCAGCAGTTTACAGTGTCTTAATGCTGGGTTGGCTTTGATTTAAAGGACAAGGCATGGGATTCCCAAGAGTTTGGGTGCTTTTCTAATGCTTTTAAAAGAGTGTAGGGACCAGCTATTTTAGGAAGTTTTCTGATCACAAGACAACAACCATCACTTGCCTGTCTCTTCCTGAGTTTGGCTTTCACAAAACTCCTATCAGTTTTGTTTTCCACCTTGCACCTATACCTATAGGTTTGTAGTTTGTACCAGATCCCTATCTCACCATTTCCTTATCATAAATTAGGAGTAGATTTACTAAATACCAGATAGAGGTTTTGCTGTCTTTGTTCCTCTATCAAACAGTAAAAAATATACTGAGTACCTACGGGGAGTTAGGGTTTGTACTCATCTTTGTCCTTGAGGCGTTCTTGGAAATGGAAGAGAAATTGATTGGTGGGATATATGGTACTTGATGGGACATGTTGTATTAGTTTCTTGTCTTGTTCCTTTGACCAAATATCTGACAAGATGCAGCAGCTTATGGAAGGCTTAATTTTGCCTGACACTTTCAGGGGACGCAGGGGAAGGTGGCAGCAGAAAGCAATGAATGCTTGTGCTCAACTTGCTTTTTTTTTTTTTTTTTTTGTCCTTTTTATTCATCTGGGAACCCCAACTCATAAAATAGTATTGCCTACATTCAAAGTAGGGGTTCCCACCTCCATTTACTTAATCTAGCTAACCCCTCACAGACACACCCAGAAATGTGTTTCTTTGGTGATTCGAAGTACCATCAAAACAATAGTCAAGATGAACCGTCTTATAAATCAGGACTCTGTCATAAGAAGTATGTGGGCTCAAGGACACTTCTGTTTGCCCAATGGAGAGCAATAGATACAGCGGAGAAGCTAACATTTGATCTAAGTATTAAAGTACAAATAGAAATCCCATAGGTAAGGGTGTGGGGAAGGCTATTCTAAGGGAAAAGTGATTCCAAGGTAGAGACAAATAGATCCCAATTGAGTGGTTAGTTCTTAAACACACACACACACACACACACACACACACACAACAAAACTTAAACCTATTTTATCAACTACTCTGTGCATATGATGTGTGTGCAGAGGGGGATGCATGATGCAGTATGCATGTATGGAGGTCAGAGGACAACAGTGGAGTTGGTTCTCTCTTTCATTTTTATGTGGGTCCTGGGCATTGAACTTAGATGTCAGGCTTGTATGGCTAGCACCTTTGCCTGCTTAGCCCTTTTGCCAGCCCCAGGTCCCAAATTTTTTATGTAAATGTGAATGACTATTTCAATACGTTTGTTCTCTGAAGTTGGGTTCAAAGCTTTAATCATCTATTTAAGACTACTTTTTGAGTCAGGGTCTCTCTGCATAGCCCTGGCTGTCCTGGAACTCTGTAAGTAGACTGGGCTGACCTTGATTTCATGGAGATCTGCCTGAATCTGCCCTTCAAGTGCTGGGATTAAAGGCATATGCCACCATGACCTACAGGAAAACCATCAAGGGTGGCGGATCTGGACCCAGGGCGGTCTGCACAAAATGCTGTACCAACCAAGGACAATGCATGCAGTAAACCTAGATCCCCTATTCAGATCTAGCCAATGGACAGCACATTCTCCACAGCTGTGTGGAGAGTGGGGACTGACTCTGACATGAACTCTGGTGCCCTGTATTTGACCACTTCTCCTTGGTGGGGAGGCCCGGTGATACACAGAAAAAGGGGAAGCAGGCTACCAAGATGGGACATGATAGGCTGTGATCATATGGTGAGGAAGGAGGTCTGCTTCTGTCACAGGTCTATGGGAATGGAATAGGGTGAAAGAGGGAGGGAGGGGGGAACAGGAAGACACAAGTGAGGGGATAACAATCGGGATGTAATCTGAATAATAAAATTTAATAATAAAGAGAAGAATTATTTTTAGTGGCTGAATTTTAACTATGGCTTAGTTTTTCCAAACATCACTTACTTGTTGTCCAGAATATGTTCTTAACTGTGCTGGGTTCTTTAACTATTTAATGTTCACAGGCATTCTGGGATAGAGCTACCAGGAGATGGAGCCTTGAGAGTTTAACTACTTTGCCAAGGCCACAGAGCTAGCAGGATACCAAGCAGGCTTTTAGTTCTTCAAACACACACTTACTAAATAATTAAAAAAAAAACAAAAAACAAAAAACAACTAAAGTCATGGGTCTCTGGTACAACTTATGAAACAAATATTCAAAGTACACTAAAATAACTTTAAAGTATCACATAAGAGATTTTTTTTTCCAAGACAGGGTTTCTCTGTGTAGCCTTGGCTGTCCTGAACTCACTTTGTAGACCAGGCTGGTCTCGAACTCACAGTGATACACCTGCCTCTGCCTCCAGAGTACTGGGATTAAAGGCATGTGCCACCACTCCCAACACACATGAGAGAATTTAAAAGCAGCTTTTTTGCTCATCTATCCCAAGGCCTTCGAGCTCATAGACCAAAAAAAGTCACCTCAAGAGATGAGATGACTTGCCTCTGACACAGCCAGTTAGGACAACAGCTGATGCTAACCTTCACCTTAGACACTGCTCTGCCCCCTCCACACCACATGCCAACTATGCATCAGCGAAATTAGAAAGAATGAGAAATAGTGATTGCTTAAAAGCCCCACAAGGTACTCAAGTTCACTGAACTCCAGAGCAGAACTGGCTGGGGTCCACGCTCTTTACTTTGACTTATAGAAAACAAGATATGGGAGTGACATTATTTTCTTTGAGACCTTGTAAAGAACTATCTTAAACATATTAACTGCCTCTCTGTCGTCATATTTCCCCCAACACATCAACCTCTACAAAGTACCTTTTTTGAGTTTGTCCTTGTAGCGCGTGAGGACATTCGGGAGAGGTGTAGGAGGGGCAGGGTTCAGTTTATTTACAGGTGAGGACCCGGGCTCTGGGAAGCGAAAGGAGAGATTCCGTTTACATAGCTCTATTCAGAGATGAGATGAGAGCCCGCTGACATGATAGTCAACAACGTCTCCCGGATGCCTGTAACACAGAGGCAAAACCAGATATGTTCTCAAGGAGCTACTGGGCAGGAGGGTGGAGGTTTCCAGAAGAAGCAAATCACCAGCTCTCTGTTGGAAAGCCCATGAGCTGGCTTCTAAATGTGGAGGAAGGTATGGGTGTGGTAATAAGAGGAGCTGGGGAACACGAATAATGATGCTGTGTGCGAGCTTCTGCTTCATATTCAGACGTGGCAGATGGCTCGCCCATCCCTGCATTCAAAGGGTGGTCTGGTCCCCGGAAAGCAGAAAGGACCCAAGTAACTTGACTTCCCTCTTTTGCATCTGAAAGTTTCCCATGATGCTCCTGGATTCCTTCAATACTCCCCAAGCCCGGGCTCCTTTGCTTCGGCTTTTCTAGTTATCTGCCGGCGTCATAACTGGGGGCTTCTACTTTCCATGCTGTTTTCTGTGACGTTGCTCTTCCGTGCATATATTAACACGTCTAGATTCTGTTTTCTGCCATCATCACTGTACCCTATCTACAGTCTCCTCAGTCAACCCTATACATTTAACCACTCAGGTGCCTCTGAGCTGCAACCCCCCTTCCAGCCCTGTGCCCTCAAAGCACCCAAATCACCTGGCTTCATTTGCCTGAGACCCTGACAGGCAGAAGGAGCTTAGAATGGACATGGAGTGGGACACAATCTACTGTACGTTTTCTCATGGTCTTCTGAGTCTTCCAAGCTAGTAGCATAGTGTGAGGGGTATAAAAGTCCTCATTGTGCAGAAATAAATGAAGAGTAGAAGATAATGGCAAGACTAAGGTAAATACGTAGAATCATTTCAGCAATAGGCCAATGATAGCTCTCACAAACAGACACATACTCCTCCTCGTCCCCTTTTTTGTCCTTTTTTCTTTCTTTCTTTTTCTCTTTTTCTTCTTCTTCTTCTTCTTCTTCTTCTTCTTCTTCTTCTTCTTCTTCTTCTTCTTCTTCTTCTTCTTCTTTGTAAACAGTGCTAGAGACTGAACCAGGAGCCTTGCAGATGCTAAGCAAATGCTGTACCACTGAATTATAAATTCTAGCTTAAGAATTTTCTGAGGTAGGATCTCACAAAGTTCCTAAGGCTGGCCTCAGTACTGCAATGCTCCTGCATCAGCCACTGACGATGAATTATGAGCATTTGTCCTGTGCCTGGCTGCAGAGGCCTTCACCATCAAAGCTGACAGTTCCAGTTGGGGACAGAGGGGCTCTGATACGGAAGAGAACCCACTGGCACATATGATGGGCTTTATTTCATTAGAGCTTCAGTTTGTGTGTGCTTATGTCTGACATAGACTAAGAAGTGAGGGCACAAATATATTAAGTGATGTATTTAAAATTGTGTGGTAACCATCAATACACCCAAGATCTGGATTGAGACTATCTGATTCTAGTAGTTTTTGTTCCTATCCACTGGCATAGAAAGTACCATAATTTGTAGCTTCGGATTGAGCATTGTGAATGGGTTGCCTTAATTTAGGGAAAAACTCTTCCCAAATAAACACTGGACTCATCCCCCTCGACATATTTCTAAGCAAAATACAAAAGTGCCACATTGCTTCTCAACAGTTCAAGGACAACTCAAAGCAAAGCTTAAGCATATGTGTATGACCACAAAAACATCCATCTTGAGCCATGTAAAGGTCATAATGTCTGACATTCAAGCACGAATCAGGACTGCATTGCCTAGGGTATGTATGTATAGCATGCCTTCAAACACAGAACAATGAACCGAAAGCTACAAGTATCTAAAATGAGGCTCAGAGAGAAAAAAGTTGGAAAACAAGCAAATACATGGTAAATGAACCATAGAATAATATCTAAGCACATATAATCGAAGTTCCCCAAAGAAAGGGTATGCCTGGGCATGAAAAATGAAAAAATACTGGAAGAAATAGTTACAGAAAAATTTCCAAGATTATAGAAATTTAATAAGTCTCCAATTCCAAGAATACTAGTGTATGTGAAGAAAAGTATGCCAATAGATAACACAATGAAAATTATTTAAAATCTCTAGCAAAGAGAACATCTTAACAGCCAAAAGAAAAGACAGAATGTATAGAAAAGAGCAAAGGATGAAAAGTGGTGAGCCGACAGGAAGTGATACCATCAGAAAGGACACCATCTCTAAAGTCATATAGGAAGTATTAACATAGAAAATATGTTCTAGAGAAAGTATCTTCCAAAAGCAAAATTTCTATGCTTTTAATGAAACACACACACACACACACACACGTATGTGCACATGACTGCAGTTGCCCACAGTAGCCAGAAGGGGGTACCAGACCCCTTGGAGCTGGAGTTATAGGCGTTTGTGAGTGGTGGGTGCTAGGAACATATATCTGGTCCTCTTCAAGATCAGTATGTGCTCTTTAGAAAGGTTTTAAAAGACTCACGAGGCTGAAAGACCTGTAACATAATAGATGACCAAAACGCTCTTCAAGTAATAAATGGTCATGATATGAACATGGGTCTGTCAGTAGGTCCCACATATTTGGGTTCAATCTAGTATGCATCAAAGGCATTCTGAAACAAATTGCATCTGTCCTGAACACAGTAGACTTTTCCCCTTACAACACTATATAACAATACAACTATTTGCATGACATTAACATGGTATTATGTGTTATATGCAATCTGAAGATGGTTTCAAGCATATGGGAGGATGGGTGAGGAGTCCAGTTATTTTTGCTCTTCATTTTATCTAAGCATTTTCTTAGTCATAGTGTAATGTGGGCCCAGTACAGTGCTCTCTGTAGTCCCCTTGGCTGCTTCTGTTGCTTTTCCTCTTCCTCTTCTTCCTTTTTTGGTTTTTTGAGACTGGATTCATCTCATAATCCTGGCTGTCCTGGACTCACTTTGTAGATGAGGCTGGCCTTGAACTCGCCGAAATTCCCCTGCCTCTGCCTCCAGAGTGCTGGGATTAAAGGTGTGTGCCACTGCATTCCCCTCAGCTTCTTGAGGCTATCTGAGTGCTCAGTTTTCCAGGAGAAAGCGGGAAAGGACCATAAATATAATATCTGTCTTCCTTCGACACTGGCGTGGTCTTGAACATGCTTCAGAATTAACTTAATGTTTTTAGGTCCAAGGTAAAATTTTTTAACCTAGTTTACAGGGCCGATCAATAGACAGACGAGAAGAACTTAGTAAGTGCTTATTATCTTGTACTTGTAAAATCAGCACAAATACAAAAACATCCAAGTAAGAGAAATCAAAGACTTCCCTTTGCTCGTTCATGCAGTTCATCTCTCAGCAAGTCTGTTTCCTCTCACTTCTTACATTCCAGCCTCACTCACAGGCTCACACCATATGCTTTCTTGAGTTGCCTACACAAATGTGATGTTTATTTCTTAACCGTTTTTTTCTTTCTTTCCCACTTTTAGCACAAACACCTACCTGTACACATTTACACATACACAGATCTAAGTCTTCAAGATTCCGCTTTAAAATTTTCTTTCTCAGCTGAGCAGTGGTGGCACACGCCTTTAATCCCAGCACATGGGAGACAGAGGCAGGTGGATTGCTGTGAGTTCGAGGCCAGCCTGGTCTACAAAGTGAGTCCAGGAAGCCAAGGCTACACAGAGAGACCTTGTCTCAGAAAACTTAAAAAAAAATTTCTTTCTCTAGGAAGCTTTTCCCATCACTTTAGAGTTGATATTCTCTCTGTAGAGTTTCCATTATTTATGTCTGTACAATTTACGATTATCCAACTTAAACTATTTATAAAATTAACACACTGTTATACTCAATAGTCTGTCTTCCCTATTACACTGAAGTACTGTGACTCAATAAATTATTTTAAGATAAATCAATAAAAACTTCTGAGATTATAAAATAACAACCTCCCATGTCTAGGAGGATATCCCAGTTGGACAAAGATAAAGGGGAGGAGCGGGGTCTCCATAGGGTCAGAATTCTCAGGTAGAGGTCATGGTGTATGTGAGGGGACATCTATCCACTGACTCAGTCCCTTCAGGAAACTGGAAAAAGAGACTGTCATCTGTACATGTCTTATATAGATAAGGCCACCTACCTGTCCTTAAGGGAGCTGTTAACATGTGCTTTTCTGGTCTGGAGTTCATCTGAAGAAGCTGGGACTCATATTTTCCCACTCCTCTGAAGATCTCAGAGTGGAATGGCATCTGTGAGACTTGCAGAAGACACTGAACCAACTCCAGCAGTTTCATAATAGCATTCACTACAACATCAGGAAAGCATCTGTGGCCATGGAAGTAGATACAGGAAGGAAAGAGCTTCCGTAAGTGATGGTTCATCTTAGTGGTCAGCTTGATTGGATGGAGCAATGTCTGCTTGGAAGAACAGTTCTATCCCTTGGATGGGGTCGGGAGAATCTAACAGGCTGGGTGAGATCCTGAGTGGAATAGAAGCTTAGTAGTGTAGTCTGGCTGTCCATTTTATTGTCTATCTGCTTACCTTCCTGCCCCCACTTGTCTTCTTGTTCTGAGCTCTATCTTTCTCAAAGCCCAATTAGTTATGCTCATTACCTTTTCATTTGAATCAAAAGAGCCATTTCTATAGAAAGAACACTGAGAAAATGTAAGGGGCAATTTTAGAAAGATGGAGCTCAGAAGGTGAGATTGTGTCTTAGAATACCACGGTTGCAGACTCAGGTGGTACGCTGCCATCACCGAAGGAGTGGCACTTCCCTGAGTCTGTAATTTCTTTGTCTATTATTCTCTCACTTCCTTGCTCTGTAGTTTATCAAGATCACAAGAATTCCAGGTGTGGTTACCTTCCTCCTGATCCTATTCCATCTCCTTGGTCTCTGTGGTAGGACATTTTAAGCAAAGTGAAAGGCTTTGAAAGTTATGGCTGAAGCATGATGTTTTTGAAAAAACAATGAGGAAAACCTGAACCTCATTTTCCAAGAATTGCACTGTTATTGCTTATTTTATTCTTACACCCTTTCTTATGCTTGGTTTACTTAAAAACTACAAAGACATTTCCCAGAATATGCTATATTCTTACAGAAAATACCTTCGCTAGGAGCTTGCAGGTTGTACCAGTAATAGCCAGCATACTCTCCTGAACTTTGGACCCATGGCAGCCCCATGAAGTAGGATGTGTGCTTACAGAAAGACCACATCTACACCTTGGATGTATGCTTATTTACAGGCAGAGAAGCAACATTATTTCAGTGTATTCTTTTCTTGTGCGGCCTAAAGTACCAGAGATGGCACCTGTGCCTCTAATTACACAAAATTTGCACTTCTTCCTCCAAATATTGATTTTGTTTGTAGCATTAAGGACAATAAGCTATAGCAGTGGGTGTGTTGAGCTTGGAACCCAGAAGCCTGGAGTTCAAATCTGAGCCCTTATTGTATTGTTGAGCAAGTCATTTAAAGACGAGGAAGAAACGAGTAGGGCCATGTGCCCCTTAGAGAGCCATCTGTTATCTGATCTAATTCTCTTCCATCGGATGAGCATTGGCATTTGCGTCTTGCTTCAGTTATAAAAACTAACTCAGAATGATGGCAAATTTGTTTTTCCTGCAGAACAGAATTGTAATTGGAAGGGTTTCTGTCTACCTCAAACCTACTATAGTGACTGTGATTAGTTTTTAGTTATATACAAAAAAGCTTTGTATATAAGTTTTTTTTTTTTAATTAAAAAAAAAACAGTTTTGAGAGGGGGAAAAATGAAGTTTGTGTGCTACTAGAAAGGAAGCAGACAAAGTTGTATAAGGAACACAGTCAGGGACTCAGAATCCTAGTTCAAGAACTATGGTGTTTGAAAGCAATTGAGCTGCACCTGATCAGCAGGGAAGAACATTTGGTACCCTGAGGTAAAATCCACTTCTGGAGAATGGTCAGCAATGATGCTCTGGGTTTACATTGGTATCTCACGTCTGCCCATTCACTACCCTGACCTTAGCCCCAGGACACTGACCTGTACAGGTGAGTGTAATATTGCCATAGTTTCTGTGCTTTCTTCCTTCTCCTTGATTTTCACATATGAAAGGCAGGATCTTGGAGGAGTGAGTATGGAAAACCTGTATGTCTGTTTACCTGGCTCATTTTCTGCAGCCTTGCCCAGAGCTGCCTCCACCTCTAACTGACCATCGCTATTCCTGCTGAGGTTGCCCTTTCTGTGTGACTCTCTAGGAGGTTCCATCAGCTGCTGCTTCTTTACAGACACAAGGGTAGAGGACTCTCTTTCCTAGGATATTACTTCACTCTCACCAGTCTCCTTTGCTCACCCCTTAAAGAAACAACCCCCTTTATTTGGTCTTCGAATTATTCTAATTTGAAAGCACTAATTTCCTATTGTGACCGTCACTGACCTGTCCAACTGACAGAGAACTCCGGACTCTGTGCCAGCCTGTTTCTTTTGGTGGTAGGGCCATATTCAAGGGAAGTGGCTGGAAGAATGGTTTGGAAAACTTGTGGTATTTTAAAATAATTTTTATTAGCATATACTAGCTATATATATTATATTATATTATATTATATTATATTATATTATATTATATTATATTATATTATATTACATTAGTAGGTACTGTTCTCAATTCATTTTGTGTGTGTATGTGTGAGTGTGAGTGTGAGTGTGTGTGTGTGTGTGTGTGTGAGTGTGAGTGTGAGTGTGTGTGTGTGTGTGTGTGTGAAAGAGAGAGACAGACAGACAGAGAGAGACAGAGAGAGACCTAGTGGGTTTTATTGGGGTTATTTACAGGTTTGTGGTAGAGATTTGCTTACAGGAGTATGGGTATCTTAGTGGTGAAAATCTCCATATAATTTTATTTCCACGAAGCAACCTTCTCCAAGTGTGATGCAGAGAAGAGTGTCATTTTTCTAGCCTTCTGAGAGCAGGGGTATCTACCAGCCATACTGTCAGCATAGGACGCAACGCTATAGCCAAGCCACATTGCTTCAGCTGTATCAGTGTGTGATGGCCCACGCTGCATCCCGCAAAGTCTCCTAAAACTGGCAAGCTTTAAAAGCAGCCATCTTATTTGTTCTCGCTGTTCTGCTGGACTGTTGTATTCTCAGTGAGAAGAAGATTCCTGCTTGTGGTTCACCACTCAGTGGCAGGCAGGCAGATCAGCTGGAGCTGGGGTCATCTAAAGACTGGAGTTGAATGTGAACATGGCCTTCTCATTCTCCACTGAGTTGCTGGTGGCCATCAAATGGGGCAAAGCTGGGGCAGTGGTCCAGTGGTTTGATTTTCTTCTGAGGGGTGTATCTGCATGGGTTTCTTTCACTTTCCCCCAGCATGATGTTCTGCATAGCACAGAAGAGTTGGAAGGTGACTTCCCAGTGAGCCAGATGGGAGCCACACCATCTCCTTAAAATGGCCTTACAAGACGTGCAGCATCATTTTTGCCACTCTCATGGGTTCAGATATGTTGGGTCTTACTTTGAATTAAGGACAGAGAGTGGATATAGATCTGAGGGCTATAGGGAGATCATCTTCTGGGATAACTACTATGAGTCATAAGTGATTGGCATCAGTGGCAGCAGCAACAAGGATTAGAGGTATCTCTTTGCACTGCTAAGGTTTCTACTATCAAAATAATTATATTTCTGGGGGTTCACTATGCCTCCCTTTGCATTTTAATAACTATATGGGTTTTCTACCCCACTTCAGACCATTTAGTTCCTGAATAAAAAAACAGAGAGAGACCTCTTAGATTTAAGTAAGCTTTAAAGTACCATAACTGGGCAGGTATCAACCCTCTAAGCTATTTTGCTATTTCCCAGCTACACACCCCAAGTTACTTGCCATAATTGTTCCTGCCTGGGCTGCTTCTATTCCATCAGGCCAACCCTCATGGCCACATGCTCATGGTCCATACTGCCCCATGACGACTTTCTTCTCTCTGGCTTTCTTTTCTTCTCCTCTCTCCCCTCTTGGTCGCCATCTGACTCCAAGCTCAGGAACTTAAGCTCCACCTACTTCTCTTCTGCCCAGTTACAGGCATCTAGCTATTTTACTAACTTTAAATTGGGTAGTGCAAAGTTTACACAACAAAGACTCTTGTTCTTGAAGATGTCCTGACTGCAACCAGATCTTGAAGTGGGGGGGGGCAGATTAATGCCTAGCACCAGACCAACCCCCAACAATCTGCTGTAGAAGTGGCTGTATCCTGTATCCCTGACAACTAACACACTGACTCTTCATCTTATCCTCACATCTCCAAGGTGAATTCCAGAAAAGCGGCTGGATTGGGAGTATTAAAATATAGGAAAACAAGTGTTACACTTTGGGATATGGCATGAAGAAGTTGGTTTAGGTACTTTTTTTCATTATTCTGACAAAATCCCTTAAGGAAAGGTTTATTTTGGTTCCTGGTTTGAAGGGTCAGTCTATCAGGGTTAAGAAAGCATGGCAACAGTGGTGAGAGCTGGTCATGTGGCATCTGCAGTCAGGAAGCAATAAAGACAATCATGCTACTCACCTTCACCTTATTAGTCGGTCTTTTGGAACGGCGCTGCTCACAGAAATGGGTGGGACCTGCCACTACAGTGAACCCAGACTGCACACTTCCTCACACACGCCCCAGTTTTTCTCCTAGGTAATTTCCGATCTTATCAAGTTGACAATCAATATTCACCATCGAAGAAGCCAGAAGGACTCCAGTTTCATTTAAATAGATAAAGCGAGGGCTCAGGATGATTAAATCGGTGCAGTAGCACAAGGCAAACCTAGGCCTGGGTGCTCGCATCATTCAGCCAAGCATAGATTACTCAGAATGTCTACAGGGTCCAGATAGATTTAATCAAAGCACCAAACTAAACTACATCGTTTAGCCAGGAGCAGCTTCTCTCACAACCAAGGTGAACACATGCCTAAAAATATACCTCTGAGTACATTTGAATGTGAAATCAAATTAAGTAGAATTCAGCCTGAGGGTGGTGGCATCAATGACTCCCAGACAGTCCGGATGAGTTGTCTTTCTCTCTGTGTTCGGGACTGGCATTATATAGCTCCTCGGTTTCTATGGCTTTCTGATGGCAAACAGAGAGGTACTCTGCCCTACCTCTTCTCACAATCCTGCCAGTGGCTGTTGATTTACAACCTCTGTGCTGGCTGCTTGTGCTTCTTTACCCAGGAAAGCATTTAATTATCACATAGATTTATGACTCCAGGTATTAATCTCCATGTTACCGATAAGGAGCTGATTGTAGAGAGTTTATGCAAAATGAGAGTTGGGAGCCGGAGCCGGGCCAACAGAACCCAAAGTTCCCAGTTATTTTCTATTCTAGTGGTCCCCTCTTTCCTAGGTTTGTCCTCTTTGCAAAAAATAAACACAATAGTATACGCTTTGCCCATCCAGAAAGGTGAGTGTGAAGACTAATCAAAATGGACACTACTATGTGTGTCAGATTCCTGTCATTTGTCAAGTGCTAAGCATAAACATGCAGTTGTGTTGTTGTAATTTGTTTAGCAAACACACTGAGAGCTTATCATCATGGGCCATCCAATCTTCCATTCTGCATTGGAAATAAATATAGTAAACTGGCCAGGTGCAAAGCCTATGCTGAGTGGAGATGACAGTCTACTGAAACATCCTAGGCAGCAAACTAAATGTGTAGGTAAAAGTCATAACATTTTAGAAAAACGGTACATGCTAAAGGGGCAAACGAAGCAGGCGGGAGGTTGGGAGCACTGAAAGAGGGACACATCTACCATCAAATGGCCCGAGGCAGGGGGGAAGCGGGGAGGGGCTAAGGCTCTAATGGTCTGTGTCTCACATCGCCTTTGCAAAGAACAGCGCACGGGCCAACTCTGCCTGAAGCCTGGTTTTGTATGACCTTACACTAAAAACAAATGGCCTTAAAAGAAGAAGAAGACATGGTAGACAGAGATCATACACAGCATGCCATTCACTGCCAAGCCCTTCGTATAAGAGACAGTTCGCAGTCTCAGCCCACCTTTCATGCCATTGTTTTGGCAACTAGCTTTCCACAGGTGTGACGTGGCAGCACTTGATCTCAGATGCTTTGAAGATCCCTTGGTTTCTTCTCTTGTCCCTCCCCCTTCCCAAGTCATCCCGGCACTTGCCCTGCGCAGCCTGGGGTGTAAAGTACTTAACACTCTATAAGGTAACCCTGTCTAATTGGGAATGGGTGTTGATAGGCAAACACCTGCCACAACTCTGCTTTCTGGTCCGGATGACTCTGAGGAGGAGGCAGTCTAAATGCCTCCTGTGCTGGTTAGTTTGGGGAGCGGTTTGATACAGACGAGAGCTGCCTGGAGAGAGGGGATCCTCAGCTGAAGAATCGCTTTCATCAGACTGGTCTGTAGGAGGGATTTTCTTGGTGAGTGATTGATGTAGGTGGATCCAGCCCACTGTGGGTGGTGCCACCCCTGGCCAGGTGGTCCCGGGTTGTGCAAGAAAGCAGGCTGAGCAAGCCATGGCATTCCTCCAGGGCCTCTGCTTCAGGTTCCAAAACCAGCCATTGGTTTTGGTTCGTGTTTTATCTCATCAGCAGAAAGCAACCTCAAAAAGTCTTGGTAGGACCAAGTGTCATTTGTTCAAACTGGTGATTAACTTGTTAGCACAGCCACTTTCCCACCTGCTTCCCCACTGTTGCTCCCTGCGAGCTCCCAGTACATGTTTCTCTGGGAAGCATAGGTGAAGATGATTGGAACCAGGAGCAGCCATGAAAACCCTGATTCTCAGAGTGGGGTCTAGAACTATGTGACTTGTGGATGACCCCACAGTGGGTACGGTGGCAATAACTCTGATAATGCCATCACAGCTGCTGGAACTCACAGGTGGGGGACTCAGATGAGGTGCCGGTGGAAGAGGAAACACTGGGCTATGAGCTGCTAAGACATGGACATAGTAAGAAATGATCGGACATGTTTTCCACTATGACAATTGTGCAGTTGGGTGACTGTTGGCATCTTGAGAACCATAAAGAAAGTGAACAATGGACTTGTTGGCAAGGAATCAAAACAAGTTGTACAAACCAAAGGGCTGAAAGGCAGCTCCAAGGAGAACCCCAACTATGGAAACCGCAGTGCTGAGAGCCATGAAAGACAGATTCATCATCACTGAAGGGGGAGGAGCTGCAAAGAGGACAGAACACAGACCTTCACCAGGTTCATGCTGTTGGAGCTTATCGGAAAAGAACAACATTTGGCATCAAGATATTTATGGGTTTAGGTCGAAGAATCTTGTATTTCCAGGTACATTTGAATGCCAAAGTGTACAAAATGAGTCCTTTTATTGTCCAAGAATAAGAGAGACCAATCTACCCTTGCCTGAATACTGACAACTTTTTAAAAAATCTTTTTTTCTTTTTTTCTTTTTTACTACTTTTATTATGCTCAGCTCAATAACTAGGGCTAAGCAGAGCTTGACTGAAAAAAAAAATAAATCTTGTTTCTTTGGATATCATGTGTATATTAAAAGATGCCAGAGCTGCCTGGTGAGCCAGAGAACACACATGGGATGAGTCCAGGGAACACTGCATGCAGAGAAGGTGGACTACGGGAGGGGCTATGATATGGGAGTGCCATTTCATTACTTGGTGATTAACATCCTGGTAAGGCCACCTGGAGCTGGCCCCGTGGCTTTCAAATGATACCAGCTCATAAAAAATGCAGCAGGTAAGCTGGTAACTTTTTTGGCAAAGGACTGAGGAAGCTGTGTACATTAGCATAGATTTCCTGTGCAATGTAACAACTGACTTTGTTCTTGGGCATGACCCAGATGGGGGACATTTGGTGATATGGACCCAGGAACTCACGTAGGGAAATGTCTTGTCAGCATTGTTACATGGCCCTAGATCACAGTGGGAGAGACTGCCATAGGCTGGGATCCTAGGTTGAGTTGGGCTCATGGGACTCCAAAGGATAGAATCTAGGGGACTATATTTAACTATTAGAGGCAAGAGATGTCATAATCATAACAGGCAGCAAGGTAGGAGAAGCATCCCAGAGCTTTGGCTTGCAGAGATCTGGAGGTATGCCTGACAAACTATGCCGTTTTCAGGGAGAAAGACAGATAACCAGTGCCTGCAGAATTGTTTGATTTCCACAGCAAACAAACAAACAAACAAACAAAACTAGGACTTGTGAGAAGATGCTCATAAATGCCAGTGAAACAGTGTTTCTTGCAGTGTCCAGGCTAAGTTAGAATTTAAGTTGAATTGGAAGGAATCCTGAATGCCACCATCAGCATTCCATCCCAGTATGCCCAAAGGGATTGTGTAACCCTTTTGCTGTACACTTGGGAAGCGAGCATCTGTGCTTTTCTCAGTACTGGCTATGGGTTAGTTTCACACATGTTATTTAAGCTTCTCCCACCGAGCTGCATTACCAGCCTCCAGGCCTTCTGAGACAATGTAGATGGGAGATTTGAACCGACTCTGTTACAAGGAGATTCAACTCGCCATCAAAATCTCCTGGCCAGAATGTCTGACGCTAGAAGCCCCAGAGATAAGACCTGCTGATAGCTACAGGCTGGAACACCTAGGTGGTGGAAACATGCACTCCAAAGGGCTGAGATGAGAGCGTGTCTGACAAGCCTGACCAAGGAAGGTGAGGCAGACATGGCTGGAGCCAAGCAGGCTTGTCTGCAGGGGAGAGCGGGGAGGTGAAGTCAGAGCAGTGGGGGGGGGGGGGGGGGGAAGAGGAAGGACATTTGAGGTCTCCATAATGAGGTTGGCTTATCTTCGTGCAAAATGAGAAGCCATTGCCATGCTTGGAACACAAAAGTTAGCTGGTCTGATATTTTTTTTTCCAGGAGAGGGAGGAATGGGGGTGGGGGTGAGGGTAGGACAGGAGGAGAGGAGGGAGGGGGCTTCGATCAGGATGTGACACTATAACCTGGGCATGATGGTGCATGTCTGTCATCCCAGCACTCAGGGAGGCAGAAGCTGCAGGATCAGTAGGTCTAGATCACTGGATCAGTAGACCAGGCCAGTGTGGTCTACAGAGTGTTGGACAACCAAGGCTACACAGAGAAAACCTGTCTCAAACAACAAAACAAAACAAAAACAAAAGCAAAAAAATCCAAACCAAACCAAACCAAACCAAACAAACAATCAAACCAGAAAACAACAATGAAAGGAAGAAAAGAAAGACGTTAGAAGATCCTGGCTTTGGCTAGTCTGGCGGCAATGAAGTTGAATGTCGGATGTGAAGTGAGCCACTGGGCTTGTTAATGGGTTAGATATGAATTGTTTGAGAAGGAGGCTAAGTATGTTTATGGCCAGAATAACTGGAAAGCTTGAGTTGCTCATTAACTGAGACAGGGAAAGACAACGGCAGGAATGGGTTTACAAAATCCATTAGCGTAAAGAGTTACGTTTGGTGCGAGGGTTATCTGTCCATTCATTCCTTCAATCTGTCAAATACTAACTGAGCACTATAAACCCGGTGCTGTGCCTGGCCCTGGGAATTCAGTGCAGAAGAAAAATATACCATGATTACCCCAGGCACTCTTTAGTTGCATTGAGATTTTCTGTACCTTTGTGAGAGGCACTGGCACTGGCATTTTGAAGAAGCTCATCCCGATCTTATAATATGGAGAGAAAGTCTGGGCTTATGTCAAAACCTCAGTACAGATCCCTGTGATATGAACAAGATGAAGCCTTCAGAATCCCCTTTCTCGTCACCTAAATTCAAACCATAGGCTGTGCCTACTCTACTTGGCAGGAAATCAAAGGGGCACACTGTGAGGTAGCGCCGTCTCTTTCTGTACAGAAGGTTTTGCTCTGCTGATTGCCTTTCCCCTGGGGCAGAGGGCAGAAAAGGAAATCAGAGTCGCCATGGCTTAGAAGCCAGAGTCCCCACCACTCACAGACACAGTTATAAAATAAAGCTCAGGTTTGTAGTCTACTAAGGAGAAGGGCAGAGGCATGTGGGCAATACGGTGAATAATTTCTTCTGCCACTTAAAGCGAGGACCATCTCCCCTTTATGAGGGGAGACATTACTAGCACATGCCAGCTCAACTAAGAGGCACAGCCTCTTCATGTGACTCTGAGTGCTTTACACAGCCAATCTCTACAGCCTTGGTAAGAGAACCTGAAACCAAAAGGAGAAAGAGCTATGCGGCAGCTCAGAGACTACTTAGAGGCACAGGAGTTCTAAAAGGAGGAAACGAAGCCGATGGGTTAAAAAACATTAGGCTTACCAGAGTTCATCTCTTTCTGAGAAGAGGGCCTGTCAGGAAAATGAACCCTGTCTAGGGAAGAGATGCCCAAGTTCCTGACTCCACTGAGATACCTTGCCTGCGATTCTGTCACAATCTAAAATAATAATAATGTCAAAGGTATTAAACTAACTGTTTCCTTATCATAAAGGCAACCCATGACTTTATGAAAAATCAAAAAACAAATGTTTATAAGAAGAATTAAATGTTTACACATGATCTCAAGATTTCGAATTCTATAATGAACTTACTGCTACAAATCCTTCTACATTTTTGGAATTTATCTGTTGCAAACACACCATGCTTCCTTAGTCCCCTCCTTATGTCTAGTCCAAGTTTTAGATAACAGAGTGAGGTACTGGGCAATGTAAGTCCAGAAAGCAAATCATTATGTGAACCCTTCCTCCCTCCTTTCTTCCTCCATTCCTTCCTTCCTCCCTTCCTTCTTTCCTTCCCCTCCCTCCCTTCCACATTGCCTTCTTCCTTCTACATTTCCTTCCTTTATTTCTTCTTCTTTCCCTCCCTCTCTCTTTATTTCTCCTTGCCTCTTTTTTACCTTTCTTTCTTGTCTGGCACATGGTGCCATGCAGCCCAAGCTTACCTTAAACATGTAGCCAAGAATAACCATGAACTTCTTTCAAATCCTCCTGTCTCTACTTCCTGAGTGCTGGGATTATAGATGTGAGCTACCAAGCCTGTTTGTTTTCCTCTTTATTCTTTTGTCTTACATCCCTGAAGGGTCCAATTTAGCCCCAAGGGATATCTTTCAAGTCTATACTGTAGGCTATAAGTTTGCCCAAAACGTTGGAAAATGATTATAAAGAGAAGAGACAAGATAGCCAAGTCTGTAGACCCTGGCTTGAAATTTAGCATTTGGAGCCCACAGAAAGGTTTTAGCTATCCCCTGGTCTCCCTGTGTTCTCAATGCACTGAAACACTAACAAGCTTGCCCTGCAAAAGGTAAGGCAGTAAATATTTCAGACTTTGAATGGAGGGCAACCTCTGATGCAAATACCTCACTCTGTAGTGTTGCATAAAGCAGCCACAGACACTACAGGCTTAAGTGAGCATGGCTGTGTCCCAACAGAAGCTTACTCTTGAAAGAGAGGTGGGAAACTCCACTTGTCTGGAGAAACATAGTCCGTATGTTATAGCATCTTGCTCCCTTGTTGAAGATGATGAAACCTCTCTCCTCATATGCACATACAAACACGCACACTCACATATGTGATTCTATTCATTCAGATTTTATGACTGCTTTAAAACATGCATATAAAAGTTTACCCCTTTGGCCATTTTAAGTATCCAGCTCAGTATTAGTAGGTACATCCATATGGTGTAACCATGACTACCATCTCCTTGTAGCACTTCCTTTATTGAAGTCTACTCAGTAAACAATCATCTCCCCACCCCTTCAGGAAACACCGTCCCACTTCATGCTTCCTACTTTGGCTACTCCTGCAAATGGTAGCTCATGGCTTATTTTATTTAGTGTAATGACTTCCTAATCCAGCTATGTTATGGCATGTGTCACACATGGATTTTATAATGCTTTAGAACTTAGTATTTTGTGTATTTCTCTATGTCTTAAAAAAGTTTTAGTTTAGTTGGGCATGGTAATGCACACATGGAGTCACAGCACTTGAGAGGTGGAGGCTGAAAGATTGAAGTTCAAAGTCATCCTCAGCTACATAGTGGATTCCAGGCCAGCCTGGCCTATATCAACCCTCACCACACTTCTCTTTTACTTTGGTAAATACTATTTGCAAAGAATGTGAACATTGCATTGAAATGGACTAATCCAAGGAGGATTCATTCCTTGACTATGAGATGCGGACTTCTCTCATTGTGAAGGAGACCAGGCCTTTCCTTAATCACAATGATGGGTTTGCAACCAATATACTAGCAAAAGCTCTGAGTGAGTTTGGTCATAGCTGCCCCCGAAGAAATGACCCATGTAGAAGAGCCCCCAAAAGGAGCCAACAAAACCCTCTTGGGAAGTGTAAGGGCAGTGCAATCAAAATTAGAGCAGGCTACTCTGTAACCTTCAGAACCAGAGCAAGAATGCTAGCAACTCAATTAAGTTTTTGCTTCCCTCTCCCTCTCTCTCTCTCTCTCTCTCTCTCTCTCTCTCTCTCTCTCTCTCTCTCTCTCTCTCTCTCTCTTCCCCCCCTCCCTCAACTTGACACGCCAAATCAGTGCACCAACAATGCAGACAATTCATATTTATAAACATTGCTCTTTGCTGGGTATTTAGGAAATTCCCAATGTTTTGTTGTTTGAGGCAATACTTTTTATCTTTATACATAATTTTCTTCTACATATCCAAACACTGCCACTGTGCAATGTTTCACTCTGTTGCTGTTAAGAGCTTGAGAATCCAGGATGGCTCTATTGCTACGTCTTCTGCAAGGTTGGGGGTGGGGGTGAGGTCATGTTTGTAGGTGGATGTAGAGGACAGGCAACGACCTTGAGTATCATTTTTTAGGTACTGTCCATATTTTATATGCTTGCATTCATTTATGTCACATGCATGCCTAGTGCTTGTGGAAGCCAGAAAAAAGCAGCAGATCCCCTAGAACTGGAGTTATAAATGGTTATAAGCTACCCTGTGGGAATTGAGCTTAAGTCCTTCGGAGAATAGCCAGTGTTCTTAAGTACTGAGTCATGTCTCCAACCCACATTTTGATTTTTGTTACAGGTTCTATGGTAGTTTGAATGAACATGGCACCCATAGGCGCCTGTGTTTGAGTATTTGATGCCCAGTTGGTAGTACTGTTTGGTAAGGATTAGGAGGTTTGGGTGAGTTAGGGGTCTATCTCTGCCTCCCCAGAGCTATGATTATAAGCATGGCATGAGACACCAAGCTTGTTATAGCCCTATGCTTACATGAAAGCAGTTGGCTACTGAGGTGTCTCCTGCCTGATACTGCTGCTTAAACCATTTATGAACTGCACTAAGGGGAACAAGTGAGCACTGGACAAGACACACGACCTCTTTTTCTATGGTTTCTTCTCAGAATAAACATTAAGCACAATATGCATGAGGTTTGGTCCAGAAAACAAGGCAGGACAACAGAGCAAGAGTAAGCAGGATAAAGAGTTCTGGTTGGAAAGTAAGGTTGGTGAACCGATCCAGCTCACTACAGATGGCACTGACGGTGCGGGTCAAGGTGGAGCAGAGTCTCCTGATGAGTGTACACAAACTAAGGTTGATACTTCACCTGACAGATCCTCAACCTATCATATCTACGGAAGCCTTCAAGGAAAAAAATCTAACCAGACAATAACAAAACATACTGTGTGCCTCGCTATAGTAGATTTAAATAAATCAATATTCATCAACTTTGCCTTCATTTCTTGGTGATATGGAAAGCTATGGTTTCTAGGCCCCTGTAAGTAGGCAGAGCCTGGTGACTGGTTCTAGTCAATAGAGTAGGAACAGAAATACCATTCTGTCTTCCCTTCTTCCCTCTTACCATCATTCCACTGTCTTTTCCCTGAGGATTATATGTTGTGGTGGTGACACTGTGAGCCAGCACATCCTTATTCTGTGAGTGGTGTGGAGGAGCACTGCCTTCTGCTAGACTATGTTGGATACATTTTGATGAGAGGCAAGTCTTCCCTATTCTAAGTTTTTCATTATGGATGATCCCTTTCCCTATGATGCACTGGCTATTGGCTTTGTCCAAGGCCAAGTGAAAGAATTGGAATTTAGCCTCTAATTGTCATAGGGCTAGAACCTCCATTATGAAGCCTGGGTCATCCAGATCTCTGGTACTGGGAACATAAAAGCTCATTGGTTTTGAGGCTAGGATCCCTGACCTTGGACCAGTTCATATGCTCATTAGATCAAGGGTACTGAGAATGCCTTCATCTTGTCAGAAGCATCAACTTGCCCAAGAGTGAGACTTATTCCACAGGTGGAGACTTCACAAATTTATTCTTGGGTGGCTGAGTAAGGCAAAGAGAGCACTGAGGTGGGACTAAAAATTGGCTAAATTCTTCTTACCACTGAAAGCCAATTCATTTCACCTCCTGGCTGACAGTGAAAATTTATTTAATTTGCTCTCTGCTTCTACTGGTAGTTTGTGGGCAGGCAAGACATTGGTATGTCACTATCATTTTAATGGGAAGAAAAAACTTATTGGATGCAGAATAGATGACAGCTCATTAATGCTGGGATGAGTCACTATGTCTGCATGCTTGGTAGTCTTAGCATCAAATAATCCTTTCCATGTCAGCCTTGAGTGTGCCTGGTATTGGGTTCCAGCACTCACCAAAGACCCAGTACTCTCTAAGATCTCTCTACCCTTGCAACCTCCCCCTCAAAAAAATACACAAATAAGCAAACAAAAATAAATAAACAAAACAAAATATAGAAAACATCTCATCATGGAAGCTGTACTATGTCACAGTGTGTCCCACAGTACACTCCTCTGTCCACACATCTTCACTTGCAAATGTTCATTGCAATGAGTCATTGGTCTGGTTTAAGGTTTTTTTGGCTTCTGTGACACCACTGGTTCCTCACCAGAACTTACCCTGGTTATCCTGTTGTTGCCCTATGTCATGGAGAACCTGCAGCTTTGGATCAGCAGGACTGGCCCTTTCATGCATCCTAACAGTTCACAGATGATGTAGATTTTGGGGTGAGCCAAATCTAAGCCCTGGATTTGGGTCTGGGTGGTCTGTGTACCTTGGTGGCTCTCCCTCACCCACACTACCAGGGTGACATTTTCAGCACTGCCACTGCTCTAGTTAGGCCACCCAACCCTGCCATATGCAGGAAGAAGGGTCAGTTCTCTACTCTCATGCCCTCAGGGGTGGATCACCTGCACTCCTGCCCCCAGAGCCAGCTTCACTGTACTGCCCAGTTGAGGCTCAGGACCCACACTTTTCCAAGCGCTCTAGTTATCCAGGGCTGGGGACAGCTCTTCTGCTCTCACACCTTCAGGACTGGCTCACCTGTGCCTTCACCATCAGGGCCAGCTCCATTGTGCTGCTTAGGTGAGGTACAGGACCCACTCTCCCACCAGTGAGGGGTAGGGACAGCTCTCCTGTTCTTTCCTGTTCTTATGCCCTCAGGGCCAGCTCTCCCAACTACCACAGGCGGTTAGGGACAAGGTTGGGGAGGCCACCAACCCTGCACCTATTCCCTCTCATGGCAGATGAGTTGCAGGGCAGCTCTCCTACACTCATGCACACAGGCCAGCTCATCTCTGGCCCCTCCACCAGGCCAGCTCTACTATCTTGTCCAGGTGAAGGGCAAGGCCCACTCTCTTGAGTGCTGCAGCCACTGAGGGGCAGGGCTAGTTCACCCACTTTCATGATCCTGGAGTCAGCTTTCTTGACATTTTCAGGTGGCAAGGGGTGAAGGGGCAAGATCTCTTAGATTTTTGAAGGCTGCCTTCACTGAAAGTTTTTCCCCCTTTTGGGTTCCCAAATATTAGAGGAGGTAGAGTACTGTTGACATGCTCCCCATACCTATTTTATATTGGAGCTTGAGCTTAAACTAAGAAACTAAAGAAAAGAAGTTATGAGCTGGATGTGGTGGTACAAACTTGTATTCCTAGCATTTGAGCAGTGAAGACAGAAAGATATAGTTGAGGTCATCTTTAGCTATATACTGGGCTGGAGACCAGGCTGGGTTATATGAAACCATGTCTGAAAAGGGAGATAAAGAAGACAAAAAAAGGAGGAGGAAGGAGAAGAGTTCATTTAAGAATTCTCAACAAAGCCGGGCGTGGTGGCTCATGCCTTTAATCCCAGCACTCAAGAGGCAGAGGCAGGCGATCGCTGTGAGTTCCAGGCCAGCCTGGTCTACAAAGTGAGTCCAGGACAGCCAAGGCTAACATAGAGAGACCCTGTCTCAAAAAAACAAAACAAAACAAAACAAAAGAATTCTCAACAAAAGCTTGCTTGCTGTAGTGTGGGTGGGCAGAAGACACCCAAAGTCCTGCCTACCATGTGTCCCACCCACAGCAGGAGCCACTATGATGTACAAGTATGTGGTGGAGTGATGGGAGAGAAAAAGATATGGATGGGTCTGAGCATTAGGAAGAGAAGAGAAACTGGGAGTGGGAGGGTAGAGAGAAATAGGATGATGTGGATAGCCTGCCCATGCCGCTACTGAGGGCCATGTCTACATCTGTGGCCATGCAGCAGCAGGGTGGTCTGTGTCAATGTCCATGGCTCATATTATCACCAAAGGCCAAGCAGATGTGCCTAATCTGGGCTGCCATTTGGGACCATTTTGATATCCAAGGGATGTGCAGGTATGGACCCACCCCTCGCAGGCTGCAGCACTTGGGAAAGTATATGATATATACTAATACACCACTCCTAGGGAGCACAGTAGAGCTTGCCCTGTTGGCTGGAGAGCCAGTGAGCTAGCCCTGAGGCGGTGAGAGCTGCAGAGCTGTCCCCGCCCAATTGCCAGCTGCAACACTTGGGAGAATGGGGCCCACACCTTGACTGGGCAGCAGTCCTGGCCCTGGTGGTGTGGGGGCAGGTGAGTTAGCCCCAAAGGCATGAGAGCAGGAGAACTGGCCCTGCCTCTTGCCAGCTGCAGCATTGGATGAGCTAGCCAGGGCAGTGCTGGAGAACTCACCCAGGTGCTGAGGGTGCAAGAGAGCTCATGGGCTAACCAGCTCAGCTACTACCTAGGCCCACATCCACAGCGTTAACTCGCTCCATCCCAACATCCACCCCATCTATGAATTGCTGATGCATGTGAAGGGGCAGGTCCTGCTGATCCAAGGCTGCAGGATCTCCATGACACAGGGCAACAGCAGGATGTCTGAGAAGGAGTCCTGCCGAGGATCCAGTATTGAGAGCATAGCAGAAGCCAGAGGCCTTGAGCTAGATCAATGATGAATTGCAATGAACATTTGCAAGTAAAGATGTGTAGACAAAAAGGTCTACTGTGGGACATGCTGTGACACAGTACAGCTTCCATGATGAGATGATTTCTTTTCTTTTCTTTTCTTATTATTATATTTAAAGTTTTTGTTTTGGGAGGGAGGTTGCAAGGGTGGAGAGCAGATATGAAGGGGTGCATGATCTGAAATTCACAAAGAATAAATACAACATTAAAAAAATTCTCAATGGGAAAATATAAGATACACTTTCTTTAAGAGCCTCCACTTATTAATAGAAGTTGAAACAAGGATTATATGATATATACTTATGGTACATCACAGGATTGCGAGTGAACATTAATTTTAGCTCCCTCTATCCCATCCCAAGCATCACCATTTCTTCTTTGGCTACTAAAATGGATTTGTGTGAAATGAAGACATTGCAGCTTCAGATAATGTGATGACCAAGTACGGAATCACACCAGCCATTAACAAGAGCTATAGGACACGACAAATCAATCAAGTTTAGTTGGTTCCTATGTCTCACTCAGTCTCTGAACTGAAATCTTTTTGGTCTAAGAAAGGGACATGATTAAAGTTCATTAAGAAAAGTCTGTTGACAAAAGGAAGGTGATTCTATAGAACCCAACTTCAGAAGTAAAATGGGGGCCAAACTGTGCAACTGTAGGTAGCGCATGGAGCAGCACACTTTCAGAGCTCTAACATAACCCTGAAGGAACCCAATACAAACCGTCCCTTAGGTATTTTTCTCTGGATCTGTTCACTGATTCTGGCCTCTTTCACCTCTCTTAAACTTTTGCTTCTAAGCTTCCATGAAGCACCTGATTATATCTGCATTTCCCAGTGTAAAATCTTATTAGTAGAATAGGACTGGTCTAGTTCTTGCTACTGGGGAAGGCCTTTCCGTAGGACACATCATAAGCTTCTGTGTGCCTCAGGGTCACATGCTCATGTACTTTCCAATCTTATATGACTAGAGGAAAGAGGAGGGGGCTTGAAGGAAGCCAGCATGACTCCCAGAGCTGTAGCTGCAGATAGTTTTGTCTAAAAGTGGCTTTAGAGATGATAGATGTGCCATGGTCGGCGTGTTTAGTAAATACTTGCTGCATTTTTCATTGTCCAACTTAGAGACAGCCTTGTCCAAATTGAATATTTTACATCTGAGGACCTGAGAATCAGAGAGGTTTCATGATGTGCCTAGAGTCATCTTAAGTGGTGAAGTAGGAATTAAAGTGTGATTCAGTGGGCTTTTTCTAGTATATCATTGCGCTGCTTAGTCTTATGTCAACCTGACATAATCTAGACTCATTTGAGAAAATGATGTCATCAGACTGGCCTCTGGACAAAACTTTGGGGAATTATCTTCATTGATGATTAACGTGAGAGGGCCCAGAATCACTGTGGGAGGTGCCACAGCTAGGAAGGTTGTTGGGGTATGGTCTGGTGTCTTCTGATGCTAATGAATAAAAAGCCATCGCCCCTGGGCAGGGCAGATGAGATAGGTGTGGCTAAAGGTTCCAAGAAGGAGAGAGAGGAATTCTGGGAAGAAGAAGAAGAAGAAGAAGAAGAAGAAGAAGAAGAAGAAGAAGAAGAAGAAGAAGAAGAAAGAAGAGAGAAGAGAAGAAGAAGAAGAAGAAGAAGAAGAAGAAGAAGAAGAAGAAGAAGAAGAAGAAGTAGAAGAAGAAGTAGAAGAAGAAGAGACCCAAGGAGAGACTTGAAGGGAGGAGAGGAGGCCACCATGGATTAGATGGAAGAGAAGCACGTGGCCAGAATGGATGGAGAATTTAGCCCAGATGCATAACATTAACAAGTATTTGGGATTATGGATAGGAGGTAGCTTGATAGAAGTTATTGAAAGCAGATGGCATGTGATTGAGGCAGGGATTCTATGCCTGCCCCACTATGGGAAGTAGTTTAGAGGATTAATGTCTGCCCTGCCCCGGGTTAACTAAGGCTATTTTAAAATGTAACAAGTGTCAGTGTCTTGATTGATTGCTAGCTGGGCATACTGATCATATTGATAATACAGATAATTTAAAAACAATAGAAGGTGGTCTTAGATGCTGTTAAAAACAAAGCAAAAAACAGGCTAAGCGAGCCAGGAGGAGCAAGCCAGTAAGAAGCACTCCTTCATGGCCTTTGCTTCAGTTCCTGTCTCTGGATTCTTGCCTTGAGTTCCTGCTCTTACCTCCTTGGATGATGGAGAGTGACCTGAGAGTTGTAAGTTGGAATAAACCTTTTCATTCCCAAGTCGCTTTTGGTCAGTGTTTTATCACCTCAATAGAAACCTAAGAAATTACGCATAAAGTTAAAAGCATATTAAAGCATAGACAGTGCTGTGGTCAATTTCTGCACACTGGTCTCTTGCCAGGTACTGAACATTATTCCTTTAAAAAAAAAATCACACAAAGCTGAGAAGGGATAACTGTCCTAGATAGTGAAGTAAACAGACCTCGCATTTTGGGCCCCAGACTGCACTCTGGTGAAGGAAAATAGTCAATAAATAACAATGGGAGATAAGTAAATTATATTGCATGTTATAAGGTGACAAGTGTTGTGGAAAAATTAAGGAAGAGGGATTAGAAGTGCCGAAGAAGTCATAATTTAAACTGCCAGCTCAGTGCTGATCCCAGAATGATGGGAGAACCTGCGGTTCTACCCCGTGCTGCAAATATCCTGAGGATCGAGCTGTGTGCATTCTTTCTTCTCCACTTCATCCACTGCCTTGACCGTGATGGGTTTGAGGTAACTACTAGTTGAACAGAATTCTTTTGCGGACATCCTGAAGTTTTTATTCTGTTTTCAGTTTCTTCCTGTGTTATTTCCCTCCAGTGAAATGCTTCATGAAACCTTACCACTGTCTGAGTCACTGTAGACATATGTCTTTCCACACTCCTTGGTATATTAGTCCTCATGAGATGCTCCAACGCAGTCTTAACTACAAAGTTGTGGTGGTGGTGGTGGTCGTGGGTGGAATTCAAGCAACACAGGTAATATAACCTAAGTGTTCAACCCCACAACCTGGTGTTTCATAAAGCCCAATCCTTTGGAGGCATTGTAACAGTGGGGAGGCTCTTTGTCAGTGCTGTTCTGGTAAATATTTAATGAGCAGCTCTCGAGGGCAGGGAGGCGAGGAACTGTAAGCGGTCTCATTTCAGGGTAGAAATTCTCTGTGGATGATTTCAAGTTAGGATGCGATACCATTGAGTATGGCTTGTAATGCAGCAGCACAGCCTGGAGCTACATCTCCATCACACTGATATAATGGATATAAGGAACTGGAAAAGTCCATGGGGCGGCAAAATAGGCTGAAAGAAGTAACACTTACTTTGGTGGCTGGAGAGATGGCTCAGTGGCTAAAGGAAAACCCAGTGCCCTCTTCTGGCCTCAGTGGACAACTGCACACACATGTTATACACACACACACACACACACACACACACACACACACAAAGTAAAAATAATTAGAAGGCAATGGATTTTTAATAATATTTTAGCTAAGTTTAAATGACTCTTAATAATGTCCATGTTTAATAAATAGTTTGTATAAGTTCAGAACATGTACCTACCATCTCCTCTAGGGACACTAGCATGTCACTGCTCCAGGTGCCTTCTCAGTTATGCCCTTTTTATGACAAAGATGAGCTTTCACTATGAACACTGAACATAAAGTGCTGAGATAGCTTCATTTCTGCCTTGTCCCCTCCTTGCTTGCATCTTCCAACATCCCTCTTGTAGGACTGTTATGTGGCTTCTCTGTCTTCCCAGTAAGGACTTTGGGAAATGTCCTCTGAGTTGGAGCCACCTGCACTAGGTAAATACTTCTACTCTTCAGTGACAACCCGAGTCTCACGTTGTCTCATTCTTGTCCATGGGTTCTCACTTCACTGTGTGCCATGTGCGTGCTCTAGGCTGTGGGATTTCAGCTGGCCCGTGAGCTGGAGTGACTGGGAGTAGGTCCAGCACTCAGACACCAGCTCTCTCATTGGGCCTCCAGAGCAGTCCTGTTGGATGAGTCTTCATATTTCAACATCACAGAGGAGGAAACTGTGGCCTGGAGAGAAGTCACTCGCCCACAGTCTTGGATAGCTACCCTGCAGGCTCGGCATGTGTAACCCCTCTCGGTTGGCTGATAGAGTTGTAGCCTGAACCTTCACATCTCAGAGCTACTCTGGGGAAACTCCATCACGAAAATCTCAGCACTGTGACATTCAGCTTTCAAGATAGAGCTGGACCTGGAGTGCAACCAGCATCTTAGCGCAATCACCCTTGAAGGAGGCACGCCTGGATATGGGGTTCAGTTTGCTCCTGGGGTGGCCTCTCAAACTTCATTCCCTCACACCCGTCTCTTCCTACTGGAACTTTACTTTTGGATTCCCCAAGGGAAAGGGCCATTAGGAGGCAAGTTCAGACCTTCACAGGCTGAAAAAAAGCAACTGCATGCAGATGACCCCAGGGACATTGCCTCTGAGCAGCAGATGCATGCCTGGGAAATTCTTTGAAGGGAAGCCAGTTTGCTGTGGAGCATATGCCCAGGGTCATGCAGAAGGAAGAGGGTGGGAGAAATTGCAAAGTTGTAGAATCAAAGAGCTCTGCTCTCTCGAACACCAGGATTCAAGTGGAAGCACTCTTTACTGTGCAGTACTCTGGCCTTGAGCAAGCCCCTGAAACGTGGAGCTGTTTCTGCCTCTGTAGAAATGGGAAGAGACGGACAAAGAGTGATAGTGGCTATCTATGTGCCAGACAGCCGCTCATGCGTAGTTCATATTGTCTGTGAGGCTCTTCCCATAAAATACTGAGCCCAGTGTGACAACACCATGTCAGTATGCAATAAAAGTGGCAGGTGTTATTATATTAGTCTCCTTAATTGCATGGTTAATAAAAACAGTAGAAATGGTTATCATTCTTGGCATCTTCTGGGCACTTTCTGGAAGTCAGACATTGTTCTAAGTGCTTCTGGGTGAGTTAACGCACGTAATTTTTCTACCTGTCCCATGAGGTCAGTCTATTTTTAACCTTACTCAACAAATGAAAAACTTGAAGCCAATTAAATAGACTGTCGAAGGACACACAGCTAGAAAGTGACACGGGTCTACACATTTTGTGCTCTCTAGAAGGAGATACTGAAGACAGAGAGACTGAGCAGTGTTCCTGGGGCGGGAGCAGGCAGAACCCTTCCCTGGGTTTGGTAATAGATGAAATGCTATCGTGTGCATGGGAAACAAACAGCCTTCTGACCTACTGTTTGGAGGCTTTGGCCGGGAGGTGAAGAAGCCTTATGCACTTCCTCTTTTTTCAGATGCACCAGCTGCCTTAAGACCCGGAGTCCTTTAGGAAGGCTTGTCTGGACTTAGCCTGTCATTTGGGTGGGCCTTAGAGGCTAGTTTTGTGAGCTGGTGCAGGAGTCATGCTTGCTGGGAAGCTGCTGTGCTGGGAGGTTTGTGAGGCCTCCCATTGGCAGCGGGCCACCATCATGTGCAGCTGGGTTACTAGCGGTCACCCTTCAGCCTTCGAGCCACGCTTGTGGCTTCAGTGGCTGAGTCTTGGCTGTCATCTGGAACAGCAGGCAGCCAGGCACAAGCCTCCTCCTGGTGGAGGAGGGCAAGCTAAAACCAGGAAGCTGCTCTGTGCTCCTTCTGCCTAGTGCTGACAACACGAGACTCCTCGAGAATTGCATCTGAGAAATTCCTGGGAATGTGCCCTCTTCTCAGGAATAGGTGGTCCTTGTGCAGGTCATAAGGGGCCCTGGGACCTAGATGTCTTTGAGGGCCACTCACTGTCATATGCCTTTAGGACTGTCTCTGTGTCATTTTGGAAGGCCTCCTGGTAGGAGTAGCTCACAGATCCTTTGTGCCTATGCCAGCAGAGACAACGCTGGGGAATGTTTACAACAATGACCCTGCTTCCCGAGCGAAGACCACATTCAGGTTTTGGGTCGGAAGCTTAATGTTAACACGTAGCAGTGATAGTGTGTGTGTGTGTGTGTGTGTGTGTGTGTGTGTGTGTGTGTGTGTGTGTGTGTGTGCAAGCACATGTGCATAGACACACATGTACATGTGTGTGCACATGCATGTCTGGGTCCTACATGGAAGGAATTTCAGAGAAAGGCTACCAGAGGCAATCTAGTCTGGGGAGGAACCCAGGCCCAGGCTGTCTCTCTTGCTGGTATGATGGAAAAGAGTTGGATTTTAACTGATATAGTTGTGGCCTTGCCTCCTTACTCTCTCATATTCTGTCTTAACAGATGGTGCTCACATCTCACCACCCTCCCGAACTCTTCCTGCAGAGATCACACCCCTGTAGGAAGAGCAGCATTTCCCACAAGTGGAGTGTGAAGGTGAGCGCACCTTTAGTTAGCGTTCTGTCTGCCAGTCACAACTGTGTCCTTTCCTCACCACGAACAGTCTAAAGTAGTGGTTCTCAAGCCGGGGAGTTGAGACCCCTTTGGGGGTTGCATATCAGAAATCCCATATGCGAGATTTTGCAACAGTAGCAAAATCACGGTTATGAAGTAGCAATGAAATAATTTCACAGCTGGGCTCACAACATGAGCAGCTGTATTAAAGGGACACAACATCAGGAAGGTTGAGAACTACTGGCAAAGGCAAACGTTTGACCAAGATCTGTTTTTCTTATGAAGACCACACAGTTCAGCAAAACCTGACATTCACCCATTTCAGATGACACTGACCCTACTTGTGAAATATTAGCCTTGGCATTGTTGTAATACAGTACATTCTTCTCTGAGGGCCAGTTTCACCACAAAGGTACTGTGAGTCAATCCAAAGTGGAATAAAACCTCCCCAGAAAAACAATGATTATGACCTCCACATCTTCCTTGAAAGGAGTCAAGGGCAGATGAAGAATTTCAGTTCCTTTAACCATAAATAGCAGTTTTATTTACCCACCTCACAAGATTATGACCTTCAGATCTTCCTTGAAAGGAGTCAAGGGCAGATGAAGAATTTCAGTTCCTTTAACCGTAAATAACAGTTTTCTCTACCCACCTCACAAGATTCTATTATGTGAGAACAATTTCTGTATTCATTATGTAGAATCCCTGAAGCACTTTGGTGAAGTTCTCCCCCACCCTTCTTCCTGTGGTGGACACTGAACCCAAAGCCAGAGAGGAACGCGAATTACCTGGAGTCACACAGCCATTTGGCAGTGCCACCTTCTCGTAGTGCTTCTGCATGACTTACTTTGATTGGTTCTTTTTTTGTTTTGTTTTGTTTTGTTCCATCTTTGTCCTGTCAGCAGCCTCAGCTGCTGTGGTGTTCCCTCTCTACGGGAGGTCACAAGCCACCAGCCATCGGTCAAGTAAGGAAGTGGTCACTAGATGTCAGCTACAGCTGGCACAGAGCTCAGGGATGGCTGTCCCTTGTGAATCTGATGGGATTGGAAAGGAGCAAATGTCATGCATCATGCATGTCTGGGTCCCCTCAAGTCCCCACCAGCTCAGAAGGACTAAGGGTCTTGTACTACTGGTCCCCCAACACCTGCCTATACCTCTTCCTCTACACTAGCTCCTAGCAGATGGCCATGTGACTCCGCTGCAAGCCTTATGCTGGAGCCACCTGTCATCTCTACAGCCCATCAGCTTACCCTCACCTCGACTCCCACCCCAGTCCATCACCTGCCTGTGCCTTTTGCTTCTCCATAGCTCCCTAATCAGTGCATGGCTCTCCAAGGCTAATACCTTAGCTTTGTGATTCCTTTTCCCCACAGTGTGAACACTCTGCCCCTGCCCTCCAATCTATCAGGCCTCAAGGGAACCTTTGCAGCATTTTAAAAAGAAAAAAAATCTATCTGTGTTATCTTTCACTTCACTAGGTTGCATTTTCCTCCTCCTATTCTTTTGTACATAACACATGTTTTATTATTAAAATTTACTAAACTTCATAAAATTATATCACAGATTTGTCTGCCTTAACATCTATGTTCTATTTTAAAAGCAGTTACATGTTTTTTGCAATTCAAATTTACAAAAATATTTACAACCTTCCTATTCAAATCTTCAAGTACCCACTTTTATCAGCAAAATGCACCGTCTTTATTGTCGAATAGCAAAAGCATAATGGTATGAACTAAAACGAACAGATTCACTTTGACCTGATCATTCACTTGATTCTTGGCTACTGGCTAATTAATCCCCAAATCCACTCAAATTACTTTTCCTCCAGTCCGACAAAATCTGTGGTGGTTAACTAGGAAGAGAGTTGCACTTTGGTGATAGCTGCTAAAATTTATGAAGTTCATAAAGGTCTAATTTCAGGCTTTAAAAGACAAAATTGAGGACTAAGGGTGTCACTTAGTGAGTAGAAGTGCTTGTTAGACAAGTGTAAGGACCCAAGTTCAAGTCTCCTGAACTCATGTAAAAGCTGGATGTGTACTGAAGTGCCGATAATCCCAACACTTCTACAGGGAGACAGGAGGCTGAGATAGGATAATCCCTGGAACTTCACAGGCCAGCTCTACAAGCATTCATGGCAGAAAAACAACAG
The DNA here is from genome assembly GCF_903995435.1 of Acomys russatus. Taxonomy (NCBI): domain Eukaryota; kingdom Metazoa; phylum Chordata; class Mammalia; order Rodentia; family Muridae; genus Acomys; species Acomys russatus. The sequence continues at coordinate 63,531,018 of NC_067138.1, read as the reverse complement.
AGAGACCCCGCCTCAAAGGAAATAAAAGATGAGGTTGTCTTCTGACTTCCACAAGGATAATTAGAGCAAATCAAGCTGTTCCCTGTCCTCTTATCACTCCAAACAGCTGCTGCTAGCCTAAGAGCAGTAACTCAGTGAGCCCTGAAGTCACGTTCATGCCCCTATGGTGGTCATGTCCTAAAGAAGGAAGAACCAAGGAATGTCAGGAGCTATGAAGAGGAGACCAGTTGGTGACCATGTCAGCAGTTGACGTGAGAAAAAAATAAATAAAGGCTTAAAGCAGGGATGAGGGAACAGTCATGGGTAAGATACCAGAGAAGGCCGACATTGGAGGTAAGCGAAGACCAGGTGACAATGGGGTTTCTTGCTGAAATAACTAGGCAAGAGTAGTGCTCCTGACTATACTTTCTGCTTCCTTACATCTTCCTGAAAACATTGGGGTGATAATTAAATTAAGTTTATTTTTTAAAAGTCTACAGATCCAAGGCTGAACATGGTGGTACATACCTAAGATCTTAACACTTGAGATGCTGAGGTAGGAGGAAGATGGGTTGAAGGCAAGCTTGGGCTAAACAAGAGTCTATATCAAAAACAAAACAAACAAACAAACAAACAAAAAACCAGAACCATATATGGAGCATCAAACCTGTAATTCCCACACCCAGGTGGCTGAGGTAAGAGTATTGCTCTGAGTTTGATGCAGTTTGGGCTACATAGTGAGCTCCAAGCTAGTCTGGACTACGAAGTGAGACCCTGCATCAATAACAAAATGAACAAATAAAAAAGAAAACTCCACCAGATATAACTAACCAAGCCAAAAATACAGACATTAATTTAATTTACACACTTAACCCAGCTCAGAGAATTCTCTGTCTCTTAAGCCCATCTAACCCCACAAGGAAGTAAGTCTGTTCCAGCTTCCCTTGCAGCTACCCTCAGACAGAGGATTCCATTCACCAGATTCCATTCATCAGATGCTAGGACTGATTTGGAGGTTAATGACACTAGAAAGAGGCTCCATAAAGCCCACTCTGGCAATAATGGTCATGGGGTACACATTCCTAGAGGTAACAGAGACAGCGACATTAGGGATGACCACAGACCCTGAGTTCATGTGGGGAGCTGGTAACTTTGCCTGTCTGTACACTGTGTCTCCACCAGGCATGGCTGCAGTGTGATTAAGTCTTATTCCTGGAGGCATAACCTTTAGCACTCTCAGTCATTTTATGACTCTTCAACTGGCCTTTAACAAATCTCTTTTCTGTGTACTGGGTCAAGTGTTTCCATTAGTCACTAAATCTGTCACTGATGGATCACTTCTCCCTGGTAGTTTCAATTTTAAATAGGCAACTGGTCACCTGAAAGTGAAGGAAATACAATGGTTATACAAAATCATTCCAAATATATAACAAGGTATTAATTTGGATAAGGTTATTTATGCTTCCTTTGTTTCTTATACAAATAATTTCAATATTACCAATGAGGAAACAGAAGATGAAGTGTCCCAAGGTCACACAGCCAGTAATAGTGGAGTAGCTACTTCAACACCAGCAAATGTGATGCTCATATAAAGTATGCCTGCCATGGTATTAAAGGAGCTCATCATTTGTTCAGCCTTGTAGCTTGTCCAGTCTGATTCACATCCCATACTTTGTTTTCTCTCTATCATCCTCAGCACATAAGAATGACTAATTCTCACACCGGAATGTGGAGTACCTTCCGAGTTGACTTTGATGCTGTTGCTGCTGTTTTGAGGCAGAAGGTTACTACACAGCCTGGGCTGGCCTCCATCTTGTTATGTAATCCAACCTGTCCTCAAAGCAGGTTGTCAGGAATTTGAAAAAAAAAAAAGAATTCAGTGATTGTAATTATGATAACCCCCAACTGGAATGACCCGAGGCTCCTCTTCCACATGATTCTGCATCTCATCAGTTTGATAATTGAGATCAACTATCACACTAAGGTCATTGAATTATTAACCATAAGAGGCAACGTAGAATTCAAATACTGAGCACCCTATATATCATTAATTCCCAACTACAGTTGATTTTGGTCCCTACTCCCAGTAGATACTTGGCATAGATGTTTGATATCAGATATCTGTAGATATTTTGGGATATCATCCTTATGGGATTGCTACTGTCAGCTACTGGGTAGCATTTTTTATTTTATTTGTTTTTAAGTTTTTAATTTGTTCACTTTACTGCCCGATTGTAGACCCCTCCCTCATTGCCTACTGGTCCCACTCTCCCTCACTCATCCCCCCTCCTGCCCTCCTGTAGTCTTCAGAAAGGAGGAAACCTTTTCCCCTATCCTCTGACCTTAGCCTATCAAGTCTCATCTGGACTGCCTGCATCCTCTTCCTCTGTAGCCTGGCAAGGCTGCCCTGCCAGGGGGAATTGATCAACAAATGGGAGACAGAGTCCATGTCAGGGATAGCCCCTACTCTCCATATTAGGGGACCCACGAGGAGACTGTGCTGCCCACTGTAGGTGGCACCATTCCCTATGATGAGACCGTATAAAAAGAAAAAAATGGGGCTAGAAAGATGGCTCAGAGGTTAAGAACACTTGATACTGTTGTGGAAGACCTGGATTTGGTCCCCAGGACTCCTATGATAGACCACTACAATCTGTAACTCCAGTTCAAGGGATTCCCCTGCTCTCCTCTGGCCTCTGAAGGCACAGTATGCATGGCATGTATACATATATGCAGACAAAACACTCGTACACATCAAAATCAATCAGTATTTCTTAAAGGAGAAAGTGAACTGAATACCAACATTCATCATTGTGTCCTTCCTGACTTTAGGCACAATGCACCTGGCTTCTTCAAACTCCTGCTGCAGTGACTTTTTCACCCTAATGGGATGTACCATGGAACTGTGAGAGGAAGTAAGTACTCCTTCCCTTAAGTTGCTTTTGTTGGGGTGTTTTATCCCAGCAATATGAAAACTAAGAGACTTAGACAAGTATGTGATATCTGGAAAAATCATCTTCCTTTCCTGTCAAATGAGGTTACTCGCAGTGTTTTTGTCTGCCTTAAGTGACATCACAGGTATTATGATGCTAGCAGAATGGCTAGCCTATGAAGTTTTTGGTTGGTTGTTGGTTGGTTGGTTTGATTTTTTTTGACACGACATCTCTTTATATAGCCTGAGACGTCCTGGAGCTCTGAAACTCACAATGTAGACCAGGCTAGCCTTGAACTCATGGAGATACACCTGCCCCTGACTCCCAAATCCTGGGATTAAAGGTGCACAGAACCATGCCTGGCCACAGGAGCTTTGATTATCACTGCCCCTTCTGTTCTCTGTAGCTGTACCACTTTCCAGCTGGAAAGAAGTGTAGATGTCATCTCAATGGAATTCTCTGTTTATAAGTCAAGAGGCTGAGGTCCGTGAGATAATCTGTCCTCTCGACCCAGAGACCATCTTTTACTCTACTAACGCCCCAGTGATGTACTGAAGTGGAACTTTCCAGCAGTGAATGAGTTCAAGGGCTCTCTCCTGTCAGGGTTGATTTGCAACACTCTTGCCCCCTGCAGATCTCTTCATGATCTATTGTCCACTGATAGAACTCCTGAAACACTAAATCCCCACCGTGACTCAGACCGAGTTCAAATGTGTCCTTCCAGGGGCCATCAATTGTCCTGTGCACTTTAGGTACCGGGGAAGGATAACTATTAAAACAAAATGTATGCAACATGAGAGTGAGTGCTTCTAGCAAGTCAGTTTGGGGGAGATTTACAGCAACACATAAAATCTGCTCAAGCATTTGAGCTAAGAGAATCAGAAAGATCATTGAAGCTGGCCATGGTGACAGATGTCTAGAATCCCAGTACTTAAGAGGCTGAAGCAGGAGGCTTGCTGGGAATTTTAGGACAGCCTGGGATACATAATGAGCCCTAAACCAGCCAGACCTACATAACAAGGTCCTGTCCAAACACACAAAAGAGATAAATGTATCACTCTGTTTTGCAGTTTCTGCGGTGTCAAGTTTAGGGATATTTTACTGAGAGGACCTAAACAAAGCAATAAAAGAATTGGAAGCCCCTAAAATGGGAGAGGCCATAACAGCTGGATATAAATTTGTGATGCTTGCCTATGCACTCCCCAGGCTACTGAAGTTCTTCTGGGGAACATCACAGAATCACTGTCGACAACCTGAGAGACATATGACAAATGGGAATCACACTGGAGAACTAAGAAAGGGTAAATGCCTCATTGTTTTCAAACTGCCATGAATAAACTAGCCTCCTCCACCTACTATGGATTCATGAGCTTGGCACCCATCCTCTGAAAATTCCTGTAAAAGATTATCCCACTAATGGCTTATGAATGTTTACAAATTAAGCACTATTCTCTAAGCCAGCAGCATCTTCCTCAAACAACTCATGCCACAGTGATCTAGTTTCCCTTTTTGATTAAGGCCATTAGACTGGCTGAGCAGATATGCAGAGTAAAACACAGGGTGCCCAGATGACAAGATGGCATGATAGCTATTTAGATGTTGCTGAGGCAGAAGTGCAGAAAGAAGGCTATATAGAAGTATCCTGTGGTGACTTCTTTTTTTTAGTGTTTGTTTGTTTGTTTGTTTATTCAATTTACATTTTGGTCACTGCCCCCTCCCTTCTCTTCTCCCAGTGCCCCCTCCATCACCCTTCCCATCTCCCCCCTTCTCCTATTCCTCAGAAAAGAGGAGGCCCCGCTACCTCAACAAGTTGGATCAGGACTGAGTTTGCCCTCTTCCCCTATGGCCTGACAAGGCAGTCCCATCAGGGGAAAGTGATTGAAAAGCAGGCAATAGAGTCCATGTCACAGACAGGCCCTGCTCCTCTTACTAGTGGACCCACATGAAGCCTGAGCTGCCCATCAGTTACATCTATGTAGAGGACCTAGGTCCAATCCATGCCTGGTCCTTGGTTGGTGCACAAACCCAAAGAAGCTGAGTAACAAGGAGGACCCAGGGGAGGATGTTTAAATCTCACTCAGAAGGGGAAATAGAACAGACAGAGGTAGTGGTTGAAGAGAAGGAACAAGGTAGGAGGAGTGCAGAGAGAAATAAGCATGGAGATCAGACCTGGGGAGAACGGGAGAGGAGAACAGAAGGCCCACAGAGAAAAGAGGACCTATGGGCTGGGGCATCTCTGTGACAAGCTGGAGACCTAATTCAGAATAGGCTTCTGGGAGGATATGAGGGGGACACTAGCTGAGACTCCTAGTAGTAGAGGCCATGGAGACTGAAGAGGACATCCTCTAACTAGACAAGACTCCTAGTGGAGGGAGAATAACACTAACCTACCCATCAAATACTTTGATCCAAAACTTACCCTACTTACAATATGTGCAGAGATAAAGATAGAATAGATAGAGCAAAGATTGAGGGAATGTCCAACCAATATCTAGCCCAACCCAAGTCCCATCCCATAAAAGAGAGCCAACCCCTGACACTATTAATGATACTCTGCTATGTTTACAGAAAAGAGCCTATCAGAGTTGTCCTCTGAGAGGCTCTACCCAGCAGTGGTTTGAAACAGACACTGTGACGATTTCTTTTTTTTTTATTAATTTATTCAGTTTACATATCAATTGTTATCCCATCACTTGTATCCTCCCGTTCCTCCCTCCCTCCTGCTTTCACCCTATCCCCTCCCCTAAGTCTATAACCAAGGGCGACCTCCTCCCACAGTATATGGTCATAGGCTATCAAGTCTCATCTTGGTTGCCTGGTTATTCTTTCTCTGAGTGCCACCAGGCCTCCCCACCAAGGGGAAGTGGTCAAATATGGGAAAAGATCTTCACCAGTCCTACATCTGACAAAGGTCTAATATCCAAAATATATAAAGAACTCAAGAGGTGTGGTGACCAAACCCTCTGAGTACCAATTAATGATGGATAGTGATGTAGAAGCAGAGCCCTGAGAGATGCTACAGAAACCTGGCGTGACCTGAGCCTGTCCATACTCTATTGCATATCAACAATGTCAGGCAGTGCATGTGCCATGCTCTATGTTCTTTGTAGATCTCCTTGGTCTATAGTCCTGGATAAAAGGTAAATGCAGGTAGCCAGAGTTTGGACCAAGTTCTGACTAGACTACTGGACACATTGTCTCAATGATATAGTCTATGTTGATCTTGTCCCTCATTACTCTCTGGTCTTATTTTTGTTACACCATTCCCTATGCCCCCATTTACTCAAGCAAGTCTACTTAGATACAATGAAACACCGTGCTATTTTAATTTACTTGGGGGACAGGAGTGGACACTGGAACCATAGACAGGATCTCAGTATATAGGCTCTGGCTAGCCAGGAACTTACTATATAAACCAAACTAGCCTTGAACTCACAGATGTTTGCCTGCCTCTGGCTCCTGAGGCTCTATGTGGGTGCTGGGGATCTGAACTCAGGACCTCATGCTTGCAGGGTGAGTGTTTTTACTCACGCAGGCACAGAGTCCTCTACCATGCTGTCTACAATCTCTTTATCTCATGCAGTTGCCTGTCTCTGGCTGCAGTGCTCTTCTCTTTCCTACCTACTTCTCAGTCTATGTAAACGTCTCTTCCTCATCGTTCAAGACACAGTTAAGGCTCTTGTCCTTGGATGCCTTTCATCACTCCAACTCTCTTCCTATATCAGTCCCAAGAAATTCTTCCCCATCTGAATTTTAGTGCTAGTGTCATTTGCCGTCTTAATAATTGTCACACTGCATTTTCTTATCTTCACTCTCTCCCCTGTCCTTCCTGTACCCACCACCCTTCTCTTCCTTTAATTTCGATTCATTAGGGATAGAAACCATATCTTACCCATAGCCTGGTACCTAATAGTGGCACTGTAAAAGAATAAATGAATAAAAATGAATGAGTGAACGCCTTGTATAAAAACACATTATTCTGGCTCTTTGTGACCAAGTCTAAGCCTGCTGAGAATCACAATTACATTTCCATGTAGGCTGATCCAGCTTCCCAAGAGGTTTGGTTTTTTTTTTTTTTTTTTTTTTTTTTTCCAAAAACTCATTGAACCGTTGCTTCCCTTCTAGTCACCTGCTGTCTTATAAAGGCTTATGAATGCATAGAGAGCACAGCAGAGCTCTCCCCTGGCACAGATGAACCATCACCTCCTGGGGCCTTCTGGGGTTGTAGCTGACTTAGCTCACCAGGAACCACACACCCAAAGTCCAGTTTTTCAAGGCTCCCTTCCTATAGTCCCTAGAAGGCACATCCATAGCTGTCTGACAGGAAAGTGTTTTCAGGTGTGTCATTTGCTTTCTTTGAAAAGAGAACTGAACTTCACTCATCTTATTCCTTTTCTCCTAATCGCCCCAGAATACACTGCCTTGTTTAGAATACAATCAGATGAGGAAAGGCAGGAAGAACCATCCTGCCTTCTCGGTGTTCTAGGAAGAGTTTTCATTATCATGGGATCTGAGCCTTTGAAAAGGATGCTCTGTGTTCTAATGAAAGACTTAAAATTCAAATGGGGACGCTGAATGCAAGTCAGCAGGCATTCAAGTCTCTGCCAGTTATTCAGTCCTCAATAGCTAGCCCGGGCAGTATTTGTTGCAGGCTGGCTGAGATGCCTGATGGGAAGACGGGCAGCCTGGCCTGATACCAATGCTCCTGAGTCTGTTTTGGACCCCACGTGATGGAAACTGGCAGCCAGCCTCCCCCTCCCCCCAGAAAATGCAGGCAACCATGCCCTACTGGTGACCCTCATCACTCAAGTCTGAGATTGGCCCCATCTGGAAGAGGACAAAGGCCTGGGCTGCAGTAGCCAACAGACGAGGGTGTGACACTTCAGTGTGATCATCAGGTCTCAAGGGAAACCAGACCTTCTTAATTACTTCTAAAGAGTTAATAGTGTGGATATAAAAAGAGCTTTCTGTTTTTAATCACAAGGCAAGTGAAATAAAATGCTTAACTTTTTATAATCATTGTCTGATACTCTGCTTTCTGTGTGGAACGTTCATCTGAAGCGCTCCAAGTAATTAATGCCTAATGCTTGTTTATAATAGCATTATTATAGAACTCTTCATTGTTGCTTCTGTGTCCTCAGAATGTCCTGGCTGTAAAAGTCCAGAGCACATAGATTCTGTGCAAAGGAGAACCACAGAGGCTTGCTAGAGTGTGAGTTATGCACTGACTCCTTGTGTTTCTGGCTAGCTACACCTTCCTGCTGTATGAAGGGAGACTGCTGCTATGTAATGTTTGCAACTCTTGCCTAGCAAGTGTTCAAAAATTGGAAACTATGCTCATATGCACTCTCAGCCATAAGTGGTAATGGGGCCACTGATGACAAGTATAAATTAGTATGCCTCACTCCAGACTTCCATAGACTTCTGCACCTAAGGGTAACAACGTGATTTATTGATATGTTAGCTTTTGTGATATTCATAATAATATATGATAAAAAATAATGGATTATGGTATGTTCATATAACTAACATAATTAATTAAAATTTGTATGTGAATTCTATTTATTCATCTAGACACACATCTTTTATTTATTAAGAGAAAAGTATAAAATAGATATACAGCCACCCTCAAACTTCATTGGAGAAATTTATTTGTGCAGTAGATGGTTACCATGGAAACTCACAACTGGTTGTAGTAGACAGAATAAGTGTCTGTGGAGTCTTCAGCTACAGATGTGACATCTGTACTACATCCAGCTCCCACAAGGCTCAGGGTCCATGGTGGAAGGGGCATGGGAGGAAGGCAGAAAGGTTGTAAGAACCAGACAGAGGTCAGGTCTGATTAGAAGGAGACAGAGTCTTATGGACAAGGCAGAGCCACTACACACATGATCTCACAACTGCTATGGTTGCTGGCACAAGACCAAGCCAGTCAACATACCATCATGGAGAGAAGATGGGCTCACAGGGCCCCATCTCTAGATGAGGAACTATTGACAGCTGATGGCTTAATCAATGGCGTGGCCCCTGACAGTTTGATCATGTTCCAGAGGATGGTTCAACATCCACAAATATTTAGGCAGCACAAACGGGACTCCATAGGTTCTTAAAAAACTAAGTGAGCCTGAATTTGGATGGATTCGGTACGGAGGTGGGGAGGGGAGGGGTTATAAAGGTTGAAGGATAAATATGATCAAAATACACTGTATGCAGCATTAAATTCTCAAAGAATTAATAAAATATACTGAAAATACATGAACAGGCTAGGAGTGGTGGCGCGCGCCCTTAAGCCTCACACTCAGGAGGCAGAGGCAAGTGGATCTCTGTGAGTTTGAGGCCAGCCTGGGTGCTTGTAGAAAGACCCTGTCTCAAAAACCAAGCCAAACCAAATAAATAAGCAAATAACATGCACAGTAATTCTATTTTGCAAAATGACTTATACATGGCATCATTCAAACATTTTTGAATGGGAAAAAAAGCATAGAAAGAAATACACCAAATGATGCCTTGGTGAGATACTGGGTGGCTTTATTTTCCAGTGTGTGTATGTGTGTGTGTGTGTAAAACAGGAAATGTTCTATGTTAACAGTCTACTTTGGTTCTCTATCTAAATAAGAAAAAGGGATTTTTTTTTATTAATTTACTCAGATTACAACTCAATTGTTATCCCATCACTTGCATCCTCCAGTTCCTCTTTTCCTCCCGCTTTCACCCTATTCCTCTCCCCTAGGTCTATCACCAAGGGGGACCTCCTCCCTCACTATATGGTCATAGGCTATCAAGTCTCATCTTGGTAGTCTGTTTATACTTTCTTTGAGTGCCATTAGGCCTCCCCAAGGGGCAGTGGTCAAATAGAGGGCACCAGAGTTCATGTCAGAGTCAGTCCTCGCTCTCCACATAACTGTGGAGAATGTCCTGTCCATTGGCTAGATCAGAGTAGGGGTTCGATGTTTACTACTTGTATTGTCCTTGGTTAGTGCAATAGTTTGAGCAGACCCCCCTAGGCCCGATCCACCCATCATGACGTTCTTCTTGTAGGTTTCTAGGACTCTCTGGGTCCTTCTATTTCCCCATCTCCTATATTTCTTTTACCTAGAGTCCCAGTGGGATGTCCTCACATCTTTCCCAATCTCCTGGTAGGTAAAGACTAAGAAAAAGGGATCTTATTCTTTGTTTCAGAGTCCAGTGGACACGGGTGGAGAAGGCAGCAAAGTGGGAATGGAGGAAAGTGGGCTGAAAACTCTGAATCAAGAACAGTACTTTTCAGCCCTGTGTGAGTTAAGAAAATTCATATTTACTGTTTTTTCCCATTCTTATGTTTCCTGGACTTGGTTACAGTGTCATTTATGAAGAAAGAGGCTCCTTTGAGGAAAGCAGAGGATGAGGAGATGGCATCTTGTTCTATGTCTGGCCTGACAGGGTTCAGTACATGTGGCAGAAAAACAGAATTGAATGAGTCTATACCAGAGCAGGGAGCAGAAAGTCTCTGTGGTGTAACAAGATGAAACCGCTGATATGGCGAAACTGTCTGGAGAAGACAGAGAAGGTCTACCGCCATAGGCTTAGGGGCAGATACCTGAGAGGGAGGACTATGCTAATGGCTACTGCTCTGAGAACAAGCGGCTCATCCACATGTCACCAGACTCTTTTTGAAAACCTGCAACTACTCCGTCAAAGGAATTCAGTAGCAGTGAAAGTACTTTACAAGGAGAAAAGAAAAGGATGCTTCTCTGGAGAAACTGTTTCCAGGTGAAATTGTTGAATATACAATTGTCTGTGGTATGTGCAGGAGATTGGCTCCAGCAGCCCCTGCAGAGAGCAGGCTCTTGGGATGCAGGAGTCTCTCCTATGAAATGCCTCGTGCTGGCATCTAACCTACATATCCTCATACCTATTTAAAAATCATCTCCACATTATTTGTAATGCCTTAGGCAAGCTAAATGCTATCTGTACAGTGTTTTAAGGATTTGCTTAGGGAATAATAAGATAAATCTGTATGCTTACTACAGACACTTTTTTTTCTCTCCCAGTGTTTTCAATCCTCTGTTGACTGGGTCATTTGCTGTGGACCTCAAGGATGCAGAGGCAGGACCATCCTGGTACCTGTTATGAAGAAAAGCAGCTTACCTAATAGCAAAGATCACCATTCAACAAGCCCTATCCATGCAAACCCTTTCAGTTCCCCATCGTTAACCATGAATCGAGCATCACCAAATGTTTAAGGTGTGTCCACAGAATTAAAAAGTAAAGGAAAAATTAAATAGAAAGGAATTAAGTCAATATATAGAGTTCTAGATAAGATCTCTATAATAATTTCCAAGAGGTAAGAAAACATAGCTAGAAGAGCAGGCAGTTATGAGCCAGCAGACAGAGCTGATAGAACAGAACTTAGGCTCCCTGGCAGAGCCACAAACACTGGACACTGTGAAATGCTGAGGCATCTCTCCAACCCCTATATTTATTTTTGATATTGTGAAATGTGATGATCTATCCGCTTTTGTTTATTCTCTCCCGTCACCCCGTTGTTTTTATTCTTATAGTTTCAGTAAGGCTCTTCACAATCTTTGAGCGTAATAATTTTATTTGGCTTCACAGAGGTGAATGTAAACACACGCTTGCATTCTGCTGTGTTTATACTGAGTCAAGACTGCAATTCCCAGGAGGACCTGGGATGTAGGGTGACTTTGTTTTTATGAAGTTAACACTAGAATTACTCTTTTTTTAAAAAAAAGAACTAATTCAACTGTTGGCACTTTAGAATTTTTTTAAAAAGATATATTTTCAAATCACTTTAACACTTAAGTGTGTCACAACACTACTTTTGAGAATTTGTGGGCTAGTCAAAGAGCCTGGGAATTTTAGTTATACTCTCTCTTGTAGGGCTGGAGTGCAGCTCTCAGTGGTGCAGTTGTTGCCTGGAAGGCTCGTGGCCCTGCTTTGCTTCCCAGCATTAAACAGTAAAGAAAAAATGACTCAGTGGTTAAGAAATCTTGTAGCTCCTTCGAGTTTGGTTCCCAGCACGGACTCCAGCAACTCAGAACTGCCAATCCCCTTTTCTAGACTCCACAGACACCTACACATGCATGCGTGTACACACACACACACACACACACACACACACACACACACACACACTAACATAAACACATACCCATGTGTTTAAAAACCAAAGTGAAATGACAACCCTACATTTCCACTTTATTTAATCCACATGAATGCCTCTAACTTGCATTATTGAGGACGTCACCTCAATTCTTCACTTAGCCCATTCACTCCTTAGTTTATGAGAACTGAGGTAAGTTGCTCACTGGCTGTGGTTGACCTCTTTCTAGTCCATACCATTTAGGGTCTAGTGACTTTTTTCTGGCAATGGATTGGAGGCCAAAGCCCTGCGGGCTCTTGGTGAAAAGCCCCAATGAGGGGTAAGCTATAGCTTACGTGGCATAGCTGCCATCTTTTCCCTTCTCCTTTGGGAACTGTGATTTCTCTCCTTGGTTTTAGATTTCAACTCATTCCAAAGTTCATTATTAGAAAATGAATTATTCAGCTGTTTCATATTCAAGCCATCTTTAGCTGTCAGAGTATCAAGAAAACAGGAATAACTCAGTCACATTTTATAATTTTATTCACTGAGATTTATCAAGATGCAATGAGTTTCCACCAGTTTCTATGGCAAAATCCAAAATGAAATATTTTTTTTCTTGTGGCAAAATATACACATGACATCAAACTAAAATTAAGTATTTCTTGCCAGGAAAAAATAGACACAACCTTGTGAAGTCCCATTCCCTCTCTGGGTCTTGATTTCCTCAGCTATAAAACGATGTTTGGGGATTAACTTCTAAGGTTTAATAGACATTTTCCTAAAGAAACATTATTAGTATATAATTGACACACCATATAATTCACCCATTTAAAGTCCATAATTCAATGGCTTCTGATATACCCCATTTCTTGAGTTGGAATAAATGCATATAACAAAGTTTGTTATTTTGAGCACTTTAAATATATCAATCTGTGGAATTAGTTTCATTCCCTATGTCTCAAAATCATTGCCAGCATTTACAACACTATATCATTATCCTCATATGGACCCTCTGATCGTGTAGGTGTGGCCCACTAGAGTGAGTCTAGTGAAGACAAAGCCCATCAAAGACCTTCAAGCCCCACAGAAAAGAGAGTAAATGTAACTCCCACTCACGGTGACATTAGGCCTGTTGTGAGCAGTTACTCATTTATACACACTCTGAACATTGTTCTAAGCCCCATTATGAGTACACTAACATCACTAAAAAAAAAAAGTCTGAGACGAGAGAAGAGAATAAAATGTGGCAGCTTTGTTTGGATCTTGTGACTATGAACCATCAGTGTTCTTATTCCTACCTGCAGACTTCAGTTAACTTTCAAACTAAGCGAAACACCTCTCAAAACTGTTGAGCATCAGTTGGTGGAGTGGGGGATTTGGAGGCCATTATCACCCGTTCTTTCCCAGGTGGTAGCTAAAAACTGAGATGGGCACTCTTCATCGTGAATCCTTAGATCCATTCAGTCAAGGTCTGTGGTCCAGCATCTGATGTCTTCGTCCCAAAAACTCCATTCATCATTATCTGTACACATTGGAATACCTTCCTGGAATTGTTGCTGGCTTGATCTCTCCACGAGATCAGAGAGAACTAAAACTAGAAAAGTTATGGCTGTGTGGGTACTAACGACAGAAGTGGAACTGGCTGTTCACAGACTTGCCAGCATTTCTTCCGTGCTTTTCTCAAGTCCTTCCAAGATGCTGCTTCCTGGCAAGGAGAGCCTCCTCAGCAAGTAGAAGCCTCAGGGGCTGGGTCTCAGCAGCCCTAAAGTAAGATGAGTTGCTGTCAGAATACAGTTTCCTCCCCCTTTGCTACCCAGACAAAGGCTGCATCTCTGTGTGCTGGGGATGTGGAGGGAACTAAAAGCATAAGCAATAAAGTTCCCTCAAGTAATGAAACTCTGGGACGTTCTGGGCAGCAATTGTGGACACATGTAGCTCCACACAATACAAACCTGGTCTTAATCAGCCTTCATCCCACAGACCTGGATTCAAGTAGGGCTCCTCTGCCTTAATGGAGTTTGACAGTTTGATACATTCCACGGAATCTTAGACATGAATGTTACTTCTTCTAAAAATAGCAACTGCCACGATTTTTGCAAAGTGAACAAAAAGTTCTGGGCTCGCTCCCAGCTCCGCCTCTCCATATCTGTATGACTTTGGCACTTAACCTCTCTTGGACCTTGGCTTCCTAATCAGGGATAGTTTAAATGCCTTTGAAAAAAAAAATCTAAGATTCTTAAAAGTTTTTCCCCTCTTCTAATCGAAAGTTTCTTGCAAGATTATTCTCATGGGTCGGCAGTTGCTTAGGAACACTGTAAGGCGTGGCAGCCTGGTTGTAGGAATGGAGGGAACCAGGCCTTCAGCCTGTGAGTTCTAAGACACTGTTCTACAACACCTTGAAATGGGTATGCAAGCCTAGATCGCCATTTGGCAGCTCCGTGGCTAGGTTCACCTAATAAAATTAAAGATGACTGTGTATGTCTTCTCTTTGCTATGAAGGGATGATCCAAAGTGCTTTATTAAAACAATTTTATTTTGCTGAAATAAAATGGCCTTTACCAAATGGAAGGTCATGTTTATTTTTATGAGTGAGAGAATTACAAGGAAAGCCTCTAATTGACAAGGTTAAGTCATGTCATCTTTCTATCAACACTGAGCTCTTTTTGGGCATTTGAAGTGGGTGCTTAGTTTGTACCCATTTGGGAGAGCAGAGAAGTTTCAAGCAGCCTATGAAACATTGGTGCTCTGGTTTCTGAACATGAATGTTCAGAGGGTATGTTTTGCTTTTCTGGACATGTCATAATTTTGACCCTGTGACATGGACCTACACAGTTCTTGTAGGTGATCCCTGTGTGAGTTTCTTAACCAATTGGAACACAAGAAATGCAAAGGACAGAAGAATGGTGGGAGGAACATCTGCGAGTCTTCTAGAGCCTGAGCAGGAAGAACAAATCCCAGAAGCCTTAGCAAAGCAACCAGGAACTCGAGTCTTTCAGCATCCAACGAGAGTTAAACTGGTACTTAGGTAAAAGCAGGAGGAAGAACACAGGTAGGTGAGAAAAAAAAATAGAGGTAGATAGAGATAAAGAAAGAAATAGAAAATTAGAGAGAAGGCTATATGATAGAGAGATTAGGTAATACATAGGTTGTTGGTAGGTGATACATAGATTGATATATACATAGATAGATAGATGGATAGATAGATAGATAGATAGATAGATAATAGGTTGATAGTTATGTGGAAAAATTGATTGATAGATAATATCTAGATGATATCTAGATGGATTGATGATAGAGATAGATGATAGATTGATTGATTGATGATAAACAGATACATAAATAAATGTATTGATAGATGATAGATTATAGATAGATAATAGATGATAGATATATTGATTGATGATAGGTAGATTAATTTATTGATTGATGATATATAGATGAGAGACTGATTGATCATAGATAATAGATGATAGATTGATTCATGATAGGTAGATTAATTAATGATTGATGATAGATGAGAGACAGATTGATTGATTGATAGATGATAGATAAACAGATGATAGATAGATTGATTAATGATAGATGGTAGATAGATACATAGATAGATATGTAGACAGAAAGATAGATAACATATGAAGAAGTCCAAATTTCCATGCATACAAGGAAGATCTAATCTTTACAACTCATTCTTCAGAGCACGCCCCTCCTGCCCCTCCCTGCCTATTTTTTGGTTCATACTTCTCCCTAGAGTTCTAACTCTAGATACCCAACAGCTACTGGATTATCCCACAGACCCTTAAAGCTCAACATGTCTGAAATAGGGCTCCAGTCTTTTCCCTCCACCCCAAACTGCTCTTCACCGCATTTCACTTAATTCAACCAAGCATCCTTGTACCGAAGATAAAAAGTCTGTACCCATATTTAACAGTTCCCTCACCCTCACCCTGCATTTATCCACTCAGAAACATTGGTTTAGAATTCACTGTACCACTGTGAGATATTGTACCTTCAAGAAACACGAAGGTACTGAAACATGTCCTGGGATATATAGGGCTCAGTTTAGACACAGAAGCAGCCACAAAGAACTCAGGAAGAAGCCCTCTTTGTTCATCTCTTTTCTGGCTCTGGGATACATTTGCCCTCTGCAGTCCTTTGGTTCAGACTTTTCCTGGTCTGGACAAGTGCTATTTTCTAGTGGAGTACCTCCATATTCTAGTCTATTCTTGTTTCAAGAACAATTATTTTGAGCCGGGCGTGGTGGCGCACACCTTTAATCCCAGCACTCGGGAGGCAGAGGCAGGCGGATTGCTGTGAGTTCGAGGCCAGCCTGGTCTACAAAGTGAGTCCAGGATGGCCAAGGCTACACAGAGAAACCCTGTATTGAAAAACCAAAAGAAAAAAGAACAATTATTTTATAGATAGAATTGGACTGCACCTCTCTGCATGTCCTTATCTACTATTGTCTACTCCTGGTTCAGTCATCAGAGCTTTTGTGGCTTAGAGAATATGATGTCTCTGTCTAGAAATTTCTTCACTAAATAGTAAATTCCTATTTGTTATGAAAAAAAGCAGTTTAATGTTTAATGGCAACTTTTCCATGAGGCCTTTCTTAAACTATCAAGCAGGAGTTCATCCTCCTAAAGTTTATTTTTTACATCTGTTTATATTATCTATTCTTCTGTGCTGTGTATATGTGTGTGTATTATGTTTTCGCCTAGTCCTTTCTTTTGTCTGATTGTTGTTTGTAATGCTACTTCCTAGGTCTGTAGGGAGCATACCTTGTTGATACTCTAACCCTTAGCTCATAGAGATTGAAGAGCATGATGCTGGTATGTGGCCTCATGGTGGGTGACATCACAGTGATGAAGAAGAGATCTCATTGAAAGGGAGGGAGAGAAGAGGAGGACGAGGAAGGAAAGGAGGAGAATAGTTGGTATAGCCAAAGTTGTTTGATATCCCCTTCTTGTGGGACCTAGTCAACTCCTTGAGACTGTACTCCAATGTCTTCACTGCTTCCCACTGTGATCCATTTCTTAAAGGTTTCATCACTGTAGTGCCACCACTGGATCAATCTTCTGACGTGTGACCCTTTGGAGGTCACACTCAGACTGTAGCAGTTGTCATCGTTCCCCTTTCCTTGATGGCGTGGTGATTTCATCTACAAATATGACAAATCAATAGTTTATATACCCTAATCTATGTAGGATATGGATATGCCAGATTTACTTCCCTACTTTATTAATAACATTTAAATTTTAAACTATGTTTCAAATTTATAAACAATGTACATGAGGAATGTTTTTAAAGGTTAGAGATGACTAGTTTTGGCTGACACTGTTTATTGACCTGACATTTATCCGGCATCCATTACATGGCCAGCACTGTGCTCTTTCAACATCATTCATTAGAAGAGTAAACTCTATCTGCTCACAAGATGCAGACGAGAGTTCAGCCGGAACTTTCCAACCCAGAATTTACATCATTATGAGAACTGTTGCTTCAGGAAGCCTCACTCTGTGCCAGCTACTGGCAGGGCATCTATAAGCACTTATCTGCAGAAGGAGAACTAGTTTTCTCAATGTACAAATAAAGTAACTGAATCTTAGGTGGCTAAGTGACCTGTGCAGAGACACATAAACAATAAGCCATGAAATTGAATTCATTCATTCACTCATTCATTCATTTATTCATTCACAAAGGGCTTTTTCAACACCTACTAAGTGTTGGTCATTAGTATTCCACAGCTACACCCAGAAGTCATACAAAGGTGATTTAACCAGACATGATGGGCCCTGTACTGTTACTGGAGGCATAAATTAAGTGAACAAAGAGAGATGTGTACAATTATAAATTGTGGCACTGCTGTAAAGAAGTTGATGGGGGCAATGTCTGAGAACAGAAGGAGTACGCTTGGGAAGAGAATGGCTTTACCTGACAGGCATTTCAAAGGAGATGACAGTCAGCTGACACCATGAGTAGAAAAGGCCAACTGCTCCCAGGCACAGCCCACAGATGTTGAAAAGCTCTGGCGGGAGGGGGATGCTTGACACACTGGAGGCAGCACAGAATGCCAGTGTGTCTGCTGGGAAGCTGCAAAAGCAGAGGTGTCTGGGGAGGGCGGGAAGGAGGCAGCTCCACCCCTGCAGAAACCCTGGGCCACAAAGACAAGCAGAGACTATATTTGCCACGCACTGGAGCAGCCTTGGGGGCCTCCAACAGGGACAACATGGTTTTTTTCTTTCATTTTGCTTTTCAGAAGACTGGTTTTGGGATCCTCTTGGCTCAACCTCTTGAATGCTAGGAATCCAGGCATGTCCTTATGTGTGCCTTTAAACAGTCATTTTGACTTTCTGCAAGTTAGTGAAAGGAGTGAGTGGAGTGCTGAGGCAGGTTAGTTGAATTTTTTAAAATCTGGTGAGAGATGACCAGGGCCCAGATTAAGGTGGCCATATTGAGAAGGAAAATACTAGGTCTCTCTCCCTCTCTCCTTCCCCCTCCCTCCCTCTTTCCTTCCTTCCATCCTCCTTCCCTCTCTCCCTCACTTCCTCACTTCCTCCTTTTCTCTCTTCTCCCTCCCACCCCATCTTGTCCTCTCCCTCTTGGCTCTCTGCTTATCACTTGGTGGTATAAATGAAATCTCGGTGTTTCTCCGGGTTCTACCTATCTCCCTGTGCCATAGAACGTCTATCTCACTGAAAATGAGGATATTCTATAGAACATGACATTTCTAGAATCTTTTGAGCCCTTGTACATTGGTTTCCAGAAGGAAAACCTTCAGATTCCCTTGGACTTCCTCGACATCAGCCACATTTTTGGCTCCCTCGTAGGGCACTCTGCAGATGAGGGCTAAGCACATTGCTCTATCTTACAGGAATATTGCTCACACTGACTCCTGACTTCATGCATTTTGCAAATGCACAGCTCAAAGACTGTGACTTCCTGCTGTTTGTGGTTTCCAGTGCTGCAAGGGATGACTTTTTATGAGGCAAAACCCGATAACAGTCTATTATTTTAAGATACAAAGAGCTGGGCGGCAGAGGGTTAGGGAAGCAGGCCAAAATGCTTTGAATCTATTGTTGCATTTAGATGCTCGAAAGTGACATTTCCTTTCAGAATGCATTTTTCATTGTTTTCTTTCCTTTCTCAAACCTATGCTTCCTTACTACTGGACAATAAGAAACTACAAAGAACAAAACTGACAATTCCACACATCTGGAGATACTTACTGTAATGCCCTATAATACTTATGACTAAAACTTTTAAACAATTGGTTTCATTTTCACTAACATTAAAAATCAATTCTATTCATTTTTTGATAGCTTAGGTATTGTATAAATGGGAAAAATAGTTCATCATCTTTGAACAGCTGTTGATAACATTTTAATGATTTCATCTTTTGATATATAATTAGTTTTATTCATTTTTATAATTAATAGTACTATTCATATTTCTCCACTGTTAAGAAGCCACTCATAAGCTGGGTGTGATGGCACACACCTTTAATCCCAGCACTCAGGAGGCAGAGGCAGGCGGATTGCTATGAGTTCAAGGCCAGCCTGGTCTACAAAGCGAGTCCAGGACAGCCAAGGCTACATAGAGAAACCTTGTCTCAAAAAAACAAAAACAAAACCAAAAAAACAACAACAACAAAAAAGAGAAGCCACTCATAACTATTGTATCATATTGCTGCATAAAGCAGTCATCTAATGTTTGCTACAATGTGCCTGATTTCCTAACCATAAGATGGTCACTCTATGATGTAAAAACAGTGCTGATTGAAAAGTTTGTCGTTAGAAAGATGGGGTTTGGGTGATATGCATTGTATGGTTCTCATCATTTCCTGCCTGCTGACTTAGTGTATTTTTTTGTTGTTATATGTAATTTCTGAATGAAAATGTTTAGCTAACCGTCTATCTGTTATGGCTAACTCCCCCTTCCAGGCTCAAGGCTGTTTCCATTGAGTCTTGTCCACCTCCACCCCAAGTAGGCACTTAGCCCAATTACATTTGCCTTGTCAAAGCTGTCTTTCCTCCATCTACTCCCTCTTCCTCATTCTGTCTCCTAATAGGGCACAGCACCTTGACTCCCAGTCCACATTCTCTGGGCGGGGCTTATGGACAACCAGACTGGTCCGTGTCTTTAGCACCTTGTATGGATTAAGGGCAGATATGAAAAAATCCAGAGGTTTATTCTAGAAGGTATTTTTAAAGAGGGTGTTTGTTCCTCTGAGGCGGTGGTTGGATGGATGATTTAATCGCCGGCTGCTTGAAGCCATTGTGGAGACGTAGCATCAGGCCAAATACACAGGGAAGAAGAGCTGAGGGATGCAAAGAAAGGATGCTCAAGGGCATAGTCTGAGCTTGACTGAAGTAGCTGCAAGCCTCTCTTTAATCTCTCTCACCACGTTTTGTCTTATTGTTCAGAGCAATGGCCTTCCCAGGAAAGACTGATGGACAAATAAGTATAAGCGCTGTGTTCTTCACAGTGAGAGTGGCATTCACACCTATGGCGCCACGTAGATGTGGACACATGGGCTGGCAAGCTGCAAGTCCTCAATATACGTCTAAACAGTAAACAGTAAGTGAATGAGTGCGTCAACAGCAGAGCATTCATAACCAGTTCTGTCTTGGAGTCAGAATTTTATTTAATTAATTTATTACTTAATTTGATTTTTTTGAGGCAAAGTCTCTCTATGTAGCCCTGTCTGTCTTGGAACTCACTTTGTAGATCAGGCAGAGATTCACCTGCCTCTACCTTCCAAGGGCTGAAATTCAAGTCAGGCATAACTATCAAGTCAGACTTTGGATCCAGAATTGGCTTCCATCTTGCCCACTTTACTTATCCCTGTTGAATCCTTGAAAAGATTGCCTTTGCTTTTTCAAAAACATGTTCAGGCGATACGCACCTTAGCCTTCCAGCAAATGCTAACTTAATGCCCACAGCACCTTGTCTCCGAAGACATTTTCTACCTTAGTCTTCACAGGGCTGCAGAGTCCACCGTGTGGCTGTTCCCTCTGTTGTTTGGTCAGTTTCCTTTTGACTGGTATGTTGCTTACAGGTTTTGGACCTTACACAGTATGATGCAATAGATCCGGTTATGTATGCATCATTTCTGCACATGGCAGAATATCTAGGAGCTTCATTAACAGAAATAAACTCATCAGCAAAAGGAAATGTTCATTTAAAATTCTGATAGATCTTGTCAAATTCTCTATATGAGCTGTGATGTCTCACCCTGCCTTTAGCAATCTATGAAGGTAGTGTTTTTCCATATTCTTGGTACTAGTGACTAGATGTTACTATTTTCTCCTAATCTTTATTGATTTGATTGGAATGTTAATTTATACAAAGAACTTTTAAATTTAAGAGCTTGAGAGGTTTGAACTGCAAGGTGAGGCTGTATAGTTTGAGCCATCTACTAGTTTCACATTCGGAAAGTAGTTAATATGGTTCTTTCCCTTAAGCAGAATAAATTCTGAAGTTTGGTATGTGTGCATTATAAAAAAAATCATGGTTATTATATAGGTTCTCCATATAGGTGTGATCATATGTGTGTATATAATCTCATTCGTAGTATGTCTAACAGCTTACATAGTGGATATTATGGTATTGGTGTTACAGTTGAAGAACAGAATCCTCAGTGCTTGTCCAGAGTTGCAGGCGGGAGTTAAGAGGCATTTACAGCCTGCATTACTCTACTCAGAGCCTGCTCTTTTTCTTTTCTGTATCATGTTAATTCTAGATAGGACACAACAGGGCATCTTTTATGCAACTTAGATCCCTGAAGTTCATGCAGCTTATTCTATCAGTGGGCACAGTTAAGACTCATCTTCCCAAGCCGGGCGTGGTGGCGCACACCTTTAATCCCAGCACTCGGGAGGCAGAGGCAGGCGGATCGCTGTGAGTTCGAAGCCAGCCTGCTCTACAAAGTGAGTCCAGGATGGCCAAGGCTACACAGAGAAACCCTGTCTCGAAAAAACAAAACAAACAAACAAACAAACAAAAAGACTCATCTTCTCCGGTTATTTAAAACAAATTCAATTTTTAACTCAGGCTTCTTACAGAGTACAGATGGGAATCTAATTTCTAACCCAGGAATGCACTTCTCCCAGTGTCCTTCCACACCCAAGTCTGTTAATGCCTTGACAGAGGTCTGGTGCATCTCACAGGCCACACTACTGACCTCCTGTTTTAAACTAGCAGAATGCCTTCTACTTCCTTCCTGTTTTTTTTTTTTTCCTCATCTCTTGCCCCTTCTCTTCTTCCCTCTTCCCTCATCTAAAATACAAGCAAGCAACACATTTGTAATGTGGCATCTAAACTCTTAAATATTCATATGTAAGCTGCATTATTA
This sequence comes from Acomys russatus, assembly GCF_903995435.1. Classification (NCBI taxonomy): domain Eukaryota; kingdom Metazoa; phylum Chordata; class Mammalia; order Rodentia; family Muridae; genus Acomys; species Acomys russatus. Next base: position 63,508,667 of record NC_067138.1, on the reverse strand, counting down.
ACTAGAAACACAACATTGCACAGATCTCTATAGTGCTTTCATCTCGTAAACTTTATACACAGCTTCCTGTTCCCAGTGCTAGCCTCCAGCTTTCTCTGCACAAAGTTGTGTGCTTTAGATGTGTGTGGTAGTGGAGCTGTGTTATGTTTAGCACAATATCCTCAAGATCCATCTTCTTCTGTGTCTTCTGCACTACTATTTCTCATTTCTTTTGTAATTAGAATAGATATCTTGCTAAAAAAAAATTTTTTTTTTGTTTCTTCACTTTATTTCTGTACCCCCATGGCTTATCTGAGAATGAGAGAAAAACAAAGTGGGCAAGAAGGTGCATTTGGTTTGGGCACAGTGGCTACATCTGGGTCCTAGCACCTGAAAAGTCTCCGCAGGAGAAACAGGCGGTCAAAGCAGTCCTGGGCTACATAGCAAGAATAAAGCCGGAATGGACGACACAATACCCTACCTAACAAACAATTTAAATGTATTCGTGGTTTGTTTGTTTTAAACACAGATTATAGCCAGGCGTAGTGGATTATATATGTATTCCCAACACTCAGGAGGCTGAAGGCAGGAAGATCACTGCAAGTGGGAGGCCAGAGTAGATTACAGAGTGAGTTCTAGTGTAGCCTGAGTTACAGACTCTTTTCAAAGTGGATGAAACAAACTCACTTTGTTTCAAAAGAATGAGTAAGCAGGTAAGAAACAGATTTCTTTATGGAAAGACATTATAAATACATATTTATTAACACTTAGTACTACCAATAATTCTTTTTTTTTCTTTTTTTAAAGACATAGTTCCTCTGGTTAGCCTTGGCTGGCCTTGAACTCACAGAGATCTGCCTGCTTCTGCCTCCCCAAGTGCTGGGAATACAGGTATGCATTACTGTGCCAGGCTAATAATTGTATTTTTTAAAAGAATGTTTTGTATATATATATCCTTCAGAAATCTCATATACATATACACTGCTGTTTCTTGATCATATCCACCTCCAAGTCTTCCTTATCATTTGCCACCCCCCGGCTCTGTCCCATACAGTCCCCTCCCGCCTTCATGTCCTCTGCTACTTCACTGTAACCCACTGAGCTCGCCTAGTGCTGACTGCTGGAAATCTGACAGCTTCTGTAGGCTTGGTCTTACCTGGGTCCTGTGCAGGTGACTAAAGTGTTGTGGGTTTATGAGTGTTACAGCCACATCATGTGCAAAGACAGCATCTTACAACACTCCTCTACTCTCCAGCCCTTACATTTTCCCAACTACCTCTTCCTTTCTTAGAGACTTGACTCTTGATAAAGATTCCTATCTAGGGCTGAGCATACATAGGCACTCTCAACACTGCGACCGGTTATGAATCTCTGTATTGACTGCCACTTAGTGCAAAAAGAAGCTTCTATGACCAACGTTGGGAGAAGCCTAGACCAGAGGGTACAAACAGATCTTTAGAAGGCGGTTTGAAAAAAAATATGACCATTTTAGTAAAGTAAAATAGTAGGTTTCCACTAGGCCTATGACCTCCCTAGCCATGGGCTTTTGATCAGATTTACAGTACAAGGCATGGATTTCCTCCTGTGATGTGGGCCTTAAATTCAACCAGAAAGTAGTTGGCTACCTAGTAACATCCATACCATTTTTGCATCAGTGGGCACATCTTGCCTACAGGTTAGCATTTGTAGCATGCAGAGTCAATATACATTGGATTTTTGAATACAGACTTAGGATGAAACAAAGGCAGAAATATTTCATTAGCAATTTTTAGTGTTGATGCACTCCAAACTGACAATATTTTGTAAATACTGGGTTCAATAAACATATTAAAACAAATTTTACATTTTTTGCATTTTAAGTATAGGACTAGAAACTTTTAAATCACCTATATGGCTCATGTATTAGCTACTCTTCTATTGCTGTGATAAAACATGACCAAGGCGGCTTACAGAAGGAAAGGTTTAGTTTGGCTAAGACTTCTGGATGGATAGAAGTCTCTCGTGGCAGATGCATGCCTGCAGGCAGCAGGCATGGCAGCAGGAGCTCACATCTTCAAACTTAAGCATGAAGAAGGGAGCACAGACTTGAAATAGGAAGAGGCTTTAAGCTCTCTGTCCCTCCAGCAAGGCAATACCTCTTAAACCTCCTCAAACAGCGTCATGAACCAGGGGACCGAGTGTTTGAATACCTGAGACTGTGGGAGACACCCTCATGCAAGACACCACAGACAAGGTCGCACAGCCCTGAGGACACATTGCTTCCAGCTCACAAATGTCTGAAGGTTGTTCTAAGTATGTTCCATGTAAGATGCATAAACTTACTACAGTGTACAGCTTACAGACATAGCCTATAATTTATATATTTGTATGATTCCATAAATTGACACTGGGAGGGATTTCTTCTTTATCCTTTGGCTTTTTTTTTTTTTTAATTAATGACAAGACTTTTATCAAGAGACTTAATATTTAGTGTCTTGGCTGAAGTGACATCTCTGAAGACAAAGGAAGGCGCCCTGTGTCAACTAATGGATCAACTACCAGAGGGCAGAACCAGAGGAGCAGGTTCTCCACTCCGGCCTGCAGCAAGAAAAGGCCCTCAACAACATGGTTGCTGTTGAGACCCATCTTAAGCTTGTCACCTCCGTAACTGTGAGATGCTAACTTAGTGTTATTTTAAGCCTTCGAGGGTGGTTTATTCGTAACAGCAGTAATGAGACACTACTAGGCTTGTGACTTACGACACTCCAGCTTCGCCTTTGGACTTTACACTGGTGCAAATTGTGCCAACACAACCATTCTGTGGCATCCAACACCTTACACAGGCTATTCAACACTCTTGCAAAATGGAGTTTTTGTTAAAACACGTAGCCCAAACATAAGTTTTAAGTACATTTAAGGCAGGTGAGGTATTAAATAAATCTAGGAGAGTGTGGATGAAGTGTTCTCATGTACACATGCCTGATGCAAAACCTGTCTTAAGACTCTGCCAGTATGGTAAATTTGCACAAAGGTTATCACCTTACAAAGAAAATCTTTCTACAAAGATATCTGCCCAAGAACTGCCTGTCCAAACTTAGACAATGCTAAAGTTACTGAGACTTGTAGCCATGAATAATTGATTTACAACAACTTCTGCTAGCGTCCTCACTTTGCCTTAGCCAACATCCTCTTGCCTTGAACTCCAGTTCACTGCCAAGCATATTCCTGTCATGACACTTAGCTACTCCCAAATAAACGTATAAGCAGATTTGCAGGAGACTCTGTATTTAGTGACAAAATGTATTTTTTCATTTGTAATATTTTCAATTAATGATGGGTTTGAGTGGTGGTGAAATCACTTCCTGAAAGACAGAACATTTGCATATTAAATACTTCCACCCTGAAATGTGAATAGTCTAGATGACTTTTGCATTTTTGTAACCACAAGTAGAACAACCTCTAAATGAACTTAACACAACACGGGGCGCATTTCCTTCTTAGTTCATGAAAGGGATGGCTGCTGAGGACACGTGGAAAATTAGGTGGCGATGGGCTCTGTCTGGCCACAGGAACACAGGACAAGTGCAATTCAGGAAGCAGCTGGCTGCCTGAAGGAAGTTCTGCTTTACACTGACTCTCTGCTGGAGATTCCTGCCTGTGTCGGCTATATCAGAAAATATCCGTGAGGCTTGGTGGATGCATATAAGACATGGCCTACCAGGGAGATTTCTAGACGATTTCTAGAAGTAAGCACCTGTTACTTGAGTGGAAATGGCATTGGAGCTGAGTTTGAACATCTATTTGGTGTCATATGTATAATTAGAGGTTGGCAATAAATAGACTATTTGCCCTATACAGTCAGATTTTGGGCTTGTTTGTTTGGATTGTATTTATTTAATTTGTGTATGTAAGCGCATGTGGTGTGTGTCCATGTAGGTGCATATGTGCTAGAACATTCTCTATGAGCCCACAGGTCAACACTGGGTATTGAGCCAGTGTTTGGAATTCAGATAGGCTTTGGAATTCAGTTAGGCTAGACTGGTTGGTCAATCCTGAGACCCACCTATCTCTGTCTCCCTAGTGATGGCATTACACTTTTTCTTTTCTTTTTTTTTTAACAACATGGGTTCTGGGAATCAAAACCCAGGTCTTCGTGTTTGAGAGAAAAGTAGTTCCCTGACAGTTCTCCAGCGCCCCAAGGGTCTTCTTGACTTGGGATTTAACACTGGCAGTGGAGAAGGAACCACATTCAGAACTACAGAATCTCCAGGGCTCAAATCTCCACATTCTGAAAACTGAAAAGCGCTTTCTTTCTTGTTTGGCAGTAAGCTTCGGCATAAAACAACAGAACTATGTATTGTCTTCATTTTACTTGGTATAGATTTGCATGTATTTTACTTGAGAAACAATGCTTTTGATTATAGGGCATTGGTCCTGACCTTTCTAGAGGATTATGTGGTACACAATGTGTGTCATTTTTCTATTTGAAAATCTACATTTAATTTGCTACCAAGAGTTCAGAGGAGGGAATACAGAGTTGCAAAGGAGGTCTTCCATTTACTGAGTTACTGGACAGAATTACCTCATCAGGTGACATTACGTAGAAATAGGCACTGTGCAAGTATAATTAGTTAATTAAAATGATGTTATGGTGGATTAGAATGGGTTCTGAGTCCAATGACTTGATGCCCTGATGAGGAAGGGCATATGGAAGGAAGCCACATGACAATGGAGTCAGAGAGAGTGACGCAGTTACTAGCTGCAGCAGTCAGCAATCACGAGATGCCAGGAAGCATGGGGAGTTCCCCTCAGTATCTGCAGAAAGAGCTGATCAAGCTGACACTTTGAGTTCAGACATCTGCACTTCTGAACACATTTCCAGTATGGTAACACATCTACTTTGAGTGTTGTTACAGTGGTCTAGGAAATGAATGTCCTAGCCAGAATCAACATAATCACAGGAGTAACAATAGGAATATTGTCAAAAATTTTAAAGTATCATTTATTCTGTCAATAAAACATCTTGAAATTTTTAATTAGTGTGTGTGTGTGTGTGTGTGTGTGTGTGTGTATGTGTGGTCATGGGCACTACCAAAAATATGTGTAGGTCAGATGACAACTTGGGGGAGTTAGCTTTTTCTTTCTTTTCACCATATAGGTCCTAGGCCTTGAATTCAGGTCATCAGGCTTAACGGCAAGTGCCCCTACTTGCTGAGCCATCCTGCATCTATATTTTGAAATAACAACCAGCAAGCCTGAAAATTCAGAGTAAATGTAGCCAAAGAGGTAAGAGTCTACAATAAACACTTAAAAACTCTGAAGAAAGAAATTAAGGAAGATAATAGAAGATTAAGAGATAGATTGATAGAATTAATTTTATAAAAACTAAAAACAATGAATGTACATATTCAATGCAGTCCCAATAAAAATCTCCGTACCATCCTTCCTAGAAAAAGGTTTGGTATCATTAGCCATCAGGGAAATGCAAATTAAAACTACTTTGAGAATCTGTCCTTTTCAAAGACATTGGTATATAATGGTATATATACTATATATCCAACATAAAAATTATCTTTATGTATAATGTATACATGACACACACACACAGTTATCCGATTGTATTTTGAAATCTTAGGCAGTCTATAAGCTAGAAAATCTATTCTGCATATTGACCATCTTTGCATCACTGTGATGAAATACTTGACAGGAGGTACTTATAATGGAGTGGTTTATTTAGCTTATAGCTAAAGAGATTGGGTAGCACTCCCTGAGTGTACACTCCTCTGCCTCCACTTCTTCTAGTCCCTCTGTCAGCCTCCCTTCCCCTCTCCCCCAGATCAACTCCTCTTCTGTTTCCCTTCAATAAGAGCAAACAAGCAAACAAACAAAAATGGCAGGCCTCCCAGGGGTATACAAGTCCTAGAAAGATGCAATAAGACCGGGCACAAACCTTCATATCAAGGATAGATGAGCCAACCCAGTAGGAGGAAAAGGGTCCCAAACACAGGCAAAAGAGTCAGAGACACCTCCTACTTCCACAAGAACACCAAGCTACACCGCAATAAGGTATATGCAGTCAACTCATCAGTCTTAAAGATTCAACTACCTCCCACCTGGGCCGCCCTGGGAACCAAGCCTCCAGTACAGTAACCTCTGGAGGGATATAAATCCCTATCTAAACCTTGGCACTACTGCTTGGCTGACCTGATTCCTAGCCTGTCATTAAACTATTAGACTCATGCTGCCCTCGCCCTCTTCCTTCTCTTGCTCCCTCCCTTCCTTCCATTTCTTCCTTTTCTCCATCCTTCTTTCTCTCTCTTCTTGCTAGAGATCAAACTCCATCTTAAGCAAGAGCTAGAGCAGGGAGCTATATCCCTAAACCTCCAAATTCCATTCTGGGAACTTTCTTCTTTTTCCCTTTGGGCAACTGGAGGTTATCAATAGAAATCAGAGTTCAATTCCCATTTCTTCTTTGTTTACTAGCAGCATGCTTTGGGCAATTTTCAAGTTGTTGAACTTATGAGCTGTTTTCCCATCTGTAAACCAGGAAGAGAATAGTAAATATCCCATGGGGTTATTACATGAGTCAAGCAGACAGCATGCGTATGGGGCCCTGCACATACCTGCTAAGCTGTGGGACGGCCAGATGCCAGTTCTCTTCCAAACTTGATTTACCCCCCCTCTTGAGAACTCTTCATAGGGTCCCCAGGCAGCACTAGCTGCTCTACCCTCTGCCTCCAGGAATGGTTTCTTCTTCAACCTAAGACAGTATTTGCAGGGATGTATTGAGTTTTCTTTTTTAAAAGTAACTTTCTCTTTCCCAGCTGGGTTGAAAGCTTTTCCCTGAACACAAACGTGCCTCTTTGATCTCTGAACCCCCAGTGCCTGGCAGAGTCTCATAGGTGGCAGAACCTAGCCAGTATCTAGAGAAAGATGGAACCCTAGTCTGCCCAGGCTTACTCAACTTGCTATGTAAGCCAGGGATGGCCTCGAACTCCAGAGCCTCCTGCTTCCCCCTCCAAAGAGCTGGGATTATAGCTGTTGCCACTGGCCCACCTTTCTAGGGACTACAACATCATCTCACTACAACTAATTTTTCCCTCTGGTAGGAACTGAGTACTCTGATCACATTCTTCCTTGGATCATAGTCATTTGCAAGGGTTTTGGTCTTTTCCATTAATGTAGCCCCGCCCCCTCTTCCCACTCAGACCCAGTCACAGGATGGCTCGGAATTGCATCCCATTCATCTCATAAGGGCCCCCCAGTGTCTTCCATCATTTGTTTAAGATCTAATCCTTGATGAGCAAGGAGCAAAGGATATGACTCACTCATACAACGAACAATACAGTTTTGACCCTTTTGCACAAGTCTGCTCAGAAAACCACATCCCTGTTGTGCAATAGGCAGGGCTATTGTCAATGCTAAAATAAGTTATTAGAAATCATCCACCTTCCTCTAGATAAAAGACAGCTCAGAACCATTAACTCGTGACACATTTTAATATCTGGGCCCTTCTATTTCACTGAAATGTCAAGACAAAACAAAACAAAAGAATCTTAACTCATGTATGTGTAGCATAGAATACAAACTCTAAGCAGGCTGGGGACCAACAATGCCAATGAAAACAGAAAGCAAAATTGAAATAGGTTAATAGGATAATGTTGTTCCCAGAAACACAAACTTTTAAACAAATCTCACCTTAACATCAATAGAGTTGGCCTACCATGTGTGGCTACTTAAGACAAATCGCATGGTTGATATTATATTATATTAAAGTTACAGACAGAGAGCAACTGAGTGGAGATTTTTTTCTTTCAGAGTCCAGGAGCACCTTGGTGAATTTTTTTTTTTTTTTTAATCCATTTAAAGATGTTTACTGAGCTTCCACCACATGCCAGCACTGTGCTTGAAATGGCTGCTAGGTAAACAACCTTGAGCCTTGCCCTTAATTTTTCTTTCTTGTTATCAAATACTCCTCATTAACCATATTTATCCTGGTTGCCAAACATGCCAATTGCTACAAGGAATGAAGAGAATGTCCCTGAAGCAGTTCCGATGTTTTGAAGGCCATTATGCAATAGTGGTGTGACTATTTGCCGGCTTATTACTAATGTACTAAAAAAACAGCCATGAAATTGCATTTTAAGGCCCCCTCTTTTCAACTTTTAAATTTCTTACAGCCAACTCCTCTGAATCTCATTTGATTATTGGGTTTCGAACTTAAGTCTGTGTGCACCGTTTAACAAAGAGAGCATGTCTTGGTTTCCCTTGGAACATAAGTGCACTACCCAGCACGGTGTTTCATGGAAGTAATTTTTCCTCCTAGGTATCCGTATCTCCTCCTCAGCCTCACAGAGCAGTAGAACAAGGGAGGCATTTTGGTATCTCCTGACTCAACCTGGCCCAGCGTTTCTTTTCTTTTTATAACCTCTGAAGGTGTATTCTACAGAGTGAGGGTTTTGGAAATTTTTTTTTTACCAAGTAAATTCTATTTAATTATTGAATCATAATATTTCATTTTCTCACTTTCATTAAAGACATGCTCTGCCAACCAGAACATGTAACTGCTGTGACATGACTGGAGCTAGCAGTAGGCAATGTGGCCATTGATTTTGGAGTCAGGTTGAGTCTTCTCTATGCCACTCACCAGCTATACAACCTCGAAGAAATCACGAACCTTGCTATGCCTCAGTTTCCTCATCTGTGAACTAGTGCAACAGAAGAATCTCCTTCCTAGGTCTGAGGATCGTTGCTTTGTTATGCCTCCTTATGATCCTGTCAGCCCCAATGTAGGAGAAGTTGTATTTACATTAAAGTTTCCAATACTTTATGAGCTTGGGGACACTCATTCCTATGTCACTAGACAAGGCTCTAGGATCCCAGGCCCACTTCTCCTTTAAAGATAAGAAACTTGAAAGCCAAGGAATGAGATGCCTGAAGACTATCAGCTAGCCAGGGCTAGCCAACACTAGAACCCATAACCTACATATTAAAAGATCATACATTTATCAAACTAGAGCAAAGTCTGTCTGTAAAGGTCCCACGTGCACCTAGATCATGGGTATGAAAGAGACACACGGAGTCGCCACTTAATTGTTGGAGATTCTGTATGCAGAAAGCACTTAAGTCCTGCTGCTTTCCCATAGGATAACTGAAAACTCTGGACATCCCTCTCTTGAATCTGAAAATGACAAATGATCGAAGGTCATTGTAAATAACTTCCTCAAGAAAATCAATAACAGAGGCTGGGCATAAGAGAATAACATAGTAACAGGAGCTGGTGGTGCGGGGTGCAGACCTGTAATCCCAACACTGGGGAGACTCAAGCAAATGGGGTTGTGAGCTCAAGAAAAAAGTAACCGATAAGACCCTCTGTAAATCTAGAAACATTAACCTAAAATAAGTTTTTAAATAGATTATGAAGCCTGGCGTTGGTGGCACACGCCTTTAATCCCAGCACTTGGGAGGCAGAGGTAGGCAGATTTTTGTGAGTTCAAGGTCAGCCTGGTCTACAAACAGTCTAGCATAGGCAAGGTGTCACACAGGGAAACCTTCTCAAACAAAAACAAAAACAAACAAACAAACAAACAAACAAAAGAGAAGAAAGGATAAATGAAAGAAAGAAATAAACAAAGAAAGAAAGAAAGAGAAAGAGAAAGAAAGAAAGAAAAAGAAAGAAAGAAAGAAAATGAATTATGACCCAGAAGTACAGTTAGCACTATATTAAACCACGGCTATTAAGATTACCTGTAAGTGTAAACACTATGATGAACTGTGTACAGGGATAGAGGTGGTGCTGAAAGGCAGCGTGCTATGGAAGAAAGCCAAAGAGCCCCTGCTCCAAGACACTACCTTGATTGCAGACTCCAGGCTCCCAGCTAGATTCACAAGGTAGTAGGTAAACCTCCTCAGACCAGTCTTGACAGTTCCATAGTCCTACTGCAGTGAGTTGCTTAACACACACATGAGAGGCCTTCTGAGTGACTTCAAAGCTGTGGAAACTTAGGAAAGGTAAGTCCCTGAACAACAGCAGTCAATTGTACTCAGTACCAGTGAGGACTCTTTAACAGTCATTTCTATTGCTGTTGGGATTGTAAACCCATACAAACTCTGGGGAGGCTATTAATAATGTATTTATTTTCTGTTGCTTTGTTTTTTTCTTTTTTTTTTTCAAGACAGGTTCTCTCTATGAAGCTTTGGTGTCCTGGAACTCACTCTATAGATCAGGCTGGCCTCAAACTCACAGAGATCCATTTGCCTCTGTATCCTGAGGGCTAGGATTAAAGGCATGTGTCACCAAACCCAGATAAAACTATTTACTTTCTTTGACCAGTGATTTCACAACTAGAAATCAATTTTAAGGGGAGAATTAGAGACACATATACAAAGAGATATCTACACTGTCTGACAGTGACTAAAAATATTATATGTTTATAAAATAGAAAATGAAACAGTTGTTATAAATGATATTCTGAGAATAAATTCATTGATATGAGAAAATACTTAGTGTCTAATACCAAGTTTAAAAGTCAGAATACAAACCAAGAATGATTGTATACACCAATAACCTGAGCACTAAGGAGGTTGAGGCCAGATTAAGCTACCCATTTAAAAATTGAAATAAAGATCTATGCATGTGCCTTGTGAGCATATTTGTGAGAAATATTCTGTCTTCAAATAGAAGACAACAATGAAATTAACCCAAATGTGTACAATGGTACATCTATACATAGAAGTATACTCCTGACCTTAGTCAAGAGGCTAAGAAGCAAGTGAGCAGAATTATATAGGGTATTATTTTTCTATATTCTATAAATGAACCAGTTTTATTAACAAAATATGAGCATGTTTACATTGTTACAAAGAAAGCCAATCACCTAGTTCCTTTTCACAGAAACACTTCATAGTTTCTAGGATAGCATTCTAAAGAATCTGTGTTATAGAAATTATTCACATGTGTGTGCAAGCATTCATCCTTTCCCAAATGAAAGAACAATGCAAGATTTCATTTTTAAATTTAACAATACATCCTGACTGTCATTCCACATAAGAAAAGACATCCTGGGTGTGGTGGCGCATGCCTTTAATCCCAGCACGAGGGAGGCAGAGGCAGACAGATTGCTGTGAGTTCAAGGCCAGCCTGGTCTACAGAGTAGTCCAGGATAGCCAAGGCTACATAGAGAGACCCTGTCTCGAGAAAAAAAGAAAAAGAAAAAAGAAAGAAAGAAAAGAAAAAAAAAAGACACAACTAGCCTATTATTTGTGTTTGTTTGGGTTTTTGTTTGTTTGATTGGTTTTGGCTTTGGTTTGGTTTGGTTTGGTTTTTGGTTTTTCGAAACAGGGTTTCTCTGTGTAACAGCTGTGGCTGTCTTGGACTTACTCTGTAGACCAGACTGACCTGAAACTCATAGAGATCTGCCTGTTTCTGCCTCCCAAGTGTTGGGATTAAAGGTGTGTGCAACCATGCCCAGCTGTTTATTTGTTTTCAATTGAAATTAAACTATTTTAAAATAATATATAAAATAAAATAGCACATACTTATGGAGTGGCATGTATTTTTAATGGCTGCATGGTATATAGTCTCAAAGGGCTGGAATGTTGTTTACTTTGTCCCCTATAAATAGACATTTAAGTTGTTTTACATTGTTTACTAGTATAAACAATGCTACAATGAACTCTCTCTCTCTCTCTCTCTCTCTCTCTCTCTCTCTCTGTGTGTGTGTGTGTGTGTGTGTGTGTGTGTGTGTGTGCGCGTGCACGCTCACGTGTATGTAAGTGAAGTAGAGAGAAAGAGAGTTTAGGCACATGTGTAGATCATCAATCTGTACAATGAATTTCTTGTTATAAAACCCATGGCCTTATGTCATAGCTGGGAGGTGTATGCCCATAATAGTTTGTGCCTAGGAGTGGTAGTGCAGGCTTTTAATGCCAGCACTAGAGAAGCAGATGGATCTCTGTAAGTTTGATGCCAGCCTGGGTCAACACAGCAAGTTCCAGGTCAGAGGAACCCAGTAAAACTTTGTCTCAAAAGCAACAAACCGAATCCAACACCCTAACACTACTACTGAGCTGCATGCCCACCAAAGAATGGCACATTCTTGTGGGAGGTCAGGTCTCCTACAAACAGAATGTGAGACAAGAGTAAATTAAATGCATTTATGGCAGTGGTTCTCAACCTGTGGGCCACAGCCCCTTGCAAACGACCTTTTCATAGGGGTCGCCGAAAACCTTGGAAAACGCAGCTATTTACAATACAATCCATCACAGTAGCAAAATCACAGTTACGAAGTAGCAGCAAAAATAATTTTATGGCTGAAGGTCACCACAACATGAAGAGCTGTGTCAAGGGGTCACAGCATTAGGAAGGTTGACACTGATCGGTGGGGAACGTGGCACCAAAGAATCCTGTAAGGAAGGAGGGGAGAAGGCTAACAAGGCAAGGAAAGGAGGCAAAACAAAAAAACAAAACAAAACAAAAACATTATTGCTTGAGGTCAAGTACAGTCCCAGCCTGATCAAACAGGAACCCGGAAACATGGCCAAAGAGCAGGCTGGGCCCCACTCCTAAGAAGCAATGTCGTGAATTTGAACTTCCTATCTGCCCTACTTCGGTTGCAGGAATGCAGAACACAACCCTATAGGACAATTCCTGGAAGGGAAGCCATGCCATTAGGAAAGAATTTCTGTAGCACCTGAGGGACAGATGAGATCCTAGGCTACAGGACGTCTGGGCAGGGCACCAAAGACATCCACTATACCAATCCACCGATTTTCTACTTGTATTGATATGGAAAAGTCCATTTGTAACTGTATTCATTGTTCTTCTTGGCCTTTGAGTTAAAGGTCCTCATTACACATGCATGCAAGGAAAGGTAAAGAAACATCGCCTCTGCTAACTAATAAAAGCTTACCTGTTGGAAAAAAAAAAAAAAAACCCTAAAGGATATTTTCACTGTTGTCAAGTACACGTTTTTCCTCAATCCATTTTGCTATTGGCTTATGGCTGCCATTTGTGGGTCCTTGTGTTGAAATTTCCGTACAAGTCAGTGTTTGCAAGTTTTACTGGAGTTGCCTGAAATACTGGTGTCGGGTTTGAGAAGCCCCTTTCAGGGGCAGATAGCATAGCCAAGGTGATAATTCAGAGAGCCCAAGGATGAACCGATCCCATCCTCCCAGTGGATGGGTGCAACAGGACTTTCCCTCTTACCACACTCTCTCTCTCCCTGTCTCCCAGAGGAACACGGAACTGCTAATGATGGCTTAATTTGATTTCAAACTTATTCTTTCCTTTTTCAAAAGCCCAACAAAGTTTCCCAGGGACAGTTAACTGTGCAAAAGAGATCAACTCTCTGGGAATTTAAATGCCCTGTAAACTCAGTAGGGTGTATAGGAATGTGGAGCGGGGCCCAGGCACTCAGGGTTAGACCCCAGGCTTCCTCCACACATCTGCATTTTAGATGCTTGGGGAAATGCCAGAGGCTTGGTTTTCCTCTGTGCTATTGTCTTTGGCGTTGTCACTAGGTTCAAAGATGCTACAAAGCTCACGCTAATTATTTACAACAACTTTCTTGGGGATCGGAGTCTTCCTCCCTGAGCAGGTTTTAAGATCTCAGCCTTTCGGGTATCTTTATCCCTAGGAGGCTGAGCTCTGACAAGCTACCCCCACAGGACCAGAGAAAGCGAGACAAGACATGGACCTGGGAGGGTAATTACAGCCCTCAGACAGAATGGGGTTAGGCTTAATTAACGGAGTTGGGTTTTTTCCCCTAAGGGGCCAACACTTGTACAAGTCTTTCTGTGGCTAAGAAGGGAGAAAGCAGACATTTCCAAAACTAGCAGGAGGCCCCGAAGGCCTTTTTATGTGAGGCTATAATTTTCTAACAGGCTCTGAGGCTTACTGGGAAATAAATGAACCAGCCCAGCTGAGCTTTGCCCTGTGACTTGGCAATGACCCAGCTGGGAGAGAGGAAGGTCTGCCACTTCTCTGGAGCTATACCGGCATGTTTACCTTCATCTTGTTCAGCCCCTACAAAATGCTGTGAGGAAGGTGAACTGTCCTTATTTTTCTGACAACAGGGAGTTGCTGAGCCACACCCACAGAGCTGGTAAACAAGTCAAGCCCTGCACCTCACCTCTCACTTTCCTTTAAGATGACCCAGAGATGCTCCCAGTTACTTTACCTTTTTCCCAAGTGTCTGGGTAAACAAAGAAAATGTTTGGTTTGGTCAAAGATGGGTGCCACTCAGTTTGTTTGCCAAAAGGTATAAACTCTAAACCTATGGTTGGTTGCTTAGTCCCAGGAAATTTAGATGTGCTCACTTAAGTTTCTCTCTCTCTCTCTCTCTCTCTCTCTCTCTCTCTCTCTCTCTCTCTCTCTCTCTGTCTCTCTCTCTCTGTCTCTCTCTCTCTGTCTCTCTCTCTCTCTCTCTCTCTCTCTCTCTCTCTCTCTCTCTCTCTCTTTCTCTCTTTCCCCCACCCCTGGAGAAAGTACCTCTTGCAGACACTGGCTTTAAACATACTATATGTATGTTATATCGCCAAAGAGGGCGACCTTGAGTTTCTGATCTCTTGGCTGTACCTCTAGGGTGTTGTAATATAAAAGTGTACCGCCTTGCTGGGGAGTAGAGCCATGGCTTCATCCATCCCAGTCAATACTCTACCAACTGAGCTACACCCCAGTGTTTGAATCTCTTCAGGGAATGTCTCATTCCCAGGAGTGGAAGGCTTCTCTACACTGAAGCGCACCGACTACTGTCGGTTTTAAATTTCTATGTTTGTATCAGGCCCACTCTGAAATTTTAGGATCTGGCATCCAATAAACACTCAGTAAGCACGCTGACTGTTGTGCGTCCACCTTACACAACTAGGCACCCGCAGAGTGATCACAGCGAAACAGTGAGATCCTGTTGCATTCCACTGCTCAGAGAACGTTCTTCCTCTCAGGGCCACCATAGTCAAATGACACATGTCTAGTTCTCCGGTTGGAGGGGGCAGACAAGCCCCACATTCAGACCCAAGACTCAAGAGATGTTTATAGAGTTTTTATACTGCTCCAAGGCAATGCAACGCTCTGCACTATCTACTTCACTGCCTAGAAGCCCTCCACTGCCCAGTTCCCCTGACATCTAAATATAAATGCCCATCCCTCTTGGTCTAGGCTTGGTGGCCTGATGAGACAACGACACTCCCCACATTCTCTTGGAATTCACTTAAATTAAAGGTATTCTATACTTATCAATCCACTTTCCCACTCCATATCATATATTATTAACATGGCCTGTTATCCTTAAAATTGCCTTTACAAAGTAATTTTTACCCATTTTATAAACGGGGAAATAGGAGCACTGAGATTCAGTTGTGTGCTGAAAGATGATCTCTAAGACCAACAGCTCTCTAAGACCTTTGACCCCAAATCTCATTGTCTTGGCCCTCTTCGGAACAAAGCCCTTATCTATAGCCTCATAGAGAGTATTAGCTTCTAGCTAGGTTGGTGGCATTGGTGGGACCCAAGGTCTTAGTGGAGATAGGAGGATCAGGAGTTTAAGGCCAGCTTGGGGCACATGGAACTCATTAAAAAATAAATAAATAAATAAAAGCTTCTGAATGAGTGGAGTGAATTGCCATCCCCAGTGAGAAACCAGCAGCAAAACTCACCACCACCAGGGTCCCAGTGAGAGCTACTGAACCAAAAAAGGGTGTAGACCAGCTCTTTGCTGCGTCCACTTCCAGTGTATTTCCCAATGATGCTCTAAGGCTAGTAGCCCTCTCGTTAATAGTTCAAAGACATCATAAGTGTTGTGCGCTTAAGACTACAGAATGGCTTTCCTACAACATTTGCATCCCGGGCTGAAATGCTTGTACCCTATTTGGTCTATTCCTCACTTAGGAAGTGTTTTCGTGAACACATATTATGTGCCCTGCAACCGCTGCCACTCTCCACCCTCTTCTACACGCATTCCTGTACAAAGTCACTCACTGCTTAACCATCTGGAAGCCATAGGACATCATCACTCGCTTTATACCTTCTCACCTAAAATTTCCTGTGGTAACAAAGGGGAAAACCTGGGGACAGTTTTCCCAACCAGCTCTACCAACCCCCACTGAGTGCTGGATCTGAAGACTCAGAGCTGTGAGACACTTTTTATTGGTTGTATGATGTTGAAAATCACCTTCTTAGAGCCTCAGCTGTATCCTCTGAAAGCCAGGGAGCGCACCAACTATTGCGCAAGACTCAAGCAGGTCACAGGAGAATTCAATTACAACTGCCCCGCGCAGGGCTCTGTGCTGAAAGCGCTCAGCATGTGAGACTTTCAGCAGGGTCATGATAGAAGTCTCCGAGCAGCCATCTTCTTGCCAATGGCAACAGAGGCATCTGACAGCGTCTCCCCTGGTCACCTCAGCAAGCCTTGGGGACAGGGTTACTTTTGGGCAAGTGTAGTCCAATCGCTGCCTGGGTTTTAATCAGCCTGGGCAGCAACTCAGCATTGGGGCCAGAGGCAACGACATTCCAGTTCCCTGACGGGACATTCAAGGGAGCAAATTCTTGGAAAGAAGTGAGAGTGGGAGGAGGCTGGCCCACTTCTCTTCGCCTTGTATATCCTTTCGTCTGTCTCCACAGCCCCTTCAGGAAAGGAGGACACCTGCTTCTCTCTCCTGCTCTTTACAGGTCTGAGGAATAGCCCAGCACCTAGGGCAAGACAGGCAGTAAGAAGAGTGGGATAGGGCCCCGCCCTTCCCTTCCTGATGTGTGTCAAGCTACACAGGCAGCTCCAATGGGAAGGGAGGTAATGGAAAATGGGGAAGCTCTCAGATGTCTACAACTGCTCCAAATTTACAAGAAAAGACACTATTAGTTTCCTCTCCCCCTTCCCTCTCCTCTTTCTCTCTCTCCCTCTCATTGCTCTTTAGACATACTGTGAGACCTCAGTTGGTGGGCTAGCCAGTACTTTGATCTTGGATTTTCTAGGCTCCAGATCAGGCATAGCCACAGTCATAGCAGGCTCTGTCAGACTCAGTACAGAATTTCCAGTAGAAACAAGGCGTTCTTTGCCTTCAGTGCTTCCCACCTGTTGTCAGCTATGGCCACATTCCAGACTGGGTGCTAGTCATGTCTGCTGAATGGATCTAAAAGCCCTCATTGGGGAGAACAGTCATAAACAGTCACCTCAGCCTGCCAGACACAGTTGCAGCTTCTCTTGAAGTATCCAAGGGTTGAAAAAAAATCTAGCTGTTCTTTTATGAGCTCACTCTAGCAAACAGCAGCTTTACCAAGCGGGAGCAGGGTCTCTGCCCTCAGTAAATGAAGAACCCAATTGGCAGCAGGTTCCTTCCTCGGAATGGCTGGAGTAGCATCTAAAGGCAGGCCTTGCAAACACATTCTGTGGGCCAGCTGTTTATTCCAGAGCAGAACTCTACACTGAATCAGACAGCATTAACAGAAACTACCCTTACAGTTAGAACCTTAGGCACTCCCTGGGCCTCAGTTTCCTTGCTCATAAATGAAAGGTCACATTACCTCTTTCCAATCAATGGACCTCTAAATTTAAAACCAAAACAAAACAAAACCACAAGGGATATTTTTCCACACTCTGGTAGGCACACAAATGGTACTCCATAACTGTTTTTCTCCATCTGTTGCACAAATACAGGCCCTCCTTTCCTAACAGAGCGCCAGGTGACAAGAATTCCCCAAATCTCCTCCATTCCGGCATCCTCGCGTTAGCCCAGGCATCATGCACAGAAGGAAGTGCTTGCTTAGAGAAACTCGCTGAATCTGGAAAAGCACCGGAAGGGCTCTGTGCATGCACGCCTGGGCCCTTGCTCCAGAGGCGCCTGCTGGTTACCTTTCACCTACTTCGGCTGGGATGGCCCAGTGGGGTAACTCTAGGTCAGACGTGGATCCCCGCGCGCCTGCGCAGAGCTGGCTGCCCGCAGCAACTAGGCTTCGGGTTGTTTTTTATATCCCCTGCTGGTTTCTGTTCCTCTCTGAAATGAAGGCTGTGGTGCTTGCGGACGTGCTCTGATTTCTCCCTGGGCCCGATCGCAAGCCTGGCAGGGAAATCTGGACCTACCCCCACGTCGCCACCCACCACTGACAACCTCCAAGGCTTCCCATCCCTGCCTTCCCCCGCTGCCAGATTTTCCGCTCCCTACCCTCGCCCACCCTAATCCCCGACACACACATAGGCCCTGATCACGGCTCCCCAAAAGAGCAAGACTGACTCCTGAGCTAGAGAAGAGCATACTCGGGCGAGAAGCCACGTGGGCGCAAATTTAACACGCCAGTTTCTGCCCCGGGAGGAGCCGGATCTAACAACTAGGTTGCAAACCAGAAGGAGCGCGCTGGGCTGCTCGCGCCTCGGGGTTACTGTCGGGCATCGCGCGGGCGGGGCAGGCGCTGGGAGGGACAGCACGTCCTCCGCGTCAGGAACGACCTAAGCGGAAACACCCCTAGCCATCTGGAGAGGTCTGAGGCTCTCAACCACACTAACCTCAATGATGGTATAAAGGAGTCTGTGGTGACCCTTCTGCTCCGGAGATTCCTCTCTTTCCTGGCATCCCATCGGACCTGTGGAGGGTCAAAAAGTAACTTGTTTCCAAAAATACCTTTTCTTGCAGAGGTTCGAGTCCCTCCCTCCCTCCCTCCCTCTAATCTCTGAAGTCCGACAAAGATCCCCAACTAGTGCAAACAGGATACCTAGGTTTGGCCAGGCTCTGCCATTGAGTGAAGTGAAGGGAATATGCCTCCTTCTTCCGTATCCGGGATAAGCAGCCTTAACAGTAGAGCTTGGGGCTTTATCTGATGGTCTCTGGGCTTTTCAGCATTGAAGGTGACAAACTCTACAATTTTCAACCCATCATGTCATGTTGCCTCTATTTCAGACAAGACCCCCAGGGAACAGTGCTAAATTGAATTAACTACCTTCAAAGTGACGCATGTGTTGTGCAAGTGGACATTTTGAGGTCTGCTATGTTTCCTTGAGAGTAACTTAACTCTTTCGAGACATTACCTTGAGTCAAAGTATGTAATTCGTAACTCCCAAAGAACTGACAGATTCACAGGCACATGCACCTTTTATTTTTTACTCTGCCGGAGCGTCAATACAGTGTATAATCCAGTTAGTTTATGTAGATTCGTTCTAATGTAATAAGAGAATCTTTGTGATTGCTGGGGATAAAGGTCTTACGCGTTCTTTTTAATATGAATAGGGTTTAAAGAGACTCTTGAAGATATGGGTGTCACATGAGGAAAAAACAAAGCAAAGCAAAACAAAAAACACGAAGGCTGAACACAACCTAACTGACACACAGGTAGCCTGATATTACTACACCCTAAAGGTGTGTCCATCTGTTTTAGCACAGACTAGCAAACATCCTGCATCAAAACCACAATCTAGTATCAGTTCTAATATGGGAATGGAAACAAGGTACCATCTTAGTTTCTTTTCCCGTTGCTGAGATAAAACACACTGACAAAAGCAACTCCAGGGAACAACGGTTTGTTTTGGCTCCAGCTCCTGGTGATAGTCCACAAGGATGGGAAAACTACAGCAGCAGGAGTTTGAGGCACCTGGTCACACTGCATCCATAGTCAAGAAGCAGGGCGTGATGAATGAATGCACACTGCTGCTCTGCTCCCCTTCCTCCAAGTAGGTAAGCATCCGGGAGCCAAGGAAATGGTGCCACCCATAGTGGACAGGCCTTCCCACCTCATTCAATGGGATCAAAATAATCCCCCACCTGCATGCCCAATGTTCTATCTCCCAGGTCATTCTAGCTTCTGTTGAGCTGAAAACACTAGCTGTCACAGGTACCAACAAACACAGAGCTTCTTTACATGTCTGTGTTAAGTACTCACGATAATGATGTGAATCCAGTGCAAATTTCTGGTTTTTGTTTCATGATGAACAAACTGTGGCTAAGGCAAGGCGAGCATCATGCCTAAGCTGACACAGAGTATATCTGAGTATTGGGCTTGTATGTATGTCTATGCCCCACATGTGTGCCTGGTACCCATACTGTTCAGAAGAGGGTAACAAATCCCCTGGATGTGGAATTATGGGTGGTTATGGGCCACCATGTGAGTGCTGGGAACTGAAACTGGGTCCTCTGCAAAAACAGCAGATTCTTGGGCCACCTCTCCACCATCAATGTCAGGATTTCTAATGCCAAGCCTTCTGCTTTAAGAGCGCACTTTGCTACGGTGCTTGTGGGAACAGGAGTGTTAGATAGGGTTAGAGGGAGATTAGATTTCTCGGGAGGGGATAGAGAGGGTGAACAGTGCTATTATTACTACAGCTGATATTTCTATACAGGTACTAGTTAGGGGCTTGCGTATATTTATTTAATCCTACCAACCTTCCAAAGTAAATATTGTGTCTTTTAGTGCAATCAAGAAAACTCCTCATACTTTCCTGACTAGATGACTTGGGTAAGCTTTTAACTTCTCTGGACCCAAGTTTTACTGATTATAAAGTGGGAATTAGCATATGTTTAGTAACCCTCTCTACTGGGTCTTATCCACATACAATTATGGAAAATAATTTTAAACCAAAGTAAAAAGACATATAAAGACAAACATGTTTTCTATAGTTTCCCTCTCTCTCTTTCTCTCTCTCTCTCTCTCTCTCCCATCTCCCCTCTCCACCTCTCTCTCTTTATAATGAGACTATTGGAATAGACTGGAACTACAAGGTGATGGAAATGCTAATAAGAGGTGAATATGCTAAAAATATTATATATTTATTTAATGAAACTGTCTTCTTCTTTTTTTTTTTTTTTTTTTTTCGAGATAGGGTTTTTCTGTGTAGCCTTGGCTGTCCTGGACTCACACTGTAGACCAGGCTGGCCTCAAACTCACAAGGATCTACCTACCTCTGCCTCCCAAGTGCTGGGATTGAAGACATGCACCACCACCGCCCGGCTAATAAAACTGTCTTTATGAAGGCCATTGCAATGTACAATGAGTATATACTAATAAAGAAAATAATGAGTCAAGCTACAAAAATTACCTGCTTAGCAAGATATGGCCTAGTGCAGTAAATAGTGGTGCAAATGTTAAGGGCGTCACCAATCACTATTTGATTGCTCCGTAGGCTGAACCACATATCTAACACTTTCAACAAGGCCAAGAACCTGTAGCTAGATAGATCATGGTCACTAAGGGTAAACCTACTACTAAGTTGCTAAATGAACATACCAATAAAATGACTTCTAATGCCATTGCTATGCCTATTGATTAGTGACGGTCGCAACTCTCCTTACAGAAGTCTCTTCTTGCAATAGATGGGAATTAATACAGAGACGTACAACTGGCCAGAGTGCAGAGAATAAAGGATTTCAGAATGCTTAGCTCTAAATGGGATGTCTATATCACATCTCTCTCCTGAAGGCTCAGATATCTATGTAGAAGAGGGAACAGGAAGATTGTAAGAGCCAGAGATGTGGGGCTGGAGAGATGGCTCAGAAGTTAAGAGCACTGCCTGCTCTTCCAAAGGTCCTGAGTTCAATTCCCAGCAATGACATGGTGGCTCACAACCATCTGTAATGAGATCTGGTGCCCTCTTCTGGCTTGCAGGCAAACAGGCAGGCTGAACACTGTAAACATAATAAATAAATAAATCTCTTTTAAAAAAGAGAGAGAGAGAGATAGGTAGCACACATGAATTAGCAGAGATTGTGACAGCATGCAGAAGATATACATAAGATCAAACCAGACAAAATTTCAGCACAGAAGAGGGGATGACCACGAAGTCCCATCCCTTGCTGAGGACTTACTGCCAGTGTTGTTGGGAGAGGGAAAGTCAGTTCTTTTCCAATATGGAACAACACCTGCATATCAACCACACCCCAGGGCAAGAGTAATCAGCCAACACAAACTGGACTTGGTTTCGGAGAGGTGGAGAATCAGATCATCAATAGTGAACTTAAATCAGTGTAGGAGCATCATAATATAAATCCTCCTTTCCATCAAAGACTCAGTAAAAGTTGCAACGTTTGTTTGTTTGTTTGACCAGACAGGGTCTCGTATAGTCCTCATCTATGTAATTGAAGATGATCTTAAATTTCTCATCCTCTGCTTCCACCTCCACCTCCACCTCCACCTCCCAAATGCCGGGATTACAGGCATGCATCGGTCTCCATGCTCAGTTTTATGCAGTGGTGAGGATTAGCCTCAGGGATTCATGCATGCTTGGCAAGCACCCTGTCAGCCCCAGCTCCATACAATCGGCTTGACATGCTGTGTGTGACTATTCATTGAGTTAAACATCTATGAGACACTATGCAGAACAACAAAAGAGTCCCAGAACAGGACAAATCTAAAAGAGGTGATATTTGGAACATGAGCTAAGAATTGGAAGGCCGTCTTTGGAATTCAAAGACCTCCTGAGGGGATGCTAGGTTTTCCATAGTCCATGGAAGGGAATCACTTATACCCACCTGAAGAGTCAAGATAATTCTAGGCAGCACCCTGAGTTCAGAGGTACAGAACCTAAAACAGAACAGGGACTTTTTTTTCTTTCAGTTTTTCAAGACAGGGTTTCCCTGTTTAGCCTGGGCTGTCTTGGACTCACTTTGTAGATCAGGCTGGCCTT
Source organism: Acomys russatus (assembly GCF_903995435.1). Lineage (NCBI taxonomy): Eukaryota > Metazoa > Chordata > Mammalia > Rodentia > Muridae > Acomys > Acomys russatus. The sequence goes on along the minus strand of NC_067138.1, from coordinate 63,486,114 downwards.
GAACTCACATCGATCTATTGCCTCTGCCTCCCAAGTGCTGGGATTAAAGGTGCACACCACCCACCCTGGCCTCAGAACAGGGCCTTTTAAAGGTAAATAACTAAAAAAAAAATTCAATGTATCTTATTGTTATGTAGCTCTTCCAAATGAAAACTGTTCCAATATGTTCAGTGTATGCACATACATAGAATTTATATGTGTATAGCATATGTATTGTTCATGTGTATATCTGTACATGCTCTGCAAGGTATATCTCTGTGTGTGTGTGTGTGTGTGTGTGTGTGTGTGTGTGTGTATACACGAGAAGTTGACATTGGAGATATTCCTTGGTGGCTCTCTGCTTTATATTTTGAGCCAGGGTGTTTCACTAGACCTGGAACTCATCAATTCTGCTAGGCTGACTGGCCAGTGAACTTCCGAGACCTACCTGCCTGTCTAGAGCCCTCGCAGCACTGGGGTTCACAGACTTGTGCCGCCATCACTTTTACTTAAGTGCTGGGTATATGAATTCAGGTTCTCACGTTTGAGCACGCGCTTTGCCAACCGAACCATTTCCTTACACCCACAGAATTTCACATTGCCATTGCATAATGTACTACCCTGTTTGAAAGATGCAAGTCTCAAGGGAGATACCACAAGCGGCAAGTGGTTCACCAGGAGACAAAGACAGGCCCAACATGCATCTGAATTAGTGGCTCTTATGGTTTCTCTAACAGGAGTTGGTGTTATTTTGGTACTGTCAAGCCCTGTGTGGGAATTGTGACAGCAGGCTGACATTGATTGGAAGTGCCAGCGAAGACAGTATAGTAAAACACTTGAATATTTCTGTAAATGAACTTCTAGGAGGCTTAGCTTTCTCAAGTACAAAATGTTGATAATGACACCCATCTTGCTCAGTTATTTACAAGAGGAAAAGAGACAATTTGGGTGAGCACACTTTGAAAGCAAAAGTGCATTATATAAATGTTATTCGCAATGCTGAGAAGAAATAGTATTTAGAACATTTTTCTTCATCAATCTACTCAACTTCCAGCTACATTTTGGTAATGAAGATCCAACCCCATCCCTAAAGAGAAATCAATGTCCTCTCATCAAAGCAAAACACAAAAAAGAACACTTAAATTTATCATTAGTGTGCATCAGCTAGTTCATATATTCCGTTAAGTCCTTATACTGAATATTTCCACTGCATTATAAGCCAAAAAGAGAGATGAGAGGAGCCAGCTGGCTACTGGGGAAAGTGCTTTCTCATCCGTTAGAGAATCTTGCTCATCCATCAAAGGGTTTTCCCAGGATTGGATGCTTTTCTCATTTGCTCCCTCTTCCTGCTCTGGTGAGTCTCTGGGTCCTTCAGTCAATTGTAAATCACCTCCTCACTACAGAATACCCTTCACGGGGGTCCCTTTCATCAACCTTCCCCCCATCAACTCTCCTTTAAGTACTGATATATATTTTTCTCTCACAACTGGTAACCCCAAGCTACCAAATAAAGATATTTAATAGCCATTCTTGTTCTGCAACAAGAAATCAATATACTAAAGGAAAATATAGATTTTTTTTTTCAGGGTAGAACAAGAAAGCTCTAGGGGGTGGAACATCTGTCATCTTCATAGAGTGTGCCAAAGCTTCTCATAAATGGAATTTTGCCTTTGAGCTCATTCTCTTCATAAGCATTAAAGGTAAGAGTGATGACTGTTTGTTTTGTGCTCATGTGCTAGAGCCAGAGTTACGAAGTACATTTATGAGAAATAGAAGGATTTATAAGTGCATCACTTGAACACATTAGTAAAAAAGCACCATTAGAAGCCATGTTAATTTTAATCCGTGTGTAAAGACTATGGACAAAGAAATGGGGTGGGGGGGTGGGGGGACTTTCTCTTCTTAAAGGTGATGTCAACCAAGTCTGTCCTTTGATAAGGACTCAAAACTGTCAGTGTAGGTTAATTCCTTCCTGGGCTTGCTGCTGCTTAGACCAACACCCATTGCATTTTCCCATCTACAGTTAGATTTAGTGAGACAAAGCTATTGGAAATGTGCTTGGTTCTGAGAATTAGACTTGTATCTTGTATACTTTTTCTCATCTAGTACTTGTAATTTACCCAGTGAGGAAGGCTCCTGAGGCTGAAGGAATGGGGGCAAGCAGAGGTTAATGGCTTTCTCCAGCTCTATTGTTCTATGAAGCAAGCAGTGCCAGCCACCTAACCCTACATACAGCCCCTGTCCTGAAGCTGTGTGTGGAATTCCTTCCATGTTTCTCATATAAGTCTTCAAATGTCCTCTCTCTGTTTGGCTTCTGTGCTCCTTACTGTAACAATTACTTCTATAAATATTACTTTCCTGAACAAAACCTGCATTTTGTAATGATAAAAATAACAGTTGCCATTGGAAGCTCCACCATATGAATAAGTGTTCCTGGGCTGGCCTCTCACAGAGTTACATTCCTGCCTGGCATAGGCTACAGTTTCTTCCTCATCCTGTGTCAGGGAATTAGGGAATAAAAATGGAAGAAATAAGAAAAACATCACTGTTTTGGTTGGAGTCAAGCCTTTGGACTCCTGACATGTGAGATTAAAGCTACTTTGTGTACCCCACAGTCACTGTGTGGATTGAGACAATGCATATAATAGTTTTGGGAGTTGCCAGAGCTGTGTCAGCACTTAGCATGTGATCTCAACAAGTCATCAGTCTGAAGTTCAGTTTTAGCACCCGGAGGGAGAATCCTAGCTATGTATGACTCAAGGGAATTGTGAGGGTTACAACAGCTTGGTTCTTAATACCAAGCGGTTGCATCTGAATTTCGCCGGTACTCTTTTAAAGTGTGTTTTCAAGACCTTGTTTCTTGCCAAGTTTTTCAAGTGCCTCTCTCCCTCCTTCTGTTCCTCATCCTCTCATCCCTGAGTCAAGTGGAAACCCTCAGGGGTCTTCCCTACTTTAGCATTGCTTCTATAGCAAGGTCACAGACACACAGGTTCTACCTGCCCTCTCCCACTAAGGCTCCCACACTACCAATTTACGCTACAATTTCCAACTCTTTCCTCATTGGAATCACTAATCTAGTATATGCCAGAGATTCCTGTTGAAAGGCCACTTCTGATTCAGAGGGCTGGAATGTGGGACTGATTTTGCATTTCTAATGACCTTTCAGTCCATGGGCCACACTTTGAGAAGTAACAACTTAGCTTCTGTGCTACACCAAATGTCACCTAGGCAGAGCCACTGCAATCACATGTCTTCACATAAGGCCCTTGGTCTTTTCCACGGGTCACTTACAGGATTCTCAGGTCTGTGTGACAGAAGCTACTGTCTACTTCTGAAATCTATGCTTTCTCCATGGTGAGAGAGGCAACGTTCCTCCATTTTTTTCCTGGGTACTCTGCTACCCAGGAGAAAATGATTTTTTCCAGTTCCCTGCTAGCTAGATACGAAGGTGTGATAGACAGAGCTTCAGGTGTAAGGAGGAATGGCTTGTGATGCTTTCAGGAAGTATCCTTACTAAGACAGGCCAGGCCCGCTTTACTCCCTTTCCTAATTCCTGTTGGTTGTGAAGGAATCGTGGTGATGGATATTTGTGGTGATGGATGTTCAACATTTTAGGTCAGAAGGTGGGCGTGGCAACCGTGTAGAACAAGCCATTGTCTTAGTACTTCTTCTGTTGCTATAACTTAATAATGCAGACCAACACACACACACACACACACACACACACACACACACACACACACACACATCTGGTTTATTCAACTCATGGTTCAGAAGGCAATGCCTGGGGAAATCTCTCCTAAGGTAAGGTGGTGGTGTGCAGAGTCCCAAAGTGGCACAGAGCACCTCATGGAAAAACAGCATCTTTGTTCAGTTAGTTAGTTAGTTAGTTAGTTAGTTAGTTTGTTTGTTTCTTTCTTTCTTTCTTTCTTTCTTTCTTTCTTTCTTTCTTTCAACAAAGCCACAGTCCCATTGGATTAGGGCCCTACCCTTATTGCCTCGTTTAACCTCAATTATCTCCCAAAGGTCCCACCTCTAAATACTGTAGTTGAGATTACATTTCCACCCTCTTACTACCTCACTCTGGGATTAAATTGCAACATGAGCTTTGGTGGAGATATTAAAACCGTGGCACCTACTTCCAACTCAAGTCACAAGAATGAGGTGTGTAAAGGTTGACCGAGATCTTTGGGATTCTGGTTCTCTTGGCTCTCAGGGTCTTCCTGCCTCTCCTTCTCACTACTGGGGTTACAGACATGGCAAAGAAAGGAAAGGATGGGATTTGGTTTTAGTAAGTTTTGTCATGCTCAGCTTTTTATGTGGGTGCTGGGATTTGAACTTAGCTCCCTATGCTTGCAGAGAAAAGGCTAACCCACTGAACCATATCCTCAGCCCCAAGTTTTAATTTTCTTGATCATGTGAGGTGACAATTCTTTAATATAGATCTTTGTGCACACCTGGGAGAATTCTAAATACATTCATCACAAAATTTACCACTTTCAGCACAATAAACAAAGTCCCTAATTTGTTTTTCCTCCCAAGTCCCCTCCCAGCACTCTCTTTATGACAGGGTCTCATGCAGCCCAGGCTGGCTTCCAATTTGTTGTGTAGCCTAAGATGATCTTGAACTTCTGATCTTCTTGCTTCCACCTCCCAAGTGCTGGGATTGCAGACAAGTGCCACCGCACTTAGTTATGCAGTGCTCAGAATCCATCCCAGGGATTCGTGCATGCTAGACCACATCCTACCAACTGAACCACATCTCCAACCCTGGTTAACCCTATTTTTTTAAACAAGTTAACACAGCCTGAAAACTGTAAAATGGACAGCCCAAAGTCAACCAGTAGAAACACAGAGCATGCGGTTTTGAGCTTGTTTTCCTAACAGGCCGCACTGCATGAGCGAGGTAACCTCCATGTGAACTCCCAGCACCAGCCAGTTCTTCTTCTGCTCTTTGCTGTAGTCATCAACTGTCATGGCGTGGATATACCTTCATGTGTCTCCATAATTTTCATTTAAACCATAGTATAATGTAGTAGATGCATACATATTCGTCATTCGCTCTATCTTCATTATTACCAGAACTTCAGATTGTTTGACATGACGATAAGCTCATTTAAAGAAAGAAAGAAAGAGAGAGAGAAAGAGAGAAAGAAAAAGAAAGAAAGAAGAAATGCAAATCAAAATGACTCTGAGATTCCATCTTACACCCATCAGAATGGCTAAGATCAAAAACTCAAGTGTTCTATCTTCATTATTACCAGAACTTCAGATTGTTTGACATGACAATAAGCTCAGTTTAAGAAAGAAAGAAAGAAGAAATGCAAATCAAAAAGACTCTGAGTTTCCATCTTACACCCATCAGAATGGCTAAGATCAAAAACTCAAGTGACACCACATGCCAGTGAGGATGTGGAGAAAGAGGAACACTCCTCCATTGTGTGTGGGAGTGCAAACTGGTACAACGACTTTGGAAATCTATCTGGAACTTTCTCAGAAAACTGGGAATAGGGCTACCTCAAGACCTAGCTATTCCATTCCTTGGAATATACCCAGAGGATGCTCCACCACACAACAAGGACATATGCTCAACCATGTTCATAGCAGCCTTATTCATAATAGCCAGAATCTGGAAACAACCTAGATGTCCCTCAGTCGAAGAATGCGTAAAGAAACTGTGGTACATTTACAGTATGGAATACTACTCAGCTATTACAAACAAGGAAATCCTGAAATTTTTGGACAAATGGATGGAACCAGAAATGATCATACTGAGTGAGTTAACCCAGAAAGACTCATATGGTGTATACTTACTTATAATTGGGCACTAGCCCCAAAAGAGATGTCCAATGAAAATCTTCACTTACCAGGAGATTGGGATAGATGTGAGGACCTCCTATTAATACTCTAGATGAAAGATGTATGGGCTAATGGAGAAATAGAAAGACCCAGAAAGTCCTAAAAACCCACAAGAAGAACATCATAATGGGTGGATCTAGGCCCAGGGGGTTCTGCTCAAACTACTGTACCAACCAAGGACAATACATGCAGTAAACATTGAACCCCTAATCAGATCTAGCCAACAGACAGGACATTATCCACAGTTGTGTGGAGAGTGGGGACTGACTCTGACATGAACTCTGGTGCCCCATATCTGACCACTTCGCCCTGTTGGGGAGGCCTGGTGGCACTCAGAGAAAGAATAAGCAGGCTACCAAGATGAGACTTGATAGGCTGTGACCATATGGTGGGGGAGGAGGTCCCCTTCTGTCACAGACCTAGGCAAGGGGACTAGGGTGAAAACGGGAGGGAGGGAGGAATGGGAGGACAGAAGTGAGGGGATAACAATTGAGATGTAATCTGAAAAAAATTAATTAAATAAAACATTTTTTAAAAAGAAAGAAAGAGAGAAACAAAGAAAAAAAGAATATCCGAAGCTACACCTGTAAAGGCCCACCAACATGGCTGCTCAAATGTGAGCCAAACAAGGACTCCAAAGAACATGCCAAACTGGTCAGGGAAAAAGTCCATGTGGCCTCAATCCTACACAAAGAACTATAGGCACCTAAGAAAAGCTGGGAGCAGAGCAGATGTTCCTACCCAGGAAAGAGCACAGCAATTGTTTGTCTAGTGTGAAATAGTCAGTCCTGAAAACATTTATACAAGTAACAATATATAGACTCAAAGGCTCCATTTAGGAATATATGTTTATGCAAATATACACATGAACTCAGTAACAGTTGGTGAAAAAGAGGCCATGAATTTGAAGGGAAGGGTAGTGAGGAGGGGGGTATGGGAGGGCTTGGAGGGAGGAAAAGGAAGGGAGAGATATTGTAGTTAAAACACAGTCTCAAAAAGAAAAAGAAACACATCACTTGCCACTTCTTTGGCTGCTGGGTAGATGCAATGCCTAATATAGGTTGCCAACTGACTGGATCTGGCATGAACTAGGAGACAAGCATCTGAGCCCACCTGTGAGAACTTTCTTGGTTAGGTTAATTGAAGTGCGAGGTCCGCTCTACCTATGAATGGCACCTTCTGGTCATCACCCAGATATAAAGAGATTCAAAGGAAATGCTTTGTGCTCTTTGTCTGCTTGACTTAGTATTTCACAGGGGAAATTATCTACCATTTGGGAGTTTATCTACCCTCTTGCTGCTGACATACTTTGTTCATATCAGAACCTGTCGGGGGAGGGTCTTGTGCACTGTGTTTTCAGATCATGATTTCAGTGCCCTGAGATCTGGTTACTGTCCTGCCATGGGCATTGTTATGAATGTTGAACCACTTCCTGTACCCATGTAACGTAAACAGTGTTCCCTAATTATCCCTGATTGGCTAATAAAGATGCTGAAGCCTATGACTGGGCAGAAGAGAGGTAGGGAGAGGTAGGGAGAGTTTAGGTCCCTGGGCTTAGGGTTAAGAGACCATAAGGATGAGAAAGAAGCAGAAGAGGGAAAAGCTTCCATGGGGCAAGATGAACAGTGATGCATCCATCCATGAGGACAGACTGGTGGAGCAGAAGCCACCCGGGAGTCATCAGATTGGCAAGTGATTGGCTTTTATGTGGGCTTTAAGGGTAATAGGATTAGAATAGCTTGGAATCTGCCCAACATAGTACCTACAGTTTAATTATAAATCATAGTCTCTTTGTGTCTATTATCTTGGAAGCTAATGGGATTTTTAAAAAACTGTTGCCTTATTAATTAGTATTCTACAAGAACCCCCACTTCTTTGACCTTCCAATGTGAACTAAAACCAAGAATCCTTCAGACTATTTGAAATGCAAACCTGCGAAAGGGACACTCAGCCCCCCCCCCCCCCGCCAAAGGGTCGGGACCCACAGGTTGAGAACTGCTGCTCTAGAGCACCCCAATGCAGTGGGGACGACTCTGTAACCCAGATCTGCTGGTGCAGCTACATGGTGTTCTGCTGGAGAGGGGCTGCTGGCTTCTTTCCCATGACCTGTGCCCTCACCTTTTTCCCTCACCATTTTTTTTTTTTTTTCTTCTTTTCTCTGCAGCTGGGATGGAGGCCTGCAGGATGGACCAAGCACGAGACTGAGGCCACAGGAAGAATCTATTGGTGCAAAAACATGGCACATTTTCTTGAGAGGGCTGTCATAACAAATGCTGTGCTGTGGCAGCTTAAACAACAGAATCTACTTCTTCACAGTTTGGGGGGTCCAAGATCCAAGATGGAGCTGTCCACAGGATGGGAGTCCTCCTCTTCTGGCTTGCAAACTGTCGCTTTCTTGCTGTGTCCACACAAGTTCTTTCCTCTTCATGTGTTTTTCTTCCTGGTGCCTCTCTGAGTCAATGCTTCTTTTTCTTGTAAGTTAAGAATGATTTAAGAGTCCCATTTTTAACTACATCATCTTTTCCTGATTTGCTAAGGATCAGATAGGGGGCCTTGCATATGCTAGGCGAGTGCTCAACCACTGAGCTACACACCCAGACCCCTTAATTACTGCTTTCAAACCCAGTTCTCCAATACAGTCACCTTTCTAGGTACTAGAGAACTGGGGCTCTAATATGAATTTAGAAACATGAATTTAGAAGAAAAGGGCACAAAACAACCTCTTGCCCGTGGGGGACCCTACCTAGTACTTGCTGGCATTGTAGAGCTTTTATACATCCCCCAACACCACCTCCTAGGCTCCACTAACATGAGAAAGATGTCTGCATCTCACTGAGCTTTGGTCTTTGCATGTCTCACCCATGCAGGTAGCTGTATCCCTTAACTGATAGGTAGCATCTCACTTCAGCTATTCTGCTCACCTCTTTTGAATCCTGTGTGGAGTGGAGTACTCTCTTCCATTAAAACAAATTATTCAATTGAACCGGTCTATCTAGAGTTGTTGATAGCTGTAAAATTTGAGTTAGCTAAAATATAACCTTAAAAAGCAAGATCTGGCTGGGTTCATTGGGGCACACCTTTAATCCTAGAGCTCAGGAGGCAGATGTAGGTGGGTCTGTAAATTTGAGGCCAGCCTGGTCTACAGAGTGAGTTCCAGGATAGCCCTGGAACTCAGTAATGCCCTGTCTCAAAAACAGACAAACAAAAAACTGACTGACTGACTAAATATATATATATATATATATATATATATATATATATATATATATATATATATATATATGCAATATCAGGACAATCTGAGGTCATCCTAAATCCAGTTAATTGAGTGATTCCTTGCCATAAGGGGACACAAGTGAATGACTTAAGCTTTTACTTTTTCATGTTTTAAACATTGCCTTCATAAACGTAAACATCTCTATATGCACATTTCAAATAGTAGCAGAAATCCTAGCATTGTAAGTAAGAACTCATAAAATAATTATTTTCTGAGGTTGGTGATTCAGGGTTGTGACAGTTCTGCAGCAATGCATCTGGGGAAACTGGCGTTTTGAATGTTGTGCATTATTGTTCATTGGCGTTTCATCTGAATCCTATCAGCATCTTCCTGATGAGTGCATACTTATTTTTATGCTTGGCTTCAATAATGCTGAACCACCTCATAGGAGGGCTTTGCAGAAGTACTAATGAGTGCGATGGCCATGCATTTTGCAAATCTGAAGTCCTATCAAAGTGTCCAGTGCAATAGTAATATGGTACCTCAGAAGCTAAAATAATGCCATCATATGCAAGTCTAGAAGAGGAGCTGAGGGCCTACAAAAAAAGGCCAGCTAACTTTCATAGGCAGCCAAAGCTAAGACGCTGGGTCTGTGTATCAGAGGCAGCAGCACAACATAATAAATAATTCTAACTTTTCATCTTTAATGTTACTTTTTTCACAGTGGTTGGGTAATAATGCTATTTATATTGAAATGATAGTGTCGGGGTGATGGCTAATAGTACAGCCATCCACAAAAAACCAACTGTACTGTTAGAGTTAACAGCCCATCTTCAAAGGATTAGTAATAATTTTATTTATGAAAAAATTAAAAAATTACCATTTATCTTACCAAAATAAAAACTAGTGCTTTATCTCTCCTAAAATGAAGTATCTTTTGCTATCCTTGGCTTTCCTGCCTGTTCATGGTCTCCATAGATATTCTGATGGCTAACTATGAAAGGCAAGAGAAGGCAAGTAGGGATGAAGTTGGCATCATACATGCAAACAGTAGTTCCCTGGGACTTCCGTTTGAAGAGCCAATGATGGGGAGGCCTCAGAGAAACAGGAGAGCCAGCCTCGAAGACCAGCAGAGGGAAGTAATGCCGATTGCCTTGATACAGGCTGTGAGGTGGAGCCTGGGAGCACAGAGGTTGATCCCTATAACCCACTGCAGCCCCTCAAGAGGGTGAGTGAAGCCAAGAGGAATACAGAAGGGTGACCTTCTACCCTCAATTACTGGAGAACACACTTGTCCAATGACATACTGTCCTAGTCCAAAGGACGAATGTTAAGCTCCTGGAGGAGGAGGAGGAGGAGGAGGAGGAGGAGGAGGAGGAGGAGGGGAAGCTGCCTAGAGAAGCCAGATGAGAGCTGGGCGTGGTGGCGCACGCCTTTAATCCCAGCACTCAGGAGGCAGAGGCAGGCGGATCGCTGTGAGTTCGAGGCCAGCCTGGTCTACAAAGTGAGTCCAGGATGGCCAAGGCTATGAGAAACTCTGTCTCAAAAAACCAAAAAAAAGAGAGAGAGAGAGAGAGAAACGAGATGAACCGGCTATTATGAAGTAGGCAGAGAAGAGAAAGAAGAACCTTGCTGTAGGGATTGCTAGTGAGTCATTAAAGAAAAAATAACAAGTGGGAGAGGAACTAGAAACAAGAGTATAACTTCGGGCATCCGTGTGCCAATGGGTCATGCCTACCATAAGAACAATGGACGCTTGAAATCACATCGGAGGACAGAAAGGGCAGTGTTTTCTTTGTGGTTTCTCCAGTGTTGGGGATAGAATCCTGGGCTTCCTGCATGCTAGGCAAGCATTCTGCCATGGTTCCACATCCCAAGCAGAAAGCGCAGTCTTTTGAAGTTCATTGAATTGGGTTGTATGGGGGTGAAGCTGCTGCATGCAAAGTCTGTTGCATCAGAGAAGTGTTTCTCTCATACAGAATGTGAATTATATAGAATGGTACCTAACTCACTGTTGTTACCTGAAATGGAAAAAACTAACCCTTGTAAATCCCTGATATGTCCACCAGTCCTACTCCTATCTCAACCAATAGGCTGCATTCCGTTCAATTTGCAAGCCATAGGGGCTGGAGGGATGGCTCAGAGTTTAAGAGCACCGGCTGTTCTTCCAAAGGTCCTGAGTTCATTTCCCAGCAACCACATGGTGGCTCACAACCATCTGTAAGGAGCTCTGGAGTCCTCTTCTGGCCTGCTGGCTCACATGCAGGCGGAATGCTGTATAAATAATGAATAAATGAATCTTTACAAAAAAACGGTTTTTTTTGCAAGCTTTGAAACCCAGAACTCACTTCTCTTTTTGAGTCCTATGCTTGCACCTTGTTATCCTATTCTCTAAGTGCCAGTTTTACCACACTGTTGTCATTTCTAGGCTTTTCCCAATATATTCCTAACCAGTCTCCCCAATCCCAACTCCCATCTGGCCGCCACCATGCACTCACTGTTAGCTCACAAATAGGTCTGCTAGTCTGCTAGCTAATCTCACTGGCCTCTAGGTTACTTAGCAACCTCTGACATCATCACAGGTCACCCACCACCAGGTGTGTGCTAGAGGCCCAAGATATAAAAGGACAAAACCCACTATCTGTCACCCTCTCACTCTTGAACTTTTTCTAAGGGTTCCCCCCTCTTCCTCTCTCTCTCCCCTCATGGCCCACTCAGGCCCCCAATCCTTTCCCCTTCCCTTCTCCCAAATACATCTCTCCATATTCATATCTATTGTGTGCCATCTCATTTTTTAAATCATAATAATCACGCCCATTCTTTTAAAGCCAAATGTATTTATGTCATTTCCTATGTGAAATCCATCCACTGTGACACATCACTCACTGTAGGTCAAGACAGAAAGAACTCTTTAACATAGCCTACATCACACATAGGTTCTGTCTCTACCTGATGCTTCAGTCTCATCCCCCAGTGTTGAGCTCCTAAAATATGCCAGGCTCCTTCTCATCCTGAGTCTGGGCATGTGCCATTTCATTTGCTTACACTCTCCTGCCGTCTTCCCCTGGCTAATTCCTGCTTACCATTCAGATCTGTTTACCTGGTATTTTTGTTTTGTTTTAGTTAGCTGATTGTTGTTTGTTGTTGTGTTTGGTTTTATTTGCTTGCTTGTTTGTTTGTTTTGTTTTGTTTTGTTTTTGAGAACCTTTCTTGACCATTCATACTCCAGGATGGTATCGAGTACCTTATTGTAAACCTATATTCCTTCATTACAGCTCACAGCAAAGGCAGGAGCCATGTCTATTTTTGATTGGTGGTGCAACCTTAAGGCCCAGAAAAGTTGTGTAATACTATACATTGGCTAGATAGACGAACATGTACAGCGGACATCTGTAAAGTCTAGTTGAAAAACGAAGTCTATTGCAGCGCTGGATGTTGATGATGAGGGGTGGAGGGCTTAAGTATGTGGGGAAAGGGTTGCAGGTTGAGGGGCTACTTACAAAAGCCTGTACTTTCTGTTTAGTTTTTTTTTGGAACCTAAAGCTACTCAAAACATAAAATCAGTTACAAATTAAAAGGAAAGAAGAATGGAAAACTCAGAACTTATGCAAAATTAAGGACATTATATATCTCTGTGGACGTATCACCTTAGATCATAATATAATTGGGAAATTTGGAGAGGTTTGTGAAATCACGTTTTGAAGTTGACTTCAGATTTTGTGACTGGTATCACAATAAAATGATTTATATTTGGTGGATACTGTGGAAGTGACTAATGACAATTTCCTTTTAAAAATAAAAAAGCACCCTATGAGATGACAGGATGTGGATTTTCAGGTCCTTGAAGGATCTGAGTGTACTACCACAGTCCCCACAGGGTTCAGTGGAGTAGCAGGCACAAAGTGTTGGCCTCTTCAACTGTGGTATTTGGCTGGTAGAATGACTGCTCCTCTCAAACCAACACAAAAACATGAATTCACTTCAGTAACGTCTTGCCTTTGTACTTTAGAACCTTTGGACAAAAGCAAAGACTCGGTGAGCTGTAAAAATGAATACATACATTGAAAATAGAATGCTGCAGTTAGATCTTAAATGCCCCTCACAGGCCTATGGTGTTCCTGGGAAGTGAAGGAACCTTTAGGAGGCAGGTCAAGTAGGAGTTATGTCCCCAGCGCTGTGCTCCTAAAGGCGGCATGGATTCTAGTCCTTTCTCTTCCCCTCAGATGTGATCTATAATGATGAGACCAAGAGAGGGGGTAACGGCGGGCCTGTGCCAAGGTGTACCAACCCCTGAGGAATTACGCACCACTGCAATAAATCTGGAATAAGGAAGTTTATTGTGGAAAGGGTGGAGGAGTGCCTGGAGAACAGATAGGGACAGTGAGTGAGCCATGAGGGCAGAGAGTGAGAGAAAGGGGCATCTAGGGCACAGAGAGAAACGGCAAGAACAGAGAGAAAACTTGGAACCTGGAAGAGAGAGAGAGAGAGAGAGAGAGAGAGAGAGAGAGAGAGAGAGAGAGAGAGAGAGAGAGAGAGAGAGAATGAGAATATGAGTGGGGGTCCTTTTATCACGCAGACACCTTCGACACCAAGGTGTTGCTAGGGCCCTGAGGGCAGGCCAGCAGACTCCCCTGTATGCTAGCAGCCTCCTTGGCTCTGAACCTTTACACTTACCGCACTTCCGTCCAAATAAGGCTTTTGTCCGGATCCAGCAAACTCCCATCTTATCTTTCGGATCTCAATTCCAGTGACTCTTTCCCTGAGAAGCTAAGGCTGATCCTCAGATGATGAAATAGAGGACCATATCTGTGTCAGTATTCCCTTTTTAGAACCATGCAGCTCACCTTGTCATTCTGTTTACAGACTGCGTCAGGGAAAACTCATTGCGTTGATGTTTTATAGTGAGAAACTTGCGTAGAAATGAAAGAATACCAAGTAAGCTTTTGGCATTTGTGAGACCGGGGTTCAAATGTGACCCCGGTTATTGGTTCCGTGGCCTTGGGCAATTTCTTTTCTTTCTTTCTTTTTTTTTTCGAGACAGGGTTTCTCTGTGTACCCTTGGCCATCCTGGACTCACTTTGTAGACCAGGCTGGCCTCGAACTCACAGCGATCCTCCTGCCTCTGCCTCCGGAGCGCTGGGATTAAAGGCGTGCGCCACCACGCCCGGCTTCTTGGGCAATTTCTTAAATCTATAACTTGCTACTTCTCTCTTTCAAGTTTTGATTGTTTGAGATGGGGGTCTCATAATGTGGATTAATTAGCTTTGAGCTCCTGCTCCTCTTGCCTCAGCCTCCCAAATAAGGAGTTGCATTATATTTTAAATATGAAAACACACTATCCCCGTCTCAGAGCTGTCACAAGGGTTATGAGTACTGAAGAGTAACTCAGAAGAACACATTGAGCATGCAGTTGGTGCTCAACAGGGATGTGCAGAGTGGACAGCAGACACGGAAGGAAAGAGCAAAAAGGAGTGAGTGAAAAGCCGGGCGTGGTGGCGCACGCCTTTAATCCCAGCTCTCGGGAGGCAGAGGCAGGCGGATCGCTGTGAGTTCGAGGCCAGCCTGATCTACAAAGTGAGTTCAGGATGGCCAAGGCTACACAGAGAAACCCTGTCTCGAAAAAACCAAAAAAAAAAAAAAAAAAAAAAAAAAAAAAAAAAAAAAAGGAGTGAGTGATTCCCCACGGAGAAAAAACAAACAGAACACCTCCACAACTGTTAGGGACCCTCATCTAAAGCCCACATTTCTCTGTGTGGCGGTGACTGTGTGAGGCCTGTGTAACCTCATTTCTGAAAAGCAAACTCCATTTTTAAGGGAAAGTGGCCTGGATATGAACTCCACTTTCAAAAGGCCCACAAGAATGTGCTTTTATCAACTCATCTCTGATAATGTTTGACCATTACCCATAGCAACGGACACGAATGGGGAGGAGGGAAGCCAGGACGCCTAGCCTAAGAAAGATAGGGTTGTTAGGCTACCAGTTTGAAAAGCTCCTAACTCCTGGCCAGAGTCATGGAGTCTCAAGAACATCTACCAGTTTGGGCCGGTTTGAACCAGTTCAGAAAGCCCCCGAGCCTCAGACTGGAGCCCTAACCAATCCCAGATGTACTCTTACTCTTGCCCCTGATCTGTGCCAATAGAAGTAAAGGTTACCTAACACACTTTGGAACTCATTTTGGCCTTTAAAAGAGGCCTGCACATTCCCCTCGGGGTTGTTGCCATTTTCTTTGAGCAGTCGACCCCAGCATGCAGGAATACAGGCTCTTTGCTTTTTCATACGACTATGGGCACCTGGTGGTTGTGGGGGCCTCAAGATCTGGGCATAACAACTGAATTGAAAGGACCTTCTCAGTCTGAGGTTGAAAGGCTTATGTTTACACTCAATGTTTTTCAGTGCCTGGAAGGACAGACCCGGAGCTGCCTTTCCACTCTCCTCCTGGGCTGACATGATTTTTAATTTTCTGCTTCTCTTTATGACTTTGGGCTCATCACCCTTGATGGGTTTCATCAACGTGATTAATGTGAAAATATTTACTGGACATCTACTAGTGCAGAACACTACACAGTGCTAACATAAATATGAAACAAGATGTTTTCAAGGCTGTCTTCCTGTCATCTTGGAGTTGGTAACACTAAGCATGTGTGAAGCAGGTTCAGGCATGAGAAGACACTGCATGTGGGTGGACATCCCATTACTGGAGGGAAGAATCTGGGCGATGGGTAGTTTTAGGTAAGAAAAGTTTTAGGTCTGAGCCCTCCCAAGACGTTGGACACTGTAGCAGAACCTCTGGGGACAAAAAGGGACAAGAAGCCCTGCTCCTGCCCTCAGAGAGCTGACTGTCAAGTCTGGAGCACTGGACAATGAGATAGTTCAATCTTTACATAAGGACAGAGAGGACAATAAGGAAGTGATTGAGATTTCAATGTCATAAATGATATAGGTCATTGGAAGCTTTATGGGGGGGCACTGGTGCCCATCATTTCTCAGGTACTACACCAGCAGTTTGGAATAAAATACAAATGAGGCCACGTTCCTCACTCGTCAAAGACTTAATAAAAAAAAAGCAGAAGGGACATATGTGTAAACAAACGATATAATCCATTCATTCAGTGCTTCTTGGGTATCCATTAGGTTCCAAGTTAAAGGGGAAAAAGAACGAAGGGGAAAGAGACATAGTGTAGAAGAACCTCAGGTTCAAGGGATCAATGAATAAACAAATCTTCCCATAAAATGCATGCCATGTCAAGGTGGGTAAATGTTACATTTTCAAAGTCACAGGATGGAGGGTAAAGGGGCAATAAACTCTCTCTGAGGCTAGGGAGGCTTCTGATGGGATGGAAGAGTTTTTCAGATAACACTAAGAGGTGGGCCGAAAAGTTTTTTTTTTTTTTTTTTTTTTTTTTTTTTTTTTTAGGCAGGCTGCATGGCACAGCTGGGCACAGCTGGAATAAGAAGCAAGTGTAGGCAGGTGCTGGAGATGAAGGTGCTGGCTGTGTGGGAGGGCTTTACGCCCTGGAACTGACTGTAAAGATCCAAAGGTCATGCTGAAGGGCAGATGAATATCCAAACACAGCAGGAGGTGCAGGGAGTGCAAGGTGAGGCCCCCAGCAGAGCTGGTATCTATGAGTCTGGAATGATGGATGGGAATTAACAAAAAGATAAAAAACATTTAAACTCAAATCCAGCGCAGCATTCCTCGGGACAATGACCCTCTCCTAGCTCCTCGCCCAGGTGGAAAAGAACAATGGAGAGCAGCAATTCCAGGAAGAGAAAAGAGCTTGAGTCAGAGGTAGCAGGCTCACACCCAGGTGACCAAAGTTGTTCCAAAAGCTCTTGTGTGTCTAACTCAGAACAGACGCTCTCCGGGTGTCCTGCCTAACCACCCCACTGTCTAAGAGAGGTGTCTTCCAGACAGACCTCCCTTTCTCCTCTTCAAGGCTGAGTCTAGGGCATCCAAGCCTTTTTGAATTCTGGAGATTGCACTTATTTTTAAGCCCTGTAAAGCAATAGTGGCTATTCAGGTCCTGTGACAGAAACATCCTGGGGGCTCTGTCCTCCTTTGCCTTGTTGAGAGATAAACACCATGATCAACAGCAACTTATGAGAGAGAAAGGGTTTATTTGGCTTTCACATTTCTAGTGACAGCCCATCGCTGAGGAAAGTAAGGAGCCTGGAAGCAGAGGCCTTACTTGCTTGCTCCTTCTGCTTGCTTACACAACCCAGGGCCACCTGCCCAGGGGTCGCACCACTCAGAGTGGGCTGGGACCTTCCCCATAAGTGCCAATCAAGAAAATAACCATAGCCTTTTTAAAATATGAAAAATAAGACATTAAATATGAAATATGTACCACATAACAGATGTGATATGGAGAAGCTTATTATATGAGCATGGGAGGAGAAGGGAGGGGCACCCCAGAGAGACAGAGACAGAGGAAGAGAGATAGACACAGTGAAGAGACCAAGAGAGGGTTTGTCCTTTTATAACCCTGGGTAGGGCCACTCCTAGTGGCAGGTAGATAATGATGTCATAGGTTGCTAGGCAGACTGGGTCAGTATGTCCACAAACCTATCTGATGGGGTATTTTCTCAATTGATGTTCCCTCTTCCCAGATGATCTTGGCTTGTATCAAGTTGATTAAAAAAAAAAAAAAAATAGAAAACAAAGCAAAACCCTTATCAGCACAGGTTCCCATTTATTGCTGACCCCAGGCCCAGCTGCTTCTTCTAGACTGACCCACCTCAAGACTCTCTTCCTTGGTGTGTGGTCAAGTGAAGACGCCAAAAGAAAACCAAAAACCATCCCGTTTTCTCTTTCAGAGTTTAGAGTTTGCTGAGAAGGAAAACCAGAAGGCAGGTCAATAATGATCAGCATTTCAGCTTTACTTATTGATGAAGCTGGACCCTGTGGCTTGATCTGGAGCCAAAGAGAGTTTCTGAAAGCCCTTCTCCAATCCGTTGATTACCCTGTAAGACCTCTCTGGCTTGCCTGTGCAAAACAATGGCTGCTTGGTCACTCATTATAGAGAGAAGAAACAATGCCAGTGACCTGTGGCCAGGTGACCCCATATGTGACACAAAAGGAAGGGCAGGGTCAAGTTCACTAGTCAGGCTTCCATTGCAGTGGGAGAAGCTCATGTTTTTACCTTTTAGGAGAGTGGAAATACTCTCACTGTGGAACATGAAAATCCAGGACTACCTTCCCACCCCACCCCCATGCACTTTGCTTCCTTGCCTTGGGAGTTTTTGGTTTTTAGCAATTGACTCAACACTCGGCCATGTACTTCCTTGAGTGGGAAATCTTTATCTCAAGTTTGTAGGCTCCCTAAGACTGAAGAGTGTCATTCTGACCCTTTTCTTCTCTGCTATCTCTCACAGCCTAGGCATGAAAAAGGAAGGGAAGAGGAGGGGAGGGAAGGAGAAAGAAAGGAGAAGAAGGGAGGGACAAGGGTTCTCGGCACACCTTTCACTGGAGCAGGCCTGAAACACCAAACGTTTACTATTATTTGTGTAGGTCCACTGCAGCAGACGTGGACAGGGAAAAAGGGGCCAAGGATTGAATGGTGTCTGCTATTTTTCACAAATTAAAAATTGAACACAATGGTTGATATTGAAAAGGGCTAAAAAAATGTATTGGCATTTGTTCTGTTTTCAGGACAATTACCAACCAAAGAGAATGTATGTAAACAGGGGAATATTAATGAGAACAAAAGCATGAGTTTTAGGTTTATACATTAAAAGCATAAAACTGCCTAATGGTCACATACACTTGATAATGTATTGTATGTGTGTAAGCACTTGCCTGTGTGTCTGTATGTGCACTGTGTGTGTGCCCGGTGTCCTCAGAAGCCGGAAGAGAGTGTTGAATCTCAGAAACTGGAGTTAAAAGGCAGTTGTAAGCCACCATGGGGTTCTCTGCAAGAGAAACCTGTGCCCTTGACTGTTGAGCCATCTCTCCAGCCCTGCATAATACTTTAATCAGATTAAACATATTTCCTCACACACTTACCATTTATTTATGATGAAAACTTTTGTAAGCTTTTGAGGTTTATCTTGTTGAGACCTGTCTTAATCTGTAGTTCAGGCTGGCATGGAACTCACTACATAGCCCAGGATGACCTTGAATTCACGGCAATCTTCCTCCTTCAGCCTCCCAAATGCTAGGACTGTCGCTGTGTGCCACCATGCCCAGGTCTTTTTTAATAGCCACTAGCTATGCTGGTCCTGGGTGCACCTATCACTCAACAACTCCTTGTTCCTATTAACCGTAAATGGTTCAATGTTTCCAAAATAATTTTATTTTAAAAAGTCACATGTTAAAATATAATTAAAAAAATAAGCATATTTATCCATGGAACATCCATACCAATGAACATTTATCATTAGAAAACATTTTTAAGCTTTAAGAAGGAAGAAAGCAGGAATGACCTCACAGCTATTGGGCAGCTCTTCCGCTATTGCCTACTTCCGCAGGCCACCAGAGAGAGACAGTTGTGAGTGCAGGCTCTGGAACTAATTCTGAAGACATGGCTTCTAGTCTAGTCTCAAACTGCCCTAAACCCTAGTTCCTAGATTGAACTCTTGCTAAGTAGGATGCAGTCTCAGACAAATGGTTCTCTTGCCTGCATTCTGTTTATTCCATTTCACCCTGGATTAACTCCTGGAGACCGAATCTTCTACCATAGGCAATTGCTCTAGCACTGAGCTACATTCCTCAATCTTCACTCAAGGCAGACTCCTGCTTCTGGCCTCCTATACTGCTTGCCTCAGACGGTGCTTCCTGCCTCCAACAGCATTCTGCGGCCTCCTCCAAGCTACCTCTTATTCCCTACCCCATTGTAACATGCTGTGCATGGAAGGTGGGAGGTGTCTCTGCAACCTTCATGGTCAGCAGAGCAACAATCCCTGGGAGGTGAGAAGGAGGCTCAGCTGAACATAGCTAAGTAGCAGGTCATTGGGTCAAACTTCAGGAGTCTGACCCCAAGTAATTTATTGTAGGCGTATTTAAGCACAGCACACTTTGGTGGGAACTTTGCTGCTGGTAATTACACATTCCCATGTGCACAGTAACGCATACATTAATCTCTTTGAGGAACAAAATAAGCTACATAAAGATCAGATAGGACTACACTGAAACTCTTGTCGAAGTACTTGCGATGTAGATTTACTACATGTGACACCTTCCGTCAAGATAGGTTGTATAGACTGACTGAGAAAAACAAGGTTATGATAAGGGTCTGAGAGAAACTCTGGTGTAGCTATGCAGATAGTGCAAAGGTCACCAGGCTAGAACACGCACGTCTACTCTCAGCCTTCTGGCTGGATGACAGGTATTGCATTCTTTGCCTTGAAGGAAGAACGCTGTGTGCTGACATTTTGGGCTGTTCTACTGCTTATCTGTGAGCACAGGAGCCTCTGTGCCTTCTACAGTTCTGAATAAGTACCTCTGGTGTTTTAGCCCCTGCCTTCCCTCTCTGATTAGGGCTGTTTAATATCTCAGATGCCTAGTTCCAACATCCGGGTGCTGATGTCTGTAATCAGGCATATCTGTCCTAAATCATGCAAATGAAGATTGACATTTGAGAGACTCACCTGGAAAGGCTAAATATTCTGCTTGGCCAATGGATATTTGATCTTTCTTTTCTTTCTTTCTTTCTTTTTTTTTTTTCAGACAGGGTTTCTCTTTATAGCAGTCCTGGCTGTCCTGGACTCACTTTGTAGACCAGCCTGGCCTCAAACTCACAGAGATCCACCTGCCTCTGCCTCCCGAGTGCCACCACGCCCAGCTGGGCATTTTCTTAATTAGTGATCAATATGGGACAGCCCATCCCATTGTGGGTGGTGCCATGCCTGGACTGACCAAACCATGGGGAGTAAGCCAGTTAACAGCACTCCTCCATAGCCTTCTGCTTCCAGGTTCCTGTTTTGAGTTCCTGTCCCGTCTTCTTCCTTCAATGATGGACTACAATATGGAAGTGTAAGCCAAATAAACCCTTGCCGCCCCAACTTGCTTTTTGGTCATGGTGTTTCATCGCAGCAATAGAAACCGTGACCATGACACACAACAACTCAATACTGTTCACACAACTCATCCCATGCGCATGTGAGGACATAAAAGTTCTGAGAGTTCTGGAAACCACTGTGACCGCACATCAAATTATAGGTGAAGCTGCAGCCTGCCCTCTGCTCTCCTGACACATGACTTCTCTCCACAACCCACAGACAATGGCCTTAGGATCATTAACTTGTTTGAATCATGAAGAGTCTCATTGGGAGACTATAACAATCAGCTAAAATCATTACCCTCGCCCCAGAAAAAAAGTTATACTCAAAATCTCCATGTTCCAAGGTGAGAGCCCCTGCCTTTGTTTCACACACAGAAACATCTCCCAGATTTTACCAGGAGCGATTCTGTAATGCAATAGTATTCCTTGTCTTCCAAATGTGCATCCAAATGATTTCTGGCTGTTCCCAAGTATCAAATCCCCAAAGTAACAAGATGTTCCAGTGCAGAAGATCTTCAAAAGAATGTGCTGTGCACTCGAAAGGCATTTTCACACAGAACTTTCCACAGATGTTTCAGGAAAGCCAGGGTCTCTGGACACTCCAGTTTCCACAGGTGCCCACTGGGGAGAAGGGAGCATTTTGTGCCCATGTTGGCAGACTAAATCGGCCCCCTTTCCTCTCAGGCAGTACTCATGTGGGGACTCTGGGTTAACAACTTATTTGCTGGTTAAAGGAGCCGCAGTTCCAAAGCTCAGTAGAAATCCCCTCATAGCCAATACTATACTGCTTTCCCACACAGATTTCTGAGACCACCTCCCCTCCAGGCCACTCTGTACTTTTTGTTCCCCAATTTTGTATAATTTATGCCTCTTCCTTTCCTGACACAAACTGGGTACAACCTGAAGGACAGATACAGGATTCCTACAGTTCATTTTTGTTGTTGTCTGAGATGGCTTCTCACTGGCTGTCTAGTAAGTCCTGGCTGGCGTGGGACTTACTATATAGATCAAGCTAACTTGGTACTCATAGAGATCTGTCTGCCTGCCTCCCCTGTGTGGAGATTAAAGGTATAAGCTACAACGCCAGGGTATTCCATCACTTAGATGCCGATTTGACATTTATGTTAGCATTGCTAATCCAAGGGGAAACAGTGCTGCAGCTGCTCGAGTGGAAGATAGCAACTACACAGCACAACGAGGCTCACCCTTCCCTTTAAGAAACAAAGGGCACTTTATAACATAACCTGGTTTGCAGGGAGATGTTACTCCCGTGGCTAAAATCTGATGCTTATCTTTCCAGAGTCCAGTACAATGTATTTGCTCAATCTTAAACATCTCTCCAGGCAAAATCTTGTGTTTTCTGGAAGGAGAGTCACTAAAGGGAAATTGCTCACCAGTTTAAGGGTGGCTGTGGTCTGGACTGGCCATTCAGAAAGATAGCTAACACCAGGTGCAGCTGCTTACCCTCGGCTCAGTCTACTTTGGCACGATGGAAAAGGAGATTTAGAAGTCCTACAGATTTCAGTTTGGGGGTTCTGCCACTGACTATAGTCATAGATTCTCACTTGTCCTCAAAGAGCACAGGAAGCTGCGAAAGGCCTTTTAAAAATTAAGAACATAGGCCGGGCATGGTGGCCCATGCCTTTAATCCCAACCCTCAGAAGGCAGCGGCAGGTGAATCGCTGCGAGTTCGAGGCCAGCCTGGTCTACAAAGTGAGTCTAATATGCTCAACCATGTTCATAGCTGCTTTATACATAATAGCCAGAACATGGAAACAGCCTAAGTGTCCCTCAGTAGAAGAATGGACTAAGAAACTGTGGTACATTTACACTATGGAATACTACTCAGCTATTAAAAACAAGGAATTGCCGAAATTTGTGGACAAATGGATTGATCTAGAAATTATCATAATGAGTGAGTTCACCCAGAAGCAAAAAGAGACAAACAGTATATACTCACTTATAACAAAACACTAGTCCAAGGGATACGTACCATGAAAACTTTACTTACCAAGAAAATGGGTCAGAGGAGAGGACATCCGATTGAGACTTTAGGCAAGAGTAGCATGGAAGAATGGGGAAATAGTAGGACCTACAGGGTCCTGGAAACCTACAAGAAGAACTTTATGACAGGCAGATCTGGATCTTGGGGTCCTCCTCAAACTAAGGCACCAGCCAAGGAGAATATAGGCAGCAAGCTTTGAACCCCTACCAAGACCTAGCTGACGAACATGATATTCTCCACCGTTGAGTGGAGAGTGAGATCTGACTCTCACATGAACCCTGGTGTCCCTTTTCTGACCACGTCCCCTGGATGGGGAGGCCTGGCGGCACTCAGAGGAAGGATAGCAAGTTACCAAGAAGAGACTCGATATTCCAAGAGCATATATAGGGGGAGGAGGTCTCCCTCAATCACAGACATAGGGGAGGGGAGAAGGGGGTAAGCGGGAGGGAGGGAAGAATGGGAGGAAACAGGGGAAGGGCTAACAATCGAGATGTAATATGAATAAATTAATAAAAAAAAAAGTGAGTCTAGGATAGCCAAGGCTACACTGAGAAACCCTGTCTCAAAACAAAACAAAACAAAAAAACAAAAGAAAAATAAAATAATTATTTATCTATGCAGTACGTATCTATCATGCATTCGTTTATCTAAGCTTCTACTGGGCTGGGTCCAGCTTTGTAAGAGAAGGGCAAGGTGACCACAAATTTAGGAAATCTGGCAGTAGCACCTCCTGTATAGATTGTGCCTTGAGTCTTTTGCTGCCTGGAATGACCTGGAGCTGGCAAGGAGGGACGGTTTGAATTCCAGGCAGGCTAAATGGCCTTGGCTGGGGACCTCCAGGGGATTTCACAACACTGCAGGAAAAACCTTCCCATAGAGAGATGAAGGGATGGGGTAGGAGGAAAAAATGCAATTCTGCAATTTGGAAAAAGCTAAAAGATGGGAGTGTCCTGGAAGTCAGGTAGGGGTGCGAGGAAATTCCTCATCATCGTTTGTCTGCCTTCCTGGGTTTCCATCACGACCTTCAAGTCATGCAATCAGAAACTTGCATCACAAGGCCTAAGTCCTCTTCACTCTAGCTCTGGGAGAGCCGGGGCTGCGCTGCTAACCTTCAAAGGCACCCATGCGCATGCGCGTCGCTTGCGTTCCCTCCAGTTTCTAAACATTAGCAGTGCCCAGATCCGCCAATTAAAGAAAAAAATGCTTTCATTTTATACCTTGAAGTGGCCAGTGCTCCATATGCAGCGATTTCAGAATCTGTGGTCTGCTAGGCCGCAATGAAAGGGAAGGAGGACGAGTCAAGAAGTTCTGGGACCTGGAACTACAACTCCCGGCAGAGACCGCGCGGTCTGGCTTTCTGGTGGGCGGGCCAAAGGCATGGGACCCTTAAAGCGGCGAGACTTCGTAAGCCAGATGGCCGCAGAGCTTTGGTGCTAACTTGCCTGTTTTCCAGTCCCTGGAGGCATGGAAGCAGCGAGTCCTTCTGAGGTCACTATTTTCAGTGAACTAGCAATGAGTGCAATGGAAAGGACACCATTCAAGTACTCTAGGCCTGTGCTGAAGTTCATCTGTTGCTTCCTACAGCTCCACAAATCCTAACTTGTCCATTCAACGAATGACAACCTGGAAAATACCACCTGTAAAATCTATTGTGTCGAAACAATTGTTTGTTATAGGTATCCTGAAGCAGCGCTTAGTGTCCCTTATAATCCCAGCACTCGGGAGGCAGAGGCAGGCGGATTACTGTGAGTTCGAGGCCAGCCTGGTCTACAGAGTGAGTCCAGGAGAGCCAAGGCTACACAGAGAAACCCTGTCTCGAAAATTCAAAAAAAAAAAAAAAAAAAAAAAAAAGACTCAGCATAGCCAGCACCGCATGCCCTTAATCTCAGCACTCTGTATGAGTTCAGGACTAGCCTGGTCTACAAAGCCAGTGAGGATAGCCAAGGCTACACAGAGTAACTGTCTCAGTGGGAGAAAAAAAAAAAAAAAGACTCAGTAGGACACACAGGAACTCTTTAGAGAGATCCTGCGGACAAAGCAAAAACTTGATTTAAATGTTTGCTTTTGCTTTTTACTTCTTTTAATGGAGTGTCTTTAAAGCATACCATACTTGAAACTCCCTATTAAAGTGCAGTCATTAAAAGATAATTTAAATTAGCCTGGCCTGGTGGCACATGCCTTTAATCCCAGCAACTTGGGAGGCAGAGGCAGGCAGATCGCTGTGAGTTCGAGGTCAGCCTGGTCTAAAAAGTGAATCAAGGACAGCCAAGGCTACACAGAGAAACCTTGTCTCAAAATCCACCCACCCCCACCCCCCAAAAAAGATTTAAATAGGGACATACTTGAGTAGAATGTTTTAAGCTGCTTGCTTTAGGTTACAGGCAAACAACAGCAAACATGCTGTCTAGTGGCATAGTGTACTGCAGGGGTTCTCAATCTGGGAATCCTGACCCCCGATCCACCCTTTCAGAAGGTTCACATATCAGCTATCCTGCACATCTGATGTTTACATTATGATTCATAACGCTAGCAAAATTACAGTTTTGAAGTAGCGATGAAAATAATTTTATGGCCAGGCGTGGTGGCGCACGCCTTTAATCCCAGCACTCGGGAGGCAGAGGCAGGAGGATCGCTGTGAGTTCGAGGCCAGCCTGGTCTACAAAGTGAGTCCAGGATGGCCAAGGCTACACAGAGAAACCCTGTCTCGAAAAAACAAACAAACAAATAATAATAATAATTTTATGGCCGTTCAGTTGTGGCCCACACCTTTAATCCCAGCACCTTGGGAGGCAGAGGCAGGGGGATCTCTGTGAGTTTGAGGCCAGCCTGGTCTACAAAGTAAGTTCCAGGACAGTCAGGGCTGTTACACAGAGAAACCCTGTCTCAAAAAGCCAAAATAAATAATTAATAAATTAATAATAATAATAACTTATTATTATTATTATTATTATTATTATTATTATTACTATTTTATGGTTGGAAATCACCACAACATAAGGAACTATATTGAAGAATCACAGCTTTAAGAAGGTTAAGAACCACTGTTCTAGAAGGTGCCATTGGTTCTTAAAAAGCAATGATTGTAGTTTCCTAGAGCTGGGTAGTTACTGTGATTAGAGCCTTCTTGGCTTCTTATTGGCTCAAGTCACTAACTGTGAAGACCTTTCCAAATGCCTTCTCATCCCTGCACCTAACCGTTTCCTGCTCCCACTACTACACTTCCTCTCTATTCTGCTGACTTCCCCCACCCCCCTTTTTTTTTATTCTGCAAACAAATAAAATGTAAGGACATCCACGGGAACCAATTTAAGACCCAAATGCAGAACAGTTTTAGAATTGGGGTTCCCCCTTTCTCCTGGGTTCCTCTGCTTCACTCTGTCGAGTTTGATGCTTATGTGTGCATTGTTCTGTTCAATGCTACATTAGTGAGTAATATGAAATTGGCCGATTGAGCCCCAAATTAGTAAGATGTCTAATTTTTTATTTATCCTTTGTGTGCAGCGGCCCAGCAATAGGCACACCAGAAAATGGGAATAATAACTGTTTTATGGTGATTTCTTAGAAATGACTGAACTAGCCACTGTGCTCAGAACATACCCTTCATACATTCTGAATCAGAAGAATGCAAGCCTCATGATATTTGGAAACACACAGACCTTCCCAAAAATTCTTAAATGTTCTTTTCATAGTCAGAGACAAAGCCAGTTTTCTGGCTATCAAATCTTTACTGTTAAACGTTCAGTTTATACAATCCCAGCAAAATAAAAATGTGAGATAAAAGACAATGGTGGTACATCTAGGAAAGTTGTAAAGAAACTCACACCAGAAACACTCCGAAGAGAAGATAGCTGGAGAGGTGAGCGAAGAGAGCAACACTTAAGGTTTCCTTTTACCACCAACAGCCAAAGATATATATTAACTGGACAAAAGATACAAGTTATAATAGAACAACAAAAACAAATCAGTAGAACTGCAGAATAAGTCTTTTTTTAAAAAAAAAAAATACGACTTTTATGGAAGGCAACATAAAGCTTTATTGAAAATCATTAAGAAAGTATTTAAATAAATAGAAGACTACATTATGGTCCTGGGTAAAGTGGCTATGTTTCATATGGCTTTCCAAGTTGAAATTTGCACATTGCCTCACTTAAATGCTCACAGCAGCACTTGTCTCTGTCAACAAGCCTATCTTGCAATATGTAGATCAGTCTCTTAAGAAGCACGTTTTTTGTTCTTTTGGGGTTTTGTTTTGTATTGTTTTTAGAGACAGGGTTTCTCTGTGTAGCCTTAGCTGTCCTGGACTCATTTTGTAGACCAGGTTGGCCTCGAACTCACAGCAATCCACCTGCTTCTGCCTCTCAAGTGCTGGGATTAAAGGCATGTGCGCCACCACGCCTGGCTGAGAAGCATGTTTTTGAAAGAGTGAGATAAGAGGCTTCTGAGATGTTGTGTAGGAAGTCAATGTGGCATTGTTCCTGGAGGTAAGGCGAGGACAGAGCTGGGCTGTGCACTGTAGGAACTTACATGGGGTACACAGCTGGGAAGAGGTGCACTGTTCAGCCAGTGGTGTGAGAACAATTGCTTAAACACTTTAAAGTGTCGCACAAAGTGAGTAAGTTGGTGAAAATTCTATTTAAATTAGAACATTAGATATGACAAAGAAAACTTGTAGGTGGGTTTGTAGATTTCTTTGAGCTTGATCTTAGGAAAGCTTTCCTTTTGCTGTTTCTGTCCTTTTTTTTTTTTTTTTTTTTTCCTTTTCTTTTTCTCTTTTTGAGACAGGTTCTTTCTTTATAGTTCAGGTGCTCTTTGAATTTTCTGTGAGTCCAGGCAGTCCAGGAACTCATGATCATCCAGCCTTAAGCTCAGGAACCTGGGGATTACAGGCAAGCACCATGCCTGGCCAGTAGGTTTTGTTTTGTTTTTGCTGTTGTTGTTGTTTTGTTTGTTTGTTTTTTACCACTGGACAATATCTCTAGCCTTAGAAGCATTTGTGAAACAGGCACATAAAGTTCAAATTATGAAGGGAAAGATAAGTGAACCTGACCACGCTGCTAACAAGCAAGTACTTAAACAAATAAAATGTCTGTTATAACACACAAAAGGCAATAGGATGGGAAGGACGCGTCTGGGAGGGGAAGGCATGTACCACACGAAGAGACAAAGCATTAGTATTCATGTCTTAGACCACTTAACTGCCAACAACCAATAAAGCAAAAGCAAATGATGTAATGTAATAACATCATATAAAATGAGCCAGATACAATGAAGCTGATGAAGATGAAGACTGAATAGTTAATAGGGAAAAGATGTTCGGTTGCATGGAAAAATCAGGGAAATGCCAGTTAAAACAGCAAAGAGATGCTGTTTTTCACTTACCTGAGTTGGAGAAAGGTTTAAAAGGCCTTGCTAGTCAGTGGTGTTGAGCAGCTGAGATTCTTTTTTTTTTTTTTTTTTTTTTTTTGTGGTAGTACTATTTTCTTTTTTTATTTTTATTTTTATTTCTTTTTTTATTTTATTTTATTTTATTTTTGGTTTTTCGAGACAGGGTTTCTCTGTGTAGGCTTGGCCATCCTGGACTCACTTTGTAGACCAGGCTGGTCTCGAACTCACAGCGATCTGCCTGCCTCTGCCTCCCGAGTGCTGGGATTAAAGGCGTGTTTTTTTTAATTAATTTATTCTTGTTACATCTCAATGGTTATCCTATCCCTTGTATCCTCCCATTCCTCCCTCCCTCCCATTTTCCCCTTATTCCCCTCCCCTATGACTGTTCCTGAGGGGGATTTCCTCCCCCGTATATGCTCATAGGGTATCAAGTCTCTTCTTGGTATCCTGCTATCCTTCCTCTGAGTGCCACCAGGTCTCCCCATCCAGGGGACATGGTCAAATATGAGGCACCAGAGTTCGTGTGAAAGCAGCTGAGAGTCTCATGTACTGATGATGTCAGTAAAAGCCAGGAAATTGGGTGGGGCCATGATAAAAGCAAAGATTATGTATGGAGCAAATCCACCCTGGACATACAATCCAGAGAACCTCTTCTATTTATGCACAGGAGGATATGTCAAAACACATGTGACAGGAATGATACTAGCCCAAAATGAAAAGAAACAAGGTCCCTTATAAAAGAGTAGAAAACGAATTGACCCAATCATTGGAACACTACAAGACAGTAACAATAAACAAGACTGTCATTTGTACAAATCTCAAAAGCAGTTTGCATAACAAGTATCAGTTACAAATTGACATCTTAATGCCGGCACAATTCCACTTAGAGTCTGGAGCATATAAACCCTCACTGTTACTGACTTTCACATACAGAGAAAGCATCCAAAAGACACATGGAACCAATGAACACCAAATTATGGGAGAATAAAGGGAGAAAAAAAAATGGAAAACCCAAGTGTGCTTATAACTTTTGATTTCACTTCTTACAAGTGTCCATTGTGGTGAGTGTGGGGGTGCTGCTGTGTGTTCCCATCCCTCAGGCTGGAGGCAGGAAGGTGAGTCCATGGAGCCAGCCTGAGCTGCACGGCAGGACCAAAGGGAGGATGCATCTCAGAAGATGGGGATAGAGAGGAGAGGGGAGGTGGGAAGGGAAGGGAAGGGGAGAGGAGAGGAAGAGAGGGGAGGGGAGAGGATGGGAAGAAAGGGGAAGAGAAAAGAGAGAAAGGTGAAGAAGGAAGAAAAAAAGGGGGGCAAGAAAAAAAGAAAAGCTGGGTGGGGTGACACAGGCCTTTAATCCCAGGCAGGTGGATCGCTGTGAGTTCAAGGCCAGCCTGGTTTACAAAGTGAGTCCAGGACAGCCAAGGCTACACAGAGAAACCCTGTATCGAAAAACCAACCAACCAAACAACAAACAGGGAGAGGGAAGGGAAGGAAATGAAAATGTTCACTAAAAAGAAACAACAATGAGGCGGGCGTGGTGGCGCACGCCTTTAATCCCAGCACTCAGGAGACAGAGGCAGGCAGATCCCTGTGAGTTCGAGGCCAGCCTGGTCTACAAAGCGAGTCTAGGACAGCCAAGGCTACACAGAGAAACCCTGTCTTGAAAAACGAAAAAAAAAAAAAAAGAAAGAAAGGAAAGAAAAGAAAGAAACGGACAATGACTGGCTGACCAAGGAACTGAAGATACACTTATATGTTTAGATACCTTCCCTTATAATTTAGTCCCGAGATGTGAACCATCACTCTAAGGCCTACTTGGCGTGGACCACTCAGGCATGTAGGCTCTTGCTACAACCATCTGCCTGACTTTCCATCTCTAGATCTCAGAGCCAGTGGAGCTGGTGTGGATAGCACGGTTAGCTGGCACCAAGGAGTCTAAATCAGGCCAAGAATCCTCACTCTAATAGCAGGGCAGGTGCAGGCGAGCACATGGCTCTTCGCTGTGGATTTGGGTAGCTGCAGAGAGGGGTACAATTTTAAGGGCTTCAACGTCTCTCCTGCCTGTTGGCATCTTCCAATCAAAACGAGTAGATTATCCAAGATGACAGAGTTCCATACACCAGTGGGTTGGCACTTGCTACAAATTCTTGAATATGGGGCTTTTATTGCTTGTGCGGTCAGTTTAGTGTTAGAAAATACATTTTATTTAAGGATTGGAACAGCAAGAAATTCACCCACAGAGAACGTATTTTTCTTTATTAAGTATACTTAGTTGAAGCCCAGCTTGATGGTAAATGCTCGGAATCCTACCATTAGAGAGGCTGAAGCAGAGAAATTGGTAATTTGAAGTCAGCCTGAGATACACGTGGAGAAATCATCTCCTTCCAAACAAAACAAAGACAACGGTTGTGAAAATACACTAATTCTGGCACCATTTCTTCAGTTTTGCTTTCTTATTATTTTGTAGCACATCACCACTATGATAACTGGCTATTGAAAAGAGGTATGTGATTCTTCCCGCCCCCCCCCCCAAACAAAGGCTCATAAGGTTACTGACTCTTTACCTCTGTAAACTTTATACCTTGACTCACAGGTCCTGCTGGATTCCCCAGTGATGTGTTTAGAATGTTTTCCTGTTTATCGGCTGAGCTGATTAATTGGGCAGCCATGATGCCACACTGGTCATCTAACAAAGACTTTACAAAGAGATGCCACCCTTGGTCGATGGAGCATTGATACCTGCTGTCTGTCTGCGCATCATCAGTTACCCTCAGCGCTGTTGTCCTCTGTGCTGCGAGTGTTCGCTAGGTGCTTTGGCTGAAGAGAGTAGGAAAGGGTTTCTCTGTCCCTACAGAGCATCTGTAAAGCTGTTGCCAAGGGGAACTGGCTTTTTACTTAGCTCCAACATGCAGTTTCCGTGAGGCAAAGACAGACAGAGCCCATTTCACTTGGCTGCACATAGGGAAAGGCTGAGCAGGCCAAGCTTAGACCATGGTGAATAGCTCTAGCAAGGAATCCCAGCAAGGCACTGCAAGTAGTTAATAGCACACCTACACCTACACACACACACACACACACACACACACACACACACACACGAATCTGTTGTTTTATGGGACCAACTCCCATCAGGAAAGCCAAAAACACTCACCTGTGTAAACATGAAAAGGTCTGTTATCACATCACTGGCAATAAATAACAGCAGGTGAGAAAAAAAAAATTGGTCAAAAGAACTAGGATTAACAGAGCTAATGTGAACAGAATAGAATTTTATTTCTACCAAAAGCAGTGATTATACAATTGTGTTTCACCCTTGAAACTTGGTATTTTAGTTTCTGTGTCCATACATGATCAAGGTAGCCTCTTTCTTGGTAGCGTGGTTTTGTTTGGTTGTTTGTTTTTATTTTCTTTTCTTTTTCAAGACAGCATTTCTCTCTGTAGCCTTGGCTGTCTTGGACTTGCTTTGTAGACCAGGCTGTCCTCGAACTCACAGAGATCCAGCTGCCTTCGCCTCCTGAGTGCTGGGATTAAAGGTGTGTACCACTATGCCCAGCTGGTAGCATGGTTTTTAAGGGTTTCAGATTCCAGGCAAATGAGCACTTAGTCTTGGGTAGAAAGAATCTGGGAGAATGTCTAATTTGAAAGATCTGGGAATTGGGTGCTTTTTCCTGAGAGCCTGTCATATACAGGAGAGTTTTTCAGAAAGGCTTGTGCATAGGCAATGAGGTGGGCATCAATAAAACAGGCACTTGGTGTCCCACCACCTTCCCAGAGGACCATGGGAGAATCCACTTTGTTTCTCTACCTCTGATGTGGGGACCCGTGCCAAATTCTGCCATGTCAGAAATCCTGTGCTTAGGCTGTATGCTGTGACCTTCGAGTTGCTGACCTTTACCTCACCATGAGGTCTTGTGTTCTAGGCTATCCTTGGACTATTTACCTTTGAAAGAAGTAGAGAAGTCTCAACTTGGAACCACCCAGAGGATCTAGGAAGTTCTTACAAGGAACCACTCAGAGAACTAGGAAGTTCTACAGGGAGCGATTTAGGCTATTGCATTCTTGCCCAGGGCCTAGGGTGAGTAAGATAAGAATAGATCCTATTGACCTTGCCCTATATATGTTCTTGCAAGTTGGCAATAAAGGGAATCTTGATCAGAAATGTCCTGCCTTGATTTGTTATTTCTTGTGTCTCTGTATCGTACTTTCAATCCCCACTCCCTCTTTCAGGTGAACCCTGATTCGATTTTTTCCACGGGCTGGGACCCGACACTCTGATTGAAGGATACAGGGTTTTAAAATAAGATTTATTTATGTTATTTATATATGTATGACTATTTTACCCGCATGCATGTATGTGCACTGTGTGTATGCCTGACACCCACGAAGTCCAAAAGAGAATGTTAGATTCCCCCCAAAACTGGAGTTACAGATGCTTGTGAGCAGCCATGGGAGTACTTAGATCTAAACTCAGATCCTCTGCAAAAGAGGTAAGTTCTTGGAACTGCTGAGCCATTGCTCTAGCCCAGGAAGATAATAATCCTGCTACTCATCAAATATTGACTATTCATTGATAGTAGGATGCTTAGTGGGGGCGTGGTCAGTGAGTGTGGGGGGGTGTCTGTGTTATGTTTGGCTTCACTTTCCTACCCAAAGAGTTAGCAATTTAATGTTTTTGTTTTACTGAGTAGTTTTGTTTTGGTTTGGTTTGGTTTGGTTTGGTTTTTCGAGACAGGATTTCTCTGTGTAGCCTTGGCCATCCTGGACTCACTTTGTAGACCAGGCTGGCCTCGAACTCACAGCAATCCGCCTGCCTCTACCTCCCGAGTGCTGGGACTAAAGGCATGTGCCACCATGCCCAGCTACTGAGTAGTTTTTATGGCCAAACCCAGAGGGTTTCTGAGTAGTCCAGGAATGATGAAGTCTCCTGGCCAGTTTTTTTTTTTTTTAATATTTATTTATTTATTATGTATACAATGCTCTGCCTGCATGTACCCCTGCACACCAGAAGAGGGCACCAGATCTCATTATAGATGGTTGATGAGCCACCAATGTGGTTGCTGGGAATTGAACTCAGGACCTTTGGAAGAGCAGCCAGTGCTCTTAACCTCTGAGCCATCTCTCCAGCCCCTCCTGGCCAGTTTTATCATCAACTTGACACAAGTGAAAGTTACCTGGGAAGAAGGAATCTCGGTTAAGGGATTGTCAAAGTTGGGTTAGCCTTTGACCGTGCCTGAAAAGAATTGTTTTGTCTATTGATTGGTCTGAGAAGGCCTAGCCTGCTGTGTGGGGTGTTACCACTGGGCTGTATAAAACAGCTGACTGAGCATGAACCAGAGTTGGCAAGCCACTAAGTGCTCTTCCATGATCTCTGGTTTTGTTTCCATTTGAGCTCCTGTCCTGACTTTCCTCCCCTCAGTGATGAGCTGTGACCTGGAAATATAAGCCAATAGCCCTCCTAACCACCACCAAGTTGCTTTTGACCATGATGGTTAACCCAGCAGCATGAAAGAGGGGAGGAGTGTGTACAAAGGCACATCAAGGATGGGACCAGAGGCAGTGTTGGAGCAGGCTGAGAGTCTGCCTTCAGTAGGCATTGAGGTGCATGCAGAGAGAGATGTCATACCTGATGTCTGGGCCAAAGTCTTTTTTCCCCCTTGAGCTTGTAGAGGTCTATAGTCTTTGCCAGAAACTTTGAAACTTCCCCTCAAACGAAAAAAAATGTGATCAGTTCTGGCTATACACTTAAAAATTTCAGATATGTCACTGCAAGGTTCTTTCAGGGAGCTTTCACTGGATAATTGTAGTCAGTCAAATGCCACCATCCAGTAATATTTATCAGTTTTCACAATCAAACTTACAAAACCTTAAATGGCTTAGCTATACCCCAAAAATTACAGAAGAAACATAATAAAGATTGGCGAATCAGACAGTCCGTAAGAACTGCCAGTGAAGCCAAAGAAAAGCAGTGATGAAGGAAGGTAGGAGTTAGGGGGGAGAAATATGAAAACAGCCCAATCCTAATCAGATAAAAAGGCTGAGGAGAAATCGGGAAGGAAAAGCAGGGTGCACTAATTAGGTGTTTCTCTTGCTATGATAAAACAGTGACCAAAACCAAAGGGAGGAAAGGGCTTACTTCATCTCACAACTCTCAGGCCATATTTCATCACTGAGGGAAGTCAGGGCAGGAGCTTCAAGCAGCAACTTGGGGACTGCAGCAGAGTCCTGGAAGCAATGCTGTTTGTTGGCTTGTTTTCCATGCTTTGCTCATCTTGCTTTCTTATACAACTCAAAACCACCTGCCCAAAACATCACACCCCAAGTGAGTTGGGTCTTCCACATCAACCAGTGATAAGGAAAATGCCTCACAAGCATACTCAGAGAGGTCACTCTGACAGAGACAATTTCCTCACTAATAGTGTCAAGTTGTTTAGTTTTCACTACACAATTGGAGGGTTTCCCTTGACTCTCTGTTGGAAACACCCATTCCTTCACCTGGGCTTTTTATAGGGGCAGAGCTAAGAGATGGAGGTGTGTGTACAGAAGACAACTCATGGGCGCAGTGGTACATGCCTGTAATCTCAGCACTTGGGATGCAGAGGCAGGTGGATCTCTGTGAGTTCGAGGCCAACCTTGTCTACAAAGTAAGTTCCAGGACAGTCAGGGCTGTTACACAGAGAAACCTCGTCTCAAAAAACAAACAACAACAATAAACAAAGAGAAGACAACTCACCATAGATGTCACTGTGTTGCAGAATCCTGCCATAGAGTCATCTGTTGCTTTCCCAAGACCTTGATTATTGCATTTACTAAGTGTATCTGAGAATGCAATTGTTAAATTTACTTAAAATGAAATGCATGGATAAGTAGATGCACTAAGACATTAGTAATATCTATTAAAATACAGTATTTTGATTATGGGCAAAGTACCAGGGCAGACTAGAAAGAGGGAAGTATTCGGCTGACTGATAGTTCCATGTTCTGGAATGTTCTACTGAGATCTCAAAGGCTTTGAAACACTAGGCCAATGACATTTGCTACCCCTGATTCCACCCCCATGCACACTCTAATTCCTAAGGCAGTTATAGACGAGGCTGGCCTTGAGCTCACTGTGATCCACCTGCCTTTGCCTCCCGAGTGCTTGGATTACAGACGTGCACCACCACGCCCGGCTAGTTACACATCGCAAAGTCATTTAACAAAGATTTCTAATAATGGAAATAAAAGCAAAAATAATGCTTACCAGTAATGATAGGAAGGATAATGGTGTTGGCAGAAAAGGTAGCTGGGTCACCAGAACACCATCCTCAGATGCCACACTATAACTCATCTACTTAAAAATCTACTGTAGGGAAACCACTTATTTATTTATTTATTTATTTATTATTATGTATACAGAGCTCTGCCTGCATGTACACCTGCAGACCAGAGGAGGATATTAGATCACATTATAGATGCTTGTGAACCACCATGTGGTTGCTGGGAATTGAACTCATGACCTCTGGAAGAGCAGTCAGTGCTCTTAACCGCTGAGCCATCTCTCCAGCTCCCATTCTTTTTAGTATAAACTTCCATTGATGTAGTTACCATCGAACTTCACTTGCTTAATATTTCTATCAACCAAACCAAACCAAACAAAACAAACCCCCAACACTTTGTAGTTGCCCTCAGCCCCTGGATACTGCTATTGTCAGCTTTTACAGTGTGGCCTTTCCCCCAGTAGGTGTAAAAAAAGG
This sequence comes from Acomys russatus, assembly GCF_903995435.1. Taxonomy (NCBI): domain Eukaryota; kingdom Metazoa; phylum Chordata; class Mammalia; order Rodentia; family Muridae; genus Acomys; species Acomys russatus. Next base: position 63,449,933 of record NC_067138.1, on the reverse strand, counting down.
AATCATACAGGAAACTCTCTAGTTAAGGAATTCAAAACAAAACCAAACACAGGAAAACAAAAGATGAAGCTTCATTTCTTAAGCATCCTGGAGAAGTGAAATTCCCCGGGTTAGACACTTCACAACTTCCTACGGCGTCTGCTTCCTGACCAAGGTGTCTTCGCCTTTCCTCTTGTTGGTGCTCACTTGAGTGCTTAAAACACTGACTGTAATTGCAGTTGCTTCCTGTGTGGCCACGAAGTGAGTCTGCACTGAGGACACTGGTTTGTGGTATACTGTCTGGGAGAGAGCCACCATGGTGTTTTCCTAGCAATTTTTGTAAATATAATCTGAGTCAAAGAGGAAACAGCATTCCACGGGGTTCAATTACGATTTGCCTGAAGACAGCATATAAATCACTAAACTAAAAGGATCTCGCATTAGAAGGTCAACTTCCTGCAGACAGGAATCTAAAGTCTCTGAAGCACAAAATCACAAGGTACACAAGAGAAAAGCAAAGCTGTGAAAGTTTTGCGACATATGCTTAAATGCTTATTCTGTGAGGCAAGTAGACCTGTCCCCGGTACAAAGTGAGTGAGTCGTGTCACTCTACCTGAAGTGTGCTCCTGACCCTCCTGCCTCCATCTCCCTATAGCTGGCATTACAGATATGTGAGGTAGAATATAAGGCATCTGGTCCTCTATATTTTCCGGTTGATGTCTGTTATTTACCCATGCTAGATTAGGATGGTTGCAGTCTGGCTGTATTCTATCTTGATGTATTTTTTTCTGGAACATCACTATCTTTGTTTGTTTTTACAATACCACAGATTGAATAATTTATAAAGAATATTTTATGTGACTCTGGAATCTAGAAGCTACAGGCAGAGTGTGGCGTAGAGCCTCCCAAGGTCTCTGTGCAGTGTCTTTTCTTTGTTTGTTTGCTTGCTTGTTTAGGTTTTTTTTTTTTTTTCTTCCGAGACAGGGTTTCTCTGTGTAGCTTTGGCTGTCCTGGACTCACTCTGTAGATGGACCAGGCTGGCCTCGAACTCACAGCAATCCACCTGCCTCTGCCTCCCAGGTGCTGGGCTTAAAGGCGTGTGCCACCACACCTGGCTTCTGTGTAGTGTCTTTTTTTTTTTTTTTTTTTTTTTTTTTTCGAGACAGGGTTTCTCTGTGTAGCCTTGGCCATCCTGGACTCACTTTGTAGACCAGCTGGCCTCGAACTCACAACGATCCGCCTGCCTCTGCCTCCCAAGTGCTGGGATTAAAGGCGTGCGCCACCACGCCCGGCTTCTGTGTAGTGTCTTAATGTATCAAAAGAGCAAGTGAATGCATAGGAACATGGAAGGAGGAAGTTGAGCAAAGTTATCATTTTATCAGGAGCAGACAACTGGGTCATAGCACGAATCTATTCCTGAGATCGGAGCCCTCATTGTCTAACCACTTCTTAGCACCTTCACCTCTCCAGACTGTTGCCCTGCGGGTTAACTGTTCAGCGCACAGACTCGGGGATGTCTCAAGTGATGTCCAAGGCACATCACTCACCTAGCTTTCACTTCCAGTATGCATAACTCATTTGCATCAAACCACGGGGTGTGGCTGATGATTTGGATGCTGCCTTTGTACTTATCACCAATGTCAGTGGAAAGGGTGCCAAGGGAAATATCACCAAACACAGTGACGGACACATGGCAGAGTGGCTCTGGGATACAAGCAGGGCACTGGCAAACCACAAAGATTTGATGGTTTTGTTTTGGATAGAGTTTATGTAGTCTCGGCTGGCCTGAAGCTTGGTATTTATTTACTTGAGGATAAACTTGAACTCCTGATTCTCTTGCCTCTACTTGTCAAGGGCTGGGATCGCTCGCTACCAGAGAGTGTACCACCACACCTGGTTTAAACATGTGTGTTTATTTATTAGTGTGTCCATATTTAAAGATTTGCCCAAATCTATCATGCAATCTCGATAAAAAGGAGAATTCACTTCCCCATGAAATAAATCTGACCTGTTCAAAAGGAAAAAGCAAATTCTCCAAATCAGTGAGTGGTCTTTCCGCCTTGGCGTCAGATGCTGAACAGATGGCTTGCAAACCCCTCACAAGGAAAACAGAGTGGTTTGCTGACAGCAAGCAATGCTGAGCTAACCTTGTTTCCTTTCTGACAGGGTTGACACAGGCAGGAAAGGGATTTCTTAAAATCAATGTGTCTTGATTTCAGTCTGTTTAAAGTGTTTCCTTGGGGACAAGTTGGAGAACCTGCTACTGAATGGCTATGTGACAGATAGTCGGCTGTTTGAAAAAGTGGTTAATGCGCGCAGGCATGTGAGAGCCAGAGGTTGACATTGATGTTGTCCTCAACCACTGGTCCACCTTATATTTTGCGACGGAGTCTCTCCCTGAACCTGGAGCTTGCCAATTTGGTCAGGCTGGCTGGCCAGCAAGCTCCGGGTATCCTCATGTTCTTGTGTGTGTGTGTGTGTGTGTGTGTGTGTGTGTGTGTGTGTGTGTGCGTGCAGACAAGAGCATGAGTGTTCATCCTGTACATTTTTTATGCAGAGGCCATAGTTGGATATTGGGGGGGTCTTCCTCTCTCACTTTCCACCTTATTGCCTTGAACTGAGAGTCGGCCATTTCAGCAAGCTCTACGTATCTTTCTGATTCTGACTTCCAGTGCTGAGGTTACAGGCACATACAGTTATGCTCAACCTTTTAACACATATGCTGGCAGAACATGAACTCGAACCCACAGAACTGTCTCCCCAGCACACAAGCCAACATTTTTAATTAATTCATGTGTGTGTGTGTCAAGAAGGGCAAGCAGACATTGTAGTACAAGTTAGCCCTCTGAGAACGTGAGATGTGAAGTTACTCAGGCATCAGTAACGTGACTAGATATTGTCTACTTTTAGAGCAGGAGGGAATTACTTTCACAGAGATGTATCTGTTTTGTTGGTTCCTTGAGAATTTCATGCAATGTATTTTCATCATATTCACCCATTTCCACAATTTCTCCCAGGTCCACCACCTTCCCTCCCTACCTAACTGTATGTCTTGTTCTTTTTTTTTTTTTTTTGTTCTTTTTGTTCTTTAAGCCATCAACTCCAAGTTGTGCTGTTCATCTGGTCTCAGATGAATGACCTTCCACTGCACCATGGTTGACCTAAGGCCGCATCCTTAAAGAAGGCAGACTGCATCTTTTTTTTTTCCAATAACAATCAGTTGCCAATAGCCCTTCAGCTAATGGTGGGACTTCATGCCCATATCTATGTTTCGTGGTGGGATTTGTCTGGCTTGAGCTTGTGGAGATCTTGTGCGTGTTACACAACTGCCGTGTGTTCCACTGGATTCTTGTTATTCACCATCTCTGGCTCTTAGAATATTTCTTCCCTCTCTTCCACAGTGACCCCGGATATATTGCTTAGGGCTGAACACCCCACAGTCTTCATCTTGACCAGTTGTAGGACTCTGTGTTAATCATCATCTGGTGAAGAAAAAGAGCTCCTCTGATGAGAGTTGAGAGATGCATTAGTCTATGCAAATAACTAGAAGTCATTAGGAGGTTTCTTTGGTTTTGTTTTTCAGGACAGGGTTTCTCTTGTAGTTCCTGGCTGTCCTGGACTTTCTTTGTAGACGAGGCTGGCCTCAAACTCACAGAGATCCACTTGCCTCTACCTCCCAAGTGCTGGGATTGGGCGCCACCACACTTGGCTAGGAATTATTTTTTAATTAATTAATTAATTAATTAATTAATTAATATTTCACTTTACAATTTGGTTGTAGCCCCTCCCTAGGAGTTAGTTTTAATACTATGTCTATTTAGCAGAATACTAATAGTGGGGACTCCCTTAGGGCCCATGACTTGTCCAGCTGCAGGTTCTTGAACCAATTACTGTGCCAGGTATGGATTTCATCTTGTGGAGAAAGCCTTAAATTGAAGCAGAAAGTGTTTGGTTACTCCGGTGACATTTCTGTCACCATTTCAGCAGTGGACACATCTTGCCAGCCCATTCACTTTTGAAGCTCTTAGAGTTCACAGCTGGGTAAGACTGAAGATTACAGCCGGGCGTGGTGGCGCACGCCTTTGATCCCAGCACTCGGGAGGCAGAGGCAGGAGGATCGCTGTGAGTTCGAGGCCAGCCTGGTCTACAAAGTGAGTCCAGGATGGCCAAGGCTACACAGAGAAACCCTGTCTCGAAAAACCAAAAAAAAAAAAAAAGACTGAAGATTACTTTTGTTCTCTGGTCTCCTGCACAGCCCTTTCCGGCACCACGACAGTTAAGCATCTAGGTGAATAACGGGTTCTGTACCCCTCCTTGAATTCCCCCCTCTACTCCACCCTGTTGGAAGGACATTGCTGTTTGAGGCTGCAGCCTTCCCTCTCCAGATAGCCATTCTGAGCTCAGCGTTAGGTGTAGAACTCCCTCTCCCCAGCAGGGCCTCTGGCTCTCTGCCTGACTCCATCTGGAGAGTGTCTTTAGACTAGATGCCCCTAACCACAGTTGATATATGGCCCTTGACACAGTTCCCTGCTAGCTCTCCCCTCCCTGTGCCTATAGGATAATTAGGTACTGTGTTCTCTGGTCATATGATAGGAACGTGCTGCCAAAGGCAAAACAAGCATCTTTAAAGTGCCTGGTTTCAACCAATAATGTGCGCCTATCCTGGAAGCCTCCCACCACTCCCCAAGGGCAAATAGCCTTTGTTCTCCCTGAGGAAAGTTGAACTAGCTCCTGAAGCAGTTCCGGAGTGTTTGCTGTTCATTGTGCTTATGGTCTTCTAGGCCCAGTATCTCATCTTCTTGCCTCAGTGGGTTGGTGGCCATCAGCTCCCCTCTCCCCTCCACCCCCAGGGAGGAGGAGAACCATACCTTCCTATGCTAAGTTTGGATACTACTCAGTATATGGCTTTCAAATGGTGCCTTGTGCAAACCCAGAGTATCTGCAAAATTTCCTTAGAGAGTACTGTGTGGCTTATGGGGTAAATTAAATAAAAAAGTATCTGGGGTCCTTTTCTACTCACATTTCATGCAGAAAAGCTCTGCTTCATTCTGTCTGACTTGTTCCTTATGTTTATATTATAATTATGAAAATTAGCTTGAAGGTAATGTCCTGCTACTGCGTAGCACTGAGTCCTGATAGTGGACGTCACGAAGGAGACTGAATGGTGGCTAAAAGGTACCGTGCTTTGCCTGACTCAATTAAGGAGATATAATTGCGATGTTCCTGCAATGTACTCATTAAGGACTACGAAAGCCATTCATTTTGTGATTTTTTAAAAATACCCAATAAGAAAATAAAATCCCAGGTGCCTTCTCCCCATTTAATCCTAAAACTTTCCTTCAGATGTTTAACATTTTCAAATTTTCCAAGGATGAGACCTTGGCCCTGATTGATTTTGTTTCTCACGGGTCTAGCCCAGTGCTAGTGTGTATCAGTTTTTCAAACGTTTGCAGAATATGTGAAGAAGTAAGGAAAAGCAAAACTCACTGACCCAGGACCCATCTTCTGACTGATTAGGGAAAATCAAATAACCTTACTAGCTCAGGAAGCTGAAGATGGAGACTATGGGCATCAGTGTGCGGTCACGTGTCACTCACTGAGCCTACCTGACTTAGGATTCCAGCTTGTCATAGAGATGCTCCCACCTACAGTTTCTCTTTTCCCTGCTGGCCCTCTGTCCTCCTGCCCCTGCTCTCCCTAGGTCCGATCTCCACCCTCATATCTCTCTGCACTCCCTCTTCCACTGTGTTCTCTCTCTTCAACCACTACCTTTGTCTTTTGTTTTGTTTTGTTTGTTTGTTTTTGTTTTTTGAAACAGGGTTTCTCTGTGTACACTTGCCTGTCCTGGAGCCCCTTTGTAGACCAGGCTGGCCTTGAACTTACAGAGATCCACCTGCCTCTGTTTCCCGAGTGCTGTGATTAAAGGCATGTGCCACCACACCTGAATGTACTTTTGTCTTTTGTACTTCCTCTTCTGAGTGATATTTGAGCATCCTGCCTTGGATCCTGCTTATTACTTATCTTCTTTGGGTCTGTGCATTGTAGTTTGTTTATCCTATACTATATGGCTAAAGTCGACTAACGAGTAAGTACATACCATGCGTGTCTTTCTGGGTCTGGATTACCTCACTCAGGATGATCGTTTCTAGTTCCATCCATCTTCCTGCAAATTTCTTTGTTTTTAATAGCTGCATAGTATTCCATTGTGCAAATGTGCCACAATTTCTTTGTCCATTCTTCAGTTGAGGGGCATGTAGGTTGTTTCCAGATTCTGGCTTTTATGAATTAAGTTGCTATGAACATAGTTGAGCAAGTGTCCTTGTTGTATGGTAGAGCATCTTTTGGTATATGCCCAGGAGTGGCATCTTGAGCTGGGTCTTGAGGTAGAGCTAGTTCTGATTTTCTGAGAAATTGTCAGATTGATTTCCAAAATAGTTGTACAAGTTTGTACTCCCACCAGCAATGGGGATACTTTGTGTGTGGCCTTAGCTGTTCTGGACTAGCTCTGTAGGTCAGGCTGGTCTTGAACTCACAGCAATCCATTTGCTCCTGCTTCCCAAGTGCTGGGATTAAAGGCACAGCTAGTTTCATGGGGATACATTTTAGAACATGCCACATTGGGCAATTTGGCCATTATGTGAATATTGTAGAGGGTACTTGGGTGGTATAGGTCAATCACTGTATGTAGTCTCTTAAGGGAATTGAGAGATGTGCTAAATATAAAAATGTGTAGGGCTGCTGTTGGGTTCACCTGTAATACAGAATATGGCATACATGTTTAAAATAAAGTAGGAATAATTCTATCTTAGTTAGGGTTACTATTGCTGTGATGAAACACCATGCACCATGACCAAAATGACAGCACTATTTGTCATTGAAAGAAGTCAAGACAGGAACTCAAATAAGACAGGAACCTGGAGGCAGGAGCTGATGCAGAGACCATGGAGGAGTTCTTACAGTCTCATTCCTCATGGTTTGCTCAGCCAGATTTCTTAGAGAACACAGGACCACCAGGCCAGCAATGGACCACGCACAATGGGCCAGGCCCTTCCCTATTTATCACTAATTAAGAAAATGCCTCCCAGCCAGATCTTACATACACATTTTCTCAACTGAGGCCTCCTCTCATCTCAAGCGGATGACTCTAGCTTGTATCATGTTTACATAGAACTAGCCAGTACCAACTCTAAAACAATCATGGAAAGTATAGTCCGGTTGTCTTAGTTACGGTTCTGTTGTTGGGATGAACCACCGTGACCAAGTCAACTCTTAAAAGAAAGCGCTTGGTTGAGGGTTTGCTTACAGTTTCAGGGGTGAGTTTATGACCATCACACAGACTGTGTGACAGGCAGGCCACACAGTCTTCATCAGGTCTTATGTCCTGTACCTGATAGTGTGTGCTATGATACTGTGTAACTGGTAGCTCAATAGGGATGACATCATCACCACACACACATGAGTGATGCCTTGTGTGGTGCTGCTTGCCTCCCTCTAAGTGGGAATTGCTTCTTCTCAAGCACTGATGCTAACAATGCTAAGCAAATTATATATTGCCTTGGTGCTTGTGCAGTGTTATTTCTTCCATGCACAAACACTCAATCCCCCATCCCTCCTCAGTGGATCCTGGAATCTGAGTCATAAATGATGGTAGAATTCTGCCAAAGAAATTTCTCAAAAGAAGGGATACTCAACTCCCCCCTTCCTGCCATGCCGTGTACTGACTCACCAAACAGCTCCCTGAATGAATTCCTATTAGCAACTTTTTTCTTCTTAGTCTCTTGAACAAAACCCTAACTTTCATGTCTAGATATAGAAGGAAGCACAGACACTCCCCCCTAATACCCCCCCCCCCCCCCCCGGCAGCATTCAGTAACCAACCAATAACTGTCTGGATTGCACTAGAATTATATACTACACCAAAAAGGTGTGATTTCTACTCTTTCTGAAGGTATTACCTTGTAAATACGCCACCTGCACACATACACAAACAACCCCTGACATAACCACGAGACACAGCCTTTGGTAAAGAAAGGTGCTGAGATTTTACACACCCCAGCGGGTGATGGGAAATATTATTGGAAGGGAGTTGACAAGAAAAACTGATAAATGAACTCAACAAAGCAAAGCAAGGGCCCACAAGCTGTAAGAGAGGTGAGGGATCTTGCTTTTGGTTAGCAAGCAGGAGTAATTAATTTTCATAGTCCTTCAGGGGCGCTCCCCTTCAGCTAGGGCAAACGGTGACAGGAGAGTGTTAGCAAGTGGTCTTCAGATCCAGGTCTGTTAATACTGACACATAAGCTTGAAGGAGGGTATGGTTATTTTCATGGTGAGCAACTGAATTTGGTTGGAAATTTGGTAAGGACACTGAGGAAAACTCTCCATCATATCAGTTTGGACATTCATTTCCTCTCCCATGAATGTCAAATGATTCAGATGCTGGTCACCCCACTGAAGGATGCACTGGCTAGGCACCACCTTGGGTGGAAGGAGGAACCCTCCACAGACCAACTAATGTCTTAACTATGGGACTTCTCCACCCCTACTTGCTCAAAAGCAAGTGTTGTCTCTGCCCCGTGTCATGTCCTGGCCCCTCCTCCCATTTGTGTGGAAGAGATACTGTGGCCTCTGCTCTTCCCCACTGGCTGCTCAGCACTCCTGAGCTGGACCGCTCCTCTGTCTGCACTCCCCACTGAGTGTCCTTCCTGAGCTGCAGCCACAGCAAACAAATGGCCCATGGCCATCTTGTTTTCCCCAACTCTTTGCTTTCTGCCTTTACACATCCTGGAAAGTGCTTCTAAGTTTGGAAAAATGCTCAGCTGCCTAGACTGAGCTCGTGTTGTGGACTGCTTCTTGGAATGTTCTCAGACCTTTCAGGCTTAGTTGTGCTTCCTGGAGGTAGGTGCAGGCTACATAGTAGCTTAATTCAGGTAACAGTAAGTCTTGTTCTTTCTGTCCTCACCTGTCAAAAGGAACATATGCAAAGGGACCAGTTTCTTCTTGCGAAGAACTTCCACCCTGGTATTAACACCTGCATGATGGCAGAGCCTTCTTTGTTAATGCCCGGCTAGTGCTCTGGAGAGGGTCCAGGGTAGTTTCTCTGGGGTTGGATGGCGGATGCCCTTCTAGTTCACTTTATCTCTTGGATGACCAGAGCTGATGGCTCAGGCAACTGATCAGGATTGAAAGAAGAAAAAGGGAAAAAGAGCCCAAGGTTTCTTCTCTAGGGACTGGCTGTACTGCGGCTGAGGAGAACTTAAACTGGCCACCTTTTTTCCTATGGCTGAGGCTGTAAAAGCGGCTTCTGGCTAGAAACTGCACGGGGTCGTAAAAGGAGGCTCTTTGAGCTGTAGATAGGCCTCTTTGCGGAGATCTCCAATAAGTTGGTGTAAACTTAGGCTTATTAGCCGTAGAAGGCTGATGCCCCTGAGTCTGCTAACTTATTTGCTAATCTATAGAGAAGTAAGAAGTAAGAGAGAGAGATAGAAAATAAACCACTCCCACACATACGTTCAAGAGAAGAGGACCAGGAGAAAAGGTGGATGAAGTCAGGCGTTTTAACCTCAACTCAAGTTAAGCTGCTCAATCTTTTCTCCTCTGTTCTCCCTCATTCTCTCCTCTGTTCTCCTTCATTTTCTCCTTTGTTCCCCTTCACTTCTCTCTTGTTCTCCTTCCTTTTCTCCTTTTCTCCTTTTTTCTCTTCTCCTTTGTTCTCCTGCTCACATTTATTGTAGCCCATATATATACTTCTGAGAAAAGGGAATTACCTCATAGTCAGAAGAGTACAATTAATCACAAAAGCAGATGAATTCTAAAATACAACAGGTTACATGCTTTAAATCTAAACATTTCTTATCTATGTATCCATTACATAAGTTCATGGCGAGTTCAAAATGATGAAGGTTGGCAGGGTCTAAGGTTAACACGGTCTGAAACTTACAAGACTATACAACCTATCAGTTAGGATGGACCTGACTATACATTGTCCAGCTATCTCTTAGTTTATTATGAGCTCAGGACAATAATTTTGTCTGTCTTTCATTCTAAGAAACAGAGTAAATTCAGACATCTTTAGGTAACATCATTCCATATAGATTCACATGGAATTTAAACAAATTTGGCTATATTTATGGTCAAATACCAGGATTCGTGGTGCCATCTGCGGTGGAGGCTTATCTGAAGCCACAAATCTGCTGGTAGGCTATCCTAAGTGAGGCATCTGGAGGTCCACAAAGGTATTTATTGCAGCCATAAACTAACTTTAACTTTTAAAACTATTTGAGCCAAATCAGCAATTCCATAATCAGGGATTAATTCATCTGGATAACAAAAAGTACATCTTCAATATGATCCTCTAGGAAGTTTGCTCAGTCAGAGCTGGTCAGTACCCAGAAGCTAACAATTCACACCAATGCCAGATGTATTTATTTTTGGATTTTCGAGACAGGGTTTCTCTGTGTAATCTTGGCTATCCTGGACTCGCTTTGTAGACCGGGCTGGCCATGAATGTAGTCCTGGCTGTCCTGGACTCACTTTGTAGGCCAAGCTGGCCTTAGACTCACAGTGATTCACCTGCCTCTGCCTCCCTGGGTGCTGGGATTAAAGGCATGCGCCACCATGCCCGGCTCTAATGCCAGATTTCAGAGAGATGCAGTAGTGCACAATTGACAGGGTAGTCAGAGGTTGGAAGCAGTTCTGGGGTACATCACAATACAGACTTTGCAAATATCGGATCACCTCCAGAGATCTCTCATGCCTCCTGGACTTTCCCAAATCAATGGCTCCTGACAGCATGTCAGAGGCTGGAAGCAGTTTTGGGTTTCATCGTGGTATAAGACCTTGCAAACACCAGATCGCCTCCTAGACAGCCCACATGCCTAGTGAGCTCCCTGAACAGGGCGGCTCTTGGCACTTCTTGACTTAAACACCCCTAGAAGTCTTCACTTCACAGCTTCATCACCCTGGGGATTAAGTTGCCAGCACATGCATTTGGGGACGCAGTCAGACAGACCACAGTGATGGCTTCTACTGGTCAAGAAAAGTCTCTACGACATGTCCTCGTGTCTGTGACATTTTCCCTCTTCTCACCTCATCCACTCACTCCTTCTTCGCTGGTGTGTTCTGGAGTTACCTTTCAATATAGACTTCATACCTGCTCTTTCCCAGCTTCTGTTTCTGGGAGGCTCCAAGGTAAGGCAGATAAGATCAGATGGCCCAAGTCTCAGTGCACATGGCAATGATTTGCATAGGCCTATTCTACTTCATGCTGTGGTTTAGATAGTTGTGAAGAGGAGCTCAGAAGGCCATGGTGGTCAGGGTTATGCATGCTCTATTGTTTTTTCCTGTTTTTTGAGACAGGGTTTGTCTGTGTAGCCTTGGCTGTCCAGGTGGGCCTCGAACTCACAGTGATCCTCCTGCCACTGCCTCCCAAGTGCTGGGATTACAGGGATGCACCATCATGCTCGCTGCTTGATTCCCCCCGCCCCCCAAAGATGTCTTTTTTCCAAGTTAGACATATGTATGGAAATACTCTGGGGGTTTTGACCAAGGAATATGATACTAAGTGCTACTCTGGGGTGTGTGTGTGTGTGTGTGTGTGTGTGTGTGTGTGTGTGTGTGTATGGAGATACTCTGGGGTTTTGACCAAGGAATATGATACTAAGTGCTACTCTGGTGTGTGTGTGTGTGTGTGTGTGTGTGTGTGTGTGTGTGTGTGTGTGTGTGTGTGTGTGTATGGAGATACTCTGGGGTTTTGACCAAGGAATATGATACTAAGTGCTACTCTGGTGTGTGTGTGTGTGTGTGTGTGTGTGTGTGTGTGTGTGTGTGTGTATGGAGATACTCTGGGGTTTTGACCAAGGAATATGATACTAAGTGCTACTCTGGTGTGTGTGTGTGTGTGTGTGTGTGTGTGTGTGTGTGTGTATGGAGATACTCTGGGGTTTTGACCAAGGAATATGATACTAAGTGCTACTCTGGTGTGTGTGTGTGTGTGTGTGTATGGAGATACTCTGGGGTTTTGACCAAGGAATATGATACTAAGTGCTACTCTGGTGTGTGTGTGTGTGTGTGTGTGTGTGTGTGTGTGTGTGTGTATGGAGATACTCTGGGGTTTTGACCAAGGAATATGATACTAAGTGCTACTCTGGTGTGTGTGTGTGTGTGTGTGTGTGTGTGTGTGTGTGTGTGTGTATGGAGATACTCTGGGGTTTTGACCAAGGAATATGATACTAAGTGCTACTCTGGTGTGTGTGTGTGTGTGTGTGTGTGTGTGTGTGTGTGTGTGTGTGTGTGTACATCTGGGGAGGCATAGAGGACATAAAGATTATGGGAGGATAGGAAGGCTCATCTTGACAGTGCTCCCAGCTTTCCCCACTCGAGTCTCACTTCAGTCCCAGGACTCAGATCCGGTTGTGAATCTCTGTGGGGATGGTGCCAGACAAGTAACAGAAGCGTGGTGGTCATCAAAGCTAGGCAATATTAGAAAGTCCTGCTTCAGCTAGGCATGATGGCGCACACCTGTAATCCCAGCACTGGGGGAGGCAGAGGCAGGTAGATCTCTGTGAGTTCGAGGCCAGCCTGGCCCATCTACATAGTGAGTCCAGGACAGCCAAGGCTACACAGGGAAACCCTGCCTCCAGAGTAAAGCAAAACAAAACAATCCCCCTCCCCTAAAAATGTCCTGTTTCAAGATGAACATGGGCCAAAGGCAACACTCAGTGAAGGGCAATTGCTCTGTGCCCCCTGATTCTATCCTAACCTTCATCCTGATCCATATGCCAGATGTTTGTCTAACTCCAATCCCAGGGGGCGCAGGAATGTGTAGGAGGACCGCACTGTCTGCAGGGAAGGAGCACTTGGCGGCAGATGTCCCTGAATGGGACAAAACAGGAGGCCAAAGGAAAGGATGTCTTTGGGAAGGGAGAAATTCCTTTCTAAGGAATTTCCTGAGGAGGATGAGACACAGAACTGACTTTGTAGCCTCAGGCCTGAGTCTGGGCTGCTCAGCAATGGGCTGTTTGCTATAAGCTTGTAGACATGCACGTGACTTGGTAACTCTGTTGGGCAGAAGGCTTGGCAGCCAAGTGTTCTGGGCTCTTACTGTCACTGACAGCAATCTTGGACTAGTCACGTGGCTCCTCAGTGCCTCCACTTTCTTCATCTTAATTATGTACTCCTTGGGCAAGGTGAGAGTCTAGGCTCTTTTCAATGCTGAGGTTATCAGAGTTCTTTCACCAACGAATGCTTTAGAGGAACACTGAGCCAGGGGATGCTCCAGTTGTCATCCTATGGCCTCAGATTATCTTTCTTTCTTTCTTTCTTTCTTTTTTTGGTTTTTTGAGACAGGGTTTCTTTATGTAGCCTTGGCTGTCCTGGACTCACTTTGTAAACTAGGCTGGCCTCGAACTCACAGCTCTCTACTTGCCTTTGCCTCCCAAGTGCTGGCATTAAAGGCACATGCCACTGCACCTGACCCTCAGGTTATCTTTAAAATAATTTTTTGAAACTGTGCTGTAGAGTGAAATGTCCCATGATGGCTAGACACTGGGAAGCGTTCGTGACAGCCAGTGCACGAATGTCAACATGGAGACTCTGCCTTAAATATGCAAGTGATGACTCTGAATGTATTGTTTTTAGTGTCCTTGAGCCACTGTGCCTTTATTGAATTCACTCTAAGTAATACATTTGACCATGTAACAGTTTGCCAAATTGGCAGCTAACTGCCCCCATTTGCGGTTAGTTTGGAAGGAACTTAAAAGTGCCCCTTGCAGCAGCCTGCTTACTCCCTGCCCAGTCTCTGATTTCTCTCCCAGGATTTATGACTGGCATCTCTTTATTATTTTTACTGCACACAGAGCCAGCAGGTTGCTGTGTCAGAAGATTTGGCAGAACGCCTCGAGGGCAGGCGTGATGTTGGAGTGGCCAGCTTTCTAGGGTGGGAATAGGTAGACTAGCCCTGGCCTGGCATTATCTGGGAGCCTTAGATGGTGAGCCCCTAATACCCAGGCTATGCTCTGGGTGGCCTTGCTGAGCTGGCTGTGATCTGTTCACTTGATTCTGATTAGCAGCCAGCCTGGATGCAGATCACCCAAGACCTACCAGACAACGCTTCTCTGATTTAGAAATAGTTCGTAAGGAATGATGTTTTCTTCTAAGGGCAGGCAGAACTGAGAAAGGAAAACAAAACTCTCATGTGGCCAAATCAGAAAGCCAGTGGGAAAAGGCCATGGAGAAAATGAAACTCTCTTTAGAAAAAATAAAAAATAAAAACAAGTTATTGCTCTGTGTGTGTGTGTGTGTGTGTGTGTGTGTGTGTGTGTGTGTGTGTGTGTGTGTGTGTGCATGTGTTATGGCCAACATATGGAGGTCAGAGAACAACTTGAAGGACCCAACTTTCTCTTTCCATCACCATGTGGGTCCCAAGTATGGAGGTCAGCATATAACTTGCAGGAGCCGGTTTCCTTCTACCTCCTGGTCCTGAGCATTGAACTCAGGTCATCAGGTTTGGCAGCAAGCAGTTTTACCCACTGAGCTACCTTACCAGTCTTGTATGGAAACTTTAAAAATTATGTAATTAATATTGGCACATTTTAATACTCTATACAGATCTAATACTTAGATTGCCAACTATTTGTCAGCCATGTGCTAAGTCTTTCTACATACATTAGCCTGATAATCCTTAATAGAAAGCTGTGTGGGGCAGATGCTATTGTTATCTTTGCTTTATGAATGGGAACACAGAAGCAGAGAGATGGTAAATAGATTGTCCAGAGTCATCTAGATTATAAGTCAAGGTCAGGATTAGAAACAAGACCACCTGGTTCCAGAATGTTCATATGTAGCCATGCTAATGCCTCATAAACCAAGTGTTTCCACTTATGTGAAAATGGAAGACCCTTGGAGCTCAGGCATACTGAAGGTTAAGAGGGAAGGGAGGAAATCCAGGGTCCTCCTTAGTGGTCCTGAGCTGGACCTCCTCAGTCTCCACCTCCTAGAGAGTGATCTTCCTGAGCTCCAGACACAGTGAACAACACTGCCAGTGGCCACTTTTTTTTACTCAACTCTTGAGTTTTTCTGCTTTTACACTTCCTGGAAAGCACTTCCAAGTCTGGGAGAATGTACAGCTGCCTAGACTGGGCTAGTGCTGTTGGCTGCTTCTTGGAATGTTCTCGGACCTTTCAGGTTGAGTTGTTGCTCATTTGTGCTTCCTGGATACATGTGCAGGCTACATGGTAGCATGGCTGTGGTAACTGGCTCTCTTTCTAGCACCCCCAAGCTGTGAGCACCCTCAACTCATATATTAGATCTAGCACTATGTCCAGCATATTATGGGGTACCTGTAGTGGTTTTCTGGAAACAATAAAATATCTATTCATTTATTATAAACATTCATAGAAACATTCTAATTTCAAATTTACATAAATAATTTGACTTTTGGCTGTAAATATCCCGATAATTTTCTTAGTCCTTTTGCTTATCTTGGCTATTTCAAAGCGTGTGAGTACTTAATAAATGCTTCATTATTTTCATTGATGACAATAACAATAGCCTATGAATTAAGCAACCATTACGAAGAGAGTGACGTTGCTAAGTCCCAGGCCATCTTTTATTTTTAAGACCAATCATAGGACTCTTCCCTGTCCCTTCTCCCTGGTAGGCTAGTGAGCAGATGGTGTTGTGAAAAGATATGGCTCTCATCTCTATCAGGGTTGTGACAGGAGTTTGGAAAACTTCATGTCCAGAGCTCTTACAGAGTCTCCAAAATTGGGACAGTTTTGGAAATATTGCTTTATAACATAGACACAGCCAGCTAGCTGACTTTACTAGAGTTACGATTATGAAGCACATCTGCCACAGTCTAATCTCTTCCTTAGAAGCTGATCTAGAGAAGGCATCAACTTCTTTTTTCTTCCTCTTTCTTTGTCATGTAGGTGGACCATCTCCTACTGCAGTGAATTAACATCCAGTCATTTTCTTTGTAGAACATTCTTACTTACTCCTTGTGCATTATTTCCTCATGCTTTTTAAAAACTGTGTATATGTGCATGCATGTGCATGTGTCTCTGTGTGTGTTTGTGGGTGTGTATGTATATGTGTGAAAGTGGGTATGGAGGCCAGAGGTTAACCTTGGATGGAGTGCCTCAGGAGCCTTCCAAGTTGTCATTTGAGACACTGTCTTATTGGCCCAGAACTTACCTGATTTGGCACTCAAGCCTTTAGGTTAGGGATTCAGAGTTCTGTCTGTTTCCACTTACTCAGTGCTGGGATAACAAGTACCAGCTACCATATTATCCTTTTTCACATGGGTCCTGGGGATGAACTCAGGTCTTCACTTTTGCTCAGCAAACATGGTACTCATGAGTGATCTAGCCAGTTCCCAGAGTCTTTTTACTGTACTCTGTTCTTGAGTTGTCCCCTACCTTGTATGTTAGTATCTTCCCTTTGGCTTTGTCATTACTTTCTTTGGTTCTTTCTGTCTCCCACTTTGTCTAGAAGATCACTGTGGATTCAGTCTCTCTTTGCTTAGCTCTACATTTTTGCCATTTGCTCACTGAAACTAATTTTGGTATTTATGATGTCACTTGTTTATTGGAAAGACCATTTTCTTGCTTCCAGGGATGCAGATAAAATCCTTGGTAGTATTTCTCAGCACTACTCCCAATCCTCCCCATGATGCACAGGAACAGTCTCCCTACCCATGATGCATCTTAGTTTTGTTCCTTCACATGTCTGTAGCTCTTTTTGGGTGATGTTTTGACGTAGTACGTGAAGCAATGCCTATTATAGGGAAACATAGTTTGAAAAAGCTTTCCCCAGCAGTGAGTATAGCCAAGTATCCAGATGCTACCTAGGATGAGAGAGGCAACTGGTAATAATAATGTAGAACGTTTAATCACTTTTGTAAGTTCTTGAAGAGATTTGTTCAAATATTTCTATAATCTTGAAATGTAGATGGAATCTGTTAACATCAAAGCCAATAACCCTGAAGGAAGAGATTTTAAGATTAATAAAAAAATGACAATCTGGGGAAACTATTTGCACCATATGTAAAAGTCAAGAATTAAAATGCTTGACTTAACAAGAACTAAAAAAAAAAAAAGAATGAAGAGTGGATTAAAACCAGCATATGCAAAACAATGTTATGTCCCTAGCAGAAATGGAAGAAAAATAAGTCAAAACTATAATTATGTTAAACATAATTTAAACACTAATGAAGATATTGATAGAGGGGATGGACAGCGTTAAAATCCCTGACATAGCCAGCAAGATTACAGGCTAGTGCAGCCACCTGGGAATTGCTCGCAGAGTTAAACATGTACTTCCCCTATAACTCAGTGGTCAACTGCCTGGGTAAGGGACCTTTCTGGAAGGTGGCCACCTGGATTTTGATTGTGGTGACATCAGCACAAATCTTTGCATATGCATATGTCTGTGCAGAACTGTGTACCACAAAAGAAGTATAGCCAGGCGTGGTCGTGCATGCCTTTAATCCCAGCACTTGGGAGGCAGAGGCAGGTGGACTGCTATGAGTTCAAGGCCAGCCTGGTCTACAAAGTGAGTCCAGGACAGCCAAGGCTAACACAGAGAGACCCTGTCTCGAAAAACCAAAATAGAAAAGAGTGAGAGAAAAAAAAGAAGTATAATTATTCTAAGACAGTCTAAACTCTCTTCTATATGACCTCCCTAAATGCAACTGTTCTCATACTCTGTGACGAGAGGACACACCGATGCTTACTTTCCTGGAGGACAATTTAGCTATCGGTAAAAATGCAAAGTTGTTAAAAGAAGGCACCCCGTAGGCTACCAATGGAGAGATGTAAGCCCCAGTTCAGCTGCAAATTCTTTGATCTACAACGGTATCCTGCCTGCAAGATTGCTAATGCAATGGTAGCACAAAACATGTGGGTCTACCCAACCATACCTGCTCTGACTTAAGGCCCACTCCATGAGACGGAACCCGACCATTGCAGACAATTCTTGGGTGACCCAGAACCAGAAACTAGATAGCCCAGGGTCCTAAGGTAAAACCAAATACTACAGTTCTAACAACAACAACAAACAAAACATAACAATAAGAAAACCTCTTAAGGACATTCCGCTCTACTCTTAGATCAATGCCTTGCTCAGCCATCATCAATGAGGCTTCCTACTGCAGCAGATGGTAACAAATACAGTGACAAATACAGAAAACAGGGAGAGATCTTGGAACACTCAGCCCTAAATGGGATATACCTCCCCTCACGGGGCTCAGGGAACCCTACAGAAGAGTTGGCAGAAAGAATGTAAGAGCCAGGGGGAATGGAAGACACCAAGAAAACAAGGATCTCTAAATAAACAGGATTAAAGTCTCACAGAGTCAGAGGTGACATGCATAGGTTGTGTATGAGCCTGCGCCAGATAAGGTCCTAGAGCCGAAAAGAGAAGTGGACACACTCCCCTGTCCGTGACCCAGAAGCTACTTCCAATTGATAACCACTTGCAAATGAAAATGTAGTGTTCTCCAAGGGAGTCCCACTCAGGCAACAAACGACTCTTACTGGTAGGCTGAATGCCCAGTGGTAGATGCCAACAAAAAACAAGCTCAACAGCACCTTTGGAGGCTCCTTGTCTCACAATGTCATGTCAGGGCTCTTCCTTTTAAATCATTACTTATACTTACCGTTTCTCTCCTTTTACCCTACAGGTAATAGATACCTTTGGGTATATATTAACGCTTACATTATGGCTTCCAGTTTAGTATTTTTATGGAATTACTGAGTGTACAAACTAGTGGGTCTCTGCGTTTGTATCTGTTTCATGTACCTTTCCTTGGGCTCTTTTCCTTCTGTTTGCTGTGTCTTATTCAGATGTGTTTGGTTTGGTTTTATCCTTCCTTCCTTCCTTCTTTCCTTCCTTCCTTCCTTTTTATATGGCTGGAGGGTAGATGGGAAGGTGGGTAGATGGGGAAGATCTGGGAGGAGTAAGGTGAGGAGAAACAATAACAGATTGTATTGTGTGAATAAAAAAATCTATTAAAAAAAAAAGGTAAGAGTACTGGACAAGGAAAAAGTGGTCAGGTTTGTCTATTCAACTGCTTAGAATCCAAGTTTTCAAAAATAGTTTAAGGAATCGTTGAGTATGTGTGCCAAGATTAGATCATGCCTGCATTTTCATGAGTGTATAGAAAGAGATACAAACTCATGGTGTGCCCTCATGCTGTGATACATATTTAAAGGAATGACATAAATTTGGATTTGTTTGCATAGAGAAAAAGTCTATAATATATTATACAGAAAAAAGTAGCTTACCAAGAGCATATATATATAGCATGGATTTTAAAATGAGAATATTTCCAAGTACGTTTTATTCCAGGAAAAACTCTGAAAGAATGAACATCAAACACTAACAGAAGTCATCTCTGAATAGGGGGGTGGAAATAATTATGACCTCCACCTCCTCTTCCTCCTTTTTGATTAATCCTCTTGTTGTATGCCTTTGTTATGATCTCAACACTTGCCTATGAGCACTAGCACTTACACGATTTTAAATTGTACCTCTGGTTGATGAGATGAGTCATTGGAAAAAGGTACTTGCTGTCAAGTCCGATGGTCTGAGTTTGAGCCTTGGAACCCATATAGTGGAAGGAGAGAACTGACTTCCTGAATTGTCCTCTAACCCCCGCACACACACATGACATGTGCATGCCCTCCTCACACAAATAAGTAAATAAATATACAAATGTGCACAGAAAGCTATAAAGTTTTATTTCTATTTTCATAAGACTCATATACTTTGAAGACTTGAGTTTTTGTCTATGTTAAAAATGTCCCAATCAGTTGGGAGCAGTGGCACGCGCCTTTAATCCTAGCACTTGGGAGGCAGAGGCAGATGGATCTTTGTGAGTTCGAGGCCAGCCTGATCTACAGAGTGAGTTCAGGACAGCCAAGGCTACACAGAGAAACCCTGTCTGGAAAAAGAAAAAAAGAAAAAAGAAAAATTTCCCAACTCAAAATAGATTTATTTAAATGCCATACCACCCTAAAATTCTCTGCCTGAATATGTTACAACGTATCACTTTAGCTATGCACTCTAATACTACTGAACCAACAGTAACCACCTATTGTTTCTGTTTAACTATTTAACTTTGCATCTTTTAATATGTGTGTGTTATAAACACATTATAAGGATATTTAAAAGTATTTACCTTTGATATACAAGATGCAAACTCTTGGGTTGGAGGAAAAACCTTGCAAAACCCTTATGTGGTAGCAAAATCAAATTTTGTACCTTTGTTAAGTACAAAGTATAATTTTATGTATGTGGTGACTGAGAGAATGACATGAAAAGGCTATTTCTTACTCAATTTAGAAATTATGCCTGGATAAATTGATGGTTGACTTAAAAAGCAACTGCTTTTAAGGCATCCATTTTTACAATTTAATTACTATGACTCTATAGCTCCATTGCCATCTCATCCTCTCATTTGGGTTTGCCATTGCATGGTTCTCAGGAAAATGAAGAATGTGAAACTGTAAGTTTGGTTTTTACTGTATTGTATTTTTATGACACATTGGTCATTTCTCAGAATGTCCAATGACCAAGTGCCTGCAGAACAAATGATTATCATACTCATGAAAGTCAAGCAACTGAAAATGTTCCCCCTCCCCGGGGGTGGGGGGTTGGGTGGGGTGGGGGCGTGGTGGTGGTTTGTCCTGGTCTGCTTGGTCTCCCAGCTGCCCACCAGTTTTCCTGATCCATTGCCTCTCCACCTTCACCTCACTGCCCCCACGGTAGGGCTGTTTCCTATCTTGTATCTTTCGTTTATTTTCAGGGTTCGGCTCAATAAACAAAGTGACTTAGATCAACCTTTGGGTTTTTAGGTGTCTTGGTGTGTTCTTTGGTGTTATTTTTAGTCCTCCTCAAAAGAGGGTTGCTTTCTAGCCAGGTGTGGTGGTGCATGCCTTTAATCTCAGCACTTGGGAGGCAGAGGCAGGTGGATCACTGTGAGTTCAAAGCCAGCCTGGTCTACAAAGTGAGTCCAGGACAGCCAAGGCTACACAGAGAAACCCTGTCTCGAAAAACCAAAAAAAAAAAAAAAAAAAAAAAAGGAAAAAGAGGGTTGCTTTCTACCTCCTGGTTTTACTAGGCCTTTGATATTGGTGAAGAGTGAGATTTTTGAAGACTTGCCTTTTGCTGCTTTGTGACTCAAGTTAGGTTCAGTATCAGGGCTCTGTGGGATCTTCAAGGAAAGATGAATATCTGATTATCAACGCAGTAATCAAAAATTAACTTAAAATGCAGGATTCTCAGCTAGATTCAAGTCCAGCAAGATTTAGGTGAATCCACTGGCTACCACACTCACATGCTCCCAGTATGTTCTCAGAAATGAAGATACGCTGCTGACCACCATCTTGCTTTACTTTTCATCCTACGCACTAAGAGCTTGTAGTCTGAGGGATACCAATGCCGAAGATGGTAGAGGTAAGATGTGTGGATCAGATGCCAAAAGCAGTGATGTAAAGAGGGTTTGGGGATGTAGAAAGAGCATCTCTCAACTGAGAGAGCCCTCGTCAGCGTTGGTCCCTACTGGTTGTGCTACCGATCTTCCACCATTTCAACAGAAATGATAAATGGAGACTTTTGGGTGACATTTCCATTGCGTTAACTATTTCAAATAAAATTTCAACACTCTTCACCCCAAAGCCTGTGTCAAAAAAGCTAGATGTAGTCAGAGGATCCTCAGTGGTCAACTGCTGACAGAAACTAAAGTGCTATCCTGCCAGGGGCCACAATAAAGGTGTTCTGCAATCAGGATCAGCATGAAGGTCATTCCTAAGAGCAGCAAGGGTATGTGGGGCTTGGTGGGGCCAGTCTTCAGCCATATTGCTTTGTAAAAGTGACACAACGAGTCATTAAAAATATTACCACGAACCTACCCTACCAAAATCTCTAGTTCCCAAAGCTTTACACAGCAATGCTGACAGTGGGGAGAGGGGCATCTCAAGAGGGAAATACTGGACTTCCGGCTAAGAGATAAGTATATGAGCGACTGACAAAATGGTAACAATCACGTTTGCTCCTCCGGTTGGTTAACAGCACATTTCATACTGACTCATTTCATTGTAAACTGCATTAGAAAAAAAAAAAATCCGTACATGAAAATGTTAGAAAGAGCCACATTTATTAAATTCTTACAGATATTGAGGAATACTTGCATTGTACTTTAAGATAATAATGTTAAAGGAACTCAGTGACAATGACAATAACAGCTGTCATTTTTTTCAATAGGACATATTCCAAGCAATCTCAACAGCTTACATGACTAGCTCATAAACGCCCAGAGTACACGAATAGGCAGAAACACAGGCATGGATACACAGAAGATCAGGTTAAGAAAAAAAAAAGGCTTAAATATGCTAGGATTTCTTTTATTAAATGATTTATTTATTTATCCATCTGTCCATTCATTCATTTATTCATTATTTAATGTGCATTGGTGTTTTGCCTGCATGTATGTCTGTGTGAGGGTTTTGGATCCCCTGGGCCTGGAGTTAGAGACAGTTGTGAAATGCCATGTGAGTGCTTTTGGAAGAGTAACCAGTGCTCCTAAACCCTGAGCCATCCCTCCAGCCCCTCAGCGAGTACTCTTTACCCTCAATCATCTCTCTAGCCCTGGGCATTCCCTCCCCTCTCTTCCATCCTCCCTCCCTCCTTCCTTCTTTTTTTGTTTTGTTTTTTTGAGACAGGGTTTCTCTCTGTAGCCTTGGCAGTCCTTGAACTCTCTTTGTAGACCAGGCTGGCCTCAAACTCACAGAGATCTGCCTCCTAAGTGCCGGGATTAAAGGCATGTGCCACCATGCCTGGCTCTAGTTTTGTCTTTTCAGTGAACTTTGACCATGAGATATTTCTTGTGCCAGTAATTTCTGAAAACATAATTTTAATTTCTCGTGGTTATGCAATATTCTATCCTGTGAATAGCGGAGGTTGTTTAGAGACTTTACACAGTTAGATGATTAAATGATTTTGAACTGTTCACTCTTAGAGTGATAATGAAAGATATTCTTGAACAAGTTCTGAGTCATATATATATATTTGTTAACTCATTAATTTTTTGTTGTTTTCGTGAGCATATATAGAATCCAAAAGGGAATGTTGGGTGTCTTGCTCTGTTTTTTTGAGATAGGGACCCATTGAACCTGGAGACCAGCTCCATTGACCCTGCACTTCTTCCCACCCTTAAGCCCCTCTGGATTTTTATGTGTGTGCTGGGATGCAACACTCAGGTCCTCCTGCATGAGCAGCAGGTACTCATCTTTCCAGCCCCTTTGTTGTAATTTTTGTGATTTCTTTGGACAGATTTCTTCCTCGCCCACTGATTTGGATCGACGATCGCCTTGCAGCGGTATGTATCACACCATTATTATACCACTCTCCCCTTTCCTCTAACTTACTTTTCTTGGCCATCTTAGCTCTAGACTCCTCCATTTTGCTTTCTTTTCTCATTTAGAGACCATGCCAAGACTGTCCAACCCCAACGTTAAGTAGACAGATTTCTTGCTGAATCGAGGTGTGTGGAACCAGTCAGGAAATGGTCCTGTAGGATCAGTGTTAGCGCGGCAGGCCCAGAAGAATGGAGAAGGTCCCTTATGACATATGATCTGGGGCCAGATAAAAACAAAACTCAGGTTTTACCGGACAGAGCACCTCACCCAAAGCATGCGTGACCAGAGAGGGGGAAGCAGGAGGGGGTCACAGCCCAGCTGGGCACTTGGTCTTTCAATAGCGTGAACATTTGTTTTGTCCGAACAATTGTTGAGAATCCATGTAGGAGCCATAAGGAAGTGTCCGAAATAACCACAAGGACAAAAAATGCCAGCCTCTGGAAGGAGTTGTCCCCAGGGTGCACAGAGAGGAAGGGAAAAGAGACTTGTTTCTTCAGAAGCTAGGAAATGGGATCGGGAAAATTTCTTCGGGTCTATTTTTTAATGACTTATTCTTTTGTGTCATAGAGAAGGATAGCTCTTGGCAAAGGCTTAGTACCACCCTGCATCCCCCACATCATGCCAGGAATATGGATTCCTGTGTCAGGAAAGGATCCTGAATAAGGGGTTAAAATGGAGATGCCTAGCTTCTGCTGGCTGGGGTCTTCCTTTAAGCTACTGAGTCCAGTTACTTTCTTCACACATAAGGGTACTTATCCATAAGTGCCTCTGTGAATCTCGGGGGTGGGGTGGGGTGGGGAGTCATGTCCATAGATTTGAGTTGGGGGTAAACTTTACTTACAATTTGGATACTAGAAAGGTCTTTCTCTTATCTACTGTTAATGCTGCAACTGCCGACCTTTTCTGTACTCTGGGGTAACAGTGTAACAGGACAGCTGAGGTGGAGATGATAGAAGCTGAGGTGGGGATGGGGAAGCCGATGAGTCAGCACGCAGGGTGGCAGCAGGCAGCTGTAGGACCAGGGGTGGATGAAGCAGACTCAGCTTCAAAGGCCTTCAGCTGCTAAGGGGTCAAAAAACCGCTTCCTAGGTCTTCTTCAGATAGTCGGAATGCAGTTCATTTGTTTGGGTTTTTCTTTGCTTTTTGTTTTTGCAGGCTAAGGACAATAGAATGTAGGAGGGGTGCTGCCACTGACGATTATTTTTGTTTTGTGTGATTTAATTACCTCCCCCCCCCCACTTCCCCTTCTCCTTCAAGTGAACAATTTTCCTCTAGGGAGGATAAATAGGAGGAGGGAGCAGCCTTTCAATACAGAAGGCCACGTTTCAGGCTTGAAATAGACAGTGGAGATGGAGGAGCAGAAGGAAAATGTTTAAAAGGTTTGGAGGCGGTACCCCTGGCCTGGCCGTGATGTCCTTTCAAATGAGAAGGGAAAGATGAAGACAGGGATAAAAATGTTAAGCAAGGCTGCGATTTCCCAGAGTTGATGGCTGAACAAGAACGTTGGGTGAAGGCTTTTATTTTTATTTTTTCAAATGGAAAGAGAGGTTTAAAGGGAAGATAATAAAATTTGGGTTTTCTTGGTGGGGAGGAGGTTGTAACTTGCAGAACGTTTCATCATTTTGCGCTGGTAAATGTTAACAGGTGGCTTTCTTAAGGAAAACAAATGCCAAGTAAAACAAAATAAAATCAAAGCTAGGAGGAATGAAAAAGAAAAATCCAGCAAGAAAACTCTGATTTGTAATTTCTAATGATATATAATGACAGTTCCAAGTCAGCCCTGTGGATGCCAATTGTGAGTTGCTGCTGCCTCTCTCTCCCCTCTTCCCCCCTTCACAGACACACACACACACACACACCAGAGAGACAGAGAGAGACAGAGACAGAGGAGTTAGATAAAGTATGCTTAAAGAGGCAAAGCAGCCAGAAAGGAACCAGATTCATGAAACGTAAGAACTAGTTTCAGGAAGGCAGGTGTGCCAACAGTGTCAAATACCAGAGATCAAATAGCCTATGGACCTAAAAGAGGTCATCAACATTACCAGTTATAAACTGTCTGTCTGAGTTTCAGGTACTTTTCTGCATTAAATTTTTAAATAATTACAAAAAGAGAGATTCTTTATGGCCCGTGTCACTCATTAAAGCTTGCCTGTAATGTCAAAGAAAGAATTTGGAGAAAGGCAGATTGGAACTGTGGCTTGTAGGAAAAAGTGTAACTCACCCTTTACCTAATGTTCAGGATTTGTCTGTTTACAAATCGTACTAACTGGTTGACCCTAACCAAAACCTGTAAAGATATGTTTTTCAAGGCCAGAATAAAGTGCTGCATCTTGCTTGGGTGTTAATAGACTACACATTAACACAGAAGGAATCATGTTGATACTCGCAAATGGAACCACACTGCATTCAGAGTCTGTGTGGCTTAGAGCCCGTTCTTTTCTATAAAGATGGCACCTTGTGTTTGTCATTTGATCACTGATGGCTTGAGGAGTTCTCTCTGTGTCTAAACATGTATCTGAATTAAGCTTACACAGATTTGAACCATAAGTCTTTTCATCTCTCCTTATTAAAGGTGATTTACCAATTTTGTTTTTTTTTTTTTTTTTTTTTTTTTTGGAAAAAAAGTGTGTGTGTGTGTGTGTGTGTGTGTGTGTGTGTGTGTGTGTGTATTTGGAAGCTAAAGTCAACATCTGGTGTCTTCTTCAATTTATCCTTAATTAATTAATTGATTGATTGATTAGAGGCAGAACCTTTCACCGATCCAGAGCTCACTGATCTTGCTAGATTGGCTGGCCAGCTGGTTCCATTCATCTTCCCTCTCCACCTCTCCAGTGCTGGGATTACTGGTATAGTGCACCTGGCTTTTTATGTTGGCTCTGGGGATATGAACTCAGGCCCTCATGCTTGCACGGTAAGTACTTTATTGACTGAGCCATCTCTCTAGTCCTCTTTTTGTAATTTTGAGCTATATTTCATTCTCCAATGTTCTGACAAGTAGGTTTTTTTGCTTTTTGGATTCTCTTTTCTTTCTTCTTTTTTTTGGGGGGGGGGAGGGGAGGTTTGGTTTTTCGAGACAGGGTTTCTCCGTGTAGTCCTAGCTGTCCTGGACTTACTTTGTAGACCAGGCTGACCTCGAACTCAGTGCTCTTCCTGCCTCTGCTGGCATCAAAGGCATATGCTGGCACCAAAGGCGTGTGCCGCCACGTCCGGCTCAAGTAAGTTTTCTTAATCACTCTAACTTTCATCTTCAAAAATGATTTTGTTTACATTTTTAGAAGTTCTTCACTGACTTTCTGCAATGTTTTATTTTCTCATCTGCTTGGAACCAAATAGGTAGTTGTAGCAGGCAAGAAACACACGTGTGGTGAAAACCATCTCTATTTTTAAAGAAATAGTTTCTATTTTAAACGAGGTGTTTGCAGACTGGCCGCAGGGTAGGTATCGAAAGGATCCTCTAAGCACTGCCTCTCAGGGAATCTTGATTTGAAGACCTTCATGAAACGATAACATTGAGCTTCTTGTATCTCTGTGACCCCTTACAAGGTCTGTCCAGCCACAGCTGCCTGAAGGTCAAGTCTGTAATTAGAAGATCCCAGGGCTATCTCAGAATAGAACCTCAAGCCACCCAGGGCACATGAATGGAATCCAGTGCTTCAGAGCCACAGTGGTGAGCAAAGGGAGAGAGGCTTCCTAGGACAGCGTCTGGCTTTGGTGAAGATGTTGTAGGGATCAGAAGATGTGGAAACATGCTCAGGAACAAACTAACCAGGGACACAAAAGCTGGAGAGATTCCCACTTTGAAACTTCCTTCTCCCAGCCTTCTCTACAGAGCAAGTGCCAGGGAAGCCAGACCTATACAGAGAAACCTGTCTCAAAAAACCAAAACAAGCAGGGCCTGGTAGCTCATGCCTGTAATCCCAGCACTTGGGAGGCAGAGGCAGGCAGATCACTGTGAGTTCGAGGCCAGCCTGGTCTACAAAGTAAGTCCAGGATAGCCAAAGCTACACAGAGAGACCCTGTCTCAACAACCCCCGCCCCCGCCTCCAAACCAAACCACTCTCTCCCAAAAACCCAACAATAAAACAAAAAACAAAAGCAAAAAAAAAAAAAAAAAAAAGAAAGAAAGAAACTTCTTTCTCTCAGAATCGTGATGTCATCTAAATTTGTACTATTGAAATTCAGCAGTTGGGTGGTAAGATACTGTCCCACTGGCAGACCATGCACTTGGTGTCAACACACTAATGCTTGGCTGAAGCATTTGATCGCTGTAGGTTTTATTTATTTATTCATTTTTGGTTTTTTGAGACAAGGTTTCTCTGTGTAGTCCTGGCTGTCCTGGACTTGCTTTGTAGACCAGTCTGTCCTCGAACTAACAGAGATCTGCCTTTGCCTCTCAAGTGCTCAGATTAAAGGCATGTGCCACAACCACCAGCTGACTTGTTTGCTTTTCAACAACAGGGTTTCTTTGTGCAGATCTGGCTGCCCTGGAACTAAGAGGTCTACCTGCTTCTGCCTCTCAAGTGCTGGGGTCAAAGGCCTGTGTCCCCATTGCCGGCACTCTGTAGGGGGTTTAAGGATAAAAGTTTACAAAATGCTTACAAATAGTCCCAACATCTTGGTGTGTTTGTGTATTCATTGCAGTGAGAGTTGGGGCAGATTCTTAACCACACAGGGCTTCTTTGTTGAAGGGGTGGAGTTTGGCTTGGGGGCCATTGCTTTCACATGGTGAGGATCCAGGGATGCTCTGCCTGGGTTTTGTCTTCTTAGTCTTTGTTCTTTCTCCAGCATCCGAACTGCCTGATTTTCAAAGCGCTTAACTGCCACCTACTCCCTATTAAAGAACCCAAGAAGTTAATTTTTATTTTTAAGATTAAAAAAAGCCTGGGCGGTGGTGGTACATACCTTTAATCCCAGCATTTAGGAGGCAGAGGCAGGCTGAATCTTTGTGCGTTTGAGGTCTATAAAGCAACTTCACAATGGCCAGGGCTACACAAAGAAACCCTGTCTCAAAAAGCCAAAAATAAATAAATAAATAAAAAGAAAAAAATGTATTTGGTCTTGAGAGATGTCTCAGTAGTTAAGAGCATTGGTTGTTCTTCCAAAGGGTCTGAGTTCAAATCCGAGCACCCACATGACAGCTCATAACTGTCTGTAACATCAGATACAGGAGACCTGACTCTCTCTCTCTCTCTCTCTCTCTCTCTCTCTCTCTCTCTCTCTCTCACAAACACACACACACACACAGAGAAGCAGGCAAAACACAAAAAATAAATCCTTTAAAAAAGATTTATTTACATACATGAGTGTTTTGCCTGTATGCATGTTTGTGTCTGGTGCTGTGGAGGCCAGACTACGGTGTCAGATCTCCTGGAACTGGAGCTACAGATGGTTGTGAGCTGTCAGGTAGATTCTGGGAATCAAATTTAATAGGCACACTCTTGGGAACTATGCCCTTCAAACTGCAAAACGCGAGTGTGTGTGTGCGTGTGCATGTGTGCGTGTGTGCGTGTGCATGTGTGTGTGTGCACGCTCTAGGATTTCAAACACTGTGAGTCTGGAGGAAGTGAGGAAAGGGAATAGAGAGGCCTAGGAGAGAGAGGCTTAATCTCTTCCTAAAACCGTGTGGCCAATGCTGGCTTTTCCCTTAGGCAGTCTCCTTTGTACACAGACCATCACAGACGTTATTTTAAATTGTTCCATGTTCTTTCCTAGTACTGGACTCGTGCAAGTCTGGCACAGGAAACAGCTTATAGGCTGTCACAAAAGACGTCACTGATGGTCACTCAGTAGGATTCTGTTTACGGTGCCCTTCTTGCAAGGACTTCAAAGGTTTCCACAAAATTCATTTAACAGAAAACTCCTCAGAGACAAAGAGAACATTCTCTTTCCTTGAAAGCCAGGAGACAAGGTCTAAGGCTGTGGCTCAGTTGGCAGAGGGCTTACTTAGCGTACAAGAAGCTGGCTTTATCTCCCCTCACTGCACAAATTGGGTGTGGTGCCCTGTTCCTGTAATTTTAGGCCTTGGGAAGCAAGAGGGTCAGGAATTCAAAGTAATTGAGTTTATGACCAGATTATATGAAACTCTTTCTCAGTTGAAATAAATAAAAACAAAATAGAGGCAGAAAAACTTCATGTAACTTTGGTTCAGTTTGACATCAAAATCCACTCTAAAAATCACAGCTGCCCTTGGTAGACCAGGCTGGCCTTGAACTCACAGAGGTCTGCCTGCCTCTGGAGTGGGAGCGCTGGGATTATAGGCATGTGCCACCAAGCCGGCCCATTGACTGCGGGACGTCCCTTGAAAACCAAAGTCAAGCTTTGAGGCAGAAGGCAAAATCAGGCCAATATTCACTTTGTAAACCCACCCTCCCTCTCCCCAATCTAGGACTTTGAAAAGAAGAGTAGAGATAGAAAATGATTGGCATCTGGAGGAGTCAGCCTTTCTTCCCAACCTGGGGCCCGAGTAAACTGACAAGAGGAGCTAGAGAGAAACAAAACAAAACAAAAAAACAAGACAAAACAACCCCCACCCTCAACAAACCAACCAACCAAAAATACAACAAAACTCAAACAATTGCAGAAAGCAAGAGTTTGAATGAAGCGGTTTTTTCCCCTTTTTCCCTTCGCTGCCGGGAATGCCAAGTGTCTGACTCAGCTCAAGTCCGGACTTTCCCGTCCGAGGCTGGCGGGTCAGAGCAGGGGCTACAAAAAAGGACCCCACGAAGCTAGCACCATGCGCCCCGGGTGCCCGCCGCGGCCCACTGTCGCCGGTTTAAGGGGCGGGCCGCAGCTCCACGTGCTTTCTGCTGAGTGACTGAACTACATAAACAGAGGCCGGGAAGGGGGCGGGGGAAGAGGGAGAGAACAGCGTTTGACCGGTAGTAACCCCGGCGCTCGGCACAGCCGAATCTATAAAAGGAACTAGTCGCGGCAAAAACCAGTAATTCCGAGGGCGAGCGAGCGAGCGAGCGGGCCGGGACCGGCAGAGCCCGCATCTCTCTCTGCGGCGCGCGTAAATCTGGGCAGGGGGCGCCGCGGGACCCGCGCAGGCACAGCCGGTTTGGGGAGCTACTCTGCTCCCTGTTGCTCCCCACTTTTTCCTCTCCCTTTCTGGAAGGGTTTGTTCAGGGGTTGGGGGAAACGGAAGCAAACACCAAAGTGGAAAACAGGTAAGAGGTTCTTCAGAGACTTGGGCATTTTGTTTCAGGGGCCAAGGGAGCTTAAGCACTTCGTTTCGGAGTGTTTGGTCCTCCAACCCGCGTATTCTCTACCTCTAGGGATGCGGATAGGGCAGAGGAGGCGTAAGTGGGAAGAGGATGTCCTGGGGCTGGCTTAGGCGACCCTGGGAGGTCTCCCTGAACCGGAGACCCGCGAGAGCATCTCTGGCGGCAGAGATCTTCTCTCGAGCGCAGTGGGAGCCAGGGTTCCCGGGCGCCCTAGGGGCACAGCCACTGAGGTTGGAAGATGAGGATCCTCTGCGAAACGTCTCTCATTGTCAGGGTCCGGGTTGGCCGTCGCCTACAAGTGTCACATCTGAGTCCCCACTCCATTATTTAACTGGTTTGGGTTGGCTTCTGACTTGGTGATCCGTATCCCAGGACTGGGGCGGCGTGTCCATGTTTAAAAACCAAAAACAAAACCAAAAAAACCTCTAGTAGGAATTGTCTCAAACGGGATCTTTGTGCTATTGCGTGCTTTGAGGCCTCGGGGCTTTGTTCGACCCCGGGGTCCTGCCCACTGGCTCCCTGCGCTCTGGAGAGCTGCAGCCCCTGGCGCAAAGTGGGAGACGACTTTTGTTCCTCCTAAAGACAGAAAACTTAGGAGAGTCTGCAGAAACCCGAAACTGGGGTGCCCATTTCCCCCTCACCCTCTGGCTCATCTTCTTGCTTTTTGCTGGCCGTCCCTTGGGGAGACTTTGGGACGAGCACCCATAGAGAAGCTGGGGCTAGGTGGTGCAGCCGAATGACCGCAAGTAACCCCGGCGGGCGGCGCAGAACTTGCATCTCGGGTGCTGGGCCTGGCTCCGCCGCCAGGGGGTGGGGGCTGGGCGGCCTGCGGGTGGCCCCTGGAGACTGGCCCGCAGCGCCTCCTGGCCGGGTGGCCTAGGTATGGCCGGGTGCAAGACTCTGTAGTCCTGCTTCTCTGTGAATCTTGTCAAAACTGGTGGTTCCAAACGGAGGAATCCTAAAGGCTGGGGAAAACAGTCTATGCTTTTTAATTTTTTTCCCCTTTTTTGTCGTTGTGCTTTCTGACTCCTAGGCCGTTGCTAAATGAGGCACTGCTCTTGGGGGTGTTCGCTGATAACAGGCTTGTGGGTAGATGCCTATTTTTTTTTTTTTCTCTGCACTTACTGACCGGAAAGGAGAGAATACTTATTAAACAGTTTTTTTTTTTAAGGGGGAATATCTGGCACTATAAAAATTGGTTTTCCCCATTTGCTGCATTGGTACCATCATAAAAAAAACCAAAAACAAAACAAGCAAACAAAAAGCCAGGAATTTCGGTGACATCCCCCAAGGGGAGTGGACAGAATACATGTGTATAATAGAGGACAGATGGATAGTTAAACAAGAGGAAAACTTCTTGGTTTGGGATGTAGGTTAGTGGTAAAATGTTTATCTAGCTGTACAAGACTTTGGGTTCTAGTCCCACCACCTCAAAAACCAAACCAAGGCTACAAAACTTCCTTGAAGAGATTGCTATATAACTTTCTATAGCTCGGTCCTCACCTCCCATGAAGCACACCTGACACCCCCCCCCCCCAACCCTATCTTGAAAACGTACCCTTACTGTTGGCTTTCTTGTAGACAGCTTGGAGCCGGGCGTTGTGGCACACGCCTTGAATCCCAGAGGCAGAGGCAGGCGGATCGCTGTGAGTTCCAGGCCAGGCTGGTCTACAAAGCGAGTCCAGGACAGCCAAGGCTACACAGAGAAACCCTGTCTCGAAAAAACAAAACAAAGAGACATAGCTTGGAACCCAGCCCTAAGTATTGATACTCTACAAGACATAAATGCCAGTTAAAAAGTACAGTTTTCTCATCCCCCCTTTTCTTTCAGTCCATTTTTCATAATGCAAACATAAGAACAACTTACTACTGTTTTTGTCTTTGCAAAAACTTCGCATCAAAGAAAGCATCGACAACCTAGAGATTATTTCTGAGTCGATAGTATAATAATATAGAGAATAATAAAGATAAATTACAGCCGGGCGGTGGTGGCGCACACCTGTAATCCCAGCACTTCGGAGCCAGAGGCAGGCGGATCGCTGTGAGTTCGAGGCCAGCCTGGTCTGCAAACTTGAGTCCAGGACAGCCAAGACTACACAGAGAAACTCTGTCTCAAAAAACAAAAATAAAACCAAACAAACAAAAAAGATAAATTGTAAGCATGTTTTCCTCGCTC
Source organism: Acomys russatus (assembly GCF_903995435.1). Lineage (NCBI taxonomy): Eukaryota > Metazoa > Chordata > Mammalia > Rodentia > Muridae > Acomys > Acomys russatus. Next base: position 63,417,132 of record NC_067138.1, on the reverse strand, counting down.
AGTGCTGTCGTAAGTCATGAAAACAGGGATTTTTTTTTTTTTTTTTTTTTGAAAACCATGTGATACACAGAGCTGATTATTATCTGTGTGAGAACAAGCTGAATCAGAGGGGCAAGGGAAGAAAATTTCCAGCCAGCAAATGCTCATAGTCCCTTTGTGGAGCAAAAATTGCTACCATAGGGTAATCCATGTGTCCTGCTGTGACACTGGTGGTGACTTGGATACCTGTGATGTGTGCCTTCCTGAAACCCAGCCCCTTGTAAGTGTTTCTGTTAGCACCTAAAGGCTGGCCTGTCATGGATAAACACCGTGGTTTGGAAGGTGCTCGTGTTTTGTGTGCGACAGTGGCTGGAGGTGGAACAGGTGACTCCAATTTGTCAGTTCTCCACCCCTGCTCATAGAAGTCCCAAGGCAAACAGTATTAAAAAGAAGTGAAGCTCAGCAGCCCAGCTGTGTAGAGCTATCTACCTATGCGGAGAGGAACTGGAATAGTTTTACATTTACATTTTTTTGTTTTTTGGTTTTTTTTTTGTTTTTGTTTTCCAGACAGGGTCTCTCTGTGTAGCCTTGGCTATCCTGGACTCCCTTTGTAGACCAGGCTGGCCTCGAACTCACAGCGATCTGCCTGCCTCTGCCTCCCCAGTGCTGGGATTAAAGATGTGTACCACCACGCCTGGCTTACTTTATTATTTTTTTTTCTTTTTAGACTTTGTTTTTCCACCTCATAATTTAGAATGCTTGTGTGTGCTGCATTTGTAGTGACTGAAAATGGTTAGATCCTTGGGTTTGTATTTTTTTTTTCTTCTTCAAATTATTTTCGGTTTCTAAGATACTTAAATGGACAATGCTTTAAACTCTTAAATTAGGAACTTTCTGGATTTTTAGAAAATACCAAAAAACGCATGTTCCTTTGGCATTTCTAAAACATTCAAGTATAAGCACATTTTAATATATGGCTGAGATGTTAAATAATGGAATTATAATATTCCTATGGTCAATTATTCTAACATTAAGAAATCAGCTTAAATTTGAATAGGTTACACACATGGCCATTTATGTAAAATCCTATTTTCTTGTTTGAAACCTTGGAGTTTGTTTTTCCTTCTTAGAAGGAAACAATGATATTTTAAGACATCATGTAGGAAATGAGTAGTTAATGTATTTTATTTGATATGCAAATTACTTTTAGAGTTGAATCAAGATTTGTGGAAACCTGTAGTGAAAAACCTTAAGCTGTTAACTGTAAGCGTGGACTAGGAACTGCTCAGTGGATTGGTTGTTTTAGACTTCTTATGTCTGCATTTGTTACTGTGCTAATAAACGATATTAAGAACAACAGCAACAGCAACAACAAAGTTATAAAAGGTCAGTCTTAGTACTTGTTCGATGTAGTTGTGTTGGGAGAGCACCTGCACTAAAAGTATTGGAGACCGACCGCCTTTACATAAGCAAATGGAAACGTCTTGAATATTGGTGAGTGACATGTTTGTGTCTTAGTAGACACTTTCATGGTGCTCTGTGCCAAGTGCTGGTCCAAGTGTTTCTCAGACACCAAGCTAATCTCCAAAACAAGCGTATCTACCCTATATGTTAAGAAGGAGGTTAACTAACTGGTCCTCGGTGCTCCACTTGCCAAGTGGCTGATCTGAGACCTGAGTTTCGTTCCAGAAGTCTTAAGTGTCCACACTGAAGCACTGTTACCATTCCAGACGTCGTGATAGAAAACTCTGTGTATTCATCTGCTAGAATTCTCATCAGGAACTGTACTGTATCATATTCCCATTATTGCTCTGGGGTGGTCAGCCAGGTTCTCTTCTGGAAAAGGCTTTGGTTGCAATGCAAAGAAAAAAAAAAAAAGGGCAAGAACATTTGCTTGATTCTCATTAAAAACAAAAACTAACGAGCATGAGACTGTTGCTTCAGTCAATGATTTGTGAGTAGTGTGTGACCTTCCAGTAGGTTCCTGTAGGTTGTGGGGCCAGGTAGTGTACTTAGAAAATGCAAGAAGTCAGAAAGTGAGAGTCTCAGATTATAAAAAGGCTTTCACAGGCAGGTCTTCAGCTGCATAGCATTTTGTCATACACGAATTGTTAAAAATTGGTATACTTGTGTTTATTGTTGGCCCTGCTGGAGCATCACATTTGTATCTAAAAACAAAGAGGAAAAAAAAAGGCTTGAAATCCTTTTTTTTTAAATAAAAAATCCACTTTGGAAAAGAAATTCAAAATTCCCTAAACTTTGCAAGCTTCCTTTAAGACCTGACAGAAAGAACACTGCCTGCATCACGAGACACCTGAACCCACAGCTCCTCACCATTCTGACTTCCAAAGGAGCTGATTTCTTCTGTCATCCTTGTCACGTATTTAGTTTTCAAAATTATAATCAACATTTGTCTTCCTAGAGCTTGTACGCCTCTCTAAGGAGAGGTCTCTGACTCAGTTTTCCCCTTGCACTTCATCAGGCTCTTTAATCGGAAGTTGACAAATACTGACTTGAACCAGCCAGCGAAGGGGATGGGTGTTTTCCTGTGTTGGAAAACTACTGAAACAAATGAGACGTTCTCAGCAAAGAGTTAGAAAATGATATGGCAGTGAGCATCTTCTTTGTTGTTGTTTCTGTTTTTGTTTTTGTTTTTTTTGAGACAGGGTTTCTCTGTGTAGCCTTGGCTGTCCTAGACTCGCTTTGTAGAACAGGCTGGCCTCGAACTCACAGTGATCCATCTGCCTCTCGAGTGCTGGGATTAAAGGCATGTGCCACACACCCCTGGCCAGCAGTGAGCATCTTTATGGTATGCTGATAGAGTTTGGTGCATGCTTAAGTTATTTAGGCTAGATAACTCAGTAGAACAGACTGTTCTGTTTCCCCTTTTGAGGCGGCTGTGGTTTGGGACAAGAGTCTATGATGTTCCACATTTAAATATTTTGAGTCATGCATTAGTTTATAGATAAGCATGAGATAACTCATTCGGTGATTTAGAGGCTTAAATACTTTTTAAAAAGTGCAATAGCCTCTTTTGCATTATTTCTATTTTTTAACACCTTTTAGGTATGTGTTTAAAAAAAATCTACAGTGTTACCCGATGCAGTAGCACACCCCTTTAATCCCAGCACCCAGGGAGGTAGAGGCAGGTAGATCTCTGTGAGTTTGAGGCCAGCCTGGTCTACAAAGTGAGTCCAGGACAGCTAAGGCTACACAGAGACACCCTGCCTCAGAAACAAACAAACAAACAAACAAACGCAAAACAAACAAGCAAAAAACTACAGTGTTTTGTGTGTCATTTCTAAGAAGTTGCAGACAGACAGACAGAGGTAAGGAATCAGTGTGGTTGTCTATCAACAGATAAACAGATGAGGAGGCCTGGAGGCTGCTCCTGTCCTCTTTGGGAATAGGCTAGCGCAGGCTCTGGTCTCAAAGGTCCCGCTACCGCACTCATTGCAGCGCTCTCACCATCTCTTTGAACACATGGACCTTTAAAAGACCCCCAGTACGTCAAACATCTCCCTTGCCATCTCGTCCAGGACACCTTGCTTTGAAATTGTTAGGAAAATCCGCTCTCCTTTGTGCGCCTGTAAGCATCTTGACACTGATTCCCAAAGTGCATGCTGCGCAGCACCTGTCCTTCAGTGTTTGAGGAAGTGGATGAACAGTTTGTGGGTGAGCTGGGGCAGCACTACGGTTTCTTTTTTTTCTTTTTTTTTTTTTTTTAAGATTTATTTATTCATTATTATGTATACAGTGCTCTGCCTAAAGGTACACCTATAGGGCAGAAGAGGGCATCAGATCACATTACAGATGGTTGTGAGACACCATGTGGTTGCTGGGAATTGAACTCAGTACCTCTGGAAGCGCAGGTGGCGCTCTTAACCACTGAGCCATCTCTCCTGCCCCGCACTACGGTTTCTTGTGCTAGCTGAATTCTTGTGCTAGCTGAATTGTATTTCTATGGCTTCTGGGTACATTAGGCCATGGCAGGTTGTTTGTTTGTTTGTTTGTTTTTTTTCCTGTTGTTGTTGTTGTTTTTTAACCTTTACTAAAATTTTAAAAATCAGATTTATCCATTTTATGGCTGATTGTATGTCTATGCACAAAGTGCCTGCAGAGGTCAGAAGATGGCATTGGCCCCTGTGGATTTGGAGTTCTGGGTGGTTGGGAGCCACCCTGTGGGATCTGGATCCCCTGGAAGAGCAGCAAGTGCTCTTAACCACTGAGCCATTTCTCCAGCCTCTTTTCGTTTTTAAAATCACCCATTTTAGTCTCTTGGTAATAAAGACCTGCCCTTTATTTGTGTCCGAAAGCAATAGGACCCCTTGCCCAAATTCACTCTCTAAACAACAATTAATTGTAAATTAATTTCTTAGTCTTTTGATTCCTTAATCTGAGCTCTTTCTGCTCTTCCAGTATTTAGAGAGTTATGATGACCTTTAGAAGGGTAAAGAAAAATGGCAATGGTGTATCTAAAAGGCTTAAATGGACACTGAATTCTTAAATATTGGCCTGGCCTCCTTTGTTTATTGTCTTGTTTGGGCCAGTTGAGTCTTTCAATTGAGACTCTTGAAGACGAAGTGTCCTTTATCTCTAAGTTCAAATGAGAAGGAAAGTCTGGGAGGTGCTATCTTCTTTATGCAAAAGTATGAAATCCTGGTACTGATTTTGGTTAGTGTTCATTGTGATTTGAGGCAGGCGTATGTTTTAAAAGAACTGCTAATGATAGTGTGAGTTGTTTTTTGTTTTTGTTTGTTTGGTTGGTTTGCTTGTTTTTGTTTTTTGTTTTTTTTTTTTTTGAGACAGGATGCATTGTGGTCTTATTCCTCTTTTCACTCTGCCTCTAGCTAGCCAGCCAGCCAAGTGGCTTGCTTGGCTTTTTGTAGAGAAGGTGTCAGACTAGAAGGAAGGACCTGTGCCTCTGTGCCTGAGCTGGCAACCTTGTGTAGCCTTGGCTGTCCTGGACTCGCTTTGTATACCAGGCTGGCCTTGAACTCACAGCGATCCACCTGCCTCTGCATCCCGAGTGCTGGGACTAAGGGCGTGAGCCACCACACCTGGCCCAATAGTGTGAGTTGTAATAAGACCTTGAATTCACAATAAAACAAGCCTTTGGTCAGGTTGTGCTTATTCAGTTGTCAGTCTTAGGGCTTTGCAGATTTAATGGCAGCATTGCCCTTTCCAGGTTTGCTATGGTGGCCACATTTCACATGATCAGAGGGTGGCTCTCTCCTTTGCTAAGGAGTGGTTTCGGGTGGCTTTCCTTAAGGGGGAGTGCATGGCTGTGCCTTCAGAGACCAACAGGGCATGTGTCTTCAAACAGACATCCATTTGGGGACACTGGGCCTTACTGATGTAGCTACTTAGTGCATTGTTGCTTGAAGACTGGAATTTTTAAATGGCACCATAAAAATCAGTCTTTTTTCTTTTAAATTTATTTATTTATTTTTAAAGGAGGCCAGCAGAAATCCCACCCAGTAGTTTAGTTTCATTTTTCCCCTGGATACTTTTCCTTTGGTACACTGAATATTTGATTTGTGGAATCTTAATAACAGGGTCACTCTTAAAGAAAGAGATGGATAGAATTTTTGGTAATACTGGACTCAATTGAGATGGATTCTCTTTTTACAGGAGCCTCCCAAACCTCAAATAACAGTGTTTGCCTTGTCAATACTAAAAAGTAAAAAGCGAACACACCCTCAAGGTTTTGTTTCTCAGGATGCATTGTGGTCTTATTCCTCTTTTCACTCTGCCTCTAGCTGGCCAGCCAGCCAAAGTGGCTTGTTTGGCTTTTTGTAGAGAAGGTGTCAGACTAGAAGGAAGAACCTGTGCCTCTGTGCCTGAGCTGGCAACCTGGTGAAATTCTCGCTTGTCTAGTTAGTTGGCACTTGCTGTGCTGTGGCATGGTCGAGTCACATGGCCTCTGCTTGCTCTGCTTCATGAGCCTGCCCGGTGAAAGGGCAGTCTGGAGAAGGGTCCTGGTAGCACTCACTAGCTCTTTTAACGCTGGCCCTGGGTAAGAGCTGTTTGGGAAAAGTGAAGGCACTTAAGTGTTGAGGTGGAAAAGCTGTAATCGGCTATTGAAAGGGTTCCTCACTTAAGTCTTTGTCTTGAACCCGCAGTCTTAGATTTACAGGCTCCTGAGCAGTGCCTAATGTTTTATATTTTGGGACGAGCCCCCATGGAAGGTGTTCTGTTTACATGGTATGTTTACTTGGGTTCTAGAACCTCCGCCTAGCCAGTTGAAGATTGTATTGGCCTGGCGTGGTGGCCAATCCCTGAAGAAGGAGGCAGAGACAGATTTCAGGCCTCTGAGTTTGAGGGCTATTTCACAGAGAAACCTTGTCTCAACTCCTGCAACCTCCGCCCCTCCAAGAAAAGATTGGTTTTTTTGAGAATAATTCTTAATAAATGAAGCAGGACATGTTGAGGAAAACCATCTGCTGTCCCATTGAAACTTAGTTTTGTTGTTATTATTTGTTTGTTTGTTTGTTTTTAAACACAGCTGGAAATAGTGCCATGGGTTAGGGACATTAAAACAGCCAGGTCTACTTGGTAAGTCAGTCGGCTGGAGAAAAGTGTGGGTAGATCTGAAAAGAGATGCATGAATGAAGCCCAAATTTGTAAGGTGATTGACTTAGAGGCTGGAGGAAAAATGGGACAGAGGAAGCCGTAGGCAGGACCCAAGTCAGACTAACTGGAAAGCTGTGGTGGGCTATAGAAAACAGGGAAATGATGGGACAATGTGGAGATAGGAGAGACCCCATAAGGGGATTTTATGACAAAACTCTGGTATCCTGAAGTGCTGTCAGAGACACCAAGGTAAGTTTTACTTCTCTCAGAGCCCTGGGCACTGGAGAGAGCTCCAGTGTGCTCTGGAAAGGCCCTTGAAGGAAACAGTACTCTCTCTGTGGACCAAGAGAGAGAGAGAGAGATACCTTTAATTGCCTGCCCACTCTCAGCCCCACCCTGGCTGAAAGCCTCACTTGGTGAAGTGGGTAGCACTCTCATTGCATTATTGTAATAACAATGTGTACTGTACTTACTTTGTTCCCGGAACCAGATAAATGTTTTATATACATTGTTAGCTCTGTTTTATGCAGAGGATGCAGCACGGCAGAGTCTTTTGGGTGCCAGAGTCAGTGACTATTCCCCCGCTCTGGCACCTTTTTTCCATGATGCTCCAGAGCATCCTTCAGAGATGGGAGCCAGATACAGTGATTGTTGCTAATATGCCACTGGACCACAGCTCCCAAGATGTTTTTGGAAAACCGTTTTTAGAACAAATCCGGGCTTGCAGCTAGCTTGTAGATCAGGGTAAAGGATTACAATAGCCTCTTGCTAAAGTCCCTCTTGTTCTAGTGTTGTGATCACAATTGAGTATATATTTATTTATTTTTATAAAAGTTTCTCCATATGAGGAGTCAGTCTTGCTGATAGGTTGGTTTGTTGACTAAGAGAAGGTTCATTTCCATATGGGCTGCATACCCCTGACCAGGGAAAAAGCAAACACTTAGATTATTTGCTAAATTCTTCCTTTGAAGTTTGCTCTGTTTGTTTAGTGGAAACCAGTGGGAGGTGAGGGGTGATCTCTAGCATTTTGTTAGAGTTTCCCCCTAATTTTACTACAGAGAAACAAGGATTTGGGTTCAGTTACATATCTGCTTCCAGAAAAACCTGGCATTTAAGTGTTTAAAAAGTCCAGAAACCATTTCTGTAGCTGACAGCCACACTGGAATGCTGAGGGCTGTAAACAGGATCATTGACTGTCTAACTATCAGTGACAAGCTGGGAGTAGCTCTAGACTGTTAGGGTTTCATGTAGAATAGAAATTGTTAACTACACAAGGAATTGTTTAACATGAGGAATTGCTTCTCAAAGGCTAGTTACAGATTGGCGCAACATTCATTTCTTACTTCAGCTTTCAGTTTTCATTTTTTTTTTTTTTCATAGCTCTTGTTTTGAGAATGAAGCTATGAGCAAGAAATTTTGTCTGGGAAGTGGGATATGTGTTTCAGGTTGGGGAAAAACCGCGTGCAGCTGTTTATAATCTTACTGTTATGATCAGGAACTATGCATGATGCTTTAGGTACTTTGGACCCTTCTGCCCCCTCCCCCTAGTTCTAATTGTTGGGATTGCTAGCACTCATGGCTTCGGTGTTTTTCATTAGATGGTTCTTAGCCGAGCCTCTTTAGAAACAGCGAGGCTCTCCTGAGTGGCAGGATGAATTAATTATGAGGTTGATTTTTTTTTTTTTTTTTGTCTTGAAGACCTCTTGCTTCTTTTGTTTTCACACATTTCGGTGTTAAAATTTTACCTTTAGGTGGCGACATCATCTCTGGGGTATCTGAGTGCCAGCTTGTGGTCCATCTTTAGGTCTCTGTAAGCCAGGGCCGTTCGTTCAGTGGCAACTGTAGGTTTATGATATGGCTGGAGGGCTTGGGAGGGGGCACATTTAAGGGACCACTCACAAGGATGGCTTCGGGGATGGTGAGCCTGTGACTGGAGGCCAGGAAATCTACATCAGGGCAGCCAGCATAGCTTGAAGCATGTGTTAAGCTGGTGGGTCAGCTTTGAAGAAATGATAGGATGCCTCACAGTCCTTCCCACTCCACAGCAGCTCATCCGGTCTGAAATCATGGGTGCAGAGAGCCTGGGCCGGCTGGGTCTTCTGGCCTTTATCAGTACCCTCATTAGGCTTCTCCTTGAACATGGCTACTGATCCAGAGACCTGGGCTCCAAAAGGCTTTTAGAGAGCAGGCCTTTTCTAAAGCACGCACACTCTGTCGGCCTTACAGGTCTCATGCCTGGTATTTCAGGACCTAGCACAACCCTCTGAGGATAAGGCTCGGGCCTCGTCTGTGCTTCTTGGTTTTGCATCAGTATCTCATGAGTAGGAGGTCAGCTGAGCTCTGAGCCTTTGTGTGTCTGCTACAGTTGGATTCACCTCTCCTGCTTTGTGGTTTACGGCCCACCACTTAAAGATACGAAACACTGAAGACATACAACTTTTGTTTGCCCATTTTACCTCCTCTAAGAAAAGGAGATCTAGAGATGGCTGGAGTAAGCTATGCCTGCAGCTATGGTCAGAAATTTCACCTTGCGTCCCAGTTCTGCTAACTGTGGAAATAAATCTGTTCTAAGAAAACAATGCTGGGGTTGAAGGGATGGTTCAGAAGTTAAGAGAACTGACTGTTTTTCCAGAGGTCCTGAGTTCAATTCCCAGCAACCACATGGTGGTGCATAACCATATATAAGGTGATCTAATGCCCTCTTCTGGTGTGCAGGTTTACCTGCAGGCAGAACACTGTATGCATAATTAACAAATACAATTTTAAAAAGAAAGAAAGCAGAGCTTGTACACATTCATAGAGAAACACACGCATTTGTTTACTGAAAGTTTGGGAGATTGCCTGTCATATAACCATTGCTTCCCCAAAATGAAAATTAGTTGCTGGCTGCGCATGCTAAGTGTATGAACTACTTGGACAGAACCGGTAAGAGAAATGCATTCAGAAGACTAAGAGAAACAGCATAGTGGGAAGAGGTTGGTGACGGTTCTCAAAAAAGTTATTTAAGAGCCACCTGAGTGCCAGCTCCTAAGTGCTGGTAAGTGATTTGCCTCCAGGGGTCCTCAACATCTCCGTATGTAAGATTGCAGGAGCCCACGATAAGGATTTCCCTAAACCCCAAGTCTATAACACAGCTATCAGATGGAACACAGACTTGGGAGCCTGCACCCATTTCCTGTCCAGAAGGACGAACTTCTCAGTCCCAGGGAGACGTGACACTTGTGTGGTCACTCCTTGGGGACTTTGCTGTTGAGAAATGGTCACTGTCTAAGGCATTGCCAGTCATGGGCTGAGCGACTCCCTCTCAGGGAATCCTGCTTGTGTTCTTACAAGGAAGACACAGGACAGGCCCAACCTTCCGTTCCCCTATAGCAGCGGTTTCTAGTAACAGTGTGGCCTCTCCGGCATTTCTGTCAACAGACCGAATGCTTCAGGGTAGAGGTGGTCACAGAGAGGAGCTCTTGCTTTTCTTTCAACCATGCCAACTGGGGGGATAAATTCTTCTCCTTGCCTTTTATTATGTTTCCTCCTGCTTTTTGGTAGTTCTCTTGTCTCATCTCTCTTTGAATTACATATGTCAAGTTCAACATGTCCAAACGTCCTGGTCAGGAAGAGATAGCGGTAGGCAGAGTACAAAGTGACTAGGCCATCGCCTCCTTTCCCATCAAGTGTCCCATGAAATCTATCATTCCTTCTTTCTTCTGTCCTTCCTTCCTACCTGCCTTCTTTCTATCTATCTATCTATCTATCTAATTCATTTATTATGTATACAGTGCTTTGCCTGTATGCCAGAAGAGGGCACCAGATCTCATTATAGATGGTTGTGAGCTACCATGTGGTTGCTGGAAATTGAACTCAGGACCTTTGAAAGAGGAGCCAGTGCTCTGAACCTCTGAGTCATCTCTCCAGCCCCCTTTCTTTCTCTCTATTTGTTTGCTTTCTCTCTCTCTCTCTCTCTCTCTCTCTCTCTCTCTCTCTCTCTGTGTGTGTGTGTGTGTGTGTGTGTCCTTTTGCTAGTGTCAGAGTCCGCCTGGCTTTCTAGTTTGTTTTAGGGAAAAGTGAAAAGAGTTTATAGTGCTGGCTGATACTTACGTGACCCTTGCTAGGCAGCATAAGGTTATCCCAGTCTCTCACTTTGTTCTAGAGATGCTTCATCAGAGGGAACCTCCTTCCCATGTTGCCTTTTCTTACTTTCTCTGCTAAAATAGAGGGCCCCTGAGAATAGGACCTGTGCCTTTCTCACTCTCCACTGACTCTTCATGTCTGGAGCAGTGCATGGGATGCGATAGGTACCCACTAAATATTTGCTGTAGTTAATGGGCGCCTGGCAGAGCAGAGGAGGAAGATGATTGGCAGACTTACTTACTAACGACTGCATATTTACCTACACTGCCACCTCTTGAGGAATAATCCTACCATAATCAGGCTTTACAGTATGTAGTTCATAGATACTCTAAAGCACAGTTGTATTTGTGGGGTATGCTAATTATTATAACAGAAAGAGGTTATTTCGTGTTGGGTTTTATTGATGTATGATTCACATGCTGCAAAATTTACCCCTCTCAAGGTATACAGTTGGGCTTTTCACAGATGGACACAATGGTGTACTCCAGCCATTTCGCCCATACTAAGTCGTGCATAATACTCCTTTGTGGTCTTGTCTCCTCTCTGCCTATAGCCCCTGACTACCAGTGGCCTGGTTTCAGTCTTTCTTCTTTTACCTTCTCATAGTTCTTACTAATCAAATCAGATAGTATACAGTTGTCTTCTGTGCCTGCTTTATTTCTCTAAGCATACAGCTGTTGAGATTGTGTATGTTGTTGCATGTGCCAGTAATTGGTTCTTTTTTGTTGCTTAGCAATATTCTATTTTCATTTATTTAATTGTTGATGAACATTTGGCTGTTTTCAACTGGCTTTTCTGTATAAGGCTTCTATAAACATGTCATATGTCAGTGTGTGGACGTTTGTTCTCACCCCTTTTGGGTAAAAGAGGGTGAGATGGTTGCATCACTTCATAACCAAATGTATAACTTCATAAGAAACTACCAAAATTTTCCAAAGTGGCTCTTGCATCTTATGGTCCTGGAGTTAGTGTATTGAGTTTGATTACTCTGCACACTTGCTAGTGCTGGTGATAATGCATTGTGTTTTAAATTTGCATTTTCCTATAAATACTGGTTTAAGCATTGTTGCACATTCAGGAATGGTATGTTTTAGCAGACTTTCATCTGCCGTAAGTTCTGAAAACTGGCATTTGGAGTGGAAATTGCTAAACAAGTTGGTGGGAGGTTAGAGAAATCCCTTTATCCAGAGCCATCTTGCACAAATCAAGGTTTGGGTGTGGAAGTTATCAGATTGATAACGTGGGACTAATGACAAGAACCAGAGCGATTACCCTCAAGGACTTGAGCATGAAGCTTGGCAGAAAGCCAATTAATTCCATGGCCCCAGTGGTCTTGGGGAGGCGGGTCTCCTTAGTCCTTGACTAAACCTGATGTCTATGTAAAGTAGACTACGATTCACTTATGTTTCCCAGGATGCCCGAGGAGTCACCAGGGAAGCTCTGCAGTCCTCTGTGACTCTCTTGAGCATGCTGTAGAGGCACCTGAACACAGGGCTCCCTCCCTAAGGACTAATTGCCTGAATCAGTTAATCAAGCTTGAGAAATCAGTTACCACAGGCTCAAGAACGCCACCGCCCTTGAATTCTGCGACCCTGTTTTTCATGGCCATTTTTTAAAAAATTAATTGAGGCTATATCCCCTGAGTGTGCTTAACAAGCGAATACTGATTTATTTACTCACCAGAGAAAACAGAAGGAACCAGGAATACCCCTGTCCTCCCTCAGAAGAGGACAGACTGCAAGGGAAAACACTGGAGAAAACCTTCATTTGAGTGTGGTTAGAGAGAGGTGACCAGGACAGATTCCTGTGCTAGTAGCAACTTGGTAGAGGCCCAGAATTGTAGAGAAATTAGGCAGGCACAGAACTCTGGAGAAAGTGTTGTTCCAGGCCAAGGAACAGGGCAGTGAAGTCCTTAGCACAGGAGAGTGCAGCATGTTCCTAGTTCTGGCCCCTGAGCCCTCCAGGGCATGGCCAAGTAGGTGATGAGGGTGGGGTGGAGAGTGGAGGGGGGTAGGGGTTGGGAGTGGGGGGATGGCAGTTGCTGGAGGCCCTCCTGGGAGGTTGAGTCAACCTTGGTGAGGCCTCCATCCAGGGTGGTGGGAAGCCGGTGAAGGGTAGGCAAGTGCTGTGAAGTCAGGTGGAGTTGCATCTGTAGTCATGCAGGATCAAGACTGGATCATCCTACGGATTGGCAAATCTTCCTAACGTGGGATCTCTTCCAGCCAGTGCCTGGAAATTGTGTAGGGGCAGGAGCGAGTGTGCTATACTTCGAAACATTGAGAAATCCAGTGCACGGGATTGCCTTTCCCCACCCTGTGCTGTTTGAGGTTTGTTTGTTCACTTCCTTGGAAAACTGATGTGGAAATGTCCCATTGGCTTTTGCTACCTGGGTGGAAGGGCTCAGGCGTTGGCCCCCCACTTTGGGTAAAGTTGCCCTTAGCATGGATCTCCGTGTTCTGAGATAGGGGTGTGAGTGAAAATGGTGCAGGTGTCCAGGCTTTGGGGCCTGAGGTGGGCAGGAGGGCTGGGCTGGAACGTCACCTTTTTGCACAGTGCACAGCCAGAGAAGCATTTCCCTCTAGCCTCATGCCATCCTTGCTGAGGCCCTGGCGACCCTTGGGTCCAAAACTGGTTTTGGAGACTCAGAAACTCATCAAGTTCTAGGAAAGTGTTCTGCAAGAAAACTTTTTTTTTTTTAATTTTTATTTTTTGAGAGGGCCTCTCTGTTTCACAGAGCCCTGGCTGTCCTGGACTGTCTTTGTAGACCAGGCTGGCCTGGAACTAAGAGAGATCTGCCTGCCTCTGCTCCCCAAGTGCTGGGACTAAAGGCTTGCGCCGCCACCACCACGCCAGGCTGAAAGCCCAATTCTTCCCGTATCTCAAGGGAACTCTGTAGAGCTCTGTTCTTTTCTCATTGCATGAATATTGTGTATGGGTCTGTCTTCTATTACACTGAACAGCTTTACTCAGGATTCAGAAAACAATGACAGATGTGGATTTGGTCCCAGAGACCAACCCTAAGCTATTCAGAGCTTGTCCTCCCTATTTTATACCCCTCCCCACCTTTCCAGAAACTAGAAATAGTAGCATGTCCTCTGTAGATAAGTCAGCCATTTCTCTCCTGGAGGGTACCAGTAAAACTGGGAGGCCATAAGTCTTGTCCCGGGAACACAGTTGGGCATCCTGGGGGCTAGTGCCTACCACGGTTCATTCTGAGGGTCAATTTTCCTTTTGCCACAGTGCATTGTATTCCAACCTTTTCCTCCATTTTACAATGGGCTCTAAGAAACTTCTGTACCCTATAAATCAGCTAAGTGATTCCTGGAGAGTGGTTTGAGCAGGAGAAAATCCCAGTTCATTCGTTGCTTTAGTGTTTTAAGTGCCACTTAAAAACAACTTGGTCAGTGCTGGGAGTCCAGTTGGCATCGCTCGACAGGGAACTGCAAGCCAAGTGGTACTGGCTGGCTGGGTCTTCCTCCTGGAATTAGCCTAAGTGTTGTCCTTTTGCAGTGAGGAGCTATGAGTAGCCGGTGCCCTTTCTGGGTTTTGCTGAGTAACTATCACAGAATTCCCGACTTACTGTATCACTAAGAGGTAGCCATTGTAGGGCGTCCATTTTCCTGATGTCCCCAATTATCTGTTTTTTTCCCCTTCCTTCTTTCCTAGAAACTTTTAATCCGAGTGTTCGTTTATTAGGGAATAATAGGGCATCATGGGGAACAAAAATCCTACCCAGAACCTCCTTTGCGTTGATCCAGATCAAGGGTTTTGAGTGTGGCTTTTGGTTTTGTCTCTCAGCGTGTTATGCCTGATTTCCCACCCATCTACAGTAGAAGGCCACTAGAAGCCATCTCACTGAGACTCAGTTTGTAATAATGGTTTCTGCCGAGAGTCTGTGACTATCAACTGCTGACAGGTCCCAGCTTTAATCACCTGAGTATCCCTCTTCCTTCTGGCACTTTCCAGTTTCCTTCCACCCCTTAGCTTGCTTTATAGCTCTGAATTCTTTGGAATTTGCCAGCATTGAATAAATACAGCTGGGGAGTGGGTAACGAGGACACACAGACTGTAGTGCAGCCTGTTCATGAAAATCCCTAGGATGGTGAAATGGCCCTTCAGGGAGACCTTTGCGACACCCGAGTAGGAGTAAAGTGGTCACGAGTTCAGGTGTGGGTAGCGCTAGGTCAGAAGGGTGATACATATATGTTCCAGCTGTAGGAGCCTGCCACTTCCACAGATGCCACGCTGTGCTCCGGCCTCGGCAGGCTCTCTTCTCTGTAGGACACCGTTTTCTTTCCGCAGAGACACAACTCACTGTATTTGTCCTTATCACCTGGGAGCCAGGTCTTGGTGGCATTTCTTTGGTATTTGCTCACGATCATCTGAGCCAGGCCCTCAGCTTTTCCACCTGCTTAAACTGCCTTGCTAATGACGCCGTTTATCACTTGAAGGGCCCAGCTTTGTGGCCAGATGAAAACATTTTCTGTAGCAAATGTTAGGGAATAGCACACATCACTCCAGGCTTGAGGAGGAATTTATAAATGCTGCTGACATTTCCAGCTACGATACATATATTCATGGGGGAACCGAGGCAGGCCTCTGGGATGCCAGGATGCCATATCTGACCTCTGTCTTGGATTTATGTCACATTTGCATTTTTCATTCCTTTTTTTTTTTTTTTGGTTTTTCAAGACAGGGTCTCTCTGTGTTAGCCTTGGCCATCCTGGACTCATTTTGTAGACCAGGCTAGCCTCGAACTCACAGCGATCCGCCTGCCTCTGCCTCCCGAGTGCTGGGATTAAAGGCGTGCGCCAGCCACCATGCCCGGCTCATTTTTCATTCTTAAATGATCATATCAGTGGCGCTCAAATGATGGGGCCATTATATTTAGCTCCCAGCCTACAGCCAGCAAGGCTCCTGGAAGCTCTGTCTGGTAGACATTCTGGAGATTGACAGTCCAGGAGTCATGACCTGGTGTTGGAGGTGTCTGTCTGGTGAGAGGGCTGGAGCCACAGCTCTCCTCAGCATAGGGCTTCGAAGCAGTGACTGACAGCTCTCTCTTTCCTCTTGCTTTATCTTCCAGTTAATGACCAGCCACAGCGTCACTGCTGTGTGCTCTGGCTGCTTCCTCCAGGACTCTCGAGCCACACACAGTGGTGGCTGTGGGCGCCGGCGGACGTAACATGGCTTGTTGGCCTCAGCTAAGATTGCTGCTGTGGAAGAACCTAACGTTTCGAAGGAGACAAACAGTGAGTGTGGGGTTCTCTGTGGGGTTCTTACTTGCTTTCTCGGGAGGGCTGGGCTGGAGGTTGGAGGCGGGGGAGGAACGGGTGGGCCCTTGGTTTTCACATGGTGATTATTGAATGAGTCTGGCACGTGTGTGGACACAGGACTGTGTGCTGTGTGGCTCTGATATGGTCGCGTGGCTTAGCATGGAGGGAGGTGTGCAGCCAGGCGGAAACAATGGCTTGGCTTCGCGCTACTTCCTGGGAATGGGTTCTGATCTCTGCAGTCTGGCAGAAAATGTCGTCGTCGTCACCCCCCCCCCCCCCCCCCCCCCCCTCCCCCCCCCCCCCCCCCATCACCCCTCTATCCCCTTTGACTGACGTCCCACGAGCACTCTGTGGGCGCCAGTGTTCCTGTGAAGTGAGATAACGAACCATGTCTTAGATACGTATGTACCTGGCAATCTCAGCCTCAGGCTGGACTGCCTTCCTCGGCATTAACAACAGCCTGGGATATTGTAGTAACCGAGTCTTGTCATTTCCGTGGAGGTATCTAAACCACCCACTTCCCACGTGGGCCAGTGTTTCTTTGAATGCTGCAGGAAGCCCACCATCCCTTCATAGGTGAATGTCATTCTTTTCCCCCCATGGAGGAGTGGGAAGGCCTTTCATGTGGTGCCTTTATCTCTGACCATCTCTTCTCATCTGCCCTCTTGGATTAGCTCTATGTCTCTGTAGCTCAACTTTGGATCTGTTTCCTGTCTTGCACTTTTCAAGCTTTGCGTCTCCACTTGGCTGCCTTAATGAAGTTCAACCTGCCCGTAACCCAACTAAGCTTTCGAAACGCAAGCATCTTTAGTGAACCTTGAGAAGAGTTTAATTTAGTGTTTCTAGAAGTAGAATAGTATTTGAAGATCTTCTTTAAGAGAACAAACATACCAAGGTTCTTTTTTTTTTTTTTACTGATGTTTATATTATAAAATGTCTTACATATGTAAGTAAAAATAGATCTAAACCTTGATGATAAAACCATAGGTCCCATACAGATTTACAAATCAAATGCAAACAAAACTGAAAAACAAAATCAAATTATCGCTTTAAGTGTAATAAGAAAATTGATTTTGTTTAGCTGGAATCTTATTTCAGCATGCGAAGTAAGGTGGTAGATGATGCAACACTCGCCAATTTCTTTCTTTTCTTTCTTTTTTTTTTTCTTTCCGAGACAGGGTTTCTCTGTGTAGCTTTGGATGTCCTGGAACTCATTCTGAAGACCAAGCTAGCCTTGGGCTCAGAGATCGGCTTGCCTCTGTCTCCCAAGTGCTGGCATTAAAGGGATGTGCCACCACCACTCGGCTAAGATTGACTATTTTGAATTTGGCCAGTCTATATTGCTTAGTGCTAATGACATAGTTCTCCAATCATGTTTCCACTTCAGCAACACCCACTGATATCATTTGGCTTTCCTTTAGTCCAATCCCATCAGTAGGCTGTTACGATCTTACAGTTGCTTACATTAATATAAGCCAGAGCTTCGATGGCTTGTGGCATAATTTATGCTAAAGTAAGTGAATCCAGATAAGTGTACTAGAATTTGTTCAGATGATCATTGAAATGGAAATGCAGAGAGTTTAAAATCTTCATGGAAAACCCAAGAATAATCCTTCTAATGTTCATTTGAACACACACACACACACACACACACACACACACACGGGGGGGGGGGGGGGGAGAAGAGAGAGGGAGAGGGAGGGAGGGGGAGAGCTTCTGGTTTTAGAAAGTTTTTGTTTATCTTTTCATGCTTCCAATGAAGAATTTGAATTCAAGGTCACTAGTGAGAGAGCAATGCCGAGAATGTCCTCTCTCATTAGTAATAATAGCAAAATACAGTGCACAGTAATATATTATATGAAAGAAGATAATTAGAACATGCTTCTGTAAGCCTGTGTGTTATTTATGTACTTGTTTTATGATTGCTGTGGATTGACTACAGGGCCTTGCACATGGTAGGCCAGTGCTCCACCGCTGAATCAAATAAGCAATGAAATGGCTTATTAGTTGTATTAGTGGTTCTTAAACCCATGAGGTAGTGCTTTCCCTTATGGTACAGGTAACAAATTGAATGCATGGAGACGCTAAGGGATTTTTTCCAGAGGACTGTACTACTAGAGTTACTGACGCCAGCAATCGTATGTTAGACTATGTTAGACTAACAAAAGCTATGTTAGCCTGCTGTTTATTTATTGGTCTTTTCGAGATCAGGTTGCAGGTATCCTGGCTGACCTGGAGCTCACCATGTAGCCAAGACTGCCTTTAAACTCCTGATCCTCCTTCCTGGCTTCACCTTCCTGGTGGTGGGATTATAGCTGTGCACTGCCATGCCCAGCCTTATATCATCTTTTAATGGTATCATTTAAAATTTTTAAAAATTTTGACATTTCTTCTATCTCCCTCCCCCCCCCCCCTTCTCTCTCTCTCTCTCTCTCTCTCTCTCTCTCTCTCTCTCTCTCTCTCTCTCTCTCTCCCCTCCCTCCCTCCCCCCCTCTCTGAAACAGGGTTTCTCTGTATCCTTGTCTGTCCTGGTCTCAGGATGGCCTTGAACTCACAGAGATCTGCCTGCCTTACTCTCCCCGAGTGCTGGGATTAGAGGCATGTGCCACCATGCTAGGCTCTGACTTTTCTCTTACCTAACTCCTAACTCCTGCACCTGATGTTCCTAAGTCTGTTATATTTGCCTTTATGCTTTGGTGCATATTTCTTGCCCTTCCTCCTTATGTCAGTTTCCTACCTGGTGGGAAATTGTCTCTGACTTGATGGGTCAGTCCATTAGTGAGTTACAGGAACAAACAAGCAAACAAAACATCATTTTAGCAGTGAGAGTGGGTATGGAGTGGTAAATGTATTGTTGCACCAAATGTGGAAGACATCCTCTGGACCCATCAAGCAAGCGGAAGCTGGTCTGGGGCAAGAGGCTGAGCGCTCCTTACTACAGATCTCAGTGCCCATCCCCCTTCCCAATATTTTGCAGCTGGAAAACATTGCCAAACTTAGGGGAGGAGGTGCTGGGCACGGGTTTCTGTGCCCAGGCAAGGAGACAGGAGCACGCTGTCCAGGATCATAAGACGTGGTGTAGGGTCATCAACCCCAAGCCAGTCTTTCTTAGATTTGAGCTTGTTGCTTCCTGCTCAGGGCTGCATTTGCCTTATGCTTAGGCATTTAAAGGTATCAGGATTAGAAAGATGGGCAGCCTTAATCTAAGGCAATTTACGGGAGAGTTCTTGTTGACGTAGGAAGTAGGGGCACAGTCCTCGGACACAGATGGCCTTTGTAAGATACAGCAACACTGCTTACCAGCTTGACTGAGTTATCTCCCTTACTGATTTCTGAAGTAAATCCATTTTGAAGAATCAGGGAAAAAAAAAAAAAAGCAGTGGATTTCATGTCATAGATATAGATACTTAAATCAGCAGAACAGGTGCTGGCCAAGATCTGGCCTGCCTCTTATACAGCTGATGGAGCTGGGGCTGTGATGGACACAGGATCATCCTGAAGGCAACATCAGAACCCATCTCCTCACGTCCTTAGAGGCTGGGCATTTTAAGAATAGGCTTTGCTTTATCCTCAGCAGTGGCTGATAATGTGTGGCTACTGTCTAGTCCACCTGGTTCTGTTTTTTAAGGATGGGAACTTTTGTGGGTTTTCAGTGCTGCTTTCTTGACTCAGAGTCAGACCCGTCCTGCCCATTATGAAGGGGGAGATGTGAGAAGGCCCCTGATAGCCCACAGTGCCTGGAAATTCACTGCCTGTTCCCCTGATCCTGAGAGTGCCTATACCCTGAACCCCACAACCCAGAGCTTGGCACTTGCGACATGCATGATAAGAATTTGCCTGATGAGTGGTAAATGTGTTGTTTGCTCTGTACTTTGAACATCTTGGAGCATCTAGTGGAAAGCCTGGAGCTGAGCAATGAACCCCAGGATAACCCCCATTAAAGGCAGCGTGGCCCTTGTGTCCTCAGTGGCAGATAATATTATGGGCCCTCTTTGTCCTTTTATTGTGCTCACTCATGGGGTCCATCAACCAGAGTTAGTTTTCCAGTGTTTCCCTTGGGCAAAGATACATTGAAGTGAGTTGCAAAAGGGTCCAAAGCTCAGTTTGGGTCCAAAGTAGCAGTCAGCTTGTGTGTGGGCAACAGTAGTTATACGCAAACAGCCCTCGGGACAGGAAAGGGGGTGGTGGACCTCAGGATATCAGGATATTCCTCTTGCTTTGGGCTTGATCCAAAGGCCAAGGTCTCCACGAAGCTGAAGGGACAAAGTGACGCGGCCAAATGGACTCTTATCTTTGCCTTTAAGAGAAACAGCAAATCCTAACTTTTAAATCACTTTGGAGTACTACTACTGGGGACAGTCTGGAATGAAAAGGGATACACATGACTACAATTAGCAGTTAGAGACGGTCACAGAGTGTGTGGGAACTTCCCTTCCCTTTCCTGTTTGCGGTTCCAAGGACGTTTCTTCCCTGTCCTTAGTCCCAGCTTGGCCGGCCCTGTGCCTCCGTGTTCTCCAGGGCTTTGCTTTCCTGTTCTATAGATGGAGAAAGCTAGAACTAGTCATTTTTTGTTGTTTCACTTAGATCAATGTTTGCTGGGCGGCTGTTACTTGCAGGAGACAGTGCTGGGTATGTGTCGATAAACCAGACAGGGTGTGTCCGCGTGGAGCTTAGAGTTTATGGCGGGAAGAAGATGTGAAATGGTATCAGCACATACATAACAATATCATCATCTGTGAGTGTTAGGAGTAAAGTGATGAACTGCGGTGCTCTGTGCAGTGTGCGTAGGGACTTCCTTTAGAACGGGAGGGCGTGGCATTCAAGCCTAGAGCCCCAGAACAGAAGCAGTGGTGTTAGCTCAGAGGCACTATATTATTTTTTAAAAATATATTTTATTAATTTATTCATATTACATCTCAATTGTTATTTCATCCCTTGTATCCTCCCATTTCTCTCTCCCTCCCATTTTCCCCTTAATCCCTTCTCCTATGACTGAGGGGGACCTCCTACCCCTGTAAATGCTCATAGGGTATCAAGTCTCTTCTTGGTAGCCTGCTATCCTTCCTCTGAGTGCCACCAGGCCTCCTCATCCAGGGGACGTGGTCAAATATGGGGCACCAGAGTAGGAAATTCTGCTAACATCGGGAACGAGGCACTATATTCTTGGGCTGAGAGACAGGGTTGGAAGAAAGGCTGAGTTTAGTTTTCTATCTGAAAGGAGCTAACAGGGTTTGTCCTCTGGACCTTGACACTGAGGCAACTTAAGTGGTGAGAACACCAGGAAGCATTTGTCATTCTGTACACACACACACACACACACACACACACACACACACACACACACACACACACACACACACACACACCAGCTAATGCTCCCTGTTCTTCTGCTTAGCGTTGCTTGCCTTGCATCTTCTCATATTTGTAAATAGTCTTTCTCATGATGACTGCTGATGTGTAGGCTGCACTTGAGAGTTTGAAAGTACTTTTATATCTATTATGCCTCCATTTTTCACAATAATTCTGTGAGTTGTTTCACAAGTGAAAAAAGCATCATTGGTAAGTAAGGGGGTGTCAGACCTTCTGGCTCTCAGTCTGTTGTGGAGTGATGCCATTGGCATCCCAGAGAGCTGTTAGTGAAGTCCACAGTACAGTATAAGCTCACACCCTATTGCAACACTTAGCTTGCACCTAGTGTTTGCTGTTTCAAATGAAATCCTGAGAATTTTATGCATGTAGCCTTTTCTTTTGTGTTACCTCCTTAGGCCAGGATCTCAGGAGTAGGAATTCTGGGCCAGAGTGAAATGC
Source organism: Acomys russatus (assembly GCF_903995435.1). Lineage (NCBI taxonomy): Eukaryota > Metazoa > Chordata > Mammalia > Rodentia > Muridae > Acomys > Acomys russatus. The sequence goes on along the minus strand of NC_067138.1, from coordinate 63,395,371 downwards.
CCTTTGAAGTGTGTGACCCAGTGTCCTTCCAAAAGTTTTAATAGTCCTTATGGGGGTTCTGAGTGTTTTGGCATTGGACTGTAGAGTTTTGGAGGCCAGGGCCGATTTGTAAATTGTCCATCCCTCTAGCTTTGACCTGGTTTGATTTTTAAGATTTTACTTCAGGTTTTCTACATGTCATGAAGTCTGTGGTATTAGGGACAGATCTGAAGTTAATTCTGTATTTTCATGTCATACCATGTCTATACACATTGTTATACAATAGCTCCTTTCCTACTTATTTTTGGGACATTTATAAACTCTATCCGTGTAGGAAAATATTCTGGAGTCTTTCATTTGGTTATTTGAAGTGTTTGTTGCCGTATAATTTTTTTTCACCACTGAGTAATTCCTCAAATACCTCACAGGATGAGACTTAGGGGCAGAACTGGTTAATTTGGTTTGCAGTTTGAGGGTCCAGCCCATAATAGCAGGGAAGGTATCATAATGAGAGCATGAGATGGCAGTCATACTACCTCTCCCATCAGGAAGCTGCAGGAGATGAGCGCTCCCCTTTTTCTTTTTTTACTCAGTATGGTACCCGAGTCCATGGGGTGATGCTGCCCACAATTAGAGAGTCTCTTGCTTGCTCAGTTAAAACTTTTACAAACACCTTTTCAGGTACACTCAAAGGTGTGGCTTAGGAATTTCCTCATGTTTCTTAAGCTGCTCAAGTTGACAGTGGGTAGTAACTGTAGAGCTAGCTACCTGGTGCTCTCAGGGCACATAGGTCTCCCTTTTATGAGCAGTCTGGTATCTGGGGAACTCCTTGTCCTATTTTCCTTTTAGCTTTTGAAATCATTCAGCCATATCTATAATTATTTTCTATACTGTATTTTCTCAGTGTCGTTAATGTTTTTTGCTCCACATTGTATTAACTTATTGATTTCTTTGTTTGTTTGTTTGGTTTGGTTTTTTTCAAGACAGGGTTTCTCGGTTACACAGAGCCCTGGCTATCCTGGATTCTTGTTGTAGACCAGGCTGGTCTCAAACTCACAGAGATCCACCTGCCTCTGCCTCCTGAGTGCTGGGATTAAAGGTGTGCGCCATTATGTCCAGCCAACTTAGGTGATTATTAAAGGTGTATACAACACTATTGTTACAAGACTTTCTTGGTTGTGATTCAGTTTCAGTTTGTTTTGGTTAATTCTGTCATGTTGCCTAGATTAGTGACCATGCTGTAGACAAAAGTATTTTTTCTCTTTGTTTTCTGTGTCATTCTCTGATTCCTTGTCTATACCCCATCGCAGTCTCAGCCATCTTCAGCTCAGTGATAAGAAACAATCACTTCTTTTTTCAAATACAAAAAAAAAATTTTTCTTAACTACTTTTATTTAGACAACCTCTTCCTAGGGCCAATTTTTTAAAAAGCTTTATACATTTTACGTTTATTTATTTATTTATTTGTATTGAAAAATAAAATCATTCATATTACATCTCAATTGCTATCCCATCCTGTGCATCCTCCCATTCCTCCCTCCCTCCTACTTTCACCCCATTCCTGTTCCCTATGACTGTGACTGAGGGTATCAAGTCTCTTCTTGGTAGCCTGCTATCCTCCCTCCAAGTGCCATCGGGCCTCCCTATCAAGGAGACGTGGCCAAATATGCGGCACCAGAGTTCGTGTGAAAGTCAGTCCCCAGTCACCACTTAACTGTGGAGAATATCCTGTCCCTTGGCTAGGTCTGGGTAGGGGTTTGATGATGACTGCACATATTGTCCTTGGTTGGTGCCATAGATTGAGCAGAACCCCTGGGCCTAGGGCCAAATTTTATTCCACCGAGTTTTCTGTATTCTTTAAACACAGCCCTTGAACTACTCCAACCTTGAATTAATAAGGATAAATCTTGGCAGTAAGAACACCACTGTTGCATCCTTAGGTTAGGTAGCTAGATGTACCCAGGCAGTGCCTGGACTGTGGTGTATTAGCTTCTGCAACCAGGAGCAAAAGCTAGACACGAATACACACATGGACAGGATCATGTGTGGTGTGTGCAGTTTGGCATAGCCCTAAGTGAAAATGCAAAACTGGCCAAACATGGTAGCACATGCCTTTAATCCCAGTACTCGGAGGCAGAGGCAGGCAGGTCGCTATGAGTTCGAGGCCAGCCTGGTCTACAAAGGGAGTCCAGGACAGCCAAACTGGTTTGGTGCTTGTGGACTCTCATCATGGTGAGCGCAGTCCTGCTTCCTAGGTCGTATGCTGTGTCATTTACAGGAAGCAACATTTGTCCCTTCTAAGTTCACAACAGCAGCTCTCAACAGAGGGCCCCGCCCTTCCTCCATCCAGGGACATTTGGTTGGCACAATCTTGCCCCCCAGTGCCAAATGTACTTTGGTGAGAAGTCCTGCTGTAGAGGTGCCTGTTCCAGACCCCCAGCTTGGAGATGGGGAGCTAGGAGAAAGGGTTGCAGAGTGTGCTGTGGGCTTCCCTAGGGCAGCTGTGACATTGATGACAGCCACATCTCGAAAACAACATTCCCCACCGTTGTCGCTCTGCGGTGGGAACTCAGAGAATTGGGGTACCCATGAAAGACTTGTTGAGAGTCTTCTGTAGGAGCTTCTTCTCATGGCAGAGGCATAGCCTTTGTCCCTAAGCTGTTTGATTCAAGCCTTATTCTGAGGACGAGTGGTAAGGCTAGAGGTGCAGGAGAAAGCTGACTTCCATGAGTAGATCTGGAATAGCGTTCCTGAAGATGTCAAGTTTAGATTCCCGAGGGAGCGTATATAGGAAAGAAATACATGGAAAGTTCTGAGCTTGGGAGTGGGTTTGATGTTAAGAGACAAAAATATGTTTGGAGGCAGAGGGTAGAGAGACATAATTAAGTTGTATCTCACATGAGCTCTGATTTTGGTCGTGTGAATGTTGTGGGCAGTCTCCTTTCTTTCTTTCATGCATGCATGCATACATACATACATGTTAGTGCTCAGCTCAGTAGAGGCTTTGAAAGGTCAGGAGTCTACATGCTCTACATGGTGAGGGAAAGTGTCCAAGAGAAGAGGCCCTTAAGTTAGATTGGCTTTGAATCTAAGCTCTTTCATATACCAATATCCTTGGGCAGTTTATTAACCAGCCCCAGTTTCCTCATATGTAAAGTGAGTGTTGCAGTAATATTCCTAATTTGGTTGTCTGACCATGAAAGGTAGGGGTGTGTGTCTGTGTATGTGTGTGTGTGTGTGTGTGTGTGTGTGTGTGTTGGCTACCATAGTCATCACTGTCAGTTTGCTTCCTGTCTCTTTCCCTGATCTGGTCGCATGCACTGGCCTCACCTCCTGAAAATGACGTGTAAGATTTTCTTTTTGTGCTTTGCTATGAGAACTGTGAGTGCGATCCATTCATGATTTCAGCTGATCCGTGTAATCTGACCACCCGCTTGCTTCGTAGGTCCTAAGGGTGGGGGCTGCAGAGGTGTCCAGAAACAGGAGCCTTGCATTATTGGGTTGGATCTGTGCCCTGTGGGGCTGCCCAGTGCTAGCCTCCACCTCAAGGCATGGAATGTGTGATGTGTTAGAAGGCGTTCGCCTCTAGCGTAACCCTGAGAGATATGAGAGCACCTGGCAGGTGCTGCCCACATTTAGGCATAGAGATTTGGCTTCCAGTGGCTCTTTATTCGGCTGAGCTTCTCTTCTTCACTTACAGTGTCATTGCCGCCTGTATGATGGGTCACTGCAAACTAACTATTGGGAACACGAGGCACAGAAATCCCCCAGGGGACAATACGTGCTCAGTGTTAGCTGTAACTGTTAATCCATCTACAGGATGTTATCTCACCTGGTGTCTGTGGGACCTATAGACGGTTTTAGTCCATGTAAGGAGATTGTATTGGTCCCTACTGGAGATGCCTGCCATTGTCAAATAGAACTTCAGGTGACCACTGGAATCACATACAGCCAGCTGTTGGTCTCTGTCTGCTGCCCACTGGTTCTGTGACTGGCTCAGCCTTAAGCAGTAGACTTCTCAGTGCTTCCACCCATACAACCATGTTGTGAGGATTAAGGGAAGGGGACGATGTAAAAAGAGCCTGATGCATATTGGGCCCTCAATAAATGGTAGTTTCTGTTTATCTTGCTGGTTGATTTATGTTGTTGTTTTTTGAGACAGGGTTTCTCTGTGTATCCTTGGCTGTCCTGCACTCGCTTTGTGGACCAGGCTGGCCTCCAACTCACAGCGACCCGCCTGTCTCTGCTTTCCGAGTGCTGAGATTAAAGGCATGCTCCACCACACTCGGCTTATTTTGTTAGTTGAAATAGTGACTTCGGAGCCTCAGGATAAATGACTGCGTGTCTACATTGTTTAACTCTCCATTTTTCAGGGTTTCTTAGTATTTCTAAATTCATTTATGGTCACGCCATTATAAAAAGCTTTATTTCTATGTTTGCTAAGTAATATATGTGAGTGGTTTTATAAATCTGCAGGCTTAGAATGCACTGGGTTCTGCATACCAGGCTCTTGCTAAGTGATCTCTGTGTTTCATTACTTGATATAGTGACCAAGCAATATGCTGCCCACTAGATGTACATTAGTGTAACCATTTCTCCTTTACTGAACAGTTAACTTACTTGTTTACAGTACTTTACAGTTACAGCATTTCAGTGAGTGGATACATTCATGGATACAGCTTTCTGAGTTTTGTTTTGTTTTGTTTGTTTTTTAACTTTGCTTCTTCTGGTGAATTCCCAGGAACACTACTTGGCCAAAGGTGGTAAACATGTTCTTTGAGTGCTTATTACCAAACTGCCCTCCCAGAGGGATCTGCTGCTTTTCCTCCCATCTTTCTGATTTTATAAATTTCAGTTCGTTCTCTTACTCAACACACGCTTACCATGTTTAGCCCTGACTGTGTCTCAGGCTTACTGAGAGCATAGTAACAGAGGGGACAAGCTCATATGTAAACACAGTGCAGATAAAGACACAGAGATCTGGGCGCTCAAAGGAAGAGCCCCAGCCTTGCTGGGAGAACAGTTATTTCCAGTGTTTAAAAAAAAAAAAAATCCAGGCTGTGTTCTTTGCTAGAGAGTCATAGCCACCCCCATCCTACCCAGTTTACTGAGGTGTAGTTGGCAAATAAAAGTTGCACCGTGCCAGGATTTGCATCCCATGCCCATCAGCCTCACCCAAAGGAACAGGAAATATGGCATCTTCTATGAAGGGAAAGAGAAAGGGCTGAGCGCCGTTCGCAACCTTAAAGTTGCACTGCTTCTTCGGGATTGTTTATGGACATCTTTAGGAAGATTCGTCACTGTTCTTGGGGACCCATTTTCAGCATGGTTCTCCCACACTATCCTGGTGTGTGCTGTTTGTGTAAACGGCTCATTATACTTAGTGGTAGCAGGGGCTTATTGTGGCCTCCCAAGTGCTGGGATTAAAGGCGTACCCCCACCACGCCCGGCCTTGTTGTGGAAAGTTTAAGGGAACACAGGAAAGCATAAAAACTGCCTGTTTTTGTCCTGGAACATTCTTGTTTCAGTTCCTTCCAAAGCTCTTAGAAAATTAAAAGCTGCCGGGCGTGGTGGCGCACGCCTTTAATCCCAGCACTCGGGAGGCAGAGGCAGGCGGATCATGTGAGTTCGAGGCCAGCCTGGTCTACAAAGTGAGTCCAGGATGGCCAAGGCTACACAGAGAAACCGTGTCTTGAAAAACAAAAAAAAAAAAAAAAAAAAAAAAAATTTAAAAGCTACTTATTTAAACTAGGAAAAGCAGACAACAAGATAAAACAAAAACAAAAGCCAACTGCCAAATGTCCCCTAACCAGGCGTCCTGAGAAGGTTTACGTCTCTTCATAGCGGGGAATATCAAGAGATCAAGCAACCATAGTCTACAAGGGTGTATTCGGCAATGAGAAGTGTGCCCAGTGAGATGGTGAGGGTGCTGTGCCGAAGCTGCTAACTGAAACAGATCACTTCCTGGGCCTGGGGAGATGTGACAGAGGGACACGGTTCATGTTTCTGGGTGTGTGGGCACAGGAGAAGGACGTCCTAGCTCAGGCTGACAGTGTTAACGGTTGAGTCTTGAAGACTGGGTAGAAGGGAGCCTGAAGAAGCAGGCGGGGATGATTTTTCCTGCCTTAAAACAGGTATGGAATGGGATGTTACGGGATGTCACACATAGTTCAACATAATTAAAGCTCAGCACCCAAAAGCAGTTGGCTACCATGTTACCTTTTAAAATTCAGGCTATTGTGTTTTGTTTTCTACTCAGTGTCAGCTGTTGCTGGAAGTGGCCTGGCCTCTCTTCATCTTCTTGATCCTGATCTCTGTCCGCCTGAACTACCCGCCCTATGAACAACATGAGTGTGAGTATCTGTGGGGCATGCCTGAGACTCAGTGCCGGCCGCTGAGATCTAGGGAGTGAGTGTGCTCACAACTGAACCTTTCCAAAGAGGCCATCTTCAGGAAAACACCAGAGATGGCTTGGAACAGAAAGTCTGGGATTTACATGTTTTTTTGTTTTGTTCTGTTTTTTTTTTTTGATTGGGCATGAACTCTGTGGAGATTTCTGCAGTCTCAGGAAATGGTGATGACAGTGATGATGATAATAATAGTTAACACCTGTTTCACACAATTTAAAATCATGGTAGTAAAATAACCTTAGTAAAGGGTCAGAAAGTGATGGTTAAAAATCACCCTAAGGTAATGTTTCAAATGCCAGTATCCCCGTTCCTGGTGGTCCTTGTGTTTGCATTGTCTGTTAATCACATGGCTGAAAATCATGGAACACGTATTGGAACATTTAAAGATTTTTTTAAAAGTTTAAAAGAGTACTCATGTGTCAGTGCACATGAATGCAGGTGCCTGAGGAGGCCAGAGGTGTAAGAGCTCATGGAGCTGCAGTGGGAGGCAGCTGTGAACCATCTGACCTGACCTCAGGTCCTCTGCAAGAGCACTTTGTGGGATTAACCACTGAGCTAGCTACCTTTCCAGCTCATAGAACATATACAACTTTTGTGTATAATGTCTTAATTTGACTAACATTGTGTTTCATTTGGTTCTCTACAGCCTTGTATAATAGACTTTATTATCATTTGCTTTAATTTCTTGGTAGCTAAACTGAGCCTCACACATCTATAATGACTTGCCCAAAGTTATGTACCTAGTAAAGGTAGAATAAAATCCAGGTCACCTGGCACTCACTCACTCACTCACTCACTCACTCACACAATGTGGGTTTTGAAAACATCCCCGACAATGAGCATTGGAATACAGTAATGGCTAGAAATGGACGGCTCCATGGGTTTGGCTCCTGGCTTCAGGTGTGTCACTGTCATCAAGTGATTTTAACTTCTTTATAACTAAGACCAGCAACACCTACCTTGCATGGTTGCTAACAGAGTTAGTCTGGCTAGGCTCAGTGGATAGCTGACTGGCTGGAGCAATACTGTAGAAAAGCCCAATGCCCGGAGTGGTGACACATGCCTTTAATCCCAGCACTCGGGAAGCAGAGGCAGATGGATCGCTGTGAGTTTACAAAGTGAGTCCAGGGCAGCCAAGCCTACATAGAGAGACCGTGTATAGAAACTCTCCTTCCCCCACCCCCACCCCCAAAAATAAAAGAAAAAGAAAAGTCCAAATCTGTAGAACTAACATTTGTGCAGGAGTTTTAATTGGGACCAAAGGCTTTCTGTCCCACGCATCTTTCACCAGCTCCAACAGGCCTACAGGCTTACTAGACTCTGTTCTTCCAAGACAGCTCTTGAGGCTAGAGTTACCTTTTGGTTGCATTTCTTGGTCTCCTTCCCATCTCTTACACAGCAAGTAATGGCAGGCACTTGCATACTAGTTTGCTAACAGGCATCCTATATATTCAGGTCACACCCAAATTCCTCAAATACAAAAGCCTCGAGATATGGCTTTCGGATTGCATCAGCTAGAACAGCAGAACAGAAAGCTAAGGGGTTGCTTGTAGATATGCCTCTCCTCTGAGAATAAAGGACCAGTGTGAAATTCTTCCCTATAAATCTCTGTAGTTTAGGTCAGAGTCATTAAGGTCCTAATGACTCCTCTGGCTCCTTGGTGCCCATTACAGTGTTTGGCTGGCATCCTGAACACCCAGTGCCTAACCTCATGCTGTTTTTATTTGCCTATAAGATGGGATGCAGAGGAAGGGTCTTTGCTTGCCCAGCTGCAGGACAGGCTCAAATGTCTTCCCCCATCTTTGCCTTTGACCTACACTCTTCTGTCCTCAGGGCCAGTATCTCTGCAATTTCACAGAAGAGACTCCCGTGGTCCTTGGAGTATTTGGTTGGGTTACATAAATCTCCACTGAATGAGCAGCAGCCCATTAGGCAAGGGGCCTTGTTTGGTTTTCCTTTAACTGTTAACAGGGAGGTAAAGAGATTAGCTATGTAAACATTGAACAGGCCAGAGTCTCTACATTGACTGGCCATGGGGATCAGATCTTGTCACATCCTTCTACGCTGCCTCTGGTTGGAACATGGATAGAAGTTTACAAAGACTGAGAAGTTCCCAGTACTGATACGTAAAGTGAGGTCCGTCTTGGCTTTGGTTTACTTCTGGGGAGTCTCTATTAGCATATTTTCATGTAATCAGAAGGGTGCAGAGACACTGTCTTTGGAGGAAGGTAGGAGCTGTGAGGTGGACAAAAGCAAAGAAAGTACTGCTGTAGGGCCAGTACCACAGTGCCTCAGAAATTCTAACTGGACCATCCATGAGCCTTTACCTTGTGCCAGCCACTCTGTAAAACTGTTCTGCCCTCTGAGCCAGCCTGAGCGACAGAGTGAAACCTGTCTCATAAAAAACTAAAGTGAGCCCACAAGATGCCTTGCTGATACGAGCTCATGTAACACCGCTTGCAGGTCAATCAGCATTTTACAGGTGAGAAAATAAGGCTTTGGAGATTGGCTTGATTGTGTCTTGCACCTGGCAAGGACAAAGTGTTAGCCTCAGTTGGTTTGACTCCCGAGTCTATGTCGATACAAGCAAGTCACTACCTGGAGCCATGGTTCCTAATGCTTGCCAAGCCTTCAGATAACCCTGAGGATATGAGAACCGGAGTCAAAACCTTTTGTCCCAACATGAGCAAGTCTCCGAAGTAAGAGCCCCTGACCCAGAGTGTATTGATCTTGATTCTCATAAGCAATACTTGTAGATCCTTGCCGCAACCCTAGCTGTGCTTTTGAAAGCTCTGACCTCACCCAGACAGGCTGAGTCCTTGTTTGTAAGAAACAAGAACACATAGGAAGAAGAGTTTGATGAGTGACCTGGTAGATGGGACCTCATTTTGTCGGGGAGTGACAAAACAGTAAGAAAACCGATAGAGTTTGACTTTGATCTCAAGTGAGCATGCCGTTGAGATGATCTTGGTGATCTTCTGGGTTGTTGGAGGAGGTGAGACTGACAGACGTTTGCCAGATGAAGGCAGGTATGAGAGTAGTCTGCGAAGGGTGAGGTGATGGTGAAGGCTGTGGCTGGGAAGAAGAGGCCTGGGCTGGGATCCTGGTAAGGAAGTTTCCACCCCAGCCATGTGCAAGTCTGAGTCCTCCATCAGCTGCAGTGTGAGGGAACTGCATCGAGTCCCTGCCAAGGTCCTTCTGTGTCTCCTAGAGAGGAGGTTTGTCGTAGGGACTGAGCAAATGGTGACCAAGCAATTGCTGCTTACCAAGTGCTTCATGTCCATGATCTGACGTACCCCACTTACTACTTTCCCAAGCTTGGTGTCATGAGTCCCAGTCCGTAGAGGATGCTGAAACAGAACCATTGTCACCATTATTTGATGTCAGATTCCTAACTTAGGGCCAGTCACTTCAGAGGAAGCAGGCCTTCCGGGACAAGGTGAATAAGACAGACAGGTTTGAGAAGGATTGTGTTAAAATCACTTCAAAGGTCTAATGTTTTCTCGATTTCAACAGGCCACTTTCCGAATAAAGCCATGCCTTCTGCAGGAACCCTGCCCTGGATACAGGGGATTATCTGCAATGCCAATAACCCTTGCTTCCGTTATCCAACTCCCGGCGAGGCTCCCGGTGTTGTTGGAAACTTTAACAAGTCCATGTAAGTACCAGATCCGGTTTTCTTTACCGAACTTGTCAGTTAATACTTATCCTTCCCTGCTTGGAGAGGTCTGCAGAGTGAATGAAGGGGGAATTGCCACCAGGATTTAAGACTGGGATTTAAGAGTCATTGTGGTATGTGTCTGAAAGCTGTCTGCTCAGTGTGGATGCCTCGGGAGACACAGCAAGCTCACTGCATCTGGACCATTTACTCCAAGCCTTTACTGTACCTCTGAAATGGTCTGTCCTAGGACCTGGCGGGGGGGGGGGGGGGGCAGCGGTCACTGCTCTGGATGAGTCCGGATTCTCCAGAGGCTTAGAGCCCAGTCAGGAGTGTTCTGTCCTCTGCTCCCAGGTCACTGCTTTGACCCCTGAGATGATTGCAGTGTCATTGCTGTTGACAGGTCTTCCTCTCCTTGCTTGGGAGCTGCCAGGCAGGAGCATGATATTGCTTTCTTAGTGTCTGTGTTCCTGACTGCTGGCTCAAAGGCTGGGATGCTGGGTGTACTGAGCATCTGCCAGAGGAGATGCTGAAGGTCCCCCAGATGTGCAGAGTCACAGAGTTAGAGTGGACCAAGGACTGTAGGTTGTGCTGCCGAGATGGTGCTGCAGTCGAGACAGGCAGGGCCACATTACAATGTTCGTGCATATATTTTAGAGCTTTTGTGGGCACTTATAGACATAACAACCATATTAAAATGTATCTGACTGTGGGTATACAGATGCATATAATCAAGGGCAAATTCATTACTGTATATGCATTTTTGTTATATTTGTTATTAAATCATATTTTTAATAAATGAAAACATTTTCATGGGCCATTAAGCATATCATGGTCTGTAGGCACTGGGCATATTATGGGCAATAAATAGATAGCCTTCCGCACACGTGCGCGCACGTGTGTGTGTGTGTGTGTGTGTGTGTGTGTGTGTGTGTGTGTGTACATGCATATTCTTGTGTTGGGCCTTGGGTGGTGAACTGGCCCTAGATACACTGGGCTGACACTTGAGGCTGGAATAATGGCTGGAGAGTAGGGGAAGCCAGGCTGGAGAGAGGCAGCCAGCCTAACCAGACCTTTTCTGCTTTTCCTTGTTTCTTTTATAGAGTGTCTCGCCTGTTCTCAGATGCAAGGAGGCTTCTTTTGTATAGCCACAAAGACACCAGCATAAAGGACGTGCACAAGGTCCTGCGGATGCTACGACAGATCAAGCATTCCAGCTCACGTAAGCAAAAGCCTTCCGCTCATGCTGAGGGCATTTCCGGGCTGCCCTTTGTAGACAAGAGTGCATGAGAGAGCTGTGAAGAGTTCTAATTTGATATAGACAAATAAAAGGTAGGCATTGATTTCTGGAAAGAAAACTCATTCTTCTTCATCCGAACTAGCCATTTGGATTAGTATGACAGGCATTAGAATTTTGATCTCTAAACAGTGAAGTCTTTTTTTTTTTTTTTTAAGATTTATTTATTTGTTATGCACACAATGTTCTGCATGGATATAACACCTGCACACCAGAGGAGGACACCAGCTCTCATTATGGATGGTTTTGAGCCATCGTGTGGCTTCTGGGAATTGAACTTATGACCTTTGGAAGATCAGACAGGTCTTTTAACCTCTGAGCCATCTCTCCAGCCTGAAACAGTGAAATTTTTACCTCAGATTTGTGAAGTACCCAGGCAGTTAGGTCCTGGCATGCCACCGAGGAAGTGTCTGGGGAACATACAGTTTGCTGACCAAGACGTTGGCTGCAGAAGTTGCAGCGCTCTTGGGTAGTAGCCTGACCAGGGGCGGGGGGCAGTGTTTGGTGTCCGCTGGTGTGCAGTGATGACCAAGGAGCGATCAGTATACCTTAGCATGTGCTGCTGTTCGAAACCATGCCGGTGGTGAAGTACTCCTCCTGTTATGGGCCAACGGTGGCCACTGCTCCACAAAAGTCCTTTTTGCCCAGTTTGACATTTGATGGGGGAATGGACCAGTGTAGCCTTTGTTGAAAGGCCTTTCCCCCACGAGAAGAAATGGTGTGGCATGCTAGCGTTTAAGCGCATTGGATGGACCCTGGTTTTTCTTGGGCAGGAGAAGAGGCATTGCCGGGCCAGAGAGCTCAGAAGTGCCCAGTGCGTGGTGCTTTTCCAGAGGACCCAAGTTCAGTTCCCAGCACCCACCTTGGATGGCTCACAACTGCCTGTAACTCCAGCTCCAAGGAGTCCTGTGACTTCTTTTGACCTCCAAGAGCATTGCACTCACATGTACAAGCATTCTACACACACACACACACACACACACACACACGTTTTTAAAAGAGGCATTGCAGTGGCAAGAGCTCCATGACTTTATGACAGGGAGGGTCAGTGCTGATTGAGGTGGCACTGAGGAGATGTGGCTTCCTACATGCTCTGGTCCCTAAGTCACCTGTGAGGATCTTACAGCTGAACTGTTGCTCGACGTGCAGCCAGATCATCTGGGTGCTGTGTCATTGCATTGGAGGCCTCTGGTCAAGGCCAGGCTCATCTGTTGTGGAGGGCCTCTGATAGGCTGTCATGCAGCAGAACCATGTTATTTTTTCCCTCCCACCCGGAAACAGTGAAGCACAGACAAAAAAGGGCTGGTGTGTATCACTATGTGACTCTGAGAGTAAGCTACCTGATCCCCTGGGGACTGTCTCATCCTACTGAAAATGGGTACAGTGTAACACCCATCCAGAGTGAAAACAGCACTTGACACCTAAGAGACATTTAGTGAACATGAGCTATGATTATTTTCCTAAAGCACTTATTTTTAGATTTATCTGTTTTGTTTTATGTGGATGGGCATTTTGCCAGCATGTTTGGGGTGCATGAAGCCAGAAGAGGGCATCAGAATCTCTGGAACTGGACCTACAGGTAGTGGTGAGCTGCCGTGTGGGTGCTGGGCATAGAACCTGGGCCCGCTCTCAGAGCATCCAGTGCTGTTAGCAGCCTAGCTACGATTATCTTCAAGTCTTGGCATCTCAGCATCTCAGGCAAAAGCTTTAATGTTTCTGAGACCCAATTTCCTAAGTTAATTAGAATAATACCGTATTATTATGAACTGTATAGTAAGATTATCACTGTAGCGTTAATATGATAATACCTGAGGTGCCAGCCTGACCCGAGGTCTGACATATAGGAGATGCTTTCTAAACCAGAGTTCCTTCCTCGTGACGCTTTGATTTCTGGCCTCCTGACCTTGTTCTTCTGCCTCTTAATCTGTTTGTGCTGACAAAACAGATGGCAGAATTTCCAGTTCTTAGTGAAGGCTACCTTAGGGAGGAGGATGAGTTTCTCCTTTGAGCAACTGGAGTTGGGAAGTAGGGTGGAACAGAGAGACTACACGTGTGTGTGTGTGTGTGTGTGTGTGTGTGTGTGTGTGTGTGTGTGTGTGTGCACGTGCGCACAAACACAGCTGTGCAGACAGAAGTCCTCTTCCAGTTTTCAGCCTCCATTTCGCCCAGTGGCTAGCTTTGTTTTTTTCCAACATGTTTTCCTGTGTAGGGGATCAAAACCAGAGACTTGTGCAAGCTAGGCAAGCACCTAGCCAGTGAGCTAACTCTCCAGCCCCAGCTAGTCCTTGAATTTCTGTCATTCTTCTTTGTTTATCTGGCAACACAAAGCCAGGCCACAGCTGTAGAGGAAGCGCAGAGAAATGCTGCCTCCTTCGTTAGGAAGTGGTAAGCTTTTGCTGATTTTGAGAAAACACCCTGTGCATCTCCCTTGGAGGCTAGGGACGTCTGTTGCCAATCCCTACCAAGAGACCTGTTCTATTTCTCACGAGGTAGCTCATCTTGGGTGTTGTTAGCTCAAACTGTCAGGAAGTATTTGCCTTCAAAGTTCTTGTGTTTGTTCCTGGAGTCTTTTATTTTTCTAGTCTAAATGCCCTCCGCTGCCCTTATGCAATTCTTTGTCTTCCAACTTCTGTCTTCTGCTGGCTGTGTCTCGGTGTGTTTATGGCATCCCTGAGGCTTACCAGAAATCACAGAAGCATCTAGCACAGAGGAGAAAGGGACTTTTGCCTGTCTGAGTGCTGGATTTCTGTTCCTGCACTCTGAGATTGCATGAGGCTATTGACGTTCTTGTCCTGTTGACTCATAGCCCATGTATAGCCAACTTAGACTGCAGATCTTACGAATATGCAGAATTGCAACTAACTTCTCTTTTCCCCAATTGTACCGAGGTGGGGGGGGGTTGACCTAAAGGGAAAATACCCATCTCTTCTAACTTACATTACTAAAATCCCTCTACCTTCTTTTTTTTTTTTTTAAGATTTATTTATTTATTTATTTATTATATGCACAATGCTCTGCCTGCATGTACACCCGCACACCAGAAGAGGGCATCAGATCACATTATAGATGGTTGTAGCCACCATGTGGTTGCTGGGAATTGAACTCTGGAAGCACAGTCAGTGCTCTTAACCTCTGAGCCATCTCTCCAGCCCCCCCTCTACCTTCTTAATCCTAGTCCAGCCACTTCAATTATACAGCTGCTATTTGTTGCTTCCTGTCATCTGGGGGTTCAGCTACTCTCTTATGCTATTCCAGGCATTGATCACTATGAGAACAAGACTAGGCACTGGTATTTGTCTCCCAGAGACTGCTAACTCCTTTGGATAGTACTCTTCAGGGTCTCAGAGTGCTGCTCGCCTGTGTGGCCATTGCAGGAAGCACTGGGTCTTGCTTAGAGCTCCATTTGGGGACTCCGTCTTGTTCTTTTCTCAGCTTACCTCTGCTAATGCCTTTGGCTTGTCCACAAGAACTCTGGATAAGGACACCTACCCAAACATTCTTGTCTCGTCTCAAGCTTTCCTGGGTCACCACATTCTTGGTTTAGAAATTGTTTAGTTTGTGTGTAGATTTGTGGGGCTGGCTGCGTCAGTTATTCTGCCATGTGCTAGCTATGCTCGTCTTGCTGCTGAGACTGGGGCGGGGGGGGGGGGGGGTCCTCCCCAGAGGGAATCTGATACTGAACGTGGAGCTGAGTCCTTCTCTTTTACACAGTCATGACAGTGACGTCCTAGGCACATTCCCAGCTTCCTTATTCAAGTTTCTAGAAAGAACCATCTTGTACTGCTGTAGTAATGTTCCTCTTTCAAATATACCTTCTCTGCTTATCACTGGATCATCCTGAGGGGATGCCCAAGGATGAAATTTTACAGATGTGCCCCATCCAATTTTCATACTGCTGGAACTTTTGGGTTACTTCATTGCTTTTTAAAAATTTTTTAAAAATATATTTTATTAATGCATTCATATTACATCTAGATTGTTATCCCATCCCTTGTATCCTCCCATTCCTCCCTCCCTCCCATTCTCCCCCTACTCCCCTCCCCTATGACTGTGACTGATGGGGATCTCCTCCCCCCTGTATATGCTCATAGAGTATCGAGTCTCTTCTTGGTAGCCTGACTATCCTTCCTCTGAGTGCCTACTTCATTTTCATTTTTTTTTGTTTTTGTTTTTCTCAAAGCCGTAGTATTTCCAGTATGTTGAGTGGTGGCTAGCTTAGTGTGGGAAAGCATTCACTTTTTACTGTTGTGATCGCAGCTCAGAATCAATATAAACACTGGCTGAATTCTCAATCCTAAGAAAGAGTGACATATCTAGACTCTGACCCCGTGGCATGTAGACTTTCAATGCTAGTGCTTTGAGTTTTGTGTGGTATGGGAGATGATTTCGGACACAACACGAATGACACCTTTTCCTTCTGACTCACATCAAATTGCCGTTTCATAAGCATTATTGCTTCAGTGATATTGAGAAGGAAAAGATGAAGTTAAGGCGAGCATTGCTTCACGTGGCTATGGTGAAATTCTGGAGAGTAGCCAGTAAATGGAGGTTGGAAGATGCTGGTGTAGGAGGGAAACTAAAGCCTGTGTGAAGACTGATTTGGCAACACACTTAGGTTCTCACTCTCGTGATCTGTGACCTTTGGGTAAATGTCTAAATCTTCCTGACCCTCTGCTCATTAGAAGTCTGGACAGAGCTACTCTGTGGGTCTTTGAGGCCTCAGAGAGGTACTTCCTGTGGGTTTCCTGTAGTGAACCTGAGCATGTGGGTGACACACAGTATGTCAGGAATATTTTACTTTTCCCTCATGTTCCAGGGTATTTGGCTTTGCCAATGTGTTCACCTTTTCTGGACCATAAGTTTCATTGTCTAACCTTTGAGGTTTGGTTAAATGGCTTGAAGATGTTTCATCTTAGAGTCTGGCTTGGTTCTTGGATGGCGACACCTGGGGTATAGTGATGGTGTGGGTTACCTGCCAGGCTGCAGCCTGTTCAGGGCAGGAAGAGGCCATGGTGATGGTTCTTCTCTGAGCAACAACTTGGGAGCCATGGATGGTAATCCTGAATCTTTAGAGAATGAAGGGAGAACAAATCTGTTACCAGCCCTTTTTCCTCACATAAGACTGTCAAGTGAAAGTGCCTGGGGCAGTGTCAGAGGCATCCAAGGTAACCCCAGAACCATATCCCTCAGGCAACCAGGCCCCAAGTACTCAAAATTCACACTGAATCAGTCTTGAGTTTCTTTCAAAAAACTTACCTCCCACCATTTCACTGGACGTGCTCGGCTGAGTGAAGGTATAATATGTCCCGGAAAGGTAGGTTTTTCACTTCCATGGTCTTCTTTGAGGCCCCTCCTGAGGAAGGAAGTCTAAGCTATGTGTTTACTCCCAGATATGCTTTTGTAAAATGAGCAAAGGTCAGATTCTTTAATTTTTTTTTTTAAAAGACAGCATGCATTGTGTGAATTCCAGGCAGTGGGAATGGGGAGGATACCCCTGCCCATTAGGGAGCCCCCGCCTCCAGATGGTAAGATGATGAACCCCAAAGAAGCCCTTCCCAATGCTT
Organism: Acomys russatus; assembly: GCF_903995435.1. NCBI lineage: Eukaryota > Metazoa > Chordata > Mammalia > Rodentia > Muridae > Acomys > Acomys russatus. The sequence continues at coordinate 63,378,463 of NC_067138.1, read as the reverse complement.
TGTGTCCCACAGTTAGGACAGGGTTAGAGAACAGGGTGTCTGGTCCTTTGCTGTTAGCGGCGCCTTCACTGCTTAGTCCTTTGTCGCTACCTAAGATGCTTTGCTTAGTGATGATGTGTGGGCACACTCATAGATGCTTCCACTGTGCTTGCCTGCTCAAGTATTTACGGGCTCTCAATGCCTGGTCTTTGTCCCATCCACTACGGATGCGTGTTACTGTGGTGGATCAGGGCTTCCTTCCTACTGGTCATGAAGTGGGGGAAGTATTTATTTATGCTGAGGGCTGAGGCTTCTGGCCTTTCCATGGTAGAATATCCTCACCATCTAAGAGAGCCTCCTTCCTCCCCCACATACCACCTTTCCACATTTCCACAATTAGCTAAGCACTTGTCCCCTAGTGGTCCCGTAATCTCACCATTGCTTATGCTGAGCTAAGGACAGTTCCTGGTTTGGTTTGTATGGGTCCTGAAGAAGTCCTGCATTCTTTTCAGCTGTGGCATGACCCAAGTGGTGTGGCAAAGGGCTATCAGTTCTGTGGTGTGGCTGGATGCCAGATAGCTGATCTCTTGTGTGCGTGGGACTCAGCCAAGATCCCAGCTCTTAGCTCTTAGCTCTCTTGGTGTCTGGCTCTGTCCCAAGTTATAGCTACACTGGCTATATCCAAAGGTACTTTGAGGACCACAGAGGACTATTTTCTAGTCCTTTGTGTTTGGGTTAGGAAAGGCAGCTGGGGCAGCTGAGGGATGGCCTCAAAGTTGTATCTGTGTACATGAGTTCCACAGCGTGGGAGTGACACCCTCTGTGAGAACTGTGTTCTTTCAGGTTGGGCACTGTCCACCCCACATGGCTGTATGCTGTGGCCTTATGTCCTCTCCAGCTTCCACTATTGAAGACTATGATGACAGTTCACAACCCTTTCCTCTGCCTCTGCTCTGATTCGCGGGGCTTTTCAGATATTTTTCTCTAATATGCAGAACCCCTGGAGTTCCTGAAAACGTTGCCAAGGAAGAACCAGGGTGAATCTTGGGCATTTGGACACAGGACTAGACATGTCTTCGGGCTGTTGAAGTTGAGACTGGGGGAGACCCAGGGCAGTGCTGTGCACACAGTCATCCTGAGTTAGGTCTGCTTATCTCTGTCCCTTTAGCTAGGGGTCATGTTGAAGCAATGGCATGGCTGCCATTTTCACATATTCAAAATACAAAGCTGGTTTGGCCTTTCCATTGTGGCTTGGACCAATGCCTGTACCTTTCCATCTGCGAGTCATGCTGGACTTTGCTTAGAGAAAACGGCCATACTGTTTTGTCTGTCTGTTGATACTGACAACTCCTGATATGGACCTTTGATTCTGCGTTAACCTTTGAAAGTCAAAAAGACATGAGCTCCAGTGGTCAGGGCGGTTGTGGGGACATGGCAAGGAAGTTGGCTGAGGTGGAGATTTGAGGACAGACGTTGAACAATGAGCAACTTTTCAGTGTCTCCTGAACTGGACAGTTAGAATAGTTGGGTTCAAACCCTGCCTCTTTGATGATCGCTTGTACCCATGCCTAAATACATAACACTCCTGTGCCTTGCTCTCCTCAAGATGGGATAACAGAAGCATCTCATCAGGGATAGCAAAAACAATAAGGCCTTTCCATACTGACCTGATGCACAGTAAGTACCAGAGCTCTTCTTTGGTTCATCGTCCTTTTAGAGTTACCATGGGAGGAAGGGCACATGAAATTCAGCCAATCTAAGTACTTTCCTTGCCTTAGAAACCACAGTTGGCAACAAGGTGACAAGACTAGAATTTCAGACTTTCATACAGTTATATCCTAGAGAGAGTTGCCCTCAATACCCATAGAGACCCCGGAAATCCACACACAAGCTACAGACAAGCCGGGATGAGAAAGGACAAGAGGGCTTCTGAGAGACGGGCCAGATTTCCTTCACTGCCAGGCACTTCCAAGCCTCCTGTGTACCAGGCACCAGAGGGCTTTTCCCCCCAGCCCTATCTATAAAGAACATCTTTTGACTCATGGCTCTTTCTCTTTTTCTTCTGTCTGAAGTTTTGCCTTTGTTTCATTGTGGGCAGTTTCTCAAGTTGCATTTATAGCCCCAGACGTCTGATTTTCTGTCCTCGTGCCTGACATCCATGTGCCATCTTATTAGGAAAGCTGATGACATGTGTCAAAGCCTGTAAAATCATGTCCTGTGTAAGCTTGTCAAAAACTTTGATCTGAGGCTTCAGAGTTTCGTAGTTTGAAACCTTTCTACCACCAGTAACATTTTCCCAGACCTGTCAAACGAGGTTGTGTCCCAGAGCCCAGGCTGTTGGGTGCTGTTCAGGGCAGAGGCCTATCTACAGCTGAGCAGTAGTCAAGGGATTCAGAGCTCCAGTGCAGTGTTGAAATATTGCTTGAGCTAAATCGAAGCAAAGGTCAGCTTTACCCAGACAAGCATAGAAAACAAAATTGCGTTCAATTACAGAAGGCCACGTTACTCCACAATATCAGGCTGCTTTTTAAAAAGCTTGAATTGGGACCATCAAACAACAGTGTTACATGTCTCTTGCCTTTCCTGTGTGAGATGTGTTTACCCTGTGGGTGGCAAAGAGCAGCCTGGGCATAGAGTTTGGTTCTCGCTGAAGACGCTGCACTTTTAGCCTTCCCGCCTCTGTTGCATGGAGGTATGGAAAGGCAATGTTAAACTGAATGTCCACAGGCAAGGGGCTGCACAGGTAGTGATGACATTTTGCATTAAAAGATTTTCCCCCATAGTATATTTTCATTGTACATGGTTTCATGTCATACAAGGATATACTCACATAGGTATTAGGTATGCTTTGTATGTTTGGTCCTGTGTCGTAGGCATTGTGTATTTCCTCTCATGTCATATAAGGACACACTCACATAAGTATGTATGCATTGTATGTTTGGTCCTGTGTCATATAAAGGTCTACTCCCAGCTGAGTGTGCTGCCATGTGCCTTTAATCCCAGCACTCTGGGAGGCAGAGGCAGGCAGATCTCTGTGAGTCTGAGGCCAGCCTGGTCTACAAATCAAGTCTGGGAAAGCCAAGGCTACACAGAGAAACCGTGTCTCAAAGTAACCTAAATAAATAAATAAAGGTATGCTCACATAGGTTTCTCCTCTATATTGAGGCCACTCATCCCTCAACCCTTACCTCTCATTAGTTCCCTTGCTTTTCTTAGACAGCTTTGCTTCTACTTTCGGTTCTATGTTGCTATATAAAATCTAGGACCCACACATGAGTGAAAAACATCGAATATCTGTCTCTCTGAGACTAACTTAATTTGATTAATATCAGTATCTCCAAATGATTGTATCTATGTTCTTAAAACGCCACAGCCTTGCTCTTCATGGCTGAAAAATGTTCCACCTCTTCCTCTTTGTTTGTGGACACCTATGTGGCTCTATGACTTACGAACACTGATGTGCACCTATGTCTGTGTGGAATTTAACGTTGATTGGCCTTTTGATTTTGGCTCTTTGAAGCAGCATTAGCCGATCAATACTATCCCCATTCTATTGATGAGAAAACTGAGTCTGAAAAGGTTGTGTTTGTTCTTCAGTGCTAGGTGTGAGTGACTCGAAGTTCCACATCTTCCTCCCACACCGTGATGCCAGGATGCCTCACTTCCTCGTGGGGAGGCATGGGTGACATCTCCAGCTTTTGATTTTTAGAGAGTAAAACGACTCCTCTGCTTGCAGAAAGAGCTAGAGCTTGGAAATCACAGTGGTTGGCTTCCATTTGCCTCTGGCTTGTTTTGTGACCTTGAGCCAGCCTCTCCCTTCTCTCATCTGTTTCCTGGTTTGGAAAAATGAGGATAACAGCAACACCTTTTGCGGAAGCTGGTTTTAGAGATCCTGGAAATTGATCCATATAAATGTGTCTGGGGCTTTGTAAATATGAGTCAGTGTTTCCTGCCACAAAGTGCCACCACGTCCTGAAAAGTTTATTAATTTTAGATGGTAGAGGAAGTCAGACAAGGACGCATGATGTATACCGACACTTCTCCCTAAACTCACCTGGAAAGAAAGAATCCCACTTCAGTCCTTCACTAATCCGTTCTTCTTTTCCTTCTCATGCCCCCTGGTTGCCTGTCTCTCTATCTCTGTGTCTTTCTGTGTCTCTGTTTCTGTGTCGTCATCCGTGTCCACCCCTACCCTCCACCCCCTACCCCTGCGTGCACGTGTAAATGTGGAGTCCAGAAGTCATGTCCAGAGTCTTCCTTGCTTACAGATTGAATCATGATCTCTCACTTAAACTCAGGACTCACCTATTTGGCTACTTTAGCTACCCAGCTTGCTCTTGGGATCCGGTCTCTGCACCCAGTGTGCCTCCTGAGCTACCTCCCCAATTCCTGTTCCCTCGGTCTTTCAAGTTCCTGTGAACTGATTCTAGTCTTTCATCCTGTTGGGTCTGGTCTCAATTAGTTAGGCACAAGCCATGGCTTATACCTAAGTGACTTAAACCTTCCCCTCCCTGCAGACGTCACCTCCGTTCCTTCTGTTTGATTCAGATTTCCTGTTTTTAAATTGTTTCTCCTATCTTTGACGTTTGCTTCTTTTTTCCTTCACCTTTTGAGCATCTTCTCTGTCCTTTACACTCCTCTGTTTTCACAAAATGTTCCCTATAGAGTTGTTTTTGTTTGTTTGTTTCCATTTTTATCAACTGCCTTCTTGTTTTTCTGATATTAGCTTCCTGTTTCTTGTTTCTCCTTAGGTTTAGAACTCATTTGGGCCAATGTTAGCGCCTCAGTATTACCTTTCATTTTCTTCTGGGCTGGCTCAGCCAGCTTGTATGTGGTCACCATCTGGTGGCTAGTGAGAGCCACAGCCCTCACCAGCTCCCCTCTTACTAGGTGATGCCAGTCCTCACTCCAGGGGCTTCTAGCAGTTTCTCCCACTTCATTCTTGTCAGCAAGGCATGTGTATTGGTTTAACCCATTCTAGCTTCCATAAGAAAGTACCCATGACGACAAAGTAATTTTACACAAGAGCAATGTTCCTAAGGAGCCTGGAAGTCCAAGGACAGAGTGTTGCAGCATCAATATCTCTTGTGGGCTACCTCCCCTGGAGGGGAAGATCTCTTTATTCTAACCTGGTAGAAGGGACAGAAAGGAGTGGGCTTTTTAAAAAGCATTTCTGTAGAACTCATAGTCCTATTCAAGAGGACTCTGCTCTGATGACTGCTTGCCTCGGAGGCCTCTAATTTGACAGCATCCCATCCTGTCAGGAGAGTCACTGTCGTAGTGCATGGATCTGGGAAAAGGTGTTTCCTTCCAGCTCTGATCTCAGTCATGACTGATTCTTGAATAGTAGACAGAGTTTCCCTGTTCCTCTCACTCTATGCCCATCTCCTTGCAGATGGCAAGGGCAGGAATATAACACCTCTCTTGGTCCTGTCTTTGGGAAGCACTGACTAATTTGATTCCTTTGAACCTTAGCACTGGTAGTTTGGTACAGTAGACATTTAACTAGTGTACCAAATAATTTAGACAACACACAGTGTCTGAAGTTTCATTATTTCTGTTGGTTGAAAGACAAGGTTTTGGCACCGCTACTGTTTGGCCCAAACGGTTCATAACATATAGGCAGTTAGGTCTCTTGGGAACTGCTCATCATGATTTTTGTCAACATCCATTTTGAACATATTTAGTCTCCAATTTTTATTTTCTTGTACATTATGTGTGAGTCATGCTTAGTGTCATTAGTGCTTGTTCAATCCACAGTGGAAAGTAGACCCTCATTTGCAAACTGCAGAAGCTCAGAGGGCCTGAAAAGTGACCTCCAAAGTTCATAGAACTGGACATGAGCAGAAATGAACGGTTCTGTTCATTAGACCAGAAAGTTGAGTTTTTTCTGAAGTTTCTTAAAATTCATCAAAAAGCCTTCACTGTAGAAAGAGAAACTTCTTCAGGGCCCCGTGACTAGTAGGGAGGTCTCATGGCGTGTGTTCCCTACAGTTTGGCCCACCCTCGTCCACCCTAATAGTTAACCCCAGGACATTGTCACCCAGCTGTCCCTCTTTCTTCCCAAAGCACCCCACAAAGTCTTCTGGAGAACTCTCACCCTTGAAAAAAGTACTGCCCTGGCATTGCAAAACAATCTAAAGCAAGAGATACCCTAAAGCTGGGCTAAGGGCAAGCCTGTGATGCCAGCACTTGGGAGGTAGAAGTAGGGGGCATGAGGAGTTCAAAGCCAGCCTTGGCTACAAGAGACTCAGTCTCAATGAAGGAACTAAGTAAACAACCAACCAACCAACCAACCAACCAGCTAAGAAGCAGGTGTGATTATTTCCAGCCCCTTTGTAGCTGCAAATATTTCAAAGTCTTGCTTTAAAAACTGACCAAGTAGGTTAAGTAAAACCACAAGAATGTTGTCACCCAGCCCCCACCCCCCACCTCACCCCCTGTCAAGCCTTCACTCATTTAGCAGAGTCAGGGCTAGGAGATGCCCCCCCACCTCACCCCTACTTCAGCCCTACCCTCCCCGGCCGCCACCACGGGGGCTCATTTAGGAAGAGTATGCAGGCCAAGGATGCTGGTGTGCCTTTTTCTACTTCTCCATTTTCTCATTTGCCTCCTCCACCCACTTCTCAAGCTGCTGGGTGGCTGTGGTTCCTTTTCGTGTCGGGCACAAGACTGCAGAGAACTTGAAACTTAAGCTGGGGCTTGGAGAGGGCGTTGACCGAGAGTAACCCCAGTGGCTGGTGCCAGGGCTTCGCTCCTCTGTTGCTTCTCACCCTCTGCCTTCTCCCTCCTCTTCTGCTCCCAAGCCTGGGTTCTAGCCTCAGGAGAGAAAGAAGACAGAGAACAGTTCCTTGGCCAGGAAGAACCCCCCCCCCCCGACCCCCGAGTTAGGGCTTCTCCTTAACACCCACGCCTCTCTGCCTGTGATGTCTGTGATGTGTTTTCCTTACTTTGGGTGCAGAGGCGTGACCCAGATGAATAGCCAGAAACCAGGATTGTGTCTCACTCCTGTCCAGCCCACAGACACATCTCATCTGTTTGTTCTTTTTAGCTGCCGGCTTCTTATTTTGTTTTCCCTTTCTCCTCCCCTTTGCCCTGCTTCGGTGTGCCCAAAGCTCCAGGGACATGGTCGGTGGCTGTTTGCCTCTCCGGCCAATCGGGAGGCTGGCCTCAGCACATCTAGTACTTTGGTTCATGCTGTTAGTGCTGAAGAATTGCAGTGTGAGAACTTTTGTTGCATACAGCTCTCTGCCTTCCCTGATTTTCACATTCTGTGACAGTGGTCACACTTCCTCGTGTGTGTGTGTGTGTGTGTGTGTGTGTGTGTGTGTGTGTGTGTGTGTCTGTGTGTGTGTCTGTGCGTGTACATACTTATTAGAGGCCAGACATCAGTATTGAATTTAGGGTCTCTCAATGAACCTGGAGATCACTGATTGGGGCACATCAACTAGCCAGCAAGCCTCTCTCACTGTCGTCACTTCCCTAGCACTGGGCTTGCAGATGTTGTATTCTATGGTGCATGTTCTAGGAATTTTTGGGATCAAGGATTCAGTTTTCTGTCCTCGCCCAATAGGTATTTTATTGAATGAGCCATTTTCCCAACTCCATTCAAACCTATGAATGTTACTGGTTCTGTTTTATTTTTAAACCATCATTACACTTCATTTATTGTGTGTGTGTGTTGGTGTGGGGTGTGACAGGAGAGGACAACTTGTGGAAGTGATCTTAAGTGGGTCCCATGGACTGAGATTGGTTTGCCGGGTTTGGTGGCAGGTGCTGTGCCCGGTTAGCCATTTGTTGGCCCTAGCTCCTTTTGATATCTAAGAAAACTGAGGCCAAAGGAGAGAAAGGGAAGGGGCCAAGTGAGGTTCGTAGTTACAGAAGTAGAAAGCAACAGTGCTGGTGTTTGAGTCCAGCCTTTCTGAGGCTCGCTCTCTGGGGCTGGATCACTTGGACCCAGTGTTCCTCTCAGAAACATGGAAAATAATTTTTCAGAGAACATTTTCTCCAACCACACATTCCTCAGATAATAAAAGCCAGGCCCATGTCAACTCATTTGGTTACAGTTAACTAAGTGGCTGTCCTTCCCACCAAGCGTTCTTTGCCATAACCTAAAATGACTGGTCAGTGACTGGTATCTACCTGTGCCTATCTTTGTAGTTGACAGATAATATGCTCCTTCTTGTTGATTCTCTATAAAATGTTAGGCCTGTTTGCTTATTTATTTACCCCCCCCCATCCCTTTCCTCTTTCCTTCTCTCTTGCCTTTCTTTTTTTGCAGTGCCAGGGATTGAACCTGGGGGCTTCTACTCATTAGAAAAATGTTCTACCCTGAGCTAAATCTCCGCCCCCCTTTTTTTGGTGTGTGTGTGTGTGTATGTGTGTGTGTGTGTGTGTGTGTGACAGAGTTGTTAAGTTGCTGAAGCTGGATTTGCACTTGTAATCTTCTTGCCTTAGAGCCCCAGATAGCTGGAATATAACTGGCCAGTACCATTAGGCCTGGCTTTTATTCTTTTTTTTTTTTTTTTTTTTCTGTGAAGTTCTGAAAAGACACTTGATGAGCCTAGACCTTTTCTTCACCTTGTAGACAGTAATACAGGGTGGGGGGGGGGCAGAGGGGGTGGTGGAGAACAAAACAAAAAAAGTTCAATCCCACCTGGGAACTCAGCCTGGCAAATGCGTAACACACACACATGAATATGTGTTTTCACACACAGACACATCATATCAGGCCAAGTATTTGGTATCCCTATGATCTTGGCAAAGTCAGGTCTCTGTCCTTATCTATTCCAAACACAGCATCTCAGTTAATGTTAGCAGTCACCCCTGACCAGACCATATTAGCAGTTCTGCGCATGTGCATTTCTCACCTAAGCCCCAGTCCAGGAAGGCGAATGCTATTATTATATCTGTTGGGCTTGTTTGCTCACTATTTATTCTGGAGCTCAGAGCTTCGTGCCTGCTAGGTAAGTGCTCTAGTCACAGAGGCACACCCACAGCCTGTTAACCTTCTTACATTGAAACAGACTCTCTCACTAGGTTGCCCAGGCTTGCCTCGAGCTCTCACTGTGGATCAAGGAGACCTTGACTTTGTGGTCTTTCTTGCCCCTGAATAGTTGGGATGACAAGTGTGGGCCACTGTGTCAAGCTCTGTTTCATCATTTACCTATCTCAGCCTCTCTCTGTGTTCTTCCTGCTGTGCTTCCAGCTGTTATTCACCCGATGCTTCTCTTCACCTGGGCTGATGAAACCAAGTAGGTGTAGGGACACTGTAGCCATCTTGACCCAGTTTTGTTCACATTCATGCCGTCATTGGTCTTTCCCCTTCCCACTTTAAGATGAATTTACATCTTCAAAATTGGTCATTTCCCAAGTCACATCAGATCATTTTACATTCATGCATTTGTACCCACCCATCCTTCCACCCACCCATCCTTCCACCCACCCATCCTTCCATCTACCAGCCCATTCATCTCCCCATCCATGTATGCATCCATCCACCCATCCATCTCCATCCATCCATCCATCCATCCATCCACATCCACCCATCCATCCATCCACATCCACCCATCCATCCATCCACATCCACCCATCCATCCATCCACATCCATCCATCCATCCATCCACATCCACCCATCCATCCATCCACATCCATCCATCCATCCATCCGCATCCATCCATCCATATCCTTCCATCCGGTGTCTACACCCAATAGCTGTTTCAGTCATCTGGCTTGGTTCATTGTTTTCAGTTTTCTACCCAGCTAGCTGCATATTGAAGACAGAGACCAGCAAGGACATCACCCTGCTGTATCCTTGTACCACTTCTCTTCCCTCTTCTCTTTTTTATTTCCCTACTCCTCAAATCTGGCATTTGGTAGAATTTGTTCTCTCTACCTCTTTGCTCATGGACATATGTTGAGAATTTAATGAGTACAGGGTTCCTGGGTGCCTGGCATCATGAGAGGGATTGTCTCGTCCCCACTAAGTTCTAGGGGTGATTGATTTGCAGTCTTTTCTATAACTGTAACCTGATTTCCCTCATGATATTCTTGCAGACCAATTTCATCTTCTGATTGCTTCTATGGACTATCTTCCTCTGCCTTTCTTATCCTTTCTTCTACTTTCTGTAATTGGTGGACCTCTCCATCCCTCCACTGATAACCAAGAAAACCCCTTGAGGGCAGATCTGTGTTCTCATTTTTTTCTTGCACATTGATACATAGTGCAGTAAAAGCCATTATAATGACATGAATATAGTACTTCAAGATAGGGTTTCTTCATGTAGCCCTGGCTGTCCTGGAACTCTCTGTTGACCAGGCTGGCCTCGAACTCACAGAGACCCAACTGCCACATATCATTTAATAAACATTTTTCACTAGTCAGTTGCTCATTGCTCAAGTTTATAAACACATCTCTAGACCCTAGGACTTCAAGAGATAAATGCTGTTATCTTCCTTTATAGATAAAGCTTGGCCTCTCTAAGGTACTTATGGGCACACAGCTAATTTATAAAGTATAAATCAGGATAAAGTATTATATTTTGTTTTTTATGGTCCCAGCCCCCTTTTTGCCTGCATAAGTTTATTATGAGACATGATCTCTTTGTGTAACCATGGGCCTGCAACTTACTCTGTAGCCCAGGCTGGCCACTAACTTGCAGTCCCCTTTCTCTACCTCCTGAGTGCTGGGATTACAGGTGTGTGCCACCACATACATCTGTTTTTTTTTTGTTTTTTTTTTTAAACTTTGCTTGAATTCTTTTGCTGTTGTTGTTTTAATTCCCGAGACCCAATTCCTATCGCCCGAAGTTCTGGTTCACTGTTTTGGGCTGTGGTCTAGACTTTGGGATGTCTTCAAAGCTCCCAAGTGGGTCTAACAGTATCTGAGGTTGAGAACTGGCATACCATACAATTTTTCCTTCCTGTGTGTATATGAGTTGCAGCTGTCAGTTGTGTTATGACAGTGGAAGATAAGGTATGCATGCCCACGTGATCAGACTGTAAGTAGTTTGTAGCCAGGGACCTTTGACCCTCCGTGCAGCTTCCCCACTCAGCTAGTCTGCCACACCAGGCTTGTGCACTGCCAAGGGCTGTTGACTGGTTTCTGTGTCTCATCCAGGGGATGGGTAGATGGAGTTTGAGCACATCCAGCTGTTTCTATCCTCAGAACCTGTTGACATAACAGAAGCATCTTATAAACATGCTAAACACATTTGCTGGTCTCCAGAGTGTTGCTGGGTGACCTAGGCCCATTGAGAGTGCAGCCTGGGTCAACCTCCCACACTTTTGCTACCCTGAAGGAGGGAGCTGTTCTGAAGTTCCTAAGTAGGATGCTGTGTATTGCTGTGTCTTCGCTTAGGAGGGATTTGTGTACAACTGACTGGTCCCAATGTTAGTTCATAAACTTATTATTCTGTTCCACCAAGGGTTCAAAAGAGGCCTCTTTTGATGCTCATTTTATAGATAAGGTCCTGGGAGTTTAAGTAGGTCAAAGAATATGGAAAATAAATGGATACAGGACCCAAGATTTGGATTCCCAGTATGGGGTGTGTGTGTGTGTGTGTGTGTGTGTGTGTGTGTGTGTGTGTGTTTCTCCCAGGGCATTGCACATGCTGAGCAAGTGCTTTATTGAATTACCTATGTTCCCCAGCTCTCCTTTTGAGATATATACTTAGTTATAAGCGTGTCTGCCTTTTCACCTTAAGTCTCAGCTGAAGCCCTCTGCTTGTCTTCCTTCCTTCCTTCCTCCCTTCCTCCCTCCCTCCCTCCCTTCCTTCCTTCCTTCCTTCCTTCCTTCCTTCCTTCCTTCCCCACCCTCATTCCCACCATGAGACTGCAATGCTGGGATGTTCTAGATGTCATTTTCTTTGGGACAATGCTTTTAGTGATCAGGGTTCTTATTTACTCCTGGTCTGTGGCTTAGGGATGGTCTGACATCCTTGGCCTTGCCCTGGACCCCACTAAGCTGAAATATCCTTCTGGAATATTTCTGGTAATCTCATCTAGCATTTATTCAGATGTCACCGACTGAGCAGTAACTCTGTGCCAGGCCTTGTTCTAGGTATTTGGAACACTAAGATAAAAGCTGTATTCTGTATTCTTAGAAGCAGAGTTTAATGCAGGCAATATTTAAGTAAAATAACATTTCATAATATGTGGCTCCCAGCTCCCCGAAGTTGGAGGTATCAAGGCTGCTTATTAAAATCAAGATTTGTAGGTGGTCTGCCTTAGACCCACCGGTTTAGAGTCTGAAGTGGTTGAGTCCCAGAGACTAGTTTTGTATGCTTTCTAAGGTGAGTCTTCGGTGCTCAGAGACATGACAACTGTAGAATTGAGCTCAGTGGTATCAGTATGCTACCTTGTATGATGGAAACGCCAGGCAGGTGACAGCTTGCTCAAGTGCTGATTTCAAGGAGGGACACTAACAGGCCTAGGATCAGCTTTGGGGTTTCATGAGGAACCCTTGGAGCTAACTATATAGGCATTGTTGAGAATCACTTTTCAGCTGCTCTATTCAAAATTACTGGTTTGCCCAGTGCAGATGCTTGGATCATGCAGATCTACTGAGAGTCAGCCTGAGCTGTTTACTTGTCTCTACATAGGGAGACCGTTTTAGAACCCAGGATAAAGTCTTGTTCTCACCAATGCCCACTGTAGTCCTGTTTTCAGATGAAACCCCTCTGGGTTTGTGAAGTTTGCCCTCTAGTGGTCAGATTGTGTGTCGGCCCGAGGGCCACAGTTCTGCAAGCACTGCCTGCCCTAGTAGCCATTTGGTCACTGATGAACTGGGTCCTTTGTTTGCTTTGGTTTTGTTGTTTGTTTTAGTTGCAAAGAAACAGAAAAAGGAATTTGGTTATTAGAAGTTTAGAGTGGAAAGAGAGGAGAAAGATAGTCAGTAAGATAAAGCAGGGAAATGACAGTGTTTCAGAGAGACAGGTTCCCGCCCAGCATCTGCTCAGAGTCTTCTTGCTTTACAGATGAAGGACCCGAGGCACAGAAAGATGCTAAGGTATATTGATGTGGTGCCATCACACATAGCCTCAAGGCAGAGACTAAAATTCTGAATTCTTGGCCAGTGATGTTCCTGTTTTATGCCGTTGGACTGAAACCTTTTCTGGATACACTTTGAGAGCTTATTGTTTAGTGGGAGTCAGCAGGAAAGGCGTTAGAAATCACTGAATGTAGTAAACATCTGTTTACATGTTTTTCTCAGTGTTTTGGGGAACTGGGCTTTACAGCTCTGTATCCCATCTTTTGTTCTGAAATCAAGAAGAGGCCATGTCTGTAAAAGTACCTGGATATGCACCACACGTCTCCCCTGTGAGTCTTGAAAAGTGTGGTCCCAGCTGGCAGCATCTGCACCACCTGGAAGCTGGCGAGACAATGCAGATGCTGCAGCCATAGCGCAAGCCGCCTTCATCAGGTGCTCCAAGGCTGTTGTCCGGAAGTCTAGCTGAAGCAGCCCATCAAGCGATTCTGGTCCACAGGACAGTTGGAGAGCCATTGCCCGCTGATTCAGGAGATTAGCTCCTGTAGTTTGTGGATATAATAAGGCTTTTAGTATTTCCCGTTCTAGCTACATGCTACCCCATTGGGGAGTCGGGAGCAACAGGGCTCTTGTCACAAACCTCAGGTAGGATGGATGAGATCATTTAAAAGGTTAGGTTTTTCAGCTGGAAACAAGGAAGGACCGTGTGTGTAGCAACACTGCTGTGCTGTTTGAGTGTGGGAGCACACACTGAGCGCGGCTAAACATGTCATCAGGACGCAATCTTTTCATGTCTTTCCCAGTGAGACAAAGCTCCCGTAACTCACTTCCCAGTGTATGTAAGCCAGAAGCCTGTGGCTGCCCATCCATTTAAAATGAAGCAATCAATATTCTATCATTCTCCACCTGCCCCATAGTGGTTGAGTCTTTTTTTTTTTTTTTTTTTTTTTTTTTTTGAGTTATTAACTGTAAACAAAACATCATTTCCCAATAGAGTTGAAGCTCCAGGATTTCCTGGTGGACAATGAAACGTTCTCTGGATTCCTGCATCACAATCTGTCCCTCCCAAGGCCTACTGTGGACAGCCTGCTGCAGGCCGATGTCAGTCTCCAGAAGGTAAGCTACTGCCTTCAGCTAAAGCAATGGGCCCATCACTATTACAGTGTTAGAGGTCTGGAGAGAAAGAAACAAACCCCCGTCTTTGATAAATCTGTGAAGAAGGTAGTTAGAGCTCAAAAAAAAAAAAAAAAAAAAAAAAAAAAAAAAATATATATATATATATATATATATATATATTCCCCCCCCCCCCCATCATCTTCTCTGCTCTGGCTAGCAGAGACAAACCCTACAGTGAGTGGTTCAGCTTGTCGAAGTTGGTTTTGGATCTGTTCTTTGATATTGTAGTGACTTCCTAAAGGGATTTTTGTTTGTTGTTTTATGTTAAGATGAATTAATGTTTTAAAAAAAAAATGTAGTTGTGAACTAAGAGCCAGAGGTGTGCGTTCTTGAACAGGAATCTACCAAAGCAGATTAAACAAAACACTTCCTGCTTCATTTTAAAAATGGGGAAGGTCCATAAGGAGGGTTTTGTTAAAATTTTAACACAAATTTGATGCTTACATAGACTTTTCATTTTAGGGTCCTAGAGAACTTCCCTGGCATCATTTATTCTCACACCACTCCTGGGCAGGGGACATGGCTATCCTTTTTTTTTTTTCAAAGCCTTTTCTTAACTTTATTCTCTGGCAGAAAAGAGACTTGATCCCATGTGGCCTTTTGCCTCTATACTAGCCTGTCTTTACAGTAAGCAGAAGCAATGGGCGTGTTTATGCTTGAATAGATCTCAGATGGCTGAGAATTTTTAAAATTAGAAAAATGTGCTTACTGCCTGCTCCTATGAAACTGGGAAAATATGCCTTGTGTTTACCAATTGTGTGGTTGGGAGGTGGGCCAGAGGCAGCAGACTTTTGAAATTGTTTCGTTTAGCATAATTTCCATCGCCCCCTGCCAGCTTCATATCTGTTAACGTGCCATCGGTTTAAACTAAGAGGCATCCTGGGCAGGTCTTTGCATGGTAATAGGGTTTCAGTGTTGTCGGGGTTCTTCATCACAGCATGGCAACAAGGAAAAAAGGTGAAGTAAGCCTGGAGTGTGCTTGAGTGTCTGGCAGTAGGTGACAATTGAGTGGACGCCACGGCGGCTCAGACTCTGCAGTCTTTCCAGAGCTGCGGGAGCATTGAGAGGCTTTGGGTTCATCACTTGCATTGCTTCCCCAGGGCTGCTCTGTGACCAGGACGGCCTGCATTCAGTTCAGCTGATCGAGGGGTTGGTAATCCTGTAGTAAGACTTTGATTCATTCTTTTGTTCAACAAATACTGTCCTAGTACTATTGATATAAGTGTGAGCCTCATAAGCAAAGACAGCCCATGTCATTACAAAGATTTCTGTCTGCTGGACAGTGAGGCTCGGGTATGAAAAAGTATTGTTTGTGTAAACCCAGAAAAGGCCAGCTAGGTGGGAGTGTACAATCAAAGAGAGGCTTGCTGGGAAGAACAGGTAAGAGTGTCTTAGTGGTGCATTACTGACGAGTCGATAGTGGCCCCCTGTTTTGTATCCTTTTTTGGGGGGCAAGCAAGACAAGATATTCCCAATCCCAGTATTCCTTGAACACAGGTCTATGCATTTGTTAAGTGTGTATATCTGTGTATATCCACAGATTTACAGCATATTTGGTTTCCCCCCACAAATTAACCTAATCTCAGTGTCCAATGTCATAAACTCCAGAATAGTTTGGATGACTTTCCTCTGATGGCTCCAAAGTTTAGACTCTGGGTTCCCATTAGTTGAGTCATGTGTACCAGTCACGTTGAGAAAAAGACTTGTGTTCAGCATTTCCTTGTGCTAGAGGGTCAGGAGTGTGGAGGTCCTGAGTCATGCGTGCAGTTTTGAAAACGTGTGGGTGATCATGTTGTGATTCACTCGAAGGTGCAGGAAGAAGACCTCACCCATGGGTGACTGCCGTGGTGCTCCTCTGAAGACCTCCCAAGCTGTGTTGTTACACCCCCGTCAGAGGCACCCAGGACCCAGCTTTCCCTCCTGATAATCTTTTTCTTCTCACCTCTGTTTACGTGAAACCCTTTCAGGTATTTTTACAAGGCTACCAGTTAAATTTGGCAAGTCTCTGTAATGGATCAAAATCGGAAGAAATCATTCAGCGTGGCGATGCGGAAGTGTCTGCCCTTTGTGGTCTACCCAGAGAGAAGCTGGATGCTGCTGAGCGAGTGCTGCGTTATAACATGGACCTCCTGAAGCCCCTTGTGGTGAGTGGGCATGCTCTGAGCCGACACTTCAAGCACTGATGCTTTTGGAGTACGAAATCTTTTCCTGGACGGCGTGACTTGTTTTTGTAGAAACTTGGGGCTGGCTGGAACTTGGTGATATAATTTAGCCCAGTCATACTCGGAGTGTTTCAGTCCATTTCCCAAGGGGTGAGTTGGAGAAGAATGTTCTGGGTGTGGCTGAGTCCCAGCCCGAGGTCTCGTGTGCCTGTACAGAAGGCGCGACTAGAGAAGACCCATCTTTCACGTGTTTTAGAAAATACTATATTTCTGAGGAAGAGTCCATTTGGAGAAAGATCTCCCCCCAGATGTAAAGAAAAGTCTTGAAATGATTAATGGAGAGATAGCTACTTATTAGTGTTTTTAAAGCCAGTAGAAGGAGGAGATTGTGGTTAGATAGCAAAACATTGGGATTGGGTAAGACCACATAAAAATAATTAGCTCATACAATGACAAAAATGCATTAGAAAGACACACACATACACACGCACACACACACGCACACACACATGCACACACACACACACACACACACACACACACACACCAAACCATAACCAAGGAATGCGAGTAAGTCTGGGTATTGGTCATCAGGGTTTTGTCTATAGAAATTCTAGAACAAATATATCTGAGTTTTCTGAGCTCTCTGGTGAAGTGCCTCCAGTAGCATGTGGTAGTACCCAGCACTCTCTCTGCCTTCCTGTTTGAGAGAGAGAGAGAGAGAGAGAGAGAGAGAGAGAGAGAGAGACACTATGTCAAAGAAATAATATATTCGTCACTATACACAGATGATGCCGTAATCACATTGGACTCTGTGAAGCTGGGTCTCACTATAGGGTACTATGCTCTCCTAGGGTGTCCTAAGATGATCAGTCTCTGCCAGGGTCCTGAAGCTAGATTATACCCTGGAGTGGGCTTTTGAAGCATCTCAGAGTGGACTCTCTGAACTGACTGTGAAGAAGTTCTTGCATGTGGCTCAGCTCTGACTCTGTAGCTGTTGCCCGAGGCAGAGGTGGTAGTCACGCTATGCGTTTCTCATAGGTGCTTCTGCAGGGTGCACACACACCAGCTGTTGTGACCAGCTTAATATGGCTTTACTCCTGAAGTAGTGAATTCCATTTCAGGTTTTTTAAATCTACCAAGTGCTTGCTTTTGTGGTCTGTGATTCCATTGGTTGTTGCTTCTATCACTGTAATTTCAAGTAAGATGTAGTTTTTTATTGGAGAGATGTTTGCAGTGCTCCAAGCAACAGCATTACGTAGATAAATGTACTGCTGTAGATCTGTGCAGCCTGTTGACATTTTGTGAGGCATAAAGGGTCAAGGTCATTACAAATGGTGTGAAAAGCGTGATTTTTGTGGGCTGCTTTACTTCCCTATAAGATACAGAGGTAAACTATTTGTCCTTCAAGTTTAGGAAATATGAGTTATTTTAGAAGACATGGAAATTGATTCTGGTGCCTATTTAATTTCACTTCACTTTATTCTTTGGAAACTTGTTGAGTTTACAGTACAGTCAAATCCCTCCTCTCATAGAGTGTCTGAACTGCTTTCAAAATAGAAGCCACCACGGCCCTCATCACCTGTCCAATAACAGCTCAGCTTTTAACTTGAAATTCCTTTCCATTTGGGAGGGTTTGCAACACCATGGAAATACATCTCAAACCTGACTGCTCTGTTAGTTACATCCTGTCCTGTTATATCCTGCGGACTGGTAGGTTCGTGAACAAGTGTTAATTAAGATGCCTTCAGTGTACCCCGTGCACATCTTCTGGGTGTAGAGAGTGGAATTCTGTGTGTGTCCCTTTGCTTCTGCTGAGAACTGTTTCTTTATAAAGTCAAAACGTGGGGCTCTTGAGATAGACTATAGTGAGTGATCGGCACTGTGTGGAAATGTTTTGGGGAGATTCTTCTGGGATGGAATGTCTTTCAAACATTCTGTCATGTTATTTATTGAAGTAAGTAGTGCCTTAATTGGAATACTGGGATTTATACTTGCTTTGTAATAAGCATACATGTTCTCTTGATACTTGGCTGAAATTTTAGTTTGTGATGGTCAGTGTAAGCAACCTGTCTTGTTAATTGTGCCAATGGGCAGTTAATCGTGCCAAGAGCTCAGAGGACAGCAGCCAGATGCATGGCCCCACATCATGGGAGAAGACTGTTCTGTTAATATGCCATTTCTGTATGAAAAGAAGCTCATCAGGACAGACATGTTTTGAAATATTTTCTCTACCTCTATATAGATTTATCAAGAGGTTGGTGTGTACTAGATGCCCAATGATGGTTTGGTTGACAGAACTAGTATAAATTGCATGCTGAAAAAAACCTGCTGGTAAGATAGATGTTTCCTTCTGCAGATCAGTGTTAGAAGTCAGAAGCAGAATAAGCAAAACAATCCTGGAGAAGATGTAAACGAACAATGATATTTTTGGTTCAGATAGTGCCAAAAAACCAACCAGCCAACCAACCAACCAACAAAACAAACAAACAAAAAACCAACTCCAACCAACCAACCAACCAACCAACAAAAAGCCAAACCAAAACCCACCAGCCAGAGATGAACTTCCAGACCTATAACCTTACTGAACAGTGCTTCTTATGTTAGAATTGTTCCAGGAACCCTCCTTACTGAGATTCTCAGAAAGGTAGTTTTCCAATAAATACAAAGGCGGATTGGTGCATGGAGCCCTGTCTCAAGGATGACTGCACAGAAGTCATGGACACACTGATAATCCTGAGTGTTCACAGGGCCTGTATCATTAAGATAATAGCCCTTAGCTGTGGCACACACCTTTAATATCAGTATTTAGGGAGGCAGAGGCTGGCAGGTCACTGTGAGTTCGAGGCCAGCCTGGTCTATAAAGCGAATCCAGGACAACGAAGGCTACACACAGAAACCCTGTCTAGAAAAACCAAGTCAACCCCCCCCCCAAAAAAAAAAACAAAACAAAAAGAGACTCTTACAAGAAGCTTTGGGCCACCTAGCAACAACATGGATTCTGTCACCACTCAGCAGGATGGGCAGGTTTGGCTGTCCATGTGGGCTAGGCACAGCAGGTAAAACTGGTTTTTGTTTTCTCTGTTCTTGAGGTCCTTCCTGCATTTTTCCCTGGGGGGGGGGGGAGAGAGAGAGAGAGAGAGAGAGAGAGAGAGAGAGAGAGAGAGAGAGAGACAGAGACAGAGAGACAGAGAGAGAGAGAGAGGAGACACAGATGTGGGGATTTCTGTCTGCCTCCCCGCTGCCCTTTGCACTGAAGGAGAGGACCATAGTAACAGAACAGGAGGTTGGCCAGGACAAGCTATTTGCCTCAGTTGTCAAGGTCCTTGCTGTTGCACTGGCTTTGTTTTTTCTTTTGCTTCTGTAACAAATTGCCATGTGCACAAGAACTTAACAGGACTCAGAGTCCTGAAGCTCAGAAGTGTGGGTGCTTTGGGGGAGTGCATCTAGGCTGAAGTCAAGGTGTTGGCAGGGTAGAGACTCTGAAGACAGATAGGCTTTTGAGCTCCTGTAGGGTTTCATTGAGTTTAGTTCTTATAGTTGTAGGCTTCCAGTCTTTGCTTTTAGAGGCAGTGTTGACTCTCTCCTTTTCACGTGTCTCTGTTTATCATCTGGACTGAGTCTATTTGATGGTTTAAATCTCTGACTTTTACGTCTGTCTCCAGGCAGAGAAAGTCCTATGCTTTTAAGGGCTGGCATCATTAGATCCGCCCATCCAGGTACTCCAAGATGACCTCCATAAGCCAAATTACCTCCACAAGGCACATTTTGTCCTGTCATTAACATATTTAGAGAACCCAGAGATTAGGGTGTGGCCACCATTAGGGAGTAATGCACCTGCCACAGCTGCCTTTGGATTGGAGAGTGTATTTCATTATTTCTTTGAAATGCTCTCTAAGTGCTCAAGGCTTTTATTGATCCCGGTTAGCTCTCCTTTTTCTCACTCATGCTCTGAGAGTGACTGTATTGTATGGTAAGCAGTACGCACCCAGGATTCTGATGCAGAGTAAACGGTGGGAAGTGCAGCATCTCTTTTTAAAACATCCATCCACCAAAATCTGACTATTTACTGTATGTCTGCTCTCTACATCATACTGGGTTCTGTCACTGAAGTGCACTCATGGGCAAGGCAGATGAGATGCCTGTGGGGTTTTCATTCTAGTGGGCTCTGAGGGCCAGCTTGAAAGGCCGAGGCAGTGTATTTAAGGACTGCATTGCAGGTTCTGGTTCTGAAGGGAGGTTTGTCCTAGGTAGTGTGGGGCTCTGTCCCTTGCTCATGGTTGCCTCAGTAGTGTGGGAGTGCTGTGGGATTCTTGAGGTTGAAAGCAAGGCCCACAGATGTATCTCATACCAACAGTCTCTCGGATGTTGCTCTTGGGACTGTGACCATGGTTAGGTCGTCTTGACCTCTACGAATACCTTCTGCCTAAAAGGGAGAATTCTCTTTCTGTGGAATGAAGAATTCTCTTCAGATGTCTTGTGAGTCATGTTACGCATCCTCACCAGGGCAGAATTTGGTTCATATACTGAGGTGCCTGTGGTTCCCAGAAGGCCAGTGACCCCACAGCTGTGCTGTCTGCTATCCAAGGTGCAGATGAGGAAACAGGCTAGTGAAGTGTCCTTATCTTGAGATCTGAAGAGTCTTTGCTGGGTCCTTCCTTGACTTTTGTAGAAAAAGATTCAGAGTGCAGATGGAGCTTTGTATTATCTTCTGCTCTGAATGCTTTTTCCCTTTTGCAGTGTATGTGCATGTGCACACTTGCACGCATGTTTGCACACATATAGGTACATGTGTGTTTGTGTAGGCATATATGTGTGTGCATGGAGGGCAGAGATAGATGCTGGGAATCATCCTCTTGCCACTATACTCGGTAAAGAAGGGTCTGTCAGTATGCCTGATACCCCAACACCCACCTGATATTCATGTGGATTCTAGGGATGTAAACTCTGGTTCTTAGTTTCTGTCATGGGCACTTTAGCCACTGACCCACCTCCTCTGCCCTGCATAGTGATTTGTAAAGACTCAACACTTCAACATGTTACGTGGAGTGCCTTGCTTAAGGCTTTTGTGTAGGTTGTTTTAGGGGAGAATTCTTGGTCCTCCTTTCCTTTTGCCTGGAAGATTTGAACATTTGTGGGAAGTATCAGATTTCATGAAGTTCCTTTGGTGTCACTGTCCATCTGTTTACATGGTATGACTTTTGTCTCTAAGCAGCTGTGACCCTCATCAATTGGTATTTGGTGCAGTGATGGACTGTGAGGATTTACTCTCATCCTCTGTGCCCATCTGCAGACTGAGGGATAAATTGGTGACTTTAATGTTTTATTACTATGTCCACTCAACTCCATTTGCCCAAATATGTGTGACTTACTGCATTTGCTCTTGAGAAGTGTGGCGGTTTTTAAGGCAAAGGCTTGCTTTTCCCCTAAATTATGCTAGTAGGTGTATTTAACTATGTTTAGAAACAGCATAGACATGATATATTTTAATACACGAAACATTTAATATAAAGGTTAACATTTAAATTGTTGAATAATTTTTAATATATTAATACCTTTTTCAGACATGAGGTCAATGATTCCATGGTTTAATGAAAATATTAAAATGGTCCTCAAAAGAAAGCTTCGTTGTCATGGAAATATTAGACAGCGTTGGGCACAGTCAGGGTGGGTTGGCCATAAACGTCATGGAAATATTAGAGACTGACTGGTTTGTTCATGGCACATAGCTGACTTGTTTTCAATTTAAAACTTTTTTCAAGTTTTAATTTATTTATTCATTTTAGTTTGCCTGTAAGTCTTTCTGTGTACCACATGCATGGTTGGTGCCATAGAGGCAGAAGAAGGCATGGAATCCCCCAGGACTAGAGTTATACATGGTAGTGAGCCGTGTAGGTGCTAGGACCCAAACCCAGCACCAGATCCTCTTCATGAGCAGGGAGCACTTTTAACCATGAAATCATCACTCCAGACCCAAGTTTAAATTAATTAATTGTTTTTGGTTTTTCATGGCAGGATTTCTTTGTGTTAGCCTTGGCTATCCTGGACTCTCTTTGTAGACCAGGCTGGCTTACTTCCTGAGTGCTGGGGTTACCGGTGTGGGCCACCCCACCTGGGTCAAATTTAAATTTATTAATCCTTCATTTAGGGAAAAATAAGTGGGGAGTTAGAGTTCCATCTGCTTTAGGAAGGCATTTAGGGGAAGGCGTTTTTTTGTTTTTTTTTTTTGTTTTTTGTTTTTGTTGTTGTTGTTGTTGTTATGACAACACCTTGATAGAAAGTCCAAGTTGTCCTTGATTTTGTGTTCCTCATGCTTCAGAGCTGAGTGCTGGGATTATAGACACCTGCCACAGTGCACAGCTCTGAAGGGAAGTCAGGCAGGGGTCATTTTGTAACATCCATTTGCTAGAGGCACACAAAATTGTACATTATTAAAAACCCTTCAAGTGGGATTACATCTATACTTAGTAATAGAGTCCCTGAGAAATTTGGGTGGGAATAATATTTTTGTAAAATAAAAATAGTTTTCAACTGCATTTTAGTTGCATGGAGGGTCTGTCCTCTGTTCTTACTTGACGGCAAGTTATGATGCACTGCTAATAATATTTCCACTTCATTTTATATAGTCATTATCTATAAACAAATTTATTCAGCAGCTATTTAATCAGCCGGGTCAGTACTGTGAGTAGGGTCAGGGAGGCAGTAGTGTGGAAGATGCTGTACTCTCTGAACGTTCTTCTGGAGGAGAGATAGGGGTGGGGCGAGGCAGGAAAGGTGTGGATGCTCTGTAGTGACAATAGATGCTATACTGGGTGTTTTGAGGGTCCTGGTGGCCACCTGACCCAGGTTAGATTCATCAGGTTAAAATGTCTTCCATTTAGAGGCCTAAACAATGGATGTTAGCCAGGTAGAGTAGGGAATGTTGCCAAAAGAAAGCATGGTTTGTGCAGGGTCTGGAGGGGACTGGGAAGAGAAAGTAGTGTTTTGGGGACTGATGGTAACTGATGTCATTCAGGGTGGGTGGATGTACTGACAGCGGATGCTGATAGGAGGAGCAGTGAGGAGCTATGGTGCTGGGGAAGTGGGCAAAGTCTATCAGAGAGACTTGTGTGAGTCATGTCAGAGGACTGGTTGTCATTTGCAGACCAAAGGCAGCCCTTGCAGGTTACGGAAGACAGCACTCTGAGGGTTTGCATGGCTTTTAAGGCAGGATTATACCAGCTTGTTTCTTCCCTCTGAGATGTGCCCCCTTCCTTTGAGCTTTTTCCCTGGAAACATCTACTGAGTGTGCAAGACCCCATATTGAGTAAACTACCGGCTCAGAAATGGAGGCCAAGCAGGCTTCGCTTGGTTCTTGACTTTTAATATGTTTCACTCTTTCACAACATAACTGTTAAGACAGTGAAGACAGAAGTAATGATGTCACTTGCTAGACTCAGAGAGGATAGGGACAGGATAGCCTTTGTCCTTTGTGGACTTAGGACCTATTTCCCTCATATACTATTATACACTTATTACAGAAAATTGGTGGAAGTCTTTGAGTAATTAGGTAAGAGTTTGTATTCTATGGTAATACAGTATTTAGTTATGATCTAAATATATCAAACAATACATGCATTCCTGTTGAGCTAAATTCAGAAAGTGCAGTCCTTAACTGAATATTTTTTTCTTTACTCCTTTCTTTACTTCCTTTGTATAATACAGACTTATTTAAATTCATAGTCAAAGGGATGTTTTCAGGAAAAAAACAATAGGGATTCTGAGCCATGCTTTATTGAGCACGCTAGGTGCAATGTTGGAGCATTCTAGAGCACTGTTCTGGCAAGCTCTGCCTTCATCGAAGATGTGTGAACAGGAGGCCATGGTGAATAGCAGGTGTAGGTGTCATTTTCTGTTCAAGTTTCCAGGCCCAAGTTACTTCCAGGCCCAGGCTAACTGTATTCAAAGGCCTTAGCTGCCGTTTAGGTTTGATATGAACTCCTCCCTTCTCCATTCCCACACAGTTATCTTTCCCCTCTTATTGTAATTGCATTGAGTTAAAGAGAAAATTAAGAAATATTTCAAATTTATTGGAGAGAAAGGGTGGGAAGAAACACCACTAGTGGGCGACGATACCTCATTCAGGCATATTCGCTTTAGATTGTAGACATGAATTAAACCATCCTCAATGCCATGGCCACCACCTGTGTCACCCTATCGGTTTCCTCGATGACAACCCCTATTCTGGAGTTGCCTGTTTTTATATATTACTGTATATATGTAAATACTGTCAACAGCCGTGCCTGGCGTGGGCTTGCCTGTGTTCACACTGTGTATGTGTGTGTGCTGAGATGCCCCTATTCTTTCTCTTGAACCCTTATGGTTTTTGAGATTAATCAATGTTGATGCGTGTGCATCTGGTTAATATTGATTGCTTTTGGGTGTTCCATTTTATACTAAAGTTTTTTTTTTTAATCCATTCTTGTCTTTGAATTAATCTTTTAGGTCATTTATGGTATTGTTTGATATAGTTTTTACATTTTAAATGTAGACCCACTTTCTTCCTTTTTCTGGATTCATATATATATGAGTGATGTTTATAACTCAATATTCTGCATTTGGGGTTTACTTTAAAAGAACGTGTCAGAAAATACAAAGAAAAGAATGCCTCAAAGGCTGCTCCTGACACTAGTCCATCCACTTCTAGTTCTTCCTGTGTAGCCTCAGCGTTATGACGTCACAACAATCTTTGCCATGACAAGCGTCGTCAAAATGGCCTAACAGTCTTAAGGTTTTTATACAGTATTGAACAAAACATGTAAAAACACAGAGAAAAGCTGCATTTCCCCATGGAGATTTTCTTCCATATTCTTCCCAAAGCTGGAATTCCTTCTACAGCAATTTTAGTTTCAGAGACTGGAGTTTTTTTTCTCCCTTAAGTTTTCTATTATAATTTATCTTTCCTTTGGGCCTAATTAATTATTTTCTCATGTTTTCTGTGCAACTAGGCTATGTGTCATAACAACTAAATACATTAATTAGTAAATGCAAGGTGTTGACTAACACTGGACACAAATATAGTGTTCTGTGTTAAATTTACAGTTTTCAAAGCAGTGAAAATAGTGCTGACTCAACAGAACAAAAGGAGAGCCCTTCTCTTGCTTTGGTTATCATTGAATATTATATTTTCTTCCCTTTATTTTTGTGAACTATCGTGTACTCTTTTCTCAAGGCCTTGTATCTTACAGAACTGTAGATAGAGTTGGGACTTTCTGGTCAGAATTTTGTTGGACACACATGCACACACATGTGCATACACACATGTTCATGCACACTCATATATGAACATGTGCCCACCTATGTGCAGTATATGAGATATTTTTATATGCTGTCTATTCACTAACCTTAAATAGTATTCCTACAAACATTCATCAGAGAGAAATCCTTATTCGAAGAAAATTAAACAAAACAGGAATTCAGTTAGAGTACAATGTTCTTTGTTTTGGTTAGAAGTTGGTTTCTTGTTTTTTAAATTCAAGATTGGGAATGGTTTTGGTTTTCTTGTTTATTTTCTATTTAGAGAGTTTAGGATTGCATTTGAGCTCAGAGACAAATAATTTTCCCCCCCTTTTGTAGACAAGACTAAATGCTACATATCCTCTCCTGACCCAGCATCTGACTGAAGCCACCAGAACATTGCTGGACAGCTTAGGGGATCTTGCCCAAGAGGTAAGTTGTGGTATTCTACCCCCCACCCCCACCATAGTGGACAGACTAGCTGCTATTGTTTTTTTCTTTAGTTCTGAATTCTCCTAACTGGGTCCTTGTCTTTTGAACATGCTATACCATATTAAAATTTAGAAGGACAAGTAATTTAAAAATTTATCAGTTTTGATCTCCTTTGGAGAAGAAGAAACCAAAATGCATCAATGTTGCAGAGATAATTAGTGGCTTAGGGCCCCATGGCTAGTCTTGACCTTTTTCTGTGAGCTCCTTCTGCCCTTAGGTAACTGTACGTTTGTGAAGAGGAGAACTCGCTTTCACTCCCCCTCCCACCCTGTACACTGCCTTTCTTCCACAGCAGCCTCTTCAAGTTGCTTTTTCACCAGCAAGGCCACCCATGCAGCCATTGTATCAAAGCACGCCTTTGCTGGCCTACGGGCGTGCTGTGGTTTTCCTAGGCCTGCTTTGGTCTTGTGAAATCTGGCCTTGGAGGCTCAGCATTGGGAATATGGTTATGGGCGTGCTGTGGTTTTCCTAGGCCTGCTTTGGTCTTGTGAAATCTGGCCTTGGAGGCTCAGCATTGGGAATATGGTTTCCTGGTGAGATGAGTTGGCCTTTAGGTCTACATGTTGTCACACATGTCAGAGTAGATGGTGTCACCCTTCCCATGAATCCCAGACACTGTCTGTCCCATTGGTCATGGGCGAAACACAAGGCAGGCTACGGTATCCAGCATATTGGAACATAATTCATGGGGGAAGTCTTCTCAGACTTGGTCCAGCCCTATTTTTAGTTGATTCTTTAACTCATTTTCCATGCTTATATAATCTTTTCCCTTAAATATCAAAAGTTACCTTGTCTTCTGAAAATAGAAATATTTCACATTTGCCATTGAGCAAGCAGTGCCTTTAGAAAGCCCAGACAACTGTGGGATTAGACACATCACATTGTTGGGCATCTTTTTTTTTCTCCTTTGTGTTTTAACTCTGATCAGGCATCTTTGACAGATGGCTTGGCTTTCATGCACCCCTTTTAGGAGCAGACTTTTGTCACCCTGTTATTTGCTCCTCTGGTTCTGAGGGGTGTGACCTTTGAATAAGTGGAGACGCTGGACCAGTTAGGGTTCTTCCAGAAGACAGAAAGAGAAACTGCTGTACAAGTCCATGTCTGTTTCCACAGGGCCCTGTGATTTGACATTGTCATGCCAGGAACTGCTCTGGAAGGCCCCCTGTTGCTCATTACGAGCCTTGGAGAAAGCAAAGCAGGAATAGATTTGGTTGGGTTGGGTGGGCGGGTGGGGTAGTGGTGGTGCCTATAAACTCAAAGTTTGTTCCAATGATTTTCTTTTCTATCATTGTCCCTGCTTTTATAATTGGATGAAACAAAACAATTACAAGCTCATGATGTGCTCTGTGGCCGAATGGGTAGAAAAGGTCCAACTAAATTGTGGACATTTTTCTTGGCCGTCTCTTGGAACCTGCTTACTTCTGGTCCAACACCAGCAATGGGTGCCTGCTTCTCCTGACAGATCACCTCAAGTCACTTTGATCACATGTCACCCGTTACTTTTTCTGGGTAATGATAAGGAAATGCATTTATTTGGTCCGTGTTTAGAAAGGAAGTTAGTTGCTATGTTCAAAGCCCAACTGTTGCCAAGAAAACACAGGGTGTCACAAGTGGATTTTGGCTTTTTGACCTCATTTGTTTGGATCATCCACATGGCACAGGGAGGGGCTTCTTATTGGCCTATTTCACAGCAGTTACTGAGGCTCAGAAAAGGTAGGCAGTTTGCCCACAGACTTCTAGAAAGTTAATTGGTCAGAGTAGAGTGTGAACTCGGGGCCTGTAAAGTCTGCTCCAACCAAGAGTTCATCACAAGCCCCTGTGATGATTGCAATAGACCAAAGACTCTCAAAGAATATGTGCATTAGCTGACCTGGCGGGGGGGTGGGGGGTGGGATATGAGGATGCATGAAAGCTGACATTAATGTCATGTGGGTGAGAGAGAAGGTGGACAGGACGGGACTGAGAAGGTAGGACCGGACGTGGCATTGCAGACACTTACGCAGTACAGGCCAGGTGCTTGGCCTTGCCACCTGTTTCACCTCAGCGGTGAGCACAGTGACCTCACTGCCATCATGTAGCTCACAGCAGTGTAGAAATCAGAAATAAACAGGTCAGCTGATGATGTGACTGCAGGGATCTGTGCAATGAAGAAAGCAAGTAAATCACATAAAAGAGGTGGAAAGAATGATGAGATAACCGTTTTAAAGGGAGTGGGGTGAGCTGGCTCCATAGACGTTGCTGGTGGGTTCCCAGAGAACGTATGGTACTCCAAGCAGGGAGAGCGGCAGCCATAAAGTGCTGCTACTGCAGCATGCTTGGGGGCATGCTTACGATTCAGGAGGGAAGCCAGAGGAGCCGAAGGCAGGGGAATTAATGTGGCTTCCTTGGGCAAAATGTCTACATTCTGGCTGGCGTACTGAGGAAGAGGCTGGAGTGACTAAGGGAGGATGAGGGACATTGCAGCAGATGGAGAGTGCCACACACTCAGTCCATTTGTGCACTCAGATGATCTCAAGTACAGCCACCCTTCTTGGGCTAGAAGAGAAATGGCTGCCCTCTCCTGTGTGCCAAGGGTGCTCCACAGAGAAAGTGTACGGAGGGAGCTGTGGTGGAGAGTGAGCTGGTGTTCTTCCCCGGGGCAGGTGCTAGGAAGACCACCAGCTGGGGATAACTCAGCACTCAAATGCTGCAGGTCTGAGCACCGAGATGGAAGATAAAAGGACCTGGCTTAACCATCACAAGGCTTCGAGATCACGTTAGACGCAGCGTGTTCTGGAACATAGCCTTACGCTAAGGAAATAATGTGTTTGCTTCGCTCTTGTCCCAACCCTTGTTCTGTCTGTCCTTTGCTCCCCTCCCCACCACCCCGCACCCCCACCCTTCCCTCTCCTTTCTCTCCCCTTGTTCCTGACCCCAGCTGTTCAGCACACGGAGCTGGAGTGACATGCGGCAGGAGGTGATGTTTCTGAACAACGTGAACAGCTCCAGCTCCTCCACCCAGATCTACCAGGCTGTGTCTCGCATTGTCTGTGGCCACCCAGAGGGTGGGGGGCTGAAGATTAAGTCACTCAACTGGTATGAAGATAACAACTACAAAGCCCTCTTCGGAGGCAATGGCACGGAGGAGGACATGGACACCTTCTATGACAATTCTACAAGTGAGTGTCTATGCCAACCAACCAAAGCTGTGTCCTCATCCCTACCTTAGGGCTCGGTGACACAGGGGTCTGGGATCCTCGAAATACACAGCTCTCGGTTAGAGAATCTTTCTCAGTCCTTTGAATGGGGGCAGGTCCTGGCACATCCCAGGTGTTTAGTAGCATGATCAGAAAGTCACCTCAGTTTTCATCATATGTGAACTCAATCGTATGTGGAACCTAAAAACATAAAAAAAAAAAAAAAAGAAAAAGAAAAAACACCCCCCCCAAAAAAACCTCTATAAAGCAGGTAAGAGAAGAGATTGTAGGGGGCAGAGTGGGTGATGAAGGTATTGGTGTTGGTCAGAGTGTACAAAGTTTCTCATGTGCAAAATGAATGTGCTCCAGGGAGGAAGTGGACAGCACAGTGTGGGTTTGGTAATCCCGGGGTTATATCTTTAAATGGTGCTAAGGGAGTTAATCTTACATTCCTGCACAGACTCACCAGGCATCTGCACAAAGTGATAGACATGCTAGTTGGCTTGATTGAGTTCTGTTAATCACAGCACAGTGGACACGGGTACCAGAGCGTCAGCTTGTTCACTTGAAATACATATCATTTTTATTTTTCAGTGATACCTCAGTAAAGCCAGAAAATTTTCTAAAAATAATGAGATACTGCTTTAAAAAAAAAAATTAGTAGTAGTAGTAGTAGTATTGTGAGGTAAGCTTAATTAAAAAAGAAAAACTTTAAAGTGGGTGACAGTAATCAAGAAAGTATAACATTAAGGCAGAATTTTCCATGTATAATGCATTCTATTTAAGTGCCCTATTTCATCCTAATAGTAACCCTGCAAGGATGGTTCCGGAACCTCACAGTTCATAGGCCCAGAGGTTAAGTGCCATGGTTAAAGCTGCATTCCTAAGTGACCCCCAAGAGCCGGGACTCAAGCCCACCTCCTCCTGGCTCTTCCCAGTGAATTCTCCTGTCGGTGGTGGCAAGTGTGCACTGTCCCCCTCAGACATATGATCTCCTGGTTGTTTTTGCATTCTTAGCCGAAAGACAGTGTTAAAAAAGCTTGTAACTGTATATCCACTTACCACACTTGGGCACTTTTGTGTGGAGGTGTCTTGTGCCTGGTGGCAGCAGGGATCCGGTGTTAGGGTTCTGACAGTGGCATCTTTTTCTTGAAAACTCCACACAGCACACAGCTGAGCTATTCTTTATTTCAAACTGCAGGCATGGAGTGAGGCAGCTCCTCCTCCTCCTCCTCTTCCTCCTGTTCCTCCTCCTCCTCTTCTTTTTTCTTCTCCTTTTTTAAGACGGGGTTTCTCTGTGTAGCCCTGGCTATTCTGGACTAGCTTTGTAGACCAGGCTGGCCTTGAACTCACAGAGATCCGGCTGCCTCTGTTTCCCTCAGCAGCTTCTTGCGTGTGGCTGATTAGAGAGAGAACAAAAGCCTGTTTTCTGGAGTGTAGCACTCTGGAACATTACAAGTTTCTCTACAAGCCTGAAGAAGATGGTGGTGGAGGCAGTTCTGTGGACCCATCTGCTCTTCCTCAGCCTGCAGCTCAATCTGAGGGCATCTCTGTGTACACAAGATATCACTGAAGGCACATCTTTAGAAACATAAATTCTGGCTGTGGAGATAGAACAGTAGAGTACTCACCTGCCGTGAGTGAGGTCATGGGTTGATCCCTTGTATGCTTCCCAATTCATTACCTTTGTTATCACTATTTTATCATCTATTTATCAAGCTGCTTATAGAAGTTAGATGGTATCTAAAACCAAGCCCATTTGTCCATTTGACCTTTGGATATTTCAGTTTTGAATTTTTTATTAAATATAGATATATTTTTGATAAGATCTATTAATCATTAAGAAATTATTCGTTTTTTTTTTTTTTTTTAACTAGAGTCTGAATGGAGCCCCCTGGCTTCCACAGGGAGAGCCCTGTTTGTTTTCGGGATGCACAGCTGTGAGAGCTGGCATCAGGGTATGGAGCTCGAGCTGGGATGGCACGTGCGCATAGTCAGAACATTCTTTTGGATCAGCTCAGATGTGAGTCTTAGGAAAGGCTTCATTATTTCAGGTACTAAGTGCTGTAGAGACCTCACTGGAAATGCCCAGCTAATCTTCCTCACAGCTCTGCCAAGTAGATGTTACAAACTCTTGTTTTTACAGCAGAACAAACAGAATTAGATAAGGGAAGTTATTCGCTGCGTGACTGTTAAGTGGTAGACTGGGGGTTTGCACCCTATACTGGCCACATGGTTCCAAAAACCTTGTCAGGTCCTGTTGGCATCTGGCCATGTGTATAAGTGAGTGTCTGTCTTCTATCTCCTTTGTAGCGCCTTACTGCAATGATTTGATGAAGAGCTTAGAGTCTAGTCCTCTTTCTCGCATTATTTGGAAGGCACTCAAGCCACTGCTTGTGGGAAAGATTCTCTATACACCTGATACTCCAGCTACAAGACAGGTCATGGCTGAGGTAAGCTGCCTAGGCTTAGGACTCTTTTCTCTGGAGTCGCCCTGGAATGATACGTAGGGAGTGAAGGCAGCTTCAGGGAGAGTACGCTGAGTATGCACATGGCTGTAATGGGACTTTTTAGTAGTCAAAAATCCCACATACAACCTTGGGAGCCAGCTCCCCAGCCCTGAGATGTTTGGATTACAGCTATGGAGGGGGGGATTTCCTAAGGAAGGGAAAGGACTGAGCAGAGGTTTCTGTAATGGGTGGTAGTTCTCAGGGGACCCCCGGAATGCTCAGTGCCTCTGCCTCTCTTCTGTTTGTCTGAATCCTGGTGCCCTACCTGACTCTAGGTGAACAAGACCTTCCAGGAGCTGGCTGTCTTCCATGACCTGGAGGGCATGTGGGAAGAACTCAGCCCCCAAATCTGGACCTTCATGGAGAGCAGCCAAGAGATGGACCTTGTCCGGGTGAGCATCTCTCTACTCACTTTGCTTGCTTGATCTAGAAAAGGTTTCTGGACATCTTCCCAGAAACACCTGAGAGGACGGTTCTGTAAGTTAATCCAATTGAGATTAGCAGAAGGCCATATGGCTCCCATCTCTGTAGAAGCAGCGTTAGCCCCAGGTATATCTGTAGCAGTGTCCCTCATGGTCCAGTAGCAGCTTTGAACAAAAACCAGTGAAGACCAGAATTAGGAAGTAGAGTTTGGTGACTGCAGGACGCCGAGTATTTTCATTTTGGCTCTAGCCACTAAAGTAGGCACCGTATCTTCTTGAGCCTGCCTTGTCTCCGTAGGTCTTAGAAGGAGGTATGGGGATAGAAGCGTGTTCTGGCATGCGGATAAGTCAGGGATGCTGGCTCTCCAGGCAATGAGTGAATGCAGCCCTGCCGTGGTGGAGTGGATGGAATAGCCCTTAACGTGTGGGGGCCACTTGGAAGGGATGAGTGCTCCAGAGATAATCAGGTTCAAAGGGACAGCAGTCTGAGAATGCAGTATCTCCCCCGAATCAGCACAAGAGCCCTGCAATCACTTAATCCCCGCCTTGGGGGGCCATTAGACACCTTCCTATTGCCATGGTGAAAGAGAACACTTCCTTTTATTTCTTCTGCCTTCAAGAAGCAAGGGAAGATTTTTTTCCCCCTAGGTTTATGGTCTTGAACTTTTGGGACCTGAGATGTGCTAGATTTTTAGAGGCTGTACTTCTCTGGTAGTTTAGGGACACGGGGGACAGGTTATTGCTCAGAGAGTCTCTGCAGATGGAGGAGCCAGAGCCTCCTTTGATGCCTCAGTGCTCTGATACCGGTGTAGAATTCTACACAGGGGACTTGGGTGAGAAGTTAAGAGCAACAGTCTTCTGCATTCATGCTGAGTCACGGCACAGGTTTCTGCATTCACGCTGAGTCAAGAGCAACAGTCTTCTGCATTTCACGCTGAGTCACGGCACAGGTGTCTGCATTCACGCTGAGTCACGGCACAGGTGTCTGCATTCACGCTGAGTCACGGCACAGGTGTCTGCATTCACTCTGAGTCACGCACAGGTTTTCACTCTGGGTGCATCGTTCTTCCTTGAGCTCATCTTTCTCTTCTAAGGGATTCATGTGCTCTGACCATAGAAAACACTGCAGTGTGTGCCCTAGGCCTTGTTTCTTTGGGATCCATATTTGTACCACATAGGGCTGTTTTCGTCAAAGTGAAGGGACCTAGAGGATTTTTTTTTGCATTATAATTTTTTTTATTAATTCATTCATACTACATCTCAGTTGTTATCCCATCCCTTGTACCCTCCCATCCTCCCTCCCTCCCGTTTTCCCCTTACTCCCCTCCCCTATGACTGTGACTGAGGGGGACTTCTTCCCCCTGTATATGCTCATAGGGTATCAAGTCTCTTCTTGGTAGCCTGCTATCCTTCCTCTGAGTGCCACCAGGTCTCCCCATCCAGGGGACATGGTCAAATATGGGGCACCAGAGTACGTGAGAAAGTCATATCCCGTTCTCTACTCAACTGTGGAGAATGTCCTGTCCATTGGCTAGATCTGGGTAGGGGTTTGATGCTCACTGCATGTATTGTCCTTGATTGGGGACCTAGAGGATTTTATTCGAATTTGGGACTACATAGATGTTTCCCTACTCTTTTAAAAACCAAAGCCAAAGCAAAATGCCCAAAACAAGGTCTCACTGTGTGCCTCTGACTTGTCTGTAACTCACTATGTCACCAAGGATGACGACATGGCAGTCCTCCTGTTTCAGACTCCCCCAGTGCTGGGATTACAGGCCCCAACCACCATGTCTGGCCTTCCCTGCTTTTTAATCAAGAGTTTCCTTTGGAGACTGCAGCTGCTCATAAACTCTTGGATCTTCAGGGATAAGTTCTTATAAACATGGTGGTGCTCACTAGGGATACATATCTTGGAGAATCCTTGGTGTGACGCAGAAGTGAAGAAGCAGAGGCAGGAAGGAAAGGCCCTGCAGGCCTTGGGGGTCCTATGTGTCAAGCTAAGGAGCTTGAAGTTTAGAGGAGGGCGTCAGATGGTTTTAGGTAAGTGGAGAGGAAGATGCATTGTTCTAGGAGACAGATGGGCACAAGGCAGACACCAGGGCAGAGACCGTATGAGTGGGTACCAAGGGCTGAGTGCAAAAGAGGAGGTCTGCTAACAGCTTATGGTAAAAAGGCAAGAAGAGGAGGGTACCAGGAGAGTCTTGACTTTTACCTGGACAGGCAGGGGTCCCAGGGGATGCCAACATGCTGATGGCTTTTGGGGTCTGCAATGCAGAAGGGTATTGATCTGGGGATATGGCTAGGGAATTGTGATCCTGCCATGGAAACCAGAGGAGCCTCATCCCAGTACTTTCTTCCCTGATCTGCGGAGTATTACTTTAACCTGCCTACCACCTTGGGTTTCTCAGTCCTCAGTATCCTGGTGCCTGGTACAGAAGCGATGCCTGGAGCTTCCACTTTGCTGCCTTAAGCTGTCATTTCTCTGTTGCTGCTGGTCTTATTGGCTTGCACTGCATATCCTCCAGATCTGGAGGCACTTTTCTGTTGAGTCTAAGAACCCTCTCACCTAACCTGCTTTTTTATTATTTATTTATTTTTATTTTATTTTTTTATTGTTCTGAACTGGACATGGCCCCTCATCTCCATGCCCTGCATTCTCCCTGTCTAACATTTATATGAAACATCAGGTCCTCTATTCTTTTCAAGCTCCCTAGAGATGCTGTAGAGTCAGTGACCTCACTGGGTACATTCTTTTGGTCTGTCTGTCCTCTTGCCTTATTGCTCAGAAGCCACACTGGGCAGGGCTCTCACGCCAATGCCAACATCCCTTGCCTTGACTCTGATTTGTTCATTCACTTCCAAGTATCCAAGTAAAGTAGTTTCAGAACTGCTAACCCATGCCTTGGTGGACTTCTGTGATGTACAATTTTGCTTCTGTTAACAAAAAGAATTATACTGGTACCTCAGCGGTGACAATGTACATTGTTGTTCCATCATGGAAAGCAATTTGAAATGGAAGTTTCAAAACCCACTAAGAATGTGTCATTTGCTGTACCCTTGTTTTACACACCCCAGGGATGCATCTTACAGCAATAATTTTAAAGAATTCATCATGAGAGAGAAAATGTTATTACTGTAGTGATTGTTGTTGTAAGAAATTGGAGATAGACTAAATGCCACACAGTATAGGAATAGTTAATGAAATTGTAGTAGATACACTCTGTACAATCATTATGTTCCCATTAAAACAACAAAGAGGAAGCCACCCAGGGGAACAGCTTGCAAGGTTAGGAAAAAGAAGACTGATTACAGAAGTTGGTATCAGGCTTTTGGAGATCCAGCTCAGTAGAGCAAGGACCTCACAGTCCCTGGAAACTGGTAAATGATGATGGCACCTGGGTTTTTGTTGTGCCCGGTCAGCAGTTGCCTTGTTTTCCTGGCAGTGCATCGTGCTGACTTCTGCCCCAGTCCCCATGGACTGGCTGGTTGAGGACCAGAATGGCTTACCTGTACCTTTTTTTCACATTGACAGGTGATGGGAAATAGGCCTCGTTTTCTACATCATGATCCATTTGGTCTGGGGTTAGGAAAGATCATCTTCTCCCTGGATTAACCAGCAGTATTATGTCCCTCAACTAAGCATTAACAATGGCCTCAGTCTAGAGATAGGGTTTTTATTTGGCATCATTATACCGTGTCTCCAAAGAGAAGGGTGACACAGGGCAGTGGGTACGCTGGAATCAGAGCCTGCTTTCCACCCTGCCTTTCCTGCTCATCAGCGACCTTAACATCCCTGAAGTTCCATTCTCCTGTGTGTGACAGTACCAAAGCCACACCCTTATGGAGTTGTGTGAGTCCTGATGCCTATAGATCCCCCAGCATGCTATTATTACTGTTGTTAAAGTTAAAACAGTTAACCTGAGCTGTCTGGTACGGTGGGAAGCCTGTGAACTGCAAACTCAGAGATCTGACTTGGTGCCTCAGCTTACCATGTAGCCTTTCGGCCAGCCTTTCTGCCAACATCAACCATGGGTTTTCAACTTTAGCGCTCTTCTTTCTTACTGTGTCTTACACATTCCTGTGAAGATACACAGTCAGACCATATGTGTGAAAAGGGCTGTGTGGTGTGTCATGTAGTGCTCGTTTCCATGAACTTGACGCTCACTGTTCATGCAATCTCCCTGGAATGACAGACGCTGTTAGACAGCAGAGGCAATGACCAGTTTTGGGAACAGAAGTTGGATGGTTTAGATTGGACCGCCCAAGACATCATGGCGTTTCTAGCCAAGAACCCAGAGGATGTTCAGTCCCCAAATGGCTCTGTATATACGTGGAGAGATGCTTTCAACGAGACCAACCAGGCCATCCAGACGATATCTCGCTTCATGGAGGTGAGGGTCTGCTGTGCACATCCTTTAGCAAAGGCTAAGGGTTTTTTCATTTGAGATGTTGCAATAAAGCAAAAGGCAGGAGGGGGACTTAGAATGAATGTGTAGTGTCACGTACAGCTATGCAGGCCTGATGAGCAAGATAAACACTAGATGAATGGCTTAACGAGCGAGTGACTTCTAGCTTTATTTCCGATGGACGCATGTTTCTATCTATGATCTTCTAGGTTTTCCTATGTCTTGATATTCTAGATCCAAATGATAATAAATTGCTCTATTATAAAGGCATTATTTATGAAACTTAACCTAACTGGGGACAAATAAAACCTTAAAACTTTGATCCTAAAAATAATGGAAAGGAAAAGGGCTGACTAGATTTTTTTTTTTTTTTTCTTGTCTAATTTTTAGTTGGTTATTTGCTGGGATTTAGCATTGCTAAGGAAATGGAGGGGAATAAAATATGGCCGTTTTCCCCTCACACAAAACAATACAAGTCACATTTAGTACTTCACTCAGTTCTAAGCTTGGTTGAAACCTGGGAAACTACCGTAGAGATGGTTACGTGGTGAGGATTGAGGAATTCGGGCAGCTGGTTCCTGAGCTGAGGCCACCACGTGTGTTTCCGGTCCCCGGTGTTCTAACAAGGCTTCCCTTCCACCTGTCAGTGTGTCAACCTGAACAAGCTGGAGCCCATCCCAACGGAAGTCTGGCTCATCAACAAGTCCATGGAGTTGCTGGATGACAGGAAGTTCTGGGCTGGCATCGTGTTCACGGGGGTCCCTCCTGACAGTTTGGAGCTTCCCCACCATGTAAAGTACAAGATTCGGATGGACATCGACAATGTTGAGAGGACTAACAAGATCAAGGATGGGTAAGTTGAGTCCCGCCACACAAGTCCAGGCCTGCAAGGGTCAAGGACATGGTTTGGATGATGTCTGTGACTTTGGGGGTGCTTTATTAACAATTTGGAAGGGATTTCAGCAACAAGTCAGCAGCAGCGTGACTTTGGTAAGACTCCATTGCTGGGGACGGTCACTCAAAGGCTATAAAATGTTAGCCTTTCTGTTTCAGCATTCCTGTTCAAAAGAGTAATCCACAAAGTGAGGATAAAGAAAGGAAAGCAAAGCTTTAGGAGGTCTCCATGCCAGACATACCTATTTTTATAAGAAGAGACAGAGAACTGAGAAAAGGGAGTGGTTGAAGAAATTCTAGTATGCCCATCTGATGCAAGGATAGTCACCGATAAAAGGGAAGGAAAAATATACCCATAAGGAGTGTGTTCATTGTGATGGTTTCTAGCCAAGCGTCCATGGACTTGTCAACCGTGATAAGCATGGGAAATAGAAAAATAGGAAGAGTGGCCAAGAAAGGGTAGGGGCACTATAGATAATTGGATTTTCCAGTGTGGGCTTTGTAGGAATGTTTGATCATCTGTTGTTTGGTTTTAGGTACTGGGACCCTGGTCCCCGGGCTGACCCCTTTGAGGACATGCGCTATGTCTGGGGGGGCTTCGCCTACTTGCAGGATGTCGTGGAGCAGGCGATCATCAGGGTGCTGACGGGAACTGAGAAGAAAACGGGTGTCTATGTGCAACAGATGCCCTACCCCTGTTATGTTGATGACATGTGAGTGTACCAACAAGCCAGCATCTTTGTGAGATAACCAGTTTCCCGGTGGAATGCATATGTACATGCCTGTTTCTTGAGTGAAAGCGAATCAATGGGAGATCTTGGAGACACTGACCTTTAGTGAAAGACCAGGGTGGATTCTGCCCCACCCTTAGTGTTCAGCACTTAGTAAAGTAATTTATCATTATTTTAATATCATCCTAACAGTCTCCTAGTTATTAAAGTGAGCCCCTAAAGAAATTTTGCATGGCTACATTCTGTCAGCCCATGTTTCCATCTCTGTCTACTGCTAACGAAACATTTGGTCATTTGAGAGTCCTGTGGGCCTTTTCTTGGTGACCCAAATGTGTTTTTTGCTCCAGCGTTCAAGACCTTGCATCTCTGGCTGGTTTACATGTGTCTCCTTTACCCTTCCCATGCCTTTCCTCTGTGCTTCCAGTTTCCTGCGGGTAATGAGCCGGTCAATGCCTCTCTTCATGACCCTCGCCTGGATTTACTCTGTAGCAGTGATCGTCAAGGGCATTGTATATGAGAAGGAGGCACGGTTGAAGGAGACCATGCGGATCATGGGCCTGGACAATGGCATCCTCTGGTTTAGCTGGTTCATTAGCAGCCTCATCCCTCTGCTCGTGAGCGCTGGTCTGCTGGTGGTCATCTTGAAGGTAAGGCGGACTCGCTCACTCCTCATGGCAAGGTCCTCTTGAGTAGCCTAAGAAGATAGTTAAGGGGGCAAAGGGCTTTCTGTGTCATCTGCGATTCCCTCATTTCAGACTTGAGGAAAATCCAGAGAGGGGTAATGACTTGTCCCAGATCAACCCACTGGGTTGGTTAGTTGCTAAACGGCTAGAACCCAGGGCCCGTGCTTCTGAAGAAGTGCAGGCTTGACCTGTACCACAGGGGGTACTGGGTGGGGACTGTTTGCACGTCTGTAAACACAAACAGACCAAAGGTCAGACGCTACTACAGGTCCGGTTGTCTGGAACAAGAGGCTGAGGCAGACTTTGGGGTATGGATGTTTACTAGGGATCAGTATCTAGGGGGTGGAGGACACACTGGGTCATGCAGAGGCAGAGGGAGGGTTAGACCATGGTTCAGCAGCTCCGTGGGATGTGCTTGCAGGACACACAGCTTGTCTAGGAGTGTCCCTCATCGAGCTGAAAAGTCCAGATTCTTATTCCCCAAGGCCTGACATCCTCGGCCCTGCTTAGTCAGTCCCTGTGTGAGGGTTCATAGGAGTACACCAGGGAAAGGAATATTCTAGGCTCAGTGGCTCTCAGCCATGACAACAGAGGTGCTGGCATCTGGATGTCTTTTATCTGTAGTCAGGTAAGCTTTCCCTTAAAGTGGAGTCTGGGCAGTGAGCTTTTTCTCTTATACACAAATCAACTCTTAAGTTTTTCCTTCAATAGTTATTTCATACAAAGGTGCCTCTTATAAATGTTTGTGTACTCTAGGAGGGAGAAAGAGAACAAAAGATATAATACACATTTTAATACCAGGCACTATGTATTACATATGAGTGCCCACTGATGGCAGGCACTGTTCGGAGTAAATGCTGTAGGCTGCCTCAGTGGATCCTCCCTACAACGACCCCTTGAGTGCTCAGGGAAGGTCAGAGACTCACCAGAGCACTGCAGTGTAACAGAACCAAGATTTATTTGCGTGCTGTTCTGAAACAACCTCTTTTCTCAGGCTCTGGTATCTGAGGGCAAGGACCTAAGCCTTGTGACAAGGGTAGGGGTCCTGTGGCCAGCGTGTGGGAACTGATTAAGTCAACTGCATGTTGACAGGGCCTGCTTCAATGTCTACAGATGAGCTCATATCCACAAGAATTCAGATGAGCTTATGAATGAAGACTTTGTAGTTGCCAGGGAAAAGTTAAAGTCGCCTGGCCTTTTTCCTAGGCTTTTGGAGAGAAAGGATGTGTGGGCTGTTGTTCCACACAACTTTTTCCTTAGAGGCAGTAGTTGTGCTTAAGCAAGGAGAAGCAAAATATCTATATCTTTGTCAGAAACAGAGAGCAAAATTATCCACTGAGATGAAGTAGAAATTCTGGAATTTGTACTTAGTGCAATTCCGCTGTGAATTTTCACATGTAGTCTCCAGAAAATTATTTCTCTTGTGTTTAATTTCCTCCTCGGAAAAACCGAGCAGCATAGTTCCCCTGCATTATTTTATACACAATGAAAGCATTATGTGCAAAAGCCAGCGTTAAGATCACATAAATGAACGACTGGGCTTGCTGAGGCTACACATTTACCCAGAGTCTTCCTCTCCCAGTTAGGAAACCTGCTGCCCTACAGTGACCCCAGCGTGGTGTTCGTCTTCCTGTCTGTGTTTGCTGTGGTGACCATCCTACAGTGCTTCCTCATTAGCACTCTCTTCTCCCGGGCCAACCTGGCAGCAGCCTGTGGGGGCATCATCTACTTCACGCTGTACCTGCCTTACGTCCTGTGTGTAGCCTGGCAGGACTATGTGGGCTTCTCCATCAAGCTCTTTGCTGTGAGTAACTTGGTTGGTCCCAGCCTCTCTCCCCGACACCCAGGGTGTGGGACGGTCCCTCTGTACTCCTCTCTTACTAAACTGTTTCTTCTTTGCCTTTACTGGTTGGATTTGATTTTTTATTTTTTTATTTTTACTTTTATTTTTGTCATAGACCATATAATTGTACCTTGAACTGAGTGGAGATAAATGACACTGGGGGATGGGTCTAGTTTAGACAGTAGATACCATGTCTACTCCTTATCTTCTAGCTTTTTGGTCATAATAAAGTCACGTCCATGGATAGCTTGGGGCCACCAATGGCTCATTCTTGGCCTTAGTCTTTCTTGTATCCATTGTGTTGCTTTACTTGGGTAATATTTCTAGACTGAACAAGACTGAATGTGACTTATTGGCCCCGCCCCCACCCCCCCAGACCAGGACATTTTTTTCCTTTGCGCAGTGTAGGTGTGGTCTTTGAGCTTGTGATAAGACTAGTGAGAGCCACTCACCACATTCTCCTCTGGGTCCCTGATCAGATATTAGTAGGCCCTTGGCGTGCTGCAAGTGCCTCAAGCTGAGTCTCATAGATGTCAAGCCTTGAAGTGGCTTCTCTGATCCTGAATATTCAATGACTGATCAGGGAGGGAAAAAAAGTCCTTGATGAATGTCAGCATGAGGCTGGACAGGGGACAGGATCGTGGAGCCTTGTAATATCTTATGAAGCATACAGTTCTAAAAGTCTCACCTGCTCTCATGCGTGCATTTCTGAAACATGTCTGCATAATGAATGCTTATAAATGAAATCATTTTATATGCTGCAAGAGAGTCTGCTTCTCCAAAGGGACTCTAGGAGAATACTTACATGCCTTATAATTGATGTAATTTGCAAATTCAAATTTTTCAAGGTGAAATTTACATTAGAAGAGAAAAATGAGAGAGGCAAGGACGTAGACCAGTTACTTTTGCCCTTTTTTTTTTTTTCTCTCAGAGTCTTCTGTCTCCTGTGGCTTTTGGATTTGGCTGTGAATATTTTGCCCTTTTTGAGGAGCAAGGCATCGGGGTACAATGGGACAATCTTTTTGAGAGCCCGGTGGAGGAAGATGGCTTCAATCTCACCACCGCAGTGTCCATGATGCTCTTTGACACCTTCCTCTATGGGGTGATGACGTGGTACATTGAAGGCGTCTTTCCAGGTACCCCAGGCTTCCATACTGCTTTGGCTAACTGATAGGGAAAAGGCCG
Source organism: Acomys russatus (assembly GCF_903995435.1). Lineage (NCBI taxonomy): Eukaryota > Metazoa > Chordata > Mammalia > Rodentia > Muridae > Acomys > Acomys russatus. The sequence goes on along the minus strand of NC_067138.1, from coordinate 63,336,539 downwards.
TTTCTGCCTGTAGAGCTGCCCTTTCTTTGTGTTGCCATTGCCGAAGGAGGGGGCTCCCTGGGAAGTGGCTTGGGCTTTAAATCTGTGAAAAACAAATAGTACAAGTGAGGGCACCCCCGTCACTACCACGGTGTCGCTCATCTCTTGAGCCCGCTCTGCCAGGTGCTGTGCAAAGTACATTTTTATAGATGCTGGTTCAGAAGGTTCCTGTGGACTTTGTTATTGTAAAGAGTTTCCAGATGAGGCATCCAAGAATTGAAGATTGAAGTGACTTGCGTGATGTCGTGCCGCTGTTAAATGTTGGTGCTTGGAGATGAGCTAAGTTGGGACACACTAGGTCAGGGTCTGGCAGATTCCTCTTAGTGCTGATTGCGTTCTTAGTTCTGTGTCCTCAGAGGAGGAAGCCCCAGGAGAGATTAACTACAGGTTATGAATAATGTATATATTGGGTCTCAGCGCTTTCCCGTGGTTTAAGGTAAATTAGTATTCAGCAACAATTGATGTTGATGCTTTCCTTAAAACCTTCTTTGCTAAGTGCAACAGGCACCCTGTTTGGCATACATCTCCATACGCAATCAGATTTTAGGAGGGCAAGTCAGGCTCCTATTCACCCTCTGACTACCCTCTAGGGAACTCTATCTGAACTTTCTCCATCACATATGCAATTTGCAGGCTGGAGAGGTGGCTCAGAGGTTAAGAGCGCTGACTGCTCTTCCAGAGGTCCTGAGTTCAATTTCCAGCAACCACATGATGGCTCACAACCATCTATAATGTGATCTAATGCCCTCTTCTGGTGTGCAGGGGTACAAGAAGGCAGAACACTGTATACATAATAAATGAATAAATCTTGTTTAAAAAAAAAAGAAAAGAATATGCAATTTGCATTGTATAGATTGAGATTCAAATTCTGTGTCCTATTTCTTGGGTAAGTGACATTGGGTAGGCTTCTTGTCCTTCAGTTTGCTCATCTCTAAAATGAGGATGATGTTACCATCTAGGGAATTGTTGGGAAGCCGTGGAGAGGTGCAAAATATATGATCTACACAGTAGGTTTCAGCAAAGGGTAGTTGGCTCCCTCCACCTTAGCTCCAGTCTATTCCTTCCCCAAAGAATGTATCAAGGAGAAAGAGGGCCTGGCTAGAAAATGCCAGAAACAGTGAGAAGACGTCAGCTTGGATTGCATTTATGCTTTGCTTTCAGGACAATATGGGATTCCCAGGCCCTGGTACTTTCCTTGTACCAAGTCCTACTGGTTTGGTGAGGAAAGCGATGAGAAGAGCCACCGCAGCTCCGGCCAGAAGGGAGCATCAGAAAGTAAGTACTTCAGGCTACCAAGAAGAGACTTGATACCCTGTGAGCATATCCAGGGGGAGGAGGTCCTCCTCAGTCACAGTCATAAGGGAGAGGGGAGTAAGGGGAAAATGGGAGGGAGGGAGGAATGGGAGAATGCAAGGGATGGGGTAACAATTGAGATATAATATGAATAACTTAATAAAATATATTTAAAAATAAATAAAATATCAAAGCAAAAATAAATAAAGAAAGAAAGAAAGAAAGAAAAAGAAAGTACTGCTGACCTGCACACCTGGTGCTACTCCTCCTGACAGGACAGGGCTTGTGTCCTGTGTTTAACTACTCTAAAGCCACTCTAGAGGTGGAAAAATCTGAATGCACCTATGACATTGCTCTCCCAGGCACTGTCACAGTGCCTGGGAGGCTCCTGGGAGCTGTGTGGCTCCTGGGAGCTGTTCCTTTGTCTCCACACATCTAGGAAAGTATAGGGTTTTTGTTTTTTGTTTTTTGTTTTTTTTGTTTTTGTTTTTCTGATCAGTTATACCCTTATCTCTCCCTTGTCTGATGATTGTACTACCTTATCAAGTCAGGACAGCTACAGTTAGCCATGGCTGTGGACCTAGTCTCTCTGCCTGCTTTGCTATGGTGGTCTGAGCTAGGGATGCTGGAGGTGGCTGGTGGGTGGCTGCTATAGTCTCAGCCCGTGCTTCGGAACTGCTCACCTGTCCTCACACAGGTCCTGACTGCAGCTAGAGATGCATTAGTTCTTTCTGGGCTTTGCATTTGCATCTTTCTGCTCAGTGTGGCTTCCTTCTACATTGTCAGTAGTCTGCATCTTCCCTGCATTGTCAGTCAGCAGGCCCCTTTGCTTCCTGTGCTGTCAGGAGGTCTCTCCTCTGTGGCCTTCCTCAGATCTCCAGTGTTACGGTATGGGGCTCCTTAGTGTGGCGCCCACATGCACTGTCCCGCTATATCTCCCACTGTCCCTACTGTCCTTCAGCTCCTCTCACTGTGTGTGCTGGAGCGTGTTATGTTCTCCCACAGATCCAGACCTTGGTCCACAGTGCTTCCTCCCACAGCGGAGTCTTTTCTCCTGCTCACCTGACTTACAAACTCCTTTCCTGTTCTTCAGCTTCGGGCTGGCATCCCCTTTCCTGAGCTGTCTGTGTTGACTCTCAGCAGGCACTCGTTCCCTTTCCTGAAACAACCATCCAATCACGCAAAGGACCATGTTTGTTTTAGAAAGGCAGACTCACAGGACACAAGGAGGCTCCCGTGTACTCTACATGTGGCTCCCCCAGTGAAGTAATGCTATCCCTAACTGAAGTGGTTTTCAAACCTAAGACCAAAGTAGAGTTTGAAACTGACATTGGTACAGTTCTCAGACCATTGGATTCTTCCTTCCACAGTCATTTTGTGAGATCTGGGGACATTTTATCGTCGAGGTAGATCTGTGTCCTAGCTCCTCAGTGGAGATGCAGAACTGTTTCTTCACTGCTGAGCTCACTTGTGTTCCTGCTAAGTGGTCATGGCTTCTCCATTTCCTGCTTTGCTCCCTGATGTCCCCTTAAATACTCATGTTTTGATTCTTATAATTTTGTTATTTCCAGAACATTACAGAAATGGAACTGGATAACAGGCAGTTTTCTGGTAGTGGATCTTTTCCTCCCTCAGTAAAATTCTTTTGAGAGGCATTCAAATTCTGATGTATTTTAATAGTTCATTGCCTTTTTTTCCCCTGAGTAATATTCCATGCTATGGATGCTCTAAGATATTTTTTGTAAAAATGACCATTGGCATCGTGTACTTTGTTTATGCAGCCTTTCTCCATCAACAGACTAATAGGTCTCAGCCTAGGCTTTTGTATTCATGCATCCACTGGTCAGGTCAGTATTTCCTGTGGGTTCATATCCGTCTCCTCCATTTTGTCACAGTCTGCATGGAAGAGGAACCCACACATCTGAGGCTGGGCGTGTCCATTCAGAACCTAGTGAAGGTTTACCGAGATGGCATGAAGGTGGCTGTGGATGGCTTGGCGCTGAATTTTTACGAGGGCCAGATCACTTCCTTCCTCGGCCACAATGGAGCGGGGAAGACCACCACCATGTAAGGAGAGGGTGTGGCTGTCCCGAGAAATCCTTGCTTAGGAATGCAGACCTAAGGAAATTGAATTGGTCCCCGGACTAAGAGTGGAGCATGATGGGAATGAAATGCGCCACCTAACCAAGAGCATGCTTTCTGTGGTCCAGATTCTGTTAAGTGGTTTTCCTTTAGCCTACAGCAGCCAGAAATCTTTTGATGACCTTTCCTATTCAGTGCTCAGAATTCCTTGGTTTCCTTTTAATCTGAGGTTGTTTCTGTACTGGTTGGTTCAGAGCCGCTAAGCAAGAGCCTGGAAAGAAAATATCAAACAAGCTAGAGGAAGGAGAGTTCCAGAAAGTCTGTCTCTAAGCAGATGAGAGAAGGCCTGGGAGCCCTCTCCCTCTGTCTTCCCTGGGACCTGTGAAGTTGGGGACAGGTCATAGAATACCGTAGTTAGCTTATGATTTGTAGTGTGGCCCCTCAGTCATTCAAGGTTGATCTTTGGGAGTGACGGGCTGTTTTTGTTTGTTTGTTGTTTGTTTTTCCTTCTTCAAGATAAAACCAGTGTGTTATGAACATGACTGAGACTTCCAAACATCCTACCATGCAACGCAAACATTTTTATTTTTTAGTAACATGTTCTTGTTTTATTTTTTATGTACAAGATATTAACCATACAAAATGTGTTTTAAAGAGCACACCCCCTGTTGCAAATTAGGAGTGTTATTTCCAGGTGATGCTCTTACCAAAACTTCTGTTTCTAAAGATATAGGCTCATGCCTATCTGTTCACTAAAGCAAATGGCCTCTCCACTCTGTGGGCATCTATTAGATCTCATTAGAAAGGTAGGGAGGGCATGTCAGGTGGTGTGATCTGCTTTCCTTGCCCTATCTCTGTGGTACTGACTGAGTCATGTGGCCAGGGCGGCCTGATTCTTGAGTATGTTCCTCTTGTCCTCAGGTCAATACTCACTGGATTGTTTCCCCCAACTTCTGGCACTGCTTACATCCTGGGCAAAGACATTCGCTCTGAGATGAGCTCCATCCGGCAGAACCTGGGAGTCTGTCCCCAGCATAATGTGTTGTTTGACATGTGAGTAGAAGAAGAGTGCAGGGAGGAGTGTCCCTGTTTGTGACCTGGGATCCTGGTGTTCTGGGTAGGGTGATACTAAAGAAAGTGCCTTCTTCGGGAGTGGAGCGCTAGGTCTTATCTCTTCACACATGGGGACCAACTTGCCTTTTGACTTGGGCAGGGGGCGGGGGTGGGGGTGGGTAGGGGGGAAGGAGTTGATGTTGTAGCATCAGTCCAGGTGCCTGATGGGATTTAGAAAGCCATGCTCTCTATTATTAGATTGGAGGGTGATTTAGCTCCTCTACCTTTCTGATGCATTCCTCCTTGTTCTAGTTTGTTTTCTGCTCCTGTGATAAAACAGTGACCAAAAGCAACTTGGGGAGAAAAGGGTTAATTTTGTTGTAGGACTCTCAGGTCACAGCCCAACACTGTTGGAAGTCTGGGCAAGAGCCTGGAGGTGGGAACTGAAGCAGAGACCATAGAGGAATTAGAGGAATGAATGGTGCTTATAGCCTTGCTCTCCCTGGCTGGCTTAACTTGCTTTCTTACACAGCCCAGGACCACCTGCTTAGGAATGGCACCGCCCACAGTGGGCTGGGCTCTACCACATTAACCTCTAATCAAGAAAACACTCTGCAGCCAGGCCTGCAGGCCCATATGATAGAAGCAGTTCCTCAATTGAAGTTCCCTTCCTGATGACCCTAGTTTGTGTTGAGATTAAACAGCAGTGCCCCCCCCCCCGCATTCCCTGCTCAACTCATTTGCTCCCACTCATGTTGTCCCACCAGCAAGTGGGATCCCCAAGGAACCTTGATAGGAGCACAGAGAACGTCCTGAGCTCTCTGGTGCTGGAACAACAAATGTCCTGAGGCCTCGAGCAGCAGGCAAAGCCTTTTCATCCATCGTATAGCTCTTATCTAAGTTCAGTAGCTTGGGCTTTGGCCCTCCCCAGGGGCCTCCCTCCCCTTAAACTTAGAGCTCGAGACCCTTTGCGGTTCATTCACTCCAAGTGAATGCTGAGCCAACATGGTTACTAGAACAATGAAGTGAGGACCATCTGGGAACCTGGAATTTAAAGTTGGAGCTTCGCATGGTGGCGCATGCCTTTAATCCCAGCACTTGGGAGGCAGAGGCAGGTGGATCACTGTGAGTTCGAGGCCAGCCTGGTCTACAAAGTGAGTCCAGAGCAGCCAGGGCTGCATAGAGAAACCCTGTCTTGAAAAACCAAAAATAAAAAAATAAAATAAAAATAAAAAAATAAAGTTGGAGCTTCCTGGCTGGTGCCTTGTGACCAGGCCTGCTGGGCATAGGATATAGGGGATCCATTGTATGGCTCACTATTTGTGTACCCTGAATTCCTCCTCTGGTTACCTTTTATTTTTATTTTATTTTTTAAAAGAAATTGATTATGTTTTAAAGGCGAGAATGGTGTGGAAGAGAAGAAAAATGTGCCATATACATCCCGCTGAGCTCAGAGCTGACCTGCCCCCCCCTTCCCCCCAGGCTGACTGTCGAAGAGCACATTTGGTTCTATGCCCGCCTAAAGGGGCTCTCAGAGAAGCATGTGAAAGCAGAGATGGAGCAGATGGCCCTGGATGTCGGCTTACCCCCCAGCAAGTTGAAAAGCAAAACAAGTCAGCTCTCAGGTGAGCTGTGGAAATCCACCGTTCTTCCCCACCTTCCCCTCCTTCCTCCTCCAGACAGACACCTCCCCCCCACCCCCCCCCCCCCCCCCCAGTCCAAGGTTGTTACCGCCCATGGTTGGCAACAGAGACATATCCCTCTCTCTGTCTCCAGGTGGGTTCCTCCAGTCATGTCTCACCACCTCCACCTCCGCTCACCATCTGAGCACGTGTCTTGCTTTGTCTTGTAGGTGGGATGCAGAGAAAGCTGTCTGTGGCCCTGGCCTTTGTAGGTGGATCCAAGGTTGTCATTCTGGATGAGCCCACCGCAGGTGTGGACCCTTACTCTCGCCGGGGAATATGGGAGCTCCTGCTGAAATACCGACAAGGTACATGCTGTTACTTACTCCTAGTCATGAACTGGGCATGTGCGTGCGTGCGTGCGTGCGTGCGTGCGTGCGTGCATGAAGGGCTTGTGAGAGTTGTGCCTGTTTTTTGTTAGGGTAACAGAGTTGCTTCTTAAGAAAAGCTTGGAGCCTCTACTTAAAGTTCAGTGCCTTTCCTGTGGGAGGGAGGGGGGAGACCTGCTTTGCAAAGATCCTTAAAGCATATGCTTCGTTATTTAGCAGGAAGGGTGTAAGCATACTGCGTGTTGCAGTTACACTGTGCTGTAGGCTGAGGCTCATGAGCCTGGAGGCTGCTTCCTTGTTCATTTTGGCCCTGAGTAATGGGAGTGTCTGTAAACCTCTTAGCACACTCAGTGAAGCAGGCTCCCAAATCAATACTGCCCTCCTTTTCGTGACAATGCAACAACACCTGTCCCCAAGCTTTGCCATCCTGGGGTTAAAGGCCTCCCCCAGGTCTTCCTCATGGGTGCCATTTCTGTCGTCTGTGCCACTATGATCAGTGAGCACTGACAGGTCCCACTGTCCCCTCTCCTCGTGTTTGTGCCTGGCAGGCCGCACCATTATTTTGTCTACACATCACATGGATGAAGCGGACATCTTGGGGGACAGAATTGCCATCATTTCCCATGGGAAGCTGTGTTGTGTGGGCTCCTCCCTCTTTCTGAAAAACCAGCTGGGAACGGGTTACTACCTGACACTGGTCAAGAAAGATGTGGAATCGTCCCTCAGTTCCTGCCGAAACAGTAGCAGCACTGTGTCGTGTCTGAAAAAGGTGAGCGGCCATCTTGGGGCTGGGCTGGCATGGGGACTAGGCAGCCAGGATTTGTTGGCTTAGGTGGCTTGTACACCCGTGCCCCATGCCGCTAAGATGCGGCGACGTTCCCCTTGCTCTGTGGGCCTATTGCAGTGCATCAGAGCTCCTGCGTGGAAGGACCAGGAGGTCTGGTCCCACCGCGCTAGTTCTGTTACAGCCCATGTTATAGCCCTTCTGGAAGTACCCTGAGTGATGGAGAGAAGTCCTGTGAGGGCTTGATTCTGTCAGAGAAAAGAGACTTGCCGAGAGGTAAGAAGAGCCATGGCTACAAAACGCCCTGTCACTCCTGCTGCTCGTTTGTCTTAAATCTCCTTGACCTTAACTTTGAAACTGAAACATGAACTATTTATTATACGCTGAATTTATCCCCGTGTATATATAACCTGTGAGTTTAAAAGGAAAAAAAAAAAAAGGGTGATAGTCGATTTTTATTCTGTTTTTATAATACTTTTTACACTCTTCACCTCAAAGTATAAAGCAACCCCCCGGCAAACAGTGTTATGTTTATAATCTCAGATGAGTGGGAGGCTTGTATGAATTTGTGGCATACTCAGGATCTCCCAGCAAGTACATAACAGTTGGGGCTAGACACCTGGATCTGGTTTCTTTCTTTCTTTTTTTTTTTTTTTTTTTTTTTAATTTAACCATACCACCTACCTGCCCAGCAAGTGTTGAGCTCCTTATTCAAGTGTGGTCTGAGGACTTAGCAACATCAGGCTCAGTTGGGAATCTGTTAAAAAACATGGTGAGTTGGGCTCAGAGTTCAGACCTACTGAATCCATGTCTGTGTGTCGATAAGGTGCCTGAGTGACTGATTGCCTATTAAACACTTAGGAAGCATTAAACTAGGCAAGCAGTTAGGAAGAGCCCATGCTGCGACCGTTGGCAAAGGTCTGATGGCGTTGCTCTGAGGCCACAGTTCTGTCAACAGTCACTCGGTTTGCTGACGTCTCTCACCCTAGACAGCGAGGCCGTCCACACAGACCACACACCCTTGAGCAGTGGCCTCAGAAGCCCTGTGGCTGCCAGCTTGCACACTTCCCAGGAAAAGCTCTCTGCCCTGGTTTTTATACAGCCCAACTCCCTGGATGCTCTGTCCATCAAAGGTGGTGGTGTCTACACCTAGCTCGATCCCTGACCCGTTCTCACCTCCTTCTTTGCCATCAGGAGGACAGTGTTTCTCAGAGCAGTTCTGATGCTGGCCTGGGCAGCGACCATGAAAGTGACACGCTGACCATCGGTAAGGATTCTGGGGTTTCTTATTCAGGTGGTGCCTGAGCTCCCCGCAGCTGGGCAGAGTGGAGGCAGAGGAGGAGAGGTGCAGAGGCTGGTGGCGCTGACTCAAGGTTTGCTGCTGGGCTGGGTTGGGCTGGGTGGCTGTGGGAGTGAATGCAGCTTGGTGGTGGCTTGGCCTAACGCTTGCTGGGGAGCATGGGGCTTGGTCTTGGGGCTGGAAGGGCAATATTTTGGAGAACAGATGTGGCTGGGAGTCTGGGAATGCCTCGGGGAGAGTGGATTCAGCCAGATGCTGAGTGAGATTCGGAGGGCCAAGCCAGCAGGAAGGGAGTTGAACTCAGCATCTGAGACAGGTGAGAGCCCAGGAGATAGGGAATAACATTTCGATTTCCCTTGAGCAGTGCCTATGAGAGACCAGTATCACCAGTGGCATATGGAATGAAAATAGCACATGGGAAGTCTCTATCCAGTCCCAGCAGCTGGCTTTTCCCAAGAAGGTTTCTGCTCTCACAAACTGTTTGATTAGCCATCTTTCTGGGGTAAAGAAAGGATAGCTTTATCTGAAAGTTTACAGAAGGGTAGCGTCTTTTATGGTTTCTAAACTCATTTTCCATAGAAAAGTCTTGGTACATACACATTAAGGCTTCAATCTGAGCAAGTCACCTCTCCGTCAGACACCTTGTATGTGTGCTTACACATAAAGATGAGTTAGAGACAGTCTTTGCTCTCCTGGAGTTCTCGTACCAGAGACGAATGAGCCAATGGGTTTTGGCATCTTAGGACATATGGTGTATAGGGAGTGCTTCCGAGCGGTAGGCAAAGGGAAAAGGCAGGGATGCTGGCTCGTGCTGTGGCATCTGAGATGTCTGAGCACCTTCGCACTCTGGTCCCTACAGATGTCTCTGCCATCTCCAACCTCATCAGGAAACATGTGTCCGAAGCGCGGCTGGTGGAAGACATTGGGCATGAACTGACCTACGTGCTGCCCTGTGAAGCTGCTAAGGAGGGTGCCTTTGTGGAACTCTTCCATGAGATCGATGACCGCCTCTCAGACCTTGGCATCTCCAGTTATGGCATCTCAGAGACCACCCTAGAAGAAGTAAGCTCAACAACCCCAAGGCCAGAGAGGCAGCCTCCACTGGGGACAAGATTGCTCTAGAGCTGGTTACTGAGAGCTTAAGTCATCGACATCTGGGTAATGTTAACCCCAGTGAAATATTTAAGAGCGTGGTGAGAGACAGCAATATACGGAAGTATTAGGTTGCTTCCTGGTGTGAGTAGTGTTGTGGCCAGGTGTGATTGCTCATACATAGTAAATGACTAATATTTATGGACAGTCTACTAGAGCCACGCACTGCACTCAGTGATTTTGGCATTTTGTTTTTGTTTGTTTTTGAGATTGTAATCTATTTACAGTGTTTCTCCCATCCTTTTCCTCCCTCTAAATCCCCTCACATACTTCTCCCTGCTCTCTTTCAAATTTGTAGCCTCTTTTATTTTTATTTTTATTTTATTTTTTAAAATAACGTTTTTACTTATTCTTTGAGAATATGGTACATTTCAGACTTATTAGTGTCCCCCTTCCAGTTCCTTACAGACCCCCATCCCCACCTCCCTACCTATCCAACTTCAAAGTCCATGAGACACATTTGTGGTGTTGGACTACTCCTGGGTGTGGGTCATGGCCTGGAGTGTGGTCAGTATGCCAGTGCCACTCCATTGGTGGTGTGTTTTTTTAAAATATTGGAAGCTCATTTAATGATCATAGTGGAATGGGAATTAGTAAGTGAAGGAAGTCGATCTAAGATTATGAATCAAGGGTTTGGGGTTCCAATGCCCACGGTATCTTTACCACAAAGCAATGCTTCTCTTTAGAGATAAAACATCACAAGCCTTGAGGCCTGGAATGGGTGTAAATGTGGCCTTTCTTGGCTGGTCCCCAGGGTTGATGGTGCAGGAGCATCGTCTATGATGGCAACAGGAATTCTAAAGCTCCCCTCTTGTGCCTTCGAGTCAGGATTTCTGGAGACATAACTTTGTACTTTTGTTGCGTGTTTCCCACAGAGTGAGTGGTCTTGTCGGCAGGTCTCTCTCTACTATAATATTTATTTCTAGTGATAAGAAATTTAGTTCCCTTTGGCCATTTTGTCTCGGATAAGTCACCACAAATGTCGTCCTGCTCAAAGGTCTGGGACCACAGACCTGATAAAGTGACTTGCCTCATTCTCTGTAGGTTCAGAGTGAATTTCTCCTCCTGTCATAATGTGTTATTTTATTTTGGAAAGAGTTGTCTGCACGGATAGCTATCATACCTGAGGAAATGTTTTCTGCCAAAAGCAGCTTCTCTCCTCAAGTGCATCTGATGCAATCTTGTTGATAAATGTGACTTCCGCCTTCTTTGTTTTGAAAGCGTAACACGGGCTAATCTGGGGAGCGAGAACTTCTTTGTTTTGAAAGCGTAACACGGGCTAATCTGGGGAGCGAGAACTTCTTTCATAAAGCAGGCACTTATATAATATCCTGCTTTAATTTTTCAGATATTCCTCAAAGTGGCCGAAGACAGTGGGGTGGATGCCGAGACCTCAGGTAACCGGGTTAAATAGACTGCACACTGGTTGGGTGGGCTTTCTGTAGCCTGTTGACTCTAACCATTGTACCTTTCCCTTTGCACTGGTCTGCTGCAGTCTCGTTTGCTATGGGAAGGTCTGTTGTGTTACAAACAAGTAAACTGTGGGGTTCCTTCCTTCTCCCTTCAGATGGAACTTTGCCAGCAAGACGAAACAGGCGGGCCTTTGGGGACAAGCAGAGCTGTCTGCGTCCATTCACTGAAGACGATGCTATTGATCCAAATGACTCTGACATTGACCCAGGTTCGAACAGGGCACCATCTTTTATTCTGTTGTTTGAACTTGAATTTGTCTTTTATGTGTTTCTTAACTCTTTGATGGCCTTTGGCTAAGATCACAGATCCTAATCTGTTCCAGAGAAAAGTGAAAAGAGTGAGAAAGACTCTTTCCCAATGTTTCATGTCTGGTCTAACCTGAAGAAGCCTCCCCTTATCACTTCATTTAATACAAAGTTTTCTTAGATGAGTATGAGAAAATGACCTCCCATACCCACCCCATACTCTCAGCTCATTTATTTATTGTAATTTCTGAAGGGTCCCAGGTTTGTTTTTTGGTTTTTTTTGCACACTTAGGTGTTTAAACATTGAATAAAAATTATTGAATGGGCAGTTGATATTTAAAGAATTAAGAGGAAACTTGTGTTCTTAGACATGCAGTTTTAAATTTTTATTTATTTATTTTGAGACATGGTTTCTCTGTTAGTCTTGGCTGTCCTGGGCTCACTTTGTAGACTAGGCAGGCCTCGAACTTATAAGAGATCCGTCTTTCTCTGCAACCCAGAGTGCTGGGATTTCAGGCATGTGCCAACGCAGGCGGCTAAAAATACATATTTTGATGATGGTGTCCATATGCATTTGAGATGGAGAAGGGTGGTATGAAATGAAACTATCTGTAGACTAAATGCCTCAGTTAGGGGTCCTTAGTTTCAGACAAGGATTTCTAAACAATTTTGGAGGGACAGAAAATTATCTGGTTTTCCCAGTCTGATTATATGAGTCTGGTGTTTTGTTCTTACTTCATGTTTCATTGTCAGAACTTAGGTGTTTTAGATTTGTCTGTTTTTTACCAAGCATGTAAAAGACAGGAGACTAATACGCAGTGTGTGCCAGCCTACCCGACCCGTGGTGTAAGGGCCGAATGGTGTTGGAACAGCTTGCTACTGGTATTCGTGAGCACTTCTTAGCTTGTCCCAAGGCATCTTTATTTTCTGTGCTCATAAGGTGAGGACTGAAAAGCATACATGTAGAGGAATATAACTGAGTTAGAGCTTTGTCTTAAATGTGGCTTTCTCAAGAAAACCCTGTACTTCCGTGAGGTACTACTGGAGGCTTCAAACTCCAATTTCTAAGATGGCTGCTAAAGATAGAAGAGGAAAGCATAGAGTCCAGTCAGTGAGATGATGGTGACCCGCCATTATTTGCTTCTTCCAGAGTCCCGGGAGACAGACCTGCTCAGCGGCATGGATGGCAAAGGCTCCTACCAGCTGAAGGGCTGGAAACTCACGCAGCAGCAGTTTGTGGCCCTTTTGTGGAAAAGGCTGCTGATTGCCAGGCGGAGCAGGAAAGGGTTCTTTGCTCAGGTGAGATGGGCTGCTGTCAGCCTTCATGGGCTGGCAGGCTCTTGAACTGTGGTCCAGGATGGGACTATGGTCAAGATATAGACACTGGAGACCACAGTAACTGTATGTCCATACCGTATCTGCTTCTTGCCATTTATTTATCTGGTGACCATCGATTTCCCCGAGCTTCAATTTCCTCCTCTGAAAATGAGTCATAATACTAGTTGTTAGGAGAATAACATGAAGCTATTTAGAGTGGAGTTTGACGTTAGTTGGGGAAGGGGGGCATAATTTAGAAGAAATCATAAGAGAGGCACAGTTTAGAAAAACTGGTTGAGCAAATTCAGCTCTCATAACCTGAGAGTCACCATGCTGTGCGATGTGCTGGAAATGCAGGTATCTCTCTCTATAAAGTGAAGAACTGAGAACATGGCCGTAGGGCGCCCCCTGCAGACCACCCGGGCAACACTGCTTCAGAGTGAGTTTGAAGCATGCAGATCTGGATTTGGAATCCAGTTCAGTTAATCACTGGCTGACTCTCCTCTGGTCCATAATAAGGCCCTAGTTTGTGGATGGTTGTGCTGATGCTATCGCCATAGGAAACTATGAAATAGGGTTTTGAATGAGCTAATTCTCACTGCAAGACTTTACGGTGGAACTATTCGTTCAGCGATAATTTTTTTGTGTTAAAATCCAGGAAGTCTAAAACCAAAGTTACTGTTTGAATTCTTAGGGCACTGGGGACGGAACCCAGGGATGTGCACATAGCAGGCTGACAAGAGCTCTCCTACCAAGCTACACACTCAGCCAGGGTTTTTTTTCACTGACTCATTCAGGTTTTCGAGGGTGAATTTCTCAGAAATGAGTCAAGAGATCTTTTGGTTGACCCATATATTAAGTTGTTTTCAGAGAAGGGATATATAAAATTTGGGGAATTTCAGGAAGAATTTAGATAATTTTGCTTTTCATGGTGCTCACAGGAGACACAGGGGCTGCTACTGCTTCTTGTGGCTGAGGGCACTGCTGTAGAGTTGGTTTCATGGTCTCAGTCCTCAGACGTACAGTTGTCACATAGGGCCCCCTGCACTGGAGTCAGAACCAGGACTCAGGACTTCTGGCTCCTCATCCAGGGCTGTTTCTCTTAGCCTTCTACCCAAGTCTGTGATCCAGGCTTGTTTTTCTCAGTTGTTAGAGGGGGTCAAAACCGTAGGGCCTAACACTGTCACTCTAACTCTTTACTCTGTGACATTCCAGCCTGTGCCTCTGTTAGGTGACCATAGCCTCTGACTTTGTCTTGTCAGCTTCAGGAAATGCCTTGGGAAGAAAAGGCTTAATTCTCAGACTCCTTTGCCTCCCAGATGCTAAAAATCCATTGGAAGAACTCAGCCACGGGCCTTGCCTGTATCCCTCACTCCTGTGTTGCTAGTCTAAGGGGGCCGGTTGGGCATTCAGTGCCTTGCTCCTTAGACGTCCAACAAGTTGCCCTATTGTCTCTTCCCCCTCCCATGCCTGTTGATAGATTGTCCTGCCAGCTGTCTTTGTTTGCATTGCACTGGTGTTCAGCCTGATCGTGCCGCCCTTTGGCAAGTACCCGAGCCTGGAGCTTCAGCCCTGGATGTATAATGAACAGTACACGTTTGTCAGGTAGGTGCTTGTTCTCTGTGTCCCTCAGCGCGGAGGAGGCTTCCAACAGACCGGCAGTGTTTGCTGTGCTGAGAGCTGAGGAGTCAGAGTCCACAGTGCTGTGGTGGGATGGATGTTTCGTCATGGTTCAGGCTCCCACACAAGCTGCTGCAGCAGCAAGGAACAATAGTAAATAATATACCTGAGAAAACAGGAGAAGCCTCGCTGGGCCTTTCATCTTGTATTGTTAGGCTCTTGCTGTCAGGAATGACCAAATGTGTTATAATTCAGTAGTCACCAAATCTTTCAAGTTTAAGATATTAGCTAAGTGTGCATCTCTACACAAGAATGCTTCCTATTCTACGGTGATTCTGTTAAAAACCAAAAGATGGGAGGCTTTCTGCACTTTGTTCAGTATGAGTTTTCTACAGATCTGCTGCACTGGTAGGTCTGTAGATGGGAGACAGTGTCAGTGATTTAGAGAGAAGTTTTAAAGGGTTTAAGAACTCTCTCTCTCTCTCTCTCTCTCTCTCTCTCTCTCTCTCTGTCTCTCTCTCTGTGTGTGTGTGTGTGTGTGTGTGTGTGATGTATGTGCCATATATAGTTTATTATTCTCATTTTCTCTAGCTCAGTTTCGTCTTGTATAATTAAAGGACTGCTTGAACCCTTTCTAGCCGATGACCTAGTATTGCCCTTAGCTATAGATGGCATGGGTTTCTGAAGTAGGCCCATTATTTCTTGGACTTTCTGCTTTTTCCTACAAATAATCAATAAAATATGCCTGTCTGTTCTTGGCAAATCCTTGCTGTTTGTGTCAAATGGATAAGTGTCATAGTTCTGAAATAGTAATCCTAAATGATTTTTTTTAATTTCAAACGAAGTGCATATGTATTTGTGTGTGTAGATACACAGATCGTCATATGTAACCTCTCTTTACATGCTTCATTAAGGGAACTGTATGTTACCCTGGTGCCAGATGTTTGCAGCTTCTTGCAGGTGGCTTCTGTGTTTTATGTGTTGTAGTTTTAAAAGCCTGTTCCTCAGAAGTGATTAGTAGAATTTTTCTGTAGAAAACATTTCCTACCTCCAGATCCTGGTTTGGGTGAACCACTGATCTGAATGTCTCTCATGTATCCGCAGTAATGATGCTCCAGAGGACACGGGCACCCAGGAACTCCTGAATGCTCTAACCAAAGACCCAGGCTTTGGGACCCGATGTATGGAAGGAAACCCAATCCCGTGAGTGACACTTCAGCCACGAGCTGGCCTTTTCTGGTAGCCACCTTGTTTTCTTTCTGATGGTATTGAATGTTCCATGGTGACCACTGTCATTTTGCCTTTTAGTCAGTTTTTATTTTAAAAGGCTAGGGATTAACCAAATCAAACAATTTAGGAATAAATAAAGTCTTTTAACACCTTGCATAGCAAATCATTACCCACATTTGTTTATTATTCTGTGGTGGTAATGTTGCTTCTAAATCACAGTTTATACTTACTGATCAAATGCTTTCCCCTTCTCCCCTTGACCCCAGCTCCCTTGAGTGCCATACTAGACTGCAGAGCGTGCAGTTCACAGCTTTGTTTATCAGTTTCTTCACTTTAACCTGATTTTTTAAACTGACTTTTTTTTTTTTTATAACAACAGATACTTTGCTTTTGTACAGCTGTGTATTTTTATCACCCCTTCAGGGCTAGTTTTAAATAGTTGGTAGATGAACTTAGTGCTGTGCCCAGTTGACTTGTATGTACAGAGGAAGCAAATCATAAGGACGCTGTGGTAAAGTGGTGGAGAAGTGACAAGGAGAGAACCGGAGCTAGCAGAGGTTGCTTCGAGTTTGCAGCACCAAACAGACTTTGTACCTGAGGTCATAAAGCCACACACGGGAGTGATAGCTGAGGAGCTGCGGAGAGTTGATAAGGTGATAGAGAAGCAGAGTAAGGCCAAATGAATCCCACTCCACAAAGGGGAAGATGGCCAGTCCTGTGTCAGAGTCCTAAATGATGGTGAGGTGTAGATTTCTAGATGAATCGTTTGTGTGTATTTATCAGCTCTTAATTAGTGTTTGTCTCAATTGCTTTTCTGTTGCTGTGATAAAACACCATGACCAAGGCAACTTAAAGGAGGAGGAGTTTGGGGATGGGGGTTACAGTTGGAGAGGGACAGGAGTCCACGGCCATAGTTGTGAGGAGCGTGGCAGCAGGCAGGCAGAGATGTGGTAGGCATCAGTTGAGAGCTCACATGCTGATCCACAAGTAGGAAGCAGGGTCTTTTGAGTGGCATGGGTCTTTTGAAATCTCAAAGCCTGCCACTAGTGACATACCTCCTCCAACAAGGCCACACTTCCTAATTCGTCCCAAACAGCTCTTCCAAGTGGGGGATCAGCCTGATCAGTATTCAACTGGGGGATCAAGTATTCAGACATCAGCCTGAGGGACCATGTCACTCAAACCACCATAGTAGCAGATGATGTCTTGGGTGGGGCTCTGGCACTGAGAACACCAACTTTCAAGGAGCCAAGATTTGGTGGTTGACTTTTGGCTTCAGAGGTCTTGGTCCATGTTGTCTGTGTGTGTTGTTTGTGGGTCTTTGGGGGTGTAGAACATCATGGTGGGGAGTGGCTGTGGAACATAGCCACTCCCATCACAGAAGCCAAGCCAGGGAGCAAAGGAAGAGAAGGGAGGGCTGGGGTCCCCATATTTCCTTTGAGTGTGTGTCCCCAGTGACCTAACTGCCTTATCTTAGGTCCTATGACTCACCGGCTCTGCCAGCTCCATGGCACCACAATGTGGGGACCAAGCCTTTAGCTTATGAGCCTTAGGAAGGCATTGACGACTCAAATTGTAGCAGATAGTAACCAGGTATCCTTACTACTTGGTAGTTAGTACTTACTGGGTGGCAAACCCAGTAGTCACTGTTGGTTCCTGCTAAAAACATGCTAAGGTGGAGAAGGACACGGATTGACTTCACCATACTTTTGGGATTCCATGTGAAGGTTTTGTAAGAAAGAAGGATGAGGTAAGGTGATAATGTGGATAGCAGGATCCTTTTTTGGTAAGCTGAACTGTATGGATTTATGGATTGATTCCAGCAAAGGCCCGATCTATAGGAGAGAGAACTGAGCTGACAGTTGGCCTACGGAGATAAAAGAAACGTCTCTGACATCAGAGGGCATGTGTGCTGTCTGAGTACCATGGATGTTCTGCTGGATGCAGTCTAAAGGAAAGAGCTTCACCCTACCAGCTCAGACTGAAATTCCAATTTTAGGTTTTTGGGGACTCTTAGGACTGAGGGAATTCCAACTAGGATGCCTTTGCAGTGGTCTTTAGTCGGTCTCAGCCGATTGTCTCTCGGAAGTCTGAGGTGCAAGTACCACAAGGACAGATGACCTAGGGCAGAGGCTTTCAGGAGGAAATGAGAAAGCGTCTGGAAGGAGTTCAGTTGTGTGCATGTTTATAAACACGTGGCTGTGCGCGTGCACACACCCATGTGAGATGAAGATTGTGGCTCTAGTTTAAATTGTGGAATCTTGAACATTGGAAATATGGGCGAGTGACTAGAAATGATACATCACTTCATACTCTTGTTCTACCAGTAGGGGAAAAAAATGAGCCCTGAGATTTCAAAGGACTTGTGATACACACCACACAGTTGAGTGCTCTGGGCAGAAACTAGACCATGCGTTGTCTCTGAGGATGCTTGAGGATGCCTTACTCTTTATCCAGCGAGCATTCCCACTCCTCTCAGCTCCTCAGTTCTCTGCTCATCATAGAACAGAAATTGGATCTTAAGATTCTTTACAGGATTTTCAGCTGAGCATAAAGTACAAGCTCCTACCCATGACTGTTATATGGTCCCTCCCTCCCTCCCTCCTCTTTGTTTACCAGTCTGTCTTATAGCTCATCACACTTATCTTCTTGTTCATCAAATATATACACTCATTTATTCACAGGGCCTTTGCATCCGACTCCCCATTGCTCCTTCCTGCAGTGTTCATTCTTCCTAATTCTAAGTTACATTTACTTGTGTGAGAGTGAGAGTATGTGTGAGTGTGTATGTGTGTGTGTCTGTGTGTGTGTGTGTGTGTGTGTGTGTGAGAGAGAGAGAGATACAGAGAGACAGACAGACAGACAGACAGACAGACAGATAGAGGGCACATGCATGTCATGGTTCATGTGTAGAGGTCGGAGTATAGTTTGTGGGAGTTGGTTCTTTCTTTCTACCACATGAGACCTAGAGATTGAGCCTGGGTTTGGCTGTAGGCACCTTTATCTGCTGAGTCACCCCTCCAGCCCATCATTCCAATTTTTCAACTAGTTTCTTGTCTATATTTTGGCTAAAGTGTTGATTTTAGATTCAATGGTCTGTATCCATATATTCTCCTGTTATCTCTGCTTAATTTGGGGCTGCATAAAACTAGATTTGTTGACTTGTTGCTCAACACTTTCTGGGCATGCAGAATCCAGAAGGCAGGGAGTTTGTACTGCTTACCCCAGACTCTCAAAGATAGAGAACACTGTGCGGCACACAGTGGACTCCTCCTGTGTGTGTGTGTGTGTGTGTGTGTACGTACAGGTGGTGATTAGGTGGAATGAACAGAGCTCCGTCTGAGCATCTGGAGCCTGTTTGTGTTCTATTTTGCTGCGCTTTCTGTGACTCCCTAGCTTCCAAGGCTGCTATGAGAGCAAACAGAGTGAAGTCATGCCCGTTCTCAAACAGTAGGGCTAGGTCCATGGGTCTTTACTAAAGAGCAGATTTATCCTCTACAAACACCAGAAAAAGAAGACCCTGTTCAGGGGAGCCTGCAACTCCTGGTATCTCCTTTTACAGAGACACCCCTTGCTTGGTGGGGGAAGAGGACTGGACCACTGCCCCAGTTCCCCAGACCATCACGGACCTCTTCCAAACTGGGAACTGGTCGATGAAGAACCCTTCACCTGCCTGTCAGTGTAGCAGTGACAAAATCAAGAAAATGCTGCCTGTGTGTCCCCCAGGGGCAGGGGGGCTTCCACCTCCTCAGGTGAGTCCCTGTTGGTGTGACTAAGAAGTTGGCTGGGGGAGTGGGTGGAGTGTGGTGGGAGGGGGCTGGTAGCATCCGTGTGGCAGCAGGAATGAGTGAAGTGTGATGCTGTCAAAGTGTTATTTCCTCCTTGATCTTACGTGAGAAAAGTGAGTGGGTTTTGAGAGAGGGGTGTAAGCGTCATCGTGCCATGGCTTTCACACAACTTTCACATGCCCAGCTTCCTACCCTGGCTCCGCCACACTCAGCTGAGCTGGTGGCTGACTGCATAAGTGGACCACAAAGCTTAGGCGTGTCCTATTAACTCGGACATTCTCTGCACTTGGAAGAATGGTTTGGAAGGAGATTGGAAGTTTTGGTTTTGTTTTTCCTAGAAATCTCAGCACGATAGTAATATCTGTCTGCTATTTTGTCAGAATCTAGGTTGGAGGGTAGGGACAAAGGTTTTTAGTGGGCGTACAAACTTAAGAAGTCTTGCTTGCCACCTTAAAAATCAGCTGATCCAGTCACCAATGTAAGTTCAAAGGACAAAAGTGTTCACTGAGCAGTTTATAATGCTGTTCCCTAAATATTCTGGTGATGTGGATAATGTCATGTAGCTATCCGGAACACCTTCCCAGGGATGACTGTGGCTTTGCGTAAGTGAGGATAAAGTGCCGATGGCGGAATGGACCAGGTCTTGGTGGAGGGGGGTGGCTGAGGGTCTTGCCTGAGCCCTGGGGTCCCTATCGCTCTTGCCTGAGCCCTGGGGTCCCTATCGCTTTTGGCTGTTATCTGCCCTGATTCTTACCTGTAAAGACACGTGGACTTGGTTTCTATGTGACTGCAGAGAAAACAGAACACGGCAGACATCCTTCAGAATCTGACCGGAAGAAACATTTCAGATTATCTGGTGAAGACCTATGTGCAGATCATAGCGAAAAGGTACCTGCAGTTGAAACCTGGCTTGCGAATGAGGTAGACTTGAGAGATAGGGAAGTGGACGATCATGGTTCGATGGGAAATTTTGCATATTTTATCAACTAGGCAAGATAAGGTTCACTAGGGCATATGAAGTTTAAATTTTCAGCTTAGAGGATGAGGTTGCCAGCTCTAAAGTGAAAGCAATGATAAATGTAGACTCAGATTTAAGTTCCGACCCTCAGTGGCTACTTGACCAGCTCATTACTCTGGTAAAGTCTTAGCTTGTGTGAAATGTTTATATATATATATTTGATAATATTATTGCATTCTTAATTTGTTGTGAGGATGAAGTGAAATGAGCTTTAGGTCCTCTCTTGTGGGTGGCTCCATAAAAAGGTGTTCTGAAGCAAGGTCAAGGTAGACACAGTAACCTTTCTTGCCTATGGAGCTTTTAAAGAGACTTGGAGATTTCCTGGGCCCTGACCATATAGTGACCAATGCTTAGTCAGTGCTCAGAAAATGTTTCCTTCACATCAGTACAGTCAGGGGTCATGTTCCTGTTTGAAGGGACTTTAAAGGACAAGGGTATGCTAGAATGGGAGTAGGCCATACCTTTCCCAGAGCTGTGACCTGTCCACATGGGATTCACAATCAAAGTGTTTAAATTCAGTAATATCAGGGTCTGTAATGCATCTATCTACTTATCATCTATCTATCTATCTATCTATCTATCTATCTATCTATAATCTGTCATTTATATCTATCATCTGTCTATCTGTCTGTTTTAAACCAGGTCTAAATATAGTCCTGGCTGGCCTGGAGCTCTCTCTCTATATCTATATCTATATCTATATCTATATCTATCTATCTATATATATGGATATAGATATAGATAGATAGATAGATAGATAGATAGATAGATAGATAGATAGATAGATAAAGCTGGCCTCAGACTCAGACATCCACCTGCCTTGGCCTCCTGAGTGTTAGGGTTAAAGGCATATGCCATTATGCCTGTCTGTAAGGTGGATTTTTAAATTGGCTTAATTTACTGTGTGATTCTCACCTGAGTGAGGTCTCAAAGACAGCAGACAGGGCATGCTGGGAAGTGGCCTTCCTTACACGGGTGCAGCCCAACAGTGCTGGTCATAGGCCTGATCATAGGATTGCTTCTGTCTCTGTGCTTTCTCGTCAGGTAGATGATTACACCTTTGCATCATCAATATGATCTGTGCTATCTAGACCTGATTTTTGATTTGTTTTTTTCTTTCTGCAGCTTAAAGAATAAGATCTGGGTGAATGAATTTCGGTAAGTTGATCCTGTCTTCCCATTTTCCCTAAGTCACTTTGAATCTTAGGAGAATGATGTTTGGGGACTGTTTGCCATGCGCATACTCTTGGATGTCACCTCACCATGAGAGGCACTGAGCTGCTGCAGACCTGTGGAACACCCGAGGGCACAGCCTGGGTTCTGCATGGCACACTCTCATGGTGCCTCACTCCAGAGGCCTCTGAAATATTTTATATAACAGTTTCCTTGAGGAGATTCAGAAATCTCTCGTAGGCCTCTAGAGACTTAAGAAAGTAAAATGTCATGGGGGTTGGGAACCTGTCCTAGCTGTATTTTCCCCAGAAAGATTCCCAAGGGTGCCTAGGAACTCAAGGAAGAACTCTCAGGCCTTTCATGTGACGTGAGGTCGTGGAGGAAATGAAAGGCATCAAAACCCTTTATTTCCACCTGTTTCCCCTCTGGAGTTTGAAGGACCAGGTGAGGGAGGGAAAAGAAGAAATCTCAAAGCCTGTGAGGCTACCCAGGAGCCCTCAAAAGCTCTGTTCTCGAGTTCCGATTTTCTTCTACGCCCTTCCTTCAGGGATCAGAATCCAGTCAGAGGTCCACATGGTGGTTCCCATGCCAGGGAAGACGAGATCTGTCTGTAATCCCCATCCAGCCTTGAGGACTGTGACCAGCCCTGACTTCCTGTCTGTGACATGGGTGCCTTACTACATGTCATTAGCTTCAGGCTTCTTGTTGAGTAGCAGTCTTGAGAATCAGCACAGGTAGATTTCACCAGAGGAGGCAACATGGAGCTGTCCTTAGCCAAACACTGGTCCTAATTTGAGTAAGAAATGGCTCTCAAAGAACCTCGTGCACTGCGGTGTCTGCTGCTCAGTGATGGCCGAGGGACACGGCCTGGGTTTTAATGGCAAGCCCTTCTTTCAGGTATGGCGGGTTTTCCCTGGGTGTCAGCAATTCTCAAGCACTTCCTCCGAGTCACGAAGTGAATGATGCTATCAAGCAAGTCAAGAAACTCCTGAAGCTGACCAAGGTACAGCATCCATCCCGAGACGTGGCAGAGAAATGGGGCTGGAGCTGCCGGGACATTGTAGTCGTGGCAGGAACCCAGTGTTGTGTACAAAGCCATTGCAGACAGGCCAGGCTACTCATACCACACACACACACACACACACACACACACACACTTAGGAAAGTATAGGTTAAAACTGAGCTCAGAGATTAAAAACTCTGACAACAGCTAAGCTGATGAAATTAGCCAGTGGGGAAATGAATTGAATTTCAAACAAACACTTTCCTAAATCAGTCATTGACTAGACAGGAAAAGTGACTTAATTTACTTCCTAGGCTGGTGGGCTGGTCTTCGAGACTAGCAAAGCTCACATTCATCTCTCTCTATCTCAGGTTTCCCAACTTGAGATGGTCAGGTGGCATGGCCTCTGGGGTCCTAGACTATAGTGGTGGGCCTAAAGTGGCTACCTTTAATACTCTAGCTCTCCTTTAAGCCATAGGCTGTATCTGCAGGGACTGCGGATTTTAGTTCTGGGATGATGCCAGAAGACTCTGAAGGATCTTGGGAATTTAATTTTTTAATTTTACTCATGTGTATGGGTGGTTTGCTTGCATGCATGTAGGCATGTACCATGCATTGTACCATGTGTGTGCCTGGCCCCACAGACACCAGCAGACAGTATCGGCTCTCCTGGGACTGGAGTTACAGATGGTTGTGAGCCCTCCAAGTGGGTGCTAGCATTTGAACCTGGATCCTCTGGAAGAACAGACAGTGATCTTCACTGCTGATCCATCTCTATCCCAGAATCTTGGGGATTTAAGTTATAGGCTTTTTTTGGTGGGGGTGTGGTTTTTCTTTTTCATTACTTGTGGCATCGTGGCAACATTCGTGCTGTGGATTCTGGTTACTTGGTGCCCAGGAACCGCATGTCATGGCTTGAGATTTAATTTCAATGGATGAAGTGGTGGTAGTCTTGGTCTACAATAGGGCTGTCTCATTGCTTGTTATCACCCCTCATCTGTGTGAACAAGCACCTCTGAGGCAGGATTCTGTTGTTTACAGGACAGCTCTGCAGAACGGTTTCTCAACAGCTTGGGAAGGTTCATGACAGGACTGGATACCAAAAACAATGTCAAGGTACAGTCTTGCCTGTGCTCTGCTGGCTTCTTAATAAACAACAACCCTGTGCTCCTGAGGTCTCATGGTTGAGTAGCTAGGGACCTTTGTGGTGGGAGAGAGCAAACCTCATTTTACCAGTGAGACAATACAGCACAGCCCTTTAGAGACTTAACATGTGAACCACTGTGGTCTTTGCCTGAAGCTACTTAGCATGTGTGTCAGTCTCCACTGTAGCAGGAAGGCAGTAACCATGGCTACCTCTAACTTTATGTGGGTAACTGGTTCAAAGTGTCAAGTCTTCACACCGTGCTGGTCCCGTGGCCAGTGGGTCAGTGGATCCTTTGTCTCTAATGCTTTTGTTTGGTGTGTCACTAACTGGAATTCCTTTCTGAGGTTCCCATGCATGGTGTGTGTGTGTGTGTGTGTGTGTGTGTGTGTGTGTACACACTCACTTCTGGAAGCACGGTTTGGCAGCACTGCCTTGAAGTTGCTCTGTTTTACTTCAGGTATGGTTCAATAACAAGGGCTGGCATGCCATCAGTTCTTTCCTGAATGTCATCAACAACGCCATTCTCCGGGCCAATCTCCAGAAGGGAGAGAATCCGAGCCAGTATGGGATTACTGCTTTCAATCATCCCCTGAACCTCACCAAGCAGCAGCTGTCAGAGGTGGCTCTGTAAGTGTGTCTAAATGGGTGGGCGTGGCGGTGTTAGGGCAACTGTGCACCTAATGGATGCGCATGGTGGTGTTAGGGTGACTATGCACCAGTGGGTGGGTGTGGTGGTGTTAGGACAACTGTGCACCAATGGATGGGTGTGGTGGTGTTAGGGTGACTTTGCACCAATGGATGGGCATGGTGGTGTTAGGGTGACTGTGCACCAGTGAATAGGAGTGGCAGTGTTAGGGTGACTGCGCAACAGTGGATGGGAGTGGTGGTGTTAGGGTGACTGTGCACCAGTGAATGGGAGTGGCAGTATTAGGGTGACTGGGCACAAGTGGATGGGAGTGGCAGTGTTAGGGTGACTGGGCACCAGTGGATGGGAGTGGGAAAAGGACTGCAAAACTGGTTGTAGCAGCTAGGGATAATTACATTGTATAAGCTTGGGTTGATCCAGACTCTAGGCAGAAAATGATCGGTTTACAGATCGGCTGTCAATCTCTCTTGACTTGAAGAAGGAAGACCAGCTCTGTAAAAATCATCACACTTGATGAACTCATATCAAATGAATTAAAATTGTTAGTAAAATCCTGGAGCAATTAACTCACCATTAATATTTCATTTCCTTGGAAATTGGGTTTTTAAATTCAGTGAAGCATGCATTTAATAGTTTCTTTCCTGAAATATGTATATGTGTGAGTGTTGCACACATATGCATGCATATGCTCCTGTACATGTGCATAAATTTTAAGGTCAATAGAGTCTTGGGACTGAAAGAATCTGGATTTAAATCTAGTGTCTAGGTTTCCTAGGTATTAAGTGAGGTAATCTGTATACACTCATACAGCTGGCGCCGCGCTGGTAATCAGGGTGTTAGATCCCCTCTCATACGTGGGAATGGCACCTTACTGTTTAACTACTGTGGACTATTAATGTTGGGCATCAGGATCTTTGCAAGACTCTGTAAATGGGATTTTTGTATGTATTAGACTGTGTTGGACTGATATGTATGTATATGTTTATGACTTTTTGTATGTGTTAGCCTGATAGATGTATCCTTTTGTTCTCTGCTTATATATAGTCACATGATTAACTTGTATGTCTCCCTTCTTGATAAGATTTCTCCCTCAGCTGGGCATGGTGGCACACACCTTTAATCCTAGTATTCGGAGGAATTGAGGCCAGCCTGGTCTACAATGTACGTGGCAGTTTACAACTCAC
This sequence comes from Acomys russatus, assembly GCF_903995435.1. NCBI lineage: Eukaryota > Metazoa > Chordata > Mammalia > Rodentia > Muridae > Acomys > Acomys russatus. Next base: position 63,310,981 of record NC_067138.1, on the reverse strand, counting down.
AGCTCTAAGATCAGAAACTGGAGAGAAGGGAACACTAATTAGACCACACCCACATCTTAGTTCTGTGGCTTCATTATGGGAGTGGACCCATTCTAACATTACAGAAACCAGTTTTACATTTGCATTGTTGTTCTTTTAAAATGTCACTTGAAGATAACTAGGTAGAGCCCTGAGATAAAATCTCTGGTGACCGTGTGTTCCTGTCCCCACTGCACTTCGGTTGTGCTTGCGTCTGGCTAGTTGTTCACCGCGTCCCCAGCCCCATCAAAGGCTCCGCTGATCTTTATTGCCTCTTCCCTTCTAGGATGACCACATCGGTCGATGTCCTGGTGTCTATCTGTGTCATCTTTGCGATGTCCTTTGTCCCAGCCAGCTTTGTTGTGTTCCTGATCCAGGAGCGGGTGAGCAAAGCCAAACACCTGCAGTTCATCAGCGGTGTGAAGCCCGTCATCTACTGGCTCTCCAACTTCGTCTGGGACATGGTGAGGACGCGGGACCTTCCATCTCTGTACGGATCTCGATGGGGACTAGGAGCTCACGGGGCTGAAGGAAAAGCAGCCCTTCACTAACCCCAGGAAGTATCCCATTTACTCTAAAACTGTATGGGACAGGAAAAGGGAGAGGCAGCTGAAGAATACATCCACGACACCAAACGTCATGGTGGCTCTAAAGCTAACTGTACATCATGGGGCCATCTGACTGCTGTGACTACGGTGATTGCCGTCACCTTACATTGTACATTACAGTTCACTATCAAAGGAAGCCAGGACGGGAACTCAAGCAGGGCTGGAACTTGGAGGCAGCAGCTATTGCAGAGGCTATAGAGAAATGGTGCTCACTGGCTTGCTTCTTATGGCTTGCTCAGCCTGCTTTCTTATAGAGCCCAGGACCACCAGCCCAGGGATGGCACCGCCCACAATGGACTGGGCCCTCCCCCATCAATCACTAAATAAGAAAATGCCTGATGGGTGTATCTTATGGAGCATTTTCTCAAATTAAGTTCCTTCCTCTCAGATAACTCTAGCTTGCGTCAAATTGATAGAAATCTAACTAGCACACCCTTTAAAAATGAGAACAGAATAGAAAGACCTTTATTAAAAACCTAAGCCAGGGCTTCTAACTTAACCGATGGGCTTTAACTTAGAGTCAGGGTGTTTTCCCCCTTACTAGGGAAGCCACTTGTCACTGAGAACTCCATACATTGTGCCAGCATCTTGTCACTGAGAACTCCATACATTGTGTCAGCATCTTGCCTGTCCATTGCAATTTATCCATTTTTGTATCAACTATATACTGTGCTGTTTTTTGTTTGAATTAATATGAAGTACTTTCTAGAACCCTGAACTTCCAATTATTGGCAAGTCAGCTTAAACTATATTCCCTTGTGGCCTTCATTAATTCTAAGCTACAAAAAAAAAAAAAAAAAAAAAACCACACACACACACACACACACACACACACACACACACACAAAACAAACAGATCTAATTCTTTGCCCAGTAAACATTTCCTCAGACTTTTAAAGGCAACTCTCATTAAACAAACTTTTCTCGCAGACGAGATGATGTATGAGAGTACACGGGGTCTCTAAGACACTGTACAGACATGAGTGATGATGATGGAGATAATGAAATTGCATATGCTAATTACACCAAGCCTCTAGGACCTGTCACTCTCCTCATCTGATTGCCTCATTTATCAATATTCCTTTTGAAAGGCAAAGCCCAGAATTAACCTTGTGTTCAGACCATGGTCTAGAGAAAGCTAATCTTTCTCTCATACTTTTACTGCAGCTCAAGGTATAGCATTTAGAAGTATCACTGACTCATTTCAACTTGGTAATGATCGGAAACCTATTTCATATGAATTATTGTTAATTAGGGTCTTGTTTATTTTATGCTAATGCACAGAATCAACGTTTTTTGAACCTAAACTTTTTTTTTTTACACTGCTATCAAACTGCATCCTGCCAGCATTCGTTTGCTTTCTTTCATCCTAATCTGGCAATTCATTCATTTACAATACAGAGTGCTCACTCATGGCGTGTCTGATGGTACCCAGTGTCTGGCTGTGCCAGGCAGAGGTCATGGATGAAAGAGCAAGTCCTTGACCTCAGGGACATCACTAGTACTCTCATGTCCCTCCCTGCCTAAGAGGCTGGAATCTGCTGCGAGCATGTCTTTATTTGAATAGCCGATAAACATATTAAATAGGACGGGACTGAGGCAGTCTGAAGCTGCCATGCTACCATCTGCCAACCCGCTATCACCTCAGTGCGTGTGCTTCTCTCTCTCTCTGTGCCAGCTATGAATTTTCATAATTGTCCCCAGGTCAAGTCTTTATTTCTTCATTTTAATGCTTGAAGCACTGTCAGGACAGACTGTAAAATTATTCTTGGTGTGATGAAACAATTTTGACATTCATGTTATGAGTGCTTATCTCACAAATAGATTACATGTGAGATTGAACGCGGGCAGACCATAATATAGCATTAATGATGGAACAGACACAATCATCTCTGGGTAGAATAATGGAAGCTCATTTACCTCCTGTGAAATTTAAACGACTCTGCCTGAGAATCCATCCTTCAGGAAGTTTACTGAGCGTGACACCTTGGCTTAGCTGTGGGAAAGACAGAAAGGGCATGCCGTTTATAAACTCAGCCGAGGGTGAAATGCTTGTCAAACTGTATTGTCCCGAATTTTGATTAATAGTTTATGTGGCCTCATTAATTCAAAGTTACTCTCCAACATGTTTATCTGTCCTTTCTTGTCTGATGATGGGGAAGACTTGGGGTGTGTTGTATATTTGACCCAGGGGTCCACTTTATTTTCTTATTTTCTCTTTTAGTGCAATTATGTGGTCCCTGCTACGCTGGTCATTATCATCTTCATCTGCTTCCAGCAGAAGTCCTATGTGTCCTCCACCAACCTGCCTGTCCTAGCCCTTCTGCTTTTGTTGTATGGGTAAGGCAGCTCCGGGCGGAGCTCTCTCCCAGTTGGGCAAGGCATATGGTACCCAGTGCTTGAGGGAGGTCAGAAAATTCCAATGGATGCTTATTTTTGTGCCTCACCAGGTGGTCAATCACACCTCTCATGTACCCAGCCTCCTTTGTGTTCAAGATCCCCAGCACCGCCTACGTGGTCCTCACCAGTGTAAACCTCTTCATCGGCATCAATGGCAGTGTGGCCACCTTTGTACTGGAGCTTTTTACCAGCAATGTGAGTGGCACAGGCAGAACACCAGCTGTCTTGCACTTGGGCGCCAGAGGCTACCCCAATCTTACCCGACTTGTCTGTAACATTGACACCACTGACTGACTACTCTGTGCTTTGGCAGATTCTGCCTACCCTAGTTCACATAACTCTGTTTCTGTCCTGCAATACCTTGTATTTCTCTGGTTAAGTATTTCTGCTTACTTTGATTTTTTTTTTTTTTCATACTTCTTTCTCTTTCAGTGCTGCTTTGGCAAAGACTGTATTCTCTCCTGGCTTTATTTTGCTACGTAGACAGCACTTCTGGGGGTTGCTGTCCAATCTTGAGGCTTTCCCCACCATTGCAGCATCTTGTTTTTAATCTCTTCAATCTACACCCTGAATGTTCCCTAGAACTCAGTTCTCCAGTTCTCACTGCCTAGTGGATGACTCCACTTAAATTATTTACAGATACCATATACCAGTCACACTGTTAACAGTCTTTCCCATTAGGACCTATTGTTTTTCTCGTCATCCCTGCTTACTTGATGGCATCTCCACAGTTGTTCATGATGCCTCTGTTGGGTCCATAGTAGATGCTTTGCTGCTTATTCATTATGTTATTCATCTGAGCCTTTCCAGTTTCAGATCTCATAAACAAGACAATTTGCTTTTGTTCAGCAAAGCCTTTAAGGTGCTGTTGGTAGGTGTACAACCCTTGTTGGTCACAGACTACCATATCCTCTCTCAATGCTTGGTAATTTCAGCTGTGTTTTCCCTTAAACTACCATACTCCTGTAGGCCTGCCTTGAAAGGCCCTTCTTTCACAGGGCCTGGGAGCGCCTACCATATCCTTTAAATTTTCACTCTAATGTGACACTTTGTTCCCTTGCCCTGTGAGGTATATGCTTTCTTCTCCCTGGACTGTCAGAACCCTCAGTTCTTCCTCCAGTGCAACACACATTTGGTTATGTCATCATTTCCCTTTCATGAGCTTCTTTTTCTCTGAGTGAGACATTTAACATTTGCATCTTCCATGCACTGGCCCAAACACATCCAGCAAGTAACAACTTAATCAACTGTTCCATTTATTTTTCTATTTTTACTTTATGTGTATGGGTGTTTGGCCTGCATGTATGTCTGTGCACCATATATGTGTAGTAGAGGCCAGAAAAAGGAGTTGGATCCTCTGGAACTAGATCTATAGCCAGTTGTGAGGCATCCTGTGGGCACTGGGCACCAAATCATGGTCCTCTGCAACCACTGAGCCATCTCTCCCACTCCAGCGTCTTGGTGTTTTGTCAACTTTGTCATATGGGGTCATAATACATTCTTCTAATGTATTTGAAATTTCAACAAAATCCTGAAACTCAAATATTGACATAGATATGCTTTTTAGAACACTTAGCTCGTGGTTGGTTGTGGATTTGTGTCTGATTAAAAAAAAAAAAAAAAAGTAGCCATGGTTAGAAGTTTGTTTACTTTCCCATACTCAGCACCATCTGCTTTTTATTGGTATCTGAATCTGGCGCTTTGCTTCACATGCGTGATGCTTCCGACCTTGATAGGATGTTAGCCTACTTGACGAGTGGTACATGTTTCTCTCTCCTTCTCATCTCTAGAAGCTGAATAACATCAATGACATCCTGAAGTCTGTCTTTCTCATCTTCCCACATTTTTGCCTGGGGCGAGGGCTCATTGACATGGTGAAAAACCAGGCGATGGCTGATGCCTTGGAGAGGTTTGGTGAGTGAGGCAGTGGCAGCAGGAAGCTTTAATGGAGGTGGTGGTAGTTTTCCTGGGCCTCAGCACTCTGAAGGCTGCTTTAGGAAGAGGGTGGGACTGGGTACAGGATGTCTGTCTCCCTCCAACACCCTTCAAAGGCCAATAGCAACATGGCTGGTCTGTCCTGAGTTTTATCATATATCCATTTATTTGTGCCTTTAATAGCACTGAGATAAATGGAAAAAAAAAAAAAAAAAAAAAAAGAAAGAAAGAAAACATTTTTGGAAGCAGGAAAATGCTGGCATTTCTTTGGAACTAATACATAATGCTACTGGTTGAGTTTGTCACAGCACTGGATAAATCATGCCACAGCTTTGGCAATTAGATCAGGCCAGAGATTCAAAAACAAAAGTGCACGCTTTGATTCTACTAAGAAAACCATGGGTATGCTCATTTACTGTGGTGTATGTAGTCTGTAAAGAGAGAGAGTATTGAAGTTTTTTCCTACTTTTATAATGGTTAAAATATCTCCTGCCATTTGCTAGTCATTTGCTGGTTAATTTGGTTAGACATGCCATGCTATTTAACATATACAAGGGACTTTTTCAGGTTAGCACTACAAAGGAGACACAAAGAACTAAGGGATTTTTTTCTAACACCGGCTAATTTAAGCCACTAGGTTACATTAACTGCTGTAGAAATGGGAATTTTTGCCATGTGGCTCCATGGCTTGGCTGGTTAAAGCGCCTGTCTCGTAAACAGGAGATCCTGGCATCGACTCTCAGTGGGGCCTTGTGTTTTCACATCTTTCCTACCAATAAAATGGAATTGTTAAAATGTTACCTAGTTTACCACATGTAACCTGGGAGAAATGGGAATTTTCTGAATGCGTTTTCGTTACTTTTAAAATTTGGAACTACAAAAAAATTGGACCCCCAAGAATTATCCAGGATTATTGGCCATATTAGATAAGTTTATTTGTGGCGGGGGCATGTCTCATTAAAGGAAACCTTAGCAATCCCAATGAAGTGACAGATCTAATGTATATTGGCTGTGAAATTCTGACCTGATACCAGGTTGTATTATAATTCTTCAAATGTAATCTCAAAAGTAAATACCCTCGTTACTCTTCTTTTTTTTTTTTTTTTCTTGTCGTGGTGTTGGCCATTGGTGTTTCTAGAAAAATTACACGAAATTGATCCCAAAGCCGAGGAAAGACTGACTTCCTTACTTTTCTTTTTCTTTCTTTCTTTCTTTTATTCCTTTTTTTTAATATAAAAGGAGACCTTTAATTTTTTCAAGTGTTAAAAAAACCCAAAACTCAAACTTATGCTTAAGCTGGCCTTGAAAGTTAAGTATAATATTTATTAATTTTAATGAAAAACAAACAAACAAGCAACAACAACAACAACAAAAAACCCACCTGTAACCCAGTGCCCTCTCTGTGCATAGCACTATTCTAGGTACAGTCAAAGGGCATCTTCCCTTCAGAAACAGGAAGTAGGGCCATAATTACTCATGCCTCCCCTCTGACCAGATGTCTACATTGTATTTCGCAGGAGAGAATCGTTTTGTGTCTCCACTCTCTTGGGACTTGGTAGGACGAAATCTTTTTGCCATGGCCGTGGAAGGGGTGGTGTTCTTCCTCATTACTGTTCTGATCCAGTACAGATTTTTCATCAGGCCCAGGTAAGCTTTTTCTCAGAACTCTTGGAGCAACTAGACAGGGGGAGAGGGGGCGCACATGTCCTGGGTGACAGCACTGAGCTGAACTCACACAGTTGAAGGCGTTTTCTTGTTGTGAGTGCCCTCAGCTTCCAGCCCTGTCCACCCTAGAAACTGTGGACATTTATATAGTTCCTGATTGCTTCATGGCTCTTCTTGCTGTAGGCAGTTTACTATATATTTGTGTAATAATATAAACGTATGTGTAAAAATAAGAAAAGAAAAATTGTTTTAGGTACTTGGATTTTTGCCTTAGAAAGTAGCTGAAATGGTTGGTTGATTTTTTCCCCCCCCTTAATAATGTTTCTCCTAAGACCTGTAAAGGCGAAGCTTCCTCCTTTGACTGACGAGGATGAGGATGTACGGCGGGAGAGACAGAGAATTCTGGATGGTGGGGGGCAGAATGACATCCTGGAGATCAAGGAGCTGACCAAGGTGAGAGCAGCAGCCTGAACCCACAGAGCTGCTCTTCTTGTTCTCCATTTTGTCTGCGTTGTGCTCATTTGCTTATTTAAAGACAGCAACAACAACAAAACACAGCAGCACCCAATGCTTCCCAAAGGTGCATCGACACCAAGCTTTGCACTGTGGAGCCCTCATCATCATCATCATCATCATCATCATCATCGAAACATCCTGCTGAGAATACTCTTGTAATGCAGTTCCCGCTCTTGGATTTATTGATTTTGCATATTTTACATTTATGTTAGTTATTAAAACACACCAACATGGTGTGTCTAGCCAAGGTGTAGAGAGTAAATAGTTGTAAATAATAGTAAATAATTTTGAGTTTCATGGCTCAAAAAGTAACTCTGCCTCCATTGCTCAGAAAGATGGCCGGCTTCAGTCCTTCCCAAATACCATCACCCTCAAATTTTACTTTATGGTATTGGAAACATTATATTAGGTGTTTCTACCTTATGTAATTTAATTTTAAAATATATCGCTGTCATAATTTTTAAGGCTCACATTAGAAATTAAAAAAAAAAAAAGAAATTCAGTTTTGAGTTTCAGAGTCAGCTAAAAGGCACTTGTCATGGAGACAGCGTGAGGCCCTTGGCACACCCAGTGTGTGGTGCAGCCTTTTGACGAGTTCTGTGTTGTGCTGTGTGGTTCAGAGCCCCCTTCTCGGCAGTTGCCTGGGTGAACCCCGAGTCGCCAAGGTGCATGACTGACGGGTTTCCTTGGTTGCAGATCTATAGAAGGAAGCGGAAGCCTGCCGTTGACAGGATTTGCGTTGGCATTCCTCCTGGAGAGGTAAGAGTGCTGGGTCTGTGTTGGATTCTCTCTGGTAATTCAGATACCGTGTCTCCCAAATCAAACAACAATTTCTGTAGCGATGGCAAGTGGCTTCTGAGGCTTCTTTATTTGTGTCTGTGAGAAACAATCAGCCACGGAGAGAGTGAAAAGCTCTTGTGTCAAAACCCAGAACACTTGTAGACACTCTCAGGTGGTGCAGGAAAGCATACCCATCTAGACCATGCTTTGGGGATCCATTGAGAGAATTAAATTCAAATGGGGCAAAAAATAGATTTTCTCTTTTTGCATGTTTTGACTTCTTTTATGTTCTTAGTTGTAGTTCTTAGGGTAGGTGGTGAATTTTGTCCAGTTCTTTACTGCTCTTCACTGATTGACCTTGCTCTCAACTTGATGATTCAGTCTTTATGAATTCTTTATAAATTATCTGCATACAACATGGCCCACACATAAACACATATTCCCCCCCCCCCACACACACACCTGATATCTGAATATTGAACACTTCTCATTGACACTTAAGAATGATACTTGGGGATCTGTGGTGAACCAACTCCAAGCCCAGGAGACAGTCTTATCGGCAGTTCAGACTGAGATTTAGGAGTTCTCTCATACCGCTCACCAAGTCCTGCTTTTCAGTGCTTTGGACTCCTGGGAGTTAATGGAGCTGGGAAGTCAACAACTTTCAAGATGCTGACTGGAGATACGGCTGTGACCAGAGGGGATGCTCTCCTTAACAAAAACAGGTGAGAGGAGAAGCAGCCTGTCGTTGCTACAGAGAGTTTCTGTCTTCGGCTTTAAGAAATATGTGGTTATTTTCTGACTATCCATCCTAGTACTATAGTTCATAAAAACATTGAAATCATTTGGGTCAAAAGCTTTGAAATCACCTCTAATTTCACTACCTAGAAATAATCACTATTTTTACATTTTCTTTCAGTTTCATTCTACCCTAAAGATTTATTTAGGTATGATTTATATACATATAATTTACTTGTTCTGAGAGGATGGATCTGTGATTTTAGTAAACTCACTGAATTATGCAATCACAGCTGAGTTCTAGAAGCTTTCCATCTGCCCAGGTCTCCTTTGATACATGTAAATGGGTCATGAAAGCACAGCACTCTAGATAGTTGCTGAATTTTTATTGTTAATTGGTTTATAATAAAAACTTCCCAATGGGTTACATAGTCTAAAATCTAGAAACTCCATTAGGTAAATATCTTTATTTGATCAATTCCTTACAAATGTTGGGCGTTAGTTTCTGATATTTGTGGTGTACATATGTCCTTGTAGATAATTTCCTCAGAAAATTCCCTACATGGTAAAGGGGCATGTATCTGTCCAATTACCCCCTCTAAAGCATGTACCAATTGACAAAGCCACCATAAATCCATTTTCTTTGTGGTTAAAGCTACATAGCAAAGACCTGTTAGATGGTATTTTCCTTGAGTACTCTAAAGATGTGGGGCTTCTCCTGGCTTTTATGTGAATAAACGTATTAGATATGCCTTTTCAACTTTTCTGATCATGCCCTTGTAGAAAATACACTCTACATTTCAATGTAGTACATATATACAGCCACATAGGCACACACACCTATACCTAATGAATTAAAATGGCACCTACTGTGACTACTTGTAATCTACCCTAAATAGTTCATATTCTAGTCTGTGTCATGCCATTTAAAAAGTACTGGCTGTAGCCTGCTAAATTTATTTCACAGCCCAGTAATGGGAGATTGCTCACATTTCAGAAACACTGCATAGAGGTACAGCCAATACTGTTGTAGAGTCGGAAATATAATGAGCTCATCCATCTCTTCCTGTCTCTTGCTGATTTATTTTTCCGTAGCAATCTAAAGGAGCCTTTAAAGAATAGAAATTGTGGGAATAGCTATGACTGCCCAGTCTTGTTCTGCTACTAAGTTCCTGGAACATGTAGAGTGACAACAATAACTGGCCCATCCTAAGGTTTATCTCAGCTACTGATTATGCAACTCACTTGGGCAGCATGGCTGTGAGAGCCAGGCACCGTGTCCATGAGAACCTTAGTTATAAGTCTTGAGAAGACTGAAAGTCCACCTCCAGACTAGGATATAAATGCCAAAATCTTCAGATAATATTAACTGTTCGCTTGGTAAACTTCATAGCACTTAGAGGTTGTGTCCCCATAGGTACAAGTAAAATTATCCATATATATATTTTTTCCTGTTACCCATGTTGGAGGGTCTAAAATTACATAAATAAATAGAGGAATAAATGGGAGTATGAATTGTATATTTAGTGGAACCTGAATGCTTAGAACGTGAATGTTAAGGCTGAATCAATGAATGGGAGCAGATGCTAGTGAGAACTCATGCCCAGCGTTTCTGGGCCTTAAGTGGTACCAAATAATTGTGAAGAAGACTAGAGTACAGGGGCGCTTGATACATATGACCAGCTCACAGAGTCAAATTTGGGATGGAGACATCATGTTAAAGTTCCAGACTGGTGTACTGAGGCTGTTGGCAAAGACTGTGCTGCAGTTGCATACACTCATTTTGAAACTGGCCCAAGCCTTCAGGATGTAGATGTAGGCAGGGAGGAGATAGGACACGTACTGCTATAAAGAGTTGACATCCTAGTGTCAGAACCGCTATTCCTCCAATCAGAAGCAGGCATATGTTTAAGCATGAGCGTGCTTGTGTGTGTGTGTGTGTGTGTGTGTGTGTGTGTGTGTGTGTGTGTGTGTGTGAATGTCAACCCAGATTGTCTCATCAGAAAGCTGACTGGTTGTCTTCCTTTACAGCATCTTATCAAATATCCACGAAGTGCATCAGAACATGGGCTACTGCCCTCAGTTCGACGCCATCACAGAGCTGCTGACTGGGAGAGAACATGTGGAGTTCTTTGCCCTCTTGAGGGGGGTCCCAGAAAAAGAAGTTGGCAAGGTATTGTGGGAACCAGAAAAGCAGACAGTCTCTTATGTCGCATCCCTTCACATGTGACAGCAACCTGAGACTATTTGTCTTTGTTCATGCTGCAGTCTCTGCATTCCCTCTCACGATGGGAACCAGGGGGAGGGTAGGCAGAGGCCAGGGGACAGGACCCACCACATGAGTCCTTTCTTCCTCCTCTGGGTCCTCAGAGGTTCCTGTGTCAAGTGTAAGAAAGCCTGGTGAGAGTACTGAAGCAGACAAAAATCAAAGGTTTTTGTTTGTTTGTTTGTTTGTTTGTTTTTCTCTCTAGGTTGGTGAATGGGCAATTCGCAAACTGGGCCTCGTAAAGTATGGAGAGAAATACGCCAGTAACTACAGTGGAGGCAACAAACGAAAGCTTTCCACAGCCATGGCTCTGATCGGCGGGCCTCCTGTGGTGTTTCTGGTGAGTGTGTGGGTAGTGAGTATGAGTGGAGGGGAGGGAGCTCGTCTTCCATCTTGAATAGACAACATGGTTTATCTGAAGGCACATGCGGGCCATTGCTCCCTTGGCATGGTGACGGCAAGTCAGTCTGCCGGTGACTCCAGAGCAGGCTTGGAGAAGCAGGGAAAGCTTTGCCCATAGCACGCTGGGTGGCTCTGTCGCACCTTCCCGGGCTCCCAAGGAGACAAGCTCCAGACAGCTCGTTTCCTTGCCTTGGATAACCCTACAAGTATGGCTGAAGCTGAGTGTGGGGTTGGAGTCTTCATGAGTCTGTGTGCCCCCTCCAGAGGCTTCAGGATGACCAAAGTAGCCCTAGTTCCGTACATACAAACAAACAGAAACCAGACCAGACTGGCCAGTGACCCTTGACCCTCACTTTGTAGAGAACACTACGGGCATAGGAAGAAGCCTTGGGTTGAGGCTTTAATGTCATCTTGACCATGTGACTGTGAAATTTCTCTAGGGTTAGCCAGGGTAACAGAACAAGGAGAAAAAATAAGAGTATTACTTTTATGTAAATCATACTCTAACTTCAAAGATTATTTTGGACAGAAAGTGTTTTGTTGTTGTTTTGTTCTGTTTTTGTTTGTTTGTTTGTGATAGGGTGTCCTGTGTAGCCCTGGGTGGCCTGGAACTCATTATGTACACTAGGTTGACATTGAACTCAAAGATCCATATGTCTCTACCCACCCAGCACCCCTTGCTGGGAAACACAGCATGAGCTTTAGCATTAAATAAAAAAAAAAAATTATCCTTGATATTTTCCCATCAAATAATTAAGCTCATTTTATTCTAACTATAGGATGAGCCAACCACAGGCATGGACCCCAAAGCCCGGAGATTCTTGTGGAATTGTGCCCTAAGCATCATCAAGGAGGGGAGGTCCGTCGTTCTGACATCCCACAGGTTTGTACTAAATAGTATTGGCTTCCTCACTTGTGACTGTATTTGGTCATCTTATACAAATTAGAAAATGAAGGCAAAGAGTGAAGCAGTTATCACCTGGAATTATCCCACTTAGAGATAACTATTTTTTATCATGTGTCTGTATGTGTTCCGGCGTTTTCTTATGCAAGGCCATATGCACTTAAGTACTTTACAAGCAGAAATGTAATTATAATGTGTATATTGAAAACATGGTTTCAAGTCCTAACCTTGAAGTGTGCCATCTTTTCTTGTAGCTCTGTTGTATTTATGAAAGTCTACTTTAATTGATGTAACTACTCTTTGTGCAAACATTTGGATTACATCTACCTTTCCACACTTGTAGGGCACATCATAGATAAGAATAGCATTTCTGTATCAGGGCAAGAGATACCCTAAGATGATGGGGACTTCTTCCTTGAAGTGCCAGGTATCGTGGTGGTGTTCCGATGCCTAGAGGAGCATCTCTCTGACAGGAGAACCTCACTCTGTTTTCCCACAGTATGGAAGAATGTGAAGCGCTTTGTACAAGGATGGCCATTATGGTCAATGGGAGGTTCAGGTGCCTTGGCAGTGTCCAACATCTGAAAAACAGGTAACACAGATAGTATCCTTGGGATAGCACGTGGTGAAAGGATTGGTGTTTATTCTTTGGCCAGTGTATGCATGTATCTTAAAATAAAAACAAAGGAGTATAGGAAAAAGAATAATGGGCTTTGAAGTCTGAACAGGCAGCATTCCAGTTCCGACTTGGCCGTGTAGTGCTTGTGTGATTTGTAAGCAAGTTGCTTGACCTTTCTTGAGAGCCAGCTTCCTGGGATTATTATGAATTTTGTTATCAAAATAAAATTTAATAACTCGCATGTGATATTTGGGTAATGAGGACACACACTGTGTAGTTAATACAAAGGGGTTCACATTTTTGCCTTGCTGTAACCAGGAGTTAACTTTGGGCGGGTAACTAAATTCCTTGGGCTTCTGTTTGTGTGTCAGACTTCATAGTTCCACATTGAGGATTTGATGAACTCTAGTATTCAAGGCTCTGTGACAGCACACATGACTGGGTGTTTGGTAGATAAAACTGCTTTCTTCTCTCTGAAACTGTTCTGTGGGGCTCCCAGAGACCTCCCTTGTTCTTGGTATAGGTTGAGTTGTCAGGGCTAAGTGTATCTTGAGTAGTTTCCTAGGAATGCTCCATTTGAATGTATTTTCTTCCTGCTTTCAGGTTTGGAGATGGCTATACGATAGTTGTACGAATAGCAGGGTCCAACCCTGACCTGAAGCCTGTCCAGGAGTTCTTTGGACTTGCCTTTCCAGGAAGTGTCCTAAAAGAGAAACATCGAAACATGCTACAGTACCAGCTTCCATCCTCCTTGTCGTCTCTGGCCAGGATATTCAGCATCCTCTCCCAGAGCAAAAAGCGACTCCACATAGAAGACTACTCCGTCTCTCAGACAACACTCGACCAAGTAAGCTTGCAGTCCAAAGTGCATTTAGCTGCAAGGTTAGGATTCCTGGTCCTGTTTCCCCACCGTGAGCCTGAGAGCAGTTCAGCCTGTCTGTGCTTTGATTCCTTCTTCGTTATTACTGCCTCTACGGTATAAATCTCGATGAGCACACACAACTGTACTCTATACAGTTATTGTAACTTTCACAATAACTACCATTTATTGCCTATCAACCACAAGCCAGGCACCTTATCTCTTCTGAATAACAAAATATACCAAACCAAGCTTGACAGTTAGTAGGTATTCACCAACTGGTTTTTTCCCCCCTTTTCCTTTTAATCAAGCCTAGATAGCCAAAGTGGATGAGCGATACATAGATGATTGAGCAGTTGGTGATGTGGGGGTAGTGTAGAAAATAATTTTTAAGTGCTTTTGATGTTTTTCAAGTATTGTTCCTTTCACACTGGGTTTTCTAGTTCAACTACTCATTCAATTCTGTGTTCTCCTCCTACCATCCTAGTTTCAGCGTAAGAAAAAAAAATTCAACTACAATAAGAAAAGAACAAGCCCAGGGGCATTCATGAATGTCTGTCTTCCTCTTGACAGGTATTTGTGAACTTTGCCAAGGACCAAAGTGATGATGACCACTTAAAGGACTTGTCGTTACACAAAAACCAGACAGTTGTGGATGTGGCCGTTCTCACATCCTTTTTGCAAGACGAGAAAGTAAAAGAAAGTTACGTATGAAGAGCCCTGCTTACACAGGGTGAATGGAACGAAAGGGGAGCTACATCTTCCTTTGCACTGTGTCAGGTGTTCTGGAAGAAAGAGTTGTCCCGCGTTTCTGTGGAGAGAAACAAACTGGATACTGTACTGACACTATTCAATGCAATGCAATTCAATGCAATGAGAACACAATTCCAATACAGGGGCAGTGCCTTTGTAGCCTATGTCTTGTATGGCTCTCTAGTGAAAAATGACTTGAAGTTAGTTCATTACCTTATACAGATGTGAAACTCTGGTATGGAACCAGACTCTCGGGGTTTGGATTCATACTTTTCGTTCCTGTGTATTCTCAATGGGATTGCAACAACAATCCATCAAATAGTCATGGCCAGTGATAATCGAAGTCAAAGGCATGCACGTCCTCATCCACTCATCTGTGCTGAACCACAAAACTGGTTTCCTGGTGACACATCCATTGCTGGCGATGAGTGTGCCAGAATTACTAGTGCCAAGTTGCTCAGAAAGTCTGAGGCACTGAGGTGTGTCACAAACACTTTTTTGTGAAAGCCGCCCGGCTGTCTGTGGACATCATTCAATATCAGGTGACAAAATGGTGCCAAGCGTGACTAAAGCCCCACTTTGGTTCTCTCTCTGATGAGCTGCTACTGTGGCTGTCTTGTGCAAAATGTGGATCTCTCTAACCACAGGCGACTTGCGCTTGTTGTTTGATGTTGCCCGCACTTCGAGTCATGGGTTGCCAGGTCATATTTCTGAGACTTTTTCAAACACATTAGGTCCTCATACGAAACAAAAGATCAACAGCAGACTGCTGGGGCTGGAAGCTGCTGAGTTCAGGGTGTGGTATGAAAGGGCTGGCGCATTTACACGTGGGAGGTCTGGGTCTGTTTGTACTGCCTGCCTGCTAACACAACATGGCACACTGCATCTCAAGATCCTTGGTTATTTGACACACATGTAGTATTGTTTCTAACTGTTTGAATTAACCTAGAAAATGAAAAGATGGAATTTTATTTTGACTTTGCTATTATTAATGTTATTTAGAATTTTAGGTTTTATCAATGGCTTTTGGAAGGTTAGAACCACATATGTAGGTGCTGGTGGCAAAGAAGAGTGTGGCCACACTGCCTCAGGCCTTATTTTCTTGGTAAATTTGCAGATGGAATGTCCGACTAGTGCTGGTGACCAGAAAACAAACATGACAGAGAACATCTCATGCCATATTTTAAGATCAGGTTAGAATACTGTTCATGTCATGTTGTAGGTTGAGTATCTTTAGAGTGTGGATTGGAGAGGGAGGGAGCTAGCAGATGGCACCATGTATTCAGCTGACCGATTCCCAAATATAGATGGTTTTGTAGAATCCACTGAAAAAATATGGCCAAAGCCATGCCCACTTAACAGCATCAATATAAAAGCCAACAAGGGTCGCTAAACAATGAAGCCTCCATGGAGAAAACAGCTAGCTTGAAATTTCTTGGATACAATTTATGCTTGGAACCTTTGGCACCTTCAAATAATTGACCTTTCAGGGTTAGACACCCACCCACTCATCTGACAATCTCCAATGTTCCATCTTTTTAATCATTAACCAATCAAGAGAGAACAATCAGCAAACTGTTCCACATGGAGTATTTTCAAAACTTTTAAAACCCAGGTTTAATTTTCTTATCTGCAAGTAATGTAAACATGTTATTTCATCATGCTCAGTGTCATCTGTATTCATGCAAAACAAAAATATGAGTGAATTCCTGTATGGCAAAGTTCAAGTGAGCTTTTGCTATCACTAGCTTCTTCAACCTACTCAAAATCTAAACAATAAATTTGGAGGTATAAGGTTTCAGATCTATTTCGAATTAAGCATGTTTATATAATGTTATGTAACTCATTGCTTGAAAAGAAAAATTACCATTTTGATAGCATTGTCAACATAGGTTTCTAAGATGACAATGAAAATGTGTTTCCAATAGTTATTGGCATACTACTGTGTTATATGTAATCAAAGATACACAATTCAAAGAAAAAAAATCTTTATTTTTCAAAAAACAAATGTTAGTTGGCTTTCTCACCCCACTATTATATTCTAGTATATTTCATTATACCACAGCCTTGATCAAATCCTTGTTTTAATTGCTCTGATTTCTGAGTCCACATTAAAAACAAACAAGCAAACAAAACAACAAAAAACTAAGGCACTGTGAACCGTTAAATTTTTTTTAATTCAATCTAGATTTAAAATCTTTTCTGAAGCCAGAGACAGTCTATAGGTATTGTGTTACTTTTTACGCTATCCGAATAGCTATCTTCAAATTTCCTGTGTAAATATAATTATTTGAGAGATTATACAAATCAATCCTATCTTCAAACAAGATTTTTCTTATATTCCCTATGGAGATGTCTATGTGACTTTAGAAATTCTCAAGTTCAAACACTTCTGATTTACTTTAGTTGTGGAAAACTTACTAACTGTGAACATGAGAAACACAAAAGAAAGAGAGTCCTTTCTCTATACATATCCAGCACAATTCATTATGAGAAACAAACAAACAAAAAACCCTCATACTGCTGTATTTAGGTATCTGTACTGAAAGCATATGCCTCTTGACTATTCAATGCTGTACATCATTTTCTTTTTGTGTATAGGAGTCATTGACTTAAAGGGATTGTCTGTTGTCTTCTCATGGTTGTGTATATATATATATATATCAGGTAAAAATTGTTCCAAAGAGCCACATGTGTTATGTAAGGGGAACCACTTTGATACTGAAATACTAATTTGTACTCTTGTTACTATTTACTGGTAGTAGTGTAATGCCACAGTAATACTGTTCTGATTCAAAACTGTTGCATCTCTTTTTATAGCACATTTGTATTTCCATAAGGATTCGGTATGCTCCTTTCCCCTGGACCCTAGGATGAAGCTGGCCTTGCGCTTCTTTATCATTGGCCCTCGTTCCAAGCACTTTATGCTGTCTGTAATGGATCTATTTTTGCACTGGAATACCTGAGATTTGCAAAACTAGACAAGAGTTTCAGAGCAGATTTCTAAGTTAAATCATTTTCATTAAAAGGAAAAAAAACTGAAAAAAAAATTTGTATTGCCAATAACTTTATATGAAGTGTTTTAAAAGTCTGTTTCTATGTTATGAGTCACAAAATAAAGCTGTGACAGTCCTACTGGTCTACACGTTTACTTTTGTGCATCCGTAGCACCACCTGCTGTTAAAGTGTTACAAAGCCTGGAACGGAAGCTGTTTTAGTCACTAGCGTAAGTTTTAGGAAATAAGGGGTCAGAGGGTTTCTAGACTACTGACTACTGACTGTTAAACTGAAGACACTCTGGGTAGGCTCCCTGAATGAAAACAGAACGGGCTCTGTGGAGGCTACAGAAAGGTAGGCCTTGGTGATTATTCAACTAAAACTGCAAAGGCACAGCATCATATGTACTGGAAAGTGCTGCGGGGGGGGGGGGGGGGGGTGATGGCAAAGGTCCCCATGCCTAGAGAATAGAAATTTGGAAAAGAAAATGATACGGGAGACACTGGGGTTGGTTTCCACCCCCTCCAATCTTCCAGGCCTCAGCACTAAGTAGAGTACTCACAGGCGGTGCTCTGTTGGGACGCTGGGGATGTAGTTTTTCATGGCTCATTAAGAATCAGTCTCAGGGGCTGGAGAGATGGCTCAGAGGCTAAGAGCACTGGCTGCTCTTCCAAAGGTCCTGAGTTCAATTCCCGACAACCACAGGGTGGACCTCAACCATCTATAATGAGATCTAGTGCCCTCTTCTGGAATGCAGGCACACATGCAGGCAAAACATTGTATATATAAATAAATATACATAAATATAAATAAAATCTTAAAAAAAAAAAAAAAGAATCAGTCTCAGAAAAAGAGATACATACTTTGCAGTTTGAAAACTCCCCAATTGGTCTGTTCTATAGTGACCTCCTCAGAATGGCTAGGAGGACATGAAGGAAGTGGTCCCTTTTCAGGGCACATGTCAGAATTTTGCATGCAGGTTCTTGGCTTTTAAGTAGGGCTAGAAACCTGCTCAGTATCTGCCGTACAACTGCATCTTCTCCTACAGCTCTCATTAAGGTACTTTCATGAGATAACAAAACTGTGCCTGTGAAAATTCATAATTGAGAGAGTGAAAGGGAGGTTAACAGTTACCCTGGATGAAAATACACGTTACCCACAAATTTTGACCAAAACATTCAGAAAAACAAAACAAAACAAAAACCCTCTAAAGTTCCAGATTAAAAACCCACTCTGGACTAGGGCATGTATTAAGTTTGAAGGAGCACAGGAGAAAATTAGCAATTTTGCTCAATTTGTGAAATACTGGCAACCTGCCCTATGAGGTAAGTCAAGATGTTTTACATGTTGAATAAATGATACCTCAGAGAAATTTGCTTCAAGATAACAGCTAATTAAACAACAAATGGTTCTCCCTTCGAAGTTCGGTATCAGTTAAACTTGTCCTTGGTAAATCTTCTAAGCATTGTTATTTATTAATTTAGCAAATATTTACTGAGCTTTATATGCCTGCCATTCATCTGGGTTCTGGGGATACAATGTTGAGGGAAATCGAATTTATCCTTCAGTGGTGCGTCGGTGAAGGGCAAATGACAGTGGCCAGACACACCCGGTACAGCACGTGCTTTGAAGAGTAGAAAACATCGTGATTGGTTAACAATGGGGAGAAGTCAGAAGCAGCATGTCTGAGAAGAGGCATCTAAGCTCAGATCTGAACAAAATGAGCAAGGGCAAGAGTAGAAGGTGGGCCATGCAAACATACCTGAAACACACAATAGAACAAGCACAACTGGGAAAAGCGTTGGCTTCTAAGGAGCCAGAAGAATGCAATGTTGCTGGAGGAAAAGAAGTAGGGGGTGGTGTCAGAATCATGCAGCCTCCTTGAGCAGTTGTGTCTTATTGTTAGGATCGTGAGGAGCCATGGGGTTTACAATAGGGTAACAGGCATGGCCTGATCAAACCCTGTTCCAGAAAGTGTGGACTTGGATGGGAAGAAGGGACTGTATGGGCATGAGACGGCAGTAAATAGGAGGCGATGGTGGTAACCACACACAGTTAGGGAGGGTAGCATTCAGTATGTAACTCAGAGCCAGGAACACTTGCCCATAGGCTACTGGAGCTCCAGGGCAATGATAGAAAATAAAAGTGGTCACATTAACAGTGTAACACATATACACACACACACACGGGGGGGGGGGGGGGGAGAGAGAGAGAGAGAGAGAGAGAGAGAGAGAGAGAGAGAGAGAGAGAGAGAGAGAGAGAGAGAGAAAATTAGCTCACAACTTTATAATTTTGGAGATTGAAAAGCCAAGAGCAGGTGATCTCCTTTAAGCCTCATGGAAAATGGAATCATGGTGGCAGCAGTTACAAGATGAAGAGGTCACACAGCAAGAGAGAAATCCAAAGAAATCCAAAGTTATAAACAACTTACTATTAACATTTGGATGTAGTGAGCTGTTGCCACGTGCTCACGTAGTTGAACACACGGTCCCCAGCTGGTGGTGCTATTTGGGGTAATATTAAACCTTTGAGGACTATAGTGAGGCGCCAGGCTCCATCTTCTGTCTAGGTGTATGCTTCATGATCTTACCCAGATGTGAGGCCCTCTAGCCGTGCATCCCCACCTCCATGAACCATCATGTCTTCCTTACCATTATTTACGGTACGACTAAAAACCATGAGCTAAAATAAACCCTTCCTTTCTTGTTTCAGTCAGGCACCTGGGCGTAGCAATAAACAAAGTAACCAATATAACTCAACTTCAACCAACATGGGCCCCAGAGATAGTACATTAACCCTTTCCAAAACTGGTACCACCAATGACCTAACCATTTTCCATTGGGCTCCACATCTCATCCCTAAAAGGATCAAACTCCAGCCAGCACATGAATTTTTGGAGAGGAGGTCACATGAAAACTGTATCTAAGGAACAGCACATCTTGAATTTTAATACAGTCAATAAGTGCTTGCAGACCACTTACCATATGCCGGGTGCTGATTGGTGATACCGCAATGATGCAAACAATGCCCCCCTCCCATGATATCATGGAATTTAGTTTCTAGTGGAAGAAGAATACAATAAAAACCGTATATAACTGAATACTAAAATGTCAGCTGTGCTAGTAAGTGACATAATGTTGACTGCATAGCTTAAGCATTTGAATAAGAATGGCCCCTGCAGGCTCATAGATCTGAAAACTAGGTCACCAGGAAATGGTACTATTTGAAAGGATTAGAAAGTGTGGCCTGTTTGGAAGAAGTGTGTCACTAGAGGTGGACTTCATTGGTTAAGGACCCATTCCAAGCTCTCTCTTGCTGCGGCTTGCAGATCTGGCTGTAGAACTCAGCTCCACCCCCAGCACCTTGCCTGCCTGTGTGCCACCATGCTCCCCACCATGCTGAGAATGGACTAAAGCTCTGAAACTCCAAGCCAGCCCACTTAATTACTGCTTTCTCTTGTCGGAGCTATGTGCTCTTGGTGTCTTTTCACAGCAGTAGAACACTAAGACACTTCATAAGGCCTTTAAAGAGCATTATATTAGGAATTAGGGTTTCAGTGTGTGAATTTGAAGGGGGAATATTTTTCATTCCATAGTAAACAGGGACTTATTTTTAAGCAGGGCTGTCAGGGAGGGCTGCATGGGACTGTGGGGGTAAAAAGCCCAAGAAGATGTGGGAATGATCCATGAAGATTCATGTCTAAGAAAGAAGATTCTAGGCAAGGGGGAAATAGACATCAAGGCAAGATGAGAGATAAGGGGAAAAAACGCTGTTTAAGTCACCTGGAGCTGACGGAGTGGAATGACACTAAGAAAGGTATCAGGGGGACAAGTCATGTAAGAGCTTGTAGGCCACATTGAAGGACTTGCGAAACTGACTCTAAGTGAGACAGGAAGCTATTGGAGGCATGGAGTAGGGTAGTCAAGTACTGTTTTATAGTTTATGTTTTATATCCTTCTGGTTGTGTTGAAAATAGAGTAGGATGATGGCAGACTAGTTAAGAGCTTCCTCTTTAAATCCCAATAATGATGGGCTCAAACCAGAATGAAGAGTGGCTACAGGGATGTGAAACAATCTAATTTTGGTCTTGGGCGTTTGCTGATAGCCTAGCAATGGGGTAATGACCTGAGCAAATGCACAGGATGGGAGGTGTCATTCACTGAGACAGGACTTGTGGGTAGAGATTAAGAGCTCAGCTTTCGACAGGGGTGACTTGAAGTTTCTAATATATTCAAGCAGAGGTGTTAGACTGGCAGTTCAATGAGGCTGAGTTCCAGAGAACGCATGTACAGTGGCAGTTGAAGACATATGAGACATAATCCAGGAAGTGAGTTCAGGACAGAAAAGAAGCCTAGGCACCGGCTCTGGAGTGTGACATCACTGGAGATCAAAGAGACAAGGGGGGGAGTCAAAGACACTAATGACTCAAGAAGACTCAGCAGCTAGTGTTTCTGGGAGGAAGAAAGTATTTCTAGAACAATAAAGAGGTCAACTGCTAGGAGGTCTATGAAATGAGAGTGGGAGAATGAGTCTGATGCACGTTTTTTAGCTAGTGAGGTAGTGAGGTGCTTAAGAGAGACTTAATTAGAGACTGGAAGTATGACACTTCTTTTGTGTTACTATAGGGGTAAAAAGCAAGGCAGGGTGTTTCTTTTCTTAAGGTGGGAGGAGTGGTAGCATATTTGTATGCTGAGAAGGGATAAGAGTTGGAAAAGCTACCTTCAGAAGACAGAAAGAGCTGTAGCCATATCATCCGGCTACTGAGTGGACAAGTGGACAAGCTGGCCTTTGCCAGGAGCAGAGTAGGAGAAAGAGTACGGCATGGGGAGCTGCCTGCAGACAGTGACAGGAAGTGTCAGTGTGTACCGTCTCTTGTGATTACTTACTTTGTTTCTAGGGAAGAAGAAAGTTCAACAATAGAGAATGAAGTCGAGGAGCAGAAACTAGAACTGTTCTAAGAGAAGAAGAAAATCAACGCTACAATATGAACCTGTGCACATTACTTTCCTCTTCAAACCTCTTGGAAGGCACATTTCTGTCATCTTAAGTTTTGTAGAAAGTGAAAATGCAGTTGGAGCTAAGTACAAATATGGTCTATGATTTAAACCAAATGAATAAGGTGTATGATTTAAATTAAGGAGAACCTTTAGCTATAATGCTTAGGGTATCCGTCAAAAAAAGATAAAAATGTCAGCTCTTACCTTTTACTTTGCTACGCTAATGGTCAAAGAAGATTGATGCTCAAAACATTAATGAAGCAAAAATGGTTTTGGTAACATTTTATGATGAGCTGTGTTTGGAAAGATTCAAGATGGTGGTTGCCACTGGCACCCGAGGGACTGAGGAGTCCGAGAGACCCATGGAGGCTCTGAGAGGAGACGGTCTGCAGTATCTCCAGAACAAATAAAAAAGGCACATCATATGGGAAGATGCTTTTAAAAAAGTGGTCTCATGAAATTAGAAGGAAAGACGGCAGAACAGAGAGCTGTGCCTAGTGGAGAATGGCAAAAGCTCTCGGTAGGTATGACAGGACAGACAAAGAGCATGCCATTGCTGGGTAGGGCCGAGCTGCTGATGCTGCAGTCCATGTTGTTTGCCCTGCTGTGGGGAGGGGAGCACAGGACTGCAGTGCTGTCCTTGCCCATACCCGGTGAGCCTGTGAGCCCTCAGGCAGCCAACACCAAGGTGCGTGCAGTGGCCTAGAGATCTTATGGACTCTAGCCCTCCCTGCTCAACCACAAACAAGGTCAACCTGACTCTGGGCAACATCAGGGTATCACTGAGTCTCAGTGGTAGTCCAGTATTTATGGTGCTTCAGAAACCAGAAACCTTGAACCAGACCAATGACTCCTGGCAGTAAGTATTTGCATGTAAAAGTGGGCAAAAAAATTTTTGGATGAAAAATTGCACTCTGCAATTTGCCACTTTGATGAATAAATGTGTGATGGACAGGGGGGAAGGTTGGCGTAACTGAGCAACAGAATCGTGGAGGACAGAGGCAGAGTTAGTGGTGTGAAAAATGTGTGAACACAGCTGTGGTGAATGGGGACCATGCCGTTGCTGAGCAGGGCTGACAGAGTGATGCGTAGCAGCCTGGAGCTTGCGCAGACTCAGCCCTAAAACATGTTGCCCAGCCACAAGACTGCCCTGGTTCTGAGCAAGGACAGCATGTTCCAGATGGAGAACTGCTCCTTTTCTGGATGAGGTCTCTTCAAAAGACCTCCATGGTCTGTGCTGCTGCTGGAGGCCAAAGGCCATGTTGGTGTCCATATATATCATCCATGCTACTCAGAGGGGCCATGTTGATGCTCACAGTCTGTGTTACCACGCGAGGCTATGTTGGTGTCTGTGGTCTGTGACAACTTCCCACTCCTCCCCCAAAAGAAACAGTATAAACAGGAAGCCATCAAGAAGGTCCTTAGCAACTGTGACAGGGATGATGAAGTGCAACTCTTCAACAGTTTGTAAGTTCATAGGGTAGGGGTAGGACTCAGTTATCTTTAAGGGGATAGCCACTGTGAGTTTGACCATGCTCCAATGAGTGTATTGACAACATAAATTGGACTTGGTGTATTTCTTTTTTTTCCCCTTTCTTTGTGTGTGTGGCACAAAGGTTGGGGAGTAGGCCTGGGAGGAATGGGAAGTTAATGTGATTGGGCTGTGTGTTTAAAATTCCCAAATAATCAATAAAAAATATAATAGAAAATATCCATTTTATATTAAGCTTTAAATTTTTAATTAAATTTAGAATTTTTTATTTATGTCCATTTGATTTTTTAATATATTTTATGAATTTATTCATATTACATCTCAATTGTTATCCCATCCCTTGTATCCTCCCATTCCTCCCTCCCTCCCATTTTCCCCTTACTCCCCTCCCCTATGACTGTGACTGAGTGGGACCTCCTCCCCCTGTGTATGCTCATAGGGTATCAAGTCTCTTAATTTGATTTCTTTTTAACAATGAAAAATTCACTGTATACATTCATTGCATATGGCATTGTGTTACCTAAGGAAGTTTTCACGCAAGCACACACTGTACACTGAGCCACGTTCCTCTCCATCAACCCTCCTCTCCCCTTTTCACCCTTCTCTGCTCACTAGCGCCCTTTGTCACGTAGACAGTTTTGTTTCTACTTTCATCTCCTATAGCCATACATGATTTTCTGCCCATAGGAAATCTAGGAACCACACATGAGAGAAAACATGATGTTTGTCTTTCCGAGACTGGCTTCATTTTATCTTCTAATTGGCAATTTACGCATTTGTAAAGCACATAGCAAGCTCCAGCTATTTCACATAAATGTCGCAATGCTTGAACTCTGCCTGGAGATACTGAGACGAATGTCTGAGAACTGTACAGCTTCCTTCCTGAGTACCATCTCATACTGCAGACAGCTGAGAGGTGGTGTTAAAGGACCCGCCTTCAGCCAGGCAGCATGCTATTCCACTAAGTAACTTAACACTTACTAGGAAGCTGTCACATTATTACGGTGTCATCACCCTATGCAACACAGGAAGAGCTCCAGACAAAAGGATGTAATTATACAAGACACACTTGAAAAATCAGAGTGGATGTGAAGGCTTTTATTAGGTCAAAGATTTCCCTAATTATAAAGACTTGGTTGAAATAAATGTCTCGTGATCTTTGTGAGTAATTCAAGGTCAAGATAAAAATAGTAAAAATAACATGCTAAAACCATATTATACAGTAACAAGTCTCAAGAATATATTATTTTCTAACTCTGGCTTAATAATTAATGTAAAACCATAATTAATACAGATGACATGATACTGTACTTTTCTTTTCTTTTCTTTTTTTTGTTTTTTTGAGACAGGGTTTCTCTGTGTAGCCTTGGCTGTCCTAGACTCGCTTTGTAGACCAGGCTGGCCTCGAACTCACAGCGATCAGCCTGCCTCTGCCTCCCGAGTGCTAGGATTAAAGGCGTGCACCACCACGCCTGGCACTGTACTTTTCTTTAAAGTATAAAGACAAATACCAGATTTATTACTTGTATCAATCCCATTTGATATCACAAAGTAAACAGTACTGGGTAAAAAATATTTTTAAGTTTTAGGAAAAATGAAAATGATAAAAAAATTTCTTTTTCAGAAAAAAACATGAAAAAAGATACATACATTGTATTTAACTAATTTAAAAATATTTCCAGTCAAAAAATTTCAAAATCATCATTTGGGTACAAGACAGCAATTAGTCATAAAATCACAGAAGATAAGATACTGTGACATAATAAAGTACCAGGGTCATGGAGTAATGGCGACTCTTACTGATGTCCAGTAGATATGAAATGGCTCGGGGAAAATGAACAGAAGCATTGGTACTTCTGGTAGTACATGACACAGGGAGCCTTGAAAATGCGGAGGGCACGATGGAGTCGCTCACCACCTCCTTCAGACGACAGAGAGGACGGTCTCTTCGGAGACAGGAGGCATCCACTGTAGGCACACCTCACATCTGGGATTGGATGCTGGATCCTAGGCAGGAAACTACTTCAGTGGTGAAAATGACGCCGGAAGCAGGAACATGTTCTGCTGAGACTCTAGGTAGTTGACACTTTCCCGAACTGGAGAGACATTTTACAAGACAATGAAGCTATCAGCTGAATCAAATGTGTTCTAAAAATAACTCATGTCTAATGAAACAGCTCACCAGCAGCCACGACTCTGGGGTCCTCGTGAGACCAGTGTCTCCCAGCGGCGCGACTGTCTGCACTCTCGTTCCACCACAGAACGTGGACTGCAGAAGCAAAACATGAGTTTGTTGTAATTTTTTTTATAAGAGGCCATTTTTTTTCTTTAATTTTGAGATTATGAGTGCCTATTTTCACCCTTCCCTTTTTCCCTCCATGCCCTCCCATATAGCCTCCTTTCTCTCTTTCAAATGTATGCACTCTTTTTAATTGTTATCTGCATATTTGTACACATGCACGTGTATATTATATTCTAGATATCATGTTATAGCAGGTCTTTTTAAATGTGTGTGGTACTGGGTGTGGAGCTAGGGCCTTTTGAACAAGTGAGAGTGAGTTCTGGGTAATTACTCTACCTCTGCTCTACATCCCTGACCCTGGTTGTGTGTGTGTGTGTGTGTGTGTGTGTGTGTGTGTGTGTGTATGTGTGTGGGTGCGCATGTACATGTGTACATATGGAAGTCAGAGGTCAGTGCCTGGTGTCTTCTGCAATTGATCTCTTCCTTACTGTTCTGACACCGGGTCTCTCACTGAACTTGGAACTCAACACTCTGGCCAGCCTCCTATTTCCATCTTCCCAGGGCTGAGATGTAGATGGTGCCGCTGCAGCCAGCTTTGGTTTGGGAGCTAGGGATCCAACTCAGGTCACCATGCCAGTACTGCCTCGCTGTCCGTGCTAGAGCACTATGAAGCTATCACCAGCCGTGCACACACGCCGTTTCTGCCTTTTTATAGCTAACAGTTCTCTGGTCTTTGCATTCCCTTGTCATTCACACAACACTGTTACTTCCAATAATGAGACACAGGTAAATCTTTTTTTGTTTTTTTTTTCCATAATTTTTACATTTATAAAAATGTATACTTATATTTTCATTCACAAACATTCTTTTTACTCCAATAATGTATTTCGAAATAAACCATAACAAGACTTCTAGAAAAACAATAGAAAAGAATTAATATTTTCTTAAAGACTCTTCCAGTTTCTAAACAGCAGTTATCCTGTGAAATAGCTCCAAAAGGTGCTAGTATTTGCAATAAAAAAAAAAATAAGATACAAATAGTGTCTTCATACCTTACAATTAGAAAAAGCCCTCAAAATTAAAATCATAATTAAAAAAATAATACCCAAGAACCCAACACTCATCGCAGCCTCACAGAAATAAAGAGCTGTACCTCTGTTGAGGGCTCCGTATTCAGTGTGGAAAACACCAACTAGCGTAGAGTAGCCAAGATCAACATGGGCGTTTACTGCCCTTTTGAACGCATTCCCCCACAGAGCTGGGCCACCAGGCTTCATCTGAAACGTAGCCAGTTCATAGACTCCTACAATTGACAGAAAGATAATGATTTAACAGACACTACTCAAGCAATTTGCTTTGCTTGACTCTAGGAGTGGGAGGCAATTCTATGTATACATGTTTCAAGAGACATCTGCATACACAGAGTTATGCAGATTTATGTG
This sequence comes from Acomys russatus, assembly GCF_903995435.1. Classification (NCBI taxonomy): domain Eukaryota; kingdom Metazoa; phylum Chordata; class Mammalia; order Rodentia; family Muridae; genus Acomys; species Acomys russatus. The sequence continues at coordinate 63,283,348 of NC_067138.1, read as the reverse complement.
TTAATTCTTTGCATTTCCCCCTTGTTTTTAGGTTTATACGTTCTTGTCTGTGTTTAAGGTTAACCTTAATAACTGAGGGGAAATAGAAGCTCTATATAAACAATTACATTAAATACTTTTAATCTGGGATTTTATCAATGTACCTGGTATCAGATACTCTATCTTGAAATAGAATTTTGAGCTCTTTAAGTCTACAAGAAAAGAAAGAAGTATCTTTAGATCTCCTACTTTTCCTTCTGCTTGTCAATTCTGTGAGGGGAGATATCATTTTTTTGTGTAATTTCCTCCTTTGAGAGTCTATCCTAACAGGAATAGCAAGAAAAGAGTTGGTCTGAAGTCATAGCTGACTTCCTGAAATGCCAGGACTTGGCACTTCAAGAGATGGTAACTGTGTCTGGATAGTGCTGAGAACAAAGGGCAGACTTAAGGAGATATATGCTGCATCCCTTGTGGCTGGGGTCCCAGAACCCAGGCTACAGGCACCAAGGGAATGAAGAAAAGACAGACACACAGACACATACAATGAAGCTGGGGTCAGGCGGGAGTCTGTAACATTACTGCTACTACCACCAGCTCAAACCTCAGCCTGTTTATTAGGTGCAGCACAGGAGGCGGGCTTAGCCAGTCTAGTAGGAGGTCTCTATGGTGTAAACACCCAGGAGGAAGATGCTGCAGTTGCTGTCTGCACTCAATCTTGTGCTTTTATAATCTGACCTTTGTTTAAGATTGGATTGAGGGAACAATCTCTTTACATCAACAAGAAGACATATTTCTGTAATCCCAGTACTCGGGGAGGCAGAGGCAGGTGGATCTCTGTGACTTTGAGGCTAGCCTGGTCTACAGAGTGAGTCCCAGGACAGCCTAGAGTATGCAGAGAAACCCAAAGTCAAAAAATTAAAAGGAGGAGGAGGAGGAGAAAACAATGACAACATATCATAAGGAATTCTTTTCTTTTTTTCTTTTTCCTTGTGTTTGGTTTTTCAAGACAAGAGTTTCCCTGTGTAGCCTTGGCTATCCTGGACTCACTTTGTAGATCAGCAATTCACCTGGCTAAGGAATTATTTTCAAACTGAGAAACAAGCAAGAGGAAGACAGAAAGGTTAGCTACAGTGTATACCTTGGCAGTGTCAATTAATTCACTCCCTCCAGACAATCCATTCCATAAGTGGCGATGTACTTAATCTAGAATACTGTAATTTGTGGGAAGCATCTTTGTTTCTATTGAGCAGGCATGAGAGTCAAAAACTATAGTGTCTGTGTTTGAGAGTGTAAGGCAGGAGAACCGTGAGCTGAAGCCCAGCTGGGCCTATGCCATGAGACCTTGTTTCAACCCTAAAAATGAGTAAGTGAAAAAAAGTTTGCATTGCTTTAATTTTATATAGGCTTTTTCTATATTGTAACTAAGCCTCAATCCATAACATTTAGTTTGGAAGAGCTGGAGAGATGGCTCGGTAGTCAAGAGTATCGCTCACTCAAGAACCTGGGTTCAACTCTCAGTTCCCACATGCCAGTTCACAGCTGTCTCTAATTCCTGCTCCATGGGGATCTGATGCCCTCTTCTGGCCTTCACGGGTGCCAGGCATGCCAGCAGTGTACAGGCAGACATATGGGCAAAACACCTATATGCATTAAAAAAAAAGAACAACAAAAACCCCAAACAAAATATCTATCTCTCTCTTTCTCTCTCTCTCTCTCTCCCCCTCCCCCCTTCTCTCCCTTTCAGATTGGAAAAATACTTCATTAATTAATTCTCAGTTTTCAAGAATAAATTAAAATTGGTTTTTATCTCAATAGTCACAGCACTGTTCCTATATAAATCAAATAATTCTTTTTTTTTTTTTTTTGTTTCCTAGTGACACTTTTTTTTTTTTTTTAAATCACTTACCATCTGTATTATCTCAGTGGCTAAGACTCACCTTCCTTGGGAGGTGTTCCTATTTTGCACCATGGCACCAGGTAGGTAATCTCAACCTCCTGTTTATCAATGAAAGCCAAGTTGGGAATGAGGAATCGCTCTTGCCATTCCTTATCATTGGCCAAGGCTTTGCGGACTGCAGTTCGATGAGCAAAATTGTCTACGGTAGAAAAGAAAGGAAGAAAGTTTATATTGTTTTACTTAAAATTATCTACTCTTCCTTGTATTTCACCCAAATGAGGCAACATTTTATCCACAGCACACGAGAACACTGTCATGGCTTTGGGAAGACGCACATGCAAAGGTGTGGTATCTGCATCAAGTCATTCAACAGTAAAAGGTATGGAAACAACTATTATAGCCTCGCTGAACGGGCTTCCTGGGTTGTCCCACTCAGCAGCGTACTGGAGTTAAGTACCTTACGCTCCTCAGCCTGCGACATGGGGAAATGAGATGACATCGACCTCCAGGCTTGTGGGGAGGATGAAATGAACCCTCTGGGCTCAGAGTAGGCTTCAGCACTTAGTACTTGGCACATGCAGATCCTTGTTATTCAACTGAGGCTCCTACCTGACGGTGCCAGTTGAGACGGTACACGACCAAGTCAAGGAGGACTCTGACCAAATTCCAACGTAAGTGAAAGGAAAATGCACTCACTAAGCCCATTGTCCTTTCAGTGAGCAAAAATGGTGTTGGTTCTCACTCTCTTGCTAGTTTTCTTAGTTAATCATGTGTTAACTTGCATGCTATCTGAAGCATAGATTAATTTTAGTGAGGCTTGGTCTATTATAACATGAAAACTCTCAAACTCTGCTATGTTAGTTACAGAATGAACAATTTTCATAGTACAGCCTTATTATGATTATTATGATTATGATTATAATTATTAATTTGGACACTGATGGACAAACCCAAAGCAACATGATTTAAGAGTTCTTTGGGCAGAGATATTAGGCCAGAAAGCTGCAGATGAGGCTCCAGCGTTATAAAGTGTATTGGGTGACTGGTCAGGCAGTAAACTGTCTGAAGTCAATTTATACATTTTGGAAGCTGCTAACCCACACTGCTGGTTCACTCAGGAATTTAAGTTTTATTCCTTCTCAAGTCTCCGAGGGGCATTGAAGACAAGATAGTATAGTTTTACAACCAAGCTTAGTTAGTTAGGGAACAAGATCATTTTAGATCAAGCTAAAGAAGTTAAGCTATTAGAGTTGACATAAGATAGATATTGAATCTCATTCGGAAATTTAGACCCAACAAGACAGGAAAGACACTTACTTCAAACGAGACGAATGCAGATGGCCAAGTCACTATGAATGTAACATGTATAGAACTCATTATTCTCATGATTGTCACATGGTTCTCCCTGCTGTATGTAGTTTGTTTTATACATGTGTAATAAAATAAAAGTATATATAAAAAAGAGTTCTTTGGGTACTCTCAGGTCCTGACGTGGACTGTGAAGACCAGACACAAGAGTAAGAAACTTCACAGGTTCTTGTGACTTTTTCTCCTTTCTGTGGCCATGTCGCCTCCAGCAGGAGAAGACAGTAAACTCTTTGAAATTGAGAAGAACTTCAAAAACAGATGTGATTGCTAAATCACGAATTAACAAGATCACTAAATCTTAGAGTTGAGAAGCTTTAAAGTTGATGGTTGGATGCCTTCTCAAAGGTTCTAAATGTGAAAATCATTAAAATAATAAGAACTAAAATGCTGATACCCAGTTCTAACTCTTATTAATAAGATACTTTCATTGTATTCTCCACTTACTTGACTTTTGCAAGCACATATTTTAATTTTACAAAAGATTTTTTTCCCCCAGCAAACCATTCTAAGACTGAGAATTTAAGTTAGTTCATCAACTTAAGGGCTTAAGGAGACAATGTGCTCCCCATATGTGCTAACCTCAGAGTCAAATGGTGGATACAAAAGGGTCACTGAGTAATGGTTAAACTTACTTGGATTTGTTACTGTGTTGTTTTAAAAATGCTACTTTTGTAGCCTGTGTGGATGTATGGTAACACAGACTGGAGAGCCAACCCTCACAGACCACCTAACAATGGGCATTTTGTATGAAGCAGAGCTGTGTGAGTCTTACCATACTTCCAAATATGGAACACTTTGTTCGTTCTGCCTCCAAATTCTACAGTCCAATATCCGATCAATTCAGAGTGAGCGGTCCGAAGGTGAACATTTTGCTTAAAGTTTTCTAGGAACTCTTTCGTCTTTGAGGGCTTGAGTAAATAGGTCCGGAATTCATATAATGTCCCGTCACTTTGCCTGGGGCCTGTAGCAAAAGGTGACTGTGCCTGAAAAAGACAGGGGACACTTAAACAAGATTCACCGTGTTGCTAAAACCATGTATTTGAGCCTGGAAATGAAGGACACAAAGAAGACTCATAATTCATATTTCTATTTCTCTGGTCAACTCTTTATAGACGGATGTGTTCATGCAGAGATGGCAACAGAGGTAACTGCTGTTAAGGGTGCTGAGTGTAGAGTCACTCTTTGCTAGCTGGAAGCCATCTTTATGCCCATCTTCACAAAAAGTTGCTGATACACAATCACCAAGGTTGTGATCATGTTTCCAAGGGAACTGTGATCAGGAGCCTCATAACTTGGGAGTTTTCTCTTATTTAGTCAAAACTGATAGTCAATAGTACTACTCATTTAAAGGAAGCTTGCAAATTCTGTGTGTGTGTCTATTTGACAGACACAATGAAAATCAGTATTAGCAAGACTTGCTGGGTTCCTAAAAAAAAAAAAAAAAAAAAAAAAGAGTATTATCATTTAGATCTAAACTTAAAAAAAATACTCAGTGAAGTAAATTACTGGTCAGAAAAAGGGTACCATGAACCACTAGCATTGCTTTACAATATAGTGGACGGCTGTATAAAAGCTGAAAAGGGAGATTTCAAGGACACATAAGTGCTCTGAAGCGTTAGTTTCATGTTGGGGCCCAAAGGTCCTTGCGCCCACCGAGCATTAGGGAAGCAGGAATGTGAAACACTCAGGGGCTCTCTCCTCAATTGTTGATGATCGGGTGACCTTTTTGCTATCAGTGGTGGCAGACCTCACCCACACCCCCCCAGAATGATTATTCCAGACTTCCCCTCTTTGGACTGTTATCTTGAGCTCCAATTAAATCTATCCTTAGGGGAGAGGTCACAGGTACTTCACAGCCCGCTGACCTCTATGCAGAGGTCAGAGACCACATCAGGTTCTAGGCCCTTAAGTTATAGAACTCACCCTTGTGGTCACATGTACTTTGTAAAGGCGTTTCTATGTAGTCACACCTTAAGCTGTATTGTGCACCTGGAATTGGAATGACTGTTACCTAAAAACTTTTCCCTCAAATTGTACTGTGTTTTAAATATGCTGACAATGAACTACCAGGCATTAGACTCCCCAACAGTCTGATCCAGGTTGACAAAGTCAATGTGAACTGAGTTTTTATTCTCATCTCTTTGAAGGTTCACTTCCCTGTCTGGACACCTGCAGGATCCTTCTCAGTCTCAGAACGTAGATGCAGTGTGAAGCAGGGCATTTAATGCGCCCAGTTATATCAGGTTGATGGTCATACGTTCTGTATGAAAATCTTCGTGTGACTTAAGAACTAAAAAGACCTTGCCATAAATTACCTGTGTATGGTTTTACACACACACACACACACACACACACACACACACACACACAGCATTCTAGTTCATAGCACCATCCTAAGTGGTTTGAATTAGTTTGTATCCATTTCGTGAAAGTGATTAAACCAGAAAAATATACAAGACTACTTTGGTAAGTAGAGCTAATGACCAAATCAGGGATTACCTCAATCACCTATATGAATAATAAAAGCAATAGACTTTAACTCTATTTTTGTTTAAAGGACACAATAATATATGAATTTTTGCTATGTACAGGGTTAATAGAATCACCCAAGAAGCTCATTTCATTCATGATTATTATGAGTTATGCTTCTCTTGTCACAAATAATTAAGCTTGACACACACATACACACAAGAAAACAAAAAACAAAACCCCAACACTGCTGGTGCTCCTGTGTGTGGTAGGCATGCTTTTTGTGTTTATAACCACACTCCAAAGAGCTGCCTCATACCTGTAGTTTAAAATACATAGTAAAAGCTAGAGAGCGGTTAAGAGGACTTGTGGCTCTTGCAGGGGACCTAGGTTCTACTCCTAGCACCCACATGGTGGCTCTCAATGGCCTGTGACTCTAGTCCCAGGGAATCCAATGTCCTCTTCAAGAGCCAGGCATGTACATGGTGAACACATACAAACAAATCTAAACTCTTAAAAACATACAAGATCATAAAAAATGAAACGTGGGAGAGAGACTTGCAAAGAATCTTTTAGAGTGGTTTAAGGAATTTGCATTTGTAGAGTAGAAATAAATTATTGATGGAAGATATTTTTACTATGATCTTTCACACAGAAAGTACACATTAAAGAAATCTGAGCCAGGAGGGTGGCACATGAGCTGGGCGTGGTGACGCATGCCTTTAATCCCAGCACTTGGGAGGCAGAGGCAGGTGGATCACTGTGAGTTCCAGGCCAGCCTGGTCTAAAAAGCCAAGGTTACACCGAGAAACCCTGTCTCGAAAAACAAAATCAAAAAAAGAAATCTGTATTGAAAAGGTTTGTGTTAAGGGCTGAGGTCAGCTGTGCCAGGGCAGAAATCTGTGTGATGTTCCCTTTTTCCAAACTGGAGCATTTTCACAACTATATTAGGAAGACAGTGAGGACAGAGACTGTACGGACACTACGTTCTTCACTAGTGTTCACCACAAAGCCTGTCCCTAGACCAGCTTAACTCTTCCTAAATGAAGTCAAGAACTGGGTTCCAAATCCCAAGCCCAAAGCCAACAGCTCAAGCTGGCTCCCTTTCATGAATGTCTCATCTTGGGCACAACCAGCTTCAAGAGACTCCAAGGCTGTAGTCTGCTTTGGAAACCATCTCGTCTCCACCCCCGCCCCTGAACTGCATGGCAGGATGCTCCCACAGCAACCCTGGTCTCCTGTCCAAATTTCTCCACAGAACACCTGCACTTGAACCAGGCAGTGGCTGTAAGACCTCAATGAATGGCAGTTGCCATGATGTTGATTGCAACAACGACATGATGGCCTGGGCTTCATGGATACCCCTGGCCAGAAAAAGGCCTCTGTCCACTGTCCAGGGAGGTGAATTGACAAGCGGGTACCTTTTCAGGCGCTGGATACCTTGACTCATGAGACATTGCCTAGACATACCAGGGCCGGGCTCTGCCAGCGAGTGAGAGAGCGAGGGCGTACACTTGCACTCCACTGCTGCGTCCACGTAAGAGCGCTGCCCTCGCGCGTCCCACAGACCCCGCCCACCTCCATGATTCGCCAGCAAACAACAGACTCTGCCCATTTCCCTGAACACAGCTCACTCTCCGCCCCCACAGACCCGCCCACCTCGCAGCGTCGTTGTCACACGCACCACAGACCCCGCCCACCTCCCCATTGGCCCCGCCCATCTCCCCGAGTACCGCTCACGCTCCCTACAGACCGCGCCCACCTCCCTGAACCCCGTTAGTGCACAACCTAGAGACAGCGTCCACCTGCTGTGCGGGACATCGCGCGTTCCCGCAGCCCCTACCTGAGGCGCCAGTGCCCGGGAGGTCAGCACCCTCCTCAGGCCGCTTCGGAGTGCGAGCATGACGCAGCCTGGATCGCGCAGGGACACCGCAGCCACCGCGTGCTGGGACTCGGCGCCTTCCTGCTTCCTGGTGCGCGCGCGCCGCTCTGTTAGATTTCCCCCCTCGCTGGGATGGGCGGGACTCGGCGGCGCGGCTCCGCCTTTCCCCGCTGGCTACAGAAGCCCCTGGAGGGGTCTGTAGTGTCCGCCCCATCCTTTGTTCGGCCTTTGTGCTACAAAGTGCTGGCCCACGTGGTGCTTGTGAAGAGCTGAACACTGAGCTCGGTGCTAGTATATGTCCTGGGCCGCCACCTCATCCCCCTTGGGGCGCTAACACTCCAAAATGTAGGGCGTGGATGCTTTAAAATCTCGGGCTGGGGTTGGCCTTGTGGTAACCATTAGAAAGCCTTCACCTTTATCAGAGTACCCCCACCCCAATACTGGGAGGCTCCAAATGAACATGGCTTAATTTCCCTGAAGACCAGAACAGTGAACAGGCTGGCAGGCCTGAAGTCACAGGAGGAGACAAATTAAATCTGCGCCATGTGAAAGCTGACCTCTGACCACCTGTGGTTTTTGGCCCGCAGAAAAACTTCATGTAGTATTTATATTTTTCTAGTGTTTGTTAGTCATTAAACATGTTCTAAGGTTTATGATTTTCCAACTATATTCACTTGAGAGGCTAAGATTTAGAAACCAGTCTTACACTGACTTCATCGATTCTACTGTTCACATTAAATAGCTAATGAATTTGCAATATCTTTCATAATTTTCCTCATGAAATAGACTCTTGGCCACCTTACTAATATGCACTAAGATATATTATTTACTGGTCATCAGGGATTAAGAACCTTTTTAGTGTCATAAACTTTGGAAACCTTGTGAGGCATTAAATCCCTAAGGATTTTATGCTTAGCAAATACATATATTACATTGAGCAAACATCACCAAAATTAAAGATAAGTTATTGAAAACAGTCGTGCTTCTTTATGTAGGTATTAAATGGCCATCTAAGGTGTGTGTAAGACAAAACATTCTAAGTAATGACGAGTATAAAAGAGATTTTGACACTTGCAGCAACTGTAAATAGAATATGGTACCTATGACTTTTCTTGACTAAATCATCACAAGGCCTGATAATGTGCTTTATTCCCTCCCGTTAGGACCAAAGGAGGTGCATTTGGTTATAACTTAGATATTACTTTTACCCGTCCGAGTTACCAGAAGCCCTGAGCAGTCCACAGAACTCTGCCCTATGCACACACCTCAAACGAGCGGAGCAAATGGCTAACTGAGGTGCCTATCGACATATCAAAGCAGACACTGCCCTGGCTCCTTAGCACTTCTCATCCCAATCCTCTAAACCTCTCCAGCCCCTGGCCTTCCCTTCCATTGCCCCAGCCTCCCTTTCCTCTTTAACCTCGGCCATTTTGGCTAGATGCTCTCTTGGTTCTCTTCTTGGTCCTTGGCTTCTCTTAATCCATGCGTCCTCTTTACTCTTCCCTTCCCCCCTTTCCCTCCCCTCTCCCCCTTCTCATACCCTGTCTATTTGGCTGGCCTTGTTTAGTCTGGACCCTTCCAGGTGCCTCTGGCAGTTCTGTCCCTCATATATCTACAATAAAATCCTTCTCCTCAGCCATACCCAGGAGTGGTCATGTCCTCATTTTTATTTCATAGAGTACATGCCTACTGAATTGCTTGCTTATGTGCATATAATGCTGTAGAGTGCATATCAGTTGAATTGGTGACTTTTTAAAGTTTTTTGAGACAGGGTTTCTCTGTGTTATCTTGACAATTCTAGACTTGCTTTGTAGATCAGGCTGGCCTCAAGCTCACGCCGATCTGCCTGCCTCTGCCTCCCAAATGCTGGGATTAAAGGCTTGAGCCACCACACCTGGAGAAATTGATGACTTCTAAGTTATATGTATATTAATCTTTAAACACTATCAAAATAGTGCTTAAATATATTGTTCATACCCTTGTGTAAAGTTTTTCTGATCACACGATTATGTTTCATTTAGTTTGACTTTTGTGAAAATACATTTGTCCACCTCAAATAACAAGTAGGTATCAGTTGCAGGACGGTTGACTTACTATGTTGGCAAACAGAACAATGGCCTTGCTTGCATTCTTGCTTGCTTTTGTCCAAAGGTTAGACTTGTGCAACTGTGCAGAAGCAGGTGAGGTGTGGAGGAGTCTAGCTAGCCCAGGCATGGCAAACATGCCTCTAGGAGGCCTTGCCTTTCTCTCCCCTGTTCCCTGCCCTCCCCCATCTCCTCTGCCCTGCTTAAAAAACCAAAAACCAAAAACCAAAAAAGCCAAAGACAAACAAACAAACAAAAAAACCCTGTTAGATTACATTCCTAAATCTAGCCCCTATGGTTCATTCCCTTACTTGGCCACTTCCTCCTTTCAAGGCTAACTATCAAGGTCTAGCCATCAAAGTGTTTAAGTGCAGCAATCAAAATCCCCTTTGGCTCTCCTAATTAACATGCCCAATTAAAATTAAACACCTCATCCTACCATGGGGTTTCCCACTTTACCTTTATAAATTGTTATTTGTTATGGGCCATATTTGTTTTCTCTTTATCCTTTGTCCCTTGGGACTAATGTTCCTTCCCCCTCACCCTCGTTCCTTTCCTCTGTTTCCTGGCTTCGTCTCTTATTCCCTGCCTCTGTCCCTTGGTCTTGGGGAGTTGGGTGCTGATACTGGTCCCTTTAAGGTGCATCTTCTGCTAGCCTCGCTGGTAGGAGGCCAGGTACATGTATATTCCTTGGATATGTTTCTCTTTTCAGAACTGTAACCTTAGGCCACTAGATGGTGACACAAATTACGTTTTTTTCCCTTTCAGCATTCTTTGCAATTCCCCCCAATTGGGGACTGAACCCAGGGTTTCTGATGCCAGGCAAGGGTACTTACTTTCAGTTGAATCATATTTTCAGCTTCTTTTTTATTTTTTTGTTGTTGTTATTGTAAGTTAAACTGCAAGTATTTCGAATGGAGTAACTGTGTGTGTGTGATGCTTAATTTCAGTAAAGCTAAATTACTATCAAATCTTTATGAATTGTTTTATTGTATTCAAAAGGAGCTTGTAATAGAAATAAAAATCAATTTTCATTCAGTGTTCCTTAAATTTATAAATTGCTTTCTTATTGAGGAACTTGTAGTAAAGGTAAAAAGCAATTTTCATTAATAAGTGTCCTGTTTATATCACCAAAGTATCTTTTGTGTATTGAACATTGAATAAGGTGCTGTGCGGAAGGAAAAAGACTAAGGCTCTCATCTTCAACTGACAACAGGTATCCATATTTCTGTATCTGTTTGCTGATATCTTTTTATTATTGGTGGTAGGAAAGAGTTATGAATATCTTAACCATTTAATGATAGTTTACACTTATTATTTCTATTAAGACATTTTATTACGAGACCATATGAAAAAGTATACTTATTATGTATTTTTATATATATTTAAAATACCCCTTTGGTCTTGTTTCGGATTTGGATTAAAAGTGACTTTTAGTGCCAGTGACATTTTAAGTCCAGTCACCATAAATGTGGTAATTTCCCAAGGCTCTGCATTCACTCTTTCACTCTTTGTTTCCTACATGTGGACTTTGGGAGAACTTTTCATAACCTTTTGTAATTTTAATATTATCATTGTTAAATATAATAGCTTGTCTTTTTAAAGTCTATTTTAGGTTTACTTGACTTTCACTAAGTGGTTTTATAGTATCTTTAGAATGAATTTATTATAGTTTATTTTCAATGCTGTAGCATTAATGGAAGAGGTAGTCAAGCCAGAGGGGTCTCTTGTATTTTGTTTTCAATTTCTTAGAAACATCAGCATAGTGCTTAGGATTTCTCCACATATTCTAAGCTCAAACTTCTCTGTGTGACAGTTTATGGAAAATCAGAACTTTGAAGATTAAAATTTGTGCTGGAAAATATTCCTATGTATAGTACCAGTATAGCTTTATAGTGCGGCTGAGCTTAGCTCCCTTGACTCCCCAGGTGGGTTTCTCTGTGTAGCCCTGCTGTCCTGGATGGAACGCACTATGTAGACCAGGCTGGCCTTGAACTCAGAGATCTGCCTGCCCCTGCCTCCCAAGTGCTGAGATTAAAGGCTTTGTGCCACCATTGCCTGGCTTTCTAATATTTTTTTTAATGCATCCAAAAGTGAAATTACTGAGTCAGCTTCATTGAATACTTCTTTTTCCACTATCCACTCATCTTACAGGAAGTGAATGCAATTTCCTTTCTCCATGTTCCTATCAATTGTTCTACTCTATTTTATCTATTTGTTTCAATATATTAAATTGAAACATCTCAGTTTAAATTCTATTTTTCTAATTTCTTGTGAATTGACTATTTTTCAGAATTACATAAGCTATTCATTTTTAATTTTTAAGCTCCTGGTTTATAACATTTGTTCAGTTTTCAGTTAATGTTTTTCTTATTTATTTGAAGACTTACTGAAGATGCTAGAAGGAGAAATATGGTGACAACAGAAATCCTTAAGGCAACAATGACCTTCAGCGTTGGCTTCTTGTATACTCCACACATGTTCCGTGGGTCAGAAGGGCAAAGGCTTATGTTGAGTGAAGGGCTAGAAACTCACACAGCAATAGTTTGTGTGTGTGTGTGTGTGTGTGTGTGTAAGATGTGCTATTTTATGTTATTTATGATACAGGGTTATTATGAGAATAAAAATGAACCATTGTTATTATGGGGACTGATAGTGAGCTGTGCTCTCTCTTTAAACTCTTACAATACCAGAGATGCTATGCCAGACGTACTTTACATATGAACTTATTGCAAAGCTGATGTTTGCTTTCTACGTTGAAGTTTAACTCGAACAAGTAAGCCAAGACAGTTGGGGGATTAGAAAACAACTGTCCAACAGAAAAGTCTCATTCATTTTATTTTTGCCCACAAGTCAATTCTTGTTTGTTAACTCACTTGAATAGAAGGGAGATTATTTTCCCTGTAAAATTCAGAAAGATAGAGCATCTACAGAGAGTTTCTCCTGCAGAATGTAGGAGAGTAATGAGAAGAAATATGGTTTTGGAACATTCAGTCTGAGATTTGAATTCTGGTTTTGAAACTTAGTAGTCATGTGACCTTATATGTTACAAGTTACTTTGTCTGAATTGTTGACTGGTAAAAATGAGTTACGTAAGTGATGGTGATAATGAGATAATTTCCATTATTTCCCTATAGAAGTATAGGGAATTATAGCATGTGTCATTTATTGATGACTCTTCTAAGAGATGCACTGTTGAGATTTTTATGCTTACGTGATCATGAAATGTACTGACAAACTAAAATCACTATTTCATTAGACTGTGGAGTTGATGGGATTTTTGTGTTCAATGCAGTCGACAACTAATGGGAACATTATATGGTGACTGTATTCACTTGATAAGTTTCTACACTGATAATGTAGAATAATAGACTAACGACATTAAATAAATATCCAAGCCTCTAGGGGACATGTTTGTCATTAAGACATGGAAAGGCCTTTGGTTTACTTGTGAACTATGTATGCATCACTGTTTTGAGAGGAGGTTGGTAGGAAGTTCGAATTGTTTCAAGGATTTAGATAATTACGCTTCCTGAATTGATCCTGAGAGACAACGGCTGCTGTTGCCTCGGCTTGTAGCCATTGCAGGGAAGGTGGTTCCATGAATGTGGGATCTAAATATGTTCTCAGCCTTAAATTACAAATGTGAAAACCGAGGCTAAAAGGGTAAGTGCTGTCACATGGATGCACTTGTTGTAGAGTCTGGATTCACATGAGGCTCCTGGCCCAGGCTTTATCTCAGCCTTTCTCTATACTAAGCTGGGCTTAGGCCTAGGTGGTCTTTTGCTTGCAAGGCAAAGAATGTCAGGACCCACCATTCTCAGTCATGCTAACATAGAATTATTTTTTACTATTTGAAATTCTTGGATTAGTATCTCTGCTACTGCAGTTATCAGCATTGTTTTCTGTTTGAATCACTTCATTTTGAAAAAGCTAATATATAACTTAATGAGACTCTGAAGCAGCAAATATTTAGAGGACCTAACATCCTCAGGGGGAAACAATCAATAAAGATGCTTTTTCCTTTAGAAAATTAAGATATAGGGGCTGGAGAAACAGCTCAGTGGTTAAGAGCACATGCTGCTCTTACAGAGGACCTGAGTTCAGGTCTCAGCATCCATATCAGTTAGCTCACAATCACTTGTACCTCCAGATCCCAGAGACCCAGTGCCCTCTTTTGGCCTCCACTTGTACTTGCAGTCATGTGCATGTACACACACACACAGCCCTCCCCTCCCCCATAAAGCATAATGGGTAGTGGAAGTTTTGGTGTCTTTCAAAAAACAGTTACGCTGTGTAATCATGTTTTAATCCCAGGGGTAGGATATGGGGCTGCTTCAGTTTGTCCACAGTAGCACACTATTTGCCTTGTGCAGGCTCTGAGAAGGGCATGATATTTGCCAGCTTCAGATAGGTTAGCTTTGGAGACTCAGAGAGGGAATAAACGTTAGAGCCAGAAGAGAATGGGGGGGGGGGGGAGGAGAGCTCTAAGGAAGGAGGAGGGTGCTGCTCCCCACTGCTGCTCCTGGTTGCTGTTGGCGAGATCCTGAAACAATGATTGGACTTTCCCCAAGGAACCCAAGGACCCTAACCAGCAGGAAGTTGCTCCATAGAACTATGCCAGTCTCCCCATTAACCTTCTTTCTCTCCTACCTGGTGTTGGGGGGTTGGAAAGGATTAGAACAGAAAAGGCAGAGTCATAAGAAACTGAAAATAAATAAAATAGATTAAAAAACTACGTGCCTACCCTACAATAATGCCTGTTTTCTTGCTTACTACAGGAATTTTCAGCACATTGATCAGAAAGTCCAAACTCTGTGCCAGTTCTATGTGAGCTGCTCCTGTCTCTCTTTCTTCATGTCACTCTTCCTTTAGCTCACTGCATTCCTGCCTACCACCTCCCTGTTGGTTGGTGGGCATTAAAAATCATTTCTTCTGAGAACTTTACTTTGCACACATGGTGGCACATTTGATTGCAGTGTTTTTTTGTTTTTTTTTGTTTTTTTTTGTTTTTTTTTGTTTTTTTCTCTCTGTTTTCCTGCCTTGATCTATATCTCATTGTTTAAGCTTTGGATTAAGAATCATTTCAGAGAGATTGTCTCTAGCTAAACTAGATCCTTGCCACCACAATCACTGCCCTCCTATTGTGCTCTATTTTTAGCCAAGGTTATGCTATTTAACTGTATGTCTTATATAATTCTTCAGGAATACTGACTATATGAAAGCAGGTACTTCATCTTGTTAATCATAGTGTCTGACATATAGAACAGTGAATATCTTTCGTGTATTGGATGCTGGCTAAGATTAGATTGAGAAGAGCTCAATCTTTAGAGGCTTTTTAAAAGGCATCTTTTTATCTATAAAATGGTGGTATAGCTTATAGTCTATTATGGAATCATACAACCAAAGGAGAGGCAAATACAATGGTACAGGCCTGTAATCCTGCCATTTAGGAAAGTGGTCCTGGTTAAGGTGACTATCACTGTGATGAAATACCTTGGCCAAAAGCAACCTGGGGTGGGAAGGGTTTATTTGGCTTACACTTTCACACCATAGTCCATCAGCAAAGGAAGTCAGGATTGGAACTCAAACAAGGAAGAACCTTGGAGGCAGGAGCTAAAGTGCAGGCTGTGGAGGAGTTCTGGTTTGCCTCCCACGGCTTGCTCAGCCTGCTCTGTTACAGAATCCAGGACTACTAGCCCAAGGGTGGCCTAACCTACAATGGACTGGGCCCTCCCCTTTAGTTACTGATGAAGAAAATGCCCTACGGACTTACTACAGTGACAGCTTGTGGAAGCTTTTTCTTAGTTGATATCCCTCCTCTCAGATGACTATAGATTATATCAAGATGACATAAAACTAGCCAGCACGGAAGTAGAGGCTGGAGGACAGGAGCCTGAGGAAATCATTATCTACATAGTGATGTCCAGACCCCTTCAATAAGACCCCTTTTCAAAAAAGCAAACAAAGGGCCAAAATAAAGACAAATAAATGAGACTGTGTTCATCTTTTCCAAATAATTCTGATGCACCAAGACAGTCCGGGCCCTCCCAGGGGAGACCCTACTATGTCCTTATTTTGCAGACATGTGACCTGCATGAATGACTAGAGAAGAGGGGTGTACTACAACCTGAGTTCCCCAGACCATCACGGACCTCGTCTAAATGGGAACTGCAGTATAGAGAGCCCCTTACACACCTGCCAGAACAACAGAAACAAAACCAAGACACTGCCTGTCCTCCCTGCTCAGGGGAGTGGGCTGCTATCTCCAAAAGCCAGGTCAATCCTTTCCAAATGGCAAGGGAGAAACACATGCTTGTAGTTGCCATGGAATGGTGCTGCCCTCCTGATGGCACAGGGAGGGCCTGACTATGACAAAATGCCCAAGAACAATAAACTTAGAGGAAGCGAGGCTTATTTTGCTGTTTTTAGGGGGTGTTAGGGTGTTGCTGCTCAGCACAGCTGTTTTTTGGATGGTCGTGAAATGGTACATTTATGGTGGAAGAAAGCTGTTCACTTTGTGGCAGCCAGGAAACAGATGGAGGAAGCAGCTAGGATTCCACTATGCCTTTCAAGGGTTCAAGACCAGAGATGTATTTTCATCTAGGCTCTACCTCCTAAACTTTCTAGCACCACCCAGAAACACTAGCACTTGAAGGCTTCAACTGATAAAATTGGGGGAGGGCCACTATTGTAGGTCCAAATGATAACAAGTATCATAATAGTTGTATAATGTAGGCATGTTTACAAAACAGATGGTACATCTTCCTTTATCTGCATTACATCAATTCTAAAGATGATGATAAAACCTAGTAAAAAGCATCAGAATATATAGGTAATTTTTTATTGGGGCAAATGTTTCCATGTCTGAAATGACTTTATTTACATAAAGATACATCAAGCATCTTTGTTAAATAGGATAAAATCGAGATAAATATTATGTAAATTATAAATAACATTTCGGCATATAAACCTGAGTTGTCAAAACTTTTAGTATGCGAATCTATTATTTTCTAAATGAGTGACTGATGATTAATATAGACAACACAGATATTTATTCAGTTTTTCATGTGAAAGACATGAAATTATATTTTCATGAATCCCGTTTGACATTATGAAATAATCTACTAGAGCAGAAAACATTTCAGGCAAAAAGATTGGAAAAATTTATATATTTATTAATAATTTTAAAATATTACCACAAGCTTGGAAGTCTGGTCTCATGGAGCAGGGGGTTGTCTTACAGAAGGGATATTCTGAAACAAATGAAAACCAAAGATTTTGATATAATGACCAAGTATCTTTTTTTTAAACAAAGGATTAGAATGAAGAATGAAGTAGATATTAGTAAAAATAATAAGTCGTTTCAGCTTATAAACCATTCTTCAAAAATTTTAATAGGACCAAATAACATTATTTTTAAATTCATTACTTTTAAAGAATGACAGGTAATGGAGTAGCTGTGGGAAAATGAACTATTTCCCATGTAGAGATGGGTTTAATAAAAGGGGCCAAGATGAGCTTTAAAAATGCAAGTGACATAGTAAATTAACTTACCACTTCCTTCAAATAAAAGTAGAAATATTTCTCTTGAGAGAATTGAAGCTTCATCTGCTGATGCATCGCACACCAGGGACCAGATGCTCAATGCTAGGCAGGGAACTATTTCAGTGGTGAAAACGACACAGGGATCAGGAGCATATTCTGCATAGTATCTAGGTAGTTGACACTTTCCCGAACTGGAAAGACATTTCATAAAGCATATAAAGTTATGTAAGATAAATCCAATTTGTTCTAAAAATAATTCATGCCTAATGAAACAGCTCACCAGCAGCCACGACTCTAGGGTCATCGTGAGACAGATGTCTCCCAGCTGCACGACTGTCTGCACTCTGGTTCCACCACAGAACATGGACTGCAGAAGTAAATTAAAAAAAAAACAAAAAACTGTTTAATATAGGGAAATTAAGTTCAAAAGTCCAATTATTTTAAGTTCAAAAGAGTGATAATAAATATTTCAATGATAAGATTTCAGAGGACTCACAACTGTGGAAAAGAAAGTTATAGATTAACTAGTCAAACTGGTTTTTACAGATGGAAGAAACAAAACAGACTTGAAAAGGGAAGTAAAGTGAGATAGTTAAAAGAGCTCAAGACCCAAACTGTATGACTTCCTACTATATCTTATTTTATTTTTCTTCTCATGCTGGCAGCTGAACTTGGTAATGAATGTGTAAAGGCCACCCAGGCGTACAGGAGTTGTGGAGAGCAGCTGAGCTCTGGCCCTGTGTAGCAGGACTTGAGTGCGTGGAGAGCATGCAGGAAAGGCCATTGGTGGGGATGCAGGCTCAGCATCATCAGAGGCCTCAGGATACTGAAGATGCTGGACTAGTGGGATGACTGCTGAGGACAGTGGCAGCTGTGGAGCAGAATGGACCAAGGAGGGAAGCTCTGTGCTCTGAGGTTGGCAAAACTAGAGAAACAGAGCATCAAAAGCTCTTTGAAGCCCTGAAACTCCATGAGTAGGCCTTGGGTGGCAGGCACTAAACTTTTATTCTGTTGAAGTTTGAGTTTGCTTTGAGTTTCATTGCTCTGGTGCCCTGGTTCTTCTGTCTTGGAACAAGAAGGTAACTTCTTTTCACTTTTACAAGAGCTCACAGTTAAGAGAGTTTGGTTATTTTAAAGAGATTTGAACTTTTAAAGATTGTGTGACCTTGAAAGTTACATTATGTTTTACACTATGATAATATTAATACATCTTGGCAGCAAACAAGAAAGGAAAGTTTATTTATCATGGTGTGTTTATGTGTCAAGTTGACAATGGGTCGATTGTGTTAGCTTTTTTGCTAACGTGACACAAAGCTTGAGACATTAGAGAAGAGAGAGCCTCAGCCGAGAAAATGTGTTCCATCACATTAGCCCGTGGGCAAGCCTGGGAGCATTTTTCTTGATTAATGATTGGTGTGGAAAAGACCAGCCCACCGGGGATGGTCTCACTCCTGGCCTGAGAAGATGGACCAGAGTAGTATAAAAAAGCAGACTTGGCAAGCCATGGGGACCTGGCCTCTGCTTCAGCTCCTGCCTTTAGGGCCATGCCTGGAGTGCATGCCCTTACACTCATTCATGGTGGACTATTAACTGGAAGCATAAGCTGAAATAAACCCTTACCTCCCCAACTAGCTTTTGGTCACGGTGTCTACCACAGAAATAGACACCTAATTCGGACCAGGGACATAGCTCAGTAGTAGAGCATCTGCCTACCATGCATAAGGTCCTAGGTTCAATCCCTAAGACTGATAATTATGTAGAGAATAAAAAGAATGTCAAAGGAATAAACTATGTCCTGAGGCTCTTGTAGTTGTTACAATTTGTTCATTTCACATGTCAGAGAGACAGAAGTTTAGCATTTCAAAATAGTTTTGGTAGGTGTTAAGTCCTAAATAAGAGAGAGCCAACTTCCCCAGTTCTTAAAAATTATAAAAGTGACAAGAATTTGTCAATAATATATGAACTGTAGCCAACAGATATTAGTAGATAAGTAAGTCACTAACATACATGAACATGTAAAAAAAATATCCAGCTGTACCTCTGTTGTGGATTCCGTATTCGGAATGGAACACACCAACTGCTTTAGTGTAGCCTCTTTGGACATGGGCATTTACCGCTCTTTCAAATGCATTACCCCATAGAGCCGGGCCACCAGGTTTCATCAGAAAAGTAGCCAGTTCATAGACTCCTAGATTATGGAAAAAACAAGTTTAAAGACGGTAGTCAAAGAACTTCTACTCTACTCATAGTCACATGGTTTCAGTAGCAGCCTGTTCTGCACTCTCACATCCAAAGGCTTGCACACGTGGACACGTTTAGACAGGTGCAGTAATTACATTTGCATTGTTTTCCATTAATTTTACGTTTAGAAGTCCCTTGCCCATGTTTAAACTTATACTATTAAGCTTGGTTATACAGATGACAGGAAGTGGGAGTCAGTGGGGGCTGGTAAGATGTTCGGTAGTTAAGATCATGTACTGTTCTTGAGAGGACCTGAGTTCAGTTCCCAGTGCCCATGTCAGGAAGCTTAGTAATTTCACTCAATCAGTTCATCCAAATGGTCAATTTTGTAGGAAAAACACAGTGATTTGAAATTTAATATTAAGTGTAATTTATAAATATATGTTCAATATATTTATTATAATATATTTAGAGTTATATTATTGATATATAAAATACAGCTTATATTTAAATATTAAAATTGTTTTAAAGTGAAGACAGAATCTCATATATGATTCCTCACTGCCCCATACATAGTTTCTGGCTCTCACTGTGAAATTCTCAACCTTTACTGACCATGTGACATTTTTGGTAACATAGATAAGGTTCACAAGTCCAGAAACCCTCAAGTTCGAAGAACTCTTCATTAACCCTTACTTTTTTAGGATAAAGAAAGCCGCAGGGTAATGGTGAACATCTTTAATCTTAATACTTGGAAGGCAGAGGCAGGTGGATCTCTGTGAGTTCAAGGCCAGCCTGGTCTACAGATTGAGTTCTAGGACAGCCAGGGCTACACAGAGAAACCCTGACTGGGGCAGCAGCAGCAGCAGCAGCAGCAGCAGCAACAACAACAACAACAACAGCAACAACAACAACAGCAACAACAGCAACAAGATAACAGATAAAGCAAAGAGCTTCACTTTCTCTTATCTCAACAATTACTTATGTCCACATATAAAAGGGAGTCTACCCTGGTCCCACAGCACATTAAAATTAAAATATGTTCTATTTCAGTCATGAAAATTCACAGTGGTCAGACAGACTCACCTTCCTCGGGAGGGGTTTCTATTTTGCACCATGGCACCAGGTAGGCAATGTCAACCTCCTGTTTATCAATGAAAGCCAAGTTGGGAATGAGGAATCGCTCTTGCCATTCCTTATCATTGGCCAAGGCTTTGCGGACTGCAGTTCGATGAGCAAAATTGTCTACGGTAGAAAAGAATGGAGAAAAGACTTTAAAAATTGATGTCAAGTCATCTGTGCTTCTTTGGATTATATCCAAATCATTGATGGTTTATCTGGAACATACAGGAATACCATGCTGTGGATCTGGGAGCATCCACCTGAAGAGACATGTGCGTCTAGTTGCTCCTGGTCTTCGGGGTACAAGGAATGGAAACAACTGTTGCATTCTCACTGAATGGGCTCCACAGGCCCCACCTCTGTGAAGGCAGCTGTGTGCAGTTAAGTGACTGTGTCTCCATCTGTGACGTGGGAATATCAACCTCCGGGTTTGCCATGATAAGTAAATAAATAAAGAGGGCTTACAACAGTGTTCAACACTTACACGTGGGCTATTCTTATTTAAGTGAGCCATTCAACTGACAGTGCCAGCTGAAATGCCGATTTTAATTTGGTAGTGATGGTAGGTGGCCAAGCTACAGCTTGAATACATTTTAATGTAAGTGAAAGTTGGATGTACTCAAACAGATAACTTCCAAAGAAACAGTGCTGACTCTCTTACTATAGTCACTCACTGCTGTCTCTCCAGCACTCATTTCTCAGTTACTGAAACAGGTAGACATGTTAAACAGTGTATGGGTCTAGAACTATATTCATTTTTTATAAACACCTCATGAGACTAAGGTAAACTATATCATTTATGAGAGGGATAAGAAATAACACCTGGAGCTGGAAAGATGCTCAGAGGTGAAGAGCACTGTCTATTCTTCCAAAGGTCCTGATTCAATTCCCAGCAACCACTTGGTGGCTCACAACCATCTATAATGAGATCAGATGCCCTCTTCTGGCATGTAGGCACACATGCAGGCAGAAAACTTAATAAATACATATACATAATAAATAAATAAATCTTAAAATACAAACACCACCACCTGCTTTATGGCCTAAAGTGAGGTTAATTACTTTTCCCTCGGGCCGTCCTTTAACATGAACCACATCTGAAGCATAGGTTTCAGCTTGAAAAATCTCTCAGACAGAAATAAAACAAAACAAAACCCCAAAGCATACCCTCTATCCATAGAATGAATCTTTTCTTAAAGGATTTTGCAAACATTAATTGAACATAGATGGCCAAACACTAAAAGCAACGAATTATGAAGAGTTTGCTGAATAGCCTTAAGTCCTGATGTTGGCTATTAAGACTAAACTTTTAAAGGTAATGGACATTCTGAATGACTTTGTAATTTGTTCTTTTTGAAGTAGGTGCACCTTTATTATGAGACGAATGCTTAGTAATATTAAGGCAAAATTCTTTAAATTCTTAAAGTAGTATGGCAGTGAATTTCTTAAAACTCTGTGATGTAGAAATGAACGGAAAATAGTCTCTGATGCAATAGAAGCGATAAGCCCCAGAGCCAAGGGAAGGTCAAAAGTTGACTGCCATTCTCTCTCCACCCCCGTTTACTCAAAATCCTGACCGTGTAAACCGTTTCCACTAAGATGCTGATAACCAGGTCTAGCATCTCTTCACTCTGTGATCTTAACCTACTTGGCCTTTTGTGAACAGTTTTAAATTTTCCATTAAATCAGTTTTCCAATAGGTCACTGTAAGTGTTTAAGACTGGTGGAGCAGGCCTTTAATCCCAGCACTCGGGAGGCAGAGGCAGGCGGATCGCTGTGAGTTCGAGGCCAGCCTGGTCTATAAAAGTGAGTCCAGGACAGCCAAGGCTAACACAGAGAGACCCTGTCTCGAAAAACAAAACAAAACAAAACAAAACAAAACAAAAGAAAAAAGGCCCAAAAGAATGGTAAGTCTAAACCATTTAATGAATTGACAGATGAGAACTCATCATTTCCCAGTGATAATGCTAGACTTTGGGAAATGGTTCTAAAAGGTGGACTGAGAAGAAGGCCCTGAGTTTACGTTTTGGTTCTGCATGCTTCAAAAATGTTCTCCTTAGTCCGTATCTCCACTAATGTAGATCCATCTAAGATCCATGTAGCATGTATCAGAACAGAAATCTCTACCAAACATTTGAACCGGGTGACTCATACCATACTTCCAAATATGGAACACTCTGTTCGTTCTGCCTCCAAATTCTACAGTCCAATATCCGACCAATTCAGAGTGAGCTGTCCGAAGATGAACATTTTGCTTAAAATTTTCCAGAAACTCTCCCATCTTCGAGGGTTTAAGGTAATACGTATGGAATTCATAGAATGTTCCATCACTTTGTTTGTGGCCGGTAGCAAAAGATGAGCACACCTGAAGAAAGAAAAATCAGTTCTCAATATTTGGGGGGAGGGGATGATTTGTGTTACCTTCCATCCAGATCTGGGTCTGTCCACAAGAGGCACACGAGCTGAGTCATAATCCCTGTTTCTATTTCTCTTTTCAACTCTCCATGGGTGTTTTAGTGGATAGCAAGGTAACCACTGCTAAACATGTGGGCTCTCCTTAAGCCTCCTTTATTTTTGGTTTGTTTCAAGATAGGGTTTCTCTGTGTAGCCTTGGCTGTCCTAGAACTCACTCTGTAGGCCTGACTGGCCTAGAACTCATACAGATCCACCTGCCTCTGCCTCCCAAGTGCTAGGATTAAACGTGTGTGGCACCCCCCCCCCAAATTCATATAAATTGTTTTCCCTTATATTCTTTTAATTTACAGTGTATGTGACTGAAAGAACTCTGTAGACTGTATGTCTCTGGGCATACACAATGAACATGTTTACCGAAAACAATGTTTTATTTTGTTTCTTGAGACAGGGCTTCTCCATGTAATGGTCCTATCTGTCCTGGAAATCAGGCAGGCCTTGAAACTCACAGAGATCTGCCTGCCTTTGCCTCCTGAGTGCTGGGATTAAAGGAGTGTGCTACCATGCACGCCCAGCTTAAAGAAAACTTTTTCAAAAAGAGAAATTGCTGTTCGGCTCAAAGAGTTGTTCCTACATTCAGCAAACATAGAAGTGGGATGTAGGCGATGCATTAGGATGCTATCTCTCTCCAGCTGCATTACAACATCTGGTGACAGACCAGTGGTCCTCAGCCTTCCTAATGCTGCAACTCTTTAATACAGTTCCTCATGCTGTGGTGACTGATAACTATAACATTATTTTGTTACTACTTCATAACTATAATTTTGCTACTTTTATGTATTGTAATGTAAACATCTGAAATGCAGGATATCTGATATATGACCCCAAAGGGATCATGATCCACAGGTTGAAAACTACTGTTATGGACCATGGATGCTAAAAAATCATTGCCAGAATTGCCTCAATCACTCTTAGTTTCTAATGAGAAACGGAAGGTGAACATGGGCTTTAGTGCTTTCAGTTGACTAATGTGGTAGAAATGCCTCTCAGGTATTATTATTTTTTAATAGTTACTACTTTTTGTTCTGAAAGTACTTTTTCCTAGGAACTACTTTGTTAGAAATTACCTTGTGTATGCCATATGCATACATGTATGTGTGCATACATTGTATGATACTGTCATATAAAAACTCATCTTATTTTTAAATTGGGCTAGCATGCGTCCATTTCATGAAGCTAATAATACCATAAAAATCTGCTAAAGCAGATCAGATGAATATAAAAGTATGGAAAAATCCATGCATACATTGACAACTTAGTCTGAATAGATAAAACAATCTTTTCCCTCTTTTTTATGTTTTTGCTTATAAAGCACTATTTTATTTAAAGCTTAATATAAGTTTCCCCTTTAGTTCATTCCATTGATGTTATTCTGAACTATATTCTTCCATTTTTAAAATTAATTTATTTATTCACTTTACATCCTGATTACAGTTCCCCCTCCCTTCTCTCTTCCTAGTCTCCCACACACATTCCCCTCCCCCGATTCTCCTTAGAGAAGCGGAGGGCCCCATGGGTACCAACCAACCTTGGCATATCAAATAGCATCAGGACTAAGGGCATCCTTTCTCACTAAAGGCCAGACAAGGTAGCCCAGCTAGGGAGAAGGGACCCCAAAGCAAGGCAGAGACAGCCCCCATTCCAGTTTTTAGGGGACCCACTGCACATCAGCTACATATGTACGGGGGCCTAGGTCCAGGCCATGCATGCTCTTTGCGTGGTAGCTGAACTATATTCTTTTGTTTTTGGTTTTCTTTTTTGAGACAGGTTTTCTTGGTGTAGCCTCGCTTGTCCTGGACTCTATTTGTCAATCACGCTGGCCTCGAACTCACAGAGGTCCGCCTGCTTCTGCCTCCCAAGTGCTGGGATTAAAGGAATTCTACATTTTGCTAGGCAGGCAGCAGCAGGTGACTGTAGGCCATAAGGGCTTAGCTTGAGCATATAAAAGACCTCAAAGCCCGCCTCCACAGTGACACACTTCCTCCAACAAGGCCACGCCTACTCTAATAAGGCCACTCCCTGTGGTCCAAGAATTCAAACACAGGTGTCTATGGGGCCATACCTATCCAAACCATGACACTGCTCAAATCAGTAAACTTTATAAAAGTCAGCAGCCGTCTCTGCACTTGATGTACTGTGTGTGTGTGTGTGTGTGTGTGTGTGTGTGTGTGTGTGTGTGTGTGTGTGTGTGCTTTCAACCCAAAATCTACTAATGGGATTATTAGAAATAATAATCACCATTTAAAGGTTAATAAAACATCAGGAAGTGAGCCAAAGCATTCACAACAATAGTTTATAGGTTGATTCAAAGAGTGAGAGTACATTTGAAGAATGAAATAATTGCCCGAACTTTTACTATTTCCGGGACTGAATACATAGAAGGGAACCTACAGAGAGGAGGAGGTTTGTGAGTGACTAGACAGAAATGATTTTCCGGAGTTCTGTTGTAGAGTCAGAATTGCGCCGAGGGAAAAATATATGCTTTATAATGTCCAACTTAAGACTTCGTCTTGCCAGCACTGACTTATTAAAGAGAATGTGGGGGAGGGGGGAACCAAGACACCCCTCCAAAAAAAAAAAAAAACTAAGTTCAGAGAAATACTGTAAGGAAGTAATTGGGATGCTGCATGAACAACGCTGGGTGAGTAGCCATTAGTCTCTTCTTCGAGGTTTACTTGGTTCTAGACTAGGTTAACCTGATTCCCCTTCCATCACTTGAGTAAGTTAAAGTCCCGACCAGAAAAAATTGGATTTATTCCCCAGATAAGCCTGTGCTCAACAACTAGGGCTGGATGGTGGGTAGTCGAGTTTCTGGGAGCTCCTTAACTGGGGATGCTCCCGGAAATCTCTAAGGAAGGGAGTCCATCCTTAACTGATGGGCTCTGGTGGGCAGGGTCCTATCTCACCATGACCCTTAGGTGCTAGGGAACCCAAATAGACACCCTATTCGCGCTATGCCTCACGGACACAGGAAGAGCGCCTGCGCAGTACTCAAGCGACCCACACGGCTCCGCCCACTGAGTTCGCCCTGCAGCCCCTACCTGAGGCGCTAAAGCCCGCGGGGTCAGCACCCTCCTCAGGCCGCTTCGGAGTGCGAGCATGGCACAACCTGGAGCGCTTAGGGAGACCGCCGCCCCTGGTGCTGGGACACGCGCCTTCCCGCTTCCTGATGCGCGCGCCCGCTGGGTTAGACCCGCGCTGGGATGAGCTAGGCTGGTGGCGCTGCTCTGCCTCTCCCTTCAGGTAGCCCAAGGGCCCCAACTTGTGGGGTCTGTGCTGTCAGCTCTGATCTTTTTCTAGGCCTTTGTTCTACAAGGTTCTGGCCCTGACGTCAGAGGTGATGATGCAATGAGCAGAATCCTGCGCTTCGTGCAGTTCCACATCCTGGGTCACCACGTTACACTGCCCCCTCCCCACCAGGGTACTAACTCTCCAAACTGTAGGGCACAACGTGGCTGTACATGGGTGCTTTAAAAATCTTGGGGTGGAGGTGATTTTTGTGGTACTGACCAGGAGCCTTCACCTTTATCACAGAGTACTCTGCATCCTTCTTAACCCCCTGCATACCTTGGGAAGCTCGGAATAAAGATGGGTCAGTTTTCTTGGTGCCAAGAACAGTGGGATCATAGACCTGAAATGTGACCTTTACAGTCATACCCAAAAGATCAAAAGTAAACTATTCTAGTCTACTTAAAGGGCTGAGCTTCTTGTTTGATTCTTGGTGCCCAGAAGAACTTCATCTAACATGTTAAAGGTGGTTTTGTTGTTGTTGTTTGTTTTGTTTTTTCCACCAAAGGTCATGTCTCTGTTAGGTATACTCTGCTGTTTTGTAGTTTTCTATATACAAATAATGTCCATTAACTAGAAAGGCGAGAATTTAGATCAGTTCATAGCACTTACCTTCAGGCGTCTTTAGCGTTTACAATAATTACTGCATTAAACAACATTATAATTTATGACTCCTTGCTAATAGTTCATTGAAGTAACATTCCTTACATCGTTAGAGACTGGGAAGAATTATAGGGTTATCAGATACGCTTTTATTGGAATGCCTTGTGGAAAGGGTTTGGATTAGTTGAGGGAAGTTTTAAAAAATTAGTAATTCTGGAAGAATATAGCCCCCCGACATTATTTCTTAAGCCAGTAAATGTAAACAAAGCATCATTTGTATAAAGACAGCCTCTACTTGATTAAAATCTGTCACTTAGACTGTTTTCAGCCTTGAGTTAACAGTTCATTTACTTATTCAATTAATACTTACTGCATTTCTTTTATACTGTGGACACTTTCCCAGAAACTATAGAAGTGGGGGGAAAAAAAAAGCTACAGTTTTTTCCGTATTGAAATTTACAGTTTGCAGAACATGACCAAAGAGAAAACACGGTCAGTTCCATGGAGCTGAGGCCAGATTCTGTGGATTTAACCAGAGAAAGGAAAATACTGGGAAACAGGATTCTGCAGTAACCTGTCTGCTCAACACGTGCACCTTCCTGATCACCTTCTTCTACCCTCACGCTGTCCACATTTTTATTTCATCATTCTTTTGATTTTCTTTAAGGTCCAGTGTTGTATGGAACTCTGAATATCATATGGCTTTCCTCTGTCCAACCAGAGTTAAGTGGGACTTTTTTTTATTTTTAAAGTGGGACGTTTTTATTGCTCTCATGTGATTCTTGCTTAGCCTTTATTTAGGCTTTCAAAGCTCACACTGGTGCAGTTCTAAGAATATTCATGCCTCTGTGTATATTATCCAATTACATGTGCAGTAATATGTGGGTATGCATTATTCAATGACTATGGACAAAGCTGTTCGAATTTCGTTGTAATTGTCTTCTTGTTCTGACACAGATGAAGGGAATCCACCAGTTCAAGACTCTTAGATTGATAGCTGTTACTGTTAGCAAATATTGGGTTCTCCCTTGAAGCACTAGCAAAAGGACTGTCAATAGACACCAGGACTGCCCTAATGCCAACCCAGCCATCTTTGTCACTTTGCCTTTCCCTTGAGATACAAAACAAAACAACTACACACAACTGGTTGCTCTGAATGAGGAGCCTCACCAAGTCGTTTTGCAAAAGGCTTTTTGCTAAAGCCAGAATATTTAGTCTCACAAATGTAAGTGATCTCTAGATGGCCCTGTATCCAATTCTGTCTGAGTCAGAGAGGAAGCACCTTCTCAAGGCAGCCTAGCAGTGGCACTACTGTCCCTGTGCTAAGGTGGTTAAAACTGTGATTGCCCCGAAACCTATGGTTACAATTGGTCTAGATAGCTCATCTCTGGCTGTATAAGCAGATTGTTCAGGTGTACTGAATCAGTTCAAAGTCACTCTTTTGTGTGGCCTTCCTTGGTGTTGCGCAGTCAGACCCAACAGAGACTTCTCTCAAGTGGTTTACTTTCAATATTGTGGGTTGCCCTTGTTAACACCAAGAAAGATAGATGCCTAGGAGATATCAGAGTGGCAGTGACAGCAAATGGCAGTGAAAAGTAAGAAGGTAGCAGGCAAGCTATGAGGTAGTATCAGGGTTAACTGATGGCCAGAGAAGCAATTGAGTCCCTTGAGAGTGGATGAGGAGAAATAAGAGTGGTCCAGTAGAGAGATATCAAGAGAAGGAGGAGAGTTGAGACAGATGAAAGATGAAAGGAGCCAGAGAACAGAAACCGCAGCCCCGATCACCAGATGAGTTCCAGAGCGCCATGGAAGTTTTAGGGATGAGGGTCTTAGATCTCAGGCTGAGAGCCCTGTCACTGGCCGCTGGTCAGGAATAAGGAGCCTCTATTCCTAGGCCTGCATAAAAACTGTAACACAGGTTGCCATTAGCGGCTGACAAATTAGAATGCTAGGCCTGGCTAGAAGCTGCCGTATAGCCATGACCAAATGCTTAGGACTTGGATTTTCTAGGCCCACTCAAGCTGTAGTACTCTCAGGGCCCCAGGGTCCTGATACTGGAAGCTTTTATAAGGACTGTCACAGGGAGGGTATGATTTGCCACCGCTCCTGCCAGCTGCCACCATTGGCTGTTGCTAGGCAGGGAGAAATGAAAGCAGCTAAACACCAGCTCCTTTTCCTTGCCTACCCATGATTCCATCTGGGCAGAGCAGGGATGACCTCTGCCAGCCGATTGGTAACCAAGCCACCAGGGCCTTTCTCTAAGGCATTCCTAATTATTCTTTGTATAACAAGACTCCTTGGTAAGTCTTATGAGCATCCTGGCCTCTGGTGTTTCTAAATGTGTATCATGTACTGAGTTGCAAATAACACAATAAAGAATTGAATATAAGGAAAGAAATGAACGTCAGTGATGGAAATATAAAAGCAATGTTTCAAAAACAAGCAGAACATGTTTATCAGACACAGAATAGCAAAATCGAATGGAGGATGTGAAAGAATTTTAAGTAGTGTTGAGGATAAGAGGAATTTTAATATATCTGTAAAAATATAGTTAGTACATAATATTTATGAATTTATCATCTAGAATACCACAAGCCCTGATACAATTTATTGACAAAAGGAAACGCCTAATTTTAGTTAGCAATTGGTTACCCATCCAAATTTTCAGGCCATTTGATGGTCATCAGTATATTCCTTTGGTCTGTGCCCTGAAGGTTACAAACCACTGCTTACCCAGGAATGGAGTTGTTGGCTCATAAGTTATATGCATATTCATCTTTACTAAATAGTATCAAAATTTCTTATAAATTTATACTCTTCACAGAACATATGTGGGTTTTCTGACTCTTTATTTTCTTCTTTGTGGTCTGATGTAACCCCCTTCCCCCATATAACAAATATGTATCAGTAACGGTGATAGAAATCAAGGCAGGCTAAGAGAAAAAGTGACTTAATGTTACTGCTGCTTGATTTTGTCAAACTATGCAGAAGGCAGCAGGCAAGGTTGATCCGAAGCAACCTTAGCTGGGTAGGAGGGCAGTCACATGTCAGATGCCTGTCTTCTGGAACCCTGGCCAGTGTATTCTGTAGTCACTTCCCTGGGTAAGCACTCCTGTGTATCTGTGTGTTCTATTCTGTAGCCACTAGATGGTGGCATAAACCAACTTTTGCAGTGTGTGTGTGTGTGTGTGTGTGTGTGTGTGTGTGTGTGTGTGATTTTCTTTTTGAATGATTTAGCTTTCAGGGTACTTTTGTTTACTTTCTTTGTGTTTACATGTTTAGTGATGAATTATTTAGTAGAGAAAGGTGAATTATAACCATTATGGGTCACATTATTGCCAACAATATTAAGAATTAAAATATTCTCAATAAAAGCAAGAATTAAAAATGAAAAACAAGTTTCTTGCCACTTTATTATAAAGAACCTTAATTGTGTCACTGGATATTTTTTAGGAAACTGTGTTCATTATGTTGTACACTGCTTTAGGGAGGGATAAAGAATTTAAAGTGCTCTAAGGGGGGGGGTTTAAAAAAACTACTGCATATTTCTTGAGCGTATTAATATATTTGATGTTTATATTTTATTTGCTGCTATTTTTATTAGAGTAAGTAGCAGAAAAATTATGAGCAGCTCAATATTTAACTATAGCAAGAACATATGTAGTGATTGTATTAATAAAACAAATTGGTATATGTACATCATTTATAGATATCCAAAAGGAGTGGGCTGTCCTTAGGCTTTGTGTAGGAAATGGATTTGGTACCTATTAAATTGCTTCTCTGGAATGTGGGAGAAATATTACATAGAGAAAGTATTTCTGGATTTTTAAAATTATTTAATATGAATTTCTTCTTCTTTTGTTACTAGGTGAGACACCTTTTAGCTTTATGTACTCACCTGAATCCTGACATTTTTTTTCATGAACATCAAGTGCACCTTCATTGCTCAGCACTCCAGTGTTTCAGACACCTATTAGCTGATGAATTGGCCTTTTAATATTTTATTTTACTTGAATCTCACTAACTTCTTTTAAACATTTTTAAAGTTTGTTGTAATTTGCTTATTGTCGATATTGTGTTGAAGATTGGAACATTAGCACAAGGACTTGCAAGTTGTGTTCAAATAAGAGCGCCATATTGTCTTCCTCCTTGGGAGATGTTTTAGGATACTGTCTAGGATACTTTCTATAGGTTCTAAGTTCAAATGCCCTTCTGTGTCTTGTGGAAGGAGGCAAGACACAGGAAGTCAGAACACTTTGGATTAAAACTTCCTTTAGGAAACATGTCAAGTTGTCTCTTCTAGACAGATTGATGGCGCTGTAGGACACAGGCTTCCCTTGGCCAGGCCTTCAGTCAGTACTGAGATTCAGCCTTTTGTATACTCATTCCTTGGAAATGTCTGCTATGCTTAGCCGCAGCCTGGGGTGGACCCTACTGCAGGGTCTTCATCAGGTGTCTTGTCACAGTTGGGGTGCCTGAATCACAAGAGGAGAACCTGTAGCGATTCCCGGGTAGAACCATGCTGTAGTGTCATAGGAACCAAAATGATGTTCTGGTCTCAATCTCTATTTATAATTGTGATATAGAAAAAGAGTGCCTGGAAGTCCATTAGAATGGACAGCAGTTCCCAGAGCGATTGCCTACCTTGCGCGAACACTAGAGAGCTTCTGAAACAGATACTCGTTGCAATAGAGAAAAACGGGCTCTCTGTCTGAGTAGTAGTATTGGGAGAAGGAAATGTTTTTGAAACATCTAAGCAGAAGTTTAGATTGAATATGGAATCATTCACATTGACCAGAAACCCCCCCCCCCCCATCCTAAAGAGTTTGTTTAAACCCAGAGCACACAGCTACTTTTGAGTATGAGCAACACATGGTGTGACAGAAAGGACATCTCCTTAGCAGAATTCCTAAAGGTTTTTCTTCTGTTTCCACTGTTCTTATCTACTGACCATTCCATCTGGACTCTATATTAAAAGGTGCCTGAGAGACTTAGGCCAGGGAGCTGATAGGCTAACTGAAGATCTTTACCTTTTCCTCCATTTCTCCCAATCTACTCTCATTCCCAGCTCTGTAGCAGACTTCTTGCTCCAGACTCCTCCCCCTTCCCTCATCTCCAGTGGGTCACACAGATCTTCCCCATCCAAGTTTCCCTCCTCCTACTCATTGCTTTCTTCCAGCCTTCAACCCCAGCAGGCATTCCATGGAAGCCTAGTGGACACTCTCTCTGGTCAGGGAAACAGGTAGGCTAGCTGCAGATCTTCACCTCTCTTTTCTCTCCTCCAAATCTAGTCCCCCCCTCTCATACCCCCAGTTCCGTTAGCAGAACACCCATTTCAGCCTTCCTTCCTTCTCTGACTCCCATCCCCAATGGTAGAGCTGATCCTCCAATCTTTATCCCTCAACCCCATGCCATTTTTCCAGCCTCCAACACCAGCTGGCCTTTCCTGAGAACAAAACAGCCTTGGAGGGCAAGGGAAGGATAGGTAGGCTAGCTGCAGATCTTCATTCTCCCTTCTCTCCTCCGGAAACACTCCTCCTTCCACACCCCTGCTCTGTATCAGACCACCTGCTGCTGCCTCCCAATGTTATGCAGAGATTACCCAGATCATGAGACCCCCCCCCAAAAAAAAAAAGATCACTGGACTCAATACTGAGGCAATATACACCGGGTCCTGTATTATGGGCTCAGGGCTTTGGATCACAATTCTTCCTGACGCAGCAGGATAGGGGAAAATGATACTGGACCTTTGAGGGTAATGGGTTTATGAGGTAAAAACTGTAATTGGGGGTTAGGGTCACAGCGAAGTAAGAAAAAAACCATAAGCTGGGGTCCTGAGTCTCAGGAATGTAGTCCTTCAGGCAGGTTGGGTGGAGGCTGGGTCTTAAGGGAAAGTTGTGAGTCTCAGGAATGTCAACCGTCAGGCAGGTTGAGTCCAGGAGGCTGAATCTCCAGGGAAGCTGTTTTATCTCAGGGGATCACTGGCCGTTAATTGTATCTAATTGTTCTTGTGGAGTTTCTGGAGAGTGCTGGCAGGCCCAGTTTATGGCAGTGCACGATCATTCCCCGAAACGCAGAAAGGAGTGGGGTCACCTGGAGGACAACTTCTCACAGACCGCGGCATCACTTGCAGAATATACATTACATATAAAATATGGCATTAATTTTGCCCTTACACCTCCTCCTGCCCTCATCTCCTGTGAGTCACACAAATCTTCCCCTCCTACCTTCCCCCAACTCAAGCAGGCATTCTCTGGAAAACCTGCAGGGAGGCAGGTAAGTGGGTGTCAATTCTTACTCTCCATTTTCCCCTCCACATCCAATCCCAAGTCTCATCCGAAGCTCTGTGTTGGCATAAGGTTATTGTGTAAATCAAATGATGATTTCTATATCCCCACCCCACCCCCATATCTGTTTGCAAGCCTTGTTCTGAGACTCTCTCAATAGTGTAGAAACTCTACTCCCCAATTGTCCCCCTGGTTTGTCAATAAAGCAGCTTATAGCCAGTTGCTGAGCAGGGGGAGGGAATAGGACTGGACTTCCTGTCAGGTAAGGGAGAAGGAAGTTAGAAGAGGAAGTAGGGGATTCAGTAAGGGGATTCAACCACAGGCAGAGGTGCAGGAGAGAGGAGGAAAATTCAGCTGGAGCTAAGAAAGAACTAAAAAGTAAGGAACTCAGAGGAAGGATAGCAGGCTACCAAGAAGAGACTTGATACCCTATGAGCATATACAGGGGGAAGAGGTCCCCCTCATTCACAGTCATAGGGGAGGGGAGCAAGGGGAAAATGGGAGGGAGGGAGAAATGGGAGGATACAAGGGATGGGATAACAATTGAGATGTAATATGAATAAATTAATAAATATATTTAAAAAAGCAAGTAATGGAGATTTGGGCAAAGATGGAGTCAGGGTAGCATAGAGGATTATGAACAGCCTTAAACTGCTCAAGATTGTGTTATAAAGCCCCATAAACAAATACAAAAGTGTATGATAGCCAGGTTAAGAGAGACACTAAGAGAAACACAGTTAAATAAAAATAACCTCAACAGCTCTGTAGCAGACTACCTGTTGTGGACTCTTATCACTTTCTGATCCTATTCCCAGGACACTAAGCAGATCATAATGAAATATATTAATTTTCATACTCCTGTGGACCCCCTTAGTATTCCCTCCTTTTCCTCTCCCCATCCCCAATTCCTAAGTGTCAGCTCCCAATACTTAGGAACACATTTTGCCTGGAACCCCCAGTGATTACTCCTGTCAGGGTCCCAAAAGGATTTCCTGCCAGGCATCCCACAGACACCAGAGTATCCTAAGAAGCAGAAAGGGTAACAGAAATGCAGGAGCAAAACACCCCCTCTACAAAGATAATACCTAGGTATTACAATCTTCCCAAACTCAGAGGCCTAGGTACAAACATAAAAACACAGTAACAGCCAAGAAAATGTGTCTCCGTTAGAGCCCAACAACTCTACCACAGGAAGCCCAGAATATTATTTCAACGTACCTGAAGTGCAAGACCAATACACTGAGATAGTCTTTATGATAGGATATAGGATCTTAAAGAGAAAATAGAACAACAACAGCGGCAACAACAAAATAGTCCCTTAAAGAAATGGAGGAAAGTACAAACAAACAGCAAAAGGAAATAAATGAAACAGTTTAAAACTGGAATGTAGAAATAGAATCAATAAAGAAAATCTAAACTGAGGGAAATCTAGAAATGAAAAAATTGGATACAAGCCTCAAAAGCAGAATACAAGAAAGATTGGGGCCAGGACTTTTTTTTTTCTTTTTAGATTAACATTTTCTTTGACCAAGAAAGATCTCCATTATTCTGTTGTGTCTTCCATGCCTTAAAAGCGCTGGCTCCAATCCTTTAGGAAATTCAAGACACTGAAAAAGATGAATCTAAAATAATAGGAATAGAGGAAGGAGAATACATCCAGTTGAAAGGCACAGAAAATATTTTCAACAAACACATAAAAGGGAATTTTCCAAACCTGAAGGAGGAGATGGGAACAAATACAGAGAGCTAAAGCCAGACATCATGCAGAGAGGGAGAAACCTTGGAACGCTCAGCCCTAAAAGGGGGTGTCTTCATAACATTTTTTCTCTCATGGATCAGGGTAATCCCATGGAATAGGAGGCAAAAATAGTATAAGAGCCAGAGGGGATGGAGGACACCAAGAAAACAAGGCTCTCTAAATTAACATGACTGAAGCACATATGGACTCACAGAGATTGAGGCAGCATGCACAGGGCCTGCACCCTTTGGAGCCTTAGAGCTAAAAGGAGATGTGGACATATTTCCTTATCCTTAACCCAGAAACTATCTCCAATTGATAACCACTTGTAAATGAAAATTTAGTTTCCTCTAAGGGAGTCTCACCAGGGAAACAAACTCCCTTTAAAGGTAGGCTGTATGTCCAACAGGAGATGCCAACACAAAATGGACTCAATGTCATCTTTAAAGGTTCCTTGTCTCAGTGTAGCATCAGGGCTTTTTTTTTTTTTAAATGAGTGTGCAAATAAATGGCACTCTGTTTCTTGTGCCTTCTCTTGTTCTCTTTTCTTCTGTTTGTTTTGTCCAATTCCCGTTTATTAGTTTTGTTTTATTTAATCATTGTCTTATAGAAACCTGTTTGTTTTCTAATGAGAGACAGAAAGGAGGTAGATCCAGATGGGAGGGGGTAGGGGGAAGAGATGGAAGGAGTAGAGGGAGAGGGAATTGTAATCAGGTATATTATGTTAGAAAACAGACCTATTTTTCACTAAAATTGAAGAAAAGGTGTCTTCTGTCTAAAAGACTCCATCACCTCTCAATAGGGAATTGGCTCTTTCTTTATTTAATGAGTATTTTTATATACACTGTGACAATTTTAAAGAGATTCCAGAATCTTTGGGTGGCTGCATCACTTGTATTTGTTCTGTAGCTGTGACATTCCTTAACCTAGTAAAATGACGAATAGACTAAAATCATACTGACCCGTACTAATACCTACATGACCAATTAGTAAGAGTGCCAAATATATCAGATTAATATGTTCACCTGGCAGCAAACTTTCTTGGGATATTAATTATAAATAGTATGATTTTCATATACTAACATGATACGGGTAGTTTCAAAGTATAACTGAAATTCAGTTAAAACACCTAAGATTAAAAAAAAAAATGGATAACATTGATATTAAAACAACGACTACATTAAAATCAGAGTGATTTTTCAAACAAATATCATGACCTTATAATCACACAGGTGTAGGTATAATATTTTATTGATATTAGGTGCATTAAAGTTGTCGATAGCCAGGTCTGGTGGTGCATGCCTTTAATCTGAGCACTCGGGAGACAGAGGCAGGTGGATCGCTGTGAGTTTGAGGCCAGCCTGGTCTACAAACTGAGTCCAGGACAGCTATGGTGACACAGAAAAACCCTGTCTTGAAAAACCAAAAAGAAAAATAAAAGCTATCTATAAGGACCACTTAACTATGCAAGTTATTATTAAATAATAAATAGAACACAAATTACACCTACACATTCCATTGTGTAGTTGGTACCCTAAAAGCTCTTGCTTTTGTAGTGTAAGGATGCCAGTGTAATGATGACATACTGGCCGACGTATCATCACCGTGGCTATCAGTGTTCTTTTAAATGCACTTGGTCTTTTACTAGTCATCACTGTGAGAACACTGGATTTAATCTCATCATTTATGCCCATCTTTTGTGTTTTTTAAATAATCATCTTCACTGTAACTAAATTTGTGTCAATATTAAGAGACTGGAAATAGGAAAAAAAAACTTTGTTTAATTCTTCCAATGGGATGGGAGAGGGGGTGGGTATGGAGAGAAATAGGCTTCATTTTCCAAAATATTTTCTTTCTTTCTTTTTTTTAAAAGATTTATTATTTATTATTATGTATACAGAGCTCTGCCTGCATGTACATCTGCAGGCCATAGGAGGGTATCATATCACATTATAGATGGTTGTGAGCCACCATGTGGTTGCTGGGAATTGAACTCATGACCTTTGGAAGAACAGTCAGTGCTCTTAACCGCTGAGCCATTTCTCCAGCCCCCCAAAATATTTTCTTTATCTATAAAGAT
Organism: Acomys russatus; assembly: GCF_903995435.1. Classification (NCBI taxonomy): domain Eukaryota; kingdom Metazoa; phylum Chordata; class Mammalia; order Rodentia; family Muridae; genus Acomys; species Acomys russatus. The sequence goes on along the minus strand of NC_067138.1, from coordinate 63,246,350 downwards.
AACTTATTGTTTTAAATATATAATACCTATGTTATATAAAAGGAGAGAAGGGTAACATTCTCCTTGGCAAAGATGGGTGAGACTCTTGGGCTTAACAACATTAACAAAATGATTAAGGCAGTGCCACGTACTTGATAGCACCTGACAACATTTTATTTATTTATTTATTTAATTCATTTTACACCCCAATCATATCCCCCTCCCTCCTCTCCTCCGTGTTCCAACCCCCGAACTCTTCAGAAAGGGGGAGCCCTCCCCAACCACCTCAGCACATCAAAGTTGCATCAGGACTGAGCTCACTCTCTTCCACTGTGGCCAGGCAGGGTAGCCCCACCAGGGGGAAGTAATCTAAAAGCAGATAACAAAGTCCATGTCTGAGACAGCCCCAGCTCCCCTTACCTGAGGACCCACATGAAGCCTGAGCTGCCCATGGGCTACGTACGTGCAGGGGGTTAGGTTCCAGTCCATGCATGGTTCTTGGTTGGTGCTTCAGTCTTCACAAGCTGCCCCCCTCCCCCACCATCCCCCCTCAGGTTGGCGGTCTCTGTTGGAGCTTCTGTCCCCTCTGTGTCCTTGTATCCATCCCACAACTCTTTCACAATGCTCCCTGCACTCCCACTAATGTTTGGCTGTGTGTCTCAGCATCTGTTTTGATCTGCTGCTGGATGGAGTCTCTGAGAGGACAGCTGTGCTAGGCTTCTGTCTGCAAGCATAGCAGAATTTCTTTAATAATGGCAGATGTTGGCTGCCTCCTATGCGATGGGCCTCAGGTTGGACCAGGCATTGGTTGGACAATCCCTCAATCTCTACTCTATCTTTATCCCTGCACATCTTGTAAGCAGGGTAAATTTTAGGTTGAAGTTTTTCTTGCGTGGCTTGGTGTTCCCTTCCCTCCACTAGAAATCTCATCTGTATGTCTGTCTCTGTATTTATTTCCTGATTTCTGTGACTTTGGAGACTATATCAGTACCATTTCAATTTCATACCTTTGCTGTTGTAATCAGTTGTCCCACCTGTCAACTTATGTTTCTAGAGCTATCTCTGCTATTACACTTACTTGATAAGTTAGGCCTCATATCTATGCAGCTTCCCTTCTTATTTAAAAGAGCTTTAACAAGTCCTACCTTACATTCCAAAATGTTTTAATAGTACCCACCTTTTATTCCTAAACTATAACTCCTCCTTCTCGTTTACTCTCAGGGAATGTCACTAGTCCTATTTCACACACAGGGGATCATCACATTCTATTTCGTCTGTTTGGTACATAATGTCATGTATAGTGTTTTCTTTTAATTTTTTTGTTACTCCTTTCTTACTCATATTCATTTTCCTTTGTAATGCTGATGTTTAAATGCTACTAATTTAAACAAAAGCAGCGAAACAAGAGTCTCAAAGAGATTGACTCACCAAAGGGAACAAAGGAAATAATTTAGAGCATGCTGGTTCATTTCTATCATTTTCGTGTAACCTGAGTATGCTTGTAGCTTAGTCTTTCCTCTCTCATTCTGCACTATTCCTGCACATTTAGTCTATAAATGATGCTTTGGACAGAAATTTTGCAGGCAGCTTCTCACATCGCTCTTAGTGGAATCAATACACCAGTACTATGTTTTTCTGTTCATACTATCCATTCAGTGAAAAGGGTTCGATCTCTAGAACAGAAATAAGTTTTAAAAAATCTGGATTCCAATTCATCTTTGACACTATGTATAAGTATTTGTGTTTTGAACTTTCTTAGTTGTATGTTTTTCTATATCAGTATTTTTAAGTTCAATTCTTAGTCTTTAATGTTTTGCTCTATCCTCTGCCTTATTTAAGATACACGTTTTCTTTCCCTGTGTTTGTAGCATTCATTTGTATTTTCCTTTAGCTGACTTGTAGTGCCATCTTGGTTACATACTATTTCACTTAGCATATGAACTGCCTTGTATCCCAGATGACTTCTGTTTTCTGCAGTCTAAGGTAATTCTTTAACACCTATTTCCCTTTCTTTAAGAAAAGAAACTAATCTTTAAGACTGTTTTTTTAAACTCACAAGTTATTTTATTAGGCATACCATTCATTGGCTTTTATTGAAAATAGGTTATTTTTCATACAGTATATCCTGATTTCAGTGTTCCCTCCCTCTACTCCTCCCAGTGCCTCCCAACCTCCCACTTCCTTTTTGTCTTTAGCTAGAAGAGAACAGGATTCTGAGAAATAACAACCAAACCTGACAAAATAAAATATAATAAAGTGAGGCAAAACTATACTATCGAAGTTGGACATGTCAACCTAACAGGAGGAAAAGTGTTCCAGGAACAGGCACAAGAATCAGAGGCCCACTTGTTGTCATGGTAACACTCCAGAGAGGCTCCAAAGGAGGAGTCTTACCAACATTTTCTACTGTTTGAACATAAACTCGTTTTACATAAAGTTATTTACATCAACTTATCTGATTGATAGTAATTTCTTTTATTTGTTAGTGTCTCTCACATGTATTTTTGCTCTTTCAAAATGCCTTAAATTTAAAAACTTTTGTTCAGAAACATAAAATTTAAAGGGGATAGTTGCATGGCTAGTAATAACGGTGTTTATTGTATCAAGTGAAACTTCATAAGATTATAAATATAATAGTACTAAGCTTCCAGATTATCATCTGTAACCATCTGAGTCATTATTATAACAGAACTGCTATGGAGTTATGCTGTCCTCAGCCAGCAGTAACTGACAGTTATTTTGTCCTGCATCTGGTGTGAGAAGATAATGGAAGAACTAACTCTGCTAGTTTACAGATTGCTTGGGTTAAACTTTAACTTAATTTTATTAGATTTCTATATCAGAGAGGCTCTGGGAAGATGTGTATGATTATTAAATGTCACTGTTTTAAGAGCAGCACTGTCATACAGTGACTAGGTAACTGTCATGTAGATATGTAGGCCTGGTAAAGACCTCCTGGCTTTAGCTGTATTAGTCGCTAAGAAAAAACTGTAAGAAAAACCATATTTCTGTTGCTAACTTTCACAAAGTCTGATATGCTCCGGAACATAGTAATCTCATTACAAACAGCCAATACCACGTGAAAGAATATTGAAAACGACACACCATGCCAACTTGATTCTGATAAATCGGATGTTTTTTTCCTTTTCCTTTTTCTTCCCCTACACTCATCCCCCTGGGAATAACAACTGAAACCCTGTCAAAGCTGTGCATAGTAAATTAAGTTTCACAGGGACCATTAAACTTTATTTTTAATTTCTCACTTGCAAGAGTTGTAAGTACCTATTAAGAAGTTTTGCTTTTAAAATAATAGAACTTTTTTTTTTTTAAGCTGAGAGAATTTGCAATAAAGTTTTCACAGGGACTATTAAATTTATTTTAAGATTTTTCTCTTGTAAGAGATGTAAATAGCCTAATTAAAAGTTTCGACTGTTGAAAAATAGTTGAACTTTTTCCTAACAAGTTTAAGAAGGGTTGTAATCTGCTGCAGGATGACGCTTTTCTGATGATAGCTGAGCCAGATGCTGATCATTGAGAATAACAGAATGTCATTAGGTCATTTTGTTGCTACATTTATTTAGCAGAGCAGTAATATTTGTTTTTTTTTGGTTCCTGGTTTATCTAGTCTCAGGTTCTTGGCCAGCCTAGCAGCACGGGGTATGGGTTCTATCTTATGGAGTGGGCCTTAACTCAAATCAGATGTTAGGTGGTAACTCCCACAGACTCTGTGCCACTATTGTACCAGCATATCTTGCACAGGTCACCACTGTTTATAAAGGCTTTGTACTTGGGCTAGTGTTTAACTTTCTCTTTTGATAGTGTGTAGAGTGTCTTCTAGTACCATGAACACTAGTCTGCAGAACTGAAGGCTCTAGGTAGGTACCAGCCCAACTTTTCTGTGTTCAATAAGTTGAATAACTGTACTTTTCAGCAATGGGACCTTATTATCAGTGTGTGGAGAGCCACCAATACCCTAGGTTGGCAGTAACCTAGGTTGTGTAGGGGTTCACAAAGGACTCCCTTTGGCCAAGAAGTTGATTAGATATAACCCAGTACACGAAGCTTCATTTGGTGACAAGAAATGGTTCAACTGGGGCTTTGTCTCCGGGTTATTTGATGATTTCATTCAAATTGCCTTCCTATGGGTATATATTTTAGGAAGCTTCTTCTGTAAGGTTTCCAAACAACTCTTCAAATGGCCCTTATTTTTATCTGTCCCTCCCCATAGTCTCTCCCTAGGATCTTCTTCCACCCTCTTCTCTGTTTCATTCTCTCATTCCAGTCCATCCCTTTTTCATCTATAACTACTTATTTCCTTTTCCTAAGGAGATGGGAAAAAAAAGACACCTGCACCCAGTCAATACTCAGAGAATGAGAGACCTTGGAACATTCAACCCTAAAAGGGATCTCTCCATCAAATCCCTCCCCACAAGGCTCAGGGAACTCTGTAGAAGAGGAGGCAGGAAGAGTGTAAAAGCCAGAGGGGATGGAGGACACCAAGGAAGCAAGAACTTCTAAGAACAACAAGATCAAAGCACACATGAACTCACAGACTGAGGCAGCACGCACAGGGCCTGCGTGGGTCTGCACCAGACGGGGTCCTAGAGTGAAAGGAGAAGCAGACACATGCTCCCATCCCTAACCCAGAAGCAGTCTCCAATTTAGAGCCTCTTGCAAATGAAAATTTTGTTTTCTCCAGGGAAGTCTCACCGGAGGTGGGGGTGGCAGGAAACTATTCTTAAGGGTAGGCTGGATGCCCAGCAGGACATGGCAAACACAAAACAAACTCAACTGCATCTTCGGAAGTTCTTCATCTCATTGTTTAGTCAGAGCACTGTTTTTTAAATAACCTTACAGGTTCTATGTGTATATATTATGGCTTCTCATTTTGTTTTTATTGGATTCTTGTGGTGTGAATATGTATGTCTCAGCTTCTATATGTATCTTGTGCTTTTTCCTTGGCTTTTTTTCTTATTTGGCTGTTTTATACTATTCAATCTTATTCCTTAGATGCCTGTTTGTTTTTAAATTTTGTATATGTGTGTGTGTGTGTGTGTGTGTGTGTGTGTATGTACATGTGCTCTATGTGCATGTACACCTGCATGTTAGAAGAAGGCATTAGATGGTATAGACAATTGTGAGACACCATGTGGTTGCTGGGAATTGAACTCAGGACCTCTGGAAGAGCAGACAGTGATCTTAACCACTGAGCCATCTCTCCAGCCCCTACTATTTGCTTTTTAAGGAAAGACAGAAAGGGTGTGGATCTGGATGGGAGAGGAGGTATGAAGAAGTAGGGGGAAAGGAAACAGTAATCAAAATATATTATATGAAAGAGATCTATATTTGGGACTGGAGAGATGGGTCAGTGGTTAAGAACACTGGTTGTTCTATCAGAGGACCTATCAAATCCCAGCACTCACATGGCAGCTCACAACTGTCTGTAACTCCAGTTCCAGGGGATCTGACACCCTCACCATGGTATATCAAATAAATAAATAACTAAAAACTCTATGTTTAATAAAAGAAAAAATTATAATAGTAACACTTAGGACTCAATTTCTATCTTTGACTCAGTCACAAATAAATTTATTCAAGGATCACTGACCTCACAAATTTTGTATATTTATCCCGTATAACCATGTATATTCTGAAACTTTCAAACATATAGGGACAGAGAACAGCTAAGGCTGACCATGATGTATTTGCTACCAGCTTCTGCCTTTCATATTTTACTAATTTATGTAGAGTGATGAGTCTGTTCTCTGTGACTCCTTTAGGTGAGAGTCATCTTTTGGATGTATTTTTAAAGGAAATTGTAGATACCATAATTTTCATAAGTCTTTTATCATGTGACTCATTATAGTTAAATATTTATAGTTTTCCTTTCAATTAAAAATTTACAGAGAAGTGAACACAATTTCCTGTCCCAAACCAAGAAGGTATCTTTATCCACAACCACTTGCAAAGGAAATATTAGTTGTTTTTTTTTTTTTTTTAAGTCTCACTGAATTTGTAAACCATACTTAAGGATGGGCTTCATGCCCAGCAGTAGACGGTCAACACAAAACAAACTCAATGATGTTTTTGTAGTTTTTTTTGTCTATTATTGATTTGTTTGTTTGTTTTTTAATCTTATTGGTCATTTGTGTATATGTTAAAGCATCTGATTTTGTGGTTTTTGTGTGTTTATGTGTATGTGTGTGTTTGTGTGTGTGTCTGGATGAGTGTGTCTCTCTTGTGCTTTTCCATTTAAAAAAATCTATTGTTTTTGCTCATGCTCTAAAAAAAAAAAAAAAAAAAAAAAAAGAAAAAAAGAGAGAGAAAGAAGATGTGGTATTGGATGGATGAGGAGATGGGGAGGAGATGGCAAAAGGAAATTGTGATCAGAATATAGTATATGAATTTTCAATAAAAGAAATTTACATGCTGCAGAATTATAAACTGTAATGTCATATTCTGTTTTAACAAATGCACACCTGTGCTATTTGAAGCCTTATAAGAATATAAAACAGTAACTTCAGAAGAATTTCCTCTTGTTCTAGCTCAGTTAATACCTACAGTGACTGTCCCATCAGAGGCACCTAGTTCTGATTTTTAAAACACATTCACTTAATTTTGTGTGTCCTATAGCTTCAATATGCACTCCTTGAAACAGGACACTTTCACTGTATTCAGAGCACGGATTGTAAGGGGACACGGGTAGGATCAGGGGTGGGATGTGGGAAGCCATCACATATCACCTGGGTTGACATGATGTGGCTAGGAATTGAAGAGTAGTAAAGTTCTCAAACACAGGCAGAGTTTGAATGTAGAAAAGATAGACCTTGCTGCTGTGCTGGATGCGGGTGTTTCACTCTCTGAGATGGAAAAGACTCAAAGAAGAGTAGTTTGAAGATGGGAAATTAGAGTTTCTGTTTGGGACATGTATTTAACAGGCCATTAGATTAGGTCTCGGGACTGGTGATGCATATAAAAGTTACTGTCCAACCTAGTAATCTTTCTATTTTGCTCATTGTCAAGTTACAAGTTGAGTAATCTAATTCAGGGATTATATCTGTGTGTAGCTGGGTTGGGTAGACTCTGCCAGTCAGTTAGACTCTTCCCATGTCCAGAGTGAAGAAAAGCAAAGCATACCTACAACACAGGGAAAATAATTTTAACTCAGGAATTGCCACAGCAGTTGCATGTATTATGTAAATCACAGTAACACTGTACACACTTTGTTTTGGAAATAAATTCTCTTAAAAGACAAATAGGGGCCAATAGGATGGCTTAGTTAGTAAAGACGTTTGTCACAAACACTGATGACTTGAGTTCCATATCTGCGAGGGAAAGAACTGACTCCTGCAAATTATCACACACACACACACACACACACACACACACACACACACACACACACACACACAGAGTATAATAAAATCATTTCCTAAAAACACAGAGGCCATATCAAAAAGTAAAATAATGACACAGTGACTCATGTAATATAGGCCACCTTGTTGATATCTGTGCGACCACAAAGAACTGCGATGATTCACAGTTCTTCCTCTAGCGAGAACTTTCCATCAATAGCTGTGTGTGTAGTTAAGGAGAGCACAGCTCTTTCACCGCAAGCACGTCAGTTTAGCTACATTGCTGGCAGAGCTGACACGGAGTGAGTCAAGGTAGAGTGATGGCAGCGCCTGAGGCCACAGGAGACACTTTGAGAGGAGTGGTCAGTTTGTAGACAAAGGCTGGAGTGACGGAGTTCTAGATAGAGCGACAGCTGCGAGGCCTGCCCAGGCAAGGGCAAAGCCCTCATTTTCCTTCAGCGCAAGAAAGTCAACCACACATCGGCTCATTCACTCACTCAGTACACACTTTTAAAAAGAGAGTTTATTTTGCCTCACAGTTCTAGGGTACAGCGCTTCATGATGGGGAAGCCATGGCAATGGGAGCTTGAGGCAGCTGGTAACATACGTCGTCCACAGCCAGAAAGATGAATGCTCATTCTCAGCCCACTTCCGCCGTTTATGCAACCCAGGGAAAGGTACTATTCGCAATTCAAGATAATCTCCCGCAAGCACATGCAGAGGGTCATCTCCCAGGTTATTTTTTTCCCCTCTCAGGACACTGATAATTTTTTTCTTTTGTTTTTGGTTATTTTTGAGACAGGTAATGCAAGGTGACCTTAAAGTTAAGATTTACTTTGACAAATATTAGAGGAGAAAAAATTCCTTGTGTATGTGAGTGAGTTGTATGCACATGTGGTACATGCACTCATGTGTGAATGCAGTCTCCTATGCATGTGTGGAGGCCATAGGACCACAGCAGGTGTGCTGGTCACTCTCTCTCCATTTTATTCACTTGAGGCAGGGTGTCCCATGGAGCCTAGTTCTAGGCGGGAAGGTAGCAAGCTCCATCAATCCTCTTGTCTCCATGTCCATAGCGTTGGGTTAAAGGCTTCTGTGAGACCCTGTCTGATGTTTTAAGTGGATGCTGGCATCCGAACTCAGGTCTTCCTGTTTATGCAGCAAACGCTCTTATCCAGCCATCTCTCTAGCTCTTGGGGGAAAAAAAGCTTAACTTGAGAATTTTAACAGCCCTTCTCCCACAACAGCCCCAAATTTCTTAACTTCTTTAAAATCCATCTTTCTCTAAATTCCTTGCCTTAGCAAGATAGCTTATTTTGCATGAAAAAGATGATCATGATTAAGGAAGGCAAGGAGGAGAGGGTGAAACCTGTGGGATGATTGGGCAATAAGAAATCTTGGAAACCATGTTTCAAAGCAGCTGTGAACTGAAATGCAATGTTTTTTGTTTTTTTATAAGTACTGCTGCGCTATAGCAGTTTTTGAAAAGAAACTCAAGTAGGGATGTTAAAAGTGCTTTTTGTTCGACTTCAATCATGGTTCTTTCTTTGGGAGGAAGGAACCGTGTCAATGCTAGTTTTGTCAGGGTTGTGATGACAACTGCAGGACTCGTAACAAGGGCAGACCGTGGGTTGTGTTCCTCCTTCTTTATTTGGTGTTGTGCGGAATGAGGACAGAGCCTAAGAGTACAGCTTGATGCAACTTTCAAACACAACACAACTACTCAAGGTGTTGGTAGAATAGATTTTAAATAGATTTTAAAAGGTGTGCTGCTGGTGATGTCGCCAAAATGAGAGCTAGATTCCAGGAAAATATAAATGTCCCTCAACAAGTATTGGGGGGTGAGTGCATTACTTGCGTGCGTGGTGAGTGGAGATCAGATGCTATGCTTTAGATATTGAAAGACAGCAGGGCCAGTGAGATGGCTCAGCAGGTGAATGTGCTTGCTGCCAAGCCTGAGGATCTGACTTTGATCACTAGAGCCCACATGGTGGAAAGAGAGAACTGACTACTACAAGTTTTCAACTAACCTCTGCACAGAATGGATAAATGAATGCATGTTTAAAAAAAAAAAAAAACCAACAACACCATAGATACTGGATACTTGGGACTAATTTAAATTTTTTAATATTTTCCTTAGAAATAAGAGTGTCCCGGGGAAAAATAGGAATAAGAAGTTAGCAAGGGAGTATTTAGTTGGGAATATATAATTAGAAACAGCAAGAATCCAACTAAAAATTGGGGGAGTATTGTAGAAATGTAGTTTATTGACTCATAACCAAAAGAACACCTGTGAATTTTGCTTTAGCCACAGCTGGATCAAGGACTTAAAGCAACAGCTCCTGACATTTTCTGTTTTCCTTGAACTCCCTCCGTGCCTTTCATCTAGGCCTTTTCTGGGTTCTGGCAAAGATTGGGCCTCAGTTTATGCTTCTTCACCAACCCTAGAACAAAGAGTACCACTTTTCTCAAACTGGAGCAGCATCTGGGACTGAATATGATTCACCAGACCTGGCTGACGTGTGTGGCGTCAATCACTGGACTAGGCGCATGCTCAGTGGTTAACACTAGTTCTAGGAAGCAGGGCTAGCCTTTCCCAGCATTGCAAGACTCAAAAGAAGGACTATTAAGTTGTAAAGAGAAAGGATAGTTTCTTTTACCTGTAGAGGGGATTCTAGACCATAGCACGATGGCCATTGAATTAAAAGTGAATGAAAAAGAGACTAGGAAAAAAAAAAAAGCAGACGATGAATGAATGAGGGGAAGTATAAGAAGGAAATGGCAGAGAGAAGAGGAAGACAAACATGAGGGGAAAAAGAAATAAAAGGGAGAAGGGAGATAGAAGAAAAGGGTTGATTAGAGGAGCTGCACACAGCTGGGAGTCTGCAAACACTGCGCTATTCAGAAGATTTACAGGACATATGTTGAAGAGAACCGGAGCTTCATCCTTGGTCTTTCAAGTTTGAAAACACAGCAACTCCTCTGGTCCCAGGCTGAGTTTCATAGGCCTCGAGGCCTTTTAGATTTTCCACAGATGCAAATGCTTGCTTAAAATTTTCTTCACAGCCCCCTTTACCTCCTTATTCCTCAAGCTGTAGATGATGGGATTCAACATTGGAGTCACGACTCCGTAGGATAGTCCAATGATTTCATCCGATGCTTTGGTGTTTTTTGACTTGGGCTTCATATACATGAAAAGGGCTGAACCATAGAATAAGATGACCACAGTTAAGTGGGCTGAACAGGTAGAAAAGGCTTTCCTTCTTCCCTCAGCAGAATTAATTCTCAGGATGGAAGACAGGATAAAAATATAGGACACAAATATCAGCAGCAGAGGAATCATTAACAAAACAATACTGGCCACTGTCATGATGAGCACATTCATGGTGATATCTGAGCAGACAAGTTTAAGAAGAGCCAGGATCTCGCAGGTAAGGTGATCGATGACATTATTACCACAGAAAGGCAACACCATTGTCAAGACTGTTTGCACTAGAGAGTTCAGACAGCCTACGACCCAGGACCACACAGCCATGTGCACATATACCACCTTGTTCATGACTATAGGGTACCTCAGTGGATTGCAAATGGCTGCATACCTATCATAGGCCATCACAGCCAGGAGGACACACTCTGTGGAGCCCAAGCCAAGGGAGATAACCATTTGTAGTGCACAGCCAAGGAAGGAGATGGATTTTCTCTCTGACATAAACATGATAAGCATTTGAGGAATGGATGAGGATGTGTAACAGATGTCCAAAAATGAGAGGTTCCCAAGAAAGAAGTACATGGGGGTATGGAGCCGAGAATCCAGGATACTAATGATAATAAGCAGACTGTTTCCCAGAAGGATTATCAAGTACATGATGAGACAGAGCACAAAGAGGAAGAGCTGGAGTTCTGGATACTGGGAAAGCCCCACGAGAAAGAATTCTGTCACTGCAGAATAATTTCCCATCTTCACACAATCATCTCACCTGCAGAATTCATACAAGGACGTGACTCAAGGAAACTTAGGTTTTTGATGGAGATTCCTAACATAACTAGCTTTCACATGTAATTTCGGGTCACACTTCTTTTAAGTATAGTCACACAGGTTTTTTTTTTTTTTTTTTTTTTTTTTTTTTTTTTTTTTTTTAATGAATGGTTTGAACTAAAGCTGCTTCCTATTAAGGCTGGGTACAAAAGTATTATTTAGATTTGCGCCTTGCCACTGATTTAGACTTTTATTCATTTTAATTACTTAACTTTTACGAGTTGCAGCTAGCTAGGCTAGTGTCAGATAGAGAAATGAGCAAAACAATACAACTTTAAAAATATGTTTTAATGATTATGTATACAGTGTTCTGCCTGCATATATGCCTGCACACCAGAAGATGGCACCAGATCTCATTATAGATGGTATAAGCCACCATGTGATTGCTGGGAATTGAACTCAGAACCTTTGGAAGAGCATCCAGTGCTCTTAACCTCTGAACCATCTCTCCAGTACCAACAATAATGTTTTGGTAGTTTGTATTGTGAATTGAATTAGATGAAATCTACTAGATGATGTATCAAATAGTTTCAAGATGGCACTAACAGATGAACATATAGTACAACAAATTACATAAGACATAACTATTTTAAGTATATGTTCACATTCAATAAATTATATTTTTAAGTTAAATTGACTGGGAAGGAAAACATTGATTTATTTAAAACAACTTCACATGGCCTGGATGTGGTGATGCTCACATTTAATCTCAGCACTTGGTTGGACAGAGGCAGATGGATCTCTGTAAGGTTGAGTCCAGCCTAGACTACATAGCAATTTCCAGACCAGTCAGGATTACACAATGAGACCCTGTCTCAAATTTTTTTGTTTTAGAGTAAGGGAATTAAAGTTATAACAGGAGCATTTTTCTTGGAGCATCTAAAGAATAAGGAGTCTGGGAGCCATGGTGTATGTTCTCAGGAACCTCTAAGCACTGGGGACACTTAGATGCTATTATGTACAGTTTTCCTCACCCTTTAAATTAAGACCACTAGGAGCTACATTTCTTCCTTTTACAACTTTCCAGTTGCTCTTAATTTCCTATTTTTTCTTCCACTTATCTCCTAGACGCATATCCTGTGTTACCAGATAAATCAATATAGCTTTATAAAATACTTACTAATATCTGTATATCTATATATACATTTTAATAAATTTATATTGGTGTTTAAATGGCATTCCAGGATATTCCATAGTAATTTTGTTTGGGCTATGATGCTTTTGTATGTAATGATACTGACAGCTACTTTTTGAGCACTATGTTTTAACCTAATTATACTATTGCAAGCTAATTGAATGCTTTAACTCATTAAGTCTGGCTATAGAGTCAGTCCTCTTAACCAGACCATCGTCTACAGACTCCTACACTAATTCTCAGCAAAGAAAGACTATTAGGAAGAAATTACTTCTCACGGTGTTTAACTTAATAGCAAGCTTCACTAGTTTTACTTTCAATCATAACTGCTGTAGAAGAAAACCCTGAAGGCCAGATCATAGCCTCCTTCTATAACAGTTTTATAGTTATCAGAATTAGTGTCATCAAGAACAATGACGCGAGAGTCCTCTGCATCTCATCTGCATCTACCAACCATGCACCTGTAATCCTCCAGCCTTGGATTTTACTCTGCCAATCAATACACACTTTAGAGTGTTAAGTGGCCAGTTCTTGCCTTTTCTTCCATGTGGCTTATCTTTCTGTTCCATTCCGTCTACTTAAAACTGTAGCCCTACATCATTAAAAACTTGGCCTTTCGTCATTTCACCCATATTTACTTCATAGGACATCCAAACATGATTATAATCTAATTATATAGAGAATTGTACCCTCTAACTTGTCATCACCATCGCAGCTTCTGTTTTCTGGCTTGTGATCATACCCTTATCACATTTTACACATGCGTACCCATATATACACTTCTCTTGGCTCTTTTGTATCCAAAGAACTTTAAGACGTGGATGAAGGGCTTACTTCTTGACTGGTTGTAAGTGAGGGAGTTCTCATTTTCTATGTGCAACAGGACAGGAACAACATTTTCTCTCTACCTCCTTTCCCTGTCAGTTCTTTTCCCCTTAAGAATATCAAGCCGCCAGTGATTCTGTCAAAGTTAAAGTAGAAATGACAGCAGCCGCGTCTTAGCACATTAGGAAACACTCCTTTCTCCCTGGATTTATCTTTGTTAACTAGACACACTGGCCACAGGGGCTGGCTCCCACAAAGGAGTCAGTCCCATAAGTTAGGCTGAATTTTTATTTTTGGAATATAGCTGTGAAGTAAGAAAAGAAAGGGAAAATTAAAGGAAGATTTAATTAAACGTGAATACTTACAATGTAAAGAAAGTGTGCAAAGAAAGCATGTATAGTACGGCAATGGGGCTGTGGAAAAGACAAGGGTGACGGGACTGAGGCATCTTTCCTCTGTTCACAAATGGATCCAGGCAAGGCAGGCTGCTGTTTTCAGATAAAAGACGAACCAGAGAAAGGGAAATCAGTGACCACACAAAACAAACTAAAAGTTTACCCAGCACACACGAAAAGCCTATTTTGATTCTGCACTGTCTTATCTTCCCAGTTCTGCAATTTCATTTTACTGTGAGGGAGCCATGGAAGGAGTCATGGCTGGCTTCTCTCTCCAGTGACTTTTTATCAGTTTCTCTATAAGCCCTGATAGAAATAAAGCCCAAGGAAAGACAATGTATATGCTACCTCGTGCAACTTCAAGGTTGCATGCGTCAACCACACTCATTCCGACAGCCCTTGAAATGAGAAACTCTGGATTATGACTGCTATTCCTAGTGCTTTGCAGTGACTCTGTTTTGCCTTGTCTTTGCCATGGCTATGTTTTTTTGTCTTTGCAATGACTATGTTTTACCTTGTCTTTGTATTTTTTAATTGCTAACTTTTCTTTGTGTACACAAACATGCTATTTTATTAAGATGGAAAACTTTCAGCTCAAACTGTTTTCTAAGAGCATCCTTACCTCCTCTTGTGAAGGTGACGTCTTTGCTATGCATGCTCTCACTCAACACAAGCTACGCCAGCACACTTGAACACACAATAGTTCTATTGTCAGTATTGAACCTTCAAAAGAGACACAGGGTTCAGAATGCTTATGGTGGGTATTTATGCTTTTAAGAACAAAGCAATTTATATGCTATATACCATATATTCATATGAAAAATGTAATCTATTAAACTAAAATAGCCTTTTATCTAGATCTGTCAGGACAGAGACAATATGATTCTAATAAATCCAATTTGTAGATACACATACAAAGGCTACAGGGGACATTAAACCATATGTTAAAATGATGTCATTTATCTTTATTAATTCGCAGAATTCCAAATGAATGCCAAAAATTATTATAATGTGAAACAAACATAAAAAAACCTCACAATAGCTAGATTTCTATCAGCTATCTAACTAGAAATCAATGAGCATTTGATGGCTTACAATATCCTCTCTTGATGCAAACTTTTGGTAATCAAGACCTAGAAAGAAAGTCAGTAAGATGTTAAAGATGACTTTTGTCAAACTTACCAACCACAATTCCAAGTGATGACATGCTAGGGGTGTACTCCTAAGAAATTCATTACAAAGTTATTATTAATGAACATTTCACCAAAACATCTAATAATATAATAAACAAAGATAAAGAACCATGTATGTGCTAGTATTATTTTAACTTAAATTACTTTTTTTTTAATAGCAGTTATAATCTTTCTTTCAAGACACAGAGATCTTTCATGTGAAGATCATGGTGTGACAAGTAAAACGACATTGTGTCCCATACAAAACCCGTGAAAATTGTAGTCTTAGAGCAGGGTTAAAGACAATGGAGGATGATGCTCATGATAATACGAGAGAAGTTGATATTTTGTCTTTAATGTAGGATCTGAGGTATTAATAGTATAATATTTTAAAATAAATTTTACTTAACCTTATTTTATTATTGCAAGCATCAGAAAGGCCTCTTTTTGTTGTTTTGTTTTTCAAGACAGGGTTTCTCTGTGCAGCCGTTGCTGTCTGAAATTCACTTTGCAGACCAGGTTGGCCTCGAACTCACAGAGGTCCACCTGCCTCTGCCTTCCTAAGTGCTGGGACTAAAGGTGTGTGCCAGCAGGCCTGCTGCATCCAGAAATTTCATGTGGCTTTTCTCTAAAAGCCCAAGTAGGAAATAAAACAGTAAATGGATAGGAAGCAGGAGAAAGGCTTTATGCTACTTCTTCTAATATGGATGAGTACAGTGTCTATTTGATGTTCTGATTTCAGCTGATAAAACTCATGCAGATACCACTATCAGCAAACAGATCTAGAGAGCTTCAATTGTGGTAATGTAATTCTATAACTCAGTCCTTAGAATGTGTTCACATTCAGCAGTGCAGTAGGATGCACTGGGAATATCCAGCTGTGTCACCCAAGGAGAAAAGGAAGAGAGACTTGGGGTTAGGAGGGAGTATGGGGAACACCCAGAGCATTGTCGCCTCTGCTCTTCCTGGCCGTCCTTCTGTGATAGGGAACACTGTGATTCTTGCTCCTTCGCTCTGTACTGATCTGTGTCTATTGGTTTGGCTGGAGATTACTTATTATTGTGCGGCAGCAAAGGAAGGAAAACAAAGTGTGTATTATGAAGCATCTACCCTTCTCCCCTGTCCTCCCCCTTCTTAACTAACAAGAAAGGCTAGTACAATGTTTGTAAAGGATCACTTAGATTCTGACTGTAGACCAAGGAGTCATTTGAACAGCTTACCACTCGCCCTGGAAGTTTTCTTTAGGAGAACATATTCAGCTTCAGTGGGGACATTTTGTATCTATCCTTCTTCATCCGGTTTTTCTAACTTTAGAAAATGCCTTTGTTCTTGACATGAAAGATGCTTGTCTGAACAAATGACTTCTTAGGAGCTCTGAAGGGAAGGAAGGTAAAATTAAATGTTTGTTTCTTCTACTCTTCTCACTACTTTCATTGCTGAGAACACAGTGGAGGCTAAATTTTCTCACATATGGGACCTTTTTTGGTTGTAGGATTGATTAGGATGAACAATCCATCCAGTTACTTCTAGGCTGCAGTGGTAGCAGCCCACTGTGATCAGGTCTGTTTACTCCCATCTTTCTGTTGATAAGATGTTTTTATGGGTAGTGAGCCATTTGAGAAGAGCTGTTTTGGGACAGGAGACTTCATTTGGAGCAGGCTTTGTGGTTTTTCAGTTGTACAAACTTGCACATTGCTTAACTCTGGATTCTGATTTCCTATGTCATCGTTACTTTTCTGAGTGTAACTCTTTACACCTCTGTCCTAATCCACCTCATTTAATTATCAGTGTGGGGTCTTCAGATTATGCACATCCATCAGATTACACAGTTGATTGGTACTACAGCCTTCAGTCAAGGAAGGCATCATAGAAATGAGCATAGGCATCTTGTCCACCACGCGCTTTCTCTAGTGGATCATTAAAATGCTTTATACCTGAAGCGTGACAGCATGTGGCTGCATACTGAGGCATGAAAATAAGTATGAAATCATGGTGGCTGTTCTTAGTCACATATTTTGAACTAGAGCAATTCTCCCTCTGAGCTACAGTTAGTTGGTAGAACCCTGACATAAGTAACCCATAGCTCTCAATGGCTGCTAGGATTGTGTATGTGTGTGTGTGTGTGTGTGTGTGTGTGTGTGTGTGTGTGTGTGTGTAGGAGAGCGGGGTACTACCAAAAATAAAAGTACTATCCCCAGGAAAACTTGCTATTAAAAATTTGAGTCAATATATCAACCTACCACCTCTCTCCTCTCCAGCGTCTGAGCACTAAGTATTTCCAGGGGACTTCTTAGTGCCTCTGGCAACCAATTTAAATACACCATTGTTTTCTTCTAAGAGATTCTATAATCCCACAAGTAATTTAAAGTTGAACATTTAAATCTTCCTACTGATAACAACTTTTAGAATATTAAAGACAGTGTCTCCAAGACCTAATTTATCTAACTCATTAAATAGCAGTTTTTCTTTCTTCTTTCAATGTTTTCCCCTGATTATTCAGATAATATATTTTATTATCAAATATTTCAACATTCAGGGAAGGACAAAGGTGGAGATAAAAGTGTTCTATAATTTCTGATAAACACTGATATTTTGGTAGATTTTTATGTGTATACTTTATATAGTAGCTGGCTTCCCATTGCTATGACAAAATAAAGGTGAAAGTCAATTTAAAAGAAATTTATCATGGCTCATTGTTTTGGAGGTTTTCAGTCCATGCCCTGGGCCCAATTACTTCTGGCCTGAGGGGAGACTAAACATCATGGTGTGAAGTAAAGAACAGAACTCAGATGCGCACTTCATGGTAGCTGTGTGTGAATGAGTGTTGTGTGTGTGAGAGAGAGAAAGGGGGCGGGGGAAGAGACACACAGAGACAGAAAGACACACACACACACACACACACACACACACACACACACACACACAGATCTTCAGATCTCCAGAGTCACCTCCTCAGTGCCCTACCTTTTCCAACTGGTCTCTACTTCCTTACAGCCTATTCAACTTTGAGCTTATCAATATATTGACGTGGCTAGCACTTTAATTAGCCAAGCACATCTCAGTAACCCAATCAGCAAGATACTAGGATGTCAACACATGACACTTTGGGGATATTTTATATCCAAATAGGGCTTGGCTGGATACATAGTCCAGTGGCAAAGAGCACTCACTGTTTTTGCAGAAGGCCTGTGTGTGGTTCCCAGAACCCACATAGTGGCTTACAACCACCTATAGTTCCAGTTTCTGGGAATCCAGTGTCTTCTTCTGTGCTCCATGAGTACCAGACATGCATAGGGTGGATCTACATACATGCAGGCAGTATACTTATACACATAACATAAATGAATCTAAGTTTAAAAATTACACAGGTCCTGAATGTGTACTGGATTTTGCCATTGTTCCCTAAACAATGCAGTGTAACAGTGTATTAAGCATACAAGTAACTGAGAAGTAATTTTATGTTTACGTGAGGATGTGCATAGGTTATGTGCAATCTCTACAATAGTCATATAAATGATCCAAGCAGATTTTGGTGTCTGCTTGGCGTTTTGCTATTCCTATACTTGCTTATTTATATAAAAAGGGGTGTAGTCCAGAAATGGTCGATAGAAGAGATGTATAGAAGAAATGCCAGCATCGGACTTTAACGCACTTTTGTGGGTATGCCACACTCCATATGTTTAGCAACTTAGACGTTCCCTAAAGCCTGTCCTTAGGGCTTTTATGGAGAATTTATTGTGTAGTAGTACTTGGTTAAATAATTGGCTGTGGATGATCAACCCAATTCCCAACCTTTCTTTCTTTCCCAAAGATAGAGGGCGCAAGAGAACAACGTGTAGGCCAGGGAAGAAGGATTCAACCCTTGAATTGTGTGTCTCTTGCTAGCATAAATACACTGATCTGTAGTTTCTGTTTGTTTGTTTGTTTGTTTGTTTTGGCTGCACTTCTGACTTTTCCATTCCATGACTTCAAACTATCTCACAGATTTTAATAATGTGGTCCCAGCTTTCTTATAGTTATTGATTTATTTTGTGGGAGTCTGTGCCTATGCAAATGCCACAGAGGACCCGTGGAGGTCAGAAGCCAACTTGTGATAGTTGTTTCCCTATAAACCCATATGTTTGGGGACAGAACTCAGGTCATTAGGCTTGGTGGCAAGTCCCTTTACCTACTGGGCTACTTTACTGCCCTGATCCCAGTTTCAAGTCTGTGTTTTATTCACTACATCATGGTTTTTACACTCACTTGCTATCTCTTTAATCCACACAAAATTTGCCTGTTAGAGAAACAGGCTCCATTCAGGAAAAGGCATGTCAATGAGGCTGTGGGAGACACTCATGACAGCAGAATGGCACACTGATGATGTAGCTCTAGTTCGTAACCCTTGTCTAGGCTCACCACAAAACTAATAACTCCAATTGGTGATAGCTGTATTTTAATATGGTAGATCATTTTAGGGAATGCAAGAGCTTTGAAACAGGCCGCGTATCTTATACTTAATGATATTGTTGTCTTGTCTTGAAAAGGATCAAAATGGACAGGAACACCACATTCCTTGTAGACGGATAAGAAAATGGTATTTGAATGACATTTATTTAAGAGAGGGAGCAGGACCTAGGAGTTAAGAAATTTGAGCAGTGTGTGCACTTCTCTCAAGGGAAAACCATGGATTGATGTGTGAGAGCTCAGCCTGAGGCACAGTGACAAAAAGGGAGAAGCCAGGGCAAGTCAACTATGGATAGTTGACACTGACACAGTTGGCCTCAGACACGAGGCATTGATCTTAATTAGGCATTGATCTTTTTTTTCTTTTTTCTTTTCTCCAGAGACAGAGTTTCTCTGTGTAACAGAGCCCTGGCTGTCCTGGACTCTCTTTGTAGACCAGGCTGGCCTCAAACTCAGAGATCCACCTGCCTCTGTCTCCACATGAGGAAATTAAAGGTGTGCAGCACCACACCCAGCTTGATCTGGCATTTTTACAGTAAGGTGTAACACCTGACAGGGGGCTAAAGTAAATCCTGGGGGGTATGCAAGAAGTGGGAATAGTTCCTGGCCTCAGTTAATGAAACCGGAAAGAGAAGATGACATGGTATTTTAGCACTTGAAAACATTGAAGGCTTGCACTTGATCATGAGCCAAAGTCATCATAATTGTTTCTTCTTGCCATTTTCAAAAGGGTTACAAGATCATAGCTGTAGGCGATATTTATGTGATGGCTAGGCATATTTCAGACAAAGTTATAATTCTGTATTCAGCTTAGGGAAATACACTGCTCAATGAACTGAAATGAACAAGACTCCTCTAAATTCATACATTAGAATCTTAGCCACAGAGTGATGGCTGTTAGAGGCATGGCTTTTAAAAAATATGATAAATCCAAGAAATGAAGCTTCTACACATTTGTTTGAACTTGCAGCGAGGTTTCCTTAGGCAAAGTCAAGGAACATTGACTTGGATGTGTGGGAAACAATCTATCATGGCACAATATTTTCCCCTTTTATAAAAAATTAGAGGCAGGGTCTTGTTGGGTCCTGAGGGTGGAGCCCTTGTAAATGGGATTAGTGCTCTTATAATTGAGATATCCATGTGAGGCAGCAGTGAGGAAGTGCACCTTTATTAGATACTGCATCTACCTATTCTTCATGTTGGTGTTTCTAGCCTCGAGGATCTGGAAAAATTAATTTCTATTTTTTTATGAACTACTCAGTGCTTAGATGGTTTGTCACAGCAGCCCATGTGTACAAGAGCATGGATATTTTCTCTTCCCCATTTGCAGTTTCTGAAGAAGTACCATTTGGCTTCATGATTGCTAGTAGGTCTGACCTGGGCCCCAAACTCTTTCCAGTGTGTGGAAAGCTGAGTGGGACAAATTAGGCTTGGACTCAACTCCATGTGAGTCTTGATTAAAGTTAGGGTTCAGCAAATAGGACATTAGTGTTACTAGTTTATTTACAGCATATTGCGGTGGCTTGAATAAGAACAGTCCATCTGTGCTCATTTATTTGAATACTCAGCCCTCAGTTTGTGGAACTGTTTGGGGAGGCCTGGGGCGGGTAGCCTTGTTGGAGGTGTGTCATTAGGGGTGGAGTTTGAGATTTCTGAGCCCCTGAGCCCCCTCCTCCTGTCTTGTGCTTGTGAATCAAAATGTAAGTTTTCAGCTACTGCTGCACTTGCATGCACTGTGCTTCTGGCCAAGATGGTCCTGGACTCTAACCCTCTGAAACCATAAAGCCCCCAATACATTCTTTCTTCTATGAGTTGTCTTGGTTATGACATCTTATAACAGCAATAGAAAAGTAACAAAGACACATACCATTTGTACTCAGTTAAATGTACTTATCTCACATTTCCAGATAACACCTATAAGTCTGAAAAATGTTATAACACTATATTGTATAATCTTTTTTTATTAATTTATTCAGATTGTATCTCAATTGTTATCCCATCACTTGTATCCTCCTGTTCCTCCCTCCCTCCTGCTTTCACCCTATTCCCTTCTTCTAGGTCTATGACTGAGGTGGGAGGGGGACCTATGTGGTCATAGGCTATCAAGTCTCATCTTGATAGCCTGCTTATTCTTTCTTTGAGTGCCACCATGCCTCCCCACCAAGGGGAGGTGGTCAAATATGGGGCACCAGAGCTAATGTCAGAGTCATTTCCTGCTCTCTACATAAGTGTAGAGAATGTCCTGTCCATTGGCTAGATCAGAGTAGGGGTTTGATGTTTACTACTTGTATTGTCCCTGGTTAGTGCAGTAGTTTGAGCGGACTCCCTTGGGCCCTGATCCACCCATCACGATGTTCTTCTTGTAGGTTTCTAGGACCCTTTGGATCCATCTATTTCCCCATTCTCCTATATTTCTCTTACCTAGAGTCCCAGTAGGAAGTCTTTACATCTATCCCAATCTCCTGGTAAGTGAAGACTTTCATGGAACATGTCTTTTGGGATAGTGCCCAATTATAAGTGAGTATATACCATGTGAGTCTTTCTGCTTCTGGGTTAACTCACTCAGTATGATCATTCCATTTGTCCACAGATTTCGGGAATTCCTTGTTTTTAATAGCTGAGTAGTATTCCATGGTGTAAATGTACCACGTTTAATTGTATTTCTGTATTTATTTGACTTTATTTAGCATGTCTTTTTTTTTTTTTTTACAGAATTGCTTATAAAAATGTTTGTTTTGTCTTTTTACATTAAACATAGCTTCAACAGTGGTAATATCCAACTTAATTCTTTTGCTCACTGAACATTTATATCACAATATAACATATCCATAACTGTCCTCACATGAAGTTAACAACTGAGCTGAGAATTGCTTTTCAAGTTTGATTTGTTGAAGCAAAAAATACCACCTTTCACTTACATATTACTTTCTGTTGTATTTCTTGCTCAATGACATTTAAAAATATTGTCCACTGACAAAAATGAGCTGTGCTGTCAAGGTGTATTTCTTTGGCTTTAATCTTGTAGCTACTGATGACCTTGACTCTGTGCTAGAAGAATGTTATATCACATTCATGTCAAAGAATTGAAAGGAAGGGAGGAAATGATGGAATGATGGAATGATATTACAATCTCAAAAAGTTGAACTCTTTAAATTTTTAAAATTCTTTTTATTTATGTATTTATTTTGGTTTTTCTTTTTTAATATTTTATTTATTTATTCATATTACATCTCAATTGTTAGCCCATCCCTTGTATCCTCCCATTCCTCCCTCCCTCCCACTTCCCCCCTACTCCCCTCCCCTATGTCTGTGACTGAGGGGGAATCTCCTCCCCCCCGTATATGCTCATAGGGTATCAAGTCTCTTCTTGGTGACCTGTTATCCTTCCTCTGAGTGCCACCAGGCCTCCCCATCAAGGGGAGCACCAGAGTTTGTATGAAAGTCAGACCTTACTCTCCACTCAACAGTGGAGAATGTCCTGTCCATCAGCTAGGTCTTGGTAGGGGTTCGAAGTTTACTGCCTGTATTTTCCTTGGCTGGCGCCATAGTTTCAGCAGAACTCCAAAAAGTTGAACTCTTTAGGGGTTTATATTCACTTCAACAGATTGTCACAACAAATCTTGTAGTAATTACTTCAAGTCAGAATTTGTTTTTCTTTCTAAAAGCAGAGCCGTGTTGCCCAGTTGAGGAAATGGTTGCATTACCTGGTCTGCTGTGCTAGTGATTGCACACTGGCTTTCCTCTGAAACCAGCGGGGGGAGCCCTATTGTCAGCAAGCTGGCTGTTCATGTGCTTTACATGCTAGGCTTTAGCAAAATAGCTTTAGCTATTCCTCACACAGTCAGTGTTTGCTGAGATCAACAAAATCCCGGAGAGTGGGAAGACAAGTGTGCTTATGGTTTTTGACTGCCATATGTTGTACAGTTCCTTCTGACATTGTGACAGTAGGTGGCACCCTAAGCCTGGATTTCTACTATAGACTGACCTGAGGGAGGTAAGGGGGAGGCATCTTTGGTGGCTTTAGGTGAGTGCAGGAGTCAATGTCTGTAAGTAGCCCCTGCTAAACTCATTTTACCATCAGGCTAGACTTGCATGTGTTATTCTTTGGGATGTTGGGGTCCATTCCTATTTGGAAGCAAAGATTTCTTTTAAATTTTCTAGGAAACACCTAACAAAAACTGAAGGACATTCTAGATGTTTAAAGGGGTCAGGAGACTAGAATGGTGCTGTGGACTCTGGTACTCTGTGATTAAACATCAAAGTAATGTGATTGTTTTCAGCTAATATATTAAGGAAAAGTATCATTTTGAACAGAGTCATATATTTCCACTATATGTCTCCATCAGAGATAGTTAATTTTTATTTCCAAGCCTCTATTGTTTTATGTAGGTAGCAGTCTGACTCTTCCTAGAATGTAAATTTGTAGGAAATATGTTGTATGGTGAGATATATACCTATATTGTGTTAGCAATTTTGTCTTAATTGCTTCTGGGGAATTTATCCCACAATTATTAAATATTTCTAAATTATATTAAATTTACACTGTAAACTTAAAATTACTTAGGAGACTACATCAACCTCAAAGTAACACAAACACTTTAAGGTCCTTTGGTGACCTATTGGCTGGTCTTTTACCAGATTCCCTTATAAGAAATTGATGGAGTTAAAAAAAAAAAAAACCACCAAACCTCTCAGCCTCCACAATTAGTGAAAGTTATGTTTATTTTGTCATTGTTGATTTTCCTCCAGCAGCAATGGCAGCTACTTGATTTTTATGGAACTGAGAGGAATGTTTCTTTTACTTACATTAATGAAATTATGGAGATGAGATAACCAATATCATAAAAAAAGCATCTCTGGTTCTAATGTTTTAGTGCTGAAACACCCTATATTCGGTGCAATAGGGATATAACTGATGGTAGCAAATCGCTGCACTTCAAAACATTGGAGTGGCATATTTCATCTTCTCATGGATATTTCTGAATGTGCAGTGAGAATGGCCAGCGATGTCAGGGCAAAGGAAGCTAGCAGGTCTCTGTGCAAGTGAAGATGCTATGTATTTTCTTATTCATGTAGATGTCCAGTTTCTGACACTTGTGTGGCACAACCTTATTTGTAGTTGCTTGTACTTAGACACTTGGCCAGTAGTTTCTCTCATTCATTTTATGTATGAGGCAGGTAGTTGAATGGCTCAGAGACACTTGCTAAATTGTATTAAAAAAAAGACAAAAAACTTTCTTATTTAAAATATTCCTTTTTCCTTTTACAAATGTTACTAACGGTGTAGTTGATGCTCTTACGATATTGCATATATGCTCATGGCTCCCAGATCGGAAGTAAACAAACACTTTTTATTTAAAAATACATCTTTTCTATTCATTCTTTATAAAAGTCTTTTGAAACCATAGTTAGATTCCCATTGTAGGAGGATTTATGTATACTACTTTTTATTTTAGCAACTGAAGAGTGGTGATATTTGCTAAGAATATCATATTAGTTTAGGAGAAAAATTAGGCTATGATGCATCTGATGCTTGAAATGATTAAATACCTATTAGCCAATATTATTTTATATATTTCATGTTTGCTCTATATTGTTTGCTTGAAATATTATAACAACATTGTGTTAAAATAATTTCAAATTCATAATGCAAATGAGATACATAATTCTAACCCAGTTGCATCTATTCTTAATCAATTCTCTAACAAGGACATATATTTTAGAGGTAAAGTGGCCTTCATGAGATCAGAAAATCTAACTAATCTTAACTTAGAGGATTGGAACATATTCTCATGTTATTTATGTATCCAATTATAGACTTTTTTTTGCCCACAAGGGAAGCCACTTAATGCAACCGATTCTTACAGATACTGCAGTAACAGGCCCCCATGCATGGCAACCACTGAAGAATTCCTGCTATGGAAAGAAAATGTTACCATAGTGTTTTAGCTCATTTTCTCCTTGCTGTAACAAAATAGCTAACACAAGCAATTTCTTTATTTGGCTCACAGTTTGGAGGTTCATTCCTTCATGGTGGGGAGGGCATGGTGAGAAGAGAGTGGGGCAGTTCCTCACGTTGTGCAGTCAGGAAGCAGAAAGATGAACACTCATGTTCAACTCATTTCTTGTTTTTATCCAGTCCCAGACACTAGTGTTGCCTACATTTAGGGTGGGTCTTATTGCTTTAGTTAATGAAACCCTGAACCTCCCTCATAGGTATGCCCAGAGGTGTGTCTCCTGGGTGATTCTAGATTCTATTATGTTGACAAGATAAGCCATCACATATGGGAAAAGTCTGATCAGTCATTTCTAAGAGAATATGTTCTGTTGGGGTTTTCTGGATACCCAGAGCCTGAGGCTATTTAGCTTGTTCTGATTTCATGCATGTATCTGGTGGGAATAAAGTCATCATTTCCTTCAATGTCTG
Source organism: Acomys russatus (assembly GCF_903995435.1). NCBI lineage: Eukaryota > Metazoa > Chordata > Mammalia > Rodentia > Muridae > Acomys > Acomys russatus. The sequence goes on along the minus strand of NC_067138.1, from coordinate 63,220,580 downwards.
GGATTCCTATTGCACACTCCTATGTAACCCTCAACCTATTTTGGGGCATCTACTTCACGTATTCTTTATTTTGAGTTTCTTAGAAGATTCTGGAATTAAAGAAATCCATTTGTCTCTTTAGATGTATAATGTGAGTGCTTCTATTCTTTGCTAATGGTGCCACATAATGTTTCTTTTAAAGTATGATGACTTTTTTCCACTGTGTGCCTATCTGTTCCCCCTGAGATACCCTTTTATCATGAGCAGGGGGTACACCTACTTTTACATAGGTGTAGTATCACAAGAAGTTTCAATTTTGTAAAAAATTGCTTTTAAAAGAGGTTTGCTTCTTGTGGGGATAATGTTGTCTTCACAACATTAAGTGTCACAAAATTTGCCTGTGCTGATAATGTTTATTAGTTTGGTTCTTGCTAATAGGAGTGTGTGTGTGTGTGTGTGTGTGTGTGTGTGTGTGTGTGTGTGTGCACGCAGGTGTATGCACATGAGTGGGGGGATGTTGAGACCAAAGGTTGATGTCAGGCATTCTCCTCTGTTGGTCTTATTTTTTGAGAAAGGGTCTCTCACTGAATCTGAAACTCATTGAGATTGGCTTCACGGAGTCTCAAGTATCTTCTTGTCTTTCACAGCGCTAGGATTGGAAGGATGCTGTACCATCACACCCAGACATTTATGAGTGCTGGGGATGAGAACCAAGGCCCTCATGTTCATACAGAAAACAAGGTACCAACCAAGCCATCTCTACAAAACCCATATATTTTCACTTTATTTGTTTTATACTTTTTCATTCCTATGAATTTCTTTTAGAAAGGGAGATGAAAAGGTTTCTTCCTTATCTGTCACCTGACAATGATGATGGTATTCTGTGAAATCCTCCTTCACTTGAGGGTGAAGTCTCTTCTGTTGTAAAGAACAAGTCATGGGTGAAATCTTTGTCTCTCTCTCTTCTATGCAGTGCTTAAATCCCTCATCTGTAGAGGAATAGAGACATGAAGGTAGATGTGAGGAATCTAACTCTGCTGTGCATGGTTCTCAGAGGAAATGTGAACAATATTTCACTTAAAATATTTTACTACAGGGGATAGAGAGATAGCTCAGTGGTTAAGGACAATGGCTGTTCTTCCAGGGGGGTCCAGGTTCAATCCAAGAACCCACATGGTGGCTCACACACATCTGTAACTCCAGTATCAAGAGATCTGATGGTTTCCTCTGACCCCTGCTGGCACCAGGCCCATGGGTGATGCACAGATATATACATGTAGGCAAAATACTTATACAAATAAAGAAAAATAAATTAAAAATATTTTATTCTAAATAGGTTGGTAAGTCACTGCTGCTTAAAATTCTCATTATTTCTTCTTCTCCTCCTCCTCTTCCTCTTCTTGTTCTTGTTCTTCTTCTTCTTGGTCTTCTTCTTCTTCTCTTTCTTCTTCTTGTTGTTCTTCTTTTCATCTCCTCCTCCTTCTCCTCCTCTCCTCCATCTCCTTCTCCTCCTTCTCCTCCTCCTCCTTCCCTTTCTCTTCCTCCTCATCCTCCTTCCTCTCCCTTCTCCTCCTCTTTCTTCTTTGCATTCACTTGAGAGCAGCATGGTCTTGGCTCTTTTCCTGGAGAAGTGATACATACCTTCATTCCTTTGTTGCCTTGCCTGGATTAGGTTGTTGTAGTTTCCATTAACTTTAATCACAGGATATGGTAGCAGTAAAAGATGCTCCAAAGGATCTCCAGCAACATAATCTTTCTTACCTCCATTGTGGAGAGGCAATCCAATTTCCTCTTGGTATTCTGGATCACCCACCCCTCCTAATACTGTTCCTTAGCTTGTTGGCTTAAGGGCATCAGAAGCCCAAAGTGGCCAGGGAGAAGTGGAATCTTTCGGTTCAATGGAATGTTTGTTGTGGCTCCTGGCAGGAATTCTCCTCGTTTTGGTTCACTGCCAGGCCAGTGGTCCTTAAGGTTGTGGGAACAGGGAGAAAACAATTAGTAGGTCATTAGGAGTGATAATTAGTGGAATTATTCTTTTTTCTACATCCTGATTCATGGACTCATGAATGCAGGCTATTGGAGAAACTGTACCATTTATTGGATACAGATATAAGCGTATATCCCCTTCTGATGAACCCTGCCTCAAACCTCCAGGCTGCTGGCATGTAATTGGCACTATGGCTGTGTTTTCAAAAGGACATTTCATCTTTCTGTCAGGCTAGGTGCTTCAGGGTTGTGGGGATATGATAAAACCAGTGGATTTATCATGGGCCCAGTGTTGACCTCCTCTGGCTGTAGAGTGAGTTCCTTGGCAGAAGCAATGCTGTGTGGAACACCATGAAGATGGATAAGTCATCCTGTAAGTCCACAGATGGTGGTTTTGGCAGAAGCATTTTTGTGCAGGAAAGTGAAATCTATAACCAGAAATAGTATCTACTCCAGTAAGAACCAAGGGTTGTGCTTTCTATGGAGGAATTGGTCCAATGTAGTTAACCTACCAATAGGTTGATGGTTGCTCATCTTGGGGAAAGGTGTCGTATATGGGGCTCAGTGTTGGTTTCTGCTGTTGGAAGACCAGGCACTCAGCAGGATCTGAAGCCAAGTCAGTTTTGGTGAGTGGTAGTTCATATTGTCAAGCCCACGCATAACCTCCATTGTTTTTCTGTACCTCCTGCTGCTGCCGGGCTGCCAGAAGTACCGAAGGTATCAGGACATCTCATTAGCATGGAGGGTGTTTCCAGAAATCCCCAGGTGTACACTGAAAAGGGGTTTCTTATTTCGAAAGGGTTGGACCTGTAATCTCCTTGAGGGCTATGTGACACTCCTTCTTAGAGGATCAGGTGTAGAGGAAGGAAGCCACCTGAGGAAGGGAGTATGTCATTTTAGCACTGAGCTCAGGGGCCACCAGTAATGCCACACTTTGACCTTAACAGCAGCGTCCAACGCCCATATCTGCCACCGTGCCCTTTTTGTTTACTGTGTTAGAAAATTGGAAGCCCTAGTCCAGATACTTAAAAAATTTATCCTTATGCTTATGTTGCTCTAGCACTAGTTCTGTAATCAAAATCTGTATTAGTAAAGGTTTTCTTGAGGAATAGAATTGATAGAAAGACTATATACTACATAGTAATATATATTACACACACACACACACACACACACACATGATTTATAAGATTGCCTTAATGTGGTCCAAATAGTCTAACAATGGCTGTTTATCGATGGAAAGTTCAGTATTTGAGCAGTTGTTCAGTTCATGACACTGGATGCCTCAGTCGGTCTTCAGCACACATCAGAATCTGGAGGAAATAAGTTTAATGCTAGTGAAGGAATGGATCTGTCAATTGTAAAATGATCTGGATTAAAGGGGTAGTTTCCCACCCAGATTAAAAGTGGCTCTTCCCACTTCAAATGATTTAACTAAGGAACAAAAATCCCTCACACATATACCCAACTGCTTGGGTTTAGTTAATTCCAGATGTCATCAAGTTGATGACCAAGGATAGTCATCACAGTCAGAGTGCAACACAAACTCAACATTCAGTAGTTCATCTGGGATCATATAGAGGGTGTAAAGAATATTTTAGAGCTCTAGGTGTCTGACATACTATGTCATAGAATGAAAAGAAATAGAAAAAATGAAGTTTTCCCTCTAGGGTTATATTCATTTTATTTGCAAACCGGCAATGCTCTTCTGCATAGAAAAAAAAAATCTTGGTGGAGACAGCCCAACAGAGGAGGAATTGGATCTAATTTGTTTCAATAATGAATTATGGTATCCTTGAATAAAAACTTGTTACTGTCAAATTGATTGGAACATTATTTGATTTCTCTGAGAAAACAATGATAATAGGTTTACTATGCAATGGATTACCTATTTTCCCCTAGATACACAAATTTACTGTAAAATATGAGCTTTCTAATCATTCATTTATTCAGTCACCTGTTGCTTATTTAACTTTATAGCCCATTAACATTTGTTGAACAGTCACATTGCTTCAAGCATTGTGCTAATTATTTGTGATGTATTAAAAATGATGCTCCAATGTTATAGAGAGTGTTAGGTGACTGTTCAAGCAGTAAACTGTCTCAGTAATTTTTTCATTTTGGAAGCTGCTAACCTGCAGTCTGGGTTCACTCAAGTATTTATCCCTTCTCAAGCCTCTGATGGGTTTGAAGACCAGATAGTTTAGTTTTTAAATTAAGCTTAGTAGGTTAAGGGTTAAGATGTTTTTAGATCAAGATATATATTTTAAGTTAATAGAGATGAAATATGATAGATATTAATCTCCATTCAGAAATTTATACCCAACAAGATAGGAAAGATGTTTACTTCAAGTTTGCCAAATACAAATAGTCAAATCACCATGAATGTGACATTTATATAATTCCTGATTGTCTCATCGTTCTTCCTGCCTTATGTAGTTTATTTTACCCATGGGTAATAATATAAACATATATGTTAAAAAATAAATGTAATAAAAAATTAAAAATAATTAAATAAATAATGAATAAATAAATAAAATGGAAAAATCCCAAATATGGTCAATGAGCTAGCTGGACATGGTGGCCCAACTCAAGCCCATAATTCTAGTTCTTGGTAGTCTGAGGGAAAAGCATTGCTGTGAGTTCGAGAGTTGGGCCATGTATCAGGGCCATTGAAGGAATGAAGGAATGAAGGAAAAATGAACAGAACCAATATATATAACAGCAACCTGCTTATGGCCTTGTCTTTCTCTTCCTTGCCTTGAAAGCTAGATCCATTATTGGGTCTTAGTTGGTCTGAGCACACAGTAATGAGAAGTTCTGGTGTTTGTTTCTTTTCTCCCTTCTGTCTCTTTTAAAGTTTTTTTGAGGGGGCTACAGGGTATCTTGGCAGTCTGGAGCCAAAGAATACCATTAAGTCACACCACACAACAAACTCACAAAAGAGATTTATTACGGAGAAACATGGAGTGGCACTTGCCTGTGAATGGAAAGAGAGACAGTAGAGGGCTGGGTAGAGGCTTTTATAGAGTTTTGGGGCACAGGCAGCGAGATAGTGGAAAAGTACAGCACAGGGGGTTGTTTTTGTGGTCATTAATGCTCAGTCATGGGAGTGGGTATTTCCAGTCTGAACAAGTTCTGGATGAGGGCTAGGGGCAGAATGCTATTCCCTGGGTCCTGGTCTTCATCTTGGGGCCATCAAGGCTAGGGTATTTTTCCCTGGACTCGGTTCCCACATCCTTTTTCTTTTTCTTTCTCCTTTTCTTGGGAGATTGAACCCACTGAGATACATGCCCAGACCTAGTTCAAGTAACCTCATATGTGGTAATAAGATCATCTTCATATGAAAGAATTTGATCCAGTTTTTAAGAAGGAAATAAAAATGATGAGAAAGAGGAGATAGTGGAATGTGACAGAAAACATATTATACAGGTGATTTTAAAGGTGGAGAAAGGAGATATTTAAGTAAATTTCTGGAAATAGAATTAGAAATAAAGATGAACTGCTTAGTGCAATCTGGGAAAGTCCTAATGATACTTTTCTATAGTCCCATCTCAGTGTGTTTTGATCATCTCGATGATGATGCACCCACTCAGAAATCTGCATCATCGGTATTCTATGACTGGCAACTGAAGAACATGACATAGGTGGTTCTTAGACTCAAATCAGTCATGAACACAACTCATTGTGTTAAATGCTATTTAAGGGATTATGTAAAATCTCCCAGAAGCTGGAGTCACAAGAAAGGAAAGAGCTACTTCTGCTTAGCTGAAATGGATGAAAACAATTCTAGTGGTTTGTCGTGGATGAATTTTCCAGTCAAAAATAGCATCTGGCAAGACCTTAAGAGTTGGAATGATTGGATATTTGCTTATGTTGTTCATATTATGGCTGAAGAAAAAGTTGAAAAGACAGTTTGGAGTCAAATGAAGACTTCAGCTATTAAGACAAAAGGCTCTGTATATTTGAGACAAACATCCCCCCTTTTTTCCTTCTGGAGTCTAGAATGTGTGGTTCAGGGGTACCACACTTAAGATCACATTCTAAGGGAGTTAGAGCTAGGATACATCCAAGCTCTTATTGGCTCTGCCTTTGCCTGCACTATATGCCCTAGAGTTCTAGATTGCTTATTATTTGGGAAAAACACTGAAAACTATAATGGGTAACAGGATCCATTAAAGTTGTAAGAAAGAGACTGATATTTTTGGGTTGGTGTTTTGTAGAGGAAGCTTAATTGTGTACTGGCACTGTTGAAGTGGTAAATCTCATTCTGATAAAGTGCCAGGCTTGATCATCCATCCATTAAGATGACCACTAACACTTATCTTTACCCACTTCTAGTAGGCTCAGAGCACTGAGTATCTGGCCAGTTCCCTATGGTTTCTATTCTCTTCTTTGATGGATGTGAATTTCTCAACATCTATTTAAATCCTTTGGTATGAAGTGTTCCTTGAATAAAGTAAAGCAATTGAGAATTTAAATAAGAACATCATTCAGGTTTAGCATCTACACAGATCCTTTTCTTTGTTAGAAAATAAATGTAGTATCCTTAGTATTGTGAATGTGATCTTATAGAGACTCGTGATTCTATTAAATTCTTTTTTCCTTTCCTTTTCTTTCTTCTTCTTCTTCTTCTTTTTTTTTTTTTTTTAGACAGAGTTTCTCTGTGTAGCCCTGGCTGGTCTGGGACTCACTCTGTAGACCAGGGTGGACTCAAACTCAGAACTCTGTCTGTCTCTGCCTCCTGAATTAAAGGCCAACCACCCAGCTCTATTACATTTTTCCGAAAAGTTTTTATGTTCTCAGTTTTGAAGAATCAGATTAGCTTGAGCCTAAAATATTCTTGCTACATGTCTTTGTTCAGCTCACTATGTGTATAATGTTTAGCTAACTTGTACATGCATGGTACAGGAATCAACTTTTACATGTATGGTATGGGAGCTAACCTGAGAATGAGAGCCAATTTTTCTCAGCAAAACTTAATGTTTTCATTTTGGGCTTTCATCCAACTGGATTTTCTCCCTTACCACACATGGCTGTTTACCAGTGACTCTGTTGACTTGTCTAGAAAGGCTTCCAGTTTATTCTATTTTCATTGCCCTATGCCACACTTAGTTCAACCAGTAGCCATGAAAATGAAATCCATGCAAAACTCTTACTTGTTTTTTCCCTTTTTTTTGGGTTCACATTTTAATTCATAAAAAAATACATTCATCTTTACTCAATAGGGGCTTAAAAGGGGCAGTCATTAGATATAGTGTATAGCCTTATAAAACTAGCAAACCAGGAAGAACAAAAGAATTAAATAAATAAGAAAACCTCAAACAAAAAGAAAGAAAACAAAAAACCTAAAGCAAACAAAACTCAAACCAAAAATCAAATAAAAAATTAAGCTAAGGAGCCTTCTCTTGCTGCTGATTTAGCAGCACAGACCTATAGCTTTTTGCTGTCCTAGGAAACATGGTGGAAAGGCAATCGCCCTTTGTAATAACCTTTCCAACATGAGTGTAACCATGTCTCTTTTGGGGCTTGGTATGACAAGTCTTAGATGAGAAATGTTACAGGCTTCGGTTCAAGTCTTTCAAGTTCTCTGGACTGATCTCCATTAAAGTATTCTTGATGATCCATCAGGGCAAGCACCAATTTACTCGCTCAGACTCCTCCTGGATACCCAGTAACTCTTGTTGTGACTCCGCGCTTCTTTGAAGCCTGCTCACGTGCATATCCAGCACGAAGGAATCCCCATCTCTGCTGGGAAACCTACATTCCCTTGTCTACCTGGTCAAGAAACATTTACTCCGCTCAAATCTTTCCATTCCCGAGGAGAAAAACGTTTCAAAGTTCATCTTCCTGATGCGAACCAATCATTTTGTAGCATACAATTTCTAGCCGCCAAAGGCTTTCCCCCAGAAGCCCGCAGCCTTTTTTCATTTTCCTAACACATCCTGCACATAGCAGTGCTCCTCCGGACATAGTGTTTCTTCTTAGGCTCTGAACTGATGTAAGGAGCGGACAAACTCTGGTCTGAAAAAGAAATTCTGTTTCATGGTAAACCTGGGTGAAGGGCTCAACCCAGATTCCAGGAAAACCACAAAGTAGTCTAAAGAGAAAAATGTCCCCCTAGCAACACAATCAGCTTACCTTGGGAAAGTCCAAATATACTCTCTGCTGGTCAAGCTAGCCAGCAGGTGGTCTGGCACATAGCAACAACCAATTAGGAGAAGCCAGGCCAAAGTTCCTAATGCCCCATGACTGCTTCAACCAATCTTTCTGTAGGCCAACTTGCCCCTACACCTAATACCCAATCATGAAACACCAAGGCGTATAACTCCCTGCTTGCATCTTTTCTGTCCAAATGCCATCCAGTCATATACTGTAAACCCATTTCTTTGTCTACAACCTATAAAAACCCCTCTCAATTGAGGCCACTTTCCTGCATCTGCTGTGTCAGTGCCTAGGAGGTGTGGCCCAGGTTTGAACCTGCATTAAAGACTTGTTGCCATTGCATTTGGACTTGGCTCTTGGGTGTTCTGTTCAGGGAGTCTCTCAAAATTTGGGCATACCACTGGCTGCTCAGTCTTATGCACTTAAGACTTATCCATTCACAAGTCTGTGCTTTTCACATTAACCTTCTGATAGTGAATTTTCTTAGTTTCTCAGTTTGAAGAATTGTCAAGGCTCTTACTGTCCCTGCACAACAAGAGCTAAACCCACAACTTGAAACCAAACCACTGAAGCCACACAGGGTCAGAATTGAGCCAGTAGACATCTCTGAAATGCTTTTTATTTTTTTATTTTTTTTTTTACCAGTGGGATTCACTTGTTACTGTTTTCGTGTCGTTCCTCTTAAACTTTAAAATGAAAGCACTCATCATTCACCGAATGCTTTAGCAAAGAAGGAATGGGCATCCCACATGCTCTCTGTGACAGTGGGTTTTACTTACTTGTCGAGGATTCACTTCATATCCTGTATAAACCCAGCATGGCAGACACATGGGGGAGCAAGTCACAGATGTGTAGAATATGTTCAGTAGTCTCGATTAGTTCCTGGTAATTCATGCTCTATGTTTTTGGAGCATGCATCTTCAAAGATAGCATGACCTCCGCTCTTTTTCATGCTTTTTTAGCATACCTAATCATCTCAAATTACACCATGTGCTCACACATCTGGTGTACAGATTAACCACATAATATTGGTCATTATTCTCTCCACTGGGAATCAGCACTGCATGGTGAATAATTTGTGTGGTCCTTGTTTTTATTTATTTATTTATTGCCAAAAACTAAGCAAGTGTAGATTGTTCTGAAAACTCAAATTTATCTTTGATCTTGATGTTTTGGCTACCTGAGTCCCATGCCCAAACCTCATAAGCTGCGGCTACAACACTAGTGGCATCTCAGGCTATGCTCCTGAAACCCCTATTTGCTGTTACTCCCTAGTTGTTGTACCATCATGTGATGCACAAATGATTCCCATACAAGTTTCCATTATACTCAGCTGGACCTGATCAGAATCCATGGGGTATAGAGTCAACCTTGTTGTGGTGGATGTAGGTCACCACACCGCTTCTGGATAATTTTGGAATGGCATCTTCTGTACGCATGCGTTTTAACTGATTTCATATTATCTCGCATCACTGGACATAGCTCTCGAGCAGCACATAATCTGAAGTTTTCCAGCCAAGCAATTGTGGTACCCTGCTGGACATGGGCTTATCATTGTGTGGGAGTTCCTAGAGAACTTGCTGTTGCCCTAAGGAATTCTTCTTGAAAAATTATCACCCACTGCTGGTGTTATGTACACAGCCTATGATATGTAACCTTTTACCTGTGAAAAAGAATAAAGTCTACAGCAGGCTGACCCTGTAATGTATTGGTCACTATGTGATTCTTTCAGCCAACATTGGCCTATGTCTATTTGAGATCTAACAAGTCCATGGGGGAGCATCTGTCTGCCCCAAAACCATCAAAGATGACTCAGACATCCTCTATAAATCCATTCTCGGGACCAGTCACTTCAGTCCAGTCTGTTAAACAGATGAATACCCAGTCATTTTCCTGATGGGAGAAAGCAATGACTAATATGACCAGCAAGGCATTGTCATCATCTCTGTAGAGCAGTAACTTGAGCATCACATGTGTGTGACATGGAGCAGCTTCAAGAATGTACTGAAGAAAGAATATGATGCTTTGGGGTATGGTGTGGCATCAATAAAGTCTTCTATGACAGATTTCTTACCACATGTGTAGGGATAAGAGCTCATTGCCAAAGCCCCTATCAGGATAACTCTTGCTCAACATATCTTGCACGTTGTGTCCCTCAATGAGACCACTTGCTGGTGGGTATCAGGGTTCAGAGTAAACCTGGTCTTGGGCTTTCTTTACCTCAAACTTATTTTTGATGCTTTCTTTTCTCCTGGAATAATGAGCCAACAGACACATTGATGAGATTGGGACAGCATCACCTGGTAGGTGGTTGGTGCTTGCTTCATTGGTGAGTTTATAATTCATAGGGGGTGCCCTTTTCTGAGGAGGTTTTGATTCTAGAGCAGAGAATGTTGTGCTTAACTTGTCTGTGGCTCTGTTGGCCTCCTCTGTTCTCTGAGAGGTGTGAGGCTCACCGAACCCCTAACCAGTCCAGTTGCACGTTTACTCCTTTCCCCTCAGCCTGCGGTCCAGTGTGCACATGCATCTGCCTCCTTGACTGGGGAATCCAGCAGCACTGGCTCAGATGTCTCAGGGCTGTCTATGGCAGGCTCTGGGTTGGGACCCCTACTTGCCCAACCTGATGTCTGGGGCCAAGGAGGCCCTTGCCTTTGTGCTGGTTCTAGCCCTCCTCTGACCTGTAGGTATTCCTGTCAGAGGTGGAGAAGACCTGCACAACTCTTACTTCTTCGAAGTGATTCTTTCCCTTCCCTACTTGCACCTTCTTCTTGCCTTTCATCCCCCTTCCCTTCATTCCTCTCTCTCTCTCTCTCACCCTTTCTACCTCCCTCTATTTTTTATTTTTCCTTCTATTTTTCTCCTCTCCATTTTTTCTTCTAATTTTGGGCACAGGGCTTCACATCTCATTGAGCCTAGGCTGGTCTTGAGATTACTGTAGAACTGAGGCTGATCTTGAACTTCTGCATCTCCTCCTGCCACCTCCCCAAGTTCTGGGGTTACAGGAGTGCACCATCATGCCTGGAACCCAAGGTAAATGACCCTTTGAACACCTATCCTCCTGCATGGATAGTGATAACTCATAACTGTTATCTCTGAGTTGTTTGAGTCTGGTATGAATTCTCCTGGAACAGTGGATGAAGCAGATATTAGCAGTGTCCTCTTTATATTTGTGTCTGAGCTTCCTCCTTTTCCTGTGATAGCCTCATTCCTCATGCACTAACCTGAGCATACTTACATAGTTTCGTAATATGCATAAACCAAAAAAGTTGTACCAAAAGTCAAAACCCAATCCAAAACAGTGATAGGCTGAGTGGGGTGGTCAGCCAGGGCCACATAGTGAGCCCTCGTCTCAAGAAAACAAACAAAATACACCCAAAACAAAAAATAAGCTGTATTGATACTTTGAATGGAGGATATTTTATGATGATTAAGAGAATAAAATCATCCAAGGACCAGGGTTGAATATCCCATAGGGGAAAATAATATAAAATAATTCAATGGTTGTATTTTGGACATCTTGTTATCCCATGAGAGGTTAAAGGAGTCATCTTGTGAGAGCAGATAATTCCTAGCAGAACACTTATTTCTTCCTTTGTACAGTCTGGCTCTTTGTACAGTCTCCTTCTCTTAGTTTATTTCTCTTCTGACCAGGTAAAATGAAGGATGCTTTTCAGAGTTTCTTTCCTTTAGCTATCCATTGATTACTTTTTGCTGCTGTTCCTTCCACCCTATATTTTATTCAGACCACACAGAACCTTTGATCAATTATCTTATTTTCCAGAATCTTAAAATCAGATGAAGAAGATTAGAGAGAAAATGAAACCAGTATAGTTGACTCTCCATATTTGCAGATTCCAGGCTTGGATTTAACCAGCTGTGGGATCCAAGTAGGTTAAAAAAATGTGCCTGTGCTGCACCTGTACAGGCATTCTTGTCATTTTGTATAACAAACACACTATATTAGCCATTTGCATAACATTTGCAGTGTATTAAGTACTAGAACCAGTCTAGAGGCAGTTAAGATTCATCAGAGGTTATGGGCTAAATGCACACACTGCATCAGTTTTCATGCCGGACTTGAACATTCTTTGATTATCTGTTTAGAGGCGGGGTGGGTCCTGGAATCCATCTCCGGTGGATACTGAGGGATAGGTATATTTAAATAATGCATAATAAGTGCCATTAAAGGTACTGGGTAACATATACATACTATCTTCTAAATTCCTTGTAATTGATTAAAGCTGTCTGGAAGTATAAAATATGATTCATCATTATCTCATTCAGACACATGCCCAGGAGTCCCTTGGAATGCTTTCATTTACAGGAATCAGAGAGCAGCTGAGGAAGACAACTGATAGACAAAGCATCTTACTTTGTCTTAAAGTTTCTTACTTTATCTTACTTAAGCAATGCACAGTATATTTTAAGGGGTGCTTGCTGTCATGGAGCATATTTTAGAATCACTTTCATTAATGTTGGCAGAGTTAATGTATGCACTGCCTTCCTTTTTGTGCCCACGCACCTCCACAATCGTCAGGATAGAGATGATAGGATTGAACATGGCCTGTGTACCCCAGAGGCAGGCCAACTAGCCTTCTTGAAATTATGTGTTTGGATGTTACTTTTCTTTTTTAAATATATTTTATTAATTTGTTCATATTACATCTCAATTGTTATCCCATCCCTTGTATCCTCCCATTCCTCCCTCCCTCCCATTTTCCCCTTACTCCCCTCCCCTATGACTGTGATTGAGGGGGATTTCCTCCCCCTGTATATGCTTATAGGGTATCAAGTCTCTTCTTGGTAACCTGCTATCCTTCCTCTGAGTGCCACCAGGTCTCCCCATCAAGGGGATGTGGTCAAATATGGGGCACCAGAGTTTGTGTGAAAGTCAGACCCCACTCTCCACTCAACTGTGGAGAATGTCCTGTCTATTGGCTAGATCTGGATAGGAGTTCGAAGTTTACTGCATGTATTGTTCTTGGCTGGTGCCATAGTTTGAGCAGGACCCCCGGGCCCAGATCTGCCCATCCTAATGTTCTTCTTGTAGGTTTCTAGGACCCTCTGGATCCTTCTATTTCCCCATTCTCTCTTGCTTCTCTCACCTAGAGTCCCAATAGGAAGTCTTCCCCTCTGTCTCACTTTCCTGCCCACTCTCTCCATATCTCTTCAATATAGTACTGGAAGTTCTAGCCAGAGAAAGGATGTTACTTTTCTTATGCCGAGAGGATTGTCTCATTCTCACATGGGCTTGGCAAGTGGATTATTTTTAATCTTCAAGGGTCACCTACTACATAATACTGAGATTATTATTTATGATAGTGATGATTCTCAGAGATGTGCTGATGGGCTTCAGTGTGATAAACCATCACTACAGATGTGAAAATGTCACTTTGAAGTGAGACTATTGTGGTGAATGATTTCCCTTTTTAATTTGGGTTTAGGCATGGAAAGGATCATAGAAGAGCCTGTCCTCTACTCCTGTCCTTCTTCCCCTGGTTGAATTTGCCTTTAGGAAAATCATTTTCCGAAGGAAGACATTTTGTTTCAGCCCAGGCTCTTGAGTTGTGCATGAAATGCACATGACTTCAGTTAAAAAAATATCGAGATGTAATATGAATAAAATAATAAAATGAAAAAAAGAAAAAAAAATCAAAGATTTTTGAATGAACTTCCTGCCTTACAGTCTATGAGTCACAAAAATCACATTTAAAAATAGCTTTTTGAGGTAGTATTCTACCTCAGCTGTCAAATACAACTCTAGACAAATAAATTAGCTGTTTGCATTGATGATTTATGAGTCAGTTTGTATTGTTTGGGTGATGGCGTGGGGTCCATCTGTGTCAGTTACTTGTTAGTGGATGGCTCTGCTTCTTAACGAGACACTTATCCACATCACATGTGCTTCCAGTGATATCAGTTCTGGAAAGGACTCTCGCCAAATTCAAGTTTCATTAAAGTACATAGGCTTAAAAATAGAAGAGTAAAAGGGGTGTTTTATACCTGGAACTTGACTGAGCGTAGAGCATGGGCACCCTGCTCTTAGCCAGCAGTCTCTGATCAAGGCTGTCAATGAGCCTCAGTCATCTGGTGTTGATAGGAAAGCTATTCAGGGAGATGGGAATCAAGTAGAGTTTCATATATATATATATATATATATATATATATATATATATATATATATATATATATAATTTCTCTGAAAAGTTTGTTTTTGTTTGGAACTGCTATCAGAAAACAATTCGTTTTTGCAGATGTTAAAGTCATATATTTGGCTTTTCAACATCATTGAGGTGTTTGCTGCCAAACAACTTTACTTGCAAGCTTTTTAAAAAAAATTCAGTACTTTGGAATAAAGATAACATGTGTGGAGGATATATATATATTTGATGAGAAAATAATCCCTTTAAGTGATTCCAAATATTTGGCCTCTGAAGAGAGCACTCAGCCAAATACCATTATGTTGCAAGGTTGTCCTGTATTCATGCATTCCTCTCCAAGATAAGGTTTTATTACTTGTCACAGTGAAGAGAAGAAAAAGTTTCAGACTACGAATAGTCTATCACAAACTATTTCTCTATAAGACTTGATGCTATGGACAATTTACACATTATCCTTTGAAGCAGTAGTCTTTTTTTGTTTTGTTTTGGTTTTGCTTTTTTGAGACAGGGTTTCACTGTGTAGCCCTGGTTGTCCTAGAACTATCTCTGTAGACCAGGCTGGCCTCAGACTCACAGAGATTCTCCTGCCTCTGCCTCCTGACTGCGGGGAATAAAGGTGCGTGCCATTATGCCTGGCCTGAAGCACTTTTGATATTTATATGTTTCAATGATTTGTATGACGTCATCATAGTATGTCCCTTTAGTGAACATTTAAATCTATAGTGTATTTGAAGAATTTTCATTTATATTACAACATTTACGTTTAAATACTAAATTAAAGGAAAATGGAAACAATATTCAGCATTGTTTACAAAATTAAGACTGAGAATAGAAGAACTTCTGCAGAAAAAGTATTCAAGAATTAACCACAGCCTCTTTCCTGAAATTTCCAAATTTTTCATTTAAATATTAATTCATGTAAATAAAACAAAAGCATAGTTCAAAAAAGAGAAAATGAGTCAGATGCTTAAACAAGAAATATTAAGTCAGCAACAAAATCTCATTTTATTTATTTAAAAATATTTATCATGTATTCAGTATTTATTTTGTGTGTTGTTTTTTTTTTTCTGGAGCTGAGGACAGAACTCAGGGCTTTGCGCTTGCTACACAAGCTCTCTAGCACTAAGCTAAATGCCCAATGCCTTTATTTATTTGTTTATTTATTTATTTATTTAGTGTGTGTGTGTGTGTGTGTGTGTGTGTGTGTGTGTGTGTGCCATTTCACTGGTTCAAAAACTGATTTTAAATATTTATGCAATGTAATTGAATTTATGGAAGTTACACATTGACATTGATGTTTATTTTGTAGTGTACATCCATTAGGATTTTCCCACATCATAGTTTATGAGAGATAGACAAATATACTTTAAAATGAAACTTTTGGTGGCACATATGAATGAATAATTTGGCTTTATAAGATTTCAGCTTTAATGTGATAGTTTGAGAAAATAATGATTAATACAATAGTCTGATGATTTTGAGCTACTCTGATGTGATGTTAAGGAAAATTTATTTAAAAAGCCACTGGGTAGAATTTAGGTGGGGATAAGGAAAGAGAAATAATTGACAAAGACCTCTGTTTTCAGATCCTGACATTAAAAGATCCGTTTTATTTATTTTAATTATGAGTATATGTGTGTGTGTGCATGTGTGTGCAGGTACCTGGGGAGGCCAAAAGGAGGCATCAGACCCCTGGGTCTGGAGCTATGAGCCTCCTGACATGGGTGTTGGAAACAGAGCTCTGAAAGAGCAGCGAGAGCTATTAACCACTTAGTTTTTTAAACTTTGCAATAGTATTCCTAAAAAAGATTGTAACACTTTAGCACAAGTTCTTTAGAAGTGAACTTAGCCATGTGTTGGCTGGAATTGACATAGTGGCTGAGAATCAGTTTCCTGTGATCAAAGATGGTCATTGATCTTCACTGACAGTAAGGGACTTAATATGTGTAAAAGCTTTACAACAATGTCAGAAAATTCATGCACTATTATTCTTGCTAACAAGCAAGAATTAATACCACTTAACAAATTCTTTCTACTTCCTAATAAGACATGATACTTACTAAAAACCTGAACAGAGTGATTAGGATGCAGTTAAAAAGCTGGGCAAGGTGGCACACACCTCAGGGAGGTAGAGTCAGGCAGATCTCTGTAAGAGACCAGCCTGGTCTACAGAGTGAGTTCTGGACAGCCAAAGCTACACAGAAAAACCTTGCCTCAAAAAACCAAAAAAAAAAAAAAAAAAAAAAAAAAAAAAAGAAAGAAAGAAAGAAAAAAAAGAAGATAGTTGAAATAAGTATCTTACAGTAGAAGGGTAGAAGGTAGGGTAGTAAAGGTCTTAAAACCTTTTGATTGGTTGTTACAGATACAGCTAATTGGTCTAATATAATTAAGTCTTTAGGGTATTGCACTTGAAGTTCCAAACTTTCATGCATATTTGCCCTGAAGCAATTTAAAATCATGGCTTAAAAAAAAAAAAAAAAAAAAAAAAAAAAACCCAAAAAACTACAAAAGTCCCCAAGAGCAAGAAGTATTTAAATTACTTTACTGAGCCTAAAGCAGATTCTTTGGAGACTTTCCTGAGCCTTACAGCAGAGTGGTGTGAAATGTGCTGTGTTCTCTAACTGAACTGCCCAATATTTAAGTGTGCACCATTTGAGGCCGAAGAACAACAGCAAACCGTATTCTCCTTGGAAGCACACTTGCCTGTCCTAGAAAGGTTTGAAGTAATTTAGAAATGTCTTTTGTAAATCATCCATGCCAATGTTTGCCAGGTAGTTTGTTTTGTTACATCACAGCTTTCGCAGTAGTAACTTCTTTAGGAAGACATCAGTCTCCTGGGAAACTTTGTAGAATAGACTGGAAGTCGAAGATCATGGCAAGATAGTTTGCTACGTGTTGCAAGCTGGGAGGTAAGTGGACCCTCCCTCAGGATATGCCAATCGTTAACAAGAGAGGGCGTCTTTACGAAATAAGTCTTATGCTGTAGGGATGGGGCCTTTCTTACATGGGAGAGTGTCTGTTAAGTAGGGATAAAAGCCTTCAGGAGCGTATTCTTGCCTGTAGTGAAAATTAAGAAAAAGTTTTACCATCTCAAAAGTCTATGGTTTGAACACTGAAATAAAATGGATATTTGGGTCTGTAATTTGTAACTGGGACTGAAAATTCCTTTGGTCAAAACATTGTTAACTGGTTCTAACTTCATTACAAATGTGCTTGTGTCTAAGAGTTCCCTCTCCAATGAAGCTGTTGCAATCCGTCATTGGATTTGTTCTTTTTTTTTTTTTTTTTTTTTAATTTTTTACTAATTTATTCTTGTTACATCTCAATGGTTATCCCATCCCTTGTATCCTCCCATTCTTCCCTCCCTCCCATTTTCCCCTTATTCCCCTCCCCTATGACTGTTCCTGAGGGGGATTTCCTCCCCCTGTGTATGCCCATAGGGTATCAAGTCTCTTCTTGGTAACCTGCTATCCTTCCTCTGAGTGCCACCAGGCCTCCCCATCCAGGGGACATTGTCAAATATGAGGCACCAGAGTTCGTGTGAAAGTCATGTTCTTTTGATCAGAATGTAAAGCAGGATGTGACTGAACTTTAATAAAATTCAGTGGTTGTAATGATTTACTTTGAGGCAAAAATTCAGTTTTGTTTTGTTCAGGTGTGAAACAGATTGTCATGTCAACCACAAACAGACAGCACTTTGCCTTGGTCCCTGGTCTGGATCATCTACCTGAGAAGGCTACTTAGGATGTTCCATCTTGTTCTTGGACACACTTTTGAACTTGGGGGTGACAGACGGAGAGATGGAGAGGAACACTGACTCATTGATGGGAAACATTTACATGAATGTTGAAAGAATGATCTTAAATATTTAAGATTTCCTTTTGTTGTTGGCAGTGCATTTCTGTGATTCCTGGAGATGTAATTTTTCTGGGCACATGCTGTTAGATTTTAGATGAATGAGCTGAGCTAACTTAACATTAAAAATGTCGGTCTGTGAAGTTCGTATTTGAAAATGTTGTGGAATTTTGTAATAATGGTATAACATTATTTACTACAAAGTAAGTGGATTTGGTAGATATGATGTAGATTTAATTCACTAAGAGGGAACAAGGTATCTGATTGACGAGCTTTGAAGATATTCTTATAGTAAGGAGATATTAGTAAATGTAAAATAAGCCTAAAGAATAAGAAGTTGACAGAACATGAAGGAAACCGAAATAATGCTTACCATATGCTGTATGCTTTGTATGTATATTGGTTTATTTTCTCAGGAACCTGATAATAAGGCTATTAAAATTCCCATATTATACATGAGGATACAGGAAGTAAGGGGAGAAAATTGTCCAAAGTCTCAGAGCTCAGAAACTGCCAAGTTAACGCTTACATGCATGACCTGTCATGTAGAGAGAATCGGGATGACTTGGTAACAAACTGAATGGTGGCAGTGGTTAGAAGAGTGATTCTCACAGGGGGATTACTTTTCAGATATCATGTGCTAGGGAATTGATATTTGGGAGACTTTGTTTATAGGAAGCTTCAAAAGCATCCAGGATTCACATAGAAAAGAATCGGGCACATCTAGCTTATAAAAGAGCCTCAAAGTAGGAAGGGTGACGTTGATTGAAGTAAGGACAAAATAGAGAAGAATTACCCTAATTATGGCCAGAAGCCATTAGAAGTAGTTAAAAGGTGTTTGAAGCAGGCTCAAAGGATTCACTTCAGATCTTCAACTGGTGTCAAGTTTGGCAAATAAAGAGCAGCAGTCTGTTAGG